>NC_070560.1:3143331-4559162 GCF_026914185.1 Puccinia triticina | reverse complement strand
ATTTTTAAGGGTTGAGTATCGATTGTGTAGGGCCGGTTGAAGATCCAAGCAAGACCCGCGGGCGCGCGTAGTAGTAAAGCCGTGCAGATTAAGAGACCACTTCCTCCAGATATAACTCAAAAACCCGTCGATGAAATTTTCTAATTACGAGCTCATTTGAAAGGCAAGAAGGAGGAGATGAAACTAGAATAGATTGATATTGAGATTCCTTTCGGCCGATAGGTCGCCGTAAACGTTTAATGAATGGCACCCGCGGGGCCGCGTAAATCCTAGGGAAACTTTGAGGGGTTATAACTTCTAAACGGCTCGATAGAATCGTCCAGAACCGAGTTCAAATGAAAGGCAAGATCGCATTTATGAAGACTGTAATGATCAATATTAAATTTGAAGCCGGCCGACCGATTATTCGAGCGATTAAAGCTTTATTATGATTTTCCGCGGTTTCCATCGTATAGGAGTTGAAGGGAGATGAATACATGATGAAATACTCTTAAGGTAACGCCAAGGAGCTGTCCAATTAGACTCCTGAAGCTGGCCAATCGATTGAAAAAAGTTATAGGCGAAAAGAATGACGTGAAAGCGTTCCAAGAATTTAATTAAACTGGGTCGAACACCAGAGTCAACATTAAGAAAATGAAAGAGAATCCGCGCCACACAATTCTGAAAGGTAAAGGCGTCCATAGTGACGTCATAAAATGAAGAAAAATGAGTATCTATAAGGCCCCAGGTCGTCGGCCAACGGAAAAGTTCCGTTATCGCATTCAATATCCGTAATGTTTGCCTCCAGCGCCACTTCCACGCCCTCATCGCCGAAAGAAAACCTCGATAACTCCTTAGATTATTCTTCAAACACGTCCATAACTTCATCTCAACTCGACGAAGCAGCCGTTATTAGCCCCTCTTACGATATCCCGTTTTCCATTCGTCGAGCGCACTCGGCCGTAGACAACGTCCACGCATATAACTCCGGCATGCGGGACAGTTTCAAACCCGAAGAAATCTACGCCTTGCGCCACTTTATCCAGCAAGGACTCCTTGCCTTTGCTCGTGAGGACCTCGACGACCCGGTTGCCGCACGAAACGCACGTCTGAGGTTGTATAGCCGATTTCACGACGCCTTTGCACATGTATGTCGAGTGGATTCTGTATGTAGATGAATAAGAATTTGAAAAGAAAGAAGATTGATTATAATACTGATATTTTTCCCTGTTTCTATTTTGATTTTTAGATGGATACTCATTCCATAATAGATGCCATGATAGAGGAAACTGAGGAAAAGAATGCCCTGGAGTTGTTAAGGGTGAGGGACCAAGTGGAAGAGGAGGAAGATGGTTGGAGGGTAGAAGCAGAAATGGGGAGGATAAGAGCTGAGGGTAAGTTCTATTTTTATTCTTTATTGAGGATTTTTACTAATGTTATGCTTTCTTTTGATGTCTTTTGATTTTTAGATAAGGAGAAGGGAAAAGAGAAGGAGAAAAGTGAAATGGAAGAGGGTGATGTAGTGATAAAAGAAGAAGAGGTGAGCTTTTGATTTTTATATTTAGTTATTTTTATTTGAGAGTGTTTTTGAGACTGATTTATATTGATTTATTTCTGATTTGTTTATAGATTTGATTTGATTTTGTTGTTATGTTATTGTGTAAGAAGATGAGAAAGAGAAAAGAGAAAAGAGATGAATTGATTATTCCTTATTTGTTTTTACCTGGAGTGGTATTCCTTGACATGAGTTGCAGCAAACCTTCTGGCTAATTCTGTGCCATCCAATTCTTCCAAGATGTAAGATCCTCCTGGGTTTTGAGCTTTGATTCTGTAAGGGCCATTCCATTTATTTTCAAAGAGCTTGCCAAACTGAGAGTCCAAAGATTTGTTATACACTACTACTAATTGACCTTTCTTTAGTGGCTGCCTTAATGTTTTCTTCTTTTTCCAATAGTCCACAGAGTTCTTCCTGGAATCCATAAGCTGCTGGTGTGCTTGCTGCAAGATGGTATCCCTGTTTTCAAGCTGCTGAGTCCTAGCCAATAAAAGATCCTGAGTTGATTCTACCTTTGACCAATCCACTCCAAAGAAGGTTTCCAATTCTAGGTCAATGGGTAAGATGGGGGGCTGTCCAAGAACTAATTCATAAGGTGAGTAACCAGTTGATCTTTTGGTGGAAATTCTGTCTGCAAATAAAACTAAAGGTAAATAATTCCTCCACTTCTTGCCTTCTTTTCCACAGAGCTTGACCAAGGTATCCTTAATTGCCTGATGTCCTCTTTCTACCATACCATTTGCTTCAGGATAATAAGGGGTGGTGACTTTGATTTTGATTCCAGATTTCAGAAGGGATTTTTGAAATTGTTGTCCAAATTCAGATCCTCCATCCACTGTGACTGACCAAGGGGCTCCATATCTGTAGATCCAGTTGTCCAAGAACCACTGAGAGATTTTCTTTGCTTGAATCTTTTCTAGTCCAACTGCCTCTACCCATCCAGAAAGGTCATCTCTTGCAATTACCAGGTATTTCCATTTGCCAGCTTTGATGTGAACTGTATCCAAACTGACTCTTCCAAAGATGGTTGCTGCTCCTGTAGGTTTCTTGGGTTCCATTGGCAATTTTGAACTCCTCTTCTGGCAAGCTTCACAAGACTGGACCCACTTGGTAACACCTCTCTTGAGACTTGGCCACCAAAATCTGAGTTTAATCCTTCTGTAGGTTTCAGCAATACCTCTGTGGCCTAAGGATTCATGAAGGGAATTGAGGATGGAATTCTGAGCTGAAGAGGAGGTGACTACTATCTGGGAGAATGGTTTGTTGATCCTGTGCAAGACTCCATTGGAAAGGAAGAAGTTGGCTGATTTGTGCAAAATTTTCTTGAATTCCAGGCTGCTGCATCCTGGAGGTTTGTTCATGGTTGAAAGGTATTCCTGGAGGTGCTTCCAAATTCCTTGCTGCAAGTTACTTACCCCCTCCCCCAACTTAGCTGATGTCCCCAGAAGCAGGCCAAAAGAAGAATGTTTAGTTCCAAATCCAGGGTGAGGTTTGATCCAGGTTTCATCTTCATCAAAGCTAGGACAGTCATCTTCATCAGAATCAGGGGGCCTTCTTGAAAGTCCATCAGGTAAGGTGAAAGTTTTTCCAGGAGTGTGAACAAGGTCATAGGAGAATAACTGAATAAATCCAATCCATCTGTTCATAGGGGCATTGGGAAGTGAAGGGTTGTTGATCATTCCAATAAGGCACTGGGCATCCACTCTGAGTTGAAAATGTTGGCCCCACAGTTTGGTTTGAAGTTTCTTGAGGATCTTGGCAACACCACAGAGTTCTAATTTGGATTGTGAGTATTTTGATTCCCTGGGTGAAAAGACTACTGACTCATATAACACAGGCCTATCCAATCCATCAGAATCCTGTTGAGTAAGAACAGCACCTGCAGCAATAACACTGGAGTCCACTGAGAGTTTGATTAAGCCAGCATTAGGTCCATAGTCCAATTTCTTCAGGGTGATATCAGTTCCAACAATCCTTTTAAGGTCCTCAAAGGCATCCTGGCAATCTTCAGTCCAATCCCAAGAGGAGTCCTTCCTGGTGAGTCTTCTGAGTGGAGCAGTAATGGTTGAGCAATTTTTAATGAACATTCTAACATATACACAGATACCTAGGAATCCTCTGACATCTGAAGGAGTGGTGGGAGTTGGCCAGGTTTCAATTTTGTTGAGCTTCTTGATGGATATCCTTCTGCCTTCCTTACAAACCACATGGCCAACCAGATCCAGAGCAGGTACACAGCAAGCAAATTTCTTCCCAGAGATGGTGAGTCCAGCTTCTTCAATCCTGAAAAGAATCCTTTCCAGAGTAATGGCATATTCATAGATAAATCTTCTGATCTGGGGGTTGTCCTTTAGAGTTTCTTCATTGTAGTCAGAGGTTGGTCCTTTTATACCTCCATCATCCACAAAGATTCCCATATGTTGAGGTAATTCATCCTGGAGTATCCACATCATTTGGGCCTGGTAAACTGCAACTGAATTGGTGGCTCCTTGGGGTAATCTGGTAAGTTGAAATCTTCCAAGGGGTGTTTCAAAGGTGGTCAAAGGTCTGGATTCTGGAGCTAATTCTCTTTCATCATATCCTCCCATAATATCACCTAGTCCATAGCAAGCCCTTCCAGTGAATGATTCAATGAGTTCCTCTGTCTTTGGTGGTAGTCCAGCGTCCTTAATGGTGACTTTGTTGAGTTTCTGAAGGTCATGTACAATTCTGAGCTTACCATCCTGCTTCTTTACACAAAATATAGGGCTGGAATAACTGGAAAAGGATTGTTCATAGAGGCCAGTGCTGAGTCTTTCCCTTACCAATTCTATAACCTGGTCTTTGATGGGTGCAGGGATTGGAATTGGTTTCTGTTGCCAAGGTTCATGAGGAATGACTGGAATAATATAAGGCTGTCCATAGGTGTGTTTAAGAAGGCCTCTTTCTGTTTCTACAAAAGCCAAAGCACCTTGTCTAATCACAATTACCCATACCAGCAGGAGATATTCTTGAGGAGAAAGCCATCCAGGAGGTCCAAAATTGATGAGGTCCAGCCTTTCTTGAGTAATCTTGGAGGTAGGAGTGAATGGTGGAGAAAAAGGGCTTAAAGGAGTGAGGTAAGGATCTCTTGAGAGTGGTGGCCTTGACAATGGGGGATTGAGAGATAATGGCATTGGTTGGTTTACTGGTTTTATTTTTTTTAGAGTTGATTTATATTTTGCTGAATGAGTGACTACAGTTTGTTGCTTTTGGTTGTTTTCCAGGGTTGCAGTTGTAAGAGAGGGGAACTGAAAACCTGGTCTCAATCTAAAAAATTTAACAGTCCAGAATTGGAAGGTATGCTGGTTTCCCACTTCTGATTACTGGGGAGTATGATTGGAACCAAAAAAGTCTGACCAGCTGAATCCATGATTGAAAGTGCTTCTCCTCTGGCTCCATTGTAGTTGATGTTAGCTGAGACATCCATCAAGAAAGGCTTTCCAATAATCATCTGAACTGGTCCTTTGGCTACCCAGAAATGAACTGTCCTAACTACTTTCCCAATGGTTACCTCCACATCTTCAGCAATTCCAGGTATATCAGTAAGGTGGCCTCCAATTCCTTTGAGCTTCATAGATTTAGCAGTGAGTGCCAATCCAAGTTTATGTGCAAGAGTTTCAGGAATAATGTTGACCATAGAACCAGTATCCAAGAGTGCTTGATGTTTCTCTCCTCCAATAGTGATGGTGATGTATCCAAGGGGGCAGGAGTAGTGAGTAGTGGGTTGCTCCTGTGCTGGTTCTTCTCCATCCTCCATGTCTGTGAAGTTTGCTGATTTGACACCATCCAATGGGACCCCTCTGTTGGTTATCTTCTTCCTAATACAGTCAGTAACTCCTGGTGATATAGCAAAGATTTCTCCAAAAGCCAACTCCATCTTTCCTGCAGTCAACATCCTACTAGCCACTTCCTCTTCAATTCCTGGGTACTCCTTGGCCAAAGTCTTCTCCAAATAGGTTTTCTTAATTGGTTTGTCCTTAGGTGCAGTAGTTGAATCCTTGTCCTTATCCTGGAATCTGACTTGAGGGGAGCCTTTTGAAGTAGGGGATTTGGAAGCACTAGGAGTAGGGGGCTGTGTCATGTGGAGTAAGTCCTCTGTATCCATGTCCATTAGGTCCTGTTTCTCCTTCCTGATCCTTTTGTCTGCCTTGGCTGATTCCTCTTCATCCTGATCCTTAGAGTTGTTTCTAGTCCTCTTTCCAAGGTCTGCTTCATAACTATGGGCTTGATAATAGACTGGGTCCTCCTCTAGTTGGCCAAAAGAAGATGTGAGCTTAGTTTTAGAGTACTCTTCCACTGGGGTTCTGATTGGTCTGCTTGGAATCCAGGGAATAACTGATTTGTCTGGAAGTCTGTAATCTCTTCCATCCTTGATAACAGCACCACTAGACATGTCCTGGGCAAGTTGAGAGCAGCTGTTGGTTCCATGGGTTTCCTGATGACAATAATAGCATTTGAATGGCCAGGTCCTAGCAGGTTTGTCCATGTGGGGAGGTAGTCCTTTGCCAGCAGTGAGAGATGCAAGTTGTTTGGTAAGGAGTTCCACTTGTTTGTCCAGAGAAATAGAAGCAGTAGGAGCAGTTCCCTGAGTAGCAGGTGTAGGTTTGGAGGTCCTAGGTGAGTTGTCCAAAGTGAATTTCTCTTCTGCCCTCCATTCAGTCCTTCTGTTGACCACTGATCTTGAGTAAACTTCCTGGTGAATGTAGGTAAGAAGAGTTTCAGTGTCTGGCAAGATATTACCTCCATCCTTTGAGGCTAGCATTTGATTGTCCCTCATCAAGCTCCTAGTAACTCTTTGATCCAGATCCTTGTGAAGAGTTTCCAAAAGTAGGTGTCTGAATTCCTCCAGGCTAGTACTGTACCCCATCCTTACCAAGTAGTGAGTGATGGTTTCAAACTTGTTTCTGAATGTGTTGAAGGTTTCCAAGGTGCTGATTCCTCCATCCTGGGCAGATTTGTAGACTAGTTTCCTGAGATCCTCCCTGGTATATCTGACCAATGGCTGAGAAGTTCCAAACCTGGTGAGTAGCTGTTTCTTCAGGGTTTCCCAATCCAAGTTTTCATGGCCTGACATGTCTTCCACTTCATCCTTTAGGTCCAATCCTTTGATAAAAGCAATGATTTGTCCAGCCAGTTCCTTAGAGTTAGCACCATCATCTCTTCCAGCACTTTCATACCTTCTAATGAATTTCTCCACAGGCATGTTGGTTCCATCAAAGAAGAGCTCTTTGTCCATGGGTTTGATCTTAACTCCTCTGCTGACTGGATCCTGGTACCTTGGCATGGCTGGTTCTCTGTTCAAGAAGTGGGTGTTGGACCTGGTAGAGTGAGTTGAATGATCCCTTTGGCACTGGAATCTGGAAAAGCGGGGTGGTGGAACATTTAAATCCTCTGAATCATCTGATGGCTGATTGGTATCCCTGTATCCTGTGAATCTAGGAGCACTGGAAGTCTGAGGTCTAGGAGGAGGTCTGCAAGAACTGGAGTTGGCCTGTGGAATAGAAGAACCCTGTGGATCTGGAGCATTGGAAGGAGCCTGAGGACCTGGACCAGTAGAAGAAGATTGGTGACCTGGACCATTGAGAGGAACCTGAGTCTGACCAGTGTTGGAAGTGGTGGAGTCCTGAACTGTAGCATTACTGGAAGGATCCACTGGAGGGTAAAGACTGGGGGCAACATTGGTGTTGGGAGATCCTTGGGCAGACATGATTGAAACAGGTAATTTGAATCTGAATCTGAAGATTGATAATGAAGGTGCTGATAGTGTTACTGTTGGTTGAAGTTGATTCTAAAAGCAGGGAGTTGATTTGTAAAGAGAGGAGTATGAGGAGTGTAGGTGAAGTAGTATGTAGCTGATGGTAAAAGTGTTACTAGAGCTGAAGATATCTGAAGTATAGAAAAGCCACTGTTGGGACACCACTTGTGGAACTACTCAAAGGGGAGAATAGAGCTTGGAAGGTAAATGGATAGCAACACTAGTACTAATGTAAGCTATGCAAGGGTGCTGATGAGGCTGCCTTCCTGACTAATGCTGAGGGGATGAGAGTAACACTAAGAAAAAAGAAGAAAAGGTGTGGCTGATTTCTGCTTGATCTTAGGAGCTAGTACTATGAGCTTTAACTACTGACTACTGAGGGTAAGAGAGATGGAGGATTGATGAGAGTGGGGAACTTATAATTTCTGTATCCAAAATTATCTATAAATTCTGTATATATTTCTCTGCATCAGGTACAAGTGAGGGGGGGGAAGACAATTCTTATAGTAAGGAGGGATGAGCACAGACAATGAAGAGTTCTGGCTATGAGAATGAAGGTTGTACAAATGAGGAAGAGTGATGTGAACATAGTAACAGTATGTAATGATGAGCAATGCTGAAAAGGGAATGCTGGTTATGGGAATAAAAGAATGTACTAATGGGGAAAAGTGATGAGAACATAGTAACAACTTGTAATGATGAGCACTACTGAAAGAGGTAAGCACAGATCTAATGATGTAATGTGTACAATAGCCATAGTACATAATGAGGAATGTATGTAAAGGGTTTAGTATGTGAAAGTAATTATGTAAAAGGGATGTACTGTAATGATTCCAGTAAGTTACTAATGAATTGAGTATTGTAACTAATGAAGACTGTAGATTATCTGTAAGTCTTATATCCTCTATAACTATTGAACCATTGAAGATAAGGGTATACTATGTATGAGGGACTATATGTGAAATTTGATGTAGAATCTGAATATGCAATAATAATGAGGTATTTGTGAAGGGTTATGGGGAAATGTTCAATGTAATGATGAATATATGTAAAAGAAAGCAATAAAATACTACTTATGGTTTGGAATGGAGCACCACAACGGTTGAACAAAGGTTGAGGATGAGATGATTTGTTGCCAATTGCGTGGAAGAAGGAGGGAACAAACGCGTGAAGATTAGGATTAGGTTGCAAAACAAGAACAATAAACGTAGAACAATAGATTTGTGTTATGATTGCGGAGGAAGAGAGATCCGCTTGTAGGCGCAGGTGAAATGAAAAGGTATAAATAGAGGTCACCTGATAGCGGAAATCGACAAGGCTCCAGAGTTTCAGGCTCACTATGGAAGCCTTCAGGAGAGCAAAATGCTGCCATTTTTTTTTCAGGAACTGGGAAATCTCTGGTTGGGATGAGAAACAAGACAAACAAAATATAAAGAAACAAAGACAGAAAGCAAAGCAGAGAAGAACAAAAACTCTTGATCCTAACAGCGCAACGCCGCGCACAGCAGAGGAGATCCTGAAGCTTCTGGAAACTTGATGAGATTTGACCGCACACCGTGCCGCAGATTTGATCTTGAGATTTCACCCAGAACTGAGAACACACAACCACCAAATTTTGAATGAGAGCTGGCCACCATGAGTTTGGTAACCACAATAGGCATCAGACACAAGGGTCAGGCACACACCACTCATCCTGAATATAGTTCAATCTCTGCCTGAGATTGGATGATTCCACCATGAAATTTCCATCCTGATCCATGGAGGATACCATCACTTTTATGAGCATTATTGATCCTGATCCTTCTTCCTGAGTTCTGCTGAGCATTGAGCCTATTCCCTGATTCCTTTCCACATCTCTGACCTCCAAATCTGCAACATTCAGATTTTTAACCTTGTGTATTCATTCTCTGCCTCTCTGAAAACGTTTGTTGGACTCCATTCCTCGGATTCTCATTCCTACACCTCTGCCAAGGGTATCCATTCCCTCTGTCTCTCAAAAAAACCCACTCCCACCCCGCTATCATTGTTTCAATCATTTTCCACTCTATGTTTTACAGACCAGTCAATGGTCTTATCTTCAACAGCTTTTGTTTATTGGCTGGTGCGGTATTTTCAATGGCCAACACAAAAAGTAGTCTTTGAGCAGATCAGGCTCCATTCCTGACAATCTGCTCACAGGCCATTGAGTAGACTAACCTCAATGGGCAGTCTGAAAACCAGCCATCAAGGGAGATTCCCTTCTTTGTGGTTGATCCTTGCACCAACCATCAAAAAGGGTCTCCGCCCTCATTGTTGACTGTTTTGTGGACCAGCATTCAAGGAGGGAAAATTCTCTCCTTGATGGCCAGCACCCACACATTGTTTTGCAGGCGAGGCAACTTTACTTGGCATCGGCCCAGCTGGGCTTCTTTCTGAACCCTGCCAACTTTGCAATGTGTTGAGCGGGCTTTTGGGTGTGAAATACATGCTTTTGGCTTGGCCAAGCAGGATTTGGGTGATTGCCCAGTGTGCTTGGCCTTTCCACCCCCAAACTAGGGCATGTGCCTAGATGCACTTGATTCACTATAATGTATTGGATACACCAATACAATGTATGCCAGCTCATCCAGCTCCTTTTCCAGTGCCAGCCATCACGCTAGCTTCAGTGGTGCTTGCCCGGCCAACTCCTCTGTCCTTTGTCTTTTAGACAAAGAAAAAGGTATTATTCTCTTCGGCTAATAGCCAAAGGAAGAAAGTGACAAAACTCCTATATGCACACCTCTGGGAGTGTCAGGGGCAGTCTCTTAGGTGACTACCTCTGAATAAAAAGTTTGAGTGCGCGGTAGAGTTTGGAGTGAAAAGAGGAAGACTGAAGAAGGCTCAAATGCTAAGAATACCAAGTAAGAAGGCTAAGAGATGATAAGACGTCAAAGTAAGAGATGAATGAAGATGACATGGAAAGTAAGAGAGGAGAGAAAGAAACAGAGAGAGAGAATATGAAGCCCAAATGAACTGTGTCACAATTGTCTGGGCTTGGTAGGCAATGAGACGAGTGAACCTAAAACCCTTGGTTCTGTATAATCTGGGGATCCATACTTCCAGGAGGGTCCCTGTCTTGAATCCTTTTCCAAGTGTATGAAACTGCTTGGTTAATATTTTTGCTTAGAGGGAATATAATTCCCTAATGCTCCTTAGTACTAGATGAAACAGTTACTAGTACTTGGGACCCATATTCTCAATAAGACTCTTGGCATGGGGCTCTTTGTGTGTGGAGGAAACTCCGCCACGCGCTCTGGAAGCAGGCTCTTGACGCGTGGAGGTGACTACTCGGCTCTACATGCTTGAGGCTGACAGGGAGCTTTGGGTGTGTGATTCACAAGCAGGCAGACAAGGCACAGAAAGCAAAATTGAGACAAAGAAAGCAAGAGACGATAAGAACAAACAGATACTAAAGCAATTAGAAGCTAGAAATAGATCTAAAAGGGTTGCTGAGGTGAGTGGGCAAAAAACAACTACAATTGGATAATTTTTTTATTAAAGAACCAGTAAAATTGATTCAAAGAATTTTTATCAAGACATCTTACAACATAGCCATTTGTATGCTGATATTAAGTAGCAAAATAGTCTAATATTGGGAAGCAGTGACATGTAAGGGCTACCAGGTGCACCAACCACTTGTACATATGTAATTACATAAGCAAAATATGAAAAATTCTGAACTCAGGATCCACCATGCAGCAGGAGGATCCACAGACTTCATAAAACTAGAACCACCACTAGAGACACCCCAGGATCACTTTACAGAGGCCACTTAACTCCCAGTATCACCACAGCATATTGACAGTAAGTACCCCCTTTCACTGAACTTGTTTATCTCAGAGTGAAATCTGTGTTGAAACTTTGTCTCTTTCTCTTACTCACCCCAAATTCCCAGATCTATTATCACCCTTCTGCTATTTTTTTCTCACATCATAGTCTGTGCAATGTCTAGTTATGTATGTCTGATCACATGTCTTGTAGTCATTGAACCCTGACATCCCTGACTTATCAACTCTATAACATGTCTTATCTTTTTGTGAAATCCACTCATGAGCCTTGGTTATTTTTGCATATTCATTTTCATCTTACCCACAATTTGATCACATGTACTTAGACTATTTATATTGTGCTAGCTACATGTGAATCAAAGCATTGGTTCTCCTCCATCTTTTTCTGTGCCCCAAACTGAGCCACATCCGGCGAGAGATTCATCCTCACTACCCTTCCATCTCTCAAGCCACTGAGCTTACTCCTTTTTTCTATTTTGCTTGCCACGGAGAATTCAGAAATTCAACACTCTGTTTCTCTTGAACTCTCTCTCCCGGTTTCTCTTCTATTTTCAACCCCTCAAAGATCATCAGGTTATCTCTTGTAAAACCTATAAAAAGTCTAAAAACCAGAGCAGAATAGTTGCACTATTTCTGATTACCACCACCGTTTCCTTGGTGTGAGTGAAGGCTGTTGCACAGCTGGCATCCAAATTTTGCAGGTTGAGAATAGCCCTGATCACAAATCAAAGACTTTAAGGCTTGGCCTGATCATCTTCTCTTTCTCTTTCTCTCTCTCTCTCTTTTATGTTTGTAATTTCTTTATCCCAAGGAATTCAAACAGACCCCATCCATTTCTTGTGTCCTGTTTTCACTTTAGAGACACAGCCTCACATTGAACTTGTCATCCCAAGTCTGTGGGACGTAGCTGGCCTGATTTGCTTCCCTTGGGAGTGGGACCAACACCAAAAACTATTCATCCCCATCATTTCTTTTAAAGACAGGGAAAGGTGGTGAGAGAGAGACATACATTGTGGAGGTGCCTTATTTTGAAATGCACCCAGCCTCCAAGAAAACCATCCCCAGTTCCAAACACATGATGGATGAGCAAGGAAGCAGAACCTTTGCCTTCATTGCAGCATGTAAGTAGTTGTTCAACCACCTATCATACCAAATTCAGCTTTTCTATATGGGTGGGGTAGAGAGAGGGAGGGAGAGGTACGGACATGAGACAGTGGAATTAGTGCGTGAGGCTTAGGTGTGTAGAGGCCCAAATGAGCAGATCTGCATGGGCTTTATGGGTGAGTTCAAGCATGTTTGTCACCCCAAAGACCATCATCTCCAACTGCAAAAGTGTGTTCATTTTGCAGATCAAACATGAACTGGGCATCCAAATCCAGCCATCCACAGTGTATACTATTACCCAATCTCCAACAAAGCAGTGGAGCAAGACCTCCACCACTTTTTGTGCTACTGTTAGGAAGATTGGGAGCCACTGCTTTCAACAGCGGAGTTTGCATACAAAATTAACAAGCACTCAGCCAGGAGACTCCAGAGTCTCACCATTCAAGGCAAGTATCACCAGGAAAAAACAATTATCACTTGTCAACAAGTGACAGACCAAAGTACAAAGGCCCCTTTGTACTTTTTATGTCAATTGCAGACAAGTGATCATTCTTTTTTTCCTGGTGAATGATGGCTACAACCCAAAGCACGGCAGAGCCTATGGTTGTAGAAAAATCCAGACAATTGGCAGAGGTGCAGGTGGAGCTCAAATGCTTCCTCAAACCAGCACAGGAGGCAATGAAGGACCAATGAAACAAGGGAGTGAGAGCCACACCAGAATGGGATGTTGCGGATGAAGTATGGCTGAATGGGTGCAAAATTTCAACCACCAGACCAAGCCCAAAGTTGGAGCTCCAATGGCTAGGAACATTCCCAATAGCTATCAGAGTTTCCAATTCCGTGTATAATCTGACACTTCTGCTCTCTATGCAGGGATTAAACCCTGCATTCCATGTGTCTTTCCTCCGCAGACACCAACCCAATGTTGAGATGAATCATCACAAAGTGAGAGAGTTTGTGGAAGGATAATTTCATTACACAGAAAGAAGGAAAGAAAGAGAAAAAAAGGATCACCTGAGACAGCAGAACACAAATTGAGAGAGTTTGTGGAACGATGAGGAAAGGACTTCCATGTCTCTGCTGCCTCAGGTGACTACACTACAAGATGCCACAGACCGTGAAATGAGAGAGAAAGGTTGGAAGCAGAAAGAAAATAACAACACAACAAACACCACACCTCAACAACCAACACCATTGTGTAGTGGATTAAACAGACCCCGGACCCAATCATTGTGGACAGCAGGGACAAATGAGAGGTGTAATATATCTTGGACTATCAGATACCTTATCAGTTGGAAGGGATTTGGAGTGGAGGAGAACTTGTGAGAACGTCTGGAGAACGTGGCAAATTTCAGGGACCTGCTGGCAGAATTCAACAGAGGGCAAGCTTTTTATCACTGGGTTTTTTAACACTACCTGGGAACATAATGCAGAGCCAAAAGAGGAGGATTTCTTTTTCTTAATTTTTATTTCTCATTGATTGAGAAGTAAATTTGAGAGCCTTGGGAATTAAAGGCAACAAAGGGTAGTTACGCTACACATAACGCGTAGGCAGCAATAATGTAACATAATTTTTGTTGTTATCTACGCGTTACACGTAACGGTGGTGCAATTATGTTATTGCACCACAGTAAGGACCTTCTTTTTTTATTTTTGTTACTTTAGCAGGGCACGCAGGGCCCTTTATAACAAGCAATTATTGAGGCTAGAACAGCCTGAAATGGTCCGTTATTGCATTATCCCCTGGGGAACGCAATAACAGACCTCTTTTTTGAGGCCCTTTACGTTACGCGCGGGACTTGAAATGACCCTGTTATTAGTAGAGTAACGGGGAACCCTGTGTAACAAAGGCAGTTATGTTACCCAAATTGTGAGGATAACGCAACATAATGTAACTACCCTTTGTTGTTAAAGGGGGGATAATTCTATGAGCCATAGCAACAATGAAACTATTAAATTACATTTAGCGTAATTAGCACTAACTGAGAAGTTTTTTGTGGCCGCTACGGTACACTATGTTGTAGCATACAAGCTATTACAATTAAAGCTAACAGATATCTGAAAAAAAGTGTAATTTTAGCTGCAAATTAAAGCTAATTTAGCTGTAATGGGTGGATAATTAGCTGCAATTTAGTGTTAGCGTGATTTAGCAGCAGTATATTACAGCTCAAGCTAATAGCCAAAAAATTAGCAGCCAACTACTACACTAAAGAATTAGTACCACCAATTTAATTTAGCATAGTAGACACATCCTTGGCCATAGCACAGGCTCCAATATGTTCATAGATTACATCTACATGTCATGGAAGGTTTGAGAGGTTGACAATCCAGACTGTCTCCTCATCCTGCAATCTACTCTCAGTATCCAGAACAATCTTCCTCTCCACAGATCTGCCCATAACGGCAGCCTGCTAACTTATCAAAAGCCCCCCCTGGTGGGAGGCTCACCGTGTCTGGCAGCCAAGACTTTTGTATTATCACAAATTTTAAGTGCAAGCAGAATTCTTTTTTGGCTTGGAGGTTTTAAAAAATTTTATAGCTTCTCCCCCAGCCTCTCCATAAATCCGCCCCACAGATCTTATGCTACATCACCATCACTAAATTTGTCTGCTCAATTTTTTTCCACCACCATTGGCTGAATTTCAATAATTCTACCAAAAAATTAACAATGTCCATGTGTTCCAAATGAGGACCCACCAGTTTGTGACTGCTTGAATGATTTTTCTAGCTACAAGACAATTGAGTGGGTCAAATTTTCCACAAGGACAGATCCTTCAGTTCTGTCTATTCAGTTTTCTTATATGATTTTTGGCTTGTTGTTAAGCAGATACTTTCTGATGCTGCTTGAATTGGGAGACAACTCATAAGCCTCCAAAGTGAGCACTCCGCGCGGGTCCCCCAGACTTCTGTTTAAGTGGCTTTGTTAAGCCAGTTAGGGTGTTCAACATTGATTTTTGAATATCATTTTACATACAATCATAAGATTTATCAAAGTGTTCAGAGGTGTTTGAAATGAAGAGAACCCTCAACTTTCACCCCATCAAAACTTTGGACATGTAGCTCTTATGATTTTATGTAGAAAGTAGTTTGAAAATCAATTTTGAACACCATAAGTGTAACCTGCTAGTTTCATATTTCACTGGATGACTTCAAACTGAGCTAAGCTCCTTGGGAGAGAGAAGCAACAGGAGGCGCCCCCCCCCCCCCCCCCCTACAATAGAGGGACTTAGTTTGGCCTGTACCATGGGCTCCAATTTTCAAAAACTCTTCCTTTTGTTGTCCTCTACACAAAAAGTGAAAACTAGAGGAGGGTTCAATTGTTTAAATTCTTCACATTTGGGCTCAAGGCTACATTTTGGCCAGGGTCAGTTTTATTTCTAAGGCTTCCTTTGGAGCCAATATAAATATGGGTGATATAATCATTGGTTAATTCAATGAAAACTACAAAATTCAACATAAAGCCTCCAAATATTTTTTCTGGGCAACCTACAATACTGGTCTCTTCAATTATGAAGTCAGATTCAACTGATTCAGCCATATTCAGTACTGTAGTACCATTATATTGCTTTTGACCAAAACAAAGCAATATAATGGTATTATGGTGCTGAAGATGGCTGAATCAGTTAAATCTGACTTCATAGTTGATGAGACCAGTACTGTAGGTTTCCTACAAAAAAAATTGGATTCTTTATGTTGAGTTTTGTATTTTTTATTGAATTTACAAATGATTATATCACCTATATTCATATTGGCTCCAAACAGGGCCTAAGAAATCTTGGGAGAAATAAATTAGAAAAATTTCAATTTTCATGCCCTATGGTACAGGCCCTTAGTTTAGCAGAAAGTCCAAATTTTTGCAGGGAAATCTAGCTTTTGGAGCTCCAGGTCACTTCCGGGAGGCCCTCAGATCTCGACCGGAAGTCACCCACTCCCCACATCCCTCCCCATTTGATGTATGGTGTTGCAAGCGCGTCTGGGCACTTACCCAACTCCCGCTTGGCCGAGTGCCTCCGGGGGTTGGGTATGTGCCCAGCGGGCTTGATCGGGCAGGTTGCGCGGGGGGCAGAGCTTGGCACACAGCCAAGTCCCGCTTGGCCGAGATCAAGCTCTGGGCCGATGGGATCTGTGACTTGGCATGCAACACGCCAGTCATCAGACGCCGGCCCTCGTCTCTGCCTCAAAAGGCAAGAACGATGTGCCCTCGAGGAGGGGAAACGTTCTCCCTTCTCGACATCGCACATCAGACATCAACAAGGGAGCTTTTCCTTCTCGATGGCCGGTCTGTAAGCTGGTCATCGGGGAGGAAAGACTCCCTTCGCGGTGGTCAATACTTGTATTGATCATCAGGAAGGGAGTCTTCCCTTCTCGATGACCAGTTTGTAGACCGACCATCGAGGAAGGAAACTTCTCTCCTTGATGGCCGGCACAGCGTTTGGCGTGCGTGGCACCCTCGCTTGAACTCGGCCCAGCGGGGCTTTGTCCCGAACCACCCCAGCTTTGGACTGTGCCAAGCGGGGGTTGGACGTGTGCCACCCACGCTTTGGGATCGGCCAAGCTGGCTTTAGGGTCGGCCACGCGCACTTGGCCTTTTTTCGGCCGAACTTTGGTGAGTGCCCAGACGCACTTGCAACACCATACACATCTCATTCAAACTGGCTTCCCTATGAATAACAACCTTGTGATTTGAAAGCCAGCCAATTGATGACCAGTAATTCCCGTCATTAGTTGGTCGAGACACATCCATCGATGATCAATCAATACTGATCGTTGGTAGGAGGAAATATAAACCACTCATTGATTAGTTGACCGGTCATGACCGCTCGTCGATTAGTAGACAGGTCATTAACGGCCATCTATCAGAAGAACAGTAATTGCCGAAAATCTATCAGAGGAACACCTAGGAACGGCCATCGATTAGATGAACGATTAATACTGGTCATCGATTAGAGATTAGAGGAAATGCCTCCTTCACCCATGACCAGGATTGGGAGAAAACAGATGGTGGATGAGTGTTATTGGCCCATTCGGAGCTCGCCTTATGGAGAGGGCCTGATAACTGCCTCTCTGACAGATATAAACAGGATTGCGTTCATACCCGATCAGTTCAGTGCAAAAATGCCATCTCTTGGGTGGTCCGCTGTCGGCGTTGGAGGAACCCCTGCAAATTGGAACCAAGTTGAAATGGGTTGGATTAACGCGGGGATTGATGAGAATGCCCGGGGCTGCATGGATCGGGTGCATGGATCGGGGTTGGAAGGTTTCCTCGGACCGAGCTTAACTAAGCCTCTCCGGGGAGATGTCGTCCTCGGACCTCCTGGCCTGGGCTGGCGCAGTTTCACATCATTAATCCATTGGAGTCTTGAGCAATTGAGAGTCTTCGCTAGGCCTGCTTACATATACTTACAGCAATCCACGTCCTAACGTCTGAACTTGGTCAATATCCAAACTAATCAGCTCCGCTGTTGCCTTTGATTCGGCGACGGATCGCAGTGTGTACTTACAGTCGAAGAATTCCAAACCTCGATTTGGAGTCTGCCTTTTAACTTTCCACCTGACAACCCTGGAAAGGCGTGAGCGAACATGAACATATCATGTGGATGTGGTATGCAAGGCTCTAAATTTTTACCTGCGACGATAAAGCCATCGAACTGTTCAAACAGGCACTGCTCACTTGGCCAGACTAAGGGGTTCACTCAGGATATAGAGTTGAAAAATCAATGGATTACTAGGAATAATTCGCGGCAAAATAATTACAGGATGTCGTTTGGATGTGAGGATGAGATACCCTAATGAAAAAGAAACAAATAAAATGATAGATCTATGGAAGTTTAGTGTCAGTGCTGGTCCTCACAGTCTACAGTACATGCGCAAAAGAAAAGAGCGGAGAAGACTTACTATGATTCAGTTTCCACCTGTCGATAGTCTGCTGGGTCGGTTGCGCCTGCTCGCAGCGTAGGGGCCACTGCGACGATCGCGTCTCCCCTCTTGCCGGACTGGGGCGATTGGGCGGCGTGGTGGTCGACGTAGGATGATGAACATCGGTGGAGACCTGCGGGTGAACGTCCCCTGAGCGTTTGCAGTCGGTCTTCAAAGGGTCCCTCGTGGAGGCGGAGCAATCAAGTTGCCTCGGCCGATAAGGGTGTTGACCCTTGGGTGGCGGGGTCCTCCGGGACGAGCAGATTGCGATCCTTCAGCGCACAATTCGTTGAGAGTTGAAATCTTTGCTTCCCAGTCAACATAAGGGAGCTTTTTGTGCCTGGATCTCCTTTCTGCTGCTCGTCGCAGTCTGTCGGCGATGCGAGCGGCATGGCATCGCCTAAGGAAAGATGATGGCGGCCGCGGTCGGGCCTGTCCGGGAGAGGGAGCATCCGATTTTTCTAAGAGTTATACACAAAGGTCAGCCTTGGCTACTAGGTATCTGATCGAGTGGCAATATCTGCGCTGGACTTACTGAGTATCCTATCCTTATCCATTGTAGTGTTCCTAAAAGCTTTGGAGCGCTAGTATGGGTGGACTTGAAGACTAAAGAGACGAGTAAATAAGTGGTATAGGGTGTGGAGGGACGAGCAGAGCTTAGTGAAATTTTTGGTGGTGATGTTGAAGCGAAAGCAAGAGTAGGCTAAGCTTACCTAGGGAGTTCAGGCTACTGACGGGGGAGAGGAGATCTTTGGTGTGGATGGGAAGACGAGCAAGCTTGGGGGGACTGAACGACTAGGATGGCTTTATATACATGCAAATTGACTGCTGAGCCATCTGCATCTCTCCTGGCAGCAGCAGCGCGAGGTGTAGCACAAAGGACTACCGCACAGGTGTGTGGCTCAGCAGCTTCCAGAAGTTCAGCGGTAGAGTCGCCGCGGGCTGTGTAAATGTAGTGTGAATTACAGCAGCTGAGCAGCAGACAAAGGCACTGGACGAGAGCACGGCACGTTTTTGCTAGATTTGTTTATGTGGCCGGCGCGTTCCATTTACGCGAGTTATACTACTCTAGAAATCTAGAAATCTATAAAACCTGTTTAGCTGATGAGTTAGGGATACCTTCATCGTCTCAACTCAAATGCTAAAATTAGGAGACCTGTAGGAGACCAAGACGAAGTGGTCCACAGTTCGCACATGTCGTTTTCTCCATATACCGCGCTCTTCCAAGCTTTATCAATAAAACAAGTGATTTATACAGAATGATCCAGGACCTTATGTTTATAAGAACTCCCCTGAAGTTGGATATGTATATCCATTGTTTGTGAAAGCATCGCAGTTATTATATCATGATACCAGTAATGACTCTGGTTCACGTAAGTTATCTTCATTTTCTCTGCTTTTTCTTTTGTTTTTTTTGTGCCGCATTGACTCTCCAACACTACTGGAATATCAAATTCCTGATCGGATTCAATCTTCATCCACCGGATTACTTGGTTTAAATTTTGTATGCCAGCTGTTCACTCGGGCCAGACAACTTTTATGAGGATTACGATTTTACATGTTCTTTGCCTATTTCTTTACAAAATTTACTTGCGACAGCTGATACGTTGATGAAGAGGCTGAGAGGTAAGGAATTCAAAGGCTTTGGTGCTCAAAATTTGGCCATATATGTGTCTTCTGCCAGTTCACTTCCCTGCGGTCAAGATGTAGGTCTACATACGTTCTAAAACTCTGCCTCATTTGCGCATAAGGAAAATGGCTTGGTTGAGATCACGCAAGAAAGGGAGTAAAGATTTCTCCAAGGCCAGCTCCCTGTAAATGATCACTGCTAACTAGTTTCGAAATTTGCTTGCTACAACTAAATTCCTTACCAAAAAAAGAAAAAGGTGAATAGTCCGTTTTATTTCAGATCAAGTAGAAGCTTAATGTATTTCGTGTAAATGTTCAATAGCAGCCAGTTTATGCCTTTTTGTCTCCCCAGCATCGGCGCCAGAATTGATAATAGGTGTTGCTAGCCGTTCTGATGGCAGTGCCCTGTCTGAATCGCAGCTGGGCTTGATCATTGAAATTCCAAGACTCTGAGGCAATCACCTCGAAATTTCGGAACATCGCAGTGATTTCCAGCTCTGCCAAGCAGCGCGACCGAAATGATGCCTCCGGAGAGTGTAAAAATAGTAGCAGGACTTCGCAGGCGACCAGAAGTCAAAACCGCTGATTCTGTGACTGCGAGACTAAGTGGACTCATTTAGATGGCGCAGCAAATGTCTTCAGAATGAATCAAGTAACTATAAGTTAATGAGGGAAATTAGGTAAGTGTTGTGATGTTGTGATAGATGGTGGAGGACCAGGATTTGAAATTCAGGCTGCAGTTAGAAGCACTACATGCACAGACCCACTTCCCCCCGGGGAGAACTTGGGGGGTTTTTTTTTTCTCTCTTTTTTTTGGGGGCAGGGGGTCTTTCACACCTTGGGGTCAGTGCTCAGCTTTTACTCAGCAGGCTGATTTATTTTTGGTACTAATTATTTGTACTTATTTCTTCTTTTTGGTAAACTCTTTCTGTAGTTCATAGTAAATTCAGCAAGCTTACAAATCACAAATCAATCCTTTTCTTAATTCACTTTTTTTAGTTTTAGTTTTTTTTTAAGTATTTACATATATTTACAGGTATCTACAATTTACATATATTTACAAGTATCTACAAATTATACTTACAAGTATTTACAATAAAAGAAAAATTAAAAGAAAAAATTATACCTCTTCTGTGGATGGAGGAGTCTTGGCCTCAGTCTTGGCCTCATGTTGGGCTGGTTGGGTTTGGGTGCGTGTTGGCTTTGAGCAAGTGTTCTTGGCTCAGATGCAGATGCGGGTGGAGGGTTTTGTGGCGGTGGAGGGTCTTGCGTGGGTGGAGGGCTTTGCGCGGGTAGAGGGTTTTGCGTAGGCGGAGGGTTTTGCGTGGGTGGAGTGTTTTGGGCGGGTGGATAGTTTTGGGCAGGTGGATAGTTGTGTGAGGGTGGCGGTGGTTGTGCGGTTGGAGGATGGTGTGCGGGTGGATGGTTTTCTGCGGGTTGACAATGGTGTGCAGGTGGAGGGTTTTGTGCAGGCGGAAAGTTTTGACGGGTGTGTGTGAGAGGGGCGGGATCTATGCGAGATGCCAGTGGCTTCGATGTGGCAGGCAGGGTAGAAGATTGCAGGGGCGGGGGCTCGATGGCTGTCTGTGCCGGCAGAAAGTCGTTTGTGGCGGCAAGGCTGTGTGTGGTTGGAGGACTCGATCGCAGGGGTGGGAGCCCGATGGCAGGGTGTGGAGCAGATGTAACTATTGTCCTTGTCTCAGCGGGCGATGGCTGGAAGCTTTGGTCAACACGATTATGATTGCCTAGGAAATCAGCCAATATTTGAGGCGCGGCATTCAAGCAAGATTCGGCGTCAGTGAAGTGGACACGTTTTCGAGGAATGGGAACAACTGGACGCCAGATGTCAAGCCGGGAAATACCGCTGCATAGTTCATTGACTTTGGGATCTTGTGGAGCAACCAACGTAGGTGAAGTAGGGGGAGAAGGAACATTGAAATGATAAGCTTTCAGTTGCGCTCGTTGAGCAAACTTACTTTGCGATCGTATATCAGTGTGTTGAGGCGGATTTGATTTGAGGGCTGACTTTAAAATGTGATTATTCGATGGCATGAACGGGTTGTTCGTCGTAGGTTCAGCGTTGGACTGGCCTATCGTTGTGGCTGAGTGGCCGAATCGGCTGGGTGGGGGCGGTGGTGGGGCCGACGAGCCAAACAGACCATTTGACTGTGGTGGGGCCAACTGGCCAAACATGCTAGTCGAAGATGTCTGGCCAAATGGTGGGGCCAACTGGCCAAGCATGCCAGTCGAAGATGTCTGGCCAAACAGAGTCAAAGATTGCTGACCAAACAGACTAGTCGATGATGGCTGGCTAAACAGACTAGCAGAATGTTGCTTGGGAGGCGGTGCTGCCTGGCCTCCAAAGCGACTAGGCGGCGGAGGCGGCGGAGCGGATTGGTTGGAAGGCGGTGCTGCCTGGGCTCCACATCTAGCTGGCGGCGGAGGCGGCGGTGCGGATTGGCTGAACTGGCTAGTCGGCAGTGGCAGCGCTGATGTTGAAGGTGGCAGCGCTGATTGGCTGAACTGGCTGGGCGGCGGCGGCCGCGCTGACTGGCCAAATAAACTATTAGTCGACAGAGGCCCTTGGCCGAATTGACCAGTTGTAGGAGGCGGCGCCGGCTGGTGAAAAAGACTATGTGAATTAGTTGCAGGCGGAGGGCCTTGGCCGAATTGACTGGTCGGAGGTTGCGCTGACGTTGAAGGCGGAGGGCCTTGGCCGAATTGACTGGTCGGAGGTTGCGCTGACTGGGTGGGGGGCTGGGATTTTCCCTGCGTGCTGGAGGGGCAGGAGAAGTGGAATGACTGGGTCGACTGGGTGTTTAGCTGAGCGTTTGTTTTACCTTGTGACGGGAACTGGTAAGATTGGGCACTAGGATTCCAGTACTGTGAATAATCAAACGGCTTTGGGCCACTTGGGGCCCGCGTCTTGGGATTGCTTGTAGCCTGTGGCGCCTGATGAGGGTAAAGATTGGATAGTATGGGTATCGATGATCTGAACAAAAGCTTGATTTAAGTTATTTCACTCACATGGTTAAATGCCTGCGGCGAATAATCAAAGTGTGTGGACGATGACTGATGTGGAAATTTGGACTGGGAGGTACTCGCAAAAGGCGGCGGCTCATATCCGTAAGACGGGGCTACATGAGCTGGACCAGGCTGGCAAGGTTGATGGTTGTAGGTCGGCGCTGAGTGAGAAGAATACGACTGGGTTTCTGTAGGATTTGAACAGAAGGGAACCGGGGCCGGAGTGAAACGCCATTCAGAAGAATTTGCATTGTGCCGATGCTGATCAGGCTGCGGGGCGGCAAAAGTTTCCCTTCCCATTTGAAGTTGAACATATCGCCTCCGTTTAGGGCATGGATTGGATTGGTTGTAAGCTCGCGTCGGTGGGACATCTTGCTCCGATCGATTGTGCTCCGGGGGCAGCTGCAAGAACGGTGAAATCTTTGGGCGAATATAAGAGTTGGGGTGCGGACGTCCCTCTTCAGCATAGAGCGCCTCGCCTCCCTCTTCAGCATAGCGTCCTTCTTCAGCATAATAGATCTGATCCGGGGGTTGACGATGATGATTTGGAGGGGAGTAATCGAACGAGGCTGATGGCGGTACTCGTCCCGAGCGGGTGTGATAACGATGTCCATCGCTGTAGCACTCTTTGACCTTAGATATAATCTCAAGAGCGCGTTCCTTCTTGGACATCTTCTTCTTGCCCTTGGAAAGGAAATATTTGTAAGCATCTCTGAATGTTAAAGTTACACCCCAAAACTGAAACATCACTTACTTTTTTCACGGCAAGGGCAGACTTTAACGGCCGTGCTGATCTGTGCCTGGGCCGGTTACGAACGTTCTTTTTTTTCCTAGGTGTGGTTGGGGCCTTCATTTTGCCTTTGGCACCTCTCGCGGGGGCTGCATCATCCGACTCAGATTCGCGGTCGCTGATGGAAGAGGCAGAGTCTGTCGAGTTCTTTTCAGAGAGATCTTCGGACAAAGTTTCTTCTCCACTATCTTCACTGACTGCGCTTTCAGAATCGTGTTGACTTTCAGAATCGTGTTGAGAATCGTGATCAAAGTCCCTTTTTTTTTTGTGTCTTGTAGGGAAGGCTTTTGGAAAGCTCACTTGCCGGGGGCTGATCGGCGATCGAACTGGTGATCTTTTTGATCGCTTTCGAGAGGGGGTGTCCGCTTTTCTGGATCGGACTCTTGGGGATGGGGATATAGACGGGGTGGATGATCTGCGCTTCGATGATCTGGCTGGAGATCTTCCACGCGGAGGAGCTCTTGGAGACGGCGAGATGGAAGGCCTCGACACTGTGCGCTTGGAACTTCTTGCCGGGGATCGAGCACGAGTTGAGGTTTTGGAGGATGCCAATACCTTGGAATTTCTTGCCGGGGATCGAGCACGAGTTGAGGTTTTGGAGTATGCGACTACTGGCTCCTTGGTACGTCTTGACTTTCTAGCCGGTGATCGATGAGAAGCACACTTCGCCGGTGACTGAGATACGTCACGGGGGGCAGCGCGCTTAGAACTTCTTGTTGGTGTTCTGGGAGCAACATCTTTTGCTGGTGATCGAGCAGTCCTTCTGGCCGGGGATGGAGATCTCGCCGGTGATTGAGACAGGTCCCGGCGGGCGGCGCGCTTGGAACTTCTTGTGGGTGTTTTTGGAGCAGCATATCTCGACGGCGATCGAGCAGTCCTTCTGGCCGGGGATCTGGCTGGTGATTGAGTGTTTCTGGCCGGAGATCGAGCAGCTTGGGCGGGTGGTGGAGAAGGCGTATCAGGGATTGTGTGGGACTTGATCACTCTTGCGGATTCGGAAGGTTGGTCGGGAACGTCGGAGAGAGACGAGGAGGATAAGCCAGGGGAATTCGATTGCGCTTGACGAGCATCTGTGGTCAGGACAGAGGGAGAAGGGTGAGTTCGAAAATTACAGGGTTAGTTCGAAAATTACACTACGGTCGTGAGACTGTGATGCTTACTAAGATCGGATAGGAACTCTTGGGCAATGTCGCGGAGCTCGTCAACCTTGAGCTTGGAGGCAAGCTTGACATGAGGGTCCAAGGTGCGAATGAATCTAATCAGATCAGGTCTCTTGTTTATTTTGTTATACGGTTGGAATTCTAGCAATGCCGAATCGTCAGGCGGTAGGCGCCTCCTCGGCTCGACCATGGCAGTTTGTAACTTGTGATGGCTGATAAGGTCCGGCTGCAATGCAAGCTGATCTAGAAAATCATAACACAGCTGACAGGATCTGGGTGCAACTGGGTAACGGTAGAAAGTTAGAATTTTCAGGTGGTTCTGGACGTGTACGGATTCGACAAACAGCAATGCAACTGGTTAAGTGATAAGATTGGAGATCACAATTTGACAAACAGCAATGCAACTGGTTAAGTGATAAGATTGGAGATCACAATTCGACAAACAGCAATGCAACTGGTTAAGTGATAAGATTGGAGATCACATACGGTACGTAGAGCACTCAAGATTCACGGAAACCTGCCGCGGCCTTCGTGGTCGATACCCAAGTGCATACGTCATGGCGGCCAAACAGATCAACCAAAGGCCCCGACCCTTGCGTTTTGTCTACATATATTTGAGCCTTTCAAAATAAAAGAACTCAGATTGCCCGCCGCCCCAGCGCTGGTCAATTTGGATAGGGGCCTTGTGCAAGGTGGTTGATTGTTGGTGGTGCGCCGCCGGGAGCCTTTCATCAATTGGAGGAGGGTCGAAACCGGAATCGAGCTTGGAAACGTTCGTGGAATACATATGTAGAACAAAAAGCAAATTTTGAGCTTGCTGCTTTGATTGGGTCAGCGATGATGTCATTATAGAGTGTGTACGTACCAAAGCCTCCACAGCAAAAGAGCAAAAGAAAGCTTGGATACACATGACGTATGTACAGCAACGGCCTGCCCGGCAGCCTCCGGCAGCCAATCAAATTCCAGATTTGCAAACTCTCCGCGCGCATCTGGCACGCGGGCTCATGCGGGCCAAAGGGTCTGGGCACCCGGCCTCTACCGGCCTCCATTTCCACCAGATCCCACCGCGGGCCTATCTAGCAATTTCCCTTCTCCCGCCATCAACTCAACCACCGCGAAACCACACCAGCAATCAACCACCGCGGCGATCTTTGTTCACAATAGGCACAAAAGGGTACCACCACCGCCCTTGTTTGCAACAGTCCATCGGCCCGATCATGTATCACCACAAAAGTCGGTAAGCAGCGCAATTTCTTTCATTTTTGAACTTTTTTAACCTTCAAACGGTTATCACCAACTGACCCAAACATTCCATTTGAAAGGCAGGTCCAACCCCTTTCGAAAGTCATGTTCACCGACCATTTTGCCGGTTGGCCTCGAACCCCTCGTCCACCCCCTCTCAGGTCGTCCATCCGCTCGTCCTTATCATCTTCCGCGCTCCAGATTTTCCCCCTCTTTTCCGTACGTTCCAAGCTTGAAGCTGGACAATTCTCCCATCTAGAAGCGCTTGAAGCGATTTTTGACTGATACTTTTCCAATTGTCCGATTATTTCCAACTCATCCGATCATCCCATTATTTCCATCCTGTTGTCCAACTTGACCTAGCCAATACTTCTTCGATTATTCCCCATCGGCTCCAAAGGTTCCAAAGCCATCGATTTTTCTTCTGTACTTGAGGCATCATGAAGCGCAGAGCAAAAAAAGACGAGACACTTTGGGAAGGTAATTGAGCCTATATCTATTCTCTTTGGATGCCTCCTATCTCGATTCCACAACTTACAATGTAATCCTCTTAGATCCCAATCGACTTGCCATTCCAATGCTGCAGGAACGTCTGAAGGCATTTGCAATCCAGTTCGATCCAACTGAACGCCGCGGACTTTTATTTCAACGCTATGTTCACCTTGCCCGCACGGAGTCTCCCCAGTCTGTGGAGCGTTGGACAGGACAGGATTCGTTAGATGCGCCAATGCCAGGTCAGTAATAAACTTCTGTATTTTCTTTGCCGTGTTTTCTATTGCAGCAGCTCAGATTAAATGTTTCTACCTTTGCCAGCCGCGAACCAACTTACGGTGCATCAGATCAAGATCTTCTTGGCTCTCCGCTCCGTGGATTATCCTGTGCAGGCCAAACGTGGCCACTTAGTTAAGCTGTACATTGACGAAGATCTCGCCCCGGGTCGCCCAGTCCAAAACAACACCGTACCCGTCGTGATACCGACTGCTAAGAGACAATCACAACCTGATCAGAAGAAGCGCAAGAAAAATTGCTCACACAAGCGCCCACCACCGCCTACCCCCAGCCCACCACCGCCTACCCCCAGCCCACCACCGCCTACCCCCAGCCCACCACCGCCTGCCCCCAGTCCACCACCACCTGCCCCGTACACTTCCCCAAACCCCCCGAGCGATCCAAGTCATGCTGGAAAAATTAGGCGCAACAGGACTGAAGGCAGAAAAGTGATGTTTTTTTCCCCGTTTCGCCGGTCTGCAAGGCTTTCGTCTCAAACAACAATGTCACCAAGGTCCTCGACTGCGCCCTCCACCTCTCGAACGACTAGATCTTCCGTTGCCCCCCCCGAAGGCCGTTCTTTATCTCAAAGTTCAAGATCAAGATCAAGATCACTCCGGCAATCTCCGCGACTGAGGGCTTCCCGTGAAGCGCGCACCCGTTCTCACTCATCCGAGTCGGTTGACCGTGAATCTGGATCCCGAGTTTCGATCAAGGATGAATCAGATGCTGAAAACTCCGTTCGTCTGCGTGAATATGACCACCATGCAGAATCATCTGAGCCCCGCACCGCAGGCTCTTCCTCTCCACGATCTTCCTTTGCTGATTCACGCCACATGAGCAGCGAGGGTGTTGACCGGCCTTCCTCGCCAGGCACGTCTTTCGCGGTATCGCCATCTCGTTTTGACCGCGAAGCGTCGTTCGAGCCCCCCGCCGCAGGCTCTTCCTCTCGACAATCTTCCTTTGTTGATTCACGCAACAGCAGCGAGGTTGACCCCCCTTCCTCGCCAGGCACGTCTTTTGCCGTATCACCATCCCCCTTTGACATGGCCCCGACCCCGCCTCCTGACTCCCCAACTGACGCATTGGCCTCACAAGAATCATCATCTAGTGTCTCTTCCTCGCGTGATTCCTCTGCCAGAAGCGAGTCTGATGTAGACCGCGAGCCCGCGGAACCTTCAGTGCCAGGAGACCGTCACCCTGGATCCTTTGGTAATTCTTCAGTGCCAACAGACCGTGATTCTCAAGCATCTTCAGCTCGCGAAGTACAATCGGACATTGGTGAAGAAAGCCACTCCTTCCACAAGCCACTCCAAGAAGACCGGGCAACCTCATCGAGCCAACCGACCCCATCAAGCCACCAAGAAGGATCACCGACCCCATCAAGCCACCAAGAAGGATCACCGAGCCCATCGAGCCACCGGGAAGGATCATCAACCCCATCAATCACCGGCACGCCTGAGGATCGAGCTGGTTCCAGCATCCCGGCACGATCTGGCAAGCGCAAGTCTGAAGCCCACTCGCACTGGCCAGGTGCGTTTTCTTTGGCTGTATCGTATTTGTTGTTATCATACTAATTTTACTATCTGCAGATCCCTCGGAACTTTCTCGGGAAGAAATCGAAGCCTATTTAACTGTTCACGGCGTGGCGTACAACGAAAATACTCGGATGGCCCGGTTGGTCGCGCACTACAACATCTTACGTTCCAGCGAGCAGTCCCCATCCAAACGGTCCAAAGCCCCTCGATTGAGTCCTGGGCCTCATGCCAGACACCCGGCCTCTTCAGATCGCTCGGCCTCATCTAATCGGCGCCAACGCCGAAATCGAGTGCGAGTTCAACAAACTAGTAATTACGGCAGTGACGAAGAGCATGGGTTTGTGTACCGCCCCGCTGGGTATCCTCGCAATGCCTCCGTGTCTCCAACTTCGCCTGCCTCATCGTCCAATTATCAACCATCGTTGGCGTACACTGAGACCACCGAGCAACACACTGTGCGATCAGCCGCTACAGCTTCGGGAAGCGATAACAGATCAATCATCAATGCAGCTTTGGGCTTGAGCAGTGGTCGAAGAAACGTTGCAGCTTCGGGCAGCGCTCGAAGAAATTCGACAAGTCCTCCAATCGAGAAGCACAGAGGCAAGAGAGCTAAACCCACCTCCGAAACTCAGAGACCAGCCCAACGCAGACCGCGAACCAAGAAATCGCAGCCAAGAGGCCGTCGGGGTTGGAGACGTCCGGTGCATCAAGCTAATGATGACATCAATTTTGTTCCCGCCCTTCCGGAGACGTCGAAGAAGAGGAGCAGAGCGGACGACCTTTCTCCGAATGCCAACCGCGCCAAACAAGCTCGCAAAGCCCCAACCTGTTCTCCCGCCACACGTCGAAGTAGGCAATCCACAGAAGACAGCTACAGGGTGCGACCTTCCTTTCACGACGACCCCCAGGTTGAAGCACCCGTGCCCAGCCCCCCTTCCAATCCTAATGCTTCAAAGAAGAGAATTCAACCGGAAGATTTCTCGCCACGCTGTGGTCATGGTGCAGATAATACTAACCCCCTCGGTAATCACCATCCCTCCACCTCACGATCCTTTCACGACGACAATGAGCCGGAACCTGCACTTGCCCCACACGACCAAGGATTTACCGGCCCTGAAGGGCCCACATCTCACAGCCTTTCGCCTGCGGCTTTCAGGACCAAAAGGAAGCAGCCTGATCATTTTTCTCCGATTAGAGCCAGCGGTAAACGACGAGCTATCCCGACTGATCATTCTTCCCCGACCGGCGCAAGCGTGGAACGACGAGCCGTCCCAGCCACGTCACTTGGTCTCATTCCTACTTCTGCCCAAGCTCGCCACCGTAGACAAAGACACGAACGTCCTCGGCGCAACAGCCTTATCATCCGGCCCTCCTTCCATGATGACGAGGTGTTTCTACCCAATCAACCTTCATCGCCGAGCGGACCAAGAGGGATGATTAGCAGCTGGAGGAGTTCAGTGCCGCGGGGCGTCTCACCTCCACCTAGATCTCCAACCCCACAGGCTCACGATCACACCCGGACCGACCCCCTGGCTCCATGCCCATGCATCAATTATGATCACAGCTCACCTCGCCCCACGGCTGGATGCCCATGCGTCGGTGTTGGCCAGAACATGCTGACTGTGTTTACCCAAGCGACTGATCGTCTAGCAGATTGCCTGGAGATGGCCCAGACGGCGTCGCTTAGGCCAAGCACTAGCCAAGTTCAGATGAACACAGGCCGTCCATCGCATTCATCGGGGAATCGAGACTTAGCTCTCTTGGTAAGTAGTATATTACTTTATATTCGTAGTACATTCAACTAATATTGTGATTCACTGTATGTAGAGACGAGTCCGCACACATATCCAGACACTATTCGGCAAGACGATGGAGCTGCACCAGTTCCCACCCCCAGCCACTGAAGGCGAAAAGGCCAACTGGAATCGGGACCAGCACTACCGCCCGCAGGACGGCTCAGATGACGAGGGAAGAAGCTCCTCAAGCTCTTCCTCAGATGACGATGACGATGTCGACCCGCACTTTCCATATCCTGACGGACCTGGTCACAAGGATGCATCTGCAACCACGCTCCGGATCATGTGGCGCTCCATGCGCCGGGCAGGTGTAGTATCATTCCGGCCAGACTTGTCCCGCGGTGCTAAACATGTCGACAACTTGTTTCTTTGGGACCTTGCCCACAACATATTTATGAAGTTGGTGAGAGCTCAGGAGTACCGTGATGTTGATATGGAAAACACTCCCGAGGAAAAAATTTGCGATGCAATCTTGAATCACGCCAAGCAGCTGCAACGGACATACCGAGAAGCAGGATGGGATCCTGAACGACTGGACGAGCAGTGCATAAAGAAACGTCGAACTGCGCGCACCAAACGTGTAAGCAAAGCTACTTACTCTTACTTGAGTTCTAACTTCTTACTTATCCAGCATATATTTCCCACTCTCAGCTGCGCGAAAATCGAGTCAAATTCCTCTCCAGACATGCGGCACTGGTACCACTCATCCCAGTGATCACCCAATGTACTAGCGACGCCGAGACTGACCCGGGTGAACCAGAAGATTCCGACACGGACGGCGAGGGCGAGCAGCGACCAAAGCGGGTGATAGTCGAACGTTTGCCGTGGCGCCATGCTCGAATAGACAGGGCCGTCAAATTGCTCAATCGGCTGATTGAGGAGAAGAGGCAATCAGGATGTAAAGATTACGGCAAGCGCTCGCATGAAAGACTTCGCCCTCTTCAGCCCAAGATCAGTGAGCGGCAACCCCCCAAATCACTATCATCCAACGTATACTGTGACGACTGGCTGAGGGCCCAGCGAATCCACCGGATAGACGACTTAAATATCCAGGGCACATTGTTGGGGAGGACCATCAAGAACCTAGAGAAGATGCAATGAGCCCAGGAGGTCAGATCTTCCAAGTTTCTCATCACTCATCACTTTTGTGAATACGGTGTATATAGCTTTTACGTCTTATTCTTATTCTTTTTGTGAATAGTGTACATAGCTTTTCTTTATTACTCTTCTTGTGAATAGCTCTTACTCTCCTTGTGAATAGATTATAGTTCTCACTTCTTTGTATATCTTCTCTTTGAAGCGTGTATCATACAGATGAAATTCAGTCTCTACTTCTTCAAAATCTCGTGCTTGCTACAATATTTGGCTAAAAGAACCGCCCTTGCCTCTCTCCAGGACTGCACCCCTTGGGCCTTTGAGTTACCGGCGCCCAATGTCTCCAGCTTCATCCAACGATAACTGCGTCTCATAGGCCTTGGCTGGCATCGCGGTGGACATGTAGGACTAGCTAATGTCATTTAAACCTTGCAACTCCTGTGGTGATACCACGGACGGACCACCAGACTTCCGATTGGACCAGCTAATTTCCAATCACCGACCAGCTAATTTCCGATTTGGATAAACTATGCACGTCTTGGCAAGAACAACCGTTCAACCTCCACTACTAACGGATTGCAGCGATCGGAGTTGAAGCTTCTGTAATCCAATCCGCAACGGCCACCCTCACGTAATCCAATCCGCAACGGCCACCCTCACTCAAAAGCAAATCTCACAAACGTAAGGGCAGCCCTCCTCTTGAACTTAAAAAAACATCTCCTTGTGCTCCTCGTCCTCAAGCTCACATCTTTCATCTAGGCTCTTACAATCTCCTTCCGCTCTCCCATCTATCTTGCCGCCATGAGTCGAGCCGGACGATCAGCTGCGGTGGTTTGTCGGTGTCGTGCATTTGGATGTGTTCAACAGCGCTTTCGGGACCGTAATGGTCAATGGGCACTCGGCGCTCTGGTTTCTACCACTACTAGAGCCAGCCATGCAATAGCTGATATGCATACGGCTGCCCGGTTTGGAGGAACTCAAGGTACATCTTTTCTCTGTGTCTTTTTGTCTCCTGCCAAGAATCCGCCAAAAAGTGATGCCATTCTATTCGCAACCCTAGATTCCGACGAGGACTCGGATAGTGACAACAACAGCGCTGGCATAGGGTCTGAGGTCCCGGAGCTCAATATTGATCGACTGGCTCTCTCTTCCCAACGTCCGGCTCCAAGCCCTGCCGCCAGATCCAATGTCTATGACTGTAGTATGTATTTTTTGACTGCCAAGATTATCATAGATAGCACCAAGATTTAGTTTTCTTGAATAATTCATTTTTCTTTCTTGAATAATTCATTTTTCGATAGGTCCTTATCACAACTTCAGCCTCAGGCACGCAAGCCCAGCAGTCCTACACATGTCGCTTTTGGCCGCCATTCTCACGGTTTGCGATCACACTTCACTACAAACGGCGTCTTGGCTTTTGAAATCCGGAAGGGAACTGCTAGCTCTCACGGCCTCCGGTGCACTGGGCAAATTTCCAAACAAGCCCCTTGATTTTCGACAAGAGGAAACCCTCAAAAATTTACCATCCGACGCTCGAACCCTCATCAAATGGTTCAAGATCGATCCTAAACTTGTCAGAGTTACTTGCTGCCCGAGCTGCTTTGCGATGTACCCACAGCCAGACCCCCAGTCCAACCCTCAGGCCAAAGGCTCCAAAATCCCTGCCGCTCCAATTCCACCAAAATGTATCAATCTGGTTTTTCCTCACGGTAATAATCTGAATGTAGCGGCTTTAAGGGAAGCCGCTAGCCCATGCCAAGCCGACTTGTATCAACTCAGAAAAAACACCTACTGCCCACTCAAGACATATGCTTATCAGAATCTATGCGACTGGCTCGCTAGGCTTTTTTCTCACCCAGGAGTTGAAGCCGCTTTGGAATCCGTTGCCGCTCTTTCTAGTACCCCCTTCGATCCCGACCACGAAGCAAGTGACATCCATGATTCGCGAATCTGGAAACAGTTCCTTGGTCCAGATGGGAAGCGGTATACCCAGAATCCCAACAATCTAACTTTTGGACTCTTTTTAGACGGCATCAATCCTTATGGGAACAAACAGGCAGGAAAACACGCAAGCATCACCTTTATCGTCATGGTCTGCTACTCCTTGCCTCTAGACATGCGATACCTCCCTCAAAATTTATTTGTTGTTGGCATCGCCCCGGGTCCAAAAGAGCCTTCCCTCGAGCAGATTAACTGGATTCTCCGACCCATTGTCAAACAGCTCAAGGTACTGTGGGACGAAGGGCTGGTCCTCTCTAAAACCTATCTTCATCATCAAGGACGTCACATCCGCGCAGCCATCCTCCCATTCTTCGCCGATTTACCAGCTCTCCGCCGGGCTCTCGGATTTTCAGGCCCCACAGCGAATCGGATGTGCTCGAAGTGTCTGCTGACAAAGCAGGAGATCACCAATCTCAATCCCGAGACCTGGCCTCCCCGAGACCTGGCCACTCACAGAGAATGGGCGATCAGTTCTCAAGACGCCCCAAACCTCGAGGTTCGACAGCAGATCTTACAAGACCACGGCGTTCGATACTCGGTCATGCTAGAGCTGCCTTACTGGGATATTCTCACATACCACGTCGTTGATTCAATGCACAATCTCCTGTTGGGGCTGCTCAACTGGCATTGTCGAACCTTTTGGAGCATGGCCGATGTCGAAGATGAAGCAGATCCCGGACCTCTCGCAGATGGCGAGCTAGTTGGCTTGTGGGACGATGTTGAGGATCCGAATCTTGCCGCGCTTCATCCCCCAGCTGAAACCGACGACGAAGACCCTGCCCTTCCGATTGGCATGCAGTTCTTTAATCGCATGGAGTTCCGATCTGACTCGGACGATAACTCTTTCTCACCTTGCCTCGACGCTGAAGGGTGGGACACAGGCTCCTGGACTCGACCAAGCGAAGACAAGATTATTTGTGATGCAAAGATGGTGGCTTTCATCAATAAGCTTCTACCTCGAATCAATATACCGACGTGGATCAAGCGGGCTTTACCTGTCTTGGGTAAAGCAAGTTTTGGAAGTCTTAAAGCGGATGAGTGGCGTAACTTGTTTACTATTCAGCTGCCACTCGTTCTTCCGGTCTACTGGGCGGATGGGGGGCCAACTGCGCGGTCTCTATTTCGTAATTTTGCTCATTTGGTATCAATGGTCAACCTCGCGCTCAAGAGATCAATGACTTCCGACACAATCAACAAATATCGACATCACAATCTCGAATACCTCAGAAGTTGTTTGATCCTATTCCCTGACGTCAATTTGGCCCCAAATCACCACATGTAAGTTCACCTAGCCGATAGCCTCGAGAAGTTTGGCCCTGTGAGAGCTTGGTGGTCTTTCCCGATGGAGCGGCTCATGGGCAGCATTTTGAAGGCCGCGCATAACAACAGGCTTGGTCTGTTGTTTATTTTTCTAGATGCAGTTGAACTTAATTCTGACTCTTTGCCTTTGAAAATGAACAGGCCAACTCGAAATAACCTTTCTCACGAATTTTTGCCGCATTGGCAACTTGCAGGCATTACTGTCTACGCCAAACATGTTTCCCGCCGAGCTACAGCCTTTTATCCGACAGTTGCAAGCTTTTCGTGATCTGATTTCAGTCCGGGCTGAAACAATACCAAAAAGCCGGCAAGGATTCCTCGACTCACCTACGCTCAAAGTCCTCATCAAGCGCCTCAATGAGCTTTTCCCTTGCTCCACCGGCGCGCCGTGGATTCCATCTGACGAATGGGCCAAAAAGAAAGAAGCCAAATCGAAAGAATATCTCGCAGTAACTCCTTCCATCGAAAAGCTCCCCAGCGTCTTGATCAACGAAGTCCTTTTTTCCACCCTGCGAGAAAATCCGAGTAACAGTGTCATTACCCTACGAGCTGGATGTGCACCTCAATACGGAATTATTGAACAGATCTTTCGGCACCAGCGCACCTCCGGCAATGGCACCAGCACAGCCGACACTTGGATGGTGATCCAGCCTCTTGTACCGTGCTCTTTCTCGAATCCATTTGCAGGGCTAGGCAAATTTGACGTGCAACTTGAGCTCCGGATCATTCAAACGGAGATCCTCTATGTTATTCATACGCGGGAGGTTCTTGCGCACTGCGCATGGATCAAGTATAAGGCTCGTGAGATACTTCCAAGTATCAAGAAGGAGTGCATTGCATTGGTATCTCTGGACCGCTAAAAATTCATCCTTCGTCAAAATAGATCCTTTTTACTCGTTTAAAAAAATTAAATCCCTGGACTGATGAAAACTGATACTCATACTTGTCTTTCTAAATTTTTCGTGTATCTATAGTATATGTTCTTGTAAAATATTTAATCCATACATGAAAGTAAAGCCCATGTACGTATATAGCCGCCACAACAAGCTCAAGCCTAACTAGACCGCTCCGTATTTTCCAAGATACTCCGGCGGGACTAGTATAATTTGCAGCTCAGCTACCAGTTGGTGGAAAACAGCCAACATATCCGAACGCCTTGGATTCCTCTCGGGATAGTCGTACCGCCGTATGAACTGTCTGAGCAACTGGTTTCTACGGTGACAAGGTGGAACTGGAGAACAAGAAATTATTATAGATTCCTTGCCTCCTGTGATGCCAATATCACTCACGAAGCGAAAGGTCGGTTTCGACTGGGCGTGTCGCGGGTGGTTCTGGCCTATACGGCCTATTCTCAACCGTCTGTTGATGCGCCATCACCCTACGGACCGGTTGAAGTTCAGTATGGAGGCTTAACCCCACGGCACCCACCTCAATCGGCCAGTCTATTACACGGAGAGAAGGACAAATAATCAGCTAATCATAATGGAGGGATAGTATAGAATACTCACCTTCAGACTGTTCGGCTTCAGACTGATCGCCTTCGGACCCACACTGCTTGCCTTCAGACTGCTCGCCTTGAGACTGCTCGCCTTCAGACCGCTCGCCTTCAGACCGCTCGCCTTCAGACCGCTCGCCTTCAGACTGCTCGACTGACTGCTCGACTTCATACTGCTTGACTTCAGACTGCTCAAGTTCTTCTTCTGGTTCCTTCATATAGGCCATTGATTGATAACATGTGGCTCAGGAACTTCGAGTGCTGCGGGAGATGTAGAGGTTCGAATACAGAGGAAGAACCGGTCGTAGAGCGGATGAGAGACCCGATCACTAGTTGCCACTCAGACAAAGGAGGATCCGATGCCGGGGGCTGCATCATTCATAAGGCTTTGTTTGCTGAATATTATTTTCTCCAGCCTCCAACTGCGCTCGTTGGTATTTTTCGGCATTTCCAGCTAGTACATCATGCAAGGACCAGACTCAAAATCAGGTGTGCTCTTTGTCTACATTCTTTGTCTAGATTTTGAAACCATAGCGCTACTGATTTCAAAACCTCAAACCCATCTCACCAACCATCCATTCCAGTGCCAGCACTTGGGGTGCCCGACGCCATGCAAGGACCCGACCCAGCACCTGGGGTGCCCGACACCGTGCAAGGACCCGACCCAGCACCGGTGGTGCCCAACACCGTGCAAGAAACCGTCCCAGCACCTGGGGTGCGCAATGCCGCGCAAGGGCCAGACTTACCGGACCCAGAAGGAATCTTCGTTGCAGTGGCAGCATCAGTTCAAGGTACGCAAACATGCCAGCCATGATTTTTTTCACTTGTTTCAAACCCACTAACCATAAATGTTGAATGTACCCAATGCAGTGCAAGAACCCGACGTACTGGACGCCGTGAACGTGCTGGAGCCTGTGGACGTGCCGGACGCCGTGGATGTGCCAGAATCAGTGCAAGGACCCGTCCTACCGGAGGCAGTGGGATCATCAGCTGAGTCCCATGAAGGTACATGAACATCTCCCCGCCATACTTTCTTGGCTAAAACAATTACTGACATGCTTCCCGGACGCTTCCCGGACTGAAGATCTTGAAATTGATCAAATCATTGATTGTTTGATGACCGCCCGCATTTATCAAGGCTCTTTATCGCCAAGCAAGCTCGACCGCGTCATCCAAAAGCTTTCAAGCGTTGGCTTCGCCTACCCCCTCAGCATGGAATATACCAAAACTCCACGCGGCATCATGCCCGCTAGCCCAGCCCTTCGACCCCTCCTCAAGGAATGGGGGCTCAAGGCAAAGGTTTTAGAACTCAAGGAATGGTGGTCCCGCGCAAAGCTTGGCCGGGACAAATATTATTTTCCAGACCATGTAGCATTCATGCGCAACGATCTACGCGGAGATGGAGGTAAGAATTATTAAAATCAATTCAAAAATGCCTCTGTAGTACTAGTAACTGACTGTACATGTGCTTAGGCTTAGTAGGATTCTTTGAGGCAGTCGAGGCCAATGATTGGACTTGGACCCTCATTTATGTAGCCTGAATCTAAAAAAAAAAAACTAAAAAGAGTGAATTAAAGAAAGGATTTGTGATTTTTAAGCTTTCTGAATTTATTATGAACTACAGAAAGATAGTACATTAAGTCCCAAAAGAAAAATGTGGAACTATCATCAGCTGCTGAGTATAAGCTGAGCACTGATCCTCAGGTGTGAAAGACCCCACCTAAAAAAAAAGAAAAAAAAAAGAAGAAAAAAAAGAAAACCCCCAAGTTCCCCCCGGGGGGAAGGGGGTCTGTGCATGTAGTGAAGGTAATGGGCACGCAGAAGTGGAGTGTAAAACTTGAGTACACGAACAAGTCGCACTTTGGACCTGTAAGATACCTCTGCTTTAGCACAAGCTGCTAATCCTACTTGTTTATTTACCTCGTTTGAGTGTTTTAGCCAATAATCATCCCAGGGGTGCTCACTTCTCTTACCTTAGGAATGATTGATGCGGCAGGGGCCCGGTGGTGGGTGGGAGTTAGGTTTTTTGCCAAGACCCATTGATATCTTCGTACAAATTGATTGCAGTGCAATTGGGTCAATACGGCAACCAAGCCATGATTTACGGTTTTCCACTTGCTCTGAAGTCACCGTTAAACAAAATTTTGGTCAAAACACTCCCTGAATCGCCAAAAACTATCAACAGGGTCAGTTGGATAGCAGCGCTTTCGAGTAAATCATTTTCTCTCAAGAAGATCCTTGCCAGATTTGAGCTTGTAAGAGGCTGTAGAGGTACACAGGGGCACAGTTGTGAGGACTGTCTGGTATAGAGACACTGCCAGGCAGTCGCATTGGCAAAAACACCTCCTTTTCAGATGTAAATAGTGTGACAGTACAGTGACATCCGCACAACAGGCGGAGGGGGTCGATGACCAAGGCAAGGGAGAACTCAGAGATTGCGGATATACTTAGTTTAGGGTTTCTCTTCGTTGTAGTTAGATCTCCCGTACCAGAGCTTGTATTTCCTCTTTCTCTCTTTTTCCTCACTCATATAGTCGCCTCTGTTTGTATCACCTCAATAGGTGATTACCGTCTCCTCTTCTTCTCTGTGTGTCCTCGCTCTCCCTAGATCTCACTCGTGCTCACTGCGGACTACTGGCGCTTCTTAGGTTTGTTTCCTTTCTTTCTTTTTTTCCACATTTGTCACTTCCTGTCTTTCTTCTCTTGCCATGCAATTCACTCATATAGTCGCCTCTGTTTGTATCACCTCAATAGGTGATTACCGTCTCCTCTTCTTCTCTGTGTGTCCTCGCTCTCCCTAGATCTCACTCGTGCTCACTGCGGACTACTGGCGCTTCTTAGGTGATTACCGTCTCCTCTTCTTCTCTGTGTGTCCTCGCTCTCCCTAGATCTCACTCGTGCTCACTGCGGACTACTGGCGCTTCTTAGGTTATGAGCCCAGCCTACTAAGAGCACCGTGTCAAGTAGGATTGCAATAGAACCATCCCAGAGTTAGAAGTAGACAGTTCACCATCGTGGCGGGAAATCAGGATTGCAAGCCTTCCAATCTTATCGGCCGCTTTCCTTTCACTCCCGATCCCGACGAAGAAGACCCAGCCCCAGAGCACCAAGAAAACTCGTCTGGCTCAGACACCGAAACCCTCATCGCCTCAGCGCTCAATCCCAATCCTGCAGTCGCTTCGCACCAGGATAATTCACCAAATTTAGACGTCGAGACAACCATTACTCAGGCGCTCAACCTCATCCCGACTACTTCTTCTCCCAATTCCAACAATCCAGAGTCAACCCATACACTCAATTCCATCATGACCGAGAGTAACAGTTCGGCCAATTCAACCAACTTCAAACTGGTCACTGATCCCCTCAATGACAACAACTTCGCCACCTGGCGACTCAAGATGATCAACGCCCTTGGCTTCCAGATGTTGGACGATTACATCTTCAAGGATCCTAAGACTCTGGAGGGGAACGCTGACTACAAGATCAAAAAAAAACAAGCCACCACCTTCATTTGGCTTCATCTCAATGAAGAAAATGCGCACAGGTTTGTAGGTCGAAACTACAGAACGTTTGAGCCCAAGGCGCTGTGGGACGCCATCAATGCACACTATGCCACTCGGTCGCTGGAGAACGTCGCCAACGTATGGGACAAGCTCTACAAGATCCGATTTGCAGACGATACCATGAAGGATTCCATAAATCTCTTTCGAAACACCTTTGATCTAATGTTGGAAGTCGCCAACGATAAACTTGACAAACCCACTTTGGAAACCTGCTGGATCTTCATCATCCTCAAGCGACTCCCATCCTCTTACGCCACTTTCCGGTCTCTTCGTTTCAACAGCCTGAAAGGACTGGACGACACCCTTGAGCTAGGAAGCTTTCTCAAAGACCTGGAGGCTGAACTTAGGCGCCAACAGGAGGCTGATCCCGGAGCCCAAGGCCCTGCTAATCCGACTGCCCTTGCTGTCTCATCATCGGGGAGCACAAACAAACCAAGCAGCTCTCGACGAACTCGACTCCGATGTGAAAACAACAGGCATAACCCCGAAACATCTCACTCGGAAGAAGAATGTCATGCTGTTCACCCTGGAAAAGCCGCAGCATACCTCCAGGCCGCCCTCGACAAAGTCAACGCCCGGATTGCCAAGAAAGCTATGCTGAGTGTTAATTCAGGGATTTCGGATGTCATTATTTTTGACAGTGGAGCTACCGGTCACTACTTGAAGCATTGCTCCTACTTCATCACCTTCAAGGAGTACTCCTTGGTAGTTTATGTGGCTAACGGATCTACCATCCCCATTGTTGGCGAAGGTCGTGCGATCATCTCAACTAGTTCTGGTCCAATTCACATTGACAGGGCCTTCTTCGTGCCAGACCTCTCTAACTCTCTCATCCCGCTAACACACTATCTTCGGAAGGGGTACGCAATCATTCCAACTGACAACGGGACAAAGTTCAAGTGTGTAAAGGACGATGATATCATGTGTGTTGGTAGCACCGGGGACGACATTCTCACAATCGAACTTGGCTCTCAAAGGGCCTTCTCTGCCATCTCGGACGCCCTCATTCTTCACAACTCACTCGGTCATCCCAGTCTACCCTATCTCAAAGCCGCGCACCCTGATCTTCATATCAAAGAGCTCGGCTGTCACAACTGCGACGTCTCCAAGATGACTCAGCAACCCTTTCCCGGCTCATTTCCAACCGTCAACGGTCTCCTTGATTGTATCCATATGGACCTGTGCGGACCCATTACTCCGGCCTCTCGGGGGGGAAATCGTTATTTCCTGAAGATAATAGACGGGCATAGTAAATACCGCTTTATCTACCCAATGCCGAGTAAGTCCAACACTTTCCAATCTTTTCTTACCTTCCTACTCCAAGCCGAAGCTTACACCGGCCGAAAATTGAAATCCGTAGTCTCCGACAACGGAGGGGAGTTTGTGAATCGCAAGTTCAGCGAGTTGTTTTGGGAGCGGGGAGTTCGGCATCTTACGTCGGCACCATACACCCCACAACAGAATCCCTTTGCCGAACGAGGCAACAGGACCACAGTGGAGAAGACCAGAGCTATACTGCTAACCTCCGGTCTCGACTTAACCTGGTGGGGAGAGGCAGTCACAACCTCAGTCTACTTGGAAAACCGATCCCCGGACAGCTTGATTGGCATGCGGTCTCCATTTGAACTATGGACTGGAAGCCCACCCGATCTCTCTCAACTCTATCCGTTTGGGTGCAGAGCAGTATTCCTGGAGGAGAAGAAGTGGCGGCACTCCAAATTCTCTCCATCTGGCAAGGAGGCAATATTAATCGGGTTTACAGAGGGCCACAAGTCATACAAACTGTGGGTTCCTGACTCAAATAAGATCAAAATCACCCATCATGTTTGCTTTTTCCCGTCTGAATTTCCGTCTCTCAATGCCTCCGTACGCCGCAGTGAAATCGTTGAGTGGATGCCCGACCTTGTCAGCTTGGAAACTCCTGTTGAGAGTCATGACTCGGAAACCGGAGCAGAAGAAAACCCTCCGTCCTTACAATCTGACTTCACTGACGATGATCCATCCATCAACGGCACCTGCAATCCTACGCTGGCCGCTGAAGATAACCCTGTACCGCCGGAACCCCCTACCAAAGAGACCGTCTTACCTGCCATACCCATCACTCAATCCACTGTCAAAGGCTATGCTTATGTCCCACACTACGATGAAGCCCCAAGAAACATTTCCAGCAACATCGATCCTAGGAACATCATGGAAAGCTCCCGTAGACACCGAGCCAATCTGGCAGGCTATCCGCCAGTACACCGGGCCTTCGTCATCATTGGGGAGCCAGCCTCACTCAAAGATCCAAAAACCTTTGCTCAAGCCATGCGCCGCCTAGATGGAAACGAATGGCTTATGGCAGTTGAGGTAGAGATTGGCAACATCACCAGGCACGAAGTCTGGGTGGTCGCTCCAATGAAGATAGGCACCCGTCAACTTGATACTGTCTGGGTGTTCAAGCGGAAGTATAACGCAGACGGAGAGCTTCAAAAGTATAAAGCTCGCCTCTGTGTCCGCGGCTTTCGACAAGTGGAGGGAATTGACTACGGAGCCACTTTTGCACCCACTGGCCGACTGACAACCTTCCGAATGGTCGCAGGAATAGCCGCAGCCAATGACTGGGAAATCGAGCAGATGGACGTTCGCTGTGCCTTTCTGAACGGTGTCCCGGATGAAGAGATCTTCATTAAAGTTCCCAACGGAGTCAACATTGATGTCCCACCCGGCCATGGTCTTAAACTACAGAAATCCCTGTAAGGCCTCAAACAAAGTCCCCGGTGTTGGTACCGGGCACTCAAGGACTTCTTTTCATCAGTCAACTTCTCCCCGGCACAAGCAGACGCCTGCTTGTTCATCCATCAAGACTCGACTAAACGTTGTTTCGTATATGTGCATGTGGATGATCTCATCATCGTGGGCCCCGATGTTTCTTTCCTGAAGACTGCCATCAAACGCCGATTCGAAATGGAGGACTTGGGTCCCTGCGAGTGGGTACTTGGCATGAGGGTTACACGGGATCGGATCAACCGGACCATTTTGCTTGCTCAGGATCGCTACATCAAGGAAATATTGGATGAATTTCAACTAACCAACTGCAAATCAGCCTTGACCCCCCTTCCACTCAATACCCTAACCTGTCCCATTGATCCGTGCTCAGTTGCAGAAACCTTCAACTATTGACGTGCCGTTGGCCTCATCAACTATTTGGTGCAATGCACTTGGCCCGACCTGGCATTCCCATGCAGTTATCTGTCCCAGTTCCTCAACAATCCATCACGGAACCATCAAAATCAAGTCCAGCATGTCTTTCGCTATCTAAAAAAGACCACTCATGCTCAGCTCACATTAGGCCATCCGCCCTCCGAGACCGGGAGAATCATTGCCTACGCTGACGCCAGTTATGAAAGCGGTGTCGACTCGGCATCGTTTTCGGGGAGTCTTGTCCATTACTACGGTGCAGTGGGATGGCGTTGTCAAAAACAAGACAATGATGGCCCAGCGATAACAACCACCGAAGCAGAGTATAGAGCCTGCTCCGAAACGGGTCAAGACATTCGCTGGCTTGAACAACTTCTCCTTGAAATTCATCCGTCGCTTCAATTGCCAGCTACCTCAGCCCTTCTCTACTGTGATAACAGGGGAGCCCTTGCACTCCTCAAGAATCCTCAATACCAGCACAGAACCCGCCACATAAACGTCCGTCATCACTGGCTTCGTCATCACATCGAGCGCAAAGCCAACTTCAAAGTGGAATACATCAAAACTGATGATAATCAAGCTGATTTCTTGACTAAACCTCTCGCGCCATTCAAGATCCGGAAGGCACTTGACAACATTTCGTTAAAAATTGCCTAGCAAGCACGGGGGGCTGTGACAGTACAGTGACATCCGCACAACAGGCGGAAGGGGTCAATGACCAAGGCAAGGGAGAACTCAGAGATTGCGGATATACTTAGTTTAGGGTTTCTCTTCGTTGTAGTTAGATCTCCCGTACCAGAGCTTGTATTTCCTCTTTCTCTCTTTTTCCTCACTCATATAGTCGCCTCTGTTTGTATCACCTCAATAGGTGATTACCGTCTCCTCTTCTTCTCTGTGTGTCCTCGCTCTCCCTAGATCTCACTCGTGCTCACTGCGGACTACTGGCGCTTCTTAGGTTTGTTTCCTTTCTTTCTTTTTTTCCACATTTGTCACTTCCTGTCTTTCTTCTCTTGCCATGCAATTCACTCATATAGTCGCCTCTGTTTGTATCACCTCAATAGGTGATTACCGTCTCCTCTTCTTCTCTGTGTGTCCTCGCTCTCCCTAGATCTCACTCGTGCTCACTGCGGACTACTGGCGCTTCTTAAATAGCCCCATATATCTGTGGCAACAATTTTTTTTTTCTAGAAAAACCCTTGTATTGACACGTACGTAGAGGGTAAACTCAATACAAGGTTATCAATTCGAATCGGAGGCCTGTGACTGCCTCTCTGGCGGGATCAGCAGAACAGCCAATACACACCTGAAAATTTGGTCGAACATCGCCATTTCAGGGACGAGCTGTTTGCCGTCGCCGTTGGAGGAGCCGCTGGAATCAGGCCTTGAATGAAAGGGCGCTCCGCGCGAGTCCCCCGGATGCTCGAGCGGCGCTTCCCCTCGCGCGAAGTCTCTTTGAGGCGAGCCGGGTCCCCCGACCCCTGAAACGAATGTGCTCTATCAGAGCCGACAAGAATTATCTCACTTAGCAATTTTGTTTTGTTGGTCTCTCAGTTTAATATTTCTCAGATTCACAGTGTGCAAACTTAAAAACAAAAAAGCTAGACCACGACCGGGGCTGCGTGGTTAACGAGGCGGGTTTCGAAACCGGGCCAATTGGTCTCAAGCCATTGAAAGTCTTCGCTAACCCTGCTTACTTCAATCTTCGCCTGATCTTGGTCAGTATCCAAAACAATCAGCTCCCCAGGTGTCTTTGATTCGTAGAAGGCTCGGATTCTGCACTCACGGTCGAATAAATTCCAGTACCAGGTGACATCATCAAATTCATCGCCGACGACCTATATGCACCTTATGGTCTTGTAATGGGAACCTTGAGCGAACATGAATGAATCATGTGGCTGTAACAACCAAGACTCTAAATGATTTACCTTCAAGCAAAAAGCCAAGTCACGACGAGACTGCTCATGTCAAACTGAGAGATTCGCTCAGAATTTAATATTGAAAGATACATGGATTTCAGAAAACTCGAGGAAAATAAAGTACATGACATGGTTTGCATCTGGGAAAGATAACTCCAGCTGAACGAAGAGACAAGGAACACGATAGATCTGAAAGATTGTAACATCAGCGCTTGTACTGGAAAAGTGAATGGATAAATGAGAAAGCCGCGAAGACTCACTTTGATTCAATTTCCACCTGTCGATGATTCCCTGACTCGGTTACGCCTTCTCCCGGCGTAAGGGTCACTTCGATTATGCCTCCGCTCTTGCCGTACGGGTCCGATTTGACTGCTCGGTGGCGGGGGTGGGTCCGGGAGAAGCTGGAGTGGAGACCTTCTCGTGGATTGCCATTCCGAGCTTCCAGTCGGGCTGGAAGGGGTCCCTCGTCGTGGCGGAGGAACCCGATCATCTCGGCCGATCAGGGTGTGGACCCTAGGGTGGCGGGGTCCTCCGGGAAAAGCAAATGGCGATCCTTTGCTGCACAATTCTTCCAATGTTGAAGTCTTTGCTTCCCGGTCCACGTAGGGGAGCTTTTTTAGCTTTGGTTTTCTGTTTCCACATCGTTGCTGACTGTCGGAGATACGAGGGACATTCCATTGTAAAACGTGAGATACTGCTGGCCGGGTCTGCCTGGGAGGAGGAGCATTCGGTAGCACGAAGGAAGATGGCTGAGGATCTTCTAATTCCGGTTGGGGCTCTTCCGATTCCGGCTGGGGATCTTCGGGCCAGGGAGCATTACATCTGTCGAAGAAAGAAATTACCGGTCCGGTCCGCAAAGGGGCTTCTCGTCGAGCGCGAGAAGATGCTCGACGCCTGCCGCGAGCTCGGCCTTCCATCTCTGCATCTTCAGCCTCGTTGGCAGCCATCCGCGACATGATGATTGGCATGTACCTGGCTGTAATAATTAGACACAAATGTTAGCCCTCGGTACTACGTATTTAGGTCAGGAGGAATAGCTGCGCTGAACTTACCGAGTATGTTGTCGTGATCCATTGCAGCGTTCGTGAAATATCTGCAGATATAGCCTCGGCGGACTTGTAAACTATGGAGGTGAGGCAAGAAGGGGTGTGGAGGAAGAAGCAGAAAACAGTGAAAGCGCTGGTGTTGGTGATGGACGAAAGGGGCAGTGGTAAGATCAGCGGCAGGCCAAGCTTATCAGGGAAGTTCTGGCTACCGAGGGGGAGGAAGAGCTTGTGGTGTGGATGAGAAAGACGAGCTAGCTGGGGGGGGACTGGGGGGCTATGATGGCTTTATATAAGTGCAAATTACTGCTGAGCCCGCTGCATCTCTCCTAGCAGCGCGAGGTGTAGAACAAAGGACTAACGTAGAGTAGAGACTGGGTGGCTCAGCATTTCCCGACAAGTGAACGGTAGAGTAACGGCGCGTTCTGTATAGGTGGTATGAATTACAGCAGCTGAGCAAAGGACAAAGGCAGTTGATGAGAGCACGTCACTTTCTTGCTAGCTTTGTTTGTGTGCCCGGCGTGTTCTATCTGCATACGCGGATTATGCTACTCTACAGTTCTGCAGAGCTCACAATTCTATCAGTTAGCTGAGCATTCAGGGATACCTCAAGTTCAAGGATTCAGCTCTAATGGTACGATTGGAAAACCAGAAAGAAGTGGTACACGACTCCCACATACCGTTGTCTCCAAATAACCCGCTTTTTCAAGTTTTATCAATACGTCAAGTGATACATCAAAGAATAATCCAGGATCTTTGGTAAAAAGCCTCTCATGAGATGAAACCTGGCCATTGTTTGTGTGATCATTGCAAGAATGATCTCATGATACCATGATACCTCTCGTGTACGCAAGTCCTTCTTTGGGAACTGTGTTGACTATAGTACAACATCACTGGTATATCAGAATTCTCATCGAACTCGATCTTCATCCACAGGGTTCCTTTATATATTTTTTTGGTTTCAGTTGTTCCGATCTAGATATCCTCTCGTCTTGTTTGAGCGATGATATGGATTACTGTGGGTGTGGGCTTACCGGTTATTTGCATCTTTCAATACAAATTTCGCTCATTAAGCTAATTAGAAGTTTGGGAAATAAAATATTGGATAAGGATTCCAAAATCTCTGGTCCTCTGAAGGCGCCAAAGGCGCATCACTAGCCGGTCCGTTTCCCTGTGATCAAGACTGACAGCGAAATCCCTTCTTAAATCTGTCTTATCTGCCACTAAAGGGAGCGCAAGGAGGACAGGCAGTAAAGCTTGCATTCAAGGTCATTTCCCTGCAGATAATATGTGCTATTACATGGTTTCGAATTGGATTTCGGGGCTGCCTCACAAAAAGAAAGAAAAGGGTGAATTGTCTACTTCTTTTATATCAAGTAGAAGCTTGATTTATGCTGGAAAAATTCTGAATAGCAACCGGATGATGCTTGTTTGTCTCCCGAGGAGAGGCTCATCGGCTCCAGAATCAGTAACGGGCATTCCTCACCATTCAGGTACACTACTCAACTCGCCAACATCTTTCATATGTATCAAGGGCATATATGCGGGAGGAAAAGAAAACCAAGGTTTTTTGAGGTCCGAGGATTGCATGTGGTCAGAGCAAAGAGAAAAACAAGATAAATCATCCTTGAAGAATCCCTGGTAGTGGGAGGGCCCGGGGAGTTCTTCTGCTAAGAAAAATTGCTCTGCCACTTTTTTATGGTACATCATTTTTCATCTCACCAGGGCTTTGATAGTCTCACTCACACCCCTTGCTGAATGCCTAGCATGTAGCACAATCTCAGTGCTCAAGCTCCAGCATTCTGAATCTTGGTGACAACAATCCAAGCTCACCATTTTTTCATACTGAACCAAGGGAAGACAATATATCAGATTGCATGCTTTATTGTTTGGCCATTGACCCCAACTCAAAAGTAAATACCCTGGCCATCTTTGTCAGCCACAGAGTACATGTCACAGTACCTTACACGTACCAAGTACCTGCAATTGTTCACATTACTTATAGTACATTCCTTCACACCTTTATTACTTATGTATATCATTAGATACAAGCTTAAGAATGTACTCTTGTTATACATCACATTACAGATAACCATAGTTAAATACAGTTACCATAATGTACTGTTGTTATAAGAGTTAAGTTACGTGCAAACAGTAAGATTACAATACATTGTGATATTACTGTACACGTGAAATACCCCAAGACAGGTATCACTCATTTATCCCCTGTTACGCCTCAGTCCCTATTTACATAACATATTGGTTATGATATAAATACATAAAAAATACATGATGTAATCCAATTCAAAGAGCCCTGAATGGAATCAATGATTGATTATGATCAGCTAGTGTGCACTGCTAGTGATCTAGGATCAGTACTGATCATTACACTGCCTTGATCATTTCCAATGTTGATCCTCATGAGGATCTGCTTCCCTTGAGCGCTTCCAGTTCCCCCCTGGTCCTGAAGCGCCTCCAAGCGCCTCATGTTCCCTCCTGCTCTTTCCCCTCTATATAAACACGCCCCCCAGGACTATTTATCCCTCAGAATATTATTACAGCAAAGTTTAACCCATACTATAGTTAAACAGTGCTTCCATTCTCAACCATCATTCAATTCAGGAATAACATCAACTCTTGATTACCCTTACCTTTCTGTAGGTAAAAACACAAACCCAAGTTGAGTTATTCCTTGGATGCCTATTAACACCCTGTGTTGATCTGGATGCGCCTTAATTGAGCAAGCCTCTCAGTCAAGATTACTGATAGAGTGAAACCTTTTACAGGTCTTACCACAAACCCATTGGCCCATCCTTGGCATCTTACACTATCATCTTGCTAGTAACAACCCTCTCAGACACGGTTAGTTACCTACAGGCCGACAATCTTTTTTTCTCTTTGTCTTTTCTTTGTCATCCCGCTTCTTTTTTTTTCCCCTCCTTTTTCTCCATGACATAGAGCTTGGTGTTTGTCAACTTTAGAGCCAGCACAGATGGCCTAAAGTCTGCCTTTTCTACTCTTTTATACCTAAAATAAGTTATATCTTTTTCATCTTAAGATTTATCCTTATTTTTACTTCATATTCTGTTTATTATTTACTCATGCAACTTTAACCCTAGTTACAACTTGTAGGAATAGAGCCCCAGACCAAAACCCGCAGCAACCACCAAGGAAAATTGTGCGGTTAGCCAAAAACCCAAGCCCAGCTGCTAAAGAAGGTAAGCCACCTTCCGCAGTCCCAAAAACAGACCTAACCCAGGTGCAAGCTGATATGTATCACTCACCAACAGCAGACCCCGGCATAGCAGCCACAGCCACAACCGCCCCGGTCAAAGCCAAGCCAAAGAAGCCGTCAGAGGCCATAACCTTGTACGTACCTGAGATAAGATTATAAGCAGCCTACTCCAGGGATGACTGAATCTTGTTCTTCTATAGAACTCTTGCAGAACAACTTGGCTCAAAGGCGCAAGCCGCCCTTCTAGACAGCATAACAAACGTCTCAACAACACGTAAGTGATCCCAAGTCCTCATGAGACAAGAAAAGAAAAACAGAACTCCAACTGACTTGCACAAACCTTGTTTGTCAAGCAGAAATCAGAACCTCAGAACCCTATTTCCAGGATAAAACAAAGCTTCTAAGCTAACTAAGTTTTATACCTGTAAGTCAAAGACAGCTAAAAAGAAAGAAGAAAGAAAATTAAGAAGAGCGCTGACCAGAGCGGCTCCCTAGATTATAAACTAAGCTACTCAACATACTTGGTCAGCGTACTCGCACGGACTACAACCAGCTCCATCCTTTCTTCACTCAGATCATCTATGAGCCACACAAGCTTTTCTTGCGTTGCCTTCAGGTACAAACCAATCACTTCACTTGTAATAGACTCCTATACAAAACATTTGTACCAGCTTCTGATATGAAATAAACACTTCAGTTGCTCCAATTTTCTCACAACTCACCACTTCTTTGTAACTCTACTCCTTCCCAGAGTTCTTGAGTTGTGGCGCGCATGCGCATCTGTGACATGTAAGCGCTACCAGGCGTGCCAACCACTTGTACAATATATGTATTGTCTTTTTCAAGAAGCTTGGACCCTTTCAATATTTTTTGTTTTGGTGGATCCTTGCAGATCCCATATTTTTCTTATATACTTCTTGACAGGTGTCAGATGCAGGCCAAGGCTAAATCTCACCCCAGAGCCATCATCCTCCAGAAGAAAGTCAAGGAGTTGACTTCAGTAAAAAGTGAGTTCATATTTGGAACCAGGGCTGAAAGAACACCCCTCCTGCCCCCCTCATGTTGCTGGACAGCAGCCTTCAACCTGAACAAAGAATGAAAAAAGAAAAAAAAAATTGTCCAAGCTTCTTGAAAAAAACAATAATTAGATAAGAAAACTGTGAAAAATTGAATTCAAGATCCCTTTAAAGAACCTTGAATATCCACAGAGAAGTTTAAAACATTGTTGCTGATTAGACTTGTCTAATTCAGATACCTTCCGTGTTTACATTGTGAAAAGAGGTATCTGGCACAGCTTGGCAGAACTCCCTTAAGGAGCAGAATTTCTAGTGGATGTTAGTTCCCACCTACAGGTCAACAGAACCTTGATTATCATCTCTCATATCTTCTCTTTCTTTCTCTCTTACTGGTTGTTATTTCTTTATCCCAAGAAATTCAAGCAGTGCATACCCATTTTTCTTGTGTCCTGCTATCACATACCCACACTGCCAGCATAATTGGCTGGGTTGAGCGTATCTCAGTTAAACTGCAATGAAATCAACCAATTTAAACTTGGTTGATCTCAACTGATGAAATATAAATCCAAGGTACCCCCCTTGGGTTTATATTTTATTGGATGAGATCAACCCATTTTAAATTAGTTGAGGCATCCCAGTTCAACTGGGATGACTTCATTCCAGCCAAATATACTGGCAGTGCCAGCTGGGGGAATTGGCCGAGGTTGCTGCGTCCATATTGCGTACCCATCACACTCGCGCCACTGGGACGGTACAGGGCGCCATCATGACCAAAGGTTCCAGAGGCGCCACAAAGCGCCACCTGAGTCTGGGGGCGCCCCCAGATAATATGGTACCCGTCTGGGGCGTCGTGGATCCCCACGTCCCAATGGCGCCAAGTGGTGCCGCCATAAAAACCATGCCGCGGTGTGGGCATCCTTGTGACGCTCAGCTCAGGGGCGCTTGCATGTCGCCCCGGTCATCAGAGCGCAACGGGTTGATCCGCCCCGGAGGAGTCCCCTGGGCGGTTTTTGCGGCCATGGCGCCATTAGGGCGCAGGGGCCCTGGGGACGCCGTGTGACTCAATGAAAGCGGGGTATGTTTAGATGCAGTGATTTGCAATTGGGGTTGGGCTCCTGTGGGTGAGAGGACCTCACGGCTTCTGGTAGCACGGGCTACCTATTGAACAAGTTAAAAGAAAGGTCCAAGTGAAGTGGGTGTTGAACCCCAACCTTGTGTACTGTGAGAGTCAAACTCACATACTCAGCATTCATGAATGATGCTCTAACCATCACAACGTGCAGCCTACAAAAACTAAATTTTGTGGCGCGCACAAATAATATGTGCTTACAGAAGAATTTGTGTGCATCATATTTCAAGGGCCAACTTTTTGTGTGCTAATTTTTTGTCATCCGGTTTTTGTGTGCTAATTTTTTGCCATCTGGTTTTTTGTGTGCTAACTTTTTGTCATCTTTTTTTGTTAGCTTAATTTTTTTGTCTGCTGATTTTTTTGGGGGGCTTGACTAATCAACTCCCAAGGATTACATCCCAACGCCCAAATCACATTTTTTGGGAGTTGAAATGTAATTCCGCCGCATGAAATGGGAGTTGGACATGTAATTTGTCCAAAAATTACAAAAAAATAAAAAAAATCATACCTCCTCACTGGGGATACTCAAAGCCCGCAAATACTTTACAGCAGGAAGAAACCCCTTATCCATACAATAACAGCCAAAAACAAAAAATTGGACATGTAGGTATGCATCTTCAATGAAAAACGTTTACCCAATACGCTCAATGTATTGTAATGGTTACACCATTGACGGCATTAGCACACACAAAAAAGGAGTGTGCTGCTGTGGGTCAAATTTGGCAGATTTCCTACTAAGTTACATGATGCGCGGACATGATACATGACACGCGGACATGATACATGACACGCGGACATGATACATGATGCACAGGCATGATACATGATGCGCGGACATGATACATGATGTACACATCATGTATAGGGTGTGCAACTGCGCGGGTGTGATATGTGATGCGCGGACATGCTGCAGGGTGTGCGGACATGATCCATGATGCGCGGACATGATACATGATGCGCGCATCATGTGTAGGGTGTGTGCGGACTTGATATGTGATGCGCGGACATACTGCAGGGTGCGCGGACATGCTGCAGGGTGCGCGGACATGCTGCAGGGTGCGCGGACATGCTGCAGGGTGCGCGGACATGCTGCAGGGTGCGCGGACATGCTGCAGGGTGCGCGGACATGATACACCAGGAAAAAAAAGTAGTCACTTGATGGCAAGTGACATGATGCAGCTTTGTTTTCAGCTCCAACACTGCTCCAGTGCTGCTCCTCTCTACCAGCACATCTAGGGCTCACATGACAGGTGTCAGGATCAAAGCACTCAATGTGACAAAAACAGATGATGCTCAGCTTTGGCCCTGGCCCAGCTGATGCTCAGTTTTTGGCCTGGCCCAGGTGATCCTCAGCTTTGGCACCGGCCACCTGATGATCATCTTTTGCCCTGGCACAGCTGATTCCCAGCCTTGGCTGTGGCTCAGCTGATTCTCAGCTTTGGCCCTAGCCTAGCTGATTTTCAGCTCTGGTCCTTTCCAAGCTGATTCCCATCTTTTTCTCTGGCCTGGCTCAGCTGATACTCAGCAAGCTGAGCATCAGCTGGCCAGCTGGCCCAGAACTGGTAAAAGCTGAGCATCAGCTGGGACAGGACTAGTAAAAGGCTGAGCAAGGACTGGTACAAAGCTGAGCATCAGCTGCTCCAGGACTAGTACAAAGCTGAGCATCACCTGGGCAAGGACTGGTCAATTCCACATCTCTGGTGGAAAATGAATGTCATCCGTTGGGACATTTGTCAGGACATTTATTGGGCTAGCTGAATCAGTACTTGAGTTGGGCATTTTTTTTCTGGTTGTGCTGGACTTTGTTTGGTTTGAAAAGTGGTGGGGGTGATAAGGCCAAGAAGGTGGATGACGGACTCAGAGGCAGAGTAGCTCAATGTATTGGAGTGCACGCGGTTGCACTCCCTTTTGAGGTACCCAAAATGTCAAGAAAGGAGTGTCAAGCTGTTTACTCCAAAATGTTTGGAGTGCATGGCTGGTCACTTAAATTTCTGGGGACTTTTGGAGTACACCATCATGCACTCCATAAATTTTGGAGTGGAAACATGTGCACACCAAAAATTTTGGAGTGAACAGTAGTTCACTCCATTTTTGGTGTGCATGAAGTAAATCTTTGGTGTGCATTTAGCCTGCCCCTTATTCCAATTCTGAGAGTGAGCTGCGTGAAAAAGCTGAGTATGGGTTGATCAAAAAAGCTGAGTATGAGCTGGGTACCAAAGCTGAGTATCAGCTGGACAGAACTGAGGATCAGTTGGGCTCATCAAAAACTGAACAGGACCTCCTTGGTAAATTTTGGAAGTTGATGAGATGGCTGGGAGATTGGGGTAGATAGTGGATAGATATTAGATAGATGGTGGATAGCTGGCTGGAGCTGGTATGATGTCACTTTTTATCAACTGACTATTTTATTTTCCTGGTGATACATGATGAGTGGACATGATACATGATGCGCGGACATGATACATGATGCACAGACATGATACATGATGTGCGGAAATTATATGTGATCCATGGTCATTTTACAGGTTGTGCGCTCACATTTTAAAGAGTGCATGGACATGTAAAAGGGCGCGCGGACACAATATGTGATCTGCGGACACAACATGTGATCTGCGGACATGACATGTGACACGCGGACATGATATGTGATGTGCGGACATGCTGCAGGGTGCGCGACATGATACAAGACCTGTGGACATGATATTTGATGTGTGGACATGTTACAGGGTGCCTGCATCAATGTTAAAGGGGCCACAGACATGATACATGTACCTGGGAAGTTCTCTCAGTCCACCCAAGCCTAGGGAGAAGGAGTGTAATAAGTGCAGTTTGTTCTATAGGAGCTATTTATGTCTCTAATGAAGGAGGGTTTGCGCGGCAAGCACCTAATTCTCAGTGTGAAATTTATAAATCAAGCCTAAGCCCTCGGCGCGAATAACCTACACTTAATAGTAATTTGAAACAAGAACAGCCCCAAGAAAAAATAACAAACAAAACCATGTTGTTGACAGATCAATCCTTCCATAAGTCCCCTAGGTGTTTAATTAAAGCTTTGGTGTTGTCCACTTCTTTACCGCTGTAAAGCCTGATGTATATATGGTGTTCAAAATTGCATATGTCACAGTTTACATAAAATCATAAAGCCAATTTTGGCTGGGAGATGTCAGGGTGCATAAAACTTAAAGTCACATCTCCCAGCCAAAATTGCAGTTTATGATTTTATGAAAAAAAATCTTATGCAATTTTGAACACCATAATAGTTTGTAGCATGAAAACTTCCAACACCCTAGTTCACAGATGTCCTTGGTTGAGACCCCTAAAGCTTTGCGTAGGGAGGCCCTACCCACTCTGAAAGAGTGGCCCATCAAGCCTTCAAAGTGGCCTTCTCTCAAAATACTTTGGATCCGGTTGACGGCATGCGCCTGTTGTAGGTGATGCCTCACTCCATCCGAGTAGTATCCAAATAACAAGGTTGTGGATCCCATTGCCTCCAGCAGCCGCTGTTCAATTGCCTTGACGGGGCAAAAAATATCCTTCAAGCTATGCAAAACTAGTCCCCGCAGGGAACCTGGTTTAGCTGTTTTTGCATTCTGAACTGTCAAATACATGTTGCGGCCAATGTTTGTCTGCACCTGTTGAATGTTGCTGGTCAAAATGGAGTGTTGGATATCTAGTAGAACGGTTTGGGCTCCGTAGTTAAGCTCTCCTAACCGCGCCATTTCCCAGAAGGCAGCTAAAATTGCTTTATCTTCATCAGAACCAACTGAGAGCTTGTTTACAATCCAAACAAAGTGGTGTAACATTATTGCGGGCTTTGTGTAAACCCCCCTCCTCCTCTGGGGTTCACAAGGTGTCACCAATGGACACCTGACCTGTCACGGCCTTGTAGATAGCCCGTTTTCCTTCCTTCCTTGGCTCAGCAGAGAACTGATACTCATTCTCTCTGAGCCAGTGCAATCCAATCCCCCCTGTGCTTGGTCCTAGAATCACTCTAGGCTCTCCGCCTCATCCCTCATCATCCATTCCGCCTCCGTCACCAGTGAAGGGATCCCAACCCTTAAACTTTGGCCCTTTTGGTGGTATAGTCGCATCAATCTTCCTGGATGCTAGAAGAATCAATTGCACCCTTCTACCTGTGACTGAAGGAAAAGGTTTCTTGTGGAAGCCGTGCCATGGCTTTGTGCCGTATAGGTATTTCTTGACCATTGAGGAGTTGATTTTGTGGTGTGAACTTGTGTGGAGGTTCCTTCCTGTCCAAAAACAGACCTCTTTGACGTCGTCCCCTGAGAAAGTCTTTGTTTTTTTTGTATTTCTTGAGCAGAAGGAACTTCTTTATGGCACAGTTGTAACTGATCAACATTGACATTGCACAAGAAAAAAGAATGTGTTTGTTAATTGGCCACACTTCCTTTGGGAGTGACCCGTCCATTAAGAAACAGATTAGTTTAGACTTCCATTTTGGATCTTCCATATTGATGTAGTAAATTAACTAGTACCCATTTGAGTTCAAAAGGAAATTTTAGCTATTATGGAGATACGGTTGGCGAGTTCTAAATCAAGGAAGAGATAACTCTATAGGAATTTGAGCCAGAGAAAGAAATACAATACTGGTCCCAAAGGAAGCAGGTAATGGATATTTATACAGATGTGTGGTACAACACCTTCAAGAGGTTGGTAGGGACGTCAAACAGGACCCTGTTTTGTTCCTTATTAGACCCCTCAATTCCTCTTGACAACGCGTCCGCCATTTTATTGCCTGATTTCACCATTTTCGCGGTTAAATCAATATGTTTACTTATTATATGCCCTGGATCCACTTCCGCTCTTTCCGGAAGACCGGACCTTGCCCCCGCCCCTGGCGGGAAACTGACCTTTGGGCAGCTGTTGAAGCCCAACAACATCACACAGTAGACCTTTGTGGAGATATTGGAGTTTTAATCCTGGTTTGAGGACGAATCAATTGACTTGGCGGAGGCGGAGCATTGGTTTGAGGTGGACGTACTAGGAGCGGATGCGGAGCACGAGGCAGAGGACGGACCGGCCATGTTGGATGTGGAGCTCATCACCAGAATCAGGGAATTGACTCCGCTTGACGCACAACTGACCAGATGGATGGAATCCTTGAGGACCTCCGCGGGAAACCGGAACAGATGCGCGGAGGCAGATGGCATTTTATACAACAAAGGACGGATAGCCGTACCCGCGGACCCAGCACTGCGGACGGAGATATTGAAGAGCCAACACGACAGCAAAGCGGCAGGCCACCCAGGCCGATCCTGAACCCTTGCCCTGGTCCGGCGGAGTTTTGTGTGGAAAAGCCAGAAGAAGTTTGTCAATAAATACGTTGATGGATGTGATTCTTGCCAACGGGTTAAAGCCTTGACGCAACAGCCATTTGGGACACTTGAGCCGCTGCCAATTCCAGCGGGGCCGTGGACGGAAATCAGCTATGATCTCATCACAGACCTTCCTGAATCCCGCTCCTACGACAGCATACTGACTGTTGTTGACCACCTGACAAAGATAGCACACTTTATCCCTTGCAGAAAGTCCATGAATGCGGAGCAGTTAGCGGACCTGATGGCAGAGCACGTTTGGAAGCTCCACGGAACTCTGAAGACTATTATCTCCAACCGAGGGAGCATTTTTGTGTCCCAAATCACCTGCAAATTGGACAACCAACTTGGCATCCGCCTCCAACCATCAATGGCATACCACCCAAGGACAGAGGGACAGTTGGAAATGGCAAACAAAGCGGTGGAGCAATACCTCTGCCACTTTGTGAGCTACCGATAGGACAATTGGACCCCGCTCCTGGCAACGGCAGAGTTTGCGTACAAAAAAAACAACCACACATCAACAGGGGTTTCCCCATTGAAGGCAAATTATGTATTCAACCCATTGTACAGTGGAATTCTGTCTGCAGAGCAGTGCGTACCAGCAGTGGCGGAGCAACTGCGCCAGCTTGGGGAGGTACAGGAAAAACTTAAGCCCTGTCTGGAAGCGGCGCAAGAGGCCATGAAAAGTCAGTTTGACAGCGGAGTGCAGAAAACACCGGAATGGAACAGCGGAGACAAGGTTTGGCTAGATGGATGCAAAATCTCAACAACCCGCCCCAGCCCCAAGTTGGAACACCTCTGGCTTGGACCATTTCCAATAGCTAGCAGAATTTCAAACTCTGCTTACAAACTGACCCTTCTCCTCTCCATGCAGGGAGTCCATCCAGTTTTCCACCTGTCAGTACTCCGCAAACACAAGCCCAACGAAATTGTCCACCAACAGCGGCGGACCCCGGAACCGTTAACAGTCAACGGAGGAGATGAGTGGGAGGTCAACGGCATATTGGACAGCTGGCGGAGAGGGCGGACGGCTCAATACCGGAGAAGAAAGTGAGAGGGCAAGCTTTTTCCCACGGGGTTTTTTAATGCTTCCCAGGGACAGAATGCAGAGCCAAAAGAGGAGGAATTTTTTTTCTCATTGATCAACCAGAAAAGGCGGCTTGGGCATCAAAGGGGGGATAATGTTATGAGCCGTAGCGTGGGCTCTGCAGCGCAGACTCACATGTACTTAGACTACACGTACATGTCACAGACCATACTCAAAGTTTGAGAGGCTGGAGATCCAAGCCTCTTCCTCATCCTGCAATCTACCATATTGGATCCCAAACCCCCAGACTCCATATTCCTCTCCCCAGAACAGACCATAACAGTGTTTGGGGTACCCCCTGACACACCCCAACTTTCCTGGGGTTCAAGGGTATGTACCCCATCTTTGCTGGGGTGAGCGGCTGTACACCCCAATCAGCTTGGGGTACATATGGGATGCACCCCATTTTGGTGTACATGAAGCAAAAGCTTGGGGTGCATTTAGCATGCCCCTTTTTTTAACCTATCTGGGTAATGTAACTAGGAAAAAAGGAGCCCATTTTATCCAGAGGATATTGTAACTAAAATTAAGGTGTCTGTTATAACAAACAGATAATGTAACCTCAAACATTATGTTACAGTTATGTTCCCCATAATGGGTAATTCAACAGTCTGCCCTTGCTTTTGACACAGCATGACTGAACAGTTGTTTCTGACAGAGAGGTGAGAACCAACCATTACCAATCAACAAGGGGGCTTTGGCTCTTCAATTCAGCAACTGAGGATTGCACTGCTGATTGCTTTCCTAGCTAGATAATTGCCTCAACGCAGGGGTATGCTGTGATTCTGACATAGGCATTCTGTATTCCTCTATCACAGACACAAATAGTATCTGACTCTAGGGGGATTCAAACAGCAATGAGCCTTTACTATACAGATATTGGTATAGTATAGTTATTGTATTTTTTTTGGTCCAATAACAGTACTATTATTTCCTTTTTTGGTAATGAATTTTTAATACTATATACAATTACATGAGGTTTTTTTTTTTTGAAAATACTATATCCAAATGAAGGAAGAAATAAAAAAAAAACTCAATATACTATACTGGCCAGATGTGGCGAGTACCACTACTCAGTAGGGATGAAAACCTATCTATTTCTTGGGCTTGGGGATCAGAGCACCCAAAGCCTTTACGGCCTCAGAAAAGTCCCTGAGAGGGGAAAATCCTCACAAAGACACATAAGGCTTCTGAAGGATTTTGAAGTAGTTGAAGTGAACAGACAGCCACGTCTGGAGCCACAGAGAAAAATCTCTAAACAGAACAAGACCTACCTGTTGTTCCTAAATAAGCCCTTGCTATCACTGCAAGGACCAGTTAGGTGTCATGGTTTGCCTGTACAATCATCAGGATCCCAAATTATGTTTACGCCTGGTTAAGTGCGTTATTGTGGTAACCAGGGGCAAAAAAAGTTACTATACCTGTATTTTTTGTTTCAGAGAAAAACCACAGAATACTATAAGGGCCACTTGCAGCAAGGGCCAATGCTAGTACAGTATAGGGTGGTGCAACCAGACCTATACAATAACAGAAAGGCCCGGTTATAGTAGAGTATAGTATAGGTCCATTGTTGATTCAAAGTTGGCCATACATCACTTGCATGCACTTTTGCAAGTTGGTGTTCAAGGCTTTTATTGAATACCAAATTCCAAAAAACCATTCAAGCAGGCTTAGGGGGTGTAGTACAGTGTGGCTTGCATGCAATTTTGCAACTCGGTGTTCAAGAATGAACTTACCGACTTGCAAAAGTGCATGCAAGTTGCATCAAAACCCCCTTAATCATGTGAGATTTCTAGCCCAGGTGAACAGTCTCAATCTCACAAAGTGAGAAAGAGACTGGGATATCAATCAGCTGCGGAGAAAGGTAAGCAATGCAAACCCTTGTCCGCAGTCAAAGCTGTGCGCCGCGTGGCTGGAAGCACTGATGCACTTGTCCTGATGCATACAGCCTCCACCTCCGCGACGCGCAAGAGCCAAACCCAGAGCATCCTATTTTGGAAGCCATTAGTGGAACACATTACCAAAACTACCACCACAGGTGAGTAGCCAGGAATGCCCAAGCCAAGCCAAAAAATGCAAGCTGACTAAAGCCCCACTCTTATCAGAGGCAGCTGCCAAAGCCAGTCTAGACAAGCCAACTCAAACCCAAGCTGATCTGCAGGACAGCAAGAAACAAGGTGAGAGTCAAAGCCCCCAGCTCAGAGCGTAGCCAAAACAGCTGAAAAGTCCCAATGTCCCTACCCCAGTAGACAGCGTTAGTTTCTTATTGAGCCGCATCTCTGAAGCCAAGACAGCCAGATCTAGCAAGCACTAGAGCACGATCCAAGTAAGAGAAAGAAGCTCCATTGGAGAAGGAACATTAGATCCAAACTAAAGCAGTATTTTCTCCACAGCCGCATGCATCAATAGTGACAAACCGGGAATATCAACTTTTTGCCCCTTCTCACATCTCTAAACAAATAGAGTGGCCAGATACATGCTCTTAGGTAATCTTCTTATCCTCTAGATTACTCTTTGTAGATAGTCACAAAAGTTATTCTAATGAGAAATAAACACTCTTTGTTCTCCAATGTGCATATTCTTTAAAGTCAAACAACAATACACACAGCAAGCCTCCTACCGCAAGGGGGGAGGGGGACTTGCGTTAATTTAGGCTTATGCTATATACAAGTTCAAGTTTGCTGGTTGTAGACCCATGCCAGAACAATCATGTCAGTTGTACTTGTTGAAACAACATGTGAGGATTCTGATGGAAAGTGTGTTAATGGTTGGTGAAACAGTGGATGTCTTGGAGAGTCTGACTACACAAGTTTTCTGCACAAAGGCATTTATTCCTGCGGTTGGAAGGAGGGGAAGGAGGAGCGTCAGGTCAACACCAAGGGACGGCGCAGCCGCCTCGTGAGTTGAGCTGTATCTCAAATGATTATTTGGCTCTTTTCAATGAGGAATAGTTGAGGAGAAGATAAGGGAGAGGGCGCTGGCCAATTGATACATCTGATTAGGTGGAAGGGCCCAATCACAACGTTGGGATAATTTTGATTTCATGCTCAGCCTTCTTTGGGCTGTGATCAAACTTACACTACCGGGCAGCTTGTTTCTGACATTCTAGACCGTTGCAGCAACAGTCTGGTCCAGCAGACATTTTCCCAATGGGCCTGCATTGTCTATTTCAAGCGACCCGTTGAGCATGCGGAGATCTGACTGCTGCAACAACGGATGGAAATAATCCGTTGTGCAGACTAGTTTTCAATGCAAAGACAACATTTGGTGTCTTGATGAAGACTCTGACCCCAGGAATAGAACCCAGGACCTTCCTGGGGACCTATATAGGTTGCAATTTGAGCTGGGCTTGTGAACAAATTGTGCATGGTGCTTGCAGATTGCACCATGCCCTGTGCCCCTCGTGACCTGCGTGTCCCCTCTGGGGACTGGGACACCCTTGCCCGACAGAAGGGTGTGGTCCCTTCTACACGCCCAGAAGCCCCAACTGAGCAATGGCAAACCGTGGCCCCACCAATAACCCAACCGTCTGGTGGGCCCTAGCCTAACACAATCCCCTCGTTCCAGGGGCCGGGGGACCGGCGCACCGGGGGCGCCTAGCGAGGCGAGCCCCGGAAGAGGCTTCCAGAGGCTCGCTCCGCAAGAGGCGCCCGGCGGTGTTTCACCCGCCTCCCTCTGAAACAAAGGGCTTGTGTTAAGCTAGTGGTGGGCCCAATGTTCATCAGAATGACATGAGTGCCATAATTTAATGGAAGCTGCTGCAGGCCGCCCCTCCAAAGGCAAACCGTTCAATAATCTAGGGAATAACGATTGGGACCCGTTGCTAGGTACCCGGCACCCGCTGCGCACCCGCCGGGCGGTGCCGGGTGCCTGGTTTTTCGTGAAAAGTGGCGGGGTACCCGGGTACCGCTTGAGGTACCCGCTCAAGTGCCTCCCAATGCGGCAGGGGCTGGAGCCCGTGCCTAATACATCGCACCCGGCTAGCCGGACTTTGACCATCTCGCCGAGAGAAATTCACACCTCTCCGCGAGAAGGATTTGTACCAGCTCGCCGAGAGGAATGCATCCCTCCCGGCGAGCTGGACTTTGACCAGCTTGGCGAGATAAATCTACACCTCTCGGCAAGAAATCCATCTCGCCAAGGGGTGTGTCTCTTGGCGAGCTGGTCAAAGTCAGCTCGCCGAGAGGAATACACACCTCCTGGCAAGCTGAATTTTTACACCAGCTCGCCGAGGGTGTTCTTCCTGGTGAGCTGGTCAAAGCCCAGTCCGGTATTCATCTAGGCGAGCTGGACTTGACCAGCTCGCCAAGAGACATGCATCTTGGCAAGCTGGACTTTGGGGAATTGGTGTCCCCAGTCCCGTACGCCAAGTATGTGAAAAAAGGCACAAAGTACCGCCGGTACCCGCCAGGCGGTGCCGGGTGTGGTACTTCTGGGTGCCAACCGTACCCGGGTCCAAATCGTTATTCCCTACAATAATCTTTGGACCACCAATCTTTTGCGACTGTGGTGTACCCTCTGACTTGCAAGTGGGACGCGAAGGGCTTCTGCACTTCGCGCAATCTGCTTGCACAACCAAGCTTAACAGCCTCTCCGAATCATAAGAGCACAAGAGGAGGTTTACACCACCGGACCTGTTTCTGACATTCCAGACCGTTGGTGCGACGGTCTGGTTCAGCGGACATTTTCCCAACGGGCCCGCATCGTTTATGTCAAGCGACCCGTTGAGCATGCAGAGGTCTGACCGCTGCAGCAACCGATGGAAGTAATCCGTTGTGCAGACAAGTTTTCAACGCAGAGACAAAGTTTGGTGTCTTGATAAAGACTCTGACCCCAGGAATCGAACAGAGGACCTCACTGGGGACCTATATAGACTCCTATTTCAGGGGCATAACAAATTGTGCATGGTGCTTCCAGATTGCACCCATGCGCTATGCCCCCATTTTACCTGGACTGCCCTTTTGGGGGCCAGTCACCCACCGCTTGGGACTCAGGGCATGATTCCTTTTGGAAATTCAGATGCCCCCATCCACGGATGGCAAACCGCAGTCCCACCGCTAAACCAATGGTTGGGTGGACCCAACGTTACGCAGAATGACATGAGTGCCATAATTTAATGGAGGCCACTGCAGGCGGCCCCTCCAAAGGCAAACCAATGGGAAAACTTTGTCCCATTGGTGAATTGCGCCCGTGGTGTAGTTGCAATCACAAATGACCATGAAACCAACTTTGCTCGTAAAAGTGTGGGTGCAAAGGAAAGCCGATGATGTTGGCCTCTCTTTAATTGGCAAACCACAAATGACAAAGAAAGGCTGGGTACAAGGCGGACGCAAAACTCCATTAAAGTACAGCAAAGGCAGGAAAGCTTGCGGTTTCCTTCACCAATATTCCACCAAACACCAACCAAACAACAGCCAAAAATCATTGCCGACCGGACCTGCAATACCCCCAACCTTCTGTAAAAACCCCGGGGAAGGAAGAAAAGGTACCACCCGACTACACGATTGTAGCGGGCATCAACTCTCCCCCGGAGAGGTATACACCAGGCCATAACACTCCCCCGCAAGCCAATATCACTGATAACAGAGGTGATATTGGATTGGACACCAAATGGGCTGGTGTGAAACTACATACAAATCTAAGTGATACTCCCCGACAGACTTGTTAACTGTCAACTTTCACGCATACTGGCTACTATACTAATGCTATTTTTAAAGACTATACTATGATTTATCCTAAAATGGGACTTTTGGCACCCATGAACCGTGGAACTATTTTAAGGCAACCACACTCCTAAATCAATAATCAATAATATGCTTGTATGTAAGACTAGGAGTAGCTAACACAGTTATGTCATGTAATGTGAGGGTTACAAGCTGTGGAGATGTGACATGTGCGAGATGCAGGCAATGGGAATTGAACACGCGACAGAGGTAACGCTGGGCTCATAACCTGTAAAAACCCCGGGGAAGGAAGAAAAGGTACCACCCGACTACACGATCGTAGCGGGCATCAACTCTCCCCCGGAGAGGTATACACCAGGCCATAACACCTTCCACCTCCTTCCCCCTTCTTCCTCCATCCTCCCTCCCACTCACCCCCCCCCCCCCCCCCCCCCCCCGACTCGCCCCCCCCTCCCCGCCCGACCAATCGCACCCACAAGCCAGCCCCCCAGCCAGCAACCCAGCAGCCGCACATTGGATTTTTATTTTCCCGCTACTGCTACCGGTGAGTCACATCCCTCCCCCCATTTTTGAGCCCCACCAACTGACCATTGGGCTTTCCTTTTGCCCTTGGCCGCCAGTCAACCCGTTGATCAGCAGCTGCACACCAAAAAACCTTTTCAGCCGCTACCAGTGAGTGATTGCCCCCCCCTTTTTTTGCCGTATCCAACTGACCAACTGGCCTTTCCATTTGCCCTTGGCCGCCAATCCACCCGTCAATCAGCACCCAGGCCAACCTCGCCAGCCACTCGCGCACCCCCACGTCCTCTTGCTCACAACTCCCCTGCTCACTGCTTGCCCCAACCCAGTAAGTCTGATTCCCCCTTATCACAACACATCTTCCCCTGCTAAGCGTACGGCCATGCAAAAAAGAAACGCTAGGCATACGGCCCTGCATAAACCACCTAAGCCTGATGCACTCCCATTTCCATATAGAAATGGTATGTGTGAGATATCAGCGCGACATCAAGATCATCGTGATCAAGATGAGCCTGCGTGGCCTCTCCCTGGCTGAAATCAACCGAGCACTGGATGTAAAAGTGTCACTGGATTCCTTCCTACGCTGGAGGACGATCTACCGCCAAACCCGGGATGTTGTCAGAGATCCGGCCCTGTACAGCAACTGTGGCCGCCCGTTAGCCTTTACCTGCGAGGAGTCGGAGTTTGTTATTGCGGCGCTAGAAACCGAGCCAACTCTGTATGTGGATGAGATACAGAACCACTGTGAGCCTGAGTCTCTATAGTGACAGCAGGACACAAGAAATGGGGGGGCAATAGTTGGATTTCTTGGGATAAAGAAATTACAACTATAAAAGAAAAAAAGAGAAAGAGAGAGAGAAACCAAGCAGGATAAGAAGGAAGAGAAGTACTAGGTTATTCTAGTGGGAATGCACGTCCACTGGCAATGCTACTCTTCAGAAGAGTGCTGCTAATCTGTGCAAGAAGTGCTACAGCTTCCTCTCAGGAGGGTATCTGGATTAGATAAGTCTTAATCCAGCCACAGTTTTTTAGACTTCTCTCTGGACAGTCAAGGTTCTTAAAGGGAAACCTGAGGGACAGCCCTGAACCTAGATTTTGAGGCAAAGGCCTGATGATAAGAAGGGACAGCCCTGTGATCAAGATGGAGGCAAAGGCCTATAGATTTGGAGGGACAGCCCTGTGATCAAGGAGGAAGCAAAGCAAGAAGAAAAGGCAGATCCAGCAAGACACAGAGTTGTACCTCTGAGATAAACAAGGTTCAGTGAAAGAGGTTACTTACTGTCAATATCCTAGGCGCCTGTGACGGTAGGTATACTGGGAGTATAGTAGGCTCTTTGGTGGTGATCCTAGAGTTATCTGGGTGGTGGTTCTGGTGTGCTGAAGTCTGTGGATCCGCCTCAGGCAAGGGGGATCCTGACTACGAAAATTTTCACAGTTTGCTTATGTAATTTACATATGTACATGTGGTTTGGCGCGCCTAGTAGCGCTGACACGTCACAACTGCGCAAGGGCGCTACAACTCAGTAACTCAGGGAAGGAGTATAGTTACAATGAATTGGTAAGTTGTAACTAGGGTTAAAATTGCATGAGGAAACAGAATATGAAGTCAAAACAGGGATATATCTTAAGATGAAAAAGATATAAAGTAATTTATATGTAACAAAGGTAGAACAGGCAGCTTTTTAGGTCAGCTGTGATGACTCTAAGGCTGACAACCACATACAAGCAATGACCGGGACCAGACATCCAATCAGCACAATCCGAGCCGAGTTGAAATTGCGGCTGCTCATTACCAAGAAAAAGGCCCGAACAGTCAATCCTGCTCAATGCGCCCTTGTGTGGGCGACTTATATCAATCACATAGCGGCTTTCCCTTCGGAATACCTTGTTTTTGTTGGTGAGGTATACCTTGGCCTGCTCTGGTGCGAATGAAGTAGGCTGACTTCTGGTTCTTCCTTGGGGCCACAGACGAGGACCGCGTGTCCCTTGGTACGCACTCACAAGACCGCGCTTGGGCCCTTTGCGGGCGCCGCACGGCCCGGATCTGGAAGCACCTTTGTGCACCCCAAGTGTCTGTCATGCCGGCTGTGTTGTTGGACGGGATGCTGGAGTGCATAGCGCAGGTCGGTACAATGCAATGGGTTGACATGGAGTACTTCCTTGAGGAAGTACTGGTGAGTTTCCCATGGCTTTCCCCACTGCTTGCTGTTTCTGACTCGCGGGTTTGGTTACCAGGCCCCGGTGATGAGTCCCTTCCCCAGTAGAAACAGCGTGCTTCTCATGGATAATGCACCCATTCATCATGGAGGCCAAATCGCCAAGATTTGCGCCAATGCCGGGATTGTATTGGTTGACCTGTCTACGTATTTGCCAGACTTCAACCCCATTGAGAAGGTCTTCTCAGTCTTGAAGTCAAACCTGAAGCGCCTCGAATTGCTCACAGGCACTCGCCAAGACGCCTGGATCATCAAGGAGATGTTTCCGACCCTTGTTACGCCAAGATTAATCGTTAATCTTTTCTGCAACAGCGGTTATGCTCCCGGCGCTCCCCGGGTGAATTAGGCCGACTTTTGAATACCTCCTGTCAGCGTAAGTGACAGGATTTTATCAGCCAGTCTATGTGGTTCCCTACATTGTTTAGCTAGCTAGTTCCCCCCACGTCCCTTCAATTATTTTCCCTCTTGATATTGTTCTTTTCCACATATTGTGGCGCTTGGCGCGGTAAATAAACAAGACCCCTGTCTGTCTACTTATCTACTTATCATGTGCTGCGTGCGGGAAATAAAAGAGATGGAAAATTTATCTCAGTGGGTCACTGGGAGTGGCCCCCTTGGGCAGGACAAAGCTTCCGTGGGGCCAGGCCGCAGGGCAGCCTCTCCTCAGTTCGAACGAGTAACCTACAAATTTAGCCAAGTCCATCTTGTCTCCCCAGGTCCTTGGGGTTGCACAAGGTGGAGCATTGTGCCACTCAACCAAGTCCAACATTTCTCCCCAGGGGCCCGTGATGTTGAGTGCGACACAACTGCCAGCATATTTGGCTGGGTTGAAGTCATCCCAGTGTAACTGGGATGCACTCAACCAATTTAAACTTGGTTGATCTCAACCAATTCAATATAAACCCAAGGGGGGTACCTTGGATTTATATTTCATCAGTTGAGATCACCCAAGTTTAAATTGTTTGAGTGCATCCCAGTTTAACTGGGATAACCTCAACCCAGCCAATTATGCTGGCAGCGCACAGCAAGTCCGCGGTTGATCCCCAGGGGCCCAGCCCACGCACTAGCAGGCAATATTTGAGGTCACGCAGTAGCAAATAAATTGCTGACCCTCTTGGAAATCAAGCACAAGTTTATATTTCATACTTGGGGCATCATGCCCCCAACAACATGCATACGTGTATATCTCACTATCTTGTGTATCATGTATAATATGACTTTGACATTCAGGGAAAGGGGCTGCTCACTATCTTGTGTATCTTTGGGTGGTATGTATGAAGAGGAAGGGGAAGAAATGGGAAGATAAGTATTCAAGAAAATTTTGGGACTTTGGGACCTTTGTGTATGTAATTATATGATAATATTCGAGGGAAACACTTCAAGACAAGGTTTCTGAGAGATCACCGGCGTGTCTGTGACCTTCAAATCTCAGGGGAAGGACTAACCACTGGGATGGGGATGGCCATCAAGGATTGTGCTTCGACAGAGCTCAGCTCGCTAGATGCATCGGGGCCTGGGACTTTTGCAGAGGCAATATGGAGCTTTGCCCGGTGCTAGGCCGGCGACAGCGCTGGGAGGGGAAAAGTGCCGGGTGGCTGCCCTCACAGATGGTCTGGTGATGAGGCTGGGGATTCGAGGTGATAGCTTGTGGTTGGGTGGTTTTGAGAGTTCGCCGGGGGTTGGATTCTTGGCGGCGGTTTTTGTTGTTGAGGATACTAGGATGATTTGAGGGATTCGTCAAAGGGAAAGGGGAATTCGTAGGACTCTTGACTCTTGATTCTAGACTCTGGACTCGAGATGGCGGATCAGAATGCCATGCTGCTCCCCTCCTCCAAGTTCTGCGAACTTGGACTCGGGGAGACAACATGTCACATACATTTCATCATATCCTTGCGCGCCATGCGCGCGCTCACAACACAACACAACTAGACCAGAACACAAAGGAAAGCAGAAAACAAAATCAAAACAGAACAGAACAGCAGAACTCAGCAGGATAGAAATAGAGTAGAAAGAAGGGAAAACCACAGCATAAGAAATGAGGGAGAAATGACACAACCCAGACAAAGAAAGAGGAGAAATAGATCAGAAACCAAAGACAAAGAAATAAAACCCACAGCACAAGCTGTGTTAGGAACAAGAAAGGGAAGGAGGAGAGAATAAAGAGGAGAGTGAGGAATAAGGGAAGAGAAGAAGGGACAGTCTGAGAAACTTGAGTCTTGAGGGTCTTGATCTTAAGAGTTCTTGAAGCTGTGGATCTTGAGGTCTGATGCCGTTGGAGGGCGGAAACTGAATCTGAAATTTACCACCATACTGACCACCACATCCCACCACCACTTACAGTCTGTCCCTAGACTGCGCGGGTCCCGCCGAAGATCCTGTCGAATCGGGCTGAAGAAAAGAAGCAAAAAGGGGACCCCACGGGCGGCTCACAAGAGTGGCGAATGTAGAGCTTACAACAACTTTTCGGTAGTAGGTACCCGAGGTGCATACCAAGGAGGGGGAACTTACTTTTGGTCTCCAATGCCCCCACGAGGAAAATATTGCTTGACCTGATCCGCCGCGAACCGGCGTTTGAGTTCCGTGCCATCGAGCTCGGCGAGAACATACAAGCCGCCTGAGACTTGCTGAATGATCCGATAGGGTCCGTTCCACTTGTGGGCGAAGAACTGCCCCCACTGAACCTCTAAAGACCGGTTATATGCCAACACCAGGTCTCCAGGACCTAGCGGTCGGCGAAGTCGACTAGAGTGCTTGTCCTCCCAATAGCGGATGGACTCGGTTCGAGATTTCATCATTCGCTCAAACGCCACTGCCCGAGCCTCTTCGCTGCGCTCGAGCTGTCGAGAGCGCGCCACTAGTAAGTCGGAAGTACTGCGCACCTCCTCCCAATTGACCCCAAGGAAAGATTCTATGTCCAAATCGATGGGAAGCGCTGCGCGCTGACCGAACACCAACTCGTAAGGAGAGTAGCCCGTCGTACGCTTTGTTGAGATTCGATCGGCGAACAAAACCAGCGGCAGGAACTTCCGACAGTTCTTGCCCGACTCTCCTGCTAACTTGACCAAGGCTGACTTAAGAGGTGCATGCCCGCGCTCGACCATACCCTGAGCTTCGGGATAGTACGGCGTCGAAACTCGATGTTGGCCAGGCAAAGCTCTGAGCATCTCTGCTAAAGCCCCGCCGAACTCTGAGCCTCCATCAGTCGAGTAGGAGCGCGCTAAACCGTACCGCATGGTCCAGCTTTCTTGCAGGAACGCCGCAACCGCTTCTGAGGTGATGTTGTTGAGAAATTTGGCCTCAACCCAGCCCGAGAAGTCATCGCGGGCCACGATTAGGTATTTGGCTCCGCTGGCTTTGATGTGAACAACATCCATAGAGACTCGCCCGAATAATGTGTCCTCACCCGTCGGGTAGCGCACTTCCATGGGCCGGCGCAGATTGCGCTTCTGACAAGCTTCGCAGCTACGACACCAGAGCTGAACCGCTTTCTTGAGACTTGGCCACCAGAACCGTTCGGCGACCCGGCGATATGTTTCGGCTGTGCCTCGATGGCCGAGTTCTTCATGCAAACGCCGAAGGATTTCATCCTGCTTGCTCGGGATAGTGATCACGATCCGTGGCAGCGGACTTCCCCTTCGCAGGAGTCAACCCTCCTGCACAAAAAAATCTGCTGCCTTCCTCCTTAAAGCCTGAAACGAGACTGAGTCCATGTCCGCGGGTCAGGCAAATGTCATGAGGTACTCCTCCAATTGCCGCCAAAACCCTTCCTGATAACCGGTGTACACCGGCGCTGCCTCCGCTGAGAAAGAGGTCAGGGGCCTAATGAGCGGTGCTTCCTCGTCAAAATCTGACGCAGGTGGATCCGACTCGTCATCTCCCTGCGGCCTGCGGGAAAGTCCGTCCGGCATTGTGAACAATTTGCCCGGGCGGTGAGAGATGTCAAAAGAAAACAGGTGTATGAAAGCGACCCATCGCGTCATTGGAGCATTGGGAAGGCTGGGCGCGTTGATCATCTGAACAAGGGACTGGGCGTCGACAATGAGCTCGAAATGTTGCCCCCACAATACGATCTGGAGCTTCTTGAGGATTCTTGCGACCCCACACAACTCGAGTTTGGGCTGCGAGTACCGAGACTCGACGTCGGAGAACAACAAAGACTCGTAAAGCGTGGGCCGGTCGAGGCCGTTTGCGTCTGCTTGAGTTAGAACCGCCCCAACGGCGTGAAAACTGGAATCTACGGCAAGTTTCAGTCGCCCCGCGTTTGGCCCGTAGTCTACCTTGACCAGAACAATTTCTTCACCCACAAGATTTTTTAGTTGTCGAAAGGCCGTTTCACAATCCTCGGTCCAGACAAATGGAACGTCCTTGCGAGTCAGTCGCCGAAGCGGGATACAGATCTGCGAGAGAGACGGAATAAATATCCGCATGTACACAACCACGCCGAGAAAACCGCGAACTTCGGTCGCATCCGAAGGCGTTGGCCAGCTCAGAATTTTGTTGATTTTAGTCCTTGCCATCCGTCGACCTTCCTTGCACACAACGTGGCCCACGATCTCCAATGCGGGAACACAAGCCGCCAGCTTGGACGCCGAAACAGTCAACCCCGCCTCCTCGATTCGAAACAGAATCCTTTCGAGGGTCGCGGCGTATTCCCAAATGAACCTCCTGACTCCGGGATGCCAAGACAGGACCTCTCCACCATAATCCAAAATCGGGCCCTTGATGCCCCCATCATCGATGAACACTCCTGCATGGTCAGGGATCTCGTCCTGCAGGACCCACATCATCTGCGCCTGGTAGACGGCGACCAAATTAGTGGCGCCCTGCGGGAGCCGGGTCAGCTGGAATCTACCTAGAGGAGTATCGAATGTGGTCAGCGGTCGCGAGATCGGATCCAAGGCGCGTTCATCATAACCGCCAAGAATGTCTCCCAGCCCATAGCAGGCGCGACCCGAAAATGATTCCACGAAATCTTTGGTAGCCGGCGGAATTCCCGCATCCTTCACCGTAACCTTATTCAGAGGCTGGAGGTCGTGGACGATTCGGAGTTTGCCGTTGCTCTTCAGGACGCAGAAGACCGGCGAGGCGTACGACAAAGTTGATTATTCGTACAGCCCGTTCCGCACTCGCTCCCTCAGGATCCTCGTGTATTCGTCTAGCTTAGCCGCGGGTATGGGAATTTTCTTCTTTTGCCACGGCTCATGCTCGATTACTGGGATGATGTACGGCATTCCGTAGGACTCTTTCAGCAGCCCTCGCTCGGATTCGTCGAAGGCGATGGCTTGATTTCGCTCGGACAACACGTTCTTGATGACGTTCAACTCGTCAGGCCAGAGCCAGCCTTTTGGACCGAAATTTACCACCGTAAGGCGCTCTTCAGTGACGCGCCCTTTTGGGGTGAAGGGGCCCGTCAAAGAGCGGGCCAAAGGACGGTAAGGGTCCCTTGAGAGAGATGGACGCTGGAGGGGGGGATTTAGCCCTTGTGGCATCGGCTGGTTGACGGGCTTGATCTTCCGAGAGACGGGCTTGTATTTGGCTGCGAACACCACTAGTTCACCGGCTTTCCAGGCGCCCAAAAGCGCGGATTGAGAATGAGCGCCGAGGCCATTCTGGAGCAAACTCCACGTCCGTAGTTCCGAGAAATCCTCAAAAGGCACCTTATCTGCGTACGAAAACCCGGACGGTAGAGAGCGGCTCACGATAGTGGCACGAGGTAGAGTTTCTACGATATTTGGAGCATCACGCCCGGAGGTGCATAATCGGAGAGAACTTACTTTCAGTCTCCGATCCCTCCGCAGAACACCTTCTTCCACCTCATCCACCCAAGCATCTATTTTTGACGGGAATAGTTTCACCTCATTGCGGAGGATCATTAGTTTATCCTCGTCGCGGAGGCTCGGAAGTTTAGCCTTGTTGCGGAGGGTCTTTGCAGACATGCCTAGTTTAGCCTCATCGCAGAGGGTCGCAAAGGACGAAACTAGTTTATTCTCGTCGCGGAGAAGCGATTCAGATGGTAGTTTAGTCTCGTTGCGGAGACGAGATCCGGATGATAGTTTAGTCTCGTTGCGGAGACGAGATTCGAATGGCGAGGAGCTTCCTAAAGCGGAAGAAAAACGGGATTCCGAGGGGCTGCTCACGAGCGTGGCACATGATAGTGTTTTTGATAAAGCGGTAGCATCTACCCTGGGGTGCATACTTGGATGGGGACTTACTTTGACACCTTGTGTCCCTGCCGAACACCCATTCTGATCGTCACGAGCCAGCCGCTCGCCTTTGGAATGATTAGGGGAAAAGAGCCGACCAAAATGGAGAACTAGAGAGCTGACAGAGACGGAACCGATGTTTTTAGAGTTTCTGGGATTTTCTTGATGTTTTTGCTCTTGACAATTTTTGATTGGAACTTCTGAGGAAACTGAGAGTAGTGAAACTGGGTGAGAGGAAAGTTGGTGGGTTGATGGGCCAGAAGCCAATCCGCCGGTGAAAAGTCGAGACCCTTGATTAAGACTGCCGGCTAATGGATCGGCTCCATTCATAAAAAAGGCTTATCCACATGTGAGTCTTCTTTGAGGCGCCCGCAATGAACCAAAACGCCCTTCCTACCATGAGAGGGGAACTCTCGCTCCCATCTTCCTTTATCAACTGGACAGAGTGTGACCTCGATATTCCTTCCGTTCGTGTCAGGCAGGACAATCCGCTTGCCGGCCGTCGGAGAAAACATGAGAGTGGCTCTGAAATCCATCAAAAACGGGTGTCCTAAAATGAACGGCCCATCCGCCCGCGTAATCCAGAAATGACAAGTGCCCACGATAGAACGACCCACACAAATGGGCACGTCTTTGGCGATTCCAATAAGCTCACATGCTTGGTTGTTTATCCCATAAACTGCCGAGCTGAAGTTGACCCTTGGCGTGAGATTCAACTTGACTGCCATGGAATCGGAAATCAGATTGAGTTGCGAACCCAAGTCGACCAACGGCGACGAGATTGCCTCCTCATCTCCTACGCTACATTTGAGATAACCGAGGGGGCAGGAGTACAGATTTGGATTGAAAACTCCGCTCGGGTCAATACCTTCAGCCAGCGTTCCCGAGTTTACCTTCAAATCTTCGCGACCAACCTCCACGCGGCGGCGTGAGACCCACTTCTTTGCCTCGTCTGAGACAGCTGGTGACACGGAACAGATCTCTCCAACAGTCGTAGTCACGGGGAGCTCGAAAATCTTCTTAACCAGCCCCTCAACCGCGTCGGGATGGTCGCGAGAAACCTCGCGCTCGAATCTGACCTTAGACTGAGAGCCAGGGACTTTAGGAGGAGTAGCTGGACGCGCTACAGACTCCTTTTGCGGGGAAGACTCCGGATCTGGCTTGTTCATGATTCTATCAAAAAGTTCCGGCTCGCTATCTTCTTGGCGTCGCGAGGGGTCCGAGGTACTAACCGGCGTCTTTCGCCACGGTCTTTTTGCCTGGGAAACTGGAACCTGCGGCGCCTTAAAGGGTCGCGCCTCTTCGTGGCGCTTCCTTGCCGCGGGGTCGGACTCATATGCGCCTGCGAAGGATTGGGAAGAAACAGCAGGGGGCAACCAAGGGTCTAGCGACCCACAGCTCGCCTTGTATTCGGTAGAGATGACACCTGAAGTCCGTTGAGTCGGAGTATTAGGTCTAGGCGCGGAGGACTGGGTTGGCTGAAAGGAGGCCACCACGTGCCTAATTGGCCGACTACGGTCGAACGGAATCAGAGCTCCATTTGGGAGAAAGAAACTCGTTCCCCTTTGCTCAACCAGCCCCGCTTCCTTGTCCTTCACTAGCTCCTGACATCGCGAGGTCCCATGATTTTCCCAATGGCAGTAGTAGCAGACCAGCGGAGGGCGATCCGCAGACGTCGACGCTTTTCCCGGTATGGCTGCAATCTTCTGATCAATTTTATTTTCAAACGCCTCCAACATCCTTGAAAGCTCGTCCATAGTTGTAGCCGGTTTCGAAGGCGCCTGGACTTCCTTGGGTCGACGCTCCTCGCCCATCTTCTTCATAACCAAATTGCCCTCCTGAAATGGAGGTGATGCGACAGGCTGGCCAGTTCTTGACTCCTCAAAAGTGAGCGCCGTTTGCTCCTTCATCACCGCGTCCACCGATTCTTTGAGAATTTTGAAGGTCGGTAGCTTAAACCGATGGTCCAAGGTTGTTACCATCGTGCCATCACGGATCAACTTCTTTCGGATCTCGTCCTGAACGGCGGTCAAGAAGGCTTGATAGTAGGATTCCGAATCTCCTCCACCGAGTCAATATGAGCCTTGGAAAGCAGGTAAGACTGGATCGGTTCCCAGGTCTGCCGAAAGGTCTGATATTCCACCGCCGAAGACACACCGCCCTTGGCGGCCCATTCTTGAACTAGCGAAGTAAGATCTTGTGTTGTGAACCGTGCGGTGTCCACCTGGCCCCAATAAGCTATCATGGCCGCTTTGAGTTTTGTCCAGTCGGGAGGGCTGAATCCTTCCAAGGTCTCTAGGATGTCGAGCAGCTTGTCTGTAGCAAGGAAGAGCCGAATCTGCTTGGCCATGTCAAGTTCGGTAGCCTCGTCCAAACCGGCCACCATCTCATAGGTTTTGATAAACCTCTCAACCTTGGTCCCGTCAAAGCACAGGCGCTTGTTCGGCGACTTGATCTTGACCATTGTGGCGGATTCTATGGAGAAAACTGACAGACAGTGGGGTGCGGCTCACAGCAGTGGCGATGATGCTTACAACTAGCGTAGAAAAGCCCTGGAGGTGCACTATGGAGGAGACTTACTTTGACCTCTCCTATGCCCCGCAGCTGAACACTAAAAAAAAGAAACGATAAAGAGAAGAAATTGACGTCGATCTTGATCCTAAAACGAGAATTTTTGAGACGTCGACGATCCAAATCAAACGAGAGTGAAAAATTGAGAATCGGAACCAGACAAAACGCCGCAAATGATTGGATGGATGAGACTTGATGTAACAGGAAAACCGAACTAGGTTCAGTAGAGATTCTTCCAGATTTCAATAAAATGATAGAAAAAAAAGAAAAAAAGAAATATAACCGCCAGAAGCCTCAAAACCACAGTGCGAGACTGTAAATCTTGAGGTCGCTGGTTCGATCCCGGCTCGGGGGACCAAATATGGAGCTTCGCCCGGTGCTAGGCCGGCAACAGCGCTGGGAGGGGAAAAGTGCCGGGTGGCTGCCCTCACAGATGGTCTGGTGATGAGGCTGGGGATTCGAGGTGATAGCTTGTGGTTGGGTGGTTTTGAGAGTTCGCCGGGGGTTGGATTCTCGGCGGCAGTTTTTGTTGTTGAGGATACTAGGATGATTTGAGGGATTCGTCGAAGGGAAAGGGGAATTTGTAGGACCAACGATGGGAGGTTACGTTATAGATAACGCAAAGTAACGTTAACGTAACTAAAAAAAGCATGTTATCGTTGAAGTTTCTTCTAACTTTTTCAAGTTACGTTAGGTGTATTTTTCCTTCTTTTTTTCTCACTTGAGTTACGTTATCTGGTTTTTTTATTCTTCATTTTTTAGAAAAGTTATGTTATTCACGGCAGCCAGCTTGCTTTAGAGCGAGCTGGGTTTGTACGCGCCGCAGTTGTACTGTCGGTTTACGTGTAATCCGACAGTACAGCCGCGGCGCACTGAACTGACGGCAGCAAGCTTGCTCCAGAGCGAGCTGGGTTCGTACGCGCCGCAGTCGTACTGTCGGTTTACGTGTAATCCAACAGTACAGCCGCGGCGCACTGAACTGACGGCAGCAAGCTCGCTCCAGAGCGTTATTTCACTTTTTTTGTCAAAAGAAAGTTACGTTACTGCCGGGCTCAGGAGGAATGAAAAATCATAAGTTACGTTTCCTGAGCACGGTCTTGCTTCAAGTTAAAAAAAACTTTAACTGGTGAGAAGATAACGGAAAAAGTTACGTTACAAAAATCGCTTCAGATATCGTAACGTATGTAACTTCCCATCATTGGTAGGACTCTTGACTCTTGATTCTAGACTCTGGACTCGAGATGGCGGATCAGAATGCCATGCTGCTCCCCTCCTCCAAGTTCTGCGAACTTGGACTTGGGGAGACAACATGTCACATACATTTCATCATATCCTTGCGCGCCATGCGCGCGCTCACAACACAACACAACTAGACCAGAACACAAAGGAAAGCAGAAAACAAAATCAAAACAGAACAGAACAGCAGAACTCAGCAGGATAGAAATAGAGTAGAAAGAAGGGAAAACCACAGCATAAGAAATGAGGGAGAAATGACACAACCCAGACAAAGAAAGAGGAGAAATAGATCAGAAACCAAAGACAAAGAAAGAGGAGAAATAGATCAGAAACCAAAGACAAAGAAATAAAACCCACAGCACAAGCTGTGTTAGGACCAAGAAAGGGAAGGAGGAGAGAATAAAGAGGAGAGTGAGGAATAAGGGAAGAGAAGAAGGGACAGTCTGAGAAACTTGAGTCTTGAGGGTCTTGATCTTGAGAGTTCTTGAAGCTGTGGATCTTGAGGTCTGATGCCGTTGGAGGGCGGAAACTGAATCTGAAATTTACCACCATACTGACCACAACAGCGAGTGGGCCTGGGACTTCCGATATGTGAGCGTCCGACACGCCCAAGCTGGGGGGAGTGGGGGTTGGATTCATGGGCTGAACAACTTGATCGGAAGGGGCCGTACCTAACGCGACCGAGGTAACGGGATGATCAGATGCCCTTGACGCCATCGGTGCCAGCGTCATTGGAGCCTTAGCGGAGGGGGAGACGCCTTCTACGGCAGAAGATATGGGAGACGGTTGCCCCCCCTGGACATGGGTTTGGATTAAGTCCCGGGCGCCATTGATGAGCTGGCATGCTATTGCAAAGGGGAACCGGAATTTCTCTTCTAAATCCTGGGCGGACATGCTCAGGAAAAATTCCCACCTCCTGATGTGGTGCAGCAGGATCAGGCCGCGGGTGATCAAATCTTCTTGAGGGAACTGACAGGCTTTGAGGAAGCCTTCCATTGTGAGAGAGAGGCCGACGTGGTTGAGATTATAGTAGGCTGTTGGGTCTGTCTTGCTGATCCACAATGATAACAAATCCGTGCGGGAGCGGGGGGTCTTACGGGTCGGCGATCCAGGTGCGGCTTGGATAGGCGATTGATCTTGGGCAAAACTGAGTCAGCTGATAGTGTGGGCAATCCCCTCTCCATGAGGACTGCGTGCAACCTTGCGCGCCGGTGATTGATGGACCCCCTGGTTTGGCCCACGTGATAAGATGGTGGGCAAAACAACCTCAATATTGGTGCTGGCCAGGCTGGGGGGGGCGGGTAGAATATGCCGGCACAGACGGGATAGGGCTGAGTTGATCTCTAACTGAGGGGTCCGGGCTGAAGACCCTGTTGGGGTTGACGTCCAGGGAGTGGGAGGCGCCGTACTCTTGCTTGTCACCTTCCAGGTCTGGGATTAATGGTGAGCGGGCCGTATGAAGGGATCCGGCGGGAACTTTGGCAGAATCCGGCGGATTGGAAGTGTGTATCAAGCGCGGGGGTCTAAATCTGCCCGCCTAGTCAACGCGAACCGGAGTATACATTTGGACCGTGGGCACGGGGGCAGAAGGATGGGCTGCATGCGGCGTGATGCGCTGTCCAAAAGCCTTTGAGGGTGAAAAACCAGATCCGGGCTGCAAGGCCCCGCCCGAGCGTGCTTGAACTGGGCGAGAGGGCGGATCCAAATCCAGAAGGACAGCCGCCCCTGCAGGCTTCGGAACTGAGATCCGCGTAGAAGCCTGCGCGGCCATATCCGGCCAGGTCATCTTCGTCTCGGGGGCCCAGCTGATAGATCCAAACACCGCGGAATTGCCCGCGGGATATGGCGCCGCTGCAGACAAACGGGTCGGAGGGTTGGGAGCTTTTGATGGGCCCCCGGGGGCGCGAGTTGCAGGAGAGTTTGAGGCGGGGCGAGTGGGAGCCCGCTGGGTCTGCTTGGGCCGGATGACTGGGCCTCCAGGCGCCGGGGTAGGAGAGCCGGCTCTCCTGTGGCCAGCAAGTTGATTGGACACTTGGCCGGCCAGCTCCGCAAGGGTGTGTACCGTCCGCTTCTCAGATATGAACTGGTCGGTCCTTGGCGGGTGGTCAGGTTCAACATTGGGGGTGTTGTGCAAAATGGCCAGACTTCATGCTTTGTACCCCGGCTGTGTTATGAGTATGGACCTTGTTGGATCACTCGGGTCTTTGATCTGCATGTTCTCGGCGTTCCCCCGTACGTAGCGCGGTGGTATTCGTGGAGTTCTTGTACAGTTTGCACCCTCTCTTGTGCGTCAACATCCGCATGCGGCTAGCATGAAAATAAGGTCATCCAAACTGGCCTCCTGATCAAAGAGAAATAAGCCATGTTGTACTCACATTGCGGGTCACCCGGGTCTTTGTCCTTTCCAATGCCAAGCGGATGTCACCAGAGCCAAATGCCATGGCCAGACTTTCTTGCTGGGATCGCTCCTGCAATGAAGATAGGATGAGGCAATCAATCCACCGGGAAAGGAGGCTTGCCAGAATAAGTCTAACTACTTACCGTCTCCCGCTCCTTTGCGGTTTTGCAAGGGTTGGCCATACTACCCGGACGCTGAGGTCTGATTGTGGGAAAGCAACGACTTCATCCGCAAACTTGCGGAATTCTGCTTCCGGGGAGATTACTGGGGCATGCCCAACGCCGTATGTGCCATGCTTCTTGATAGTCACATGCCAGTTTACCAGACCAACCGCATCCATTGAGTCGACCAGATTGCCTAGGTGGGTGACTGTCTTCCCAAGTGCAACAGCAAAATCCCTCCAGAACTGCGTCCACGTCGTGTCCTGGAGGTTAGCCATCAGGATGGCTGTTCCTTTGGGTTTGACTCTCTCCCAATGCTTCTGGATTTTGGCAAGCGCTTCCTTTGTCTGCGCGACAAATTTTGGATCGGCATTCACTATGAAAAAAACTCAAGAAAGTGCTGTCAGTTGACATGTGCATTCCAGGTTGAAACTTCAAGTACATCCATGGTCATTCCAAGTTTAATCACAGGTTAGCTCAGCGTCAAAAGAAGATCTGTAGCTCAGCTTTGGACTTAGCACAGTATTTGTATGTGCTAAGTGTGTCCTGAGCCATACACCTCAACACCTGCACAGTACTGGTGCTGACTGGTCATGGGAGGGACTCCTCCCAGTTGACCGGGAGGGACTCCTCCCGGTAACGTTATCAACCAGGAGGGATTCCTCCCGGTCAAAGTTGTTTTAGTGAGCTTTTGACCGGGTGGGATTCCTCTTTGTCAACAAGGGTGCTTACTCTTGTTGACCTGGAGGGATGGGGAGGTCAAGCATGTACCCGTGACCTCCAATGCGGGGGACTTTGGATGATTCAGGGGCAACTGAGCATTTGCCTCAGGACTGAGTCTGTGCACCTCAGACCAAGCTTCCTGTACCTCAGTCCAGTGCATTTTGCACTATGGACTTAAGCTGAGGAAATTCCAAACTTTCCAGGGTGTACCACCCTGGGATTCATTTGTATGGGCCTGGTCTCAGCTAGGAATGAACTCAGGTATGCTGCATGTCAACTGACGGCACCTTCTTGAGTTTTTTTCATAGTGATTGGCCAGCTGGCCTGCCACAGTTTGCATGTACATCTGGTGTTCAAGCCGGATAGCTCGTTTGGCCGGGGGTTGTCCAGCCGTGGGAGCGTTTACCTTGGACCCACGGGTCTTGATCTCTAGGTCGCTTTCCTCCTCTTCATCGCCGCTGGGGCTCTTGTAGAACAATTTACATGCCTCCGTCTGTGAGTCCAGAGGTTGGGAGGGCATCAGCATCGATTCCTGTGGGTGGCGGTTGCCCTGTTGCGGCACCCTCCCGTTCCCACGCGCGTGGGTGAGGGTAAAGAAGTTACTGGTCGCTTGCTGGTCCTGCATAGTCTGGTGATTGGCGGCTGGATGGCGGCAGAGGGTGATTGGTTGGAATGTTCAAATAGTCAGTTGGATACAGCAAAAAAAGGGGGGGCGGGCAATCACTCACTGGTAGCGGCTGAAATTTCTTTTTGGTGTGCAGCTGCTGATTGATGGGTTGACTGGCGGCTGGATGGCGGCCAAGTGCAAAAGGAAAGCCCGATGGTCAGTTGGTGGGGCTCAAAAATGGGGGGAGGGATATGACTCACCGGTAGCGGGAAAATAAAAATCCGGTGTGCGGCTGCTGGGTTGCTGGCTGGGGGGCTGGCTTGTGGGTGCGATTGATTGGGCGGGGAGGGGAGGGCGAGTTGGTGGGGCATTTTTTGCTGGGGGGGGGGGGGGGGGGGGGGGTGAGTGGGAGGGAGGATGGAGGAAGAAGGGGGAAGGAGGTGGAAGGTTGGGGGTATTGCAGCTCCAGTCGGCGATGATTTTTGGCTGTTGTTTGGTTGGTGTTTGGTGGAATATGGGCAAAGGAAACTGCAAGCTTTCCTGCCTTTGCTGTATCTCCAAAAGTATTTCGGAGAGCCTCCAAAGTTCCTGCCAGCAGCAGCAGACGGTTGGCACTTGGTCAAAATATCTGACGAAGTTCCTCCAAAGTAAGATTTCAATGGAACTTTGAATGTCCTTTGGAAAGCCTTTGGAGGAAAACCCTCCTCTGAAGGCTCTCCAAAGTACATTTGAAGATTCTTCGGAAGGCCTTTGGAAAAACTTTGAAGTATTGGTACTTTGAAGCCCCTTCGAATGCCGACTTTGAAGAGGCTTCAAATGTATTTGAACAGGCCTTCGAAGGCACTCGGAAGATTCTTCGAAGGCCATATCCAAAAAATTATTGGAGGGGAGGGCTCGCCTCCGAAGATCCATTGAAGTCAGGAACATTTGAAGGTCCCCACCTGGGCAAATCGGGAAAAGCCGCTGCGCCCACCTGACGCAGGAGTCATACATGCGCCAGGTGGGTGTTACAGGGCGCCAGCGTGACGAGGAGTCACGGTGGCGCCCCCTTGATACACCACTGTCCGCCCGAGCCTAGAAGGCGTCAGGATGTGCACCATCGCAGCAGATCCCGGGTTAGGCATCAGCCGGGCACCTCAGCGGGTCGCCCCCCATGCGTTATGGTTGGGCCGGCGTCATCTGGTGCCACCAACTGTGGGCGGCACCCGATCGGACCAGTCATGCAGCCGCCTGCTGAGGTCCATATGAAGTGGGCGTCCCCTAGTTGCCCGCCTGCCTAGGTCGCCAATTCCGCGCCTTGAAGAGTCGCGAGTCCAATGTGGTCATCTGTGTTTGCCATCGGGCCGGCGAAGGCGCGACATGAAGAGGCATTGCGGGGCTCACCCCAGATGCTTTGGCCATCCAATCATGGGTCCATGTTTCAGATGATGGCGTGACTGGCCACCCACCCAAAATGTGCAAGAAGCACATGCACATCCCTTCCCCGCTCCCAAGTCTTCCCAGCAAACCAGCACGACCAAACCAGCTACATAGGCGCAACAGCAATACTTTTCCTTTCTGATTTGCAGCCATATAGTTGTATATTTAGTTCTCTTTTTTTTGCAGATGTTTTTGAAATTCAATGCCTCTTGCCTTAATCGAGCTCTGAGAAAAAATAGTCTTTTCATGGAAAGGATTTTGCAATTTTATGAACACAATATACTTTGATGACACTCTTACTTGATCCTCCCTCTAGCAGGATATTGAGAGATTGAACAGTATTCTTGCTTCTTAAAGCATAGGACACCAATATGTGTCACTTGTCCGGCTCCGCCAGCTGAGTAAACAGGACATTATAAGGATGGGGAACGCTTCCCCGGGGTATGGGTGCCATCCATGCGCGGGGTGCTCCGCTGTCTCCGTGGTAGCGCCGCAGTAGTGATGTTCTGTGGAGCCGCACCACCTTAGGGCTACCCCAATCACCCACTTAGGGCTCGGCTATATGAGCCCTCTCCGGAAATCAGCTTCCCGCACCACAACTCCTCTTTTCCTGCGTCCCCCCTCAAAGTCCACTCAATATGCCCCCATCCCACCACCGTTGCAGAACCAACAAACATCACCTTGACACCCCCACATGACCAACATTTTATTTGTGCCAATTGCTGCCAAACCATCAACAACCGGCTGCCAGGCACCTTGACCAGGCACTGACCGTAAGTCGCTTGCAAAATTTTACCCATGATGGTTCACCCCCTCAACTAACAGCTTCTTTAACCTTCATGTTTCCTACCCCAGCCGCCTGAGGAAGACCAAAATGGTTTTGCATTCAACATGTTCGCGGCCATTCTGCAGTGACTAGATCCTGGCCCACAAGGCACCCCTCCAGGGCTCCTGCTGCCAGAGACACAATCCCCGCATAAGTCCTTCAGAGCTCTCAACTTATCCATGCACCACCTTGATGCTGATCCCTGAGTACCATGCAGGTAGACTCTACTTGTGGTCCAGAAGTACCTGCTTTGTATGTCACCACTTTTGGTAATCTTCATAGTATGCCCCGCTGCGCGGGCAACTGTCCCAGTCGCCCTATTTCTAAATTTTCATCCTCCTGCTCCCCCTCCCCCTTGTAACTACCCATAAGCAATTGATTAAGGAATACAGTTCATCACCCCAAAATCCCCCACATACTCATGAGCCCCCTGAGCATCACCGGGAGACCCCCCCCCCCGCTTTTTTTTGCCCCCAATGAGGCAAATTAGGCCCTCTTGGCCTCATTTTGCTACTGGTGGCCAAGCTGCCACTCAGTGCAATCCTCGCGCCTCCTCTCCCATCGCCTGCGTCAGGGACCGCGTGCATGCAGCCGCGGCATAACAGCCCTTCATCGTCCCACCTGCGGATGCGGGAGACGGCTCAGGGGCGGACAGCGTTGCCAACCAGCCAAGTCAGGCGGAGCCGTCGCCGCCTGCCAAACGTCCACCCGGGTGATTTGGTGGACGGCAGATTTTCCACGCCTATGCACCACGGCCTCGTCCCCGATGCCGTTGGGATGAGAGCCCACCAGGCGCCCACAAAACCCCGAATAGGCGTGCGCAGGTCATCAGCAATCAGTCCTCATGACCGCCATTGCCCCCGCAAGCAGGACGCCAGGCCCTCGCGGCGGCCAGGCGTTTTGAATGCAGACACAGTTACGGCGCCTCCCCGCCCAGGGCGTCCGCAACGCGCCCATCTGGGGCCGTTCGCGAGGTGCCTATGTCCGACGCCTGGCCGGCATTACATTTTACAGCGCCACTTAGACGCGATTGACTTGCGGGGCCACGGTGGCGCCAGCGGCGACGATCGGGGGGCGCCCCAATCGTCCCGGTGTGTCCTCCAAGGGCCCTCCGAAGAATATTGGGAGGGGAGGGTCCCTCCTCCGAATCGAACTTAACACAAGCGTACCCTCCTCAGGGGAGCGTAGCGACCTCCGAAGGAGGGACTTGCCTCTAAAGTCGCATGTCTTGCCCTACAGGATCGAGACAAATGGCAAGGAGGACCCTACGCTCCCCCATTTTCCCCAACATCTCCCTGTTTCCTCTTGATTCATCCCGCACCCTTTGCACCATTGGAATGGCAAGCTTGTTAGCTTATTTTCCCCCGTATCCATCCCCCCTTGTAAGAAATGTCCTGTAAATGTTGTTACATGGTGGATTTCTGTACCCAATCCCCCCCTTCGAGCCCGCGCAAGCTCGGGGAATTTCAAATTTTGAGCTCAAAAACCGCTGGATCACCTCTCCAGAACCACTTCACAGTAGGTGGAGTGGGCTAGTAATTATGTGTGTCAGCTAGGTAAAAAACTGTGAAATGGAAGCTGAGATTGCAGGCTACAAGTCTGTCTACTCAGTTTTTTTTTAAACTAAAAACTACATTTTTAAAAACATTTTGAAAATAAAATATGTGTTTTTTTGCCAGAAATTCTCGAGTCTGTAGGGCCAATGGTGTGACTTTAGAGGTAAGCCTCTCCTTCGGAGACGCTTCGCGCCTCCTCGGAGAGGCTTTGTTAAGCTCGCCTCCGAATGGACTTCGGAGTAGAGTGAGATGTTAGATAATAAGGTTTACCCGGTCCAACCCGGTGGTTGGACGGATATTTCTCTTCGAATATCATTCAAAGTTTTTGCCCCACCTTCGGAAAATCTTCGGATTTTCTTCGAAGATTGACCGAAGGACCCGACTTCGGAGATTCTTCGATTGAAAATCAGCACTTTGGAGAACCTTCGGCGAAAAACCTTAAAAGTGCGTCCGCCGTGTACATCTTTACATGTGTCAAAATCTGGCGCATATTCTTGAGGTATCTAGTTATTTGATTTTGATTGTTCTTGGCCTAGCTTGGCCTGGGCCTGCCGGAGTGACGTCGCGTCGCCGATTCCCGTGTACGGTGTGTGAGCGATGTTGCTGTCAACAAAGGCCAAAGCCAGCGAACATTGATATTGGGGATTTAAAATTTGAATAGCTGGGATGGGTGTTTCCGATTCTGTGTTGGAAATATGTCTTGATACAATCTGCATAGATCTGCATACAGAAAACCGAGCACAATTGTTTGTGAGGCTCCGCTGCGTGTCGGGGATACAATTCGGCTGGGAGACAAAACACCGAAGCTCAAGGGTTATGAAGGGTGATTTTCAGCCTCGAAGCGTGAGATCAAATTAGGGTCACGCTATAAAGAAGGGCACGCAGCCCACCACAAAGCCTCACCCCCAGCACCATCTGTGCCACTTCAACCTGGTCCTCGGAGCTTGTAGAACCTGTCCTACTAGATTCCTACGGCTAGTTTCCTGATTGACGTTACTCCTGATAGCCGCTCAGCAAAAAATGTCTGGTAATCCTTCCCTACTCAAGGTCGAAACTGCCTATGGGCCAGTTATCGGTTTTGAGGATTCCGGGCATCCCAACGGCAAATCAGCTGTCGACCAGAGCAGCCCAAGATTTCCTGTCAAAAAGTTCTTGGTGAGCAGCCAAGTCGTTGGTGCCACAATGCATTCATCATCGCCATAATAACCCTGCTATCTTCCTCTCCCAGGGTGTCCCCTACGCGCAAGCGGAAAGATGGAAAAGAGCTCAGCCGCCTCCACCATGGAAGGAGCCACTGGTCTGCCAAGAATTCGGGTAAGTAGGGTGGTCGCTTTCTTTCTTGTCTGAATCAGTCCTAAGAGCACAAAGAAACCATCCTCTCTTTCCAGACCATCCATCCCCCAGATTCACGTTGCCCCATTCGATCAGTTTTACAATCCACCACTTCTCGCCCGGAGGGGGACCTCAAACTCAGAAGAGAAAGGTCTTTCCGTCAACATATTTTGTTCGTCTGATGTGAAAGAAGGCGACAAAGTACCAGTTTTGGTCAGTTCAGGAATCCTTTATGCCCACAAGCGCGGGATAACTATATAAGGTTTTCAGCTAACCATCATGATTCTTCTTCGCTCTGCAATGATAAACTATGCATACAGGCTTGGGTTTTGTAAGTGATAATACTAACGACGATCACAGCGATCAGTACTTACTTCGAGTTGGTTGTTTGTGTTGTCAGCGGAGGAGGTTTGTTGAATGGAGCTAGCTGTGTGACGACATACGATCCAACGGAATGGATTCGACGGGAAGCCGCCAAAGGACACAAGTTTATCGTTATCAGTGGCAATTATCGGACGAACCTTCTGGGCTTCTTAGCCAGTTCTGATTTGGCCGAAGAAGATCCCGAGGGGCTGGCAGGCAACTATGGTAAACACCATCAGCATATCAATCGGCTTCCATCTTTAGCCACGTTTAGGGCACATCTGATCTCTGACGTCATTTTACCTCACTATTTCCTTTACGAAAAGGTGGTTATGACTGCATCTCTTACTTAAAATGGGTCAGTCAATCGATCTTATTGTTATGTGTTTGACCGAGCTTGAGCCTGACTCTCTCATGGTAAACAACTGCAGGTTCAAAATAACATCGCCAGGTTTGGAGGTGATCCTGATAATGTCACAGCTTTTGGGGAATCCGCGGGTGAGATCCATTCAAAATCTGCCTGTCTCCAGGTCATTTCGACGTATGTCACTGATTTCCTATTACATGGCTTTACTCGTCAGGGGCGTTACTTCTCTCCCATTTGATGATTTGTAAAGAGAAACTTTTCCGACGAGTGATTCTTCAATCGGGCGCCGTCCATACCCTGGTGAGTGAGATCATGCGATCAGCTTCCATCCCGATCATTTGAGTGCTTACTCGCTATACCAATTGATCAGCCAACGGTATCATGGGAAACGCACGAAAACAACTATCAACAACTGCTCAAAAAAGCCTCGATCAAGGCAGACAGCGGCTCTGAGCGTTTGAAAGCTTTGCGGAACCTCCCTATCGAAGACCTCGTGACTTATCTATCGGGCTCCATCCGAGAGGTCGGTTTCGCTCTTGAGAATACGAGCTCCCCCAACGCGGTCTGGAACCACCCGTGTGTGCTTTCAAGATTGAAAGAGGGGCATTGGAGCCCACACATCGAATCTGTGATGATGGGTGTCTGCAAGGACGAGGGCGCGCTCCTCGCCCACATGGCCCAAAGTCATACCCCACCAGGATATGCCTTTGTCCAGATGGAGATGTTGAATGGAGTCACCGCGGATAAATTGGCTCCGTTATACCACAGCCCCGTCCAAGCCGAAATCGATTCCCCGCCGGAAGGCTCTCCCTTAGATTTAACCCAGTGTTCGGGAAGTCAGCCTATCGGTGATAGGCTTTTCAAAGTCCCCATGGAGCTCATGCTCTGCACTTTGGACGAAACCAAGAACTTTGAGACTCAAAACCCATTGTCGATTTACGTTTACACCCTAGAAGGGACCGCAAAAGAAACCAATGTTCCTGGTAGATTCTTTGGCACTCCGTGGGTTTCATTTCGTTTCCCTTTACCGTCCTTTCAGGAGTTTGAGCGTGATGGCAGCTTTCTGACGTACCCTCCACTCTCTATAGCCATACTATCGACCTAGTTTTACTCTTCAATATGAGCAATTGTTGGGCCGCGGATTCCGAAAGTGCCAAGGTTTCAGCGACCCTCGGAAAGACCTGGTACAACTTCGCGAAGGATGGCTGTCCAGGTTAGTTTTCAAACTGGGTGTGGTCATTGATCCGAGATTCTCCGGACTCCCCACAATTGACTTCTTTTCTACACAGGTTTGAATTGGCCGCAATACCAAAGCCAACACTCACCCTACAAGCTCATTTTCCAACAAGACGGAGAGTGCGGGATCCAAGATGTTAGAGAACGGCCGGAGATTGAGAAGGAGAGGATTAAGTTTTGGGCCGAAGCCTTGGATCTGGCCGACTTTTGGGAGCCCCCTGTGATCGGGATCTTGGACGGCGCCAGTTCGACTGATTCATCCGAGATGCATCGTAACAAGTCCAATCAGAGCATCTAATTCACATGCTCTTTCTATTCGCTAGGACCCGTTTGTTTGGAAGATCCTTTGATATCATTCACTATTCCACTGTTTAACATGCATTTTTATGTCTAGCTATATATCGCCCTTCGCCGGGATGGGATTATGATACTAAAAGAAAAAGGGAAAGTGATCTGATTGGGATTTTGTACTGGCAGGCTGAGTGTAATTATATGAACCTTCTAAATTTGATGTATGAATAGTGTGTAAAGATCTTGGTGATGAGTAGAATAATGATACACGACTGGGTTAAAGAGACCGGAATAACATATTTACCATTTCTCTCGTTACATACAGCGCATTTTGTGCGGCGGCCATGGAGTGCTGAGCTGCAGTACTACGTTGCTTGAAGCTCACCTTCTCCACACCGCAGCTATAAATATCGCTTTGGACTGGCTCACTTGCCCGGCGTGATCCAAAGAAGAATTCCTTTTATTTGCTTGATGATACGTAGAGGTATAACAGCTGAACGACAAAACAGTGATATAGAACAGAAAATCCGCCGAAATAGATGAGATGGATTCCCGCATGTCAGAGGTTTTCTCTCCAGCGTTTTTCACACGCCATTCTTTTCAGAAGTCTAACCATTCAGTGCTGATAATCGTAGAGGTGATGAAAAGGTATAAGAATAAACAAAGACGGTTAATACAATCAAAAGCGATGAGCAAGAGAAAGAGGAAACGATGAGACTAACAAGTAAATGCAATCGGCCGGATTGACTGGAGCCACACCACCACCAGCTCCCAGTCCCCCCACGGCATTAAAACCAGCGCCGATACCAGCAAGACCGATTTTGGGTAATTTACGGTTGAAAGAAGCCGATGCAGCGCCGCTACCATTGGCTTGAAGATTGGCGCCGGCTCCTAGATTGGTGGATCCTTTGAACTGCCAAGCTTTTCCTTTGGATGAACAAAAGTCGAACGAGGGACAATGTCCACATGGCATGTCAAACAGACCAGAGACACTCGGCGGCTCGACTATCCCGCCTTCAGCTTCCGTTTCTTCTTGAGTTTCAGGCTGGTTAGGTAACGGTCTCAAGGCGCGATAAACAAATGCTTCGTTACTCGGAATGATTCGTCTCGGCTCAGACCTTCGCTTCCTCTTGGTATCCTCTTCATCCTCTAGCTCTGGATGATCATCCGATCTGTCCTGGAAACGTAACTGCTTGCCCGAATTAGTCTTCTGACGCTTCGAGCTTTTTCCCGAACCGACACTTTTCCGACGTTTTTGAGACACAGAAAGTCCCCCTCCATCCTCGTCTTCGTCACTCTTGTCTTCTTCGTCCTCATCTGAGTCACTCATCCCAGCTTGTCCTTCACATTTGGCAGTTCCGACAGTGATCCTTTCAACCACCCCATCGTATAAGAGTACATCGAGCAAGGCTAAAATATGTTCAGTGTTGAGATCGGTGCCTTCTTGAATGATTTGCGACTGCTTCAAGTAGGCCAACACGTCATGAACCGTGGTCGGTAGGAAGGGCGTGTGAGAAACCGGATACAATAAAGAAATAGGGGTATCATCCACATTGGAAGAATTCTGTACAGGATAAGACTGTGAAAAAGCAGAGATGGGGGATTAGCTGAGAGCTATGGCTGGAAACATGTGATGTCAACATACCCGATCTTGTAAGCATTTATGGATACTTTGTAACAAGACTCCGATAAATTCAGTGTCGAGTTCGTTATCGGTGTACCATGGGCCGCCAGAATGCTCGACACTCGGCTGTAGTTCAGACAAGATGTAAATCTTCCTCGTCGGAAATTTGACACTCTTGACCGCTTTGATCAAGTTCTTATTCTCCAACGCTTTGATGCATTTTGTTAGATTGGTTTGATGTATGTTGGTTCTCATCTTCAACGTCTTCGTCCATATCCCTACATCAAGCGCAAAGCGGACATACTTCGTCAACCCTTACTCAGGTTTCGGTTACAGGCCGGACATCAATCTACCTGTGTTTCCAGCATTTGAAATGTTATCATACACCAGTTTCTCATCCGTTGACATGTTGGAGTTCCTGGGTACGAACGGTCTCCATCAGTTGAATGAAGGGTCGAAAAAATTAAAAAAGAGAAATGAGGGGGCTGACACTTTTTGTTGTGATTTATCAACCGCAACATAGAACAGTTCATCATGAACTCTTTTCAATTGGAGCATGCCCTGAAAACAGATAACTTGTAAAGATGATCAAACGATCCAGATGAGCTGGAGGGGGATAGAGTATCACAAAGGGATGTGACTTTCAGACGTACTCTAGCGATCAAGTTATTGGCTACACTCATCTTCTCGACTACGTCCAGCTTGGGCATCGCATTTTGTAATTCTTCGTGGCTCAAAGTCTGTCATGTTACTTATGAAACCATCAGTTGTTTTTATCTTCGCGGTATTTTTTTTAAAGTGGTCTCTTGCCCTTTGATCAGCCTTGAGACATTTGATGAAAAGTTCTTTTTCATCCTTGGACAGTTTGTTTCCTGATTGAGCTTGACTGGTGCCGCTGGATTCGGCCTTGGGTGCGGGATCGGCGGTCGGTTTGCCAGTCGACTTGGTTTTCGTCTCTGCGCTCGAGCTGCCTGCTTTCGGTGGCATTTTCCTCTTACTTGCTGGTCGTTGTCGTTGTCGTTGTCGTTGTCGTTCTGGTATTTTGTTTTTTTTGGCTCCGAGCGGCTCAGTTGTGGAGTAGATTTTGGGACCACCCGCATCGGAGGAGACGTCGGGTGCCGGTCGCGGAGGAAAAAAAAACTGGGGTCAGTCATGGACCCCCCTTCTCGCTGATTTGCAAGGAGGCTTCCCTTTGCTGGGCTCTTTGTCCAGGACAACTTCCATCCGAAATCCATCAGCATACCCCTCACCCAGCGAAAGTCTTTCCTTGAAAATGTCCCGTCGACAATCAACCAAATCAGCAGAAAGCCACCCGCATATCTCAGCCAGCAAAAGCTTCGTCCTAGTCCCGCGTCTTGGCGATGGCCTCAATGAGGAAGCAGAGGACGATGAGATGTTCAATGTCAGAGATGAAGAACACCAGATCGGCAAACTGCTCAAGCTGATCGAACCCGATTACCTTCGCCAAAGGTTAGAGCCTTCAGTCACCGAAGTCCATCTAAAAACCGCGATTTCCGACAGCAAACAAGAGATCAGGAGCCTTGCACATCAACTTGAATCGATTGACACCTTGGTTGGCGACTTGGCAGAATTCAATAATACTCCGACCGGGGATCAGCTTTTGAAAGACTGCGACCAACACGCAAGAGATTTGATCGAGGCTATCCAGTTGGTCGAGTTTCGGCAGAAAGAACTGGAAGACCTTCGTGAACGCGTTCACCGTTCTACCTCTAACCAGCCCATCGATACTCACGACCAGCTTTGTAAAAAAATATCCGCCCAACTCGTCCAGTGGGAATCGCTCACCCTCAGACAGAAGTTTGCTCAAAATAAACGCTACAAAGCATTTCGAGACAGAATATGGGTTGAGTGATCTCTCACTCTGAGGCCCTTTTCTGTTCTCTGTGTGTGACGGAGACGCGAACAAATTAGTGGGACTGAACAGTTTTTCTTTTTTCTTATCTGCAGGAAGTGACTGGGGAAGACGGCGCCATGCCTCCCGTGAAGACCTTTCTTCCAGCTGGTGAGTATATCCCCACCCGTCTCTTTTCTTTTATTAGGCCATCAGTGTTTGTGTCGCAAGGTATACTGAAGAGGGTGTTGTATTTTTTCTACTTTGGATGAATTAATTAATTTAGCGCCGGGCGAAGAAGATGAAGATGATTCGTCGGGGGACGAGCTCGAGATCGCAGGAGGCAAGCAGAATTACAAGTGTCCACTCTGTATAGGCTTTTTGAAGCGGCCGGTGGTTTCGCAACAATGCCAGCACACGTTCTGCAAAGAATGTTTCGACTCGTATCTAGAACAGAACCACGCGACTGTGATGGTTTGTCCGAATTCGGGATGCTCGACCATGATCCATAAATCGTCGGTCAAAGAGGACGAAGCCTTGGCCGCTAGGGTCCGTCAGTTCCGGAGACGCGCCGAGCGTAGAGAAGATAGCGAGGTCTATGTCGACGAAAGGCAGACTCAAACAGGCACTCTCGACCTGACCGGAGAAGAAGAGTCCAAAGACCATCTCAACGGTCGTCGCAAACCAACTGCTTCTCAAAAGAAACGACGCGTGGTGGTCGACGACGACGACGACGACGAATGATAACCACCTTTTTTTTGTTTTTGAATTTCTTATCTATCCTTCCCTATTCGGTTAAAGTTTTTCTCAACTTACAAGATGAGTTTTATTTCCACTTTTTTATGAGTCGCAGAAGAAAAATGGTTCATATTCAACAACATATACTCCAAGGATTCAAATAAGAAACTAGTATGCTCACAGCTGTCAGTTTTAGCCTTTGGCCGGTGAGTACAGTCTGGCACCAGCCGGGAAGGAATCCTTCTCGGCTGGCTGATAGGGTGGTAGGGTACAGTCTGTGCCAAGCAGTCTGGGAGGAACCGACTTCCGAATCCGATTGCAGCGACTTGTTGGCCAGTATTTGTTGGCCATCGAGCTGGGTGGTGGCCCAGCTTGGCGCCCAATACACACTGGTAATCTTCGCCCCCAGCACCAACGCTGCACCGTTAGCCTCCCACCAAGGGACTCGTGACTTGCACGTGTTCATTGTAAATGTGCCCCTGGAGGAAATACATATGTAGCACTTGTGTCAAGTTTGGTTGGTGCAGCCTTCCTACTGCCGGCGCAGTGCCATTGTTGCTAGAGGTTTTCCCCTACCAACTTTAATAGCATTCGGCAATTTGTAGTTATGCACCGAATTGGGGAACAACTTGATCATTTTGGATAGAGTTGTTGATAAACATCCTAATATGGGGTCTAATCGAATGTTGACCCCCCCCCAATTGGAGCCGTTGGAACTTGCAAGACCTGGGTGCAATTATTGGCGGTGAAACACGCGAATGAACAATTGTTGATCAGGCATGTGTTGGTCTCTCAAGAAGCGGGAAATGCAACGTGGAGGGACAAATGTGAATTGATTTCTCATTGAGGCAATACAAACAAGGGGACAACAAGAAAAGATGTGAGCGAACTTGTAGTACTCAGATCCCGCCACGATTGGCAAGGCAGGTCAAGCGTGGAAGACGTTCTGATTAGATCTACCACTACATATCAACAACATATAACTGATAAATCAAGTCAACCCAAGACCGGTGTTGAACGATCGGGTGAAGAACCAGTTACTATCCCTTTCGGGACTTCCCAAGGACCCCGGTGTAGAGGAACAGGAATGCTGTGAGTGGGGAAGAGATAGGAGATATGGATCTGAGGCTTCAAGTGAGTGCAGTGACAAGTATGTCGCGTACGGGTGGCTCGATCAGGACAGCCTGGGGCGACCGGGGGGGACACGCACGCAACTCGAAAGGGATCCGATAGTCCGTGCTCCCGAAAACGTTAGGCGTTCGTAATTTTTGGATGAAGTTGCATCGTTGAAGGTGGCATCTGCGGATAGGGCCAGGCAGGGGCCGGAGAGGCAGGCTTTAAGTACTGGGAAGTGCTTGGGGCGCGCTTGTGGTTTCAAGGAACTTCAAACTGGATATGCAAAAAGCGCGGAACACCACACATCCAACACAAGGCTCATGTGTGGCATTCATGCCCAAGAATACAACACAGATGGCCAACTCCAACGACCGCCTTTTCACATCTAGCGAGATCGAAGCATACTTGGAAAGAATTGGATTGAATCACGAAGCAATCAAACCCTTATCGCAATCCGAAAAACTACGAACGCTGCATCTGAACCATCTCCTTCATATACCATTTGATACAACCTCAATTCACCTGCCTGCGAAATGGTGGTCGATGACAAATGCCAAAGAAAAATTTATCACGCTCGATCACAAGAACCAGAAGACAAATCCAGAGCTGGTTTCTGTCGAATGTGATGATACTTTCAATAATATTATCAAGGAGCGCCGCGGCGGCTATTGCTGGAGTTTGAATAGTCAGTCCAAAGTATTTTCGTCACGTCTTCAGAAGCACGAGAAACTTATTTGTCTGTCCATCCTCTTTGAGCAGGTTGTTTTGCACGGCTATTGCTGAGTCTGGGCTATCAAGTATCGCAACTACCGGCACGAGTGTTCTACCATCGGAACCAAGACCCGAATGTGACCGGCTACGCATGGACCCCACTGTGTCACGAATGCTTGATGGTCGATACCGAGTCCGGGAAATTCGTATGCGACGTTGGATTTGGAGGTGGCTCGTGCGCTTATCCGATCCCCTTTGAAGAAAACCGGGAAGTGGAAACCATAACACCCGGGGAAAAATTTAAAATCGTCAAGGAAAACTGTGTCAACCTGGACACCAGCTCTACGGATCAAGGCGATGGGTACACCGTCCACAGGTGGTGCGGTAAATGGTGGGGTCCATGTTACCATTTCTATCTTTCACCCATCGTGTTCAAGGATCTGGCAGCATTCAACTGGTAATTCAACTCATTCTTCTGTTCTTGGACTTCAAGGCGGACCTGCGTTTCGCTTTGGAATGCCGTTAGCTTTAATTTCCCTAGACTGATTCTTTATGTTTTGTAAAATCCAGGTATACGACAAGTCACCCTGAAGCCCACTTGAAAACGAGGCTGGTCGTCTCACTTCTTCAAAAAGACGGCTCTCGACGGTCTCTAACGTGTACAATTGACGAAGACGGCAAACAAAGTGAAACCAGACTACATACTCGGAAACATGTCACCGCCGAAGACAGTGATGTCGTCTATCTCAAGCCGACCTATTCCGAACTGTTCAAGACTCTCAAACGTGAGTTTGGCTGGGGACCTAGTGATCAAGTCTACGCCCAGTAGCAGGGGTTTTTCAGTCACCTCCACTTTTGTCATCGTTAGCTCAGTTGATTGATGTCACACTTGAAGCCTCTAAGCATATTGTCGCTACCGGATTTCGTCCGCCTGGTTTCTTCATGAAGCATATTCATAACCCTATTGTTTCTTATTTATTGGCTAACTATTCTTGTAGACTTCCTGTGTAATGTTCTTCGTTTTGGCTATGTTGATCAGAAGGGTCTTGCCATCTGTCCACTCTCAGTCAGTGGGCAAAATGTAAATGATAATCCTTGAACACCGGCCAGCCACACAACCAAGGTGTCAGTGTTTTCCTCTTTGAAGATCTCATGTGAAACATGAATGTTATGCATTCAAAAAAATTGAACCTGCCATTTGATCTTGAAAGTCCTGAAACATCTTGAGGTGTGTCGCGCCAGCTCGCTCATTGATCTTGATGTGCTGCTTGTAACTGAATCCTGAAAATAGCCGACATCTACAGAACACGTGCGTCATCACAGATCTGGCCACCACAACAGAGCAGATTGGGTCTGAGATAGGATTGGAAAGCCTAGAAATAATTGGCAACAAAGGATAAAGGGTTGAAGCAGGAGCTCCAGGCAAAGTAAGGATCCAAGAAGAATAAGAGATTGTTGGATTGGGAAGGTTGAAGGGCAGAGAAGGAACAGCATTATCAAACTTGCAAGGCGGCTCTGCACTGTTGGAAAGCAAAGGGGGTAAATTAACCTTGTCTTGGAGGTCACCGGGATCAGAAGACAAAGACAATATGACCTCTTCTCAGAGGTTTTCAGAAGATGGGAATGAGACTCCGCTGACAGGCGGAGTTGGAAACTAGAGGAGATATTGGAAACAGGACTGAGATGATAATTTGACCTCATTTTGGAGGGTAGAATACAAGATTGGAGGCTCTGCAGTCTGTCAGAATGAGCCACTAAGATCAGAAACAGAATTGGGCATCAGCAAAGAAGACAGATGATTGGCAGATTTGAGTAAGAATTAATGAGAAAGGATCAGGGAGTGGCATTTGTGATTGAAAGACAGAGATATGTCAACCTCTTCTCAATTATTTTGTTGTCTGTGGTCATCAATGACATCTACTCTTCAATAAGAGCATCTCTCATTTTGATTTTCTCTCTCAGGCTTGGAAATAGCTAGTGCCTTCCATGAACAGATTTCAACTTGAAAGATAAACAAAAAAATTGCATACTCCTCAAACCAGGAAAAAATGGAAACATTTCAAGCCTTTGTGGGAAAGAAAATAGATAAAAATGAAAGAATAGACCCAATGAGAGGATTCATATTCCAAAATAAAACAGAATCAGGTGCTCATCCTATTTTTTATAGGCAATATGCTGATAGTTTGATGACATGCTGAGGTGCATGCAGGTGAGATGGACTACCCAAATGGCAGATACAAAACCGCTCTGATAAAATTTAGTACAGTATCTTGAATCCAATATCAACAAGGACACAAGGGCTTTCTCAAAGATCTATCACCAAACAAAACATCAAGAATCATAGTTCCAACAAGACATATAAAGCCTACAAGATACATGCAAGCAATAACATTGTTAGCATCATCAGTTCTACTGAAAGATTGTTGGCTGAGCATTTTTCTTGAAAATGACTGTCCACATTGTGGGCGACTTTCTTTCACATCCAGTATGGGTTGGATGCATCTTTGATGATACTTGTGCCCATGGCCTTCCCAAGGTACAATTTGATTGGTATTACCAAGCTTTATCTTATTCAGACATATTGTGCAAGAATCTGGTTCAGACTTAGTAGTTTCAAGCATTTCTTTTTCATTTGACATGTTTGCAGTCTCCTCCTCAGAATTAGAAATTGATGCAATGTTGGCTTTAGGGTCCAGAGACTGGTTGTGGAGAACCTTCAATATGATCCATAAATGCAAGCCCAAGGATAATAAGAAATGGTATCCCCATGATCCAATGTACAATCCGCACTCACAACATGATCCGAGGGTTCAGGAAATCTGAAACCAAGTAGTTCTTGGGGACTTAAATTCTTTTCATGCTCCAGGTAATTCAAATCTTGATTTCCTACACCAGTAATTTTTTTTGGAGCCTTAAGTTGCTCCAGAATTCTGGGGTTCTTGATTGCACCACTAGTTCCTGCAAGCTATAAGATAACAGAAACATTCTTTAATTAATAAGGACAATTCACCCTGGGAAATTCAACACCAGTTGAGCATTACTGAGGGAGGTGTATGATAAACTTTCTATCAAATTCACAACTGCATGATCAGGTTTTTAACTGAATCTGATCAATTGTGGAATTTTTTTATGAAAAGTTCATCATGCCTGTCACTGGTCAGTTATAAACTGGTGTAGAATTTCCCTGTAATTTGAACTGCCCTATTCACAGGGCCACCCAGGTTCTCAAAGAAAGGTTAAAGAGACACTAACTAAAATGAGAAGTATTGCAGAAGACATGCTAACAAAGACCATGCTTGATTGAGAAAATTGGGTTGCAAATGAAAGATTGGGAGTATGTTTGTCTATTGTGGGACAAGGAAGGAATCAACGGGTTGATTTAAAAACCAACAAACACACGGCTGATTGTGCTTCCGGGTTGTGAGGAAGTAATCTCCTGCCCCCGCAACTTCGGTCAAACAATTTGCTTGGTCAACTCTAAGGATTGACCACCAATTACAGTGGTATGCATATCAAGCCTGTTTCTCACGGCGCAGCTATCCCTTCCATACTGGCATTGAATCTCAGATGTTGATTTAGAGATTTTTGCAGGGAAATCTAGCTTTATGGGCCCGAGATCACTTCTACGAGGCCGGCAGATCTCGACGGCAATTCATCCAGTACCTAGGAACAATGACATTAAGTCTCGGCGGAGTTGGACTTGAAACGCTTCAAGGTGTGAGTTTTAACGGATATTCTCTGTGAGGCAAGCCGCGCAGGATCTATGTCCGGGCAGTGCATCCTAGCCGGGCCGGCGCAGTCTTCAAATACTACATAACGGTATTGTGGTGAATTCTTGCGCGGTGTTGATAGCGGACAGCTGTTTCATCAGATGCGCAGCCTCATCCAAAGTATTTTCGTTACGTCGTCAGAAGCACAAGAGACTGATTTATTCTCTGTGAGGCAAGCCGCGCAGGATCTATGTCCGGGCAGTGCATCCTAGCCGGGCCGGCGCAGTCTTCAAATACTACATAACGGTATTGTGGTGAATTCTTGCGCGGTGTTGATAGCGGACAGCTGTTTCATCAGATGCGCAGCCTCATCCAAAGTATTTTTGTTACGTCGTCAGAAGCACAAGAGACTGATTTCTCTGTCCATCCTCTTCGAGCAGGTTGTTTTGCAAGGCTATTGCTGAGTCTGGGCTATCAAGTATCGCAACTACCGGCACGAGTGTTCGGTCTCTCCACAGCGGGTTAAAGTCGACGTCAAGTTGAAATCCCTCAGGGCGTCCCCGCACGGCCGACACGCCCCCCCCCCCCCCCCCCAACGCATCTGGAAGGGCGCGGCGGGGGCGCCCAGCTGTGGCGTCCTGGGGACACCTACAAGGCAACATGCAATGACGTCGCCACAACCCCAGCGTCAGAAGGGCGCGATACATGGGCGCCATGGTGGCGCCTCGAGTGGACGCCGATGGGGTGGTTCTGGAAGGTTGCCTTGAAGGTGTCCGGCCGGGACGCCGGGGCGACCCGCAAAAAGCCACGTGGAGGGGGGCGTGGGTGCGTGTAGGCGTCGCCGGGGTGTCATCTTCTCAGTCGGGTTTCTATACGATTTTTTGGATGTCGGGGGAGCATCCAGGCAGCCCCTTGGGCATCGACTCTCCAGGCGTTGGTCAGGCTGCCTCGCGGGTGGCACCCTGGCGTCTGGAGTGGTAGGGGTCCCGCGAGATATTGACCTCATGGCTGCGTCATTCAAAGCCTTGTCGTGGGCGACTAGGGGCGGCCGTGACGGCGGTCGGAGGGCTCCGGTGGGGCAATATCCGCGGCGGCTGGACAGTGGACGACCCCAGCGCTTCTGGGGCTCATCCGGCCGGCGGGACATGGTGCCCGTAGTGGCCACTCAGGGGGGCGCGTAGGATGCGAGGTCCGGCCGGGCGATATGAGCGCCGGACGCCGGGCAATGGCGTCTGGGGGGGGGGGCGGGGCACGGGTGATTGGGGGCGCGCAGGGGCACGGGAAACACGTGAAGCGGGAACAATGCATTCCGGTAACATTTCAGGGAGGAAACAACGGGGAGAGAGATGGAGGAAACAAGGTAGAGAGACAATGCGGGCCCTGTTAAAAAATCATGCCACTCACTGCCACAAAGGAGGCATGGATCACTCGGTCATGCTTGGTGATTTGTAATTGGGCCACCTGGGTGGTTGGAGTTCCGCCATGCACTTCTTGAAGCTTGATTGGGATGAGACGCTTGAGATTTTTGGCCAGAGCAGCCTTGGTTTGATGAGTAAATAAACAGTCCTGGGAACCTTTGGCCAGAGAAGCATTGTAACCCATTGATGCCTGGACAGACCGGTTGTTCTTGAAAAATGCAGTGACTTCTGGTCCAATGTTGCGAGTGGTACCTGAGACCTTGTCATATGTCACACTATCAGACATCACTAACCGCAGTGAAGATAAATTTGAAAAGGTGGTCGCTATGTCCCTCCCGGGTGCCAATTTATTTGAGTGAACGGAAGCCTTGCGTAACACTCCATTATAGGATTCAGATTTCTCGGTCGAGAATCCTGGGGCTGGGCCAAACCTTTCAATTGATTCTGGGAGGTGGAGGAGCATGTGAAGCTTTGGTTTGTTCACCCATTGACCTGTTGAACTGATCAAGTGATATAGAAACTTATTGATGTGTGCCTTGATGTTGACCAGGAACTTCTTCATGTCATTGATCTTGGTTTGGAATATGAATGGAGTCAACTTGCAGAGGGCAAGCCAGATTGGCTTCTGTTCAGCACTCATATACTCCACAAAGACAAAGGGTGCAGCTTGAAGGAGAATTTTGAAATCCCTTCCAACCAAACTTTTGATGTGCTTGATGAGATACTTGGGCTTGAAAGACTCAAAATTCAGGCCTGACAAGTTGAAACCTTAAAGTTGCCCAATCAATTTGTTCTTGTCCAGATCCAACACGCCTGCCACCAGATCACGCGCCAGGTATTTCACCGCCCCCAGTAGAACCACGTGTAATACCTCAACTGGAGTGTCAAGGACCCCATCAATGCAAATAGAAACTCATACCTAACAGCTCCAAAATGGGATTGTACACTCTGATTGAATTATATGATGCCAAACTCATCATCTTACTTTTCAGTGTTGCATCCAAAACAGAATCAGTCACAAATTTTGTCATAATTGGATCCTTAAGGCCAAATTTCTTCCTCTTGATTGTGAATTGGTTCATGTCAGCTGGCAAGCAAAACCAAGTTGCCCCTTAACTTGCCAACTTTCTGTTTTGCTACACCATCTGCAATTATTACTAGTTTCACACTTATTTCACATGTTTCTTCACATTTCACACTCTTTGATTTTATTATTGACATAGTTTATGTATGCTTGTATCTAGTCAAACTCAAGAAGCCTGATACACAAGTTGTACTCCTCAAGCTCTATTGTTCCCTAGACTTTCAGAAGAGAAAATAATAGAACTTCATTTTATTTACTCATTCCTCTTGAGCTTGAAGATACATCAACCAATCACTACTTCAAGTTTGCTCAAACCTCTCAAATCAACAGATCACTGTCTGGATTCCTGAGCCTGAATTTCTCAAATCATCAACAGCTGGGTGTAAACTTTTTGGATTGGATGCAACCTCCTCTACAACTCAGAGCCACTTGTCAATCCCAGTAAACTTCCATTGAGTGGATTCGCATCTTCTCCCAAGTAACCCACCGTTGACAGTTCAGGATTTTTGAGGTTGCAATTTCAAACAATTTGTGGCATCAGCGCCTGGTTTGACGCCAAGATCAATGCCTTCTTACAGACTGAGGAGATTATGACCCATCAGCACATGAAACAGACCAGGCAGGAATGAATACACCCAGGGAAAAATAGACATCTTCACCCATAGGGCCCCGCTGTAAGAATTGTTGGAAGAATGTTTGAGTCTTCCTGAATTTTTTCATCCTGACTGACAGATGACACATCCTGCAAGGTTTCAGTGCTGCCCCGGGGTTTGGGGTGCGTGTAATTTTGGCATGCATGGGGGAGTCACCAAGGAAACAAAAGACTGTTGAAGTCACCCAGACCGGCTGACCAATGCTATGATTGTATGCTTCAAACCCCGCAGTGGCCATTTTGCTAACAGAAAATCATCAACCAGCCAAACAAAATCAACCACAAATAACAACCTTGCTGAGCAGTCATGAGAAAGAAAACACTTACTTAATTTCACACACTATTTGTTCTCCAAGCTCACACGCACTAGCCATATTTGAAGTTGCCAAGAAGTGACAGTTGTACTCCTGGTTTGAGATGTGAGGCGGAAGGCCGGATAGGGTGAAATAGTATGATATATGCTTGTTGAATTTCTTGGAAACATTTCCTGAAGTGTTGTTGGAACATAGAGTTATTGGAATGGTGCAGAGAATTTTTTTGCAAAATACCCATTGCACACATCAACCAAGAACCGGCCATCCTCCCAGCGTATTTCAGAGTAGTCGCCAGCAAACTGATCAACCAATATAGATTGCAGACGAGTATCATGGAAATCAGGAACAAAAGGCATCTGGATTATCACACCAGTAGTTGTGTGGCCATCAGTAGTGTTGATGAAACATTCAGTTGCCTGGTTGAGAACCTCCCAGAATCTTGCATGCAATGTACCTGTACAGGTGACACCAGGAAAAAACAATGATCACTTGCCTACAAGTGACATGAGAAAGTAAAAAGGCCCCTTTGTACTTTGCTATGTCACTTGCAGACAAGTGATGATTGTTTTTTCCTGGTGTGAAGAAATGAATTGGTATTACCACCAGACCTGAGACAAGTTGAACTGGCTCAAAAATATAGAAATCCTTTTTATTTGTTCAGCACATTTGAGGTCAATGTTCTTGTGACATGCCTGTCAGCCATTTGCCAGATTGCAAGAATTTGCTGATATCAATCCGTCTGTATACTTGGGATAGTAGTCCATGTGTCCAGCCACCAGAGGATTGGCCAAATCCTAGCAATCCACCCAAGCAAACATCAGTAACAGGTTTGTTTGGATGCCGCCCAGATCAATTTTGATAGTGGAAGTGAGAATAAACATGACAATGGAGTGCTCACATGACTTATAATTTTCTTAGCACTCAGGGCATAGCAAGGGATGTCAAAAACTGACTTGGCACGTTGAACCTTGCTGCCCAGTAATTTGCAATTACTTTTGCGTGAGGCGCGAACAGTATTCCAACAGGGAAGGTCTAAACCACATAATTCCAGTATATCCTTGACCTTGGTGTACAAACTCCTTGATAGAATTGAGTGGGTGTTGTTAAGAATCAAACTGAAGGTAATTGCAAAAATCAGACAAAAGATGAAAAACAAGTGAAGAGAAAAACAAAGAAGAAAAAGGTACCTGAAGGCAAACACAACAATGAGAAGAGCGCAACAAAGGATGAATAATAGGAAGAAAAAAAAGAAGAGCAGACTAAAAGAGAACAACATCAATGAGAGCACATGAAATAAAGAGGAACAGAGCATAACATACGGCCAAGGAAATTTTATTGAGGAGGAGGCAATAGAAGCTTGAGGCTTTGATGAGTTTTGAAGACCAATAGCTTTGAGGTCTTCTGGAGGAACGAATCATTCAGGGCGATGATGAAGATGCAAAGGTTTGAGACTGATGAATGATAAGTTGAAAAATGAATTGAGCGAGTTCCCCAAGAGAAGGGAATGAGATGGGAGTTTGTTGAGCTTAAGTATGTTGGAGATGTCGAGTTTTGCTGATGGGAAAACTTTAGGGGAAACCGGTCTTTCTGAGTTAGTCAAGATGAGCCATGGTTCTGGTGAGCAAATTGAGATTACCGATTTGAAAAGGAGGGACAAGCGCAGGAGTTTGAGAGACTAGTTATCTTTGATCGCACATTGGAACTCTTAATTCAGATGAGGTAATGTGATCCACATGGCTATGTCATATTTTCTCTTATGGCGTCATTGGGATTGTTGTTCTCTCTGGTTGTTATCATTTCCTCTTTCCTGAAGTTTGTTTCCTCTCTTTCCCTCTTTTCTCATTGAGATATTCTTTGTCATTAAGATCTTCATACTATAAATCCGAGAAATTCAAATCTCTACACTTTATAAAACATGAAGCTTATTATTAAGACAAATCAATGTACTATTCAAGCAATTGGCGAGTTGTCCTCTTGGATAAACTTCATAGCCTATACATAGTTAACTGAATAGTAGGCCGGTCCTCACAATTATATCTTGATCTTCAAAAATATTCACTTTATATAATACATAAAAAACAAATTTTTTGCCTAAGGAGTTAGTTTATGTCTCAATCATTGGTGGCTGTTTCCCCTATCACTCCAATTCAAAAATATCCTTGTTTTACGCCTTCTCCACCATCCAACACACTTCAACCGGTTTCAATGAACATCCCTCCTCAACCAAATCCCTTCTTTTCTGTCAACTATTGATCACAATTCTCCTTCATTCATCAACTTTTCCCCACGTCAAATTCCAACTCCCAATACTTGTGGTATTCCCCCAGTGGCGGGACCTAGCGGACAACAAGCGGGTCCTCAAGACAACGATTTATCAACTTCATTGGCAAATTTACAAGTCAATAATTCACTTCAATCCGATTTGATCCAATCCCAATCTGCATCCATTGCGCTCTTGAACGCCCAAGCGCGCCAGGACAAGACAGCGATTACAATGTATCAGGTGTCAGCAGATACTCAACCCTTGTTCTCATCAGAAGGTTCAGCCAGCTCTTGCGGGTTCCGGTCAATTTTCAAAATCTCATCCTCACCCCCCTGTTTCTCGCCCTCCGGTGGCTCAAGTTAAGCTTACGGAAGGAGACCCAATGGAGATAGACAAAATTTTGGCTGCAATGAAGGAGGCGGGGTTTTCGTACTCGGTGCTTTGCAAGGGTTGTGTCGACCGAGGGATCTGTATTTGTTGTGGTGGAGAGTATGATACAGCTCATTACAACGCTTGTGGATGTGTTTTGGGAGAAGAGATGGAGATGGACATGACCGGTATGATAACCTTGTGGAAAGAACGGGGAGGACGACCGGGGAGGAAGAAGAAGTTGGTGAACAGGAAGAGTGACTCGATGTGGGCATCTGAAAATCATGCGGACCGTTGATCTTCAACTGTTCGCTCGGGCCTGACCGGCTCTCAATCGGAGGCGACGGGTTTGGGTCCTTCACCGGAGGCGACTGGTGTGACTTTGCCTGCGGCACACCCTGAAAAAGGGAAGAAGCGTCAGTCCCTTGCCGAGGTTGACAGATTACCTTCCAAGAAGAGGGTGGCCGATTCCGTTGGGAAGGAAGACAATCCTTCTTTGGCGGTAGATGCGATGGATATGGGGGCGTTGTCTGCAGGGGAAATTTATTTCAATTCCAGAAAAGTTTAGTGGCAATAACAGTAAGCACTCATATTTGATACAAAAGTCTGTTCGACCAGACCATAGGCCTTTCTTTAAAGGATCTTTACTGATTCATGATAGAAAACATGCTGATGTATCTGTGTTGGTTGATTTGGGTGCTTCTGTGTCATTTATTGACATAAATTTTTCTAAAAAGATTAAAATTGATATCTTTCCGATGGCAGTTCCTTTACGATGTGACTTGTTTGATGGGTCGGCGGCGTCATCAGGCAAGATTCTGTCCTATGCAAAAGGGGTTATCTTAATCCCCACTGTTACAGGTTCCTTTCTTTCCTCTTGTGTTGTACTTCACTTAAATAAATAAGCTTCAGCGGACATAATCTTAGGGAGCTCGTGGTTAAAAGATTCAGGAACTTTTGTTGGCGGTTCCAATGGCGACATTGTAATGTATGAATATACACAAGAAATTTGTTCTGCCTTATGTAATGAATCTGATACGCTTATCTCTAAGTTTCCTGATGTGTTTATCACGGAATTGTTGGCTGAATTGCCTCCGCATTGAGGTCATTTTGACTGCATGGTAAATTTGAAAGAGGGTGCAGTTCCGCCTTTTGGGAAGATGTACAATTTGAGTAAGTCTGAAAGAGAAGAATTGAAAGCCTATGTGGATGATAACCTTGCAAAGGGCTTCATCAGATTTTCTTCTTCTTCGGCTGCAGCACCAATATTTTATGTTCAAGTACCCGGTAAGGCTAACCGCCCTTGTGTGGACTATTGGTTGCTAAACAGTTTAACAGTTTGGGATTCTTATCCCCTTCCAGTTATTTCTCATTTACTGAACAATTTACAAGGCTGCAAATTTCTTTCCAAGATAGATCTCAAGGCGGCTTTCAATTTATTACGGGTGGCTGAAGGTCAGGGGTGGAAAACAGCATTTCAAACACCTTGGGGGCTTTACAAAAATCAGGTAATGCCATTGTTGAGCTAGAGTATGCTTATATCTTAGTTTCTCTATGCTTCTACTAAAACACTGTCAGTCATGTATATAGTCTACACATGATTGCCTCAGGAGTTTTCTTCTCTAGTGAATCAGAACCATCTTCTCACTCCCTCAAGTGTCACAGTCTTGTCATCCTGTGAACTTCAGGTTTTTCCCGCTTCATCTCTCTCAACAGGTTATGAGGCCCATCCGCTCAACCTGCTCTCTAAATCAATTGGTCTCGCGGTCTTCTTTCATCAGAAACAATATTTTTTGCTCTCAGTCACAAACTATGCCTGCTCGAACAACTCAGAACCCATCGGCTCTAATCGGTAACATCCCAGTTCTGGACGGTAACTCTGTGGGTTTTCCAGCTTGGCGAACTCGACTCGAGGAGCTCTTCGCCATCCAGGGGGTGCACGACATCGTAACTGGCCGGCTCCTTCGCCCTGAAACCAATTACAAAGATAAGGAATCCAAACCGCTGACTCAAGGCTCCCATTGCTTGTACTATGCTGAGGAATCCGGTACCGATTGGGATACGCTGTCGGACATCGCCAGGGCCACACTAAAAATGACCTTGTCCGTTGATCTGGCGATTTGCTACAAAGAAACGAAGCCCGTCAGTGTCCTTTTCAAAACTATATGTGATGCATACAAAAAGAATACTCGAGCGCGCCGCATGATGCTTCAAGATGCATTCTGGACGGCTCGTCACGATCCAAATAAACCAATTGCTACGTGGATTGCTCGAATCCAAAACTCGGCTTCTGACCTCAAGTCGGTTAAGCTGGCTCCTGCGGACCAACAGATTTGTGATTGTCTCCTTCGCGGCTTGGACGAATCCTGGAAGCCAATCAGGGACCATCTTGTGTACTCTCCGAACGAGATGTCACTTGATGACGCTATAGGAGCGCTCGAAGCGCACGAAGTCTCGATGCAAGTTTCCTTTGATCACACTCCGGAAGCTTTCGCGTCTCCGGCGGCTACTAGGAAGAAGAAACCCGGCTGTTGGAACTGCGGCGAAATCGGACATCACTCTATAGAACGTTTAGGCGCAGAGGGTCTTTAGGAAGACCAGCAAGTGAGTTAGCACACGAGACAAGACTTGTTGAGACTACCAACAAGCACACCTTTAGGAAGACCAGCGAGTGAGTTAGCACACGAGACAAGACTTGTTGAGACTACCAACGAGCACACCTGAAGTGCGAGAGAAGTTGAAACAGAAATAAGTAACTGAATGGATTTCATGAGAGTGGAATGAAAAGCAGAAAGTGACAATGAACCTTTAGGAAGACCAGCGAGTGAGTTAGCACACAAGACAAGACTTGTTGAGACTACCGACGAGCACACCTGAAGTGCAAGAGAAGTTGAAACAGAAATAAGTAACTGAATGAAGAAAGGGAATAGGAGGCAATACACGACAGCTATTTACACAAACATTCAGTTAGGTTTTATTTAGGTTTAAAACTTTAACCATCACTACATGACCGGTTGAAGAGTATGCTAATACTGAGAACTCAATACCCTCCCTTGCTCAAAACCGGTTGATGTTGAGCTTGATGACCGAGTCGGTGTGTTTGTTCTTTGCCAGAGCCTTGGTGAGAAAGTCCGCAAGTTGATTGTTGGTGCTTACATAACGAGTTTTAGCCCGTCCCTTGTTGATAAACTCGCAAATCCAATGATATTTGATGGGAATATGTTTGGTTTGTTTTTGAAACATCGGATTGTTGGCCAGTGCAATTGCTGATTGATTGTCGACCAGAAGAGAAAGCTTTCCGTCCAGATTAACATTGATAGAGTCTAACAGCGTGAGAAGCCATTTCGCCTCTTGAGCAGCTTCGAACAGAGAGATATATTCAGCTTCCGTTGTTGAAGCCGCGACCACAGGTTGCTTGTGAGACCGCCAGGAGATGATGGAGTTGTTGAAAGTTGTGATATAACCGGAGTATGAGTGACGATCATCGATGTCGTTAGCCCAATCAGCATCCGAGAACACCTTCAGATCGTTGACCTTAGACCTCCCGTCCAGAAGAATTCCATGATTTTTAGTTCCAGAGAGGTACCTGAGTAGATGAATTATTGCCCTCCAGTGAGTGATGCCTGGTGCTTCGAGGTGTTGAGATAGTTGAGAGATTGTGAAAGCAATGTTGGGACAAGTGCACACTGCGAGGTACATGAGCATACCCACTGATCAGCGGTAGTTGGCGCCTATACGTTTGAATTGTTCACATTCAGAGGGTGTTGCCTTAGTCAGCTGAGTGTTGGGAATCATTGGGACAGACGTTTGCCTGACATCCAGCATGTTGTGATCTGAAAGCACTTTTGTGAGGTATGCTTCCTGAGACAAGTAGAGCTGTTTTTCACCGACTTGAGCTACCTTGATGCCGAGCAAATGTTTCAGTTCGCCAATGTCTTCCATTTTGAACCTAGCCGATATGAGATCCTTGAAGTGTTGAACATCCGGACTGACTATTACCATGTTGTCCACGTAGACGTGCACATAGCATGTCCAAGAGGGCACGTTGCTTATGAAAAGACACGGGTCCGCTGGCAACGGTTGAAAGTTGATTGACTTGAAGAAACTAGCCAGAGCCAAATACCACACGCGCGGAGCTTGCCAAAGTCCATATATTGCTTTCTTGAGTCGTAAGCAGTGGCCCGCAGGAACGCCTAACCCAGGAGGAGCACAAAGGTAAACCTCCTCCTCCAGATCACCATTCAAGAATGCATTTTTGGCATCCATCTGATGCACTTGATAGCCCTTTGATAAACCAAATGTGACCACGGTGCGAAGCGCGGCAAACCTACCAGTCGGAGCGTAGGTGTGAAGTATGTCCTCCACAGCTTGCAGCGATCCCTGAGCACAAAGGCAAGCTTTGAATTTCAAGACAGCCCCGTCTTGATCAAGCTTTTTCCTGAAAACCCAAATCGTACCAAGGAGCTGATGATCGCGAGGAATCCAAACAATTTCCCACACCCCAAGATCCGCCATGGCAGAGAGTTCCAGGTTAATTGCTTCTCTCCACTTTTCCGCTTCTCCGGAGGCCATCGCTTGGTTGTATGTCTGAGGGACTCCTACTGATACACAAGCAATTGCGTGAATGTCCGGGTCGGGATGCAATTGATCAAGCATGAAACCATCTAGACGATCGAAGATGCACAGGTTTGCTCAACGACGGTGCTGGATGATGTTGGACTCATCAATTGCCGACGAGATATCTCTGGGAGCTTTGTCAGGAGCGAGGATGATGTCCCAGCCAGGCTTGGGTTTGGCCTGCACCACTCCAGGTGTTGAATCCGTTGCTACCGGAGTGGGAAGACTGACGTCAGAAGGATTAACCAGATCTTTGGGATTGAAATCGTCTGAGTTGGAATCCGACTGCGGAGATTCATCTTGAGGTTCCTCGGAATTGTACACAATAGGTGATTCATCTAGCTCTTCAAATTCTGAAGGATCCAGTGCCGCGACTTGATCTGAGGTATTAGCTGAGGAGAGAAGGGAGACTCCTGGGAAATCTGTCTTGTCAAAGGAGAAGTCATGACAGCGCTCAACCTTCCCTCCCGGAAGGAGAATGCGCCAGTTATGCATTCCCAGCTGATACCCAACCATGATGCCGCGCTTTGCGGTGTCCCCAAATTTTCCATCCCTTAGCTTCTTTGGTATATTCACGTATGCCTTGCATCCAAATGGGCAAAGCCTTGAGATGTCAAAAGGATAGTCGAACCAGAGTTCATGAGGCAATCTCCATCGGAGTTTCCGGGTTGGTGTTATGTTCTCGAGAAACACCGCCGTAGACACTGCCTCGCCCCAGTATTTGGCTGGCAGGTTGGCCTGCTTGAGGAGCGCTTGGGCCTTCTCACTGGTAGTACGATTGCCTCGTTCAGCGACTGCATTCTGCTGAGGGGTGTACGGAGCGGTAACGTGGATTGAGACGCCTTTTGACTTTAGGAAATCCGTGAATTCTTTTGAATTGAACTCTCCTCCACCATCAAAGATCACATTTTTTATTGCTCGACCATGTAATGTTGTAACATTATTATAGTATTCAACAAACTTATCGAACGTGTCGGATTTGGATGATATAAGATAGACATGACGATAGCGAGTGAACCAATCTGTGATCTTGAAGTAGTAAAGATTTCCGCCTAATGAAGAGGGGGTGATTTTTCCACTCAGGTCCATGTAGACCGATTCAAGTGGATGAGAAGCTTTTGACCGGCGCGTCTGTGGAGAAGATCGACATCAGTGAGTGTCGATGATCGAGCCGATGCATTTGAAGATGACTGACCTTCACAAGTCGTGGTCAGGTGAACCATGCACGTTCCGCCGTTGATAGACGTCTTCAGGATGACTTCCCCGTCGCGAACAAGAACAAAGGAGTTATTGCTGGTGCGTTTGATTTCACAGCCACGCTTGTACAGACAACCCAGACTGATTAGAGTAGCACTCAGACCGGGTACGTGAAGTGCCTTGAGCGGTATGATCTTGTTCTCAGCGAGTATGTTGACAAATCCGCTTCCTTTAACTTGAAGTGTGTTTCCGTTGGCTAGCTCGTCTTGACTGTTTCTCGGTCGATAGTCCTTGAACAGCGATTTATCAGTGAACATGTGGTGAGAAGCGCCACTGTCCAGATAGCACATATTTGGTGTGCCGATAGATGCGAAAGCCTTGATTGTGCAACGCAGACCGTTGCCGGTTGATATGGAGTCGCCACTGTCAGAGTCTTCAGCTTGCGCGGTCTTTGCATTCTTCGACGATTTGGTGAGTTGCCAGCACTCCGATTTGGAGTGGCCAACTTTGGGGTTGTGCTTTCCCCCTGAGCAGTATTTGCGCCAAGATTTCTTGCCTTTTCCTTTTGATGAGGCAGACATAGCTGTGTCTTCAGTCTTGATGTTGACTGAGGTGAGCTTAGCATTTTGACGAGTATTGTCAAGTGCTTTCAGGACCTGTTCAATAGTCAATGGTTGTTGCGCATAGAGTAGATCTCTTGCGGTCGCATATTTATCAGGGAGCTTGAGTACAATGGTTTCAGCTATATAAGTCTCTTTCATGTCACGATTGGGTCCGGTGAATTTCATCCCCGCCGAGGTCATCATCTTGATGTGCTGGTTGAAGCTGTCGATGTAAGTTGCCAGGTCAGTTTTGTAAGGTGCGGCCAGAAACTCATTGTAAACTTTGGACTGGTTGCCCTTGGTTTTTGCCTCGTAATAGTCGGTGAGGAGTTTCCATAGCTCAACTGGGTTATCTTTGTTGGTGTCGGTAACAAAGCGGTTGTAATTGCTGATTCCCATGTGGGAAAGGAGAATACCAGCCGTTTTGGATTGATTAAGATTGAATTGAACCAGACCGGCGGCATCGGTACCGGCAGGTGCTGCTGAGGTCGTCAAATAAGATTTGAATCCTAGCTGCTGACAGTATCCGAGAATCTTTTGTTTCCAAGTCGGAAAGTCGACTTTGGATAGATCGGGGATAGAAGTCTTTGATTCAGACATGGCAGCAAAGGGTTGTTGTCGTGTGATGAAAAGCGCGTCCACAGAGTTAGGACTCTGGGCTCATAACCTATAGAACGTTTAGGCGCAGAGGGTCTTTAGGAAGACCAGCGAGTGAGTTAGCACACGAGACGAGACTTGTTGAGACTACCAACGAGCACACCTTTAGGAAGACCAGCGAGTGAGTTAGCACACGAGACAAGACTTGTTGAGACTACCAACGAGCACACCTGAAGTGCGAGAGAAGTTGAAACAGAAATAAGTAACTGAATGGATTTCATGAGAGTGGAATGAAAAGCAGAAAGTGACAATGAACCTTTAGGAAGACCAGCGAGTGAGTTAGCACACAAGACGAGACTTGTTGAGACTACCGACAAGCACACCTGAAGTGCGAGAGAAGTTGAAACAGAAATAAGTAACTGAATGAAGAAAGGGAATAGGAGGCGATACACGACAGCTATTTACACAAACATTCAGTTAGGTTTTATTTAGGTTTACAACTTTAACCATCACTACATGACCGGTTGAAGAGTATGCTAATACTGAGAACTCAATACACTCATCCGCCTGTCCCAACCCCCCGGCTAAAAACAAAGGGAAGACTTGTTTCGCAACTCGAGCTGGCGCTGTGTTGACGGTCAATCTTGGCGGAGGTGGTCAGAGCAAGTTCAACGACGAAGAAGAAGATGAGGACGAATTTGACAGAGAAATTGACATAGTCTGGGGATGAAACCTGAAGTAGACGACAATTATCTTTGTAGGAACGGCAACTCCGGCTAATCCTGACGGCTAATTCCTCTCTGGCGGCAATAGGTATACTTATTATAACGATATCTCCCTGTCTTCTATTGTCAATGGATCTCTGGCCCGATTATCCCAATTTTTTTTATTATTCTTTCTGTCCCCTCATAGGAAATAGTCCTTACTATCAGTATTTGTTAGTATAACTATTTCATTTTATCATGGTTTTAGATATCAGCAAGGGGGTGTGTTGAGCTAGAGTATGCTTATATCTTAGTTTCTCTATGCTTCTACTAAAACACTGTCAGTCATGTATATAGTCTACACATGATTACCTCAGGAGTTTTCTTCTCTAGTGAATCAGAACCATCTTCTCACTCCCTCAAGTGTCACAGTCTTGTCATCCTGTGAACTTCAGGTTTTTCCCGCTTCATCTCTCTCAACAGCCATTTGGTCTGGCTAACTCACCGGCAACCTTTCAGCGATTTATCCAACACGTTCTTCAAGAATTCTTAGATGTTTCAGCAGGGGAGATATGTTCCCACTCCCCAGGGAGTGCCACCGCTGAATTTTATGTGAGTTTTGGTCGGATGTCAGCCGGATGGGAATAGTAACTTATCCCTAATCTGATCAAGAACTCTGTCAGAAGTGAGTCACAAGAAAGTTGAAATTAATCCAGAAGTGATTCACAATTGATGCATAAGTACGGCAAAGAAATGAGGCTGAATTGAGTCTCAAGACAGCTAGAAGAAATGTGGGAGGTAACACAATGTTGTGTAGAACTCTTTGATTTGCTTTTCTTAATTGTAGTACAACTGATGTGCAATGAGACATTAGTACAAGCCATTCAAACAGTAATTCCTGTTGAATATGTGTTGCGCATCAGTGTAACTGAATCATTACTCCAGAAAGATTTTGTGTTGTGGAATGAATGCCCTTGCAAAGAAGCATGCTTTGCCCCACTTCAAGCCCCATTCCACTGTGCAGGACAGGCAGGGTGAATGTGAAATCTTCCAAGGAAGTGCTATATTTTAAAAAAGATACTACTCAAAAATTAAAAAGAGCTATAAGGCTAACTGGATGGCTAGATAACGGTTACTTAACTGCAAGGTTCATTCATGTGACGTACCAATGCTTTGGGGGAAAACCTTATATTTTGCAGTTGTAAGTGAGGTCACTCCCACATATCCCACATATTGGATATTCAATTGTCACGTTAAACATAGAAAAACAATCTTCATGAATATCCTTGCCTGTGAGTTTACATAAAGATTCAATATCCAAAGGGGCAAAGGGGAGATGATTTCATGTTCATGATATGTTCAAGTTGACCCTGCATGCTCTTGTAATCAAGTAGCGATTTGGACCACCCTAACCCAACCTGCAGAGCTCAAGAGCCCAAATACAAGTGCCAAACAAAGTCAAAACAGATTTTTTGATATTGTCATGCTCAGTGATACCCCCAGTGGCCCATCTCTGGAACGTTTCAAAAGGAACACACTATCTCCCCTGTCTTTCTCAGTTCGCATTTGTGTAACAGAATAAATCAAATTACCCATCCCTTTCCACAAATGTCTTCAACATTCTGTCTCAGCCAATTTATCATCACCTTGCCTTCCACTAGGACTGTAACACTTACTTCTGATGTCCCTCAGGTAGCTTTTCTTCAACAAGGCCGACAGCTAGTTCACATATACTGCGCGCCACATAATTGCTTTGGAGATCTCAGCCAAAAGCAGAGTGAATATCTAGGTCCATTATTAGGGCCAGTTTCCAGCTGTTCAACTCCACCCACCCAACCAGAAATCCCTCCCAATGATGTAGCTCTGGTGAAGTTGCGTGCCTTTCTTGTGACCAAGAATTGTATACAGCCTCAGCTGAGGGGATGTGTCTTCAGCCGCTCGGAAAACATATCTCAAGTCCAATTGGCCTTTGAAGCTGCCGAAGTGGAACTAAGCCCAATCTGGAACTACAGCCCAGATGTTTTCTTTGCAATTCCCCACCTCACTGAAACCACTAGGGACTCAAACTCCAGACCAGCACCTTGGCTCTTGACATCGCTTCAAAAGTGCAAGACAAGTATGAAACCCCATCAGATTTCCGCCCTAAACTTCCTCCTCAAGAATGAGGACTCCAAGAACAACAAGCCAGAAGCCTTGTGGTACCATCATGACAATGCCTGGCTTCGCAATTACTGCGAGAAAGATTCAAATTCTAGCGCGAAGGAACCAAATCACAACAGGTCCCAGGGATTGATACTAGCTGACGATATGGGATTAGGAAAGACGTTAACAACCCTTGCTTTTATCCTGGCGACAAGTGATAACGCAAGAAATTTCCAACAAGCTGATCCCAACAAACGATCTGCAGCTACACTAGTCATCTGCCCTCTGGCAACCCTTTCAAATTGGAAAAACGAAATTGATCTCCATTTCAGAGATCACGCAATCCCTCATGAGGTTTTCCATGGAGACAATCGGAAGAGCCTTACTAGTGAAGACCTGCAGTCGACAATGCTGATTTTGACAACTTACGAAATGATTGGAACGAGTGGTAACAAGAAACACCCCAACCAGCACAACATTGGAGCTCTAGATCTGTTCTGGTTCAGGATTGTATTGGACGAAGCCCAGTAAGTGAAATGATTCATGTGGACAATTGGCATACATGGTGCTGATTTATTTTTATGATGATAGCTTAATAAGGAATGCAGCAACGCACCGAACCCAGAGCATTCAAAATCTTCAGTGCCAGTTTGTTCTTTGCTTGACAGGGACACCTGTCCAAAACCGATTGACCGACTTGCAAAGCTTGATTACGCTGTTGAAAATACATTCATGGGACGAAGAGTGGGTATGGAGGAGCTGTCTGGTCCCTCGAATGAATGTTGGTGCTCGAGAGGCAATCAAGACCTTAAGCCAACTCATGGAAGCTGTTTGCTTGAGAAGAACAAAGGATGTTTTGTTGAATTTCCCCGAGAAAGTGGAGAAATTCATACTTGTCAAAATCAGCTCAGAATGGGAGGAGATTTCGAAGGATCTGCACCAGACGTTCATCCAATATTTTGGGAGGCTAAGAACAGCGGGGGAGCAATGGGATTCATCGGAGTTTTTCAGACAGTTGACAATGCTTCGTCAATTTTGCAACCATCCATTATTTGCAAGATCAGAGATACTTCATCAACCAAAATGGCGATGGCAGGATTCAGGAAAGATTGTCCACCTAGTCGACAACCTGAAGGTCTTCTTGGGAGGAGTTTGTGGAATTGAAAGGACGAAAGAAGTGGTATTTTCTAGTTTCACTGGGTTTCTGGGGATGTAAGTTATGTTGTTTTGCTTTGGAGCATGGAAGGGGGATAGATGTTGATTCTGATTCAACCTTATAGTATTGAACGGGCACTTCAGGAGAACGGTATTGGATTAACCTGGCTTACTGGGGACCAGATAATCAAAAAACGCGATGAAAACCTGAATCAATTTTGAACCAACAGACAGTGTAATGTTCTCTTGGCCTCAATCCAAGCTGCGGGGGTAGGCATTGATTTGCGTTGCGCTCAGAATGTGTACATGATGGTAAGCCATAGTTGTTTTTTACAGGCATAGAAGAGAGCTAATAATACTACATCATTCAGGAACCGGGGTGGAACCCTGCAGCAGAAGTCCAAGATGTTGACCGACTTTACCGCTTGGGACAGGGTCATCCAGTTCATGTATATCGATACTATCTAAAAGGGAGCCTGGAAATGAATATATATCAGGTTCAAAAGAGGAAAGGAGAGCTTGCACTGTATGTGATTTCTTGCTAATTTCCTTTTTGTACTTACTGATTTGAGAATGTCTCGTAAATAGGCTAAGTGTACCATTGGGGGCAAATGAGCAGTATGAATGTGCTCAGCTACTCATGAGCAATATGACAGCTTAAAAGTCGCTGAATGTAACTCACGGTGGACAGCAAGCCTTATCTGACTGTTAGCAATTCCAAGAAGTTGATGGTATCCGTTGGATTAAGAAGATTTCTCTGGGACTCGGAAAGCGTCGACAAGTATTCGAGGGAGTAGCAGTTCAACGGAAGATTACGAGGAACTTCCTTGAAGCCAGATGGAGGAGATGTGGTTGAAGTCTGCCTGCGTGCTTCCAAGACAAAATCATGTACAAATTGGCGTCCTTTGGTGCTGGTCTTCTTCTGAATAAAAATCTGATCCAATTCTTGCGCAAATTTTGAGAAATCCGGCGACCTCCAGAGCAAAGGGATTTTGAACAGAGAGTGAGGGGGATTGATCTCAGTTTCAGAAGTAGCCTTGATGTTATCGAATAAAGATTTTGTGTTAGGGTTGAATGGGAGTGTAGAGAGCGTTTCTTGACGGTGCTGCGAGATCTGAAATGAAGAAAGAGCTTAGCCCACATTTTGGGCAAGAGAAAAGCAAGAATGTGGCATACCTGCATTTGTACTTTGGATTTACATTCAGATTTTTTCTTCTTGGATTTGTGCTGTTCTGAAAACTGACCCAATCGTAATACTTTCTGCCTTCCAAGAAACCATCTGTGGAGAACGCCAAGCTGGAAGGATGTGTTTGAGGCTTCAACCGGATCCATGAAAAAAGGAGTAAATGTTCCAGCTGCATAGGCATTCCTCCAATGTTTTAGGATAAATTTTGCAAAAATTTGGTTCCAGTGAGAATCCCATTGATGAGACCAGCAAAAAGTAACACCAGGAAAACAAGATTTTGAGAGGTCTTGGACAAATAGGACTTGAAAGATTGGGGATATCTTCTGTGAGGTGGGTAATGTTGAACCAACAGGAATGGGATCAATGGGCTGTATGAGAATGGAGTCTGGCAAGTTAGAGCCAATGTGGAAATCGTGGGCAGAAGGTGGGAGCTTCCATGCCTCTGAAGGAGTTTTCTTGCGGTCATATTCTATGTCTAAGAGAGCTCGCGTGAAGGCAGCAATACAACGACTAAATGATGATTTGGAATTGGGGAGGATTTTTGAGTATGCAAGATTAACTTTTGCAACACCAACAGGTGGTTTGCCATTGGCAAAATGAGTCTGGGATAAGGACATTCTGAAGTAAAGGAATCACAGGACAAAAGAGCAGAGTCAGGAGGGGGAAGACAAGAGGAGGTCCACATTATATATTACACAAATCAGGTCGTGTCTAGGAAAGTGCAAAGGGATGAGGGGAGAGAGAGATTATTAATGTGAATGAAAGGCAAATGAGAGTTTATGTAATTGACAAAGGGCCTTGGCCAATTCAGAACTCAGTTTGACTCTCATTTGATGAAAGGAGTTTTATTTGGTCAATTGAGTTTCCTTCTCATGTACGCGCGTACATGGGGGTGACTTTGGGCAAATGCATTGCTCGTTCCAGCTTGGTATTACAATCTGAATATTTGGGCCCATCACATGTGAAAACACATAATTGTTTTTTTACCCTTGAAGGTTCCCGCCCATGTACGCGCGAACATGACAGTGACACCCACCAGATCAAATATCTGAGAGTACATGAGCCGCAACCATTGCTATCTCTTCCTCGGGAGCAAACACCAATACCAGGTATTCTTTAGTCCCAACATCCAGCAGATTCAATGCCTTTCCTGAGTGTTAAGCCAATGCAATATACCTTTGGTGTAAAATTCTGATCACTGTATAGCATAACCTAATATTTCCAGACAACCTCAATACATCAAAAATTGAACGCTAGCTGAAGTAGATTCCAAAAGCAGAGACATAGACATGGGAAAAAGAATAGATTTGTCTGACGTGCGGGGACACAAGCCATCTCATTGCGATACACAACCACAGACATCAGATAGATAGGAGATCATGAATTTCTCACTTGAATCTGGAGCAGAACAAACCAAAGATTTACTATACCATCCAGACAGAGGAAGCGCAGAACAGAACCAAAAACAGGAAACCATGAGGCAGTATTGTGGAATCCAGAGAGAGATAAGCCAGCTAGCTGTTGGTAGAAGGAACAGTTAGTTACAGGAAGTTAGCAGTTGTCTTTTGTTCTGATAACTCACGATCAAATTATACCCAATTGTTTACCCTTGATCATCCTAAGAATGCTGGCCTGCTGCCGAGCCGCCCAATCCCCCTGGGGTGGTATCTGGCGTGGAAAACATCAATGGTCCTTGTCAAATGTGAATTGAAAAATCAGCTCAACAGAAAAGTAGAAGAAGAAATTGAGGCCAAAGACCTTTTCCAAGACGGTTCCTTTTCGCATCCCATATGGCCTTGACGTTTGGGATTGCCCATTCAGGAATACGCATATGTTGTGCTCCCGCTCTGATTTTTCCATCACACAAAATATACCAACGCCAAGCCTCATGTTCCCTTTCTTTGGTGTTGCTAATCTTTAATTGTTGCTCTTCATGAGAATCTGGCTCAAAAATCTTGAGTGATTCATCAATCATTGTCTGCATGTCTTTGAGCCAAACAATTTGTATGGGAGATAGAATAGTACGAAAAGGTTCCATTGGTTGATGAGATGTTGGATTGAGATAAGATAGGTCCTCTGCCAATTAATATTTTTTGCAATGGGGGAGGATGTGATTTCCAGAGTTGTGGACCGTGGATACAACACCCTTTTTATGATGTAAAATTTTATAACAGGCTAAAACAACCACAAATATGTGGATTCAGTTGATGCAGACTTCTCCAAAACAGCATCTGAAGGCATGATGGTCGCGGGGTTACAAGGGGCATTAGAATTTGAGATTCAATCCAACCGAAAAATGTACATCCAGTTCAAAGAGGAAGCATCACGGGGTGTGAAGTCCGATCTGGGCCAGCTCCTCATGAAAATGTACTGAAGCACATGATTTGTACATATGCTCATCTTGCTATCTAAATGACTTGCACTTGTGCATGATTGTAGCACATCACATCAACTTGGTGGCTTGCATATTCTTTGGTCAGGTGGTGAGTCAAGATATGCACATGCAACTTTTGGGTGCCAAGTACGTAACTGTTTCCTCAAAACACACATGAAAAAAGTAGATCTTGGTATCTGAGTAGCAATGATATAAAGCTTGCATCCACCAGCTTTCCCCAACTTATGTATGAATGTGAATTTTTTCCTGGTGTCCCATCGCATATCTAGAAGACGTCTGAAATTACTCATCCCCAACCTACTTGAATTAAAACAAACTCCAATCGCAACATGCCTAAAACAACCAATCTCGTTTGCCATTGTGAATTCTATGGGTGCAACACCACGCAGCATGCAGAAGATGGTGTTGGAATTGTTCCTGGGAGGGTCTTGGGACGGAAAGACTATCAATTGCATCAGAAGAAAGCAACTATGCAACTCCAGAAGGAAGGGCCGAATCATCCGGAGGCACACCCAATGGGCTCTAATCCGATCCGGGTGAGTTGAATCACATCTGCTTTAAAAGCATAGTTAGATCTTGAGCTAATCCAAGTTTGACCCAGACTGGTCTGACTGCCTCCACCTCTAATCCACTCGAAAACAACACGAGGAAGGCGCCACTTTTGGAGGAGCAGTTTTGCACACAGGTCATGATTCAGATGGCCCAATCTGTCTTAAAAGACAAACTGAGCAAAGATGGGTCCGCATCTTTCCTCGAGTCAGCAAGGCAGAACATCTCATTCTTGGCAGAGCTGTGGAGCACTGAGGAACGAATTATTGATGCTAAAGCAATGATCCAACAGATTCCCAAAACTAGAGATGCAGTTTTTCATTGACTTGGCCTTGTACCAGATCTGACAACACAAATATGTTGCCAAAAATGTTTTGCACTCTACCCTCTGATAAAAGGAGACAAAAATCCTCCGATCACATGCACCCAGTCCTTCTTTTCCCAATATCAGGGGTATTGTAAGTGGGCTAAGTTGCAAGAAATTGTACCCAGATGTGATCAAGCCCTCTTCAAACTCGATAAACAGCAAGCATCAAAACCAATTTGGACATACTCATACTTAACTCTCAAGTCATGGTTGAAACAGCGGCTTTCTCAGAATTCTTTTGAGACCTTGCTAGACTCCAGCCTTCCCAAAACTAGATGGGAACCACACCACGACATGAAAGATGTGTGGCATGGTCAAATCTGGCGCGAATTCCCCAACTCGGACGATGGAACTGGGATATTTACCCAGAATTCTGGAAATCTTGTGTTCAGCCTATATCTTGACTGGTTCAATGCCGAAGGAACTTCAAATCTGGCGAAGCATAACTCTGTTGGAGCGATTGTCTTGATCTGCTTGAACCTTCCTCCAAATCAGTGCTACAAGCAGGAAAACATATTCCTTTTTGGAATTATCCCTGCGCCCAACGAACCCAGTCTAGACAAAGTGAACCATCTCTTACGACCGCTGGTGAATGAATTGAAAGAATTTTGGAATGGAGTCTTCTTTGAATCCACTGCTTCTCATGCTCAAGGAAGAACTATACAGGCTGTGATCTTTCCCCTGATCGCAGATCTTCCTGCTCTCCGGAAGGTTGCTGGATTTGGAAGTCACGCTGTGGTGGCCCCTCTCGTGGCCAGCTAGTCAGGAGCATCTTCGCCGCCAGCAACATCAAGATCCTCAAGACTCTCAAGGCTCTCAGCTCTCCCCCATCTCTCCTCATCTTCCAACCTCCTTTAAGATCTTTCCCCCTTTTTCCTTCTTTCCACCTTTCCTTCTCCTCTTCCCTTCTCATTCCCCTTCTGTTTCTTGGTCCTAACACAGCACCTGCTGTGGGTTTACTCACTTGTTTGTTTCTGGTTTTTCTCCTTTTCTGTGTGTTTTGCCTATCTCTTCTTTTCTTTCTTCCTTTCCTCTCTGTGGCTCTTTTCTTTCTGTCTCCTCATGCTGTGTTTTCTTTTAGTTGCCTCTGTGTTGTTTCTCTTCTCTGCTTCTTTGTTTGTTTCTTTTCTGCTGTTTTGTGTGTGTGCGCGTGTAGCGCGCGGAGGATATGATGAAATGTATGTGACATGTGGCTCTCCCGGAGTCCAAGTTCGCCGAACTTGGATGATGGGGGAGGCATGGCATTCTGATCCCCAGAAGACGGTCCATCAAGAGTTTATAGATCCCATCTTCAGAGTTCCAACCTTTGAGCTCCGCTCGCCGATCCTCCTTCATCCAAAGTTCCGAGATCCCTTTCTTTCCCTTCCCTAAGATCACATATCCTTTCCCCTCAAAACAAAACAACCGCCGCCGAGGATCCAAAACCCCGGCGAACATCTCAAAACCACCCCACAACCACAAAAGCTATCACCGATCCCATCCGCACTCATCTTCACGGACCATCACCCCGAGGGCAGCCTAAACAGCACCCATCCCCTCACACGACTGCCGCCGCTTAGCACGGACAGGAGTCCCTCAACGCCTCAATTAGGTTTTGCTCTTTTTGTATGTTGAGCAAGCATGAAATTGAGGAAACGGACACCACAAAGTTTACCCGGCGTACGAATGAAGAGCACCAAAAACATGCAAAACTTTGGCTTCAACTAGAAAATGCGACTGAACGTAAGAAGTTTGTGAAGGAACATGGCGCAAGATGGAGTGTGCTCAATGAGCTCCCATACTGGAGGCCAATAGAATTCTGCTCGATTGAATTGATGCAAGCCTTGATTTTGGGTGACTTGAAAGATCACACGATGCGCTTCATGTCATTGCCATCAGTCGCATCCAAGCTTAAGGATATTCAAGAGAAGGATGCGGAATGGCAGAATGACCAGTCATATACCAATACTCCGTTTGCAACAAATTGTGTCACTAACTCCACCAACAAGGGCAAGTGGAAATTAGACAATATTGAAGAATCAAATCAAACCTCTGAAAAACCAAACAAGCGAGCCTGTGCAGCCAAAGACAAGCAAACACCAGCCACAACAACGCTAGGTCTTGGTCAAAGCAGAACATGTAGTGGTGCTGGTGCAACATCAGATGGGTCATCTGCCCATTCCTATAGCCTGCGGATGCGGAAGAAGGCGCTGTGTGACGCGAATGAGGAGGTAACCACCGATTCTGCAGATGAGAGTGGAAGTGATCACACTGCCACTCGTCCTCAACATAGAGCTCGCAGAGCTGCTGCATCACCAATTCCGGATTTTAACCAACCGAAACTCTTGCCAGAGGAGCTGGACATAGTACGGCGGACTATCTTGCATACAATTGTACCCTCTTGGATTGATCGTGTTCCACGCAACTTGGGATTGGCTACCCACGGATCTTTAAAAGCAGCAGAATGGCTGATACTTTACAAGATCTACTATCCCATTGCCTTGATTCCTCTTTGGACCACAGCATACAAGGATTGCGCAACTGAGGAAAGCAAAATAAGGATATCCTCACTCCTAGAATCAACTACCTTGCTATCCAAAATTTCTCACTTCCTGACTCTCCCAAAGATCAAACTTCAAGATCTTGATGAGCTTGACAGTTTAATCTTGGATTATCAAAAGTGTCTTCAAAAAGGCTGGCCAGAAGCACCAAGCAAGCCAAATCTACATCTGACACAGCATTACTCTGAAGTTATCCGCCGATTTGGCCCACCTTAATCAACAGCAGCTTGGGCACAGGAAAGAGTTAATGGAATGTTGCAGAGGATGCCAACAAACCATCACATCGGTTAGTCTCATGCTTATTTGTGTGTGATTATTGCCATTGTGAGAATTTAATTACTGAGAAGGTGACATGTGTATTGTACTTAGATGATATACCAAAGACATTGATGAAGGAATGGCATATCAACTCAACATTCCAGTTAGTTCTCAAAGACCACACTGCAAAACACAACCGCGGCTCGGAGGACAACAATAAGAATAAATCTACTCAGTTGAACAGAACTTTGATGTCAAAATGGAAGCGGGTGGTGGCTGGAAAGGAAGGTTCAAGGGGAAAGCTTGGTCAACATGCAGGTGTAACCCCACTTAACTCAACAGTTGATCTTGTTGAATACATCAAACTCAACAGCAAGACATTCACAACTAAAGATCGGCATCCAGCAAATTCCTTGGTCGAGTTCTACCTAGGGAAGGACCAGCGATTTGGTGAAGTGGAGCAAATGTTCCAATCGGAACAAACAGCTGGGAAAACTTGGTTGATCGTGAAACCATTCAAGGAAGTAGGACGGGAGGAAGATCCATACAAGGATTACCCAGATCTCAACTGCCGCTCGGTGAAATCTGATCATGACCTGACTGAGGTAATTGACAGTGAAAGGGTCATCAGACATGTTGCAATTCTTCTAAATCCGATCTCAACATTTGGTTTTGAAATACAAACAATGAGTGCTGTGGGATTGGGGACAGCTGTAAGTCTCAACAACTACCATTAAAACGTGCTGGTGTATGTCTTTCTGATATTTTATTTGGGCTTTATTTACACATGAAGGGATGGGAAGGCCTATGCAATGATTTTTAGGCATAAAACAAAGGGGATCATTATTTATTTGTTAGCCACATGCTCCCTTTTTTTGAATTACAACATCCGTATAACTGTATTTTCCTCCATTTGAGAAACAAAGTGGAGCCTGCCTGAATCGCCCGGCAATTCCCCCAAATTTGTGTTCTGCTTATAACTCCATCCAACATGATTTCACGTTTTCCTTAAACTATTCCATATCCTCAACCACCTCTTTTGCTCAATTTCACCAACAACACCTTTGCATTGTATACTGCAACCCGTCTATCATCTGCTTTTTGCCCCATAAAATCTACTAATTAGCTTCTTGAATCCATCTAGTCCCCATGCCTTCAGCACAAGATGAACAGAGCATATCTGGGAATGGAAACCAGGGAGATACATCTTCTTCTGTGGATCCAGATGAAAGTTGGATTTCGGCGGTTGTAGATGGATTTCTTCCAAAAGCCCAATCAGTGGGAAACATTTCTGCAATGGAAACCGGTCCTGATGGTGAGTAGCTACTTTTTGCTGTATGTATTTTCTTGCTGAGAAATGTTTTGAATCCGTAGGAGCAATTCCTTCAACACAACTGAACCAGCCATCAGCTTTGCTTGAAAAGTCTTGACTAGAACCAAAGTTTGTGGTTGAAAATGTCCGGCGCGCGAGGGAGGAGGCAGAGGTTGATGAGGACCATAATCAAGCTGAAAAACGGATAAGAGGAATTGCGGGAAAACAGGCTCTGGCTGAACATTGTGATAAGATCTCTTGGAGTATCCAAACCTTTGTCAAGTTTTTTCTTGGTCATCCAACTCAGCCTCACGATTACCCAGCTTCTCCAAACGCTGAAGAAATCAAGGCCCAATACTGGGTGGAAAGAAGAACGGCTGAAATCAAGAAGCAACTCAATCAATTACGCCTCACGTTGAAGGCTAAGACTCCGGCAGAGATAGAATACTTTGTCTCTCAGGCAGAGAAAGAAATACGGAAGAACATCAAGTCGCCCCCCTTTACTCCTGCTCTCTCGAAAGGCTAAAATAAGGGTCTAGCCATCAGCTCTCAAACCAAGGCCGATGTGGAGAGGACTCTTGCGTTGGCCGGTATCTCAAGACTCACTTTCGACTGGGATACCCATCTTGGTGCAGATTTGCCTTGGAACTCCACTGTGGTTGAGGTTTTGGCAACCAAATCTATTGAGTGAATCCGTCGATCAATGCCCTTAACCGATCAGCAGGCTTCACAGGCCCAAGCAATAATCCAACGATGGTTCCATACTAAATGCCGCAAAATTCGCGAGTCAAGAAACATAAGCGGTGACGATTACAAGAAATTGAAGGATCAAAAAGCCACGAGGGCACAATACCAAAAATGGAGGAAGAAAGTCCATACATCCTTTCTACTTCTCCTGTCCATCTGTAACTCATTCTGACAAAATATGTATATATATATATTTCCGTGTGTTAAAGATACAAGAGAACAGGTGCAAGATGCTTGGTCAAGTCCTAAAAGAGAATATACTACTCGCGCACGTTGTTGAAAACAAGGACTGTGGCTCCGATATTGAAGATGGCGATCAGAACACGTTACCGTTAACCGTTTCCCCAAATTGGCGTAGCAGCCATCTCACCTCCGTTGTTCACTGTCTCGACAAAATGGTACAGGCACAGGCAGATCACCACAAGACTATTGCCACTAATCAGAAGATCTATGGCCGCTCCGAAACTCTAATCAAGAATTTCAAAGGCGTCAAGGGGGTCCCCAGAGATTTGCCGCGTGATTGCTATGCCGATGCTTGGTGGCAACTCCTGAGTCCTTTTGAGCAACAAACCATCTCCAAGGTCGAAAAAATGGGGCTGCCAGAGATTACCAAGAATCTCCAAACATACTGTTTCACCACCGCCACATCCACTGGTCAACAATCTGCTTCTCAACTCCCAACTCGTAACAACAACAAACAGAGGTTAGAAGATGAATCTGGAAATGTTGGTCCAAGTTTAGCTCCCGGAGAAGGTTCGGCCACGGCTGCCGGAGGGAGGATGAATGTTGATTAGCTTTATTTTATCATCTCACCCATTTCCATATCAATTTGCTTGTTGAAACGCTTATCATTGAGGGATGCTCCAGCTGCTGTGTTGTTTTCGAAATTACTTGGTAACTAAGTATTTTGTATCCATGGGGCCAGCTGTTTGTCACCTACACATGAAAAATATACGGCATTGATTAATGTTGAGATGTCCCTCTCATGTACGCGCGTACATAGGGGGGGGCTCATCCTGCCAGAAGCTATCATGATTTGAGATAACCTGATATATACTCAGTCAATTCGGTACAACTGCGGGACCGGAAGTGAGTCTGATGTCCACTCTGATGTACGCGCGTACATGAGTTTGCACCAACTTCAGAAATCCTTGAAGTTCACTTGTGCATGCGACCTCACCTGACTTATCCAAATTTCTCTGCCAGTTGCCCATAATCCTGTAATTAAGATCAATGCTCCAGATCTGGGCAGTTCCATGAATAATCTGAGCAACAGTCTAATGAAGTTATTCGAACATTACAGCTGTCCTGATCACTTCATCATGCGCATGACTGTTGACTGCAAAACGTCTCCTACCAAAACCATGAATTCACACATCACAAAATTTACACATTACAGCCTGAGGAATCTATTGTCTAAGTTAAAACCATGCTTAGTCTGGTTTTGGTTATACCAAATAGATCCGTCAGCAAATCTAATCACAAAGGTGGATTGTGGGTGGACAAAGGCTGAGTGAAAAAATTTTACACAAGGGGATCATTCTGGAATGAAATCCTCAATATATAAGTGGCTCCTCCTCCTCTGCACTTTTACCTCATTCCTCCCCCATCATTGCATCATTTATTTTTGTGACCCCCCCACATCCTCAAAAACCATTGGCGAAATAGCTACTGCTCTCAATTCATATTAACATGGCAGAGCCAGAGTCCAGAATTGCCCCTCAGCTTCCTCAGGAATCATAATCTCTGCAACCACCCCTCCCATCAGATGCTCCGACTCCACCACCAAGTAAGTCGATAGACTTATCCTCATGATCACCCCCCAGGCTGTTTCTCACTTTACCCATATCCTCCTAGGTCAGCAGGCGCTTGAAGCAAACTTTCCAGTCAAGATGTTACCAGCACCCACTTTTGAGGAGTTTGCAATTAGCAAAAGTGATCCCGGCGGCCCTCTTCCATTGAACCCTACCAAACCGATCCTTGATAATGAAATCCAGCAAATTACAGCGGAGGAATTTGGACAAACAATCCAAGCTGCTGAGCAAGCAGCCAAAGGGCTGAGAAATCTCAAGCTTCCCCGTAGTTGGAAACACCTAGTTGATGTCCTCGCTAATTCCATTACCAGCACGAAACGCAGTGAGTTCAAGTTTTCCCAGATTGCCCTCCCCATCCGGATGTTGCCTTCTCTTTTGACTGAAGCTCTTGCAAAGCCTGGGAGGAAACAGGCGAGATTCCGGACGATGAAGCCATCAAAATTGAATCAATCAAACCAAGCTCCACATCACCTCGAACATCCACTGGAGCAACTTCGAGCAAGCCCCCAAGAAACAAGCCAAAAAAGGTGCCTCTGGTCGGCCAGCCAACTTGTTGGAAAAGAATACCAAGACTCCAACAAACAGTAACGATTCCAATCCAGCAGCTCTCTCAAACAAATCAGACACATCTCAGCTTACCATCCCAAAACATGCCCCTACCAAGAATCCAAACATTAACACCCCAATGGGTGCACAAGCAGCTCTTGCCACCATCAGAGACTTGGAACCGCACCACTCTCCGGATACCCCTGATAATGCTGTGCAGGCTTCACCAACTCTACCTGCCGACTCTCAAGTTGGACCTGTAGCTCGCGACTCAGTGGTTGGAAATCCAGAACATCATATCCCGCCCAAATCCTCTCCATCAGCTGCGACTGAGACCAACAACGCGAAAGCTGGGGTCTCCAACACTAATCTAGCCGCTCCGGTGGAGCCACCTGCACACGGAACAACAACGGCCCCTCAACCATCCCCAACCAACCAAGTTCTGCAACCTTCCCAAAGTATCCCAGAAACCCATTCTGGTCAAGCAAATCCAACCCCAAGTGGCCCATCCAACCCAAACCCTTCCGATCCCGCTGCTCAGGTTGTTGTTTGCCCCCTCACAATCCTCAAGTCTGTTGATGTGCGAATTAAAGTTGTTCATATTCACCAAGATTTCGAGGGATCCAAACCATCTTGGCAAAGGTACCAAACCACCTGGGCTTCCCTCACGTCTCTGGTTCAATTTCGTGTACAGTCCATGCACGCTTCAACTCCTTCAAACCCTGAATTCCAATTCCAACACACGGCATGCTCATACGCATCTTGGATTAAAACAATCAGCTCCCTGGGTAAGTGTTCTTTTCTTTTTTCTACATTCCTGTCTCCAAACACAGCGTAACTAACTGTCAGGTTGTTGAAAAATTTGTCAAAATTTTATGATAAAATCAGATAAAAATAGGTCCAAAGTCGCCAACATTAACTGAGCTAGTGTCTGACCAAGGAAGCACTTTTGTTAGCAAGTTTTGGAAGGCACTAATGAAATCACTAAATATTAGGTCAGCGCTGTCAACCGCTTATCATCCGCAGACTGATGGACAAATGGAGCGGATGAATCAGGTATTGGAAGAATACCTTTGTCATTTTTCTTCTTATTACCAAGAAAACTGGGACAAATGTCTGGAGATGGCAGAATTTTCTATTAACAATACAGACCCGTCAAGTTTGAATATTTCTCCTTTTTTCTTCAATTACGGTTTTCATCCTAAGTTTAACATTTTGACTGAGAACACAGGACAAAAAGATTTAGACAAATTCTTGGTTGATTTACAGGTTACGCAAGAAACGGCAGTCAAATATTTACATCAAGCAAGGATTAAACAGGCGGCTTATTACAATTGAGGAAAGTGTGATTCACTGGTATACAAGGAGGGGGATCAAGTTTTGCTCCTGCGGAAATTATACAATCTCAATGCATGAATTCTAAACTGTACTATAGGAATATTGGACCTTTCCAAGTGTTGAAAATGGTGGGGTTATATGTGGTAAAGTTAGATTTATCAAAAGACCATCCCAAATTGCATCCGGTGTTTAATGTATCATTGTTGACTTGTTATGTTAATCCTAATAATGTAGATGAACGTGTGAGGAATTTGGGAATAAAAGAAGCTTACTATGCTAATAATAATATTGTTGATTGGTCTCAGATTAGGGCGGTATTGGATGTTCAGAGCGTCAAGAAAGGTAAGTATGAATATTTAATTTCTTGGCTTGCTTCTACGCTGGGGGAAGATACATGGGTGGCGCAAGCGCATATACCGTCTTCTGCTGATAAATATTTAGAATAATTTAGGATATCGGCCAAACTGCGCAACAAGAAAGGTAAGAAATCAGGTAACAATTCAAAATAATACTAGCTTTTAAGTGTAGTAGGCAAGGCTAATTTTGTAACAAACGCTGATTAAATTTATGGGTTTTGTTAGTGTTATTGGGCTGAGTAATCTTTTATTTACATGGATTATCTTCGATCGCACATTGGAACTCTTAATTCAGATGAGGTAATGTGATCCACATGGCTATGACGTATTTTCTCTTATGGCGTCATTGGGATTGTCGTTCTCTCTGGTTGTTATCATTTCCTCTTTCCCAAATTTTGTTTCCTCTCTTTCCCTCTTTTCTCATTGAGATATTCTTTGTCATTAAGATATTCATACTATAAATCCGAGAAATTCAAATCTCTATACTTCATAAACCAAAAAGCTTATTATTAAGACAAATCAATCTACTACTCGCCGATTGCTTGAATAGTAGTACTATTCAAGCAATCGGCGAGTTGTCCTCTTGGATAAACTTCATAGCCTATACATAGCTAACTGAATAGTAGGACGGTCCTCACACCCTTGGGCTTGGCGACTGCGGGAAAAATCACCAAGGCCTCAGGGATGCCATCGTGACGGAGCCCGATGGCCTCGCCGCCCCGACCCCCGCAAGTGCGCCCCCTTGTTGGCGCCATGGGGCCGCTTGTGACCCCAGAACGCCGGACAGCTGACGCACAGGATGAGCTGTCAGCCCGGCCGGTCCGTCGCAGTGACACCCCACTGGGACGGCCCTATGGCGCCTCGCCTGGGGGTGCCCCCATGGCGTACATGAGGGGACGTCCATAAATGGTGGCGTCCGGGTGTACGACAGGAAGGGTGCCAGCATGACTGTGGGTCATTGTGGCGCACTCCTTGGCGCCTGTACTGCGGGGGCGCCGTCTGGGCGGTGAACTTTTTCTCGATCTGCCCCGCTGTGTAATGTGTACAGCCATGTTAGAAAAGCTTGCTTTTGGGTAGGCACAACTTTTGGGCTGCTGATTTCAGCCTCAAAGCCTGTATGGCTCCTGTGGCTTATATTTATATAGATAAAAGGCTATGCTTGCACTAAAAATGGTTAGTGTGGTTGGAATTAGCTTCATTGTAATAGGTATAAATTTGTATTTCTGGGAGTATTTCTTCATGCCCGCGGCAAAAAGAAACGTTCACACAAAATTTGTATGAATTTTTTGAAAAATCTCTGCACCTACGCACAAAACATGTATGAATGGGCTCCAAAAATGTATGAATTTTTTGAAAATCTTGGAATTTAGGTTACTGTGTTCCATCAATGGTGAAACAGATACGATGCGCGCATCAATATTGGGCCATATTGCATCGACAATACCGCCCAATACTGTGCATTGAATCACATTGTCTTGGAAGGCCGATGCGATATGCATCGTTCAAAGCGCATTGCTTGAGCCAGCAATGGGCCACTGCACTACACTAACGTTATTGGACAATAACTGTTAGTGTAGCCATTTGATTGACTCCCAAATTCATGTTATTTGTTATCTCAGATACAAGTATCCATACTAACAATAACAGGGAATAACAGCAATAACAACAATAACAGGCCTTTCATTGCTACTAACAGGATACAATAACAGTTATTGCTGTTATCCATCACTATTTCCTGAGCAAGTTCCTGTGTTGTTAGCAACACAAAAAACAAGATAACAGAAAATGTTGTTATTGTTAGCTGGTTTTGGCTCAAATACACTACACTAACAAATAATGTTAGTGTATTGGCCCACCGTTGCTTGAGCGTTGCGATACAGGCTTTTCGTTGGATGTGCATTGGTTTAACTGATGCATTGCCAATAGATGCAATACCAATATTTATTGGTATATCTCCGCATATATTGCCCGCATCGCATCACATTGTCTCTACAATGTGATGCGAGGTTTTCTCACCCGCTGTATTGATCAAGCAATGTGATGACAATGCGATGCATTGGTTTTGCAATGCAATACAGCAGATTAGCAACATGGTGCATCGCCCCAACAATGTGATACCGATAAATGAGCAATATCACATCGTATTGCATCTGTTTCACCGTTGGTTCCATAGGGGCTTTCCAGGGTCCTAAGCAGACTACATACTTGGAAACATGTCACCGCCGAAGACAGTGATGTCGTCTATCTCAAGCCAACCTGGGACCTATGCCTAGTGGCAGGAGTTTTTCAGTCACCCCCACTTTTATCTAACTTGAGGAGGTAAATTAGCAAGTTAGCACTTTTATCATTGTTGGCTCAGTTGATTGATGTTACACTTGAAGCCAAGCATATTATTGCTACCGGATTTTGTCCGCCTGGTTTCTACATGAAGCCTATTAACAACCCTATTGTTTCTTATTTATTGGCCAACTGTTCTTGTAGACTTCCTGTTTAATGTTTATGTTGATCAGAAGGGTCTTGCCATCTGTCTCAGTCAGTGGGCAAAATTTAAGGCCCCGTTTGGCTGCCGCGTTATACATCATAAATTGTTAAACTTATGACGCCGCAACCCAAAGTTTGCCCCCCGTTTCCACCAAAACTTTGAAACCCCCAGGGGTTGCGCGTCATGAATTTGACCATTGATGTTGTATAACCCGGCAGCCAAACAGGGCCTAAATGATAATCCTTGCACACCGGCCAGGCACACAACCAAGGCGTCAGTGTTTTCCTCTTTGAAGATCTCATGTGAAACATGAATCTTATGTGCATTCGAAAAAAAATTGAACCTGAAATCTTGATCTTAAAAGTCCTGAAACATCTTGAGATATGCCGCGCGCGCGCTGATTGATTTTGATGGGCTGCTTGTAACTAAATGCTGAAAGTAGCCTACAGACTACAGCTCCCATGCACCTTTAACACCACAGATCTGGGCCCTGGCCATCACAACAGAGCAGATAGAATTAGAAATAGGATTGGAAAGCCTAGGAACAATTGGCAAGAAAGGATAAGGAGTTGAAGCAGGAGCTCCAGGCAAAGTAAGGATCAAAGAAGAAGCAGATATTATTGGATTGGGAACATTGAAGGCCAGAGAAGGAACAGCATCATCAAAATTGCAAGGCAGCTCTGCACTGTTGGAAAGCGAAGGGGTAAATTACCCTTGTCTTGGGGGTCACCAGGATCAGAAGACAAAGATAATTTGACCTCATCTCAGAGGCTTTCAGAAGGTGGGAATGACACTTCGCTGAAAGGTGGAGTTGGAAACTAGAGGAGATATTGGAAACAGGAATCAGATGCTAACTAGAGGCTAAGGCGACTGCGCCACTGCAACACACTAAACTCCCCAAGCCTACATCAACCCTCAATGTAATTCTACTATCCTCATTCAGATATATCCTGAATATTATTACTTGCATTTTTAATGGGTTGCCACTAGCCCAAAATATCAGAAATTTCAGTGGTAACAGGTATTCTTTGCAAAGTGAATTATGTTTCATACTAAGGTCAAGGATAGAGATTGCACTTCGCACCAGGATACCCGCCACAAGTACAAGTACTTGCCCAATTTTTTTGTATTTTAGACACCGGCACCTGCGGGGGCAGGAGGAGGCAAGTACACAGGTAATTTGAGCAATTACTTGCGGGTGTGTACGTTTTTTGTGGAAAAATGCGCTCACCAGTCTCATTGCGGGTTGCAGAGGTAATACAATGTCAAATACTGGGGTCCAGGAGGAATTACTCCCTGCAACTGCTGCACTGAAAAAAGCAGCCATTTGGCGCAGCGCAGCGGGGGACCACCACGCAGCCAGCCCAAAAAGCGGTAGGGAAACAGGGCCAACACTGCACTACCACTAAAAGTAAAGAGTCTCCAATTTTTCCACCAGCACAAAATGTGGTAGCATAGCCAGCCCAAAATGTGGTAGCATAGCAGGCAGGCCACTATTTTTGGAGAAGCAAAGTGGCCACCAAAGCCGCGGCGCTTCACACTTCACTGTATTTCTTTAGCGGATGGTGAAAACATTGCTTCCTATTTATCATGTTTTATGCCAGAAATGATGTAACCATTTTCTTTGCCAAAAAAAAAAGTGCAGCACAGCGGGGGTTGAGAGATGGCTAATAAATGCCGGGGGTATCCAAAAACGCACGGGTACCCGGATGCAAAGTGGCAATCCCTACCTGCCATGGTGTTGATGATATGTAAATTGGTGACAAGAGGGTGGAAGGAAATCTGGGCTGCACCCATGGCAGGAATAGTCCAACTGTGGTGCAACAAATACAAGCCATGGGTGTATGGAGAGTACTTGGTACAAGTACTTGCCTGTTTTTCAGCCCCAAATCATGGCACCCGCACCCGCACCCAGCACCCACACGCGAGGACTTGTTGTAAGCCTGGAATTCCTCCCCTACAGGTGTCAAGTACATTCAAATGAGTACTGGGTGAGATCTCTGGTCACAGAACATATGACAACAAGTGGAGATCCCCCATGTTTGTGCTCTCATTTCAAATTTTCTGCCAAAGCATATCCAAACCCCTCCCCCCCCAAATTAGATTCAACTTGCAAATGCTCACTTTGATTTTCTACACTCAAATTCTTTGGATTTATACTTAACAATCAAAATAAGTGAAAGGTTTAATTATTCTTTCACTTGTGCCATTAACTCAACAAATCATTTGTATCTGATACTATGTTGTCCATTTTTTTGTCCCATCAATCTAGATAGCACCATCAGGTAAGTCAGTTTGAATGTGCATGCATCATCTCTGTTCATAGTTTCAGGGCGGCGCAGACAGAATTGACTCCGAGGATGAAAGCCCAGTCGGGAGAAGGAGGCGCGCGGCAGGTCCTCCTCCGAATCCTCAACAGTGGTGGGGGATCGAGGGGACAGGGCATAGGTCAAAGAGGAAGTCGTCGATCACACAATGCTTGGATTTTCCATCCAGACAAGATTGGTGGCGCAATCTTGCGTGTTCAGCGCAATCCTCCTCTTGTTGGAGGCGCATCTTGGCAATCATGCTAGCAAAATTAGCCTGTCCAATATTTTGGGGAGCAACCGTCGCGTGGGGCGGATTTAGCCAGAGCGGGTCCGTCGATATGGGGGGTAGCCTCCGTGCGTCTCCAGTTTGTCGCGGAGGATCTCACTGTTTTGCCAGTGATATGTGTGCGGAAGGTTGTTTCTTTGGGGATGTTCATGGGAATAAAAAGATGGTCCCTTGCCTTGATTGTTGTTTGAAGGGTTCCAACCAAGTCTTTGCTTGAATAAATAGTTCAACAAAAGCTGAGGATCAGGCATATTTGAGATTGTGGGGTTCTCGGACGGGGGAGGGGCCCTCATGGATGGAGAAGTGCTCGCGTTTGATCTGCTATTGCTAATTTTCCGGTGGAGTTTTGCGCGACCGAGCAGGTCCTGATTGGGCGGAGAGGGCGAACCAGAGGGCGGAGAGAGATAGTTGAGGGGTATGACTCATGAGTTACCTACAGCTCCAGGGACGCATACTTGCGCCAAGACGTTGGCTGGCCATTGCGCGCCACGGCGGCCTGTGCATGTATCTTGTCTTGATTACCATTGCTTAACAAGTCCAGTTGTGACTCGTCGAGCTTGGTGGCTCTGGTTGAGAATGCCAAGGTGGTCGTCAAGGCCTCACGGTATGGCTGCGCAAATCAGGAAGTTTGGCGGTGGCGCTAGGTGGTACCGTTGTCAAGGCACTTGTACTGTAGCATTGCTGTTGGACGGTCTATAAAACGAAGGGTTTCATCTTTCCTTTTACCCCCAGGCGTCCTCTGCCACTGTAATTCCAGTGTGCGGTTCGTCCTCACCCCCCTCCGCTGTTGCACTTGCACGGTTTTAGGGGTCAAATTTGGTGCCCCCCCATGGCATAATGCCAGATCTATATCTGTTGCGCGCTGGGGGTCATCTGCCCACTGTTTTTGAACCCTGCTAGACAGGGAAGGATGGTGGTGCTGTGGTTGAATTTGTAATCTATGAAATTTGTAAACTACCTACATATATGTGGAATTTGTGTTTTTTTTTTTTGGTTTTTTGGTAAAGTTGTAGGGTGAACCCATGAACTTTGTTTTTGTGATAGGCTGTCTTTAATATACTTGGATTTGACCTCATTTTGGAGGGTAAAATACAAAATTGGTGGCTCTGCAGTCTGGCAGAATGAGCCACTAAGATCAGAAACATAATTGGGCATCAGCAAAGAAGACAGATGATTGACAGACTTGGGTAAGGATTGATGAGAAAAGATCAGACAACAGCATTTGGAATTGAAAGAAAGATCTATTTCAACCTGTTCTCAATTCTTTTGTTGTCCACATCATTACCTCTGCTCTTAGGTAAGAGCATCTCTCATTTTGATTTTCTGTCTCAGGCTTGTAAATAGCTAGTGACTTTCATGAACAGATTTCAACTTGAACAATAAAAAAAAAAGTATGCATAATACTCAAAGCAGAAAAAATGGAAACATTTCAAGCCTTTGTGGGAAAAAAATAGATAGAAATAAAAGAATAGAAGTAACCTAATGAGAGGCTTTATAGGCCAAAAATGTAGATAAAATGTAAACAGAATCAGGTGGTCATCCTCTTTTTTATAGGAAATATGCTGATAGGTTGATGACATGCTGAGGCGCATGCAGGTGAGATGGACTACCCAAATGGCAGATACAAAATCCCTCTGAAAAAAATCAGTACAGTATTTTGAATCCAATATCAACAAGGACACAAGGGCTTTCTCAAAGATCTATCATCAAACAAAAAATCAAGAATCATAGTTCCAACCAAACATATAAAACTTACAATAAACATACAAGCAATAAGATTGTTAGCATCATCAGTTCTACTGAAAGATTGTAGGCTGAGCATTTTTCTTGAAAATGACTGTCCAAATTGTGGGCAACTTTCTTTCACATCCAGTATGGGTTGGATGCATCTTTGATGATACTTATGCCCACAGCCTTCCCAAGGTACAATTTGATTGGTATTACCAAGCTTCACCAGTTAGATTGATGTCACCCTCCGGTACAAACAGCATGTAAGTGGTGCTTTAGTCACTTTAGTTAAACTTTGGTTACAGACACTTTGTGTTCTGTGGTCCAGTTTAGTTACTACTGAGTTACAGATGAGTTCCAGCTGAGTTATGGATACTTCATATATATTTGTATATCATTTCATGTTTGATTATACATATGATGTAGTAGACATTGCACCAAGTTATGAAAAAAATTCAAGGTAGGCACTCCCTTGGGAGTGCCCCCCAAGCTTTGCTGGTGCCAAGGCACCTCTAAAGAGGGAATTAGCTAAGTTAGGGTTCATCCCTGTTTCAACCTTTTCAGATGTCAGGATTCCAGACAAAATCTGGTGGAATATCGCTGAAAATTCTACCCAAGTTGGATGTTTTCTCAAAGGGGGATGAGATTGACAATATGGTGGAAAATCTACCGTCACTTTCAGCCTTGTTTCAGTTTCACATCACTTTTGATCTTTTCAGATTTCAGGATTGCACTTTACTGCAAGAAAAAGCCAAGCAACTGCCAGCAGTTGACATGTGAGAACTCCAAGCAAGCTTGTGGTATTACACAAGCCTTTGTCAAGGCTTACTGTTGAACAAGCCTCAATGCACAGTCACTGTGCATCATGCAAAGTGACTATGCAGAAAACATTTATGTGTGTTTGGGTGGAGCTAGAACAGCAGTTCCGCAGCAGCAACTGTGAAGATTTTAACTGTATTGCTGTGAAATAAGAACCAGACTGAAGAAACACATTAGAATATTCAAGAAAGAAGGAGAGAAAAACATTAGAAGAAAATAAGAAAGAGAATTACCACCACAAGAGAATAGAGATTCTGAGACAACCAATGACAGGAGAAGGAATACTGAGAACAAGGACACTAGTGATGATAAAGAGATAAGAAAAGAAATAGAGATTAGCCAAGGGAGAGGTGGACCGAGGTTTATCGCTGTTCTTTTCTCACCAAATTGGAGAGAAGAGCCGATCGAGAGTTTGATGAGAAACTTGAGCAATGTCGAGAACAGAAGGAAGTTTGAGTCTTGAACGATGTCAAGACGAAGCTTGATCTTGAGCGATGTCGAGACGGAGCTTGAGGGTTGAGAGTCTGATCGAAGTCGAGACAAGAGCGGTCGAAGGAAGGGAATCAACAGAGAATCCTGAGACCGGAGAGAAGGCTTGAAGCAAGGGAGCGCAGGCGAGTGAAGTTTCACAAGACTGTCGTGGCAAAAAAAAAACTCAACAGTAACCCACGTGTCAACTGCTAGCAGTTGCTTGGATTTTTCTTGCAGTGCTTCATGCCAGTAAGGTGTTGGCGAATCCTGAATGTGATAACAAATCCATACTAAAATTCAAAGGAGAAACTTGGAAGAAGTGCAAAAATCCAGGAAACACAATTTGCACACAGCTTTTTACACTGCAAAAAAACTGGATCAAATTCTCACATTTGAAATGCAGGATGCTCTAACCAAGTTTCTATTTTAACTCCACCTGTTTACATAATGGATTTTTTGACACAGAAACTGTGCAATTTACCCAGTGACTGTGCATTGAAGCTTAGTTGAGCAATCCCTGCAAGAAAGGCTGGTGTAACACCACAAGCTTCCCTCAAGCTTCTGCATGTCAACTGCTTTCAGTTGACCCGCTCTTTTTTTTTTTTTTTTTTTGAAGTGCTACATACTTTAAAGCTCAAATGTGAAGGAGAAAACAACACAAAAATCTTGTGGTATGAATGCACTTCTATGTAATTGAACTCATGTCATCTAAAAAGGAACTGATGGATAGTTTTCCTTATTTCACACAGTTAGGGCCTGAGAAAAACAAGTTTGCAAGAAATCTGAAAGAAAAGCAAAAATCAATGCAGGAATTATTTTTATGAATATCACAAAAGCAAAGGTAAAACAGCTGCGAGTGATTGAATGTGTGTGATAATTCAATGGCGACAAAGGAAGTCACAAAATTGCCACAAGGCCTAGTTCACAAAGCTAATGATTGGCGAATCCATCTCAAGAAATTACCATCGAAAAAATGGCTGTCTAAAAAATAGGCAGCATTCAAAGAGGTAAACAATTGTACAGCTGGGCGCGAGAAAAATTCTTTGACAGTCTGGAGGTTGTCGTAATAGGTGTGTGGCCCAACATGCATCTGAATAAACACGGACCCGGCTTGATCAGCATTGGTTTTAATTCAGACAAGGGGTAACCTGAACTCAACCTTTTTCCATTCCTCAACAGGATACCATCGTTTTCCAGAGTCCATATCTTCAGCTTCCCATCTAGCCTCTTCTTGATTAGCTAGTACTTCGCGTGCAACTGGCTTGACCAACGGTATTTCTACAATCTCCCCTTGATCAGTAACTGCTCGCACCGGGATGAGTGGCGCATCATAGCCGCATGCGGCCTCTGAAATTGGGTGAAACTCCGCCCGTTTATGTAAGGCCATCGAGCTTGAGCTTGGAATCAAGTGGAACAATTCCACCAAGACCTATGTTGAGATGGGTTTTCATGGATAAGTCAGCGCATCAGCCGAGTACTAAACCAAAGAATCAACTCGAAGAAGTTACGGAAGCTCAACTAAAATGGCTTTTAAGGCGAGGAGCATTGCGAGGGTTGTCTGTTAGCGCTTTTAAAGCTTTGATTAATATGAAATTAGGGGCTGAAGTAAGGTAAACTATATCAGCTGTGTTGTACGAGAAGCAGATGGATGAGTAAAATCAGAAATTCGACCCACCTTCCTTTAGAAAATGTATCCAAATAAAAGGGATGATTGACTGATGAAGAAACAAACTCCATCTCACGAATTCATAGGTGCCTTTTAAGCACATTTCGAGGTCAAGACACGTGGAGATAGCAACTGCACGATAGATCTTCAAAACAATGCCCCTGGACCATATGGGCACCAGTTGGGACTTACTGACCCAACTACAATTCACATTACGTTTCTCTCGGTCATTCTTTTTACTAATCTGAAGATGCAACCCCATAGCACTGGTGCCATCGAGGCTCAAGTCTCAAGGCATCTGCTTTTCAGGTCATCGAAAGTCCTAACATGTCGAGTATTGTGGACATTGCATGCCTTGAGTCTATATGTATCTCTGCGGATGTTGGTAACGTAGCAGGGAGATGGCCGGTCGCGCATCTGCCGGGTTTAAGATTGGGTTGGTTTCGGATTTTGCCGTCGGTACACGCAAAAGTGGGATCGACTGTACCCGGCCTGCCTGCCTCTCTAGACCTCAGCTTGGGTGATAGTATTCGAGCTGATTTTATTACGGGACGAGGAAACATCAGAATATTGATGACTAGGCCCCATCGGCCAAAGTGTTGCAACTTGAGGGTAGTGGTACACTGCCAGTCCAGTCTTGTCCCGACGGACAATCGACATGTTGAATCAAACGTCGGATTACGGGTGATGTTGAAGCCGGAGTCGCCCTAACAGAGTCTGAAGTGTTGTCGAATCACGGTTGGGAAGGTACCGTCAGGCATGACAGTCACCCCAGTTTCCTCCAACCGAACCCCGATTGGAGCCTCGGCCCGTCATGACACAGGGTCAACGCCAAATCATGCGTACTTCCTGGTTTATTTTCGAAATGTTTGCATAACTGATGTTCTGCACCCGTTTTAACAGGTTGCAGTTGGGCAAACTTGGGGCCTTGACACGTCACCTCCACCGGTTACGTAAATACCTATTTCCGTAGTGTTAGCCCTGCCCAGCCGTTTATCAGTGACTGGTCTCAACGGCAAGTGATGAATGATCATGTTAATAGTCTCATCCACCAATTGGAAGTACAGAACTCCAGTATGACTGCAGTGGTATCAAGACCAATACTGCAGGTTTAAGTTCTTCGCTCAGTAGGTGTAGTTAAAATTTGTACGATGGGCAAAGCCTCTCGTTGAGAGCACCATGAGTGGGTAACCCCCGATGACTCTCTGCCTCGAACTGAAACCAATTTGCGCCTGTTTCCGCGGCGCGCATGTATCTTGATGAACGGTGGAACAACGCGCTGAGCAAAACTTCTCGAGAGCCGCCTTGAGCCCCAATCTAAGCGACTCCGAGGCCCTTTGTCTCAAGTTGGCTGGAACAAGATTTGTCGCAAAAAATTTCCAGGTGAATGTTTGACTGAAGACTCTGACCTCTCAACCCACGACAAGCTCGCTGATTTTGGGTCCGGGTTGTAGGATTATGGACCCAGACCCCCACCCGCAGCTACCCGCAAGGAAGCTCGCGCGGTTAACCCCAGACGCGCAGCATTCCGCAAGGAAGCTCGCAACCAGACCAAGCCCAGCAGCTAAGAAAGGTAAGCTGATTAAGCCCCTTTCGCAGCACAAAGCCCCAGACCATAAGCTGACGAACATCGTAGTGACGATCGCAGCCGCGGATCAACCAGCAAGAACCGCACAGGTCAAAGCCCAGCCAAACAAACAAGAAAGACCAACCTTGTATGTTCCAAGAGCTAGATTATAGAAGACTTAGAAATAAGGCTGACTAGGTCTTATCTTTCTGCCATAGAACTCTTGCGGATTGACTCGGACCCAGAAAGAAACAAGACCTACTCGTAAGACTATCGGAAGCCCAAGCGCCCGGTAAGCAGAAGAAACACAGCTAAGACAGAACAAAGAGACAGAAGAAAACTGACTCAGAACGTTGCGCAATCAACAAACAGACTCACAACAAGACCATCCGTTCCGACAGGATAAGACCAAGCTGCTACGCTGATTGGTCTCTGTCTCAGTGAGTACAAGACACAGAACAGCGCAGCGTGGCGTAAGATCAAGAGCTAACGGAGAGATCGGCTCTAGTATTGTATTTACGTTCAGACAGACCCTGATCTCATGTTTAACGCCATCAGACTCAGACTCAAGCAACCGGACAGAAGAGCCCTAAGCAAGCACCCTCCAGTGTTGCTTTCAGGTAAAAGCTTCTGTCCTATTATATTTCTCATCTTTAACTATTAGCTTGTAAATACAAATGGTTAAACGGAGAAATCATTATTTTCAGTTGTTTGAAATCTTTTTACGGGTGACGGACAGGGAAATTGCCCTGACTATTTGATTGAGAGCACAAGATCGAAAAAAAAAGAACTGTTTCCCTTTGAGTCCATTTTCTGCCTCACCGCTGCGCGCAAGAAGTGTAGCAAGGGAAGAGCAGCTATCGTTCGGACACATGTTAGCACTCTCATTGCAAGAAGCCCGCTGATACTTGGTGGGACTGCAACGTGGAGGTGTTGGGGCGAAGATAAGTCATCTTGACTTTTCATTTTGGGCTATAGCAATTTGATGTTTTAACCTGACGACTCAAAATATGTATCTCCCTTCAGGCCCAGCATCCAAATCGACAGTATTGACCTAAATTGGAAAGCATTCACAAGTCAACACCACGTTTTTTCCCTTTGAAATATTCAGCTTTGAAGTTTTCATGTGTTACTTTCTTGTTACGTTACTTGAGGATATAATGTCCATCTGCATGCATACCTCGCCTCTCCTGCGCAAGTCCCCTTTGGAAAAAGAAAGGCGGCCGCATGGACTTGCGCTACTGCGGACAGCGCCGCAGCGCCGATCATATCAGTTGCAGTGCTGTGCAGGACGCGTGACCCCTTGCTGCTGCCGCTCGATCGGACTTTAAAAAGGGCCCCGAAGAGTCAACAACGGCCATCTCATTGATATCCATCATCGCTCAACAGATTCATCTTTCAAAAATCAACCGTGAAAACATGTCGTCTTCAACGAAACTGCTCGCAATGGGAAACCGTGAGTCGATTCACTTATATCAAGCTAAATTTCCCAGCTTTCATCATGATGCCGGTCTCATGAAACTGACTAACTCTTTTTTTGTCCAGCCTTGCTGGATATGCAAATCAGCACGGACCAAAAGATGCTAGACAAGTACGGCCTCAAGGCCAACGATGCCGTTCTCGTTAATGACTCGCAGAAAGGAATGTCCGTATGAATCCCATCCCGCGTTTCCATAAATCAGAAAAGACACTGTGCTTGACAAGAACGGCTTTCGGAAACTGGGTGATACTCGACTTAGCTATGCGGAGGTCGCCTCGATGTCGCCAGTCTATGTTGCCGGAGGGGCCGCCCAAAACGCGGCACGATGTGCGCAATACATCTTGCCAGATAACTCCACCGCTTATCTTGGCGCTGTGGGTGACGATGAGCTCGCTAACCAACTCCGAGAGGCCAACAAGAAAGCCGGGCTCAAGGAAATATACCAAGTCGTGAAGGAATTCCCCACGGGCGCTTGTGCTTGTTTGATAACAGGTCATCATCGGTCAGCTATTGGCTTTTTTTTTTATTTAATTGATTCATCATCTGGTGCTGACCGGTTAATTTTCCCTGATCCTTTTAGATCTTTGTGTACTCAATTGGGAGCTGCCGAGAAGTTTTCTCCCTCCCATCTGAAGACCGAGCCAGTGGTCAAGGTAAGTATCTCGAAATTATCACAGTCAAACAGCTTCCTGATCTCATCATTGCCCAATGTGTTATGCGTTTTAAGGCCATTGAAGAGGCGCAAATCTACTACCTTGGTGGATTTTTCCTCACTCATGGAATCGAAAGCTCTCTAGAGCTGGCCCAAGCAGCTGCCCAAAGCAAAAAGGTATTTTGTTGTTTTTTTGTTGCGTTTCCTAATTTACTCAGTCATTGATCGCCTCGTCTATTCGAATCAGATTTTCACAATGAACCTTTCAGCACCGTTCATTGCCGAGTTCTTCAAGGACAAAGTCGATCAACTCTTGCCATACGTCGACTACTTATTCGGCAATGAGTCGGAAGCGGCAGCCTACGCAGCAGCTCACAATTGGGACGTGGGTGAAGATTATAATTATCATCATCCTTTTCACGTTTCGCTACAGTTAATGATGAACGATTTGCTGATAATCTAAACGCTACCCAGACCAAGGATCTCCCAACCATTGCTGTCCGTATTGCTGCACTTGCCAAGGAAGTGCAAACTCGACCACGTGTAGTAATTATTACTCAAGGAGCCGAATCGACGATTGTCGCCTCCACTAGCAAGAGCGCGTTCTCACCTTCTTCCGAGTTGAAAGCAATCGAATCGGGTCACGTTCTCATCGTCCCAGTCTCGCCCCTCAAGGACGAGGAAATCGTTGACACTAACGGGGCAGGCGACGCGTTTGCAGGCGGTGTTTTGGGCGGCTTGGTGCTCGAAAAGTCGATCGATCAATGTATCGAAATCGGTCACAAGCTTGGTCAAATGTGTGTTGGACAAGTCGGGCCTCAATTGAAATGGCCCAAAGTCCAAGTCGTCTGAGAAAGAAGGCAAACTACCAAGTCCTTCTAGCTTCTGTCCTCTCATGCTGAAAAATATTCATGATGATCGACCATAGAGTATATCTCTTATCCGATTTTACGCCGTAGAAATGAACAATACCTTCTTGTGATAACTTCATGTACCTGAATGTATAATGGTTACTGACCTTTGTCGCGGTTCATCATACAATGTAAGATGGAAGAAAATGGCAAGCACTAACATTCTTTGTTCCGAAGTGAGATAGATTTCCTTCCAGGCATTATCCTTAAGGCTCAGTGAATGAGCTTTGTTTGCCTGATGATAAGATTTACACACCAGCAATTCAACATCAGCAATGTTTTGCACAGAATATCATCTGCTCACCATCTGTCAAATGCGTGAGACAGAGGATGTTGCTTGAAGCTGAAGCTGGTTTGAGTTCGAGCTTAACTAAGCCTCTCCGAGGAGGCGCGAAGCGTCTCCGAAGGAGAGGCTTATGACTAAAGTCCCATGCTTGGCCTGAGGCTGACGGGGTTTTACAGAGAAAATTGTGTTTTTTGAAATTACATCTCTTTTTACTCCCCTCTTTCGGCTTCAATTTCCATGCCTCATGTGCCAGTCTGTAGGCCTTGATCTTAGCTATCTTGTACAACTTTTTTCAAGTAAATCCATTCATCACTGACTGCTCAGCGGCCATTCTTGCGAGGGCTCTTCTTGAGCAATGTGAACAAGCCATCAGATCATCCGAAGGTCGCCGTTGGACATGCTCTCACGGGTTCGTTTGGTATTAACTTAAAAATGACTGGTCTCTCAAAGAGTGCCATCCCATGCAGGCAGCTTGCGGTAGAGATGTCCAACCTTATTTTCATGTGTTTAGGCCGGACGCGCTATCCGGTCTACACCAGGCCGGATAGGCTCTAAAGTGGGTTTTTTTACATCAATTTCTCTTTGAGGGGATGGGGGTAGGTATTGTGCTGAATACATGCTATTATGTAGAAATGAAAGCTGATTCTAAAAGGGCGACCTCAACGGGCCAATGGTTGATGTTTAAAAATGAAAAGAGTGAAAAAAAGCCTGATACAGGCTGATATTCCTGGGGCTCTCAGGCCAGATACAGGTTTTTGCAGGTAAGCCTCTCTGTGAGACAGAGACCCTGCGGGGCTGCCCCTTCGGGGCTCTCACAGTGAGGCTTTGTTAAGCTCGGCTTTCACTCATGTTATAACTTGTTATAACCGCTGCGCTACACTACAAAATGTGGCCTATAAGTCCAACGCAGTGGTCACGCCGCTACATCCCCACGCACTAGGTGGTGCTGACTACAAGTTCCTCGCTTCGGGGGCCCTGGGCTGGCGCGAAGCGCGACCTCCGAAGGGCGGGGTGCTCTGCACCCCTAGTCCCGGGAGGCTTGGTTAAAGTCAGAGGTGGGACGACCACTGCTACGTAGCAGTGCATCAACTATCCGATTAGACAAGTTTGACGAGTTTTCAGACAGAGTTTCTCCGACGCGTTCGGCAGCCCGCGTTCGGCAGTCCGCGGTCAGCAAATGGCGGAAAAACTCTGTTCGACAATGCTCGGACAACCTTGTCTAAGCAGTTCAGTTGTGCAATGCCACCGCTAAATTTAGCAACTCTGGGGGAGGGGATATAAGCATTGCATAGTGCAGCGGAAAAGGGCGCTGCACCTGGCAAATCAGTGGTAGCTCAAAAAACACAACATGGCGAAATGAAGACTGAGGCTGAGCGGGTTCGCTTTATTATTTGGACGCAAACCTCTGTACTGTTGGCTTTTGTTTTATTATTTGGACGCAAACCTCTGTACTGTTGGCTTTTGTTTGACAAAACAAAAGCCAACAGTACAGAGGTTTGCGTCCAAATAATAAAGCGCCGACGGCACACCAACACGATGGCCGTTTAAGACAATGTCAAGGTTGTTCCAGAGACAGAGGGCCCTAAATCTGGTGGAAGCTGGCGCATCCGTTTATCTCATTCAACTAAGTCTCAAAATGAAGCCAGCAAGGGGCTAGAATGCAGACGCAAATGGTGAATTCCTATTTAGATTTGAAAATGAATGCTATCGCACACTACATGACTGTAACGGGCCTTTTTTTTGGTTTAAATGATTGAGGTTGGACTATCAGGAACACTAGGGAAAAACATGACTGATGACTAATGTCTGTGGTGGAAATGATGCTTCTTAGGTAGCAGCATTCTTGGGGTTGGTACCTTGTTCGTTGTCACTGTGGAAAGAACGCGAACGATAATGCAGGTGAGTCGCAGGCCAGATTGGTTCGTCGAGAAAGTGCTTACAAGTTCCAGATCAAGTCTTTCATGACCAGAGATTTCGCTTCAGCGTCAGTTGGGTTCAACGCATTGAAGGTCTGAAGTGAATGAAAGGTTAGTGCACATTCCAATAGACATAGCAGAGATGATCTGATCTGATCTACTTACAGCGTTAGTGAACGCAATACGGAAGCATCCGGGTTCTGGCTCCTCAGCATTAAAACTGCAACCTGTCAACAGCAAAGCCGATCGGTTAGGCCTGTGAATGGTTGTAAGTGACGGGGGTTGGGGTAGTTACCATCAACAATCGGAGCGTAAACGACGTCTTCCGGGTTGGTTTTGCCTTTCCGCATGATGTAACTGTGAGAGTGAAAAGGGGGAAATGGTACGATGGTCAGGAATCACTCGGGTAGTAAAACTGATGGGAATGAGCACATACACTTGACGACCACACGCCTTGGTGTAGGTCCTGCAAATTGGATGGCAGAAAGAGCAATGATAAATATTTGTTGTGCGAGTGAACAATAGTTTCATCCCTTACGAGTTCAACCATCCACCACTGCGAGAGCCTGAAACGTCATTCCCGGAGGCCCAGATACACACACCGGGTTGGTTTTCGTCGTACACACCACAAATCTGAACAGAATCAAGTCAATAAGCAATCTGCACGGCCAGGCAGACATAGCTTGGAAACTTACTCCATTGCCACCCGCGATAGTGAACGACTGTGGCACGCAAATGTAGTTGAATCAGTTGGCTGGAGAGAGTTAGCGAAGGGGTGAAGACTGACATCATCTTCAGAGTCGTAACGACGGACCAAGCGCTTCGAGGGTGGTGTGGAGAGTTCAGCGGACGACTGTGGATGCAGGGAGTTCGGTTAATCATATTCGACCGTGGCCGCGGGGTGGAGGAAAAGGCTTACTTCGTCAGTGGTAGTCTGCGAAGCAAACGCGGTGATACCTTCGGGAGAAACATTCATCGCAAGAGTATTTTGGGATGAGTGAGAAGAGTGTGCCTTGAAAATCTGTTGATAGCATGGTGTCAGATTTTATTTTAACGGAGTTCTAGATTTCTAATTGTGGAACACGGGTGAAATAACTTACGATTGGCTGATCGGTGGGAATAGGTCGTCCGCATTCATCCTTGGAGCTGGAGGGACATCGCTCGGATTTCTTCTTGGCGCTGTAGACACAGTGGTCTTTGTTTAAGAAGTAGTTGTAACATTGACTGTGCTTGGGGGTAGTGGACGTGAGACTGCTGGCAACTGGAGTGGTATCAGAGTCATCGACATTCATATCATCCGGAATCATGCTATCAGCAAGAATGAAGCCGAGGAAGCCAAGGGCAAACAGGATAGACTGGGCGGTGATTTGCATAGTGAACGGGAAGAGTTTGGTTCAAGCTGTTGGGGTTTTGTGTGCTTGGATATATAATATAAAAGTCTAAAGAATGAAGTCGGGGCTAATAATAGTGCGAATGCGTGGTGAGTGGATGGGGAATGGCAAGCAGCAGGGAAATCGAGCGGTTTAAATATGTTTCCTGTTGCTGGAGGAAGAAGATTTTGCGGCCAGCGGTCTGATTGCTAGAGGCGGTGCAGAAGTGGACACGCCTCATCGGACCCTGGTTCTACATATTTACAGCTAGTATTTGCTTAAGGCTGTGACTGAATCAAGCCACAAGTTTCATTGAATCCCATCGATCCTCTGAAATCCACTCAAATACACCCAGAGATGAAGCAGCTTTATCGCCTTTGCACATATACCGCCAATGGGCTGTACACAAATACAGATGTTGCTGCAGGGTCCATATGAAGCCTGCGGACTCAGGAGTTAACTGTTCACTATAGTTCACTGTTTTCCCGCTCGCCTGACCATAATACATCGTAGAAGCTGCCAAGGTCGGCCCAAGGGCTTCAGAATGCTTGACGCGTCTGTATTATTTACATAAATATGTACGCATCGCCATGGGCCCATGACCGTGATTGCATGTGGGGTCAAACGAAGGCTGACTCCGGTGCTGGAATAGCGCAACAGCGTGCCTCTGGTCTGGTGCTGTTGAAGGTTTTGCCCGCCTCGCTCGGGTTGGAAGGGTCGGACAGCCATTGTGTTTTGTATCAAGTAATCTGTCTAACCCACATGCCAGCTCCGAGCTTGGAGACCGCGGGGTGATCCGATTTTGCCTGTATGTTGTATGTATGATTTTTGTAATACAGATCCTGTCAGAAAGAGGCACCGACAAAAAAAGGATGATTCGATCTTTCCAGCCTCTGCGCTTCTAGCCTTCTGCGGTCAATTCAAAACCCCTCCAGCCACAAACCCAAAAAGATGTCGTTGAGAGTTGAACTGATACAGCATGATATGTAGGCCTATGTATGTACACTATCCCGGAAAGTGTTCTCCTGTCGAAATGTGGAATCGATTTCTCCTTCTTTTGTGCCACATGCCGCTAGCTCAGTACAGGCCTTTGCAGCACATTTGCATAGGCCAAAGGAAGCCCGTAGGGGACACCAATTGGCTCCAGCCCTTGGAACTAACTTATGTACATAGCCTTCTTTTGGCCACAATACTTCCAGTGACACTGGCTCGGTATCGGGCACAGGCCTTTACCGCAAATTTGGATAGACCACACCATGGAAGCCGATTGAGGACAGAAACCAGCCTGTACAATACATTTTGCACGCGGGTGGCCAATTATTGAGTAAAAATTGAGCGCCTGCCGGGGGGGAGGGGCATGGCGCGACGCGCCTGACCTTGTCGCGGAGAACGCTCTGCGAGGGGTTCCCCGAGGGGCTTCGTTAAACGCACGCGCAAACGGCCTGCAGACTGTGCACGCCTTTTGAGAAGTGCATGTAAAGGAAAGCTTTGGCCCTGCGATTGACCGGCCCCGTGAAGACACCCACAAAAATAGATACCAGCCATGCAGTACTTGAATCAAACAAAGAAAAGACCTGTTATTCTGATAAATTTATCCAATAATGATCATAAATCTAGAAGACATGCACAGTAACGGGGTTGAAAACTAGATTTAAACTTGGAAATTAATTTTTTGATTGAAATTAGATCTATGTATGAGTAGAGTATGAACAAAGTAAAAACTTGTAGGTTTGAGTTTGATGGTGAAGTCAAAAAAACCACTCCTTTCTTTGCCAAGATCAAGGTGTGAAGACCTAGCAGTCTCAGTGCATTTTTTGGGTTCCCTTGTGGATCGTTTCACATGTTCCGACCAATTTTCCTAATGTAAAACCACCCAATAAAAATTACAGCACTACAAGACGTGACAATGATGCCAGTCGCAATCAGAAATGCCCAATCGGATTCTTCAATGCCACTTTTAAGATTCATTCCGAAAGCACCTAGGTAAGTGACCCAAATAATAGTTTTTGATCAGCTCTCGAAGTATGAGGACACATGCCATTTACTATTCAAATTTCACATTTTTGTGTAAGCACATTGCTTTACGTGGTTTGGACTACTGACCGGTCAACAAGGCGCCAAGTGTAACCCCAACGGCGAGGACCTCTAATTTTAAACCCACATAAACAAGATCAAGTTGGTTTGAATTGATTATCAAATTGGCTGTATCTTCTTTAAATTGTAGGTGCCTCTGAAAAATATGATTCAACAGAGAAAAAAATGGTAGGGGAGAACGTCAGTTTTTTTCTGTTCGATTTTGAGTGAAGTGTTTCTAAAGAGCGGAACAGTATCAATCAGAGACGACCCATACCATCATGATGGCAACCTATCGAAAATACAGAAAAAAATCGTTTTTTTTTTTGTTATGAGGTCTTCATTAGCTTTGGAAACAACTTGCGATCAAAGGCTGTCGCCATGTTGAAGAGATTAGTGAAATTAATCACCTCTTCCATGATTTCTTCAGCGGAATACTGTTCTATCACTGTCAACAGGTCCGAGTGATGCAAAACCTTCAGAGATTGTTCCTCCTCAGTCTCCCCTAAGATGGCTTTATGAAGATCTTGATTTTGACGAGTTTGGAGGTATTGCATGGCTATGAGAAATAATCAATCAATTAGAAGTGATCTGCATTGACTCAATGGAGACCGCTCTTACTCTGCTCAGCTATCGTGTCTAGACAGTTTTGTAGGTTAGTGCATCTCCCAGTGAAGTCTTTCAATTGATGAGTAGACACCAGCAGTTTTTCCATTGTCTTGGCACCTAAATGTGCGGATTATTGCGTTAGTACAGTGGAAAAGCCGTTTGGCTTTAGGAAGTGATATTAAATCAGATCAGCGCACGGATTTCTTTCTCGAGTGTGCTTAAAAGTAACCTAATCGACGCCTTCAGGACTTCAAGATCTTGTTCTAATGAAAGAAAAATTATATCCAAGATACTTCTAAGCGCACTGGTGTTGGTTGAATCAGTTCATTAATTCTATTTCAACAGCTCGAGAGCACACAAAGAAAGCTCACAGAAGTTTGAAAGAATATTCAAGTTCATAGGCAGCTTTCTCCTCTATCTTTAATCCTCTTTTTCCTCTCCGAAGACTTGTGATCCCTTTTAAAAGGTTGGAAGTGAACTCTTGTCTATGTGGGAAAGCCAAACCTTCATGACCAGATTTTATTTCTGGAAAGTTTTGGGACTCGTTATAAGCCACAAGCGGTACGTTAAGCATGGCGACTGACTCGATTGTGATTAGGGCTCGAAATCCGTTGGTGTTTATCTGGTTTGTCAGATTTGGATTAGAATAATCATTTCGAGTTGGTCAATGTGCGCCCATCATTTTTTTTGTTGGGAGGGAAGTACGTACGATTATTGAATCCCCACGCATTGAGATGGATGGTCCACCAAAATTGGATTCAAGTAATCTCAAGTCTTTCGTCTGCAGTGGTCACTTGTGAGCTGATTACTTCAGGTTTCAACTAGCCAAGAAGATACTTTGATCCCCCAAAATGCGTTGGCGATGACTTACTTGTATTCTCTTATCGCGGCAAAACTGAACTCTTGAAGCGACCAATCCTGGACTAGTGATTCCTAAATTTATCGAAATACAAAATTTGGCGTTAGATATTTCTCACCTTAATAAGTCTTGCACCTACGAACCTTGCCAACTGATCTCCGTGTAATAAATATCCGACTTGCCGCGCTTTGTGCTTTGGCTTTTCAATGCATCACTGAGTACCGTGTTTCCCTCGCCCGCAGGATTGTCTGGAAATCTGATGGGTATTTGTGACGTCGTGCGTGCCTTGGTAGCCGGTAGATCTCGGGGAGTCACTTTGTTTGGATTTCAAATTTTCGACAGATCGGGGTCAGTATTAGGCTTTTATCTTTCGTCTTGAATTTTTGAAAGCAGAGATTGGATTTTCGGGGGTACTCACATTGTGCATTGACCCAATTTGTAGGGGCGAGGCTGCCATCCACCCGAGACCTCCTAGAATTTTGCATCGAAAGTGTCCAAGGAAGCATCGAAAACGTTCTCAGGAATCGACTGATCTAATCACTGATATATATTCGAATTAAAGTGGAATGTCTTGCAATTAGGTGCAACGTTGCTTACAACTCCGGGTTGTAAGTATTAGTTGACTGGTGAGAAATAGAAAATTATGACAGGACCTGGGTATCGGTGGGTCCAGAAAATCTGCAATGTGCGTCGTTATATGGCTTGAGCGCTACCAGTTCTAACACGACCTGAAGTTGGATTTTTTCGTCTGACTAGCCCGCCACGGCCAATGGTTTATAGAACCGGTAATGGGTGTCGTGCGCCTTGCTCGGAGATCGCCAGCACACCACGCGCTTCTGGTTGCCTATTGAGCAGCCTGGCCAATGATCTAGTGACTGTTCGGACTAGGCTCCCTGACTGCTTTCAAAATCTATCGTTGCATCGCCAGATGTTCGATACAAAACTTCAATGTGACTTTCAAGGCAGTCAAAAAACTGCGATGGTAGAAGTCTCCTTCGGTTTGTTGATCGTTTGCCGGACAATGAGACTGCCTGCTAATGTGAACCTCAATAATCATTTGGGATGCCTTCTTGTGAATGAATGTTCTAAAACGTACCCGTAAACGTCGTGTAAGAAGAATTCTTCATAGAGCATCCGCCCTCAGGAGCTAAACGCGAGGCAAACACGGCCTGGATCGTGCACACAATTCCCGTCCGAGATTGTTTGCCCCTTGGTCCTTCTGGACATTATTCATGGAGGACGTCTGGAGACCAATGGCCACATCATGAGGAGGAAGGCAGTGCCGCTTCAGTTATTTATGAGTTTTCATTCTACGAAAAGTCGACTGGCCTCATGGGTCTGTAATCTTGTATGTACCTAGAGCTCGGTAGTAAGCATAAAGGTTTTATAAGGATCCACAGCTGTCAGAAACATTTCGAGCTATTTCGAGCCTTGCACAGGTTCAGGTTGGTTGCCGAGATTTCCGTTGAAAATCCCAATCAGAGATTTCCCACTTTCTGGAAAAATTTCTGCAGCATTTCCCCCCGCTGAAGGCTTCCATAGCGAGCCTGAAACTCTGGAGCCTTGCTCCATTTCGTCACATCAAGAGCCTCTATTTATATTCTTCAGAACACACCGCCCCCGCACACGTTATTGTTCCGACAATCCTATTGTGTACTCCTCAGCCTATTGTTCATGTCTATTGTTCTCCATATTCAAATTACTGTATCATTATTGTTCATCTACACGATGCCCCAATTTGATTTGAACACAAAATTGTGTCTCCTATCACACATGTTACCTGATTTGTGATGTGACGAAAGCTCTGAATGTTATTGATATCGACGAGAATAAGCTCTACAGCTTATTCTCCGAGACAAAAGTATGGTCTTCGGAGTAGGCGAGTGTCACCGATTGTAACCTAACTGATTAGGTTACAACAATTTGTAGTATTCCAAGCGCTCTTCTAATCGGTATTCCCTGATCCAACATTTCCGCAACGCTCAAAAATATACTCTTTTCCTTTACCGGTTCTTGAACGTATCTCACATCGCTAAAAACTACAGGTTGCAAACCCCTCATCCGGACATCTAAACCTCTCAACCTCACGATTCCAGCTCGCCACAGCAATTCGACGCCTCCTGAATCATTCCCCTTCCTGAAAAAGCGGTATCGGAACGTCTTCCAAGCTATGAAATTTCTTTGTTCCTACTTCATAACGTTCCTTCTTCAAGACCGGGACTGGAAACAATTTTCCACCGCTTCTTCCTCCAAATCTCCCGTGCCGTGACCAATTGTCTCTCTTGCCAACTTATTCCAGCTCCTCCTCACATCAATCTTGAAAACTCTCCAAGCTCCTCCTCTCCCGACATAACTCCCAATAGTGCAATAAGCCCTATTTCAATCTGCAACAATAGCTCACCACTTTCATCAAAACTCCTCACGCAGATATGGAGATTCCACCCATTACCATTACCGCCATTATTCCTCTCTCATCCCTCCGCTATGTTTCCTCTCGATCCCAATTCCTCACATTTCTCTATGCCACATCCGCCGTCGACATCCATCCCTCTCCCACAATAATTCTAAATCCTCTCTACAAGATCAAACTACGCCACAGCTCCGCAATTACATTATCTCCTGCCTCTTACTTATCCTTCATTCGGATGTGAAAATGCTATTATCTCCTTAAGAAGTGCCATCAAGCCAGTTTAGCAAGCCCGCTCTCTTCCCATAGCATAACCGTTGACAGAGTCTATTTACCCTGTCCCTCTATAGGATCCAACACATGAGTCAAGGTACATTTACGGGTTATTTCAACTTGCCGCATATGATCCTTTCGGATCCGCTGTCCCATAATGGTATTGGCTCAATTAGCCACTTACACATTAGTGATTCAGCGGCAAGCAAACACTATCAATATTTCAGTGGCCTGGGATCTTACAAAATCATGTTCAAGGTCGAATCCTGGGTTTGGATTCCATTAAATACTTGGGACATATTACAAAACAGGAGACGTGACGCTATCGTGCGTCGTCCTGATAACTACTCCGCGGTTTTATCCAGTGAGGTTATCACTGATCAAAGTTTTGCGCAATCATTTGGTTCGGAATCGTCGAGTATTCCTGCTCTGGCTCCGCATACCTGACTGTTGTGCCGCGGCGCAGCCGCGATTTCCCTAGTAGATATAATTGGTTGGCATGGGATTGAATCGCATCGCTTGTGAGTCGTTCACAGTTGTTGTTGGTTAAGAGTCAATACAAACCGATTACCTTTGTTGCAAGGCTCGATGGGTCTGCCCTTTCATACTGCGTTCAGCATTGGTGTTGGATCAGATTTCGTCCCCAAAGTTATTGAAAATGTTACCATTCCTCCTAGTCATTTGCTTCTCATGTATCCACCTTCCATTGATCAGATGCGACAGCACAGCACAACACGCCATCAACTTCATCCGCAACTCGCAGCTCCATTGCAAAAAACGGGATTCTCCATCAATCCCTGTGAAGATTACAAATCCCAAATATGCGAAATGGAGCCTTTCAAGAATGGATTTCTCAAAGCCAACTGTTCAAGGCATCCGCTGGACAATGACCCCGAGGCGTATTGCATTTTCCTCCATCCGCATGTCAATCAGGGTATGGGTATGGTAATCGTCTCGAAAGAGTCGGCTTTTGAAGCAATTTTTCATAAGTTGGATTTCTCAGAAGAGCTACCCCTACCCGTGCCTTTGTCAATCAAAATCGTCAAGATGCCTGAGAAGGGCGGCGCGGGTGCAGTCGCCTTTCAAGATTTCAAATGGGGACAGTCCGTGGCCAAAATCCGAGCCGTTGGTATCTTCCCAAACAATCTAGCCCTTTGGTGGTCAGAGTTTGGTAAACGCTTTCGCCAACAAGCCATCAAACTTTTACCAAGTCGCACGCAGGATGTCATAGCTAGCCTTCTTGTGGGAGAAACCAATGAAACAAAAGAAGATTTCATTGCAAGTGTATTTCAGTGGAATGCATTTGCCACACACCTTGGTCCAGACGTACCGATACCTTTTAGTGCGCTCGTCTTAGAACCAGCGTAGGGGCCTCTCTCTCAAGCCGTCGCATAGCTAGAGGACAGACCAGAGCTTAAATATTTTTGTATCTTGACTAGGGTACACGGCAGTTGCGCGGATTAAGGTTTTGCCCGTCGAAACTGCCGTCAAAGACAAAAGACCCGCCTGATTGACCGCCCACCTGTCGGCCTCCCGTCAGCCGTCAAACTGCCAGCCGAATTAACAGTCAAACGGCCGGCACTTGACTTCAGGCAAGTTTAACATAACTTGCCTGGGGTCGGTTTGCAGACAAACGCGCTTGTGCTGGCCTCCAGGCTAACCCAAAAAAAAGGGCAGAGGGGGCCAAGACAAAGTCCGCCCATCAGAGGGACACGTCATCCTCGGCCCTCGCCCATCCACCCGCCTCATTTTCTCTAAGTCTGCTCATCGGATCACCGCCACCCTCCATCTCCCCATCCACAGCACGCCCACCTCCACATCACATCCTCCATCCATTGAGCTCCGCACCTCGCTCGGCTCCTTCCGAGCCTCGTTCCCCCCGACTATTGCTCTTCCTCAACACCCACGATGGATCAGGGATCGGGGCGATCTTCCGGGCGGATCTGGAGCAGTCGAAGCAGAGCAGTGCGAAGTTCAGGATGACGGAGTGAGCGGCGGAGATGAACCAAGTGGCGGATGGGCTGAAGGTGCTTGCGGACCAATACCGGCTGATCGTCGTGGTCGTCAACCAAGTCTCAGACGTCATGGCCCCTCCCTCTTCCTCCTCTGAGCTCGCCCTTCCCCGTCCACACAATACGATTGTCGGTCGTCCTAGCCAGCCGGGCAGCTCAGGAAGCGCTGCAATCCTTTTTCCCCTGTTCCCACTCTCTCCGGCATAACTCCTTCCACCTCTCTTCCCTATTCCATTTCTCTCCTCTCTAACAGTAGTTTGTTGTCCAAAAAAAACCAATCAAAGAACAAAAAACAATGTACCAATGTGCTGAAATGAGCACAGAGAGCCTGGTCAGCAGCAATGAGCAGCGATTGAGGCTGGAACGACCCGTTTCGGGGCTGGGGGGAGTAATTGGTTCGATGGCAGATTGCTGGATGGGTCAACCCGCCCTTTCTTTTGCCAGCGTGTTGTCCATTTGCGCATCGCCGGGCGTGCTGGCAAATTCGTCGGTCCACTTGACGGTTGACGGGAGGCCGGCATGCGAACGGTGCTGGGGGGGAACCGTCAAATTGACAGCCGAAATTTGGCCGGATTGGCGGCGATGTGGAACCGCTGTGTACGATTTAACCACGACTGCCGAGCAAACGTTGATTACTATGTGGATCACGCTACTCAGATCTTACACATGACGGCATTAAGGGATATTTCAGTGGGCGAGGAGCTTACTATCAATTGTAAGGGATTTTTTTATCTCATCATATGATCTCACAGGACTGATTTTTCAATGTAGATCAATCTGCTGAACTTACACAGAAACATTGACAAGATACCCTGAGGATGCATTATGGCTTTCATTGCACTTGTTCACATTGCCAGATGAATGAAGAGCAAGGGCAGGTGTTGGATGAAAGGATTAGGCGCGTCTTCGAGCTTCAAAATATTCACTACACGCAAGACAAATGGCTCTCAATAGCAGAAGTTAAAGAACTCATCAGCATGTGTGAAAAGGCAAGCAAGTATTTTTTCAAGGGTGACAAGATTTATTTGTTGATCATCTAAAGCTTTTCTACTTTTTGCTCTTTTCAAACAGGAAAATCTCACGTACTCGTTGATAAATGCCTATTATATTTCAGCACAAGTTTACAATGCACATGGAAGGACCCAAGAGGCCGTCTATTTTGCTGAGAAAGCCAAGAAAGACGGTCTGCTGTTTGTGGGGCCAAAGTGGAAATACTTGGAAGGGGCACAAATGCTAATAGATTCACCTCAGGAGCATGAATCATATTTGAACATAATGGAAGAAGACTTGTACTTATAGAATATGAAAATTATAAGGGAAAAGAAATCATGTGTGGTTTTCTTTTTGTCTCCCAAGCATTTAACTGCATACCAAAGTAAAAAAGTGAGAGAAGTTAGAACCACCAGGGGGGAATGTGTGGCACTCTCTAGAGAGTGCCAAGCCGTATGTTTTTTTGGGAAAGCTCATTGATGTCAACTGTGTGAGCATGGGTGATGCAGGCTTCAAATATTTTGAACTTGTGTTCAATTAAGGCTGATCATAGATCCACTCCATGGTGTACATACTGGCAATTCAGTGGAGGGTACCTCCACTTGATGCTTGGTAAACTCTTGGATTCTACACTTACTGGTGTGTATCAGCCATCAATTTGAGACACCCTCCACTCAATGATTGGGGTGTACAGCCATTGAGTGGAGATACCCTCCACTTTATGACTGTTGGAGAACCATTGAGTGGAGGGTGTTTCCACTCAATTCACATATGCACATTACCAGCTATCAAGTGAAGACATCCTCCACTTGATGACCGGTGGTGAATGCCATTGAGTGGAGGGATTCTCCACTAAATGACTGGTGTGTACCGGACATTGAGTGGAGGGTAGAGATGGGCAAAAAGGACCCGGGTACCTGCTTGTGTTCGGGTACCCGCGGCTGTTTTCAGCCCAAGTCCGACACCCGCACCCGCACCCGCACCCGCTGGGGGGGCCAGAGCAGGTATTGGCGGTACCCGCAGGTACCCGCAACCAAAAAACGCTTGCAAATCACAGACTTATGTTTTCATTTCTTCAGATAACCTCTTTGTGGACCTGATTACGAGAGAGTTTCACTGCGTGATCTAGCTTCAAGGTTGGTTGGTGAGCTGCTGAAAAAGTGAAAAATGATTGGTGGGACGTACCTAGACGCTGCTCATTGGTCAATTGAATTCCGGAAGAGTTGCCTTCTTCCTTGCAATCTTCCTCGTGATCTTCTGCGCGATCTTCCTGTTGGTTGTTATTGGTTTTTTCTTCTTGTGTTGACCTCGTTCGGAGTCTCTTACTTGGTCGGGCCATTCTGTGTGAGTTGGTGGGGCAGCACAGGGGACATGGCAATCAAACACACAGCGGAACCCAGGTCGGAGATCCTTGCGCAGCCGCAGCTGAAACAAGTGAGATCTGGTTTGCGCGGCCGCGGCGCCCTGACATACATACACATGTGCACCGGTGTGGCAAAGGCTACCTGGGTACCCGCCGGCTATTTCCCGGAATCCCAGACATCCGCACCCGCACCCGCACCCGCCAGCGGATAGCGGGTACCCGCAACGGGTTCTTTTTGCCCATCTCTAGTGGAGGGGTTCTCCGCTAGGTGATTGGTGTCTACCAGCCATTGAGTAGAGAGACCCTCCAATTGATGACAGGTCACTGGTCTGGGAATAACCCGCCTAAATGACCAGCACTAAATGGGAGTCATTCAGCCTTGCCTTTCAATTTTTGATGGAGGGGTATGTCCTGTACATTGTGCTGGAAGAGTCCCGGCTTGATGAACAGTACATACCGTCCATCCAGCTGTGCTTTTTCAAGCTAGGTGGCCAGTATATATGCTTACCATGCTCTGAAAGGTTGGCTCAATGACCAGAATGTGCTTGTCATTGGGCTAGGGCTTCCCTGGCTTGATGAACAGGTGTTGGCCATTGTATTTGAGTTCAGAGACACTGAAGATTGATGACTGGGGCATTATGGACATCAAGCGCGGCCTCTCCCCACTCAATTACCAGTTTGTGCTGGCCATCAAGTTTGAGGAGGCCTAGATCAATGACTATAGCTTACTGGTCATTGATCTTGGGTTTTCTGAGCTCTGTAGGCAGCACATACTGGTCATTGGGGCTGGGAAAGCCAGGCTCAATGACCAGTATGTGTTGTACCATTGAGGGTGGGGGATTTCCCAGCTTGATGATAGCAAGCAGGGCTTGGCAAGTCTGGGTACATTGGCACCTTGCAAATTTCCTCCCTGATGTTTGGCCAAACATGACGGTGGACATTGCAAAAAAAAGCAACACTCCCTGGGGGCGCACGGGGATGCAGATAGAGATGGCCCTGCCGCACCTGGGTACCCGTTTTTGTACTGGTACAGTGCCCCCCACGACTTCTCAACTACCCCACACCTGCAAAAAAAAATTGAACTTTGAACAATGTGTTCAAAGTCACCAGACATGTATCAAATGTAAACTATACATTTTTGAGCCCTAAAGACGTAGGAGAGCTCAAAAATATAACTTTGAAGTCTGTGCAATGCCTCAAAAAAAAGTTTCATTTTTTTCAGATGCAAAATTTGGAACAGCTGGTTTTAAGACCATAGTATGTGGTTACAGACATGTACTATGGACTTATAGAATATTTATTATGTATTTAGAGACTAAATTATCTATGTACATACATACTACAGGTGTAGGTATTTATGTAAACATGTACCTCCTTAGTTATTGTTGATTGCCATATCCATCAGTACACTCTTTGGAATGTGGCAATGTGAAGAATATTTCTTCATTGCTCTCTTGGCAGCGGGTCCAGTGAAATTTCAATGACTTTGGACTATTATCATGCATGTTACCAGGTCTGGTTGGTGAAATGTGACATTTGCATCAAAAAATGGGCCAAAAAGAGCCCAGCATCAGCCCACTTTTAAAAGAGTTTTTGGAAAAAAAATCTCCAAAATTTGGAACCCCCCTGTAGGGGTAGTTGAGAAGTCGTGGGGGGCACTGTACCCACACCTTTCTTTGGCAAAACCGGACACCCGCACCAACGGTGGGCCGCTACACTAAACTAGCGGTAGCGGCCGCTATCTGATAGTGTAGTATCAGGTAATTTCCAGAGATATTTGGGAGTTTCAGTTGAAGCTGAAATAATCTAAATTACTGGAGAGTTCAGTGGTTTTTTCTGCCTTGAGATTCATGGTAGTTTTAGCGTCAACTACAAGGCGTTAAACTGTTCCTTAGCGTAGAATTTTTTCGCTATCCAAATTTTCTTTCCATTTCAGCTCAGTTTTTTTCCTGCTACACTACGCTACACTTGCATACTTTACTCTGCTACACTTGCATACTTTACCCCGCTACACTGCAGACTGAACTACGCCACACTGACTATTGTAGTTGCTCTAACTTACCAATCTAAGAACCGCTACCTCGGATTCAGCGCACAATGTATCAGGTGCTGTGATCTCCGCAGCGGGCACATGCGGGTGATTAAGAATCGGAATCGAACCCGCGTGTCTTCAAAAGGTTATCATGTCAGAATCACCCGTCCTGACTGCTATGCTATGTCAACTTGCTTATCACTCCAGTCACTCAATTACGAACCAATCGTCTACATGATTCATATCAGTAGTTGTGTTCTGTGGCTCAAATTGGGTATGTACGTTTGTACATGTGTAGATACATAATATTCCATTCCCACTTAGCCGCTGCGGGGAGGTCTGGCAGGGGGTTTCCAGCATGCGGTCCCTTGCGGGTTGCGCGTGGCTCAATGCACCACCACACCTTGGTTGACGCTGCGGAGGGCACCGCGATGCTCTCTCTTAGTCATCTGCTCACTATTGAGAGTCCTGGAAGTCAGGGAGTAACTTCACCAGACTCTTGTGTGTGGTTCGGGGGAGGATTGGTCCCCGATCCTTTGTGCTGCGCTCTTGTGGTTCTTCTCTTTTTTAAAGTCCCCTGGGAGTGGGGAATCGACAGGGAGAAGTTCCTGAGGGAGGAGAAGGCAGTGGACCGGATCCTCCCGGAGCAGAAAGTCCCCGGAGGGTGAGGGCAAAGGCGCTAGACCCCACGCGTGAGCGTGAGTGCCTAGTCCTCGTTTAGACTTGTGTAGGGCGGGTGGGCAGTCGCGAAAAGGCTTTGATCCAAGAGGGGTAGACTAGAAGGGACTCGGGAATGGGAGGCTCGGAGAGGAAAGAGCGGGCTCGAGGAGTCTCAGACCCCGAGAGTTCTGAGGGGATGCAGGCAACCTCCCCAGGTCCCTGTAAAGCCCTGTACGCCGCTATCTCCGCCGTCGCTACATGTACATGGCCGCACTACGTGCTTGTGGCTTGGCGTGTACAGGGAGGGGCTGGACAGTTTGATGGACTCCACCGACCTCCCGTGTAACAAGAACAAACCAGGGGAGGCCCCTGAGGCTGACACACGAATGGAGTGAAAAAATAAGTGCGCAAAGCCAGGTTTGCTCACCTCGTTCTCTCATCCCTTCGCTCACCTCGTTCTCTCACCCCTTCGCTCACCTTGTTCTCTCACCCCTCTCGCTCACCTTTGTAAGCTGTCAAGTAGAGCTAACAACTCGCTTGACACCAATCTTGCAGGCAAGAGATTCAAGAGCAAGACCCGAGAAGCAGCAGCAGCATCAAATCGAAAGACTTCAAACAACGGTAAGCAGATAGACAACTCAAATTCCAAGTGGACTGATCACTGACTTCAAATGACCAGACAATATCGGCGACGCTCTCCTATCGCATCATCTAAGCTAGGCCAAATCAAGGTTAAAAACCTGGCCCAAGTATCAAGTAAGTTATCATGCTATTACCACTGTTAGCGATGCAGCAGACCCGCTAACAGAAAACCCAATTGTTCAACTCCGCTCGCTCACATCTCCTCGTTTACCTCTGCTTGCTCACATCTCCTCGCTCACCTCCGCTTGCTCAAATCTGCTAGCTCACCTCCGATCTCTCAAGTCTGCCTGCTCACGTCCGTTCGCTCGACCAGCTAAGGTAACTGTAAGTTCATTGACAAACTTGCAAACTGCTAAACTCAAATTCTTTTCTTATGATACACTGCTAATGGCTAGCTATTCCCTTCTTGCAATTCACCTCATCTACTGAATCTTAGAAGCAAAAAAGGCACCAAGACCAGGATGACAAGGGCCCACAACAAGCGGTATGATGTACTTTTCCTTACTTACATCAACAAGTTGCTGACTTACCTCCTCCCGTTTTCTTCTTCTACTTTGATCCATTCTCTGCCAATCTTTTTTGATACCATTATTCTACTGGGTGGTATGTTGGATGTCGGTGGTTGAAAATCCTACTGGTGACCGGCATATCACACAGGAACCATAATGCTTCAAAGCGACTGTCAAAGAATCGGAACAAAGCGAAGAAAAAAGCTGAGGAGCATGCGGCTTTCCAACAAAAAGCTATAGGCATTGATACACCCAAACGACTCCACAATGCATTTCGATGGCAGCGTGTCAAGTTCCGGCTTCTCAATCTTTATCCTTTGATCCCACTGGACAAAAAAAATGATCCAACTCGTCCACCTACCAACGAAGAGATCGCAGCGGCCGCTGTGGAACTTCTACGCAGGGCGTGATCTGAGCTTGGAAGGGAAATAGCAAAAACTAGGTAAGTTTAGGCTACAGGTGCTTGAAGGGCTGCCTTCCTTGAATAAGCTCTGGGAGAATGTACACTAAAATTTATAGTGTGGCGCAATCTGCTGAAGTATTCTATTATCTAGCTTTTTCAGAACCTAAGAACCAGGTTTTGTGCGCATAAAGAGATGTTATAAATGACGTGATTGGGTTTGTTATCAAGGGCAAGTTATAATTATCAATTTCTAAATTTATGATCTAACTCTTAACTATGATGATCTAATTATAATAAAGTGATGAATGCAGAAGTAATCTCTTAATATTACTATCTAGTGCAAGCATGGGGAAAAAGGAAACAGGAAGGGGCAAGGAAGGCCTCCTTTTATAGATGAAAACTCGTCTGAGAGTGGTTTTGGTGATGTACAATAAGGTATGTAGTGTGAAATAAAAAATCAGTGTGTGAAAAAGAAAATAATATAGTGTGAAAAGAAATTAATGTAGTGTGAAATGAAATTAATATACTGTGAAATAAAATGACTACTTTGGGAAAGATGATCACGTCTAAGATGAGATTTACCAACATGTGAATGCAAATCTTTGAGGGGAAATATGTGTGAAAACAAAACAGCCTGAAGTGGCTGTGCGCCTAGTATGAGCATGAATCTTTGTGTGAAAATAATGATTAACTGTGCTAATTTGTGGCGTGATTGATTCCTGCTGAGTGGAGTATCACAGGTTTTCTGGGTGATAAAAAAGATGTGAAATCTGAGTAAAAAGATTTATTGTAAAGAGTTTGTACTAAAGTTATTTATTATGTAATTTATAATGTGCTTTATTATATAAAATTGTACCATTTTGACGTTGTTGAGAGTTGATTGGTCTCACCACACCGCCAAAAACGTCAGGGATTCCTTCTTTCTCTTAAGATCTGGCTGATCGGTGATACGGGACCCCTTAGATAAAACTTCACTTATTGCTATAATTGAATTCACGCCTTGGAATGAGTTAACCCCTGAAGAAATCGACAACTTAAACTTCCTTTCCACTTTTCTACACAACTCAAAAAAGTTTATAAACAAGGTTTCTTCTTCTAAACAATTCTGGGGTGGCCTCATGTGGGCCATTGGCTGGAGGAAATCATATGACTTCATGCAAATCATCGGCAGATATATCAAAAAATTTACTCCTGCCAAAGCAAAAGCTTATAATGCTCATTTTGAACAGTCCTCCCGTGCTGGAAAGATTATTGGAGACTATTTTAAACAGCTTGGTTTGGTTCCTTTTGCATCAAATCAAGATATCATGAAAAAATACAACCTTCCTTCTTTTGACTCCCTTTCTTTCGGTGAAACACCCAAGGATTCTGATTGTTCCCCCCATATTACTTTCACTACAAATGGTTTTTTCAATGCTCCCCATACCGATAAAAAAGATGTCTCTGAATACGCCTTTGCCTTATTTCTTCCTACTTTCTCTGCTACTGGTGCTTTAGCTCCTCCCAATTCTCAGTATGATGTTACTTCTGGCCCTTTTGTCTTTCCCGATTACAAAATTGGTCTCAATTTTGATTATCAGAATGGTATAGTTAAAATGATATGGAAGGCCAACCGATATAAACATTGTACCTTAAAGCCTTCCCCTAGTTCTGTCTTCACCCGCCTTGGAATGTCACTCCAAATTAACTTTCAACTTCTAAACGCTTGTAAAAAGAACATCAAAGGCCATTACAAAGATTTCCGTCATTACTTTGGTGATCATTTTTATTACATGTTCCGTAGTTTAGGAAAAGCTGCTTTGTTAGCTACTACTTTGTTATACTTCATTCTTTTTTCCTTCATCAGCATGTTTCCATGAAAAATTTCACATTATATCTCCATGAAAAATTTCACTTACTATAATTACTCATTGGTTCAACTTCAAGTTAACACAAGACACACAAAATAAATCCATTTTGCAAATTTGGGCTGAAGAGGATCAACTTAAAACTTGCTTTGACCCAGTTCAGTGAAAACTGAAAGGGTTCAATTTGAAAAGGCTGGAATATTGTTGGGGAAATTTGTTTCTGTTTGCATATCATTCAACTCATTTTAAGATCTTTTGATTTGTATGTATGCTTTATTTGGGAGGAAATCAATTGTGGAACCAAACTCTTGGTGGTACTGAATTGGATCAGATTGATAATTAATTTTGACAATGATGGGTAACACCAATACTGGTGTCACAAATCAGCAAGAAACAGAAGACATATAAACCAGAAAAAAAGTCCATATGTTTCTTCAATAAACTATTGTATTAATGCTCTTTAGGCTGAAAATTATAGCAAGAAAATGGCTAATTTTTTGGTGTGGTAAATAAAACCATAATTTCAGAATCTGTTGACTCATTTCATATTATTATTTCTTTTGAAATTTACACAACTTCCTGAATCCTGATTATTGTGCCAAAACAAGATAAATAAAAATGGTTCATCAGATAAATGAATAAAGTGGTTGAACTCATGGAAATCTGGTTTTGTGGATGAACTCCTGTCAAACCTGTGGGCAAAGCCCAATTTTTCTGCAAATATCTAGAGAAGAACTATATTGGTAAAAATTTAATGGAAAGAATTTTTTACATAAAATCATAAACAGCAATTTTGGCTGGGAGATTTCACTTTAAGTTTTATGCAGGCTGACATCTCCCAGCCAAAATTGGTCTTATGATTTTATGTAAACCGTGACATATGCAATTTTGAACATCATAAAGGTAACCAGATCCAATTGAAATTCGATGTAGAATGGATTTCATATGCATGCAGCATGCATATTCTGGCTTACTTGGTACTTACCACTCATATGGGAACCTGCACAAACATCCAAAAAACCATCCAACAGATAAAAAACTTTGTTACCCAATACCATCCCTTGTACTCTAAAAATACTTTATAACACTGAAAGAAACATTCGATCATTAACAAAACAATCAAATCCATATTCTCTTGAAAAAATGTCTAAGCAAACAACTCCAATCCCAACGTCAAACCAAGGAGGATATCAAAGTGATACAAGCCAGCAGTTAACACGTCGTTCCTCAAGAGTTACAACTCCTGTCCAGCGGTCTGGAATGGTCCGGCAATCCTCAGATTCACGTTGTTCAATCAACCAAATTGGTCCAAATATTCAGTCGAAAAAGCAAAAGGATCCTCAATCTGATTCCGAAGGTGGCTCCCCAAGTGCACCTGTTTCTCGAAATAAAAAGGCCAAGACAACTACGAATAAAAATACGGAAGCATCCCAGTCCTCCGTGAAAAGTACAGCCGAAACGTCTAAGAATAAGCAGCCGGTGATTGATCTTGCTCAAGACTCCAATGGCGAAAATTCTAAAGCTCGGAAGAAAGGAAGGGACAGCACCTATGACAAACCACTGCTGTTTTTTGGTGCTCCTTACCGTCTCCCAAACGATGTAAGTCCTTATTTAACATAAAAGGTTCAAAATTATATCTAATTATCATCATTTCCAGAGCGCCGATGAAGGACCACGAACGTATGACTGCTTGTGGTGTAAGAAGCCTATCCGAGTCTCCCAGGGTACCTTGTCGAATCTAAAAACCCACCGTGACGGATCTTCTCAAGAAGGAAGGTGCCCAGTTGGATGTCGAAATCGCCATAAAGCAATTGCTGATGGAGCTAAGCTTCCACCAACAGTGGATGAGTTACGGATACAGCACAAAAACGAAAGGAAAACTGGAAAGATTACCAACCATTTTGCTTGAGTAGAAAAATTCGATAATGTTACGCTCAACCAGATCATTACAATGTGGCTTGTTTGTCAAGCACTCCCTTGGAATCGTGTCGAAGACCCATATCTCCGTGCCGCATTCAACTACTGTGGAGCATTGGCGATCTTGTTCAAGCGCAAGTGGGCAGCTACTTCGGCAAGAGAGTTATACTTGGAATTACAAGATTCTATGTTGAACCGCTTGAAAGTGCGTATTTTATTCAAAGTTTTCCCTTTTCAAGTTGGGATTGTGTATTGAATCTTTTTGTGATAAATTACTAGGCTTCAGATAGCAAGTTCAATCTGGTACATGATGTATGGACAACCAAAGGCAACCGCCATGGTTTTATTGATGCTTCTGTTTCATTTATCGACAATCAGTGGAATTATGTAGTACTCCATTTGAGTATGAAATTAGTTGCCTGGCATCATAAGGGAAGCTTGTTGGCCGAACCAATTGTCAACATCTTGAAAAAGCACAATCTTCAGAATAAAATAAGTTCTTTTCAACAGTTTTCTGCTGACGTATAAATGCAAAAAAAAACAAATTTATCTTCTTTGCATTAATTTACATGCTTTGCCAGACTACAGATTCAGGATCAAACAATAATACCATGGCCGAAAAGATGCACAGTAAATTGCGCCTCATAGGGAGCGATCTTGAATGGGATTATGCAACGATGCATATCAAATGCTTTTGTCATAAGATGGCGTTGGTGGTCAATGCGGGTTTGTGGGAGTTGGGTATTGAAGCTCCACCTCCACCAAAAGTCAAGAAAGCGTTCCTTGGTTCTTTTCCCTTTCCCGATATAATGGAGAAAATAGCGGAAGAAGATGAAGAAAACGCCAACAATGAGAATAAGGTGGTCAACAGCGAATCCGATGGAGAAAACGACCAAAGGAGCTTGACAAATACGAGGAAGATATGGTTGATGAAGACAATGAGCCAGATGAGCAAGAGGAAGAAGAACAGACCGATCCGAAGTATATGTCAAGAAATAAAAATACAAAATCAGCCGCTAATCAAAACAAATCTAACGAGTTGAACGAATTAACCAAGGCGGTGAGAATACTTTTCAATTTTATGTATAAAAAAAACTGTACTGATTTTATTTTTGATACTAGTTGGATTTTGTGATACTGAAAATAACTGGCTCTAGCGCATGGAGGCAGGAATTTGAGTGACGTGCTGCTGGAAAAGGATTGCAAACTCTGATTGCTGGTTATGGGATTCGTTGGAATATCAAGTATGAAAGTAGAAGGCGTGCATATGAAGCAAGAGATGTATGTCATAAAACTCAGACAGATTTGAATACTTTATTCACATATTATTTTGCAGGTTATTGATGAAATGCTCCGTGCCGAGTATGTCAAATTTCAAGAGAAAATTGCCCGAGCAAGCCGTAAAGACCATCGCAAAAAGTATGGTCACTTCAACGAGATACAATTTGCTAAAAAGGAGTGGCTGCTGATTGCTCAATTAAATGACGAGTTAGAAGTGAGAAATTTTTCAACTCTTATCCAATTTACTTAGTTTGTTTTGTTGATGTTATTTTTTTTCAGCCTTTTGACCGTCTTACAAAGATGATGGAAGGTGATGGTCCTACCGGTCCTTATGTTCTTCCAAACTATTTTCAAACCATTTCTGATTTGAAGAACAAGGATGAGCGATGTGGGAAAGATGATGCATTGCATCCAATGTACATCAAGATGATTGAAAAATTAAAGGTTTACGAAGACGAGGCACTAGGATGTGAAACTTTGGTAATGGCGACTCTCCTTCACCCTAGTTTTCGGTTAAAATTATTATCCAAGTGCTGGCCGGAAAAAAGCGGGGAGGCTCAAGCTTTGTTGGAGCGACACTTTGCGGCGAGGGAAGCTTTGTTAAAAAGAGAAAGTGACAACATTGAGGTTTTGGACGAAGATAAAGAAAGCCCAAGGAAGTTATTAACAAAAATATCTTTGACGAATTCAATTCTACTGCGGCGGCTGCAGAAAGCAAGGAACTCGAGCTCTACCTCAAGAACATGGATTGTTTTGCAGCCCCAAATTCCAAGGATCCCGTGAGTGCTTTGATATGGTGGAAGGTATGTTTCTATTTGAATTTACTTGATTTCAAAGTTTTACGACTCATGAAATTCCATATGTGACTTTCAGGATCATTCAAGCACGTTCCCTGTCCTATCATCGTTAGCGAAGGACTACCTAGGTTGTTCTGCATCATCTTGCGCGGCCGAGCGTACATTTTCTTTGGCTGCCGATGTCTGCACCAGTGGTCGGGGAAGATTGATACCACGAATGATAGAACGATGTGTCAGTAGTCATATGTGGCTCAAAGCGGGATTGAAAATCACTGGAAAATTTGAAAAGGCGCAAAACATTTTCACGGCTTTCACCAACCATTTTGATAAAGATCTATAGAAAGCAAGTAAATGAATTTTTCATTTTGTTTTTGCTCAATTAATCAAAAAAATAAATAAACATGTGCTTCCTATTCCTAATTTCTTTCCCATCTCAAAAAATACACGATATCACACATTCCCTCAAAATCTATCACATATACACGACTTAGATTACCAAGTAGAAAAAATATTGAATACAACAACTATACGCCTTTGGCTTTATCAAATAAAGTTATTCAACTTTCTCTGTCAAGTTCTTGACACTACATCTCCCCCATGACAGAACCCAGTGAACTGATGCAAAAACTCCACTGAATTGCGCTACACTTCCGCTAAAATGTGCTAAAACTCAGCTAAACTATGCTACACATGAGCTAAACTGACGCTAACTTGGGTGCTACATTAATAACTACTTTAGCTAAAAAAAACTACACCGTTTTTTAGTGTAGCTGATGATTGTGCTACACTGAAAGGTAGCGTAGCTGATGATTGCGCTACACTGAAAGGTAGTGTAGCTGATGATTGCGCTACACTGAAAAGTAGTGCAGCTGATACCTATGCTACGCTGACTAAACAGCATCTATCGATGAAAGATGTTAGCGTTAGTTCTCTTATTTAGGTCTAAACTAACGCTACGCTACCAGTTTTTTTTTAAATAATTCATTTTGTTAGTTTTTAGTTGGCTAAAATTGGCGCTACAGGTAACTTTTGTGTAGATTAGCGTAAAAATACTACACTAAACTACGCTAAAAACTAAAAGTAGTGTAGCGGCCCACCGTTGCCCGCACCCGCGGAGTGGGTCAGAGCGTGCAGGTACCCGCGCGGGTACCGGAGGGTACCTGCCCCTCAAAATTGACTGGAAGGATTCCTTCCACTCAAAGAGGTCACAAAACCTCTTTGACAGGAGGGATTCCTTCTGGTCAAAGGGTTTCTGTAGCCTCTTTGACTGGAAGGAATCCTTCCGGTTGAAGAGGTTTTGTCTCTATGACTGGAAGGAATCCTTCCGGTCAAAGAGGTTTTGTAACCTCTTCAACTGGAAGGGCAGCAAGATTACTAAAACAGAAAACCTCTGTTGATTGTTGTTACTGGTCAGAAACTCAAGAAAGGGTTTGCTTTGCTTACCTAACTCCGCATATTTTGAGGTTTGCAGCGCCTTCCTCAGCTTGTGAGCAGGGGGCAAGCCTTCCAGTTGAAGAGATTACAAAACCTCGTTGACCGGAAGGAATCCTTCTAGTCAAAGAGGTTACAAAACCTATTTGACCGGAAGGAAGGCCTTCCCAGTCCTTCTGGTCGTCATGGCAGCCACCACCTGCCAAACAAGAGCAGGTAACCACTCAATTTCTCCCAGAAATCCAGCATCTGCACCCAAACACGCACACGCTGGCGGGTACCCGCCGAACATGTGTGGGTACCCGCCAGCGGATAGCAGGTACCTGCAACGGGTTTGTTGGGGACATCTCTAGATGCAGAGCTGATCTCTGTTGTCCCGCTGCAGCTGCTGTTGACTTATTCCCACCTTGAAAATCCCTGCTTTTTTTGTGCTTTTTACCACATATACATGGGTGCAAATGCTCCTCCTCCCAGCACCAGGAAAAAACAATGGTCACTTGCCTACAAGTGACATGAGAAAGTACAAAGGCCCCTTTTTACTTTGCTATGTCACTTGCAGACAAGTGATGATTGTTTTTTCCTGGTGCAGGTGAATTATGTTGATTGGTCTGGATAAAGCAGATACTACTACAAATTGCATCAATGTTATCTAAGAACTGGGCTACTATGTACCATGTCATAATAGCAATCAACACCATGTTGTTGCACAATGCTCATCAACATGATGGTACCTGTGATGAAAGCATGCTCTCTGTAGGAACAAATGGGCGGAAAAATTCAGGGAAAAGATGTGAAGATAATCAATCTACAAGACAAAAGGTGTTACCCATGCTGGGATGTGCATGGGCATTTAAGAATTCACTGTTCACCTTGGATTTATCAGACCAGTTTCTGAATTTCTTTGCCTGCTGGTTCCAGTATCACTGAAATATTGATGAACCTATATTGATATCCACCAATCTAACCACTTTCTCTTGAGAAACTTGATTAATTTCACAACTAGCCACATTTTTTAGTCAGGTGGCGGTAAAACTATGAAAATTTTGCAATGTGTATTCTCATATGCCAGGTATGGTACAAAAGTAACAGCTGATGAAACTTCAAACTTTACCTTTCATGAGTATTCCATCCTTTGTTTAACATGGTAGGGAAAACAGCCCCCGGTATTGTTCACATTCCACTGCATTGCAATGTGGAAAGTTATAAGTTACACAGCTTTTCCCAGCTTTGGCACTGTTTGATACTCAAGGAATAGACATTTGGTTTTAACATCACTTGCCTCCCAATTTGTTACAGGAATAGGCATGACAGAAACATGCCCGAAGGATTCATCTACCACTTGGTTGCAGTTGCTACATTTTACAAGTTTTTTGCACAATCTCATTTTAAATGTGTTTTGAATGAAAGAAATCAGCTCTCCAAAATATTCCTTGTCACTTAGTCAAGGATATTTTTAGCATAAGTATAGTCAAATGCTTGGCACCACATCTTGTGCATTGAAGTTAACATCCAGAATGTGATCAAGATGGACCCGACAAACAATTTCACCAGAGATTTGCATGTGTTGGCGTTGAGGAAGATCAGTTGGAAACAACTTCACCTAAATTTACGTTTGGATTGAGAAAAAAGTTGAGAAAAGGGTTACAGTTGACATTGAACTCACATCAGACCATTTGACTGATAAAATTGTGGTCTGGAACTCTCTAGAGAGGGCCACGCATTCCCCCCTGGTGTTAAAATTCCTCAATTATTTCTCCAGAGAAATAACAACCTCCAGAGGCTCCAGTGCTGAACCTTTGTCATTACTACACCCTCTCTACCTTCATGAATGGTGGCTTGTGGTGTGGAGGGCATGTTCTGAAGTGTGGCAGGTACCTGTTATGAGCTTTAGCAGGGACATCATGATGTACATAACCTGTAACATGCATGTTACATTCTGCACACTCATAGTTTGAGATGCTGAAGATCCAGGCATCTTCCTCATCCTGCAATCTACAGCAGTTTCAAAAAAGAATGGCAGTTGGGTCTTGGATCTTCCATCCAGGGATTTTCCTCACCCAGCCAACTTTATTGCTAAAGTTGGTGCAGGTTGACACTACTGTCAAATAGAGATGGCAATTGGTACCCGGGTACCCGCCGCGTGTCCGGGTACCGCCTGCTTTTTTGGCCCAAAACAGATACCCGTACCCGTACTTGGCACCCGCGGCGGCGGTACCCGGGTCTTTCTGGCGGGTACCGGCGGTACCCGCCAAGTTGTTTTTTGTAGATATGTGCCTGCTCGCCGAGAGGGATCCCTCTCAGGGATCCCTCTCGGGATTCTGCGAGCTGGTATCAGTATACCTGCCGCCGAGAGAGGATTTATACCTGCTCGCCGAGAGAGATTTCTCTCGGCGAGCACTGGTATACACACACCAGCTCGCCGAGAGGCATTCCTCTTGGCGAGCTGGTGGGTGTATACCTGCTCGCCGAGAGGAATCCCTCTTGGCGAGCTGGTGTGTGTATACCAGTGCTCGCCAAGAGGAATCCCTCTCGGCGAGCTGGTGTGTGTACACCAGCTCTCCGAACTCTCGGCGAGCTGGTGTGTGCATACCTGCTCTCCGACCTCTGAGCTGGTGTGTGCATACCTGCTCTCCGACCTCTCGGCGAGCTGGTGTGTGCATACCTGCTCGCCAAGAGGAATCCCTCTTGGCGGGCTGGTGGGCGTATACCTGCTCCCCGAGAGGAATCCCTAATCCCTCTCGGCAAGCTGGTGGCGCTGCAGCCGGGGATATCACACAGGACTTGCAGGAGACTGCAAGTCCAGAAGTGGGTCGGGGACATACACAGCGGAAAAGAGGTAGCAGTATTGGCGGGTATCAAGCGGCGGTACCCGGGTACCCGCCTAAAAATCACACAAGCAGATACCAACCCTCTGCCCTGCAAGACCCAGAACCTAACAGTCAAAGGCACAACTCCAACCCATCTTTCCAAAACAAAGACCCAAGGAAGAGCCCAAACTTCAAACCCAAAATTAATGTCTAAATGACGGGCCTCCAGAGCCATGGAACCCCTGCATGGATGATGGAGACCACCTCTACAATTAGATTAAACTAGCTTTACGAAGGCAACACAGAGTGCAAGTAAGTCTTTCCAATTGTGCAACTCCTGGTCTGGATGTCAAAGACCTTCAAAGCTCTACCAAGTGCCACATATGTGAGCAGAAAACCCCGTGTGGAACTCATTTCTCAGGCAATGTAGCACTCATGGCGAAGATGGCAGAAGCTAGGACTATTGGGAAAGGTGGACCACATGACTCTGGCATAGAAAGTGGAGACTGTCTCTGCAATGAGACTAAACTAGTGTTAGCAAGGCAAGGTGGTGTGTAAGTAAGTCCTCCCAATTTTGAACCTCCAAAGCTGGATCCCATGATAGCAAGGCAAGGTGGCGTGTAAGTAGGGATGAAAGTGGGTCGGGTCAACCTGGCAGGTACCCGGCCCGTGTCGGGTCTGGGGCCGGGTTTGGGTTGGCTTTTGTCTCAAAAACTGGTTTTTGACCCAACCCGCCACAGACCCGCAAGATTTTTGGGTTGGGTTTGGGCAGCCTATTTTCTAATTGGGTCGGCCTGTGACACAACTACGACGCCTCCAATAGTAAATTTGGGGTTTTTGGCGCCTAGTAGGCCGGGTCGACCCAAGACCCGTCGGGTCAGAAACCGACCCAACCCATAATGGAGACTAAGCCAGGGGACCTGAGAATACAGCGTATGAGCTTTGAGCACGCGAACAGTAGACACGACGACCAGCGGTGGATGCACACCTGAGAATACAGCGTATGAGCTGTGAGCACGCGAACAGTAGACACGACGACCAGCGGTGGATGCACACCTGCGGGCGACCGGTAAGGGAGTGCGGAGTGAGTGTGTGGATGATATTGTGAAGTGATGATGAATGAAATGAAAGCAAAACAACAATATACCAACCTGAGAATACAGCGTATGAGCTGTGAGCACGCAAACAGTAGACACGACAACCAGCGGTGGATGCACACCTGAGAGCACAAAGAGTGAGATGAGAACAATGAATCCAAAGATGAGAGTGATAGAAATGAGCGCATACCTGCGGGCGACCGGTAAGGGAGTGCGGAGTGAGTGTGTGGATGATATTGTGAAGTGATGATGAATACGGTACAACGTGTGGAGAGAAAGTTGAACTATATACATCATGGTTAGTTTTACAATATCATAGTTTGCTCCGCAGTAACGAACTCCGGCGGCCTCTCCGCTATGCACCTCAATACCCCCCCTCTCTCATTGCCGGTTGATCTTGAGATCGGCTAAGACATTGTGATGTTTCTGCTTGCCGAGTGCCTTCGTGCACATGTCAGCCTTCATCTTGTTTGTTGAAATGTAGTTGATGTGGATGAGGCCGGTGTTGTGGATTTCGCGCAACCAATGGTATAAGATGTCAATATGCTTAGAGCGCTGTTGAAAGATTGGATTTGTTGCTAAGGCGATGGCACTCTGGTTGTCTACAAAGATCTCAAATTGTTTGTATGCTTGATTGATAGGCTTGCGAAGAGATATTTCAGCCAGACGGATTCTTGAACACCTTCAAACATCGCCCTATATTCTGCTTCGGTTGTTGATGTCAAGACTGTTTGCTGTTTTTTAGAACGCCATGATAGAAGGTTGCCCCCAAGGAGAGTCACGTAGCCGGAGTATGATCTACGATCGTCGGTGCAATTTGCAAAATCTGCATCTGTGTAGACCAAGACGTCTTGTAGGTTAGTTGTCCCTTTGAGTAGTATTCCATGAGATTTGGTGCCAGCTAGATATCTGAGCAGGTGCTGAACTGCTTTCCAGTGGGAAATCCCTGGCTTTTCGAGGTGTTGGGAGAGTTGAGAGACAGTGAAAGAGATGTCCGGTTGCGTTGAGACGGCTAGGTAGTTGAGAAGACCCAGCGCCTTGCAATAATTGATCTTGAGTTGCAAGAAGGATTGATATTGTTCTTCGGAGCTTTTTACTAGGTGAGTGTTTTGAATCATAGGCATCGAGGTTGGGCGGCAGTCTGAGAATCCGTAGTTGTCCAGGATTGATTGAGTGTAGGTTTCCTGGCTGAGTAGAATACTTGATTTTGTTGGTATTGATAGCTTGATCCCGAGAATATGTTGTGCTTCGCCAAGGTCTTCCATGCAAAATTTAGCCGAGATTAGTTTTTTAAACCTATTGACGTCGTGACTGATGATGATCATGTTGTCGAGTAGATGTGAACAAAGCATTCCCATCCTTCCACTTGAGACGTGAATAGACAGGGGTTGGCGGGACAGGGTTTGAAGTTGATGGAGACAAAGAATGACTTTAGCTCCGCGTACCATACTCTTGGCGCTTGCTTCAAGCCGTAGATAGCTTTGTGTAGCTTCAGGCAGTAGCCTTTGGGAACGTCCAGCCCGGGTGGGGGGCGGAGATAGACTGACTCTTGAAGGTTGCCGTTGAGGAATGCGTTTTTTGCATCCATTTGATGAATCGAGTATCCGCAAGATAATCCAACAATAAGAGCGGCCCTGAGACTTGTTGAACGACCTGTTGGCGCGTAGGTGAATCCGTAGCCTTCCTTTTGTTGAGATCCCTGCGCGCAGAGCCTGGCCTTGAATTTGACCACCACGCCTTCTGAGTTTTTCTTTTTTCTGAAGGCCCAGACTGTTCCGAGTAAGGACTCGTCTCCCGGAAGAATTTCAACGGACCAAACTTTCAGGTCTCTCATCGCCACTAGTTCCGACTCCACTGCTTGGGTCCAGGAGGACGCATCCAATGACAGCATTGCTTCCCTGTGAGTTTTGGGGATATTGGATGCCGCAAGAGCCATTGCGAGGTTAGCTCTTTGTTTTGTGTGGAGAATGTGAGAAGGGTCTATGTCTGAGCTGATGTTCCTTGGGGCAATATTGGAGGTGAGCATAATGTCATATCCTGGACGAGGCGGAGCAGGCGCAATAGGTTGTGGCGGTGGGGCAGGCGGTGGATCGATTTCTTGAGGCCTGTCATTTTGCTTGTTGGCTTCAGGGGCGTGGAAGAAGGAGTTAGAGTCGAGGTAGGAAGGATCAGGGTCCAGTTTGTCTTCAGCGGATCTCCAGTCTAGGACGTCTTGCATTGCAGCTGTTGAGGGAAATTCGTTGAGAGGTGGCTCTTCGACTAGTTCATCAAAGTCTGATGGAGTGAGAGGATCGAAGTGGGACGATGGATCAGCTGGGAAGAAGGTGGAGACTCCTGGGAAGTCTGTCACGCTGAAGGTTACATTGTGACAGCGCTCCACTTTCCCCCCTGGGAGGAGGACACGCCAGTTGTGTGTCCCCAGCTGATAACCAACGAGTAGGCCCTTTTTTGTAGTGTCGCCGAATTTTCCATTGCGAAGTTGTTTCGGAATATTCACGTAGGCTTGGCAACCAAAGGGTTTGAGACGTGAGGAGTTGAAAGGAGAACCAAACCACAGGTTGTGGGGCGTATCCCACTTGAGTTTGCGCATGGGAGTTATGTTCTCAAGCAGGACCGCTGTTGATACCGCTTCTCCCCAGTATTCGGAAGGAAGGTTCGCCTGTTTGAGCATGCACCTGGCTTTTTCTGACGTCGATCGGTTCCCGCGCTCGGCAACTGAGTTTTGTTGTGGAGTGTATGGAGCAGTTACTTGCACTGTAATTCCTTTTGATTTCAGGAAATCAAGGAACTTGTTTGAGTTGAATTCCCCGCCACCATCAAAGATGACCGTTTTGATGTTACAAGAGTGATGATTTGTAACTTTGTGGTAATATTGCATGAAGAATGAGAATGTCTCAGATTTCTTGGAAAGCAAGTACAGATGATGATAACGTGTGTAGTAGTCTGTGATTTTAAGATAGTATTCCTTGCCTCCAAACAATGGTGGATTGATTCGACTGCTGAGGTCCATGTAGACGTACTCTAGCGGTCGTGAGGCTTCAGGTAGAGAACCCGGGAATGGCAATCGATGAGATTTAGACAGCGAACAAGCTTCACAATTAATCCTAGCGGCTCAAATGTTTGGAAACATCTTTTTCAGAGCCTTGAGGTTTGGGTGGCCTGCAGATCTGTGAAGTGTGTTTGCGTCAACTGATGTCGCTTGTTTGGCCAATGCTGAATGAGAAGACTGACCTTGAGTTCCGGGAGCTAGCTTGATGTTGCAGACTCCTCCTAATACAGCTGCTGAGAGGATGACTGCGTTGTTGCGGACTAGATCGAAGGTCTTCGGTCCAGTTCTTGCTACGTCACAGCCTTGCTTGAAGAGTCGTCCAAAGCTGATTAAGGTACCCGCTAGATCAGGAACATGAAGCGCTTTCAGCTTGAGGTTTGATCCATCGTTGGCGATGATGGAAACAAAGCCTTCACCAGAGGACTCGAGTGTATTGCCGTCGGCGAGTGAAATGAGAGTGGATCTAGCGTGGTATTCTGTGAGCTTGGAATCTCAATGGTGAAACAATACGATACGATCCAGTATTGGTGGAGTATTGTGTCTTGTATTTCTGTGCCAATACACAAATTATCAAGACATTGGATTGTCTTGAGAATGTGAGACAGTAACATGGTATTGTATCAGAACCCCTTGGTATTGTATTGGTTGTATTGGTATTGCTTGGAAATACCAATTGGATTGCAATCCTGTCTCACAGGGATTGGATTGACATTTTATTTTTTGACTGCAAACCATACAAAAGGAGCAGAGGGAGGGAAAACCACATAAAAATGGACTAGTGGTTTGATGGCAAGTTGTCCATATTAGCAACTCGTTTTTTTCTGGCCTGCTTGTATTCCTCCTCTTGTTTGGCCTGAGTAATAATTTTCTGAGCTGCTTCAAACTCTCCGTTTGGCTCAACTCCTTGAACAAGCCATTGGTGAGAGCTAACACAGCGCTCAATGGTCCTAGCAGCAAGACTGCCTCAATCGTGCCCACAAGTATCCGCCGCGGCTGAAAAGCACCTCTCCACGTTGCTGAGCAAGCCAGGTAATCCCTAGCTAAGAGGGACAAGATTGGAAACTCTTGGGAGTGTTCCTAAAGCATAAAAACCGATCAAAATGGATTACAATGAGATTAGTTGCGGGAAAGCTGTTGGTTGAAAGTCACTTGAGGTATCTACTTACTTTCCACCAATCCAAACAATTGGCTGCTTCACACGTTGGTAGCTTGTGCTTGCCCTCAATATATGAGTTGAGCTCGTCAGCCAAAGGTGCCTTAGTCGTTTCTGGGAAGAAGTCTGTGTGCTTTGAACGTTGATTGCTTGCCTTTGGCGGGTTTAGCAGCTGGTGCGGTTCTTTAAGAGTTTTGGCAGCATTGACTTCGGCTTTCTTGGCGTCATACAGATCCTTGAGCAAATCAAGGGTGTAAGCGTAGCGGCCAGGAAACCACATCTGAAAGATAGATAGTCGGAAACTGGGGTTAAGAGCAGTAGCAATGACAATGGCGTCACAGTTGAGGGCCTCGTCAAGATACGCATCCGTTTTGACCAACATCTTCTCGAGCATAATTTGGAATTCTGGTTCGGAGATTGATTCTATCTTCTCACTAATAAAATCCTTGATGTTCTGGTATTCAGAAATCATCAAGCTCCCTGATGAGTTGTCACCCTCCATTTTCTTGGTGATGTAGTAGAACTCCTGTTATAAGGAAAATTTTCAATTCTAGTACATCTTGTTGTGCGTAACTGAAGATTTGGCTCACGCTGAGGGTCTCATTCAAGTTTTTGACCAATTCCCATTCGCCTCGTAAGATATCGACATTGTCATAGTAGTTTTTCCCTCCCTCTCGCTCCTGCCTGTCCTTCTCATTCTCGATGAGCTTGCCGATGATCTTGCGAGCTTGGTATCCATGATCCCTGCTTTGGAACTTGATGTTCCAGCGGATCCCGTACCCAGCAATGAGGCTGGGCCCATCAAAATCGAGTTTTTTGCACCAAGTAGCGTACTCGCATCGTTCAGCAGCAGAGGAAGTAATCCTTTGGATTACGAAGTCGACCTTCTTCAAGATGAAGTCGACCTTGTTCTTATTTTCTTCTGGTGGATCCCAGGTGTCTGGCTCGTCAGGCGACTCGGCTCCGCTCGGCGAATCGGCTCCACTCGGCAAATCGGTGATGCTCAGCGAGTTGGCTTTGCTTGGCGAATCGGCTCTACTCGGTAAGTTGGTTTCGAGGTTTCCATCGTTCACCACTTCTTCATTATCCTTCGCCAACACTACATCCTCCACAACAAAGCTGTCTTCTGGTTCTTTCTCTTCGGATTCTTCCACTATTGGAGCGAGTCCAGGAACAAAACCAAGGGTCTCCGCTTTCGAAGAAATCAACCCTTTGCTGGAAAGTTCGATTGCGTGGAGACCGGCATTGAGGATGAGGGCGACCTTGTGGCAGAAACATCGTATATGATTGCCTTTGAGATTGAGCTTGACTCCTGTCTTCTTGCGAATAAGACGATCAGCTTCGGTTGCCATGGTGAAGTTGTTTGATCCCGAGTCGGTTGTCTGCGCCAATATGTATTGAAATTATAATCAAAAAAGGTTAGCCACAGCGTAAAGATTGATCATCAATCAAGGCCAGATGCGCTTATCTTTTCTTCGAGGTGTAACTTAGATATAATATTGGCGAATGGTATGGCCAAGAGTTTTCCCTTGTGACTTGATGCAATGTACTTCAGGCCGAGATGCAAGATTTGGAACGTCCAGTTTTCGGAGATGTAAGCCACAGAGATCCCCAAAAATGCGTGATGATTACCCTTTGTAGTCCAGATATCATGAATAAGGGTAATTTTTGAGCTAAGTGACTGACAGGAAACAAAAAATCAGTATGGCTTTGTTCATGAAGAATCAGATAAGCTTCAAAGGTTTTACCGTTAGAACCGAGACAACATTTTTCTGCAGATTCATGTACAGCCGATGGGCTTCAGTCGCAGCCCAAGTGCGAGAGTAGAGGTGAATGCCGCGTTGGACATACTTGAAAGCCACTGAGAGAAGATAATCCTCGATCCGATTCCAAGGCAGCGAGTATCGGATGAGCCAGAAAACAAGGAGCTGGTTGAACACCTTCAAGTCAAACTTTCTGTGCTGAAGGTAGTTGGTCATCGCTTCGTGATGATGAGTTTCATCAAACTTTTCGATATCTTTCGCAGTCATTGGCAGCTTGCAACCTGCAGCGATTGCGTGCGCCCGAGCAGAGCAGGGTATTCGATCGATGGTCCCATCGCGATGCTTTGTGAGATTGGAACGTGATCCTCGGCTTTTCATGTATAACTTTTTGCACCACTTGCAACGGTGCATGATTTTCTTATCTGCATCTCCTTTTTCGTTGGGAATCGGCGGCTCAAAATAATCGTCAATGTCGTCAAATTCAGATTTGTTCTTTGTATGCTTCTGAACCTTTGAGTTCTCTTCGTCAGAGTCTTGAATGTGATCTATTATGTGTGAAGCCGCATCGGAATCGTTATCAGAAGCACTAGGAGTATTTGTTCTCTTTTTCTTTCCCTTGTTCTGTGTTTTTTTAGTCACGGGTCTCTTAATTGGGGCTTGGCTTGACAAGGTTGATTTTTGGGTTTTCTTCCGTTTAAGAGATTGAGATAACTGGACCAGACTACGTGTATCACTTTCATCCCCCGAAGGCCGTATGTTATCGTTGGCGGTGTTCTGCCGAAGCTGATACAATGATTTACGAGAATCTTGGCTTGGCCGAACAAAATTTGTGTTGGGACGGACTGGAGTGACTATGCGAGTGGACTGCCGAGAAGGTGGTCAAGGAGGAGTCTGCTGTGCTGATCTGGGAATTTGTGACATTTTCTTTCGGAAGTGTGGGACACCAACCAGTGGGAGTGGAAGCTAGTGAGGGGGGAAGTGAAGAGAGCTGGCGAGAGGAGCGGGATGGCTGGATGGATAACTTTTGGGTGGCGAAGGTAAGAGGTGTTGTAGCTTGGCGACCTGGCTCTACTGGCTGCTATCAAATAAGCCTGGGTTGTCAGCAATCATCGGTGTAGCTGGCTTATTATGCTTGGACTCACTTGGCTGGAGGGGGGGAATGATTTCCGGGCGGTGTGGGAATTGTGGCGACCAGCTTGACTGGCTTGCTGTGCTTGGACTCGGCAGGAGAGGTGGGCGGATGCGGTGTAGGAATCGTGGCAACCAGGTTGCCTTGTTATGTTTGGACTTGGCGGGAGCGGGTTGGATGGATGATTTTCGGGCGACAGCGTTGAGGGGTGTTGTGGCTTGGTGTGGACCTGACTCTTCTGTCAGCAATTGGTGGTGTGGGCCTGTTCTTGAACTGGTACTCCTCTGCTTTCTTTTCCAGGAAATTTATGATGACTTACCGCAATTAGCTGATCAGCTATCAATGATGAAGGGATGGGTAATACCCAAGACTGAGCAAAAATGTATGCACCTACATAAAATACTAGGGATACTCAGAGATACGTCTTGGGACTCAGGCTGTATTGTATTGGCCGGCCCAATCCATCTCCCAGGAAATATCTGGATTGTATCTTTTTACCAATACTCATTGCGCCAATACTATGTATTGTATTGGCTGTTTTTACCAATACCAATACATGGTATTGGCTTGGATTGCAAGACAATACGGGCACAATACCAATACGTGTCTTGTATCTGTTGCACCGTTGCTTGGATTGATCACTGAACATATGATGGCTTGCTCCGCTGTCGAGGAAGCAGACATCGGCTGATTTGACTGCGGCGAGAGCTTGACGGATGCACAAAAGTCCGCTGCTAGTGGTGCTGACGGAGGAAGAGTCCTTGTTGTTGTGAGGAGTTGTCAAAGTTGCTGCGTTGGCTGCCGGCTTCTTCTTCTTGAGTTGAAGACACTCGGAGGCTGAGTGTTTAGTCTTTGGATTGTGAAAACCGGGAGAGCAAACTGGCCAGGATGGAGCTTTTCCAGACGATGCGGAAGGGGTTTTTCTGGTCAAAGATGCTGCAAGAGCCGATTCCTGCTTGATGACTGGAGCTGTGGATGATGATGAAATCGGTGCTTGATCTCGTTGTTGGCCTTCTAGTAGATCTCTAAGGATGTCAAGAGTGAGGGGACGCTTGGTGATAAGAATATCTCTAAGGTTGAGCGACAAGGGAAGTCGAGAAAGTAGAAATTCAGACATCCATGTTTCATGGAGAGTAAATTCTACTGGAGCTTTTACGATTTTGACTCCAACTGCTTTGATGCTGCTTAGACGATCATTTAGGTCGGTGAGGAAGCCAGCAACGTCGTCGCGTTTAAACGTGATTGATAAGAATTCTTGTACAACCTTTGCTTGGTTGTCACCTGTCTTTGCTTCAAAGTGCGCTTCGATGAGGAGCCAAATGGCTCTGGGATCATTCTTGTTGGCGGGTTTGACGAACTGAGTGCGATACTTGGTCCCGAGGTAGAGAGACAGGATTCCAGCAGCTTTTCCCATCTCTTTGCTGTGAGTGAGTGCGGCAGAGGCGTCGGTAGGTGTGGCGATGGTGTTGTCGATGTACATTTTGAGACCTTGTACTTGAAGGTACGCCTTGATCTGTCCCTTCCATGTAGAGAATGGGACATTGTCGAGGGATTGCAGGGCACTCTTGTGTTCGGACATTATAATGATCGCGTTGTGACGTTGTTCAAGGTAGGTCCGGTTACGCTTCTGGGCCCATAACCTAATGGAGACTAAGCCAGGGGACCTGAGAATACAGTGTATGAGCTGTGAGCACGCGAACAGTAGACACGACGACCTGTGAGCACGCGAACAGTAGACACGACGACCAGCGGTGGATGCACACCTGCGGGCGACCGGTAAGGGAGTGCGGAGTAAGTGTGTGGATGATATTGTGAAGTGATGATGAATGAAATGAAAGCAAAACAACAATATACCAACCTGAGAATACAGCGTATGAGCTGTGAGCACGCAAACAGTAGACACGACAACCAGCGGTGGATGCACACCTGAGAGCACAAAGAGTGAGATGAGAACAATGAATCCAAAGATGAGAGTGATAGAAATGAGCGCATACCTGCGGGCGACCGGTAAGGGAGTGCGGAGTGAGTGTGTGGATGATATTGTGAAGTGATGATGAATATGGTACAACGTGTGGAGAGAAAGTTGAACTATATACATCATGGTTAGTTTTACAATATCATAGTTTGCTCCGCAGTAACGAACTCCGGTGGCCTCTCCACTATGCGCCTCAATAACCCAAAACAGTAAGACATTGGGTCGGGTTCGGGCAGCATATTTTCAAATCTGACCCAACCCAACCCAACCCACGCTAAATTCCGGGTCAGGTTCGGGCACTGTTTTCCAACCCAAACCCGACCGGGTTTCATCCCTACGTGTAATTAAGTCCTCCCAATTTTTAACCTGCAGGGCTGGATGCGGTGAACAACTTTGAAGCTCTTCCATTTACCACATATGTGAGCAGAAAGTACCTGTGTTTCAGGCAGGGTAGTGATTGAAGGAAAGATGGAGTTGGGGACTGTGGATCAAAGACATCTGGAGAAGGTGGATCATGGATCAATCCACTGATTGAGAGAAAATGTCAGGGCGCGTCTCTAAAGTGACGACGCCTGAATAGGAAATAACAAAGGGTGAGTTCCTAAAGAGGAAAACACACTTGACTCAACCACAGAGTGGGAGGAGAAAGCCGCGCCTCCGGAGGAGGGGCTGGTAGAGCTTAGTTGTACCTGAACCCTAAAAGTGGTTTGTAAACTCTAGCTTACCTTAAAAGGTAGTGAGTGAAGGAAGATGGTCAAGGAGAAGGAGTTGGGTCCGGGGTTTGGTACGGAAGTGGAGTTTGAAGGAGGTTGCGGAGCGGTGAGAGGAGGGAGGAGTAAAGGAGAAGAACTTAAAGGAAAAAGGGTTGAGATGTGGAATAGAAGTAAAAGCCCCAGTTGTTTGTATCAAACAAGGTAGACGGGTGTTGTATTCTAAAAAATGATCTGGCAGACCTTTTGTGGGGCGGAGGCCCCAGGTCTTTTATAGCCAAATGTGATGGCCGCACTTAGACGTCAGGTCTTCAAAACGTTCTTGGTTGAAACTAAGTCCACGCGTGGATTGTACTCACTCAAGCTTGACAGACTAAGTCCACGCATGGAACATTCGCGTGGATTGTGCTTCACTTGATCTCAACAACCCGTGAGTGTTGTGGAACTCTACTTAGTCGCGCTTACTCACGCACTCTTTGTCTTTGGCGCGTGCTGTGCTTGGAGCGGCACTATGCGCACACAGTTCTTCTGCTGTGCGTGCAGTGTCAGCCTTGGCGCTGTCTGGACTAGCCAAGGGCTGACAGAAAACCACAGGGCAAGCCAGCCAGCCAGCCGCCACTGAGCACACTGAATGAAACAACACCACAGGGTAGGAAAACAGAACCAACAACGGAAGGTGTATCTACTAGAACAACACCACAAGGTACAAAAACTGAACCAGGGCTGCAAGGCACAATCCCACATCCTTCAGCTGTGGATGAAACTGTGACTGCCCCAAAAATCCAGCAGAACTTCATTTTGACCACAAGGACCAAGACTCCAGCTTCAAAAGTGACATCAAGAACCACAGATTTCCAACAAAGACATCAACCACAGATTTCCAGAAAATACATCAAGGAATGCCTCTGCTGTCAACATTGATACATTTTAGATGTCCAAAAGGTTCAAATTGTATTAGATACAGCACAGGAGCCCCAAAGAGGTGCTAGCACAAGGGATGGGAGAATAATGAATAAAATTCAAGCATGTCAGACAAGGCACTGGCCCTATATACACCAGGGAAAATAAACCTTCACTAGACTACAGGTCACATCAGCCTAATTCCAATGAGCTTCCCACCATTTGCACATTTGGCCATATGGTAAATATGTCATTTTGTACCCATTTGAGGTTACCCGGCACCCACGGGCGGGTATCGCTCGCACCAGCCAGACACCCGCCGGGCGGTGCCGGGTGCGGTGTCTGGTGTCTGTTTTGTCTCCAAAACCAGCGGGTACCTGGGTACTGCTAGCTGTACCCGCCTTATACCCAGGGAGCTAGGGGGCCTTGAGCTGGGTTTTTTCCCCTTCTTTGATCACTAAAATCCAATCACTGACCTCTGGGCCCTTCCAATCACCACCTCACCAGCCCACTCCTCGACCATGGGATCCACCTGCAAGTGACACAAGTCTTACAAGCCAAGCCGAGCGCCGGTTGGACTGCTGCCGGGCACGCCCTGCAGCGCTGGTCGTCCTCGGGCAAGCCGGGTGGTTGCGAGCTGGCGGAGGAGCCGCCGGTAGCAAGGGAGGTGGGTCATGGTGGAGGGGAGAGAAAAGGATGAGGATGGCTGGGATGAGACGCATTGGCTTCACTACACACTCCCAGGTACCACTGGTGCCCCCCTCAAGTACCGCCCACACCCGCTGGCACCCGCCAGGCAGTGCCGGGTGCGGTACCTGGTGTTCATCTGAGTCCAAAAAACAGGCGGTACCCGGGTACCAATTGCCATCTTTACCATATGGACAGCCCCCATTAGGAAAAAAAGGGGTAATTGTAGCATATTTTTAAAGCAGCAGTCATTGGCGATAATTTATTTTTCCTGGTGTATAACTAGACAAAGTGGGGAGCATCTTAATAAACAATAATACCCACATGGCAAGAATAAACACACACAAATAATATAATAGAAATCAAGGAAATCTACAGAGCTGCAGTATAGACAGATTGAACTCAGGAGCCAAGAATAAGCAGGATGAAAAATAATATTCCTGAGTTGGCTAGCAAGGAGAAAACTTTCTGTGATCAAGAGAAGGAAGCCGCTCCTCAGATTTAACCAGAACAAATACTATGGAGAAATCCTTCCCCAATATCAACCCTTATATATAAGTTACATTTGTACTGGCTTGCTGGAACCAACAGCCTAGTATTGGTCTAAATTTATCATCCTTGAATTGTAGTAAGATTTCTGTACAGAGCATTCTTCAAAGTAATCTCTCCTGATAATTGGTTACTTTTCTTGGAACTTTAGAATCTTTCAACTTGTTTTAAACTCATTACACGGAATCCTACTAGCTGTAATTCTAGATACCCTTGTCTCCTGATCTTTTCCATTAGATCATTCAAATCTATCCATACTTTCCTTTTCTTTATATCTCTTTTAAACTATCTCAATTGGTATAACAAGAAAAAGTCTGGGGTTGATAGTAATAAAACATTGGGATCTTCAGCCAACTAGAAACTATCATGATCCAAAACTTATCTCAATTGTTCCTTCAATACCTTTTATTGAAGAGGCCAGGCTTTGCTGGCTAAGTCAATCTTCATAAACTAGGATAGATCTGCTTGACTAGCGTAAATAAATAGAAAAGTGAATCATTCACATTAAAATCCATTTTCTTTATTAATTTCACCCCTTCTTACATTTATATCTAGTAAATTATATCTAATTCATATTAAGAATTTTACATTAAGTTTTTTCCTGCCTGCTCTCTACAAGAGAGCGCCAGCTGATATAGCTTCACAGGGGCGAAGTGAAGCAACATCTCCAGCAGGCAAACACCCAGCGGTACCACAGCCTCAGGACACAACACATAAAATACTGTTTTTTGCTTTTAAATCTCTGTTAATACCTATTCTTAGCTGAAATTTCAAACCCTCACATACAATCTTGCAGCCCTTGATCTCAGCTGTCTTGTACAGGCCATTCTTGTGAGGGCTGTTCTTGATCAATGCGATGAATCCATCAGATAATCCAAAGGCTGAGGTCAGACACACTGGATGACTTCCTGTCAAGATCTGCGGGCCTCCCAGAAGTGATCTAGAGCCCAAAAAGCTAGATTTCCCTGCAAAGATTTTCCAAGTGGTGGTGTTGTGTCCAACATATGTAGAAAGAAAATCTGATGCTGATAGATCTGTTGGCCATAAAAAAACAGATGGTTAAGGGGTGATAAATGGGTTAGAAGGAAATTTCAGACAAATGACTGGCCAGGCTCAAGCCAAATGTTGGATTCAAGTCTCCTTCGGAGGTTGCTATACGCTCCCCCGAGACTTGTATTGCCACCCCGAAGGATGCTGTTCGGGGCCGAAAATCGAGGCTGAAGGTGAACTTTGAAGTGACAACATCCACCTCATCACCACCACCACCACATCATCATCCAGCTGTCGTTGGACCTTCTGGGCTCCGCTAGAAATCGGGAATCTACTGCGAAACTAAATGGACCGAACGTCAGTATAAATATGGTTGTTGAACTTCAGGCGTTAAACCAACTAATGTGGGATTGATGGGACTACACATATTCTGCTGAATTGACTATTGGCGACCATGCACAGTCAGGAGTTCAAATCATGCGTGGCATCAATTCGTTCGAGGACGGCGTCTCAACTGGTCCCCGAACATAAACAACGATTGCTGGATAATTCATCGCCCAATCGTAAGAACCAACGAGCCCCTGGAGCCCGTGGAGAATTCGCAAGGCTAGCCGGAATGATTGGAAAGGACATCCAACAAACCACCGTCAAACTTAGCCAACTTGCACAACGTTGAGTCTCCAGAAGAGCTTCATCCTCTGGACTCGCTCACTGTTATTTCCCCCGTACTCCGCTAACATGAAACCCCTCTTTCGTTCTGTCCTTTCCTTCAGTTGCCAAACGAAAGACTCTATTTGATGACCGACCAGTAGAAATCTCGGAATTGACATATATCATCAAACAAGATATCGCTCAACTAAACCAACAGATCGCCCAGTTACAAACCTTCGTCAAGCAGAACTTGTCTTCAAATCGTGGTCAAAAACAGCCCGTAGACGAACATAACAACAACGTTGTGATGATGCTACAGAGTAAACTGGCCGATACTAGTATGGGATTCAAAGATGTCCTCGAAATTCGCACTCAGGTCAATCTTTCTTTCATTGTGTGAGATTATATTGACACTCATTGAAACCCCTCATTCACGGGATCTGTACCTCGACAGAACATGAAAGCTACTCGAGACCGGACCGAACAATTCCAATTCAATACCCCCGGGCTTGCCACAGCGTCTCAATCAGGTATTTATCGCTGTATTCGATGACGGTGGAAGACCAAAACAAAGCGTGGCTTATTGATCCCACTGATAGTCCTCCGTTCCCGCCCCACGTCTTCCACCCCATATAATTCACAATCGACAGATTCGCCACTCTACGCAGCCCAACAAGCAGGGGGAGTCGCTTCCGCTGTCAATAGAACACTGTATGACTCTAAAGGTAAAGGAAAATCTACTCAAGAAGGGTACCATCAAAATGAGTATCTGGCATTGGATATGGGCAAAAACTCCAATCCGGCTGAATCTGGTGGCCCTCAAGGATACATGCAGATGCAGTTAGCTCAAGATAATTCAGTTGAGTGAAAATCTAAATCGTGTGAAGTTTGTTAAATTATTTCAGGAAATTAAAGTTTTTGGGTCTCCTTCCATTTTTCTTATTTCCTCTAAAGGATGCATATCTACAACAGCGGTCAACAGCCATCGAGTCGATTGAATCGACGATCACTGAGCTTGGTTCGATCTTCAGTCAGCTAGCAACAATGGTTGCTCAACAAGGAGAACAAGTCCAACGGATCGACCAGGACACGATCGACATCGAAAGTAACATCCAATCCGCCCAATCTGAATTGCTTAAATTCTATTCAAGTATCTCTGGTAATCGCATGTTAATGTTCAAAGTCTTTGGGATGATCATGATCTTCTTCTTGGTATGTTCCTCTTCTTTCATCCCTTCTTACCACCCCCACTATTTTCACCTCGAAGTCATCACTTTCCTTACTGATTCTATATCCAATTATTACTTCCTCGCAGTTATTCGTCTTACTCACGTGAACATCAAATAGAATCTCTGGAATGCTTTGTGTTTTTCTTTTTGTAATAAACAAATCATTAAACTTCTGTTATGGGATCCGGTGTTATGGGATGCAGCATGTTCCTTTTTGATTATTTAATATTGATTATCTCACAAATTTTGATTTGGTATAAATATGTAAATCTTCACCGTCCATCATCGGTCCGTATACGCAACTCGGCCCCCTAAGCTCGTTCGGCTCATCTTGCACAGTTTGACATAAATCGCTAAGTTCGTTATACCGCCGCCCCAGGAAGGGCCAGTGGATGATTGTTCTTTGGTGAGATTTTTCCCTCTCATTTCGTACGCACGATTACACACTTGAGCGTGCTGGTATTTCACTCTACCGACACTCCGTTCCTGCCTCATCCTTTTTGACGGATCTTGGGCTGCACGCTAAAAACATTTTTCCCGCTGGTCAAGGGACGGCGGCTTATCAGGCGCTATACCCACATCTATATGGCAATCGTCCCTACACTTCACCTCCTTTGTTCTCAATAGGCCTTTCATCCTTCGAGATTTGTGATGTTCTTTGTGTCTGTGTGCCCCTGTAAGAGTTCCATCGTGGTTGGTCGCATCGGATGGCCAAGCTTTCGCGACAAATGCTCCCGTTTGTCATGGGGGAATCGAGTTCATACCACAACAATTCCGAAATGCCTTGTAATGCTTGCCCCACATTCACTACTGAACCGCCGAGCATCTGCGCATTAACTTGAGTGGATTTCGCCAATTATTCTTATATCCGACTGCATTGTATAAGACGCTCGACGGAGCGAATGCAAATCTGACGACAAGAAATGCGTCGCAGATCGGTCAGCCTCGCTCGGTATCGTGTCCAACCTCGGTTTGATAATTGCACATACCTGACGACAAGAAATGCGTCGCAGATCGGTCAGCCTCGCTCGGTATCGTGTCCAACCTCGGTGAGGAAAGGTTGGAACCGGTACCGGCGGGCTGAGTTAGACTAGGTACAAAGCGCAGCCGCAGTATGCAAGTATGTACAAAGGTTTGATACATGCATATACTGATGGATAAACTCGGGATGAGTTAAGTTTACCATCTTGGCTGTCCCGGCCCTCTAACATCCCCCCCCAAGCTGGTAAACTTCACGCCCTCAGACCAAGATTCGCCATCGCTCCTTCCATCTTGTTTGGTCCTAGTTTCTTGGTGAAAATGTCCGCTTGCTGAAGATGTGTATTCGTCCAGAAGATCTTGATGTTGTTTTCCCTGACGAAATCGTTGATGAAATAGAAAGCCCGCATCAAATATTTTGTCCTTTTCTTTGATGCATTGTCGCCTGCTATTAATATCGCCGCTTCATTGTCGCAAAAAATGTTCATCTTGATCGAATGATGAATATCTTCCAAAAGGATTGAGAGTCCTGCCAAGTGTTGCGCCCCATCCGATAAAGCCACATACTCCGCCGCGCAAGTTGATAATGCCACAACACTTTGCCGCTTCGCTCCCCACGCAATCGAATCCCCCAAATGCTTGATAACAAATCCAGACGTCGACCGCTCATGCTCGCCGCCCCAGTTCGCATCCGACCACAGATCCAGAGAATTTCCACCTCCCTTCAGATTTAGCTTTACCGATTTCGACCGCTTCAGATAACCAATCAGAAAGTCCAGCGCTTTCCAGTGCTTTGGCGATGGATTTTCACTGTACCTTGCTAGTAGATTCACGGCATAAGACAGGTCTGGCCGCGTCCCAGCTGCAAGGTACATCAGCGATCCGAGTGTTGATCGATATTCCGTCTGATCTAGAGGCTCGCCTGAGTGTATTTCTAGCGCTTCATCCGGCAGTGTGCTCCGCTGTGTGAAGACCGGCCTTGAGTAATCCGCCACGATTTGGCTGGCAAGCTTTTCCTGGTCAAGCTCCACTACATCAGCTTTCAACTTGATGTTTATACCCACTAGCTTTGTAACTTCATCCGACCATTTTATTTTCATCTCCTTCTCCATCGCCTTCCGAAGTTCGCCCATGAGTCCCTCATTTGATGCCACCGCAAATCTGTCGTCCACATGTAACCAAATGATAATGAAACCATTTCCGCGCCGATATATGTATAAAGATTGTTCTAACTCTGAAGCAATGAATCCCAGGCTTTCCATTTTTGATTTGAAAAATTTCCACCAGCATCGTGCGGCCTGTTTCGTGCCGTACATTGCTTTCTTGAGCTTCATGATCTTTCCTTTCAATTCCGGTCGAATTTCTATCGGCGGTTGTACATATACTTCTTCTTCAATGGGGCTGTATAGGTACGCCGAACTAACGTCGAAAGTCGCAATCGGGTAATGATATTTGATAGCCAGAGAAATCAACAGTCGGAGTGTGACCAACAATGCCGTAGGAGCGTATGTTTTGTTGCAGTCACGGCCCATAACTTGATTGAATCCTTTCGCGACGTATCTGGCGCGAAAAATTTCCGGGTCGTCACGTCCCATGCCCTCCTTGATAGCAAATACCCACCTGCATCCTAAAGCTTTTGCTCCAGGAAATGGATCTACAGGCACCCAGACGTCTAACTCAAAGAATTTGTCGATTTCGTAGTTCGCCGCAGCTCGCCACGCAGTCGAATCTCTTGCTTGAAGTGCTGATCTGATGTTGAGGGGAATTCTTCGATCTTCATTGATGGGCAAATTTGTTATGGCTTTCTCTTCCGCTTTAGCATGCTCGTCAGTGGTCTCTTCCCCTAATTTCAAAACTATCTGGTTGATGATGAAGTCCAGATCTCCTCGCTTGGCTTCTTTCTTCTTAACTGGTAAGTTTTGAAACTCCGGAAATATTACAGAAGTCGAGTGTAAGATGCGACCGTTTTGATTCGAGTGCACTAACCATCCTGCTCCAGCTGCCGGATAACCAATGAGTTTTCCCGCTATGGCCCGCTCCGACAGTTTTTCGCGCTTCTCTTTTGGGACGTGTACAATCGCATCTGCCCCAAACGGATATAGTACATTTGGATCCACTTTGATGTTGTACAACACCTGCAGGGGGCAGCTGTCGATCTTCTTGTTTGGGATCCGGTTGTGAATGTGAGCTGCCATCCTGTAAGCGTAGCTCCAGTACGGGCGGGGCATACCAGATTCGTGCAACATCGTCCTGGCCATGTCACCAAGTGTCCGGTTTACCCTTTCCGCCTCGCCGTTCTGCTCTGGGCTGTAAGGAGGTACCGGAGCTAGGGAAACACCGATGGGCTTGAGGAGTTTCTTCAGAGATGATGTGTACTCCAGAGCGTTGTCGCACCGGATGTTCTTGGGGTACCAACCAATGACGACGTTCAGATGATGCAGTCATTCCATGATCTTCGCCGGGACTTTGCTACGCTCTACTAGTGCGTCGCAATATATGTATGTTGTAGCGTGGTCCCTCATTGTCAGAATGTAGCGCTTTCCGGATAGGTCGTACGAGAAAGGTCCTGCGACGTCCGATACGAGCAAGTCTAGTGGCTCATCACGTGGGATCAGAGAATTCCCACCAGGAGACTTCTTATCAACACTCTTGGATTTTGCGCATTGAGTGCAGAAAAACAAGTCCCATGTTTTTCCATCAATTTCATCCGGATAATGCTGTCGTAGATATTTCCTCACTACTTCTTCCGATACGTGGCCGAGGCGTCTATGCCATAGGAATGTGTCAAATGATGGCCGTTGGGTGACTTTATTCAGATGGAGAGACTGGTTTAAATTACTCAAAAACCAACAAAAATTTCGGTACAACGTATTAAAGACTAAATTTGTGGGGCTAGTCAAAGTTGCTTCTTGCCCGCGAAATTTCAGCTGCCATCCTACACTCGTTAGTCTTCCAACCAAGAGAATTATTCCGTCTACGCCAGGGCAATAATATACGTCTTCAATCTTCACCTTGCCTTGCTTCATTGGGATCGTGATCGTCCCCTTGAGTCTGACATCAACGGAGCAGTCAGCTACTGCTAGCAATATTTTTCTAGGTCGTTCGAGTTCTTCAGTCGAGGTGTAGAGTGACAGGGAACCACTCACATGAGTAGACGCCCCCGAATCAAGCAAGATTTTCCCGTCGCCGACCTCCGGTAGATCTAGTTGACGAAGTCAATTGCTCTTTCCGAGCGGTTGTTCAGGTGGAAGGTAGTTCGAACCGGGTGTATCGTGTCCGTCTGGAGGCGGTCCTATAGCTCCTGACCCAACGTCCTCCCAGAATAGCCGGCAATTGTTGTGCCAGTGGCCGTCCTGCTTGCAGTAGTGGCAGCGGATGCCCCACTTCCCAGCGAGGTGGTTGGTGAGAGGATATCCACGGTAGGCTAGCGCTTTCTCAACCGACAGGTTCGGTTTGGGTTGGCTGACATTCGGTGGGCTCTGCTGGTTTTGTACGGCCTTCTGCTGTTGTCCAAATTGCGGGGGATTGTGCTTGTGAGGTGGCGCGTACCTTCCCGGCATCGACCTGACTGCATTCACCGCGTCTAAGTCCATCGGGGTGTATGAGTCGTCTAGATTTTGGGATGCCTTGCTTTGGGACTTGCCAGACGCAGCCTGAATCACTGTCATGACGTCGTTGAATGTCGCATCCTTAGTGGCTTCCAGCTTCTGGCTAACCATAAACTCAAAAGTCTTCGCATCTATGCCGACCGGAGCCGCAAAGCTGCTTTGGAGGAGGAGGCCTCCAGCTTCTTCCCACGATATCTTCAGCTGAGTCATCTCGGTCCACACCTTGCTCCAATTTGCTAGGTTTACATCTGTCCCAGGCGATCTGTCGCCGATGAGCTCGGCAAACTGGTTGATCACGTCTAGTTTATGCTGCCTGTCCGACCTGTCGCATTGATTCTTGAGTTGAGTGAAGATGGTCCATGGGTTATCAGAGTTAACCCCGTCCACGATGTCCAACAGAGTCGTTTTGATTGTTGACCGCAATAGACAAGCGATGGCTGCTTGATCTTTGGCTGACCTGGACACGAAGTTCACCTCGAGCTCGGTAAAAGTCCCTTGGTTTTCAAAGACATATTTCAAAGTCCGGTTGATTTTGCGGTCCCAGACTTTGAAGTTCGCTTTTCCTTTCGCGAGTCGGGTTTTCTTGGGATTGTGCATGTAGTGTAGGTCCAGCGGCTTTTTATGGAAGCTTTGGAGCACGCTGTTGACTCCTTCGGCTGGCGGAGTTGGGCGGAGGAGAGTGGCGTTGTTGAGCAGTCCTTCGAGGCGCTGCAGTTCGCCTTTTAGATGAAAGTAGTCTTCGGCGGATGGGGTTGCCCCCATTGCTACTGAAGTCGAGGATGAGGGTACTGGTTGATGGTTATTTTTGTAGTACGTTCGAGTTTTTTCTTCAAATTCTTTGATCGCTTCGAGTCTCTCTTTTTCTTCGATCTCTCTTTCTCTTCGTTGTTTCTCTAGCGTATCTTGTATCGCTTTCTCTTGAATCTCTTTTAGTTTACCTCCTCGACCGACCATTCAATGTTGGTCTCCCGAACTGTGGACTCAGATACCGAATAGCAGAACCGGCTTTTAACCTATAAGACGCTCGACGGAGCGAATGCAAATCTGACGACAAGAAATGCGTCGCAGATCGGTCAGCCTCGCTCGGTATCGTGTCCAACCTCGGTTTGATAATTGCACATACCTGACGACAAGAAATGCGTCGCAGATCGGTCAGCCTCGCTCGGTATCGTGTCCAACCTCGGTGAGGAAAGGTTGGAACCGGTACCGGCGGGCTGAGTTAGACTAGGTACAAGGCGCAGCCGCAGTATGCAAGTATGTACAAAGGTTTGATACATGCATATACTGATGGATAAACTCGGGATGAGTTAAGTTTACCATCTTGGCTGTCCCGGCCCTCTAACACATTGGAGGACTTCCCGTCACTTTTGAACAGATCTGGAATTTCAGATTTCGCAGGGAAATCTGGAATCTGGAACTCTGGATCACTTCGGGGATCTTCGGGGACCCAGATTTCCCTGCGAAATTTGATATCTGGTGGCTCAGATCTGACTTTCCAGATCAACGGGAAGTCCTCCATTGATTGTTTTGAGAATGGAGGACTTCCCGTCAATCTGGAAACCCAGATTTTCCCAGATTTTGCAGGGAAATCTAGGCAGATCTAGGATTTGGGACAATCGAGCCCAGATTTCCCCGCAAAATCTGGAAAAATCTGGGTTCCCAGATCGACGGGAAGTCCTCCAATTTGCCTGTCTAATGTTGATTGACTAAGATTCTACGATTTTTCCCAATCAGCTATATCCCAATTCGTAATGGCATTGTTATAGAATAAATAGAGGAGCATCAAGAAGAAGAAAGAAGAAGAAAGACCGCTTCCTGCCGGTAGGATCTTTGAACCACTGTTGTCATTCTCCACCGCGAGAAAAAGGTGATTCTATCCTCACAGATTTTTCTCGTTTTCCGTCACTATGTAGTGCTCGACAGCAGAATGTTGGAATACTGGGGCAAGGGTCTTTCGTTTCTTAGTATCGCCAGCCACCTCCTGGCCCTTGGCCTGCAGTTCTTCTTCAACAAAAATGATCCGCGTAAGTTACAACCCACCCAACTTCCATCACATCAGCTTTGGCCTAGTTTTTTTCCGCCCCATCAGATTTCAAGGTGGAACTGGATTATGTGAGATTATAGCCCCAGACCAGCAACGACCCCCGCGGAAGTTAGCGCGGTTAGACCAGAACCCAGACCACCCGCAGCAATCTTTCAGAGAGCTCGCGCGGACAGACCCAAACCACAACCCAGCTGCGCAAAGAGGTAAGCCCCTCTAGCAGTCAAGCCAAACCCTAAACCAAAGCTTTAGCTGACGCGAGTCGCACGGTCCTTTGCAGACACGGCATTCGCAACGGCAACCGCAGAGGAAAAAGGTAAAATAGAACATGCCTCCGGGTACGTAGCCAAGAAGAGATAAAGTTGATATGCAGACAAAGCTGACCAACTTTATACTCGACAGAACCCTCGCGCGGCGTATTCGGAACAAGGCGCAGAACTCACTCCTAGCCAGGATCACGGCCAGCACCGACCAAGGTGAGCAGATCCCATTCTGGAGATCTAGCAAACAAAGAAAGCAATAGAACTAAAGCGAAGCCAATCATGCTTCTTGCTACAGACCCAGACCAAGACCACCCGTACAGACAGGAAAAGACTAAGTTATTTATATAACTAGTCCCTGCATCGGTGAGTTAAAAGAAACAGAAAAAGTGCAGCAAAACCAGTCTGGAGATGTCTCTGACAGATGCGCATTCTATCGCTCCAGACCCGTTAAACTCGTCACACACAAGCGAAGCATCAGCGCAAGCAACCAGGAAGCTTTATCCAGAATCCAGCATAACCTAGTGCTGCTTTTAGGTAAACTTCCTCTCTCAATAACTTTACTTTTCTTATCCAGAAAATACGTGTATATACAGAAGAGTTATTAAGACAAAGAAATCTATTTTAGTTGCTCTAAATCTTTCAGATTATGGCTCCTTCATCGGTAAAACACAGCAAATCCTCCGTCTAGACTCTAGAGCGCTTCTATGGAATCCCTTTTGTCAGTATCTTTTAGAACCTTGTATTCTCCTGTTGTGATCAAGTCACATGCAGTCGCTCTGATGGGGCCCTAAAACACCTAACATGTGTGTCTCTTTTAACATCAACGCAAAAGGCTGAGCCGCCTGTGGGGAAGCTGCGGTTTGCAAATCCGATCCAACCAACCCAGACTTACTATAATCGAGACGCTACCGTAATTTATTGCCCGAATATCACTGGCAAACAATCTCCAGATTAATATAGTACTTATTGCTTTCTCTCCTTGTTCATATTATTATCGGGTTGCGATCTCGAAAAAAAGAAGCGTACCCCTGCCTGTCCTCAGCAAACCTTTGGCGGAAACACTTCCAGTGAACCCTACCAGAGTTGGCTCAACGGAAATAAAATAAATCCTCTGGGATACGTTAAAGCATTTGGTCCTGGTCAAGAGGATTGCTTGACGTGAGATCAATATTTTTTTGAATGATATATGTTCATGACTTTTTGCCTTCTCGCGTCTTTCACAGATCACTAGACCAGCAGGTACAACCAACTCCTCCCATCTCCCAGTGATGTTTTTCATTTGTACGTCTTCATTTTGCTTGTCTATTGAGCAAGACTTCTAGCTAAACTCCCTGCACCAGTCCCTGGTGGCTTCAATTTCGGGGTTAGCTGGGAGCTAACTCCCAAACTCTTGGTCAAGAATAGCATGGATATGGGCCTTCCAATCATACACGTCACTGCAAATCATAGATTAAATGTAAGTATGGTTAGGAATCGATGTCAATTTGATATTTGTGTATATGCTTACAATGTGATCACTTCGGATTAGGCCTTTGGGTTCTTGGGTGGGAAAGAAGTTGCTGAGGCGGGCGTTGGAAATCTTGGATTGAAAGATCAACGATTGGCCATGGAATGGATCTATAAAGGCTCGGAAACTGCGCGATACAGTCCGGCGGTGGTGTCAGCTCTCACGTGTTGGTACCCGGGTCTCCAATCTCGGTACATTGCTATCATACTGACTAACCTGCGCGATACAGTCCGGCGGTGGTGTCAGCTCTCACGTGTCGGTACCCGGGTCTCCAATCTCGGTGAGGAAAGAGAGGAGAGCCCGGGCAGGTGAGAGCCGGGACTGTAGGCGCGTGTCGGTGACAGGTTAGGTTCGGTGCCTGTCACCAACAAGGTTAGAAACTATGTACATGTTAAGTAAGTACATAGTCTCTAAGCTGTAGTTCGTGCATAAGTGCATGACTACTCTAACAGGATCAAAGTCAGTTGTCAATTTCCGTTTTGTTTTATCTCTGTCAGTTAAGTAAGAGGTTCTGAGATGCCCAAGCTGTTGTAACAGACTTACATCTCTCAGTTTGGCGGCGATCCTAACAAATATGGTATTCAAAATTGCATATGTCACTATTTACATAAAATCATAAAACCAATTTTGGCTGGGAGATGTCAGCGTGCATAAAACTTAAAGTGACATCTCCCAGCCAAAATTGCAGTTTATGATTTTGTGTAAAAAAATCTTATGCAATTTTGAATACCATACAAGTGACGATCTATGGAGAATCATGTTTGTACATTTTCATGAAATTTTCTTCGGACAGGTACTCAACACCTGAACCACCTCATTTCATTTCCTTTGGCTTCATAGCTGGCGCCATTTTGGTATTGCATCATGGGTCAGCACAACAACCTTTTCCGTGCCGCTATATGTCACAGTGGAACTGCAATTCCAATTGGCAGTGAGTGATTTATATTTTACTTAGCATTCAAAAAGTCGATTTCATCTAAGGTCACTGGTTGGGCCTATCTCAGAGCTATTATCTGATGGCGCCGGCCAACAAGCTTTCGATCGTATTGCCAAGTTTGTACAGTGCGAAGATGCATCTGATAAACTGGGTTGTTTAAGAAAGGCGCCTTTCAAAAGAATTCTGTGAGATTCATGGGTTTTTACGAACCAAAGTGAAATTTTTTTAACCCTTTCGCATTTGGTGTGACATAGCAAGGCTTTGGGACTGTTTCCAGGAATGCTTTCCTTGGGCGCGTTCCCTCCGACATTTTCACCTGTAGTTGACGGTGAATTTGTCACAGGATCTATCCAGAATGCACTCAAAGCAGGAGAATGTTTGTTTGATTCGGTAGCTCCAATCTTTCTCACACTCTAACTTGATGATTGAATTCCAAAACTTGTAGTTGCTAAAATCTTTGTTATCACTGGAGACGTTCTGGATGAAGGCACAATTTTGGCACTGGGAACGCTTCCTCTGCACACCAAAGAGGAGCTCAGGAGCTGTAAGTGCCCCTCAACCTCTTGATCCTTAGTAATTCTTGCAACCAATCGATTTCATTCAACTTAGTCATCACCAAGAAGTTCCAGAACCCAACACCCGAGCTTATTGCAAAGATACTCAAACTGTGGCCTTCTGATCCCAAATCAGGCTCACCCTTTGCCGCAGGGGATAAGTACGCTCTCACGCCGGTCTACAAGAAGTATTCAGCAATGCTGGGTGATATAGGCTTCCAGGTGAGCCACTCGTGAAATTCAAGGCCATTTGTCTTTTTTTAATTTTTGGTATTCTTTTAGGGCCTGAGGCGCCTATTTCTTCGATTGACCTCCCCATACATGCCCACTTGGAGCTATATTGATCAATCAATGCAACATGACCCTTTCATTGGTTAATTAACTTCACTATGCTACTGCTATCCTGTTGGTAAACTGACTGATTAGACAATTTATCTGAAACAGGAGCATTCCATGGGTTGGACCTGCTTGCACTACTTGGATTGGTCCCAGGTGGACAGAAAAAAGAGTATCAGACCCGCTGGATTGCCTTTGTAAACAACTTGAACCCAAACCACCCCGGACTTGCGGAGTGGCCTACTTATGATAAAGGGACCCAAAATTTGGTCATTGATAAACACGGCGCCGATGGCGCTGCACTCGACGACTTTCGCTCAGAAGCCATCGAGTTTTACTTATCCAACCTTGATGCCTTGACCCCCAAATCCCAATAATATTTCATTTAATTTGAGCTTGCATCTCTTGGGTTCATTGATTTAAAATTAAAGTCGGTCAGCAAGAATGATATCCAGTCATCTCCAGCTCCGGGAGAAGAGATTTTACTAATGTCCACCCACATTTTCAGGTGGACATTGACCAGCAGCTAACACCTGTATCTGGACTTGATGAACAAGTATAAGCTGTTCATCATGCTGGGGAAGTCCTGGATTGTTGAAAACCACTTTCTGGCCATCCATCTGGGCTTTTCCAAGCTTTTTTGACAGTGCATACTTTCTAACAAGCTCAGGAAGGCCAGTGAAATGACCAGTATGTGCTGGTCATTGGGATAGGGCTTCCCTGACTAAGGCACCCCTGTCATTTTTCCACTGCAATGATTGGCCAAATTTTGTGCTGGAAATCAATCCACTGCCTCTCTGAACTCAAACCTAATGAAGCCAGCCTTCCCAAGCTTGGTAGGCAGTATATAATGGCCAACCAGCTTGGAAAATCCCAGCTGGATGGCCAGCATGTACTGGCCACCCAGCTTGCAAAAGCCCAGCTGGATGGCCAGCATATAGTGGCTGTTGACACATTGGTCTGTGGAGAATCCCTTTGTGTACCACTACCAGCCACTGGGTGGAGAAACCCATTAGTTGAGCACTCGGACGACAGATTGCAATTCACAAGCCACGGGCTATTTTCGGCCAGATTGTTCCCAAAGGAAATCCGAAGATTCCCAAGGCGCAAAGCTAAAAAAAAATCTGCTCAGAATCACCCTCAAGATGTTATTTTCTTTTTAAATAGCTGATGAGTGTAAAAAATGTGAAAATTAGACCCGGAGAGTGTCCCGAGAGGGACGCGGGGTCCCGAAGGACCCCCGTTCGAGTGTTGTCAAGTTCGCCCAACTTTCATAGAACGACTTCCAACTTCCCACCTCGATAATCCAAACAACCTCACATATCTCACCAGCACCTCCGCAATTCAAACGCGAGAAAAACTCAAGCAAGATGGACATCCTCAAGGCAGAAATCGAACTGAAAAGAAAAGGCAGTAGTACCACAGAGGGACAACCGACGAAGAAGAAGTACATGCGCAAGGGCGACCTGGCCAAGCTAGAAGCAGAGCGTGAGCTGGAGGAGAAGAAGAAGAAGAGTGACGCAGAGAAGATCGAAAGAGATCAATCAAAACAAAAGAAGAATATCAGAGAAGGTATCAATCTTAATTCGAAGGGAATCAACAACAGTGGAAGTGCGACTCCGACGAACCCACAGACGGAAGCAGAAAACGAGAACCAACCTGAGCTGTTCAACATCTCGAATGAAGAAGCCGTCCGAAGGCTGAGGAACAAAGGCCAACCGATCCGCCTATTTGGGGAGAGCGACAAGGAACGCAGACTCCGGCTGAGGGCGCTCCAGCTGATCGAAGAACGGACGGAAGGAGGGCGGAACGAACTGATGCAAGCCTTGGAAGGTGTCGAAGGCAAAATGGACCTGGAAGTCCTGCCCAAACAAACTAAAGAGACCAAGAACAGCGGTAATCTCGCTTCGAAGGCCGCGGGCCAAGGGCCGGGTGAGCTTGATGGCTCCGGTAACGACTCCGATGGCGACTTGGCTGCTGCTCAGGACGGCGAAGTCACCGTTGACCTCAATCTCATCAAAACCGACCCTCGCAAAATCTATCCTCAGATTTACTTCGCCCTTAAAGTAATCTATTGTCACATCCAAGAATCCCAGACTGTCATGGTTATTGACTCTGTCTTTTTCGTTGGGTCGTTTAGCGTGTCTTGAAAGAATGGGAACAATCAATGGCTGAACGCCCAGGTGAGTCAACGTCCGATCAATACATATTCCATCAGCGCATACTAATCATCTCGAATTACCCCAAATTGTTTCCTTTGTTTACATTACCATATAGACCATATACGGCGCAGTGCCCAAGGAAAACTAGTCGCAGCGACCCAGAAACAATCCGCCGAATATCTGAAGCCACTGTTCAAGTCACTAAGGAAAAGGGTAAGTGACTGGCGACCGAAAGAGCTAGCCATGAATCTAACGTTATGTCTGGATCGTCCGGCCGCACCCAAAGGAGCTCGCGCCAGACGTGCTACAAGCAGTCGCCGAGATCGTCCACCACATGCAAACGCGGGAATACATCCGTGCAAACGACGCCTATCTCAGACTCTCCATCGGCAATGCGCCCTGGCCCATCGGAGTCACGATGGTCGGCATCCACGAACGCAGTGGCCGGGAGAAAATCTTCAGTAACAATGTCGCTCATGTCTTGAACGACGAAGTCAGTCGGAAATATATCCAGAGCTTGAAACGGTTAGCTTCTCTTTTCTTCCTTTTCCACTTTGGCGCAGTTTTTCCGTGTGTTGTCGTGCCAACTCTGTGATTATTTGTTCCTTCGACTTCTTAGGATCTTGACGTTCGCCCAAACCAAACGTCCTCCAGACGACCTGGCAAGAAAGTGCGCTTTCTCTCAACCCCTTCTCCCCATGAAACATGACCCAAGAATAGCCAAGCTAACTCACATCAACATCATTGTCCCCTCCTTGTCACCGCATTCTTCCCTCTTGTTTCAACTGTGTAGGATGGGCTAAAAAGCCTAGTGCCATCCACTTTTTTGTATTTCCCTTCAAATCAATGACATTTCTACTGAATGTTTCTATATCTCTATGTACCAACTTGAAAAAGAAAAAACATCATCAACCCAAGCTACTTCGTTTTGTTGTTGACCACAGAAGAGCTCGGTCCAATGCACATGCGCAAACAAACCAACAATCCTCCTTGCTTCCACTTTGAAAGAATGTCTACATGTCGGTACTGTAAAATACAAGTACTACGCACTTTTGATGGGAAGAGACATTTTCTGGCTGTACTTATTTGATCCACTTTTGGCCTCGATATTTTGAATCTTAACATTTCCCTGGACAGCTGCGGTGCTGTCGCGTGACAGGTTGGGTGTCACAGCCCCAGATCACCATGGCTGCTGGCACGACCATCAGACTGACCGACACCGACGACCGACCACCAAAGTTGCAACGCGGGGCGGACACGAACGAAGCGCCAGACAGCGGCAGATTTCGACGGCGGAAGGAGCGCAAAGAGAGAGCGAGAGGATGGAGGTGGGGCTGCCGACGATGAACACGATGCTGACCCAGCTCAGCCGGCTGGTCCCGGCCTTCCTGTACCCGTCGCTGCGCACGCTGCTGATCAGGACGCTCCAGATCGGGCCCTTGCCCGGCCATGTGGGGTTCATCATGGACGGCAACCGCAGGTTCAGTCGCGCCGTCGGCCTCTCCGTCGCCGACGGCCATCGCGCCGGCTTCGAGGCCCTCAAAAGAGTCCGCTCCTCTCCACCCCTCTCTCTCTCCCCGTCATATGTCTTATCCCGGATTGTGTGCACAGATCTTGGAGCTCTTGCTCCGGCTCAACGTCCCCCACGTCACCGTCTATGCCTTCGCTATCGGCAACTTCAAGCGGTCGCCGGAGGAGGTCAACAAACTGATGGATCTGGCGCGCACCAAGCTCGTCCAGATCTGCGAGAAAGGGTAAGCATCCATGTCCTCTCTCTCTCTCTCTCTCGCAGAGAATGCTGAGGAGGGCTTGGTTTGGGACGTAGACAGTTGTTGGATAGGTACGGGATCCGGGTGGTAGTGATCGGGCGGAAAGATCTGCTGCCGGCGGACATCAAGGCGTCGGTCGAACGAGTCGAGGAGATGACGGCGAACAACAAGAAGTGAGCGCGCGCGATCTGCGCCCCGGTGTCTCCAGTGGCTGACATGCATCTCCTGGGCCTTGGTCGGCCGGGATCCAACAGCGGGTGTTTGAACGTCGCGTTCCCGTACTCGTCGCAAGAGGAAATGGCCAGCGCGATCTACACGACGGCGCAGGACGCGATCGCGCAGCACGTGCCCGCCGCGTAGGTGCCCGTTCTGCCCAGACACTCCGTCGGCCGCTCTGACTGTTTTCTCGGTTTTGTTTCGGCCACCGAAGGGCGATCGACATCGACACGATCGCCGGCAACCTGTACACGGCGCACAGCCCGCCGCTCGACATCCTCATCCGCACCTCCGGCGTCTCGCGGCTGTCGGACTTCCTGCTGTGGCAGACCACGCTGAACTCGAGCGAGTACGCGCGGCCGGCAGACCCCGTCGATCCGCCCGAGCCGCGCCAAGAAAGGCGCAAGACCGCCCGCGGCCCCCGCCGGAACACAACCGCCGGCGCATCCGTCCATTTCGTCCCCAAGTTCTGGCCCGACTTCGGCCTCCTCGACGTCTTGCCGGTCCTTCTCGGATGGCAAGCCGAAACAATCATCCACCGGTTCCTCCCCTTTCTTCACTGAATATAAACCATCACTCCCATTAGCTCTCTTTCCGGCTTGAATACTTTCTTGTTGGGGCGGGGGAAGGCGTTACTTGGTGTTTCTTGAATGACATGTAAACTTTGCAGAAAAGGCCCAGTTTCTTTTATTTATACATGTCTACTGTTTCGTGCTTGATACATATGTATTTCTTTTTCCTTGATATCGAGTCCAATTTGATGTTCCATTTGACTGTTCGGCAACATCATAATGAAAAGAATACCCCAAGGGCAATCTTCCCAAAACGCAGCAAAACAGGCACCTGGAGACAGGGGCACCAGCCGCTCCCCGGGCTCCCCTGCTTCCTTGCGTCCCAAATAAATAAAAAGCCACACCAAGGAAAGAACAAGACCTCTGAGGTGTGGGGATATGCCACACATACGTATACATGCGTAAAGAAAGTACGAAAAAGAGCAGGGTTTTTATTTTGGATGGCAAGAAGAAGAAAAGCGGAGGTCAATGATGAGAAGAGGGCGAGTTACGGGGGACGTCCCAGTCCAAGATGCCGCCGTTGTGTGCGGCTCCGGCCGAGGGATGGGCGGGGGCGACGGGGGGAAGATGCTTGGGGGGCCCCCAGGAGATGCGGTGTAGGGAGCCGGCAGCGGCGGGCGAGGAGGAGAGGCCGACGCGGCGGAGCCGGTACAGCCGCCGCCACCCCGCCCCGATCGTCAGCGCCACGCCGGCCAAGGTGGCCCCCGTGACCACATAGAACGCCGACGGATGGGCCTCCAGGTGGGTGCGCAGGTTCATCCCGAACAGGCCTGTTTCCAAAAGGACAACAAGGAGCAGCACATGCGCGCGAAGGTCAGTGGCGGCCCGCGCCAATGCGGGAGGGAGGGACGCACCGGCGGTCAGGGCCCCCACGCCGAGCCCCATCGTCCCGATCGACACTTTCAGGTCGAGCGCGAGCAGCGTGTTGCGGTTGGAGTCGAGGATCAGGTCGATGATCTCTTCGGTGCTCTTGATGTTGGTCTGCATGATGCGGCTGCCAAGTGTCAGTCTTCTCCGTCTCTCTTCGCGCGGAAGACCGGCGACTCACCAGTGTCGACGTGCCCTAGGACATGGTGGAGAATGTGTGCATCAGATCGGGCGCGCGAGAGGCTGAGATCGGGATCGGACATACCTCGTGCACGATCTCTTCCACGTACTTCGAGAAGGACTCCAGCAGCTGCTCGAACTCCTCGTGGTCATGACACGCTCTGGGGCTTTTCTTCAGGATCTTCTCGCTCAGATAGGCATTCGCCATGTCTTGCTCTACACACGCCCCAAAGTCAGCATTGTTTTGTGAGGGGGTGGACAGGGACTTGGGGCGGACCGTTTTCGAGGATCTCGTCGAGACAGCGCTGGACGAGGAGTGCGCGGCCGTTGAACGCGGACAGACGGCGCGAATAGAGCAGCAGCTGCTTGAGCTTCTCGCGCTCTGGAAGCAACAGTTTAGCAGAGTGGGGGGGGGGGGGGGATGTGGAGGGGGGGGAGGGGCGACGGACCGATGTTCTGCTCGAGGCCGTCCAGGAGGCTGGAGACGAGGGTCTTGAGCACGCCCAGCTCGCTCTCCAAGGCCGCGGCGACCGCGCCCAGCATGGTCTCCAACGCCCTGCACACACATCCCGCAGCTGGTCAGCGTCATTCTCACAGCCAGAGGGTGTGGGATTGGGCACCTGAATTCGTAGGGCAGCGCGGTGGCTTGCTCGGCAGGGGCGGCGGCGGCCGGGCCATGGTCGACGAGGTTGTTGAGCAGGTTGTGGAGGAAGGCGGAGCGGACGGCGTAGTGGGTCTCGGCGGAGGGGGGCGCGGGGGCGGCGGGGCAGGTGGGGTCTTCGAAGATGAGGATCGAGTCCGCCCGGATCAGTGCGCGGATGTTGAGGACGTTGAACTGGGCGAGACACACGCTTCAGTGGGCGGCGAGAGGGAGGGTGAGTGAGTGCGGGTGGCGGGACTCACGATGATCGCTTCGTCGCGGACCAGGATCGAGGGGACGACGTTGGAGATGCGCGAGTCGATCTTGCGCAGATCGCGAGGCTACCCAGGCATCCCTCAGTGTCTTCGTTGTAGGGTGTGTGTGGGGGGGGGGGAAGAGATGGATGTACCTGGAGGCGGTTCTGGGCGCAGATCTCGCTCTTGGACATCGGCCGGGCGGGCAGGATGCGGGCTGGAGCGGAGGAGTGTCAGTGACAGCTTGGGCCGAATCGGGTGAGCAGGAGCATACCATTGCGGTCGATGTGGATGGGGCGGATGGCGGCGGAGTCTTCCCTGCGGGCGAGCGAGTTCCGTGGGAAGTCGGTGGGCTTCTGCGGCTCGGCGGGGCGGCTGGGGTGCGTGGGCAGGCGGGGCTGCTGCTGGCGCTGCTGGTGGGCCAGCCGGAGCTCGAGCGTTTTCGTCGAGGGCAGGAAGGAGAGCACTCGGCGGGTGGCGGCGGAGACCCTCATCGGATGGTTTGCACCAGAAACCTCAAAAGAGGCGAGCACTTCCATTTCAACAAAAAACAAAAAACAAACACAAAAACACAAAAAAAAAAACACAATAACACTAGGCTTTTACATAATCATGTCTCCTCGGGAAACATGTTCACCAGCACTCTCAAACACAAACCTAAAAACACACACCAACAGTGAGCATGCATCCGAGAGAGGGAGAGAGGACAGAAAATAGACGCACCGGCTGGCGATGTTCATCGACTGGAGTTCCTGGAAGAGCAGCTTGGCCGCATACGGGATGTACACTTGCGAGACTGCATCCACCCACAGCATCAGCACCATCCCAACACACACACAGGCAGAGAGAGAGAGAGCACGCAACTGGCAGTCTTGTTGCGGCACGACCGGCACTCAAACGACTGTTTCTTCAGATTCGCAATCGCCACCATCCCGCAGCTACACACACACCCCAAGAACATGCATCAGATATCGGGCAGCAGGCGGCGGAAGGAGAGCGGGCAGACTGACAAGTCGCAAACGTGCACCCGATACGCGTCGCTCACGTCGAACATCCTCTCTTTCAAGAAGGCCGCAATCCCGTGGGAGATCATGCAATCACGCTGCCATCCAAAGCTGTAAGCCAAGGGGAGACTACATGCGACAAGAGAGAGAGAGAGACTCAACTTCCATCTCTCCGAACCGGAGCCCGCCGTCTCGGGAGCGCCCCTCGACGGGCTGTCTGGTCAAGATCTGCACGGGCCCTCTCGCCCGGGAATGGATCTTGTCGTTGACCATGTGTTTGAGGCGCTGGTAGTAAGTCGGGCCGAGGTAGCACTGGGCCCGGAGCTTCTTCCCGGTGTGGCCGTTGAACATGATCTCGAGGCCGCGGGACTGGTAGCCGTTCTGCTTGAGCAGGTTCGAGATCGCCTCGACCGTCACCTCGCTGAACGGCGTCGCATCGCCCTCCGAGCCCGTGATCGTCGAGACCTTCGAGAGCAGACACTCCACCAGATGGCCGATCGTCATCCGCGACGGGATCGCATGCGGGTTGATGATGATGTCCGGACAGAGCCCTTCGGAGGTGAACGGCATGTCCTCCTGCCGATACAGGATCCCAACCGTGCCCTTCTGCCCATGCCGCGACGCAAACTTGTCCCCCGTCTCCGGGATCCGCGTCGACCGGATCCGCACCTTCACAAACTTCAGCCCGTCCTGGTTCGTCGTCACCAACACTTGGTCGATGATCCCGTTCTCCGTCGACTTCAGCGGCATCGACACGTCCCGCTTCGTGTGCGTCTTCATCCGCTGTCCGAGCTCCTCGCTATCCTTCGGGATCGGCGCCGTCTTGCCGATGATGATGTCGTCCCCCGACACCCTCGTCCCCGGAGTGATGATCCCGTCGTCGTCCAGCTTGTCGTACGTCCCGTGCTTCAGACGCAGCGTGCTGTCCCGCGTCGGCTTCTCGAACTCCTCCATCTGCAGCGCCCCCGCCTTCTTCTCCTGGTCCATGTACGAGCGGTAGTAGAACGAGCGGAACAGGCCCCGGTCGATCGACGACTGGTTCATGATCACCGAGTCTTCCTGGTTGTAGCCCGAGTAACACAGGATCGCCACAATCGCATTCTGCCCCGCTGGCAGCTCCCGGAACCGCAGGTACTCCATCGACCGCGTCGTCGCCAGCGGCTTCTGCGGGTAGTACAGGATGTTCGCCATCGTGTCCATCCGCATCCGGAAGTTCGTCAGATAGACCCCCATCGCTTGTTTTCCCATTGCCGACTGGTATGTGTTTCGTGGAGACTAAACCAGGAAAAGTGCATCAGAGGATATATATACTGTCTCGAATGTCCACATTGCACTCACTTGATTGTGGTCGGGGAAGGGGATAATAGAGGCACAGATGCCCAAGATCATTGCGGGGTGGATCTCGCAATGCGTCCAAGTATGCGAATACATGCTGATATTCCCCTTGAGTCGGGCCGCAGGATCGTAAGTTTCTTTAGGGACCTGGCCGGTCTCCTGGTACTCCCTAGACTGTTCGAGCTCTTCGGGGGTCATACAGATCATCACCGTCTCCTCCTCCTCGGCATCGAGATACTCGACGATGCCCTTGGAGACCAGCTGGCTCCATCCGAACGGCTGCCCCTCGTCCTCCGGCGCCTCGGCGCTCGGGTCCTCGGACGCGCTCACATATCCGTTGCTGAGCCACTCGATGTGTTCCTTCTTGAGCAGCAGCTGCTGGTTCTCGACGATAAACAACGGCCGACAGACCCGGCCGCCGTCCGTGAACACCCGGAGCTCCCGCTCCCGCACGTCCCGCATCACCGAGACCTCGGGCTCGATGTCTCCACATCGCCGGAGACGCTTGATGGTGTCGAGAAGCTCCGCCGGCGCACGATGGACGCCCTGCCACACCCCGTTCACAAACACCTTCGTGCCATTCGACATGTCCGACGAGAACTCGTCCAGGCTCTCCATCCCCCACTCCTCCAGAAACTCGACGATCGGCGCCGACGGTGAGCCAACAGAGATGTACGACATCAGCGCAAGGTTTTTGACCAGCCCACACGCCTGGCCTTCCGGTGTTTCGGCGGGACAGACCATACCCCAGTGGGAGTTGTGCAGCTGCCGGGGCTTGGCGATCTTCCCGTCTCGGCCGATCGGCGTGTTACATCGCCGGAGATGGGAAAGGGTCGAGGCAAACGTGTAGCGGTTCAACACCTGCGAAACCCCCGCACGGGCCTGCATGGCCTTCTTCTGGTCCCCCCAGTTTCCGGTGGCCAGTGAATACTTGAGGCCGTTTGTGATCGTATTCGACTTGACTGCAGCATTCAGATTGAATGGCTTTTGCATCTCCACACACTGTACATCATATCAGGGTCAGCACCGGTGAACACAACTTTGGGTGGGAGGCGCGATGCAGACCTTTTGCAGATGTCGATAGACATCTTTCGTCAGCTTACGAAACAACATTCGGAACAGACCGGCTAGAAGAGGCCCCGCAAGATCGAGCCGCTTCTTCCCGAAATGATCTCGATCGTCCAGGTCTCGTCGATCTAGGGCAGCCAGCAAGAGTCGATGGATCATGTATCCGAAAAAATACGCCTTCTTCCCCTGCTGTCCTTCCGACATCGAAATGTGCGGCAGCATCTCTTTCTGCAAAATCTCTTCGGCATATTTCAGTCGTTTTTCTCGCGATAATCCGGTGGCGGTTCCTCGCCTTCCGATGAAATCCAGGGCAACCTATCCAAACCAACACAGATGTGGGAAATCAGACTCGAGAAAGTCTTGAACGATAGGGAAAAATGGAGCTTGCCTCTTGCTCTTGGATCGGGAAGGAATCTTCCAAACATGGTTTGAGCATTTCGAACATGGCCGTGTCATTACGGTCGTAACAAATGTGCTCAAGGATATCCTTATCCGGGATGATTCCCAGGGCTCTGAAGACGACGACAATCGGGATATCGTTTCTGATGTAGGGCAGGGTAGTTTTAATCGTGGCACCTCCCCCCTTTTTTTGTTGAGAAAGTAACAGGAATGGTGGTCAGTATTATGAAAAAGAGAGAGAGAGAGAGAGAGAGAGAGAGAGGTGGTGGGTTGACCCACTGTCTTTTCCGCCTTATGGCCACCATACATTTTGACTTGCATCGAGCTGACCGTCTTGCTTCCTTTCTCGACAGCACTACGGATCTCGCTCAAGAACGAGACCGGCGACGGGGCGGCCTTGGCGAACACGTAGACGTGGTTGGCCGCCATTCTTTCCTGGGCAATCAGCACTTTCTCCGAGCCGTTGATGACAAAATAGCCGCCCTTTTGTTTGTTGTTTTAGGAGTGTGCAAAAAAAAAAACATGCATGAGCCACGGCAATCTCCAGAAAACGATGAGGTGTGTGTGTGTGTGGACATACGAGGTCGAATGGACACTCGTTCAGCTCAAATAAACCCGGATCATCCAGCTTGTCGAGGATACAGAACTCTGACCGCAGCATGATGGGCACCTATATGCGAATTAGCAAGACAAACAAACAGCAGCAGAAATCAGCAAACTCTTGACGAGGTTAAATATTTTCGGGTTGCTGCGAATGAGAGGGGATGGTCGAACTTTGCCGATGTAAATTTGAGTCGAGTTTTTTTCTTCGTTGTCTGTGTCGTCAGTAATGTAAATTGGTTCCCCAGTCTCTTCGTCGAACTCGCCGGTTGCAAGTTTATTCGACTTGCTCATGTCGACGTAGAGGGGAGAAGAGTATCTGCGAAGAAGAGAACACATATACACAAGCGATGTCAGACCAGGGTGATAAAAGAGTAAGGTTCTGTGGCCGTACGTTAGGTTACGCAGACGGGCCTCGTTGGGAAACATGGGTGACACTGTTCCATCGGATTCAGTCATCGTGGGTCTGGAGAGATAAATCTGGCCAAACGTGATCTCGAATCGTTTCTACGAAGTAACGCCAAACAAAGTGCACCAGAGAGCGCGCGTCGTCGGCAGCAGATGTCAGGAGAGCGTCCCACAAGACGCGCGTGGGGAAACGAATAATGTTTGGGGTTGGGGTGGAGACTGACGGTCAAGTCGCCGGCTTTATCGGTATATTGCATGGACTGTTCCAAGACCAACGATCCGGTTTCGTCGACGAGTTCCTGCATGGTGGTGTTGACGAAGCCGTCGAAGGAGGAGATCTGCTGGCTGACGAGGTTGCGTTCGTTGAAGAAGGCGGAGATGACCTGCCAGCAGTCCTCCTGGGTGATCGTGTGGTAGTTGGGTTGCGGGTGGCCGTGCTGGCCGCTGCCGCTGCCGTCCGGCTGCTCATCCAGCGATGGGATCGCATCGTAATCGTAGCTTGCAAACACGTCTGTCGAACACACTTGTCAGCCTCTATTTGGGAAACCTGAGCCGCGGTGAACGTTGCTTGACCTGTCATGATGGGCGATGCTTTCAACCCACAAGGCCCATAGATCCTTCGTCCGGGATTTCAACTGGGTTTTTTGTCGCCTGTTCGGTTCGCGGCTTGCTGGCGTGAGTCCTGCTAGGAATGTTGTGTGTTGGTGGTGGCTCGTCCACAGCTTTTGGCCAGCCTGAGGCCCCACACCAGCTCGATCGGCCATCCCACCAGGCTGTCCTGCCCATGTCACACATCAGTCACTCCCCACAATATTTCTTCGCCAATCCATCTCCAGAAAACGTCAACCCGTATAAAAACAACCTTTGGACTTGTATATTTTTTCAGACATCTTTAGAGCATCTCCACCCGGGGAGGTAAAAGCGGGTTGCTAAAACCCCGGGATGGCAACTCAATTTTTGCATATAGCAACCCGCGCAGCTGTGGCACACACCCTGATATAATCCAGAAGCACTCCAAGATGACCAAGTCATCAAATGGAGTCACAACGAACCTAATGAACAATACAGCCAGTCACTGATTGGCGATAGCTTGCAAAGGTCCCTAAGACCGGTATAGCCGGTCATCCATGGCTTGCCAAGCTCTTGATGACTGGTATAGCCGGTTGTCGATGGCTTGCTGCAAGGCTCTCGATGACCGGAATACATAGCCAGTCATTGATAGCTTCCAAAGCTCGAGCTTGCAACGCTCTCAATGATTGGTATAGCCAATTGAGAGAGCTCGATGACTGTATATGCAGTCATCGAGAGAGCTCTCAATGGACGGTATAGTCAGTCATCGCTCTGGATGACCGGTGTAGCCAGTCACCGAGAGCTCTCTCGATGAACGGTAAAGTCTGTGAGGATTTGGAACTAAGAGCAATATATTTCAGATCAGACTAGGAGTCGTGAACGAGAGCAAGCTGGTGCTCTTACCTAAGAGCAAGGGTAGAGTTTAAGCGGAGATTATTCGAGACAAAGATTGAAAGTGTTACTGAAGAGACACTGGTAGATGAGAATCGTGAGGAAAGTGTGAAGATACACGCCTAAGTGAACGACCTCAGTCTCATAAATTGAGAAAGAGGTCGGGAGCCCAATCAGCTGCGGAGATAGGTGAGCAAAGCGAACCCTGAACCGCAGTCCAAAACCGCCGCAGCGGGGCAGAAAAGACTGATCACATCTCTTGGATGCGAACAGGTGCCACGCACGCGAGCAGGAAGATTAAGGTTGCGGAAAATCTCAGCAACAAGTCTCTCACAGATCGAATAACCACAGCAAGCGCCAAAGGTAAGCAGCTGGGTCGGAATCTGTCGAATTGATCAGAATGAAAGCTAATGCTGCATTCGAACCTACCAGACGTTGTTAACCAAAAGGATAACTCGGACGGAGCCGATTCCAAGCAAATCGCTGGTAACCAAATCGGTAAGCACTCAGTGCTAGACAGAAGCTTATGGCAGAAACAAAAGGCGAAAAGACTTACGAGCTGTCTGTTAAAGCAGATAACGTTGCCGTACTGTTACGCCGTTTCCAAAAGTGAACTGGAGAAAGAGAGCAGAACGCTCTACTCAAGTAAGAACCTAAAAGGTTTCAAGAGGAAGAAAGCCGAGAATACTGACGGATATAATCTGGTGTCCTCAGATCTATCGAGTAACTCGAATTCTCTACCAAGAAGGAAAAAGACCGCCTCGGGTTCCCACTTCCTCATCTCAACTCTTCACTTAAGTAGAAAGCGGCTTGTTGCTTGCTCTTAGGTAAAACACATCTTCCAGTTCTTTCCAGTTTTAAATTAGAGATTGTAGTTAGATTAAAAATAGATATCTAACGGCAATCATAAATCTTAGTTTCCTGAATTCTTTCAGAAAGCACCGAGGTGCAGGACACGGGAATTTTGAGATTAATTGACAAGGAAGATTATGCCGAGTTTGGCAGCGAGAAGTTTGAGATTAAAATGAAGAAAAAGATAGAGGCCAAGTATGGCAACAAGTTTAAGCGAGTTATTATGGGAAAGACTAAAGGTTCTTTTGTAAAGGTTTTAAGGAGTTTTGTTGGTCAGGTGCTGATGCTAGTGTGTTTGAAGATGACAATGAAAAGAGGATGAAGAGTTAGCTTCTGGCAACAGAGCAGCTCCATTTTATAGACACAAGTCAGGTTACTGACTGGTTAGAGATCCGACGAATCGGGAAAACCTTTCTTGCTGAGGAAACTCAGGGTTCAGGAGAAATAAGCGCCACACCTGCCCAAGAGTTGGGGTTGGACGCCACACCTGACCAGGAATCAGGGTTGAAGGCTAAAGCTTTGCCTGCCAAAGCTGCGGTAGGGTTTTATGATTAGTACACAAGCCAAGTTCAGAACAAGGCTGGTTCTTCGCGTCCAACAGCGGCGCTGTCTTGCTCAAAGAGGACACTTACAGGATAGAAAGTGTTCAGCTCCTTGTTTCGGAACCTGACAGGCTCCCATGCTTGGAGCATTGATGTGACAAGCAAAGTTGGAGGATGCTTGAAGAGTCAAGGGGGCAAGAGCTCGATGAATTGAGATCCGACCCACAGGCTTTGTCAGAAAGTCAGATGTACAGAAGCCGAGGGACGACACCAATCGCGCCATCGCGCCATCGCGCCAAATCACTGTGTTGCGAGTCGCAACACAGTGATTTGGGGGGATCAGTCGCAAGTTGCGACTGATCCCCCAGAAAATCTCCCACACTATGTGCACATCACCCCCTACATAGAAAAACATCACAGCAGAAGGAACAATACATTGCTTGTATCAATACATGTGTATCGATACATTGCTTGTATTGATACATTGCCTGTATCAATACATCGGTACACTGATACATTTGTATTGCTACCATACGTATCGGCATATCGGTACATCAATACATATGTATTGGTAATTCAATACATCCATACATTTGTATTGGGAATTCGATACAGATGTATTGGTACACAGATGTATTGGTACATTGATACAGATGTATCGGTAAGTCGATACAGATGTATCGATACATAACTATTGCTACATTGATAGAGATGTATCGGTAACTATCGCTCCATCGATACAGACGTATCGGCAACTCAATACATCTGTATCAATGTAGCGATACTTGTGTATTGAGGTATTGATTTGCGCTGGAACCCGTACCCGAGGTGCCGGGGCATACCCGCGGGAAGGGGTTTTGGGATGACTCCTGCGGTGCACGTTCCCGCAGGGCAGTGCCGCCCCGCGGGAGTATGGAGCTTGCGTGAATTGTATGATTATCCTATTGTATCCCGCGGGAAGGTGTATCGTATCCCACGGGGAGGTGTGTTGTATCCCCCGGGGGCCACAGGTCAGCAGGGTACATATACCCGTGTCCCGCTGTGAGACTCCAAAAGCAGTTTGCACCTCTTATGGCTGAATTTAGAGAAGGAAGTGAGGGGAAACCCCTGCTTCTCTGAAAGACAAAGACTGACAACACCCCCAGCTAGGCTGGAAGCAAGAAGACAGTGGTCTAGTGTAGTTGAATACTTTTCTCACAAGTGGCTCACAACGGACTGTGTATTTCAAAATATAAAGCTAGTATTTTATTATGTGGCGGAGAGTGTGAGGGTGACAATTTATTTGAATCTTGGGGGGGAATGATCTCCTTCCTTCAATGGATGATGGGAAAAGGAAGAGAGAGCCCCTCCTTATATAGGAAAATGTGAGGCATTTATGCTGGTGGTCTATGTACATGAGGGGTTTTGGCTGGTGTGCCTTTACAAATTCTGTGCAAATACAGCTATGTACAGTGTGGCAGTGTATACATGAGCAAATTTAGCTGGTGATCTAGTTACAAGTGTGGCTTACACAGCCCTCTGGTTGCTATGGAGTCTTCTCAAGTGACCTGCACAGCTTTCTGTATTGCTGTGTAGTCTGCTTGATTGACTTGCACAGCCCCATGGTTACTATGCCGCTTTATTAATGTGGCTTGTGGTTGCTAGGTTACTGTAATAAGTGGCTTGTGGTTGCTACACAGCTGCATATGAGGCTGGCTGGTTGCTACACAGCCACATATATATGTAAAAGGGTAGTATGTAAGCTATATACATGCAGTTTTGTAAAACTGTGTATGTAAACTGAAGGGAGTGTGTGTATCAAAAGATGGTGTAATGTAACACTACATATGTAAACTAGAAATTTTTGAACTTTTCCATCCAGAACTAAAGCGTCTACCACACCGCGGGTTGGCAGGTATCCATGTCCCGGAAGGCCCCAAGGGGTATCCCCGAGTCGGTACCCGCGGGCGGGTATACCTGCCGGGATTTTGACAGGCGGGAAGAAATCCGCCCCGTACCCCGCGGGTTCCAGCTCTAAATTATTCGATATCGATGTATCAATGCATCTGTATCAATGTACCAATACATCTGTGTGCCAATACATCTGTATCGAATTACCAATACAAAAGTATGGATGTATCGAATTACCAATACATATGTATTGATGTACCGATATGCCGATACGTATGATAGCGATACAAATGTATCAGTGTACCAATGTATTGATACACGCGATGTATTGATACACCTGTATCGATACAAGTGATGTATCGTTCCTTCTGGATGTTTTTCTAGGGGGTGATGTGCACATAGTGTGGGAGATTTTCTGGGGGATCAGTCGCAAGTTGCGACTGATCCCCCAAAATCACTGTGTTGCGACTCGCAACACAGTGATTTGGCGCAATGGCGCGATGGCGCAATTGGTGTTGTCCCTCGGCTTCCGTACAGACGTGTTGCTTTGTGACTGAACATACCAAAGCTTGATTTGGTTGTTTTTGATGAGTTCTCGCACGTGATGGAGGCGCAAGTCCATGTGCTTTGTGCGAAAACCGTTCTGACTGGTTTGACTAATAGCAAGGTCGATTGCACCTTGATTGTCGACCAAGACAATCGGGATAGATGGTTGTTTTGCGGGAGTGACTTCGTTGATGAGGTTGGTGATCCACATGACCTCTTTGCCGGCGTCTGAGAGAGCCTTGTACTCCGCTTCCGTTGACAACAGAGAAACGGTACACTGTTTGCATGACTTCCATGAGATAAGATGGGAATTCATGGTGATGAGATATCCAGTGTGCGAGCACCTTGAGTCTGGGCAGTTTGCCCAATCGGCATCTACGGAGACGTAAAGGGGAGTGACGTTGTTCCTGGCAAAAGACAGGCCTGTCATGCGTGTACCTTTTAGGTAGCAAAAGACTTGGATGGCAGCGGAGTAATGTGACAATCCGGGGTTCTTGAGATATTGCAAAAGCTTACTGACAGCGTAGGATATATCAGGTCGGGTCAGTATGCTCAGATAGTTTAATGAACCAATCAGAGCTCAAAAGTTGATATTGAGCGGAGTCAGCTGATCAATGTCTTCTTGCGTGGCCTTGCCAAGGTGGACCTTTGGATTGAGAGGACATGACGCAGGGGGAAGGTCAGAAGCTTTGAACTCTAGCAATTTGCGCTCGATGTACTGGGCTTGATGAAGGATGAAGCTGGAGTCGGTTTTGTCCAGCTTCATGCCTAGAAGAAAGGAAGCTTTGCCTATATATTTGATTTTGAACTCCTTTTCCATCTGCGTGCAAAAAGCAGAGGGGTCACGACTAATTACAACAAGGTCGTCCACATGAGCAAAGATCCAGGTGGGAATCCCATTGAGTTTCCAGAAAACACATGGGTCCGCAATTGAGATGCTGAAGCCAATGGAAACAAGAAACTCACTAAGCCTGTTGTACCAAGCAAGTGATGCTTGCTTAAGCCCGTAGATTGCCTTGTTTAGCTTGAGGAGGAGTTGACACTCGGGTTTGAAACCAGGCGGAGGAGTGAGATAGACGGTTTCCTTCAGGTTGCAAGTGAGAAAAGCGGATTTGACGTCTACACAGCGGGGCAGATCGGGCAAAGCCGATGCGTCCAGCTGGCGTGACAGGGACCCAGGGCCGTACAGGCGCCACTCTGTCATGCTAGGGGGCGCCACCGGGACTGTGGGCATAGGTGGCGCCCCTCGGGCGCCACTGAGATGCCACCAACCTAGGCGCCAGATGGCTGCCCCGGTGAGATGCCAGCGTGACGCACCGGTAGGGGAGGCGTCACCGCCGGCTGTCAGGGGGGTGTCCATGCCGGTCGCCTGGCTGACGCAGGGGTCCAGATGGCGCCACTGGTTATGGGCAGCCGCCACTGCGTCCTGGGGTCGCTAGAGCGGCTAGGACGCCCGATGGGCTCCCCGTCCAGGTGCGGGTGATCAAAGGGCCCATGTTGCAATCCAGCCAGCTTGGATTAGTTCGTATGCGTATTCAATAATAATGCCACAAAAAAATGTGGTTGATCAGCACGCGCAGGTCTATAAAGACCACTCTCCTTGTGCCCCAAACAACTCCGCTCCTCAATGTTCAGCTGCTTGAATACCCCCATGCGTGGGGTACCATTCCAACCTCTCCTGACTCTTCCTCAACATCCTCCTGCAGTGATGCTCATCTCAGTGCCCTTGGTGCCAAGATTGCAGATATGTATGTCACCTTCCCCTCATTAAGAGTCCTCCGGAAGATTCCATCCCTATTCTATGTAGCTCCCCCTTCCCTCACCCTCCATGTGTATCCCTGCCGTGCAAATAGCCTATATGTGCACCTTGTTGTATCTCATATGTCCCCTTCCTTGCTGTTTGTATAAGTAAAATTAAATATATAATACATGCAAGCATTTCAGTCAGGCGCCATCGCCCGTGAGACCCTAACCATGCAAATCGGCAGCCCAGTGCCCGCGTCCACCGTGTCACACCGATGCACAGATGCTACCCCAGTCAGCTTCTATGACTGCTGCCGATATCATGCCCAGATGACCTTCCGGGGCCCAATCCACCTGCGAACCTCACAGCGGCCTCAAGGCATGTCTTCATGGCAACCGCAGACGCAGGAGCATGCCGTCGAAGAGCACGTCTACCTTGCATCCCCATAGGTGCCCTGAGGCCATCGCCCAAACAGATGTCCCAACAATCTCAGCATGGACGCCCGGGGGATATCCCGCCCTGGCGCCCTGAGGTCGCCCCCCCTGCGCCTCGGTCGGGTTGGCGCCCATCTGGGCTGACCTAGGTGCGCCACCCAAGATGGCCGCAGGGCAGGGCTGGTTGACGCCCTGGCGGCGTGTGGCAGAACGGCGGCATCAGGGCGTCCGACTACTGCGGGGCCCTGCTGGCGTCCGGTCGGCCGCCCTCCTGACATCCCACTTGTTCCGCTGTGTAGTTGGTGGATAAGAAGATTATTGATAGTTGCGAATGAGAGGAGAAATCAAAGAGAGCAAGGCTTCCCTGTTGGAGCATATTTCAGACCAAAATTTAAACCATACGTCTGTCAAAATCCCTGGGCACAAACCCGGGCCTTGTATTCAATGATCTTGTTTCTTGGGCCGAGCTTCTTGCGGTAAGCCCAAGTTGAGGGGATTGGATTCAAGCCTTCTTGATGAGGGATTTTGATCCAGACGTTGTGATCAACCATGTTCTGGATCTCTCTTTCTTCGGCTTCCTTCCACCGAGTACCGTCAGGGCTCTGCATGGCCTGTCAATGATTCTTGGGATCCATCATGATCGTCGAGAAGGCCTGCGGGCGGCGTCTGGAGTATTTGAGAATGTTGGATTCATTAACATTGCTTTGGATCAGAGTTGGGTGTCAAGGTTCATGAATAATGAGCCTGCGCCGAGGCGGTTCCGGGGTATCTTCATCATTGCTGACATCATTGTCCTCTTCATCCAGATCCATGGAGTCAGGGTCTTGATCAGCCGGATTTTCTTGGGAGTCAAATTGTTGATTGATTTCAAGAGCGGGGTCCAAGGATGATTCGCGATAAGCAGACTCAAATGGCAGGATAGGAGAGGAAATGATTTCTGCAAACGGCAAATTGCTGAAAGAATCCAGGCTGGGATTTAGAGCTGAAAGAAGGGGAAAAATGGATTCATCAAAATACGCGTGGCGAGTCTCAATTATTTTTCTGTCACTGAGTCGGACAACACAATAAGCCGAGTAGTTGTTGCTATAGCCAATGAAGATGCCTTCCCAGGCAACTGGGTCGAATTTGCCTGTGCGTAGCTGCTTTGGCTTGATCATCCACTTCTTGCACCCAAACGGCTTGAAGAATTTGAGGTTTGGTATTTTCTTGAACAGTTGCTCAAGCGGGGAGGTTTTGCTGCGGCTAAGAGAAGGAAGACAATTGGTCGTCATCATGGCGGTCTTGACGGACTCTCCCCACCACTCTTTTGCTAAATTTGAGTGAATCATCATGCACCGCGCCATGTTGATTATAGTCTTGTTGGCTCGTTCAGCCACACCGTTCTGCTGCGGTGTATAAGGCGGAGCAACATTGTGCTGAATACCCGCGACTTTGAGCTGCTTGGAGAGTGCTTTGTTGACGAATTCGCTCTTGCAATGAACCTAGCTCAACGGACAACAGTGATGAGTACGTGCGTGGAAGGATAAGATTCATTGCAACAACAAAGAAAGGAAAAGAAAGGAAAGAAAGAAGAGAAAGAAAAGAACTCACCTAGCTCAACGGACGACAGTGATGAGTACGTGCGTGGAAGGATGAGGAAAAGGAGCTTCCACGCACGCACACCCGTTGAGCTAGATGCCTACATACACATGTCACAGAATGAAGAAAGATGAAAGACGAGTGATAGGTTGGAAGCATACTGAAACAGAAAGGAAAAAAACACAAAACCTCAACACCCCCCCTTGCTGACAACCTAGAGAAGAAAAAAAAAATGAAAACATTTTAGAAGTGAGAAAAGAAAAAAAAAAAAAGGGAAAATTTAGAGAGAAGGAAGAGAAAACAACCAAAAAAAAAGGGAGTCAGAAATTAGACAATGCCAAATCATGATCACTGAGATTCGAGAGAAGTCCTGGAGAGTGGTTTTGTCAACATGTCCTTAGTTGACACGTGCATGACCACCAGTCTTTTGGCCTTGACACAGTTGCGCACAAAGTGGAAACGGGTGTGGATGTGCTTTGTCTGGGAATGATGCTCGGGGTTTTTCGCCAGGGCCTTAGCGCCCGCGTTATTGACATGGAGTGGGAGAGCTGATTTGGGCCAAAGGCGTAGCTCCGACAGAATGTATCGGATCCAAAGACCTTCTTTGCATGAATCCGACATCGCTTTGTACTCCGCCTCGGTACTGGACAAGGAGACCGTTGCTTGTTTTCTAGATTTCCAGGAGATTGCGCCGTCCCCTATGCGAAATGTGTACGCCGAGGTCGAGCGCCTGTTGTGGCGGTCCTCCGCCCAGTCTGAGTCGCTGTAACCTGAGCAGTTTAAGGACCCACCCAGACGGAGACGAAGATTGTTAGTTTTGATCAGATAGTTCAGAATTCTAACCGCGGCTTTCCAGTGGGAGTCAGAGGGATCTCTGAGAAATTGCGATAGACAATTGACTGCAAAGGAGATGTCGGGTCTAGTGCACTGCGCTGCCCAAAGCAGGGAGCCAATGAGCTGATTGTACGGCCCCGATGAGGGTGGTTCATCTGCCGTGCGGGGAACTAGATTCTTAAACAACAAGTCAGTTGGAGTCGAGACAGGTATGTGGTTGTCCCGGAGAAACCGTTGATGAAGCTTGTCGATGTAGTGAGATTGTGAGACATAGACGTGACTGTTGGAGAGATCACGCGTGATCTTCATGGACAGGAAAAGATGTAGGTCTTCATCTGCTCTGATTTTGAATTTCTTGCCAAGGTTGGTGATTAGGGGGTCCACAAAGGATGAGTCACTGACAATGGCGAGATCATCGACGTGGACGGTAACTGCACCAACTAGAGTGTTGTCATTCAACTTGAAGTACAGGGTGGGGTTGTATTTCGATTGTTTGAGACCGCATTCAATAAGGCCGCGATGAAGCTCAATGTTCCACTCTCTTGGTGACTGCTTAAGACCGTAAATTGATCTGTTCACTTTGCAGACCCAATCAGGGTGTTCTGAGTCTTCAAATCCCGGCGGTTGTTCCATGTAGATTGGTTCGGACAGTTTGCCGTTGAGGAAAGCTGTTTTGAAATCAACTTGTCGTCCCTTCCAGCCCTTGATAGCCATTAAAGAAAGAATTAGCCTCAGGGTTTCCAAGCGTAGAGTAGGAGCAAAAACTTCTTTGTAATCCACGCCTTGCACTTGTGTGTACCCCATGGCGACCAGGCGCGCTTTAAGTTTTTGAATAGTTTTATCTGCCCGCCGTTTAACTTTGAATACCCATTTGGATTTGATGATCTTGCGCTTCGCCGGTTGGGGAACAAGGCGCCAGGTGGACATACCTAGTAAGGAAGAAAATTCATTGTCCGCCGCCTTCAACCATTTGCTTTTGTTTGGCGATTTCATGAGCTGTTTCCAGGTCTTGGGGGTGTTGATATCTCCCGCTGGACCAGTTGATTTGGCCCAGTCCCCGTAGCCATCCGGTGGACGGCTGGTCCTAGACAAATTTTGCAGCGAAAGTGTTGGTTGTACGTTGACCTTCTTTTTTGATTTGGAGGGCTGGAGCGCGGGTTGCGGTGCAGGAGGCAAGATATCTTCAGATGGTGACGTTTGATGAGGGGGAGGGGAGGGAGATTTGGGAGGAAGGGGTCCGGACTCAATTTGCGGCGCATGTATTGATGCTGTTAGGCGTCTGTCAAAACGCGGTTCAAGGTGAATGTTCAGGAGAGGTAGATCTGGTGTGGGTGTCCTCACTGGGGACGGAGGGTTTGGATCCGGCGCAGTTTGAGGCACGTCTGGAGGGGAATCTGGTGGTGCGGACTGAGGTTTGGGACGGCAATAGTTGGATGGCCATGGTAGTTCAACAAACACAGGATCGGCTGGCTTTGAGAGGGGGGAGGCATAAGGAAAAACAGTGTCCTCACAGATGATATCGCGAGTTTTGACCACTGAATGATTTTCCAGATCCCAGACCCAAAACCCGTTTCCGTCACGGAGATATGAGAGAAAAACGGTGGCTCTACCTTTATTGTTGAGTTTCTTCCTGTTGGCCTCTGGCACCTTGTACCACGCCAGGCAGCCGAAAGGATGGAGATGCTTGGGGGAGACAAGAGGCTTGTCCAGGATTTTGTTGGGTGCCAGAAAACCGGTCGGAGTGCGGCAGGGGAAGGAGTTGAAGGAGTGAAACACATGACGCAAAGTGTCTGCCCAGAAGATCTTGGGGAGATGCGCATTGAGTAAAGAGCACCTCACCAAGTTGCCTATTGTTCTGTTAGTTCTTTCCGCCACTCCATTTAGCTTGGGTGAGTGGGGAGGGCCAGGCTCGTGTGTAATTCCCGCTTGACTCAGGTAAAGCTCAAACTCCTTTGAGACATACTCTCCTCCGTTATCCAAAAGCAGAGAGAGGATTTTGTGCTGACCAGTCTTCTCGAAAAATGCGCGAAAAATTTTGAAACAGGATAGAACTTGGGATTTTAATTTCATGGGAAAAACGGAAGTGTATTTGGAACAATCGTTGACAAAAGTAACAAAATATTTATAGCCCTCTCTTGAGGGGACCTTGAAGGAGCCAACGTTGGAGTGAATAATCTTTCTGGGTTCATCGGATTGGTAGGAGGCGCGTGAATGGAATGGGCGCCGATGCATTTTTGATTGCATGCACGTGGGGCATTGCTGAACTTCCACCTCGTTCAGGATAGTCGGGTGTATGTCGAGACGGCGAAGAAGTTGTTTCAGGGGCCGGAGGCCTATGTGAGACAGGCGAATATGGAATCCCATTAGGGAATCATCATGCCTTGGAAGAATGGAAAAGGAGGCTGAATGAGACCTCACATTGTCCGAGGGAAGATAATAGAGATTTTCTTTCCTGTACCCTGTGCCAATTGGAGTGCCCGACACCACGACCTTATTAGATCTATAGATGTAGCAGGTCAATTTGTTGAATACGACCGTCAAGTTGGCATTGCAAAGACCGGAGATTGATACAAGTGGTTCATGTAGAGCAGGGACAACAAGTGCCGGAATCAATGTGCTGGACTCTACTGGGAGAGTAAAGGAGCCTCGGTGAGTTGCCTTGACAAGGGAGTGATCCGCCAGGCGAATGGGAGTGTCATCAGACACTGGGTTCTTGACCTGATCCATGTAGGGCGTCATTGAGATGGAGCAGCCCAAGTCGAGGTTTGCGTCTCTCATGGCGCCCAAACAGACTTCAGCGGACCGCTGTAGTACTGCTGTGGCGTTGCCTGCTTTGGCAGGGGGAGGAGAGGAGGTGGAGTACTTATCAACTTCAGACCCGGAGTAGTCCGACTCGTCGTTGTTATCATTCCCCCCTAGATCTACTACCGTAGTCTGGCCCGCTTTTGCTTGGGGACAATGTTTAAAACGGTTGCCCAAAGACCTCCCTGACTGGCTGCCTGCACCAGAGCGGCGATTTGATGATGAGTTCCGGCGATTGTGTTTGGCTAAGATCCTGGCAGCGTTCTCGCACACCTCGAGGTTGTGTCCGGAGCGCTTGCAGAAGGAACAGTAGAGGGCGTGGTCAAGAGGAGGCCTGGGAGGTCGAGATGAGTTGGGCTGAGAAAGGGAAGCCCTGGCCATGGATTCTAGCAGGCTCTGGTCCTTGTTCCTTGTCTTTTGCCTGAGATGCTCCGACTTGAGTGCGTCAATTAGCTTGGTTGGCGCACCTCTCGGCTCGTTCATCATTGAAGAGACGCAAGAGAGCCAGTCGGGAGAGAGGGAAGTAAGAATTGAGGTGGAGTAGATGTCGTCGACAGTGAGGGGGGCTTCAGGGGTTACTAGCGTGGCGAGCTGGTCAAAATCTTTGGCCATGCCTTCCAGGTGAGCGAGGAGATCATCACCGTGCATGCGAGCGGAGGTGAGCCTCCTGAGGTAGTAGGTTATACCTCCGGCTGAGGAGTCCTGATGGGCGGCCTTGAGGGCGATCCAGAGGGCGCGTGCGTTGTTGGTGATGTGACAAACCAGTCGGACATGGGCGGAATGGATGGTGCCAGAGATGGCTCCAAAAGCGGCCTTGTTGTTGCGGACATGGTTCGGGTTGGTTTTGGCTTTCTCCGGCTGTTTGTCGATAACGTAAATCACATCGGTCGTGTTAAGATGTGCTTGCATGAACCAGGTCCACTCAGAATAGTGGGACCCTGGCGCAGGCGCTTTGAGACGTTCAATAGTGGCGGTTTTCACGGCGGGGTGTGTCCAGGTTTCCTGGCCAGTGCTCGCAGACATGGTTGGCTTGGGGTTGGGTGGGGAGTTTGTGGGTGATGATGATTGGTTGATGGTATTTTCGGCGTTCTTCAGAAAAGGCGATGGTGGAGACTGCATATGTCTCTAGCTTTAACGTGAAGCTTACGGATCCTCAAGCAGTATTGATGGTGTTCACGTCAGCGGTAGAAGGTGCTCATAACCTCTTGCAATGAACCTAGCTCAACGGACAACAGTGATGAGTACGTGCGTGGAAGGATAAGATTCATTGCAACAACAAAGAAAGGAAAAGAAAGGAAAGAAAGAAGAGAAAGAAAAGAACTCACCTAGCTCAACGGACAACAGTGATGAGTACATGCGTGGAAGGATGAGGAAAAGGAGCTTCCACGCACGCACACCCGTTGAGCTAGATGCCTACATACACATGTCACAGAATGAAGAAAGATGAAAGACGAGTGATAGGTTGGAAGCATACTGAAACAGAAAGGAAAAAAACACAAAACCTCAACATTCGCCGCCTCCGTCCGTGATGAGCTTCTTTATGCGGAATCCAGTCTGGGTTTCAAAGAAGGTTTTGAAATCAATAATCGCCTTGCATGCGGCCGACTTTTCTTTGAGAAGAGTAACACTGATATACCTGGTGTGTTGGTCAACCAAGGTGAGGAAGTACTTAGCCCCTGAATTGGTTGAGGGAGAGATGGGGCCAACCAAATCACCATGAATCACCTCAAGTGGATTTCTCGTGGTGTCAAAGCTACCCTTGAACGGAAGTTTTGAGGTCTTTCCAAGCATACATGAGTCACAGGCTGATGATGGGCTGAGAGAGGCGTTGTTGACTGCGACTCTGATTTTTCCTGCGCTGGCATGCCCGAGGCGGTTGTGCCAGGTTTGAAATGGCGATGTGGTTAGAGAATGTGTCGTGCTAGCAAGATTGGTGACAAGAGCTGAGACTGGACCTATAGGTGAGTTGAACTCAAAGATGCCGTTGATTAAGTTACAGGAAAAGAAGATGGAGTTGTCAATGACAACTTCATAGGTGCCTGCTACTTTGCAAATTCGGATATCCTTCTCCATAAGCTGCCCCACCGAGATCAGGTTGCGCGTGAGACCTGGGACATAGAGGGCGTTTCTAAGAACCACCAGCTTTCCTGTTGATTGAAAGATCTTTGCAATGCCTCCTTGGGTTGCTGTTAAGTCATTTGCACCTTTGCCCGTGCTGATTGGGATGTTTACAACTTTGGTTTCAGTGAAGAACAACAGGTCATTCAACATATGGTGCAAGGCTCCTGAATCAAGAACTGGAGCAAGTTGGTGCGGTTTGGTAAGCAGACACTGAGCTGTGGTGATGTTGGCAAAAGCTGGCGTTTCATAGGCGGTGGCTTGGGATGATGGTGGAACGGGTGCTACCGTGGTGCTATTACTGGCTGCTGGAAGATCGCGAACTGGTATTAAGTGTGGATACAGCGCCCAGCATTTCAATTCAGGGTGAGTTGCATTCGGATTGTGGACCTTTTTGCATCGCGGCGGCGGCCTAACACAAGAGTTGCTTGTCAATGCGATGGCAGTCCTTTTGGTGTGATTGGGCTTGTGGCTCAATTCTTCATGATTGGCTAGGTCTCTGAGTTTCTCAATAAGGGCTTCTGAGTCGCTTTGCAAGACCTCATTGGTTAAAAGTGGATCGGTCAGGCCAAGTCGTTTTGAGGATATTTTAGCAATAATAAAGCCGCAGATGTTGCTTTTGGATGTGATTTTTCCAATTGCAGCGAATTTGGCAAGAGATAATTCGACCAGATCCAAGAACTGATTAATATCACCGTTGAAGAACAAGTTGTTCCACTTGTTGGTCGCGCGGATCCAATTGTGAATTCTGTTGGAACCATACATCCTTTTGACTTTGGCCCAGATGGCATACCCGTTTGACGCACGCTGCTGAGTGACAATACCGTGATAGATTCGGTCCCCTATTTTGGAGCTTATGATGAAAGCAGCCTCGTTTAGTTTCTTGGTGGTGCTCAGGTTTGGGTTTGGACCAGGATCAGTGTTGACCGTGGTGAGGAGGTCCTTATGGCCAAGGTATGTCGTCAATCGCTGCAACCACATTGGGTAGTTGCTGTTGCCAATTAGCATTGGAAGGGTTGACAATTCTTCTTTGCTTGAAGTCGTGGTCGTCCTTGCTCTTATGATTTCTGGGTGTTTTGAGGCGTACCGGTTTTCTGCTTCAAGACTGTAAATCTGTGAGAATTAAGAGAACTAAGGCCCCGTTTGGCACCAATATTATAGGTGATATAATTGCTGATTAATTCAATAAAAAATTCAAAATTCAACATAAAGCCTCCAAATTTTTTTTGTAGGCAACCTACAGTGCTGGTCTCTTCAACTGTGAACCCAGAATCAACTTATCCAGCCATCTTCAGCATCATAATACCATTATATCACTTCATGTTGGTCAAAAGTAATATAATGGTATTATGGTGCTGAAGATGGCTGAATCAGTTGAATCTGATTTCAAAGTTGAAGAGACCAGCACTTTAGATTGCTTACAAAAAAAATTTGGAGGCTTTATGTTGAATTTTCTATTTTTTATTGAATTAATCAGCGATTATATCACCTATAATTATATTGGTGCCAAACGGGGCCTAAGAGCAATATATTTCAGATCAGACTAGGAGTCGTGAAAAAGAGATGGGAAGCAGAAACAAGCTGGTGCTCTTACCTAAGAGCAAGGGTAGAGTTTAAGCGGATATTATTTGAGACAAAGATTGAAAGTGTTACTGAAGAGACACTGGTAGATGAGAATCGTGAGGAAAGCACCGAGGTGCAGGACGCGGGAATTTTGAGATTAATTTAAAAGGAAGATTATGCCGAGTTCGGCAGCGAGAAGTTTGAGATTAAAATGAAGAAAAAGATAGAGGCCAAGTATGGCAACAAGTTTAAGCGAGTTATTATGGGAAAGACTAAAGGTTCTTTTGTAAAGGTTTTAAGGAGTTTTGTTGGTCAGGTGCTGATGCTAGTGTGTTTGAAGATGACAATGAAAAGAGGATGAAGAGTTAGCTTCTGGCAACAGAGCAGCTCCATTTTATAGACACAAGTCAGGTTACTGACTGGTTAGAGATCCGACGAATCGGGAAAACCTTTCTTGCTGAGGAAACTCAGGGTTCAGGAGAAATAAGCGCCACACCTGCCCAAGAGTCGGGGTTGGACGCCACACCTGACCAGGAATCAGGGTTGAAGGCTAAAGCTTTGCCTGCCAAAGCTGCGGTAGGGTTTTATGATTAGTACACAAGCCAAGTTCAGAACAAGGCTGGTTCTTCGCGTCCAACAGCGGCGCTGTCTTGCTCAAAGAGGACACTTACAGGATAGAAAGTGTTCAGCTCCTTGTTTTGGAACCTGACAAAGTCAGTCATTGAGAGCTCTCTCGATGAACGGTAAATTTAGTCATCAAGAGCTCTCTTGATGAACGGTATAGTCAGTCATCAAGAACGCTCTTGATGACCGGTGTAGCCAGTCATTAATGAGAGAGTTCTCGATGACCGGTATATACCAATTGAGAGAGCTCTTGATAACTGTATATCCAGTCATTGAGAGGGCTCTCAATGACCGGTGTAGGACTCATGTGGGACACTAAATATAAGTTGGTGAAATATCTGCTGAGGGGGAAATAAATTGCTTAATAGGTTGAAAGGCTATTACAACTTACGGGTGGTTTGAAAGACCTGCCCCTCTAATAATACTATGCAAATATCTAAGAGTCTTGTAATCAATATTTATAAAGATATGGCTGATTCCAAGATAGATCTTACTTTCATATAGTAATCTCTATCAGACCTAGATCACTTGATTCAACAGGCTAGCAAATCTGTTATAACTTCTTCGCACGCAGGCAATATACTTACTTTGTTATACCCGTACTACACGTTACTAATATGCTGCTTAACTCAAATTTGTTGTTGTGTTATTCTTGGTTCTACTACTTCTGACACACTTATACCGCTACTAAACTTCTACGCTACTTGTACTAATCACTAATACCACTAATAACCACTGCTGACTAAACTAGCTACTGTGACCAAACCTTCCTAGGCTGATGAGGGGGGAAAGGGCCTCCTTATATATTGAAGGGTGAGGGATTTTTGCTCCAGGGAAGCTCCTCACAAGGGATTATTGCTGCAGGGGATCTCCACTACACAGCACTCTCATGCATGTACTGCGCTGCATGTACAAACAATGAGGGGTTTATGCTGCAGGAGACACTTCCTGTACAGCTTATCTACCTGCATATGCTGTACTATACGTACAAACAATGAGAGATATATGCTGCATGAGGCGCTGAGCTACACAGCACTTTCATGCATGTACTGCACTGCATGATGTCATGTGTTGCTATGCAACCAAGCCACCTTCCATCCTCTTCCACACACTCTGCATCCACTGTCTAACCTGTTCCATCCCCAATGTGGGGGGTCAAGGCCTCTCCTGCCATCTTGCTCCTTCTTCCCTTCTTCCCCCGCACTGTATTACACACTCCCTCTACTATAATACCTCTGCAATGTGCTTTTGGCATTGACACGCATATGGAACACCACACCGGTATACCCAGTCATTGAGAGAGCTCTCAATCACCAGTATAGCCAGTCATTGAGAAAGCTCTTGATGACCAGTATAGCCAGTCATTGAGAGCTTGCCATATTCTTTATGGTTGGTTATATGTGTAGCCGGTCATTGATTGCTTTTGATTCTCTCAATGACCGGGCAGACAGTTAGCAGGACAGCCAATCATTGATGGCTGACAGTGCTCTTGATGACCAGTTTGGTGGTGGGTACATATTTGTAGTTGTTCCAGGGTAGGTGTAGGGTAGGGACTCTACAGGTGGTGATGGTGGAATAAATAATAATTTTTTCATATTTAATTGTCAACAGAGATCTATCATACACTATTTTTATGATAAATCATTTGATTCATGTAAGAGCATCTCCAGCGGAGGCGGTAGTTTTGGGGCTGTAAAGGCGGCGGATGCAGCCCAAACTTTGTGAATTTAATGTAACAGCCCACAAGTCACCCACCCAAGAGGAGCTACTGTACAGCTAACGCAAAAAAGCTTGCTTTTCTGTGTGGCTGAAAATCCAACCAACACGGTTTCACATTTCAGCCCCCTGCCCAGCTGGGGGCTGTATGACCTTCCAATTCTTCCTTTCTTCCACATACTTCCTCACACCTCCCCCCCTCAGCCATGGCACCCAATCCAGCCCACCCCCCTCTGATTGGACCCAACCACAAACCGGCCACCCCCCCCCCCCCCCCCCCCCCCCACCCACCCAGCCCGCAAAAAAGAAAAAACATCACTGGCCTCCCCAAAAAACCCGGCTCCATCCCGCCCTAGGTTAGTCTGTCCCCTCGGTTGATCCCCTGTCACATTGTGCTGACTTCTGAGTCCCATCTCAGAGTCATCCCCCCTGCTGGTCTCAATTCAACACACTGCAGACCATTGGATCAGTATCATTGTCTGGAAAATTTTGGTTGACGTGAGTCCACTTGAAGGGCCAGCCCACCTGCCCTTTCACCCTTTGCAGCTTTTGCACAACGCTAGATTTTCTGCTATATTTCCAGGACATGCCTCCCGAAAAAAGGACCTCCACCTTGAACCAATCGCCCAATGAATTCTTCACTCTCACCCGCCGGGTGGAACCTTTGCCGTCCCCAAACACCCCAGACAGACCACAGGAGTCTTATCTTGTGTGAGCCTGAGTTTCTATAGTGACAGCAGGACACAAGAAAATGGGGGACAATATTTGGATTTCTTTGGATAAAGAAAATACAAATATAAGAGGAAGAGAGAAAGAGAGAGAGAAACTGAGCAGGTTCAAGATAAGCAGATATTCAAGATTATTCTGGTGGGAATGCACATCCACTGGCAATGCTACCTCTTCAGGAGAGTGCTGCCAAGCTGTGCTAGAGAGTGCTACAGCCTCCTCTCACCAAAGAAACGTGGAGGGTCTCTGGATTAGACAAGTTTAATCCAGCCACAATTTTTTAGCTTCCTTCTGGATAGTCAAGGTTATTTAAAGGGAAACCTATGTGGTTTGTTTCTTACAAAAACCACAGAAAAAGAATCAGGTTAAGCAGGGACAGCCCTGTGATCAAGGATAAGGCAAAGGCCAGCAAAGAAGAGCAGATCAAGCAAGACACAGAGTTGTACCTCTGAGATAAACAAGGTTCAGTGAAAGAGGTTACTTACTGTCAATATCCTAGGCGCCTATGACGGTAGGTATACTGGGAGTGTTGTAAACTCTTTGGTGGTGATCCTGGGGTTATCTGGGGTGTGGTTCTGGTGTGCTGGAGTCTGTCAATCCTTCTCAGGCAAGGGAGATCCTGACTTCAAAAATTTTCACAGTTTGCTTACATAATTACACATGTACAAGTGGTTGGCGCGCCTGGTAGCGCTGCCACGTCACAGCTGCGCATGCGCACCTGAGTCGCGGGACTCAATCGCCTGGTAGCGCTGCCACATCACAACTGTGCATGCGCGCCATAACTCTCATTGAGTCGCGGGACTCAATTGTAATTCATTGAGTCGCGGGACTCAATTGTTATTCATTGAGTCGCGGGACTCAATTGTAATTCATTGAGTCGCGGGACCCAATTGGAGGAACTGACTCTAAGGCTGACACAAGAACCTAGGGAAATAGTAGGGTTACAAAGAAATGATAAGTTGTAACTAGGGTTAAAATTGCATGGTAAAATAGAACATGAAGTCAAAACAAGGTTATCTCTTAAGATGAAAAAGATATGAAGTAATTCATATGTAAAAAGTAGAAAAAGGCAGACTTTATGTCAGCTGAGTTGACTCTAAGGCTGACAGTTTGGAGGAGTGTAGTATGGGACTCCCGGACCTAAGGGCATGAAAATTGAAATTTTCCAAATTTATTTGCCTCAAAATTTCTTGGGACAAAAACTGAGCCTGGCCAAAATTTAGGCTGGAGCCCAAATGTGAAGAATTTCAACATTTGAACCCTCCCCTAGTTTTCAATTTTTGTGTACAGGGCAAAAAAAGTTGAAATTTTCCAAAATTGAGGCCCATGGTACAGGCCCTAAGTTGTGTTCTGGGATCCCTTGGTGGAATCCTTCATGGAAGCCGCATTTGACGTCGCCGTACTCTTCTGCTAGCCCGGCTTGGAGGAGGGCCTTCTTCCACTCTTCCACATTCATCTCACAGGTCACATGCGTCGGCCATCTCGAGCAACCTGGGCCGAGCTCAATTAGCATTGATGCCTCTACTGATTTGAAATGGCTTGTGTCTTCTGGTGTCTTGTCCCTAATGGGGCGCACAGGATTCATGGGTGTCAGGGGTGGACTCTTATATTTTATTGCATTTTATGTTTCAACCTATTACAAGCGTTGGATGGCGAGGGGGGAATGCAGATGAGGAAAAGGAAGGGGTGGTGGAGGGAGCTTCTGGGAAGGGGAGGCAGGATTGTATGAAAGATAGAGGGGAGCTTGGTGGGCCGGTGTTGCTAGAAAGGGGCGGTTCTAGATGATGACATACGGATGTTAGGGTGGGAATGGTAGGTTGGGGTTGAGATTAAGGATGAGATGGAGGTACCTACTGGTCACGGTTGCGGTTGCGTACGCTTCCTCCAGTATGGTTTGGGTTAAAATTGTTCCCTTTATAGCCGCTCCCGGGCGGGCCTTGTCCTTGATTGGGCTTTGAGGGGAGGGAGGTGTGGCCTGGAATTGTAGTCAAGGATGAGTGTGCTTCTTGGTCTGCTTTGTGGCTTGGTTTGGCCTTTGGCGGATTAGGTTGGGCTGGGGTGTTGGATTGGTTGGGCTTTGAAGGCCGGATTCCCTTCATCGGGTCGCCTCCAACCCTGCTGTTGCCTATTGCGTACGGGTTGTCCACAAGGCCTATTTCATTGAAGTCTTGGCATGTGTAAGGGTTGAATCCCTTCACTGGAGTTGGTGGTGGATGAGCAGCGGAACGGGCGCAGGGAGGATGTTCTAGGACCAAACTGGGGGGGGCTTTGGATTGCAAGGCTGGCTCAGAGAGACTGCATGTCAGTTCTCTCCAAGAGGAAGAAAAGGGAAAAGAAGAGAGACAAAGGAAGGGATCTTACCTGGCTCAGAGAGACTGCATGTCAGTTCTCTGCTGAGCCAAAGAAGGAGGAGGAACGGGCTATCTACAAGTCTGTGAAAGGGCAGGTGTCCATTGGTGACACCTTGTGAACCCCAGAGGAGGAGGGGGGTTTACAGCATGTTGAGATCACTTCGTCCGCAGTCTTGTAAGGACTGGAAGTCCTTCACTGAGTGATCAGTGGAGCAGAGGGCCAAAGGCCTGGAGTTCTATGAAAAGAGTGTGGATTTCAAAGGAATGAAGAAGAAAGGGAAACCTATGTGAAGACCAGCTTGAGGAAAAAGGAGAGAGGAGTCCTTCAAACGGGAGTACAAGATATATTGGGCAACAATATCATGTATAAGCATAAGTACATATGTGTCTAATGAGTTCAGTTTGAGTAAGTGTGAAACCTGAGTGAAACTCTTACAGTCTCCCTTCCTATAAAAAAAGGAAAAGAAATAATAATAAAAAAAAAGTTCAATGAGATAGAGAATTTGGTAGATTTCAGGAGGTAAGAGAGGAGGAAAGGAGGGGGAGGAAGGATTGAGGCTGATGTGGGTGAGATTCAAGTGAGGAAGAGGGAAGGTTTGAGATTTTTGTTGAGACATGGAGAGGAGGAATGGGAAGAAGTTTGACCGGGGGTGAGAGTTGAGGATGACAGTGTTGATTGGGAGTTTGGAATCTGGGAAGTTGATGTTGGTTGGGACTAGGAGATGAGTCCGGATAATTGCCAATAAGGCCGTCAGTTCGAAAAGTTTGAAGTGGAAAAGTTAGTTCGCAATGGCAACGGTGGCCAAGTCAGTCGGAAAATTCCAAGCGGAAGCGTTCATAATGGCAACGGTGGCCAAGTCAGTCGGAAGGGGTCCAAGCAGAAAATTCAGTTCGTAAGGGCAACAGTGGCCAAGTCAGTCGGAAGATCCAAGCGGAAAAGTTGAGATAGGTTGCTTAGTTGAGTAATGAACCAGTCTTAAGTCAGTCGAATTGACAGATTAGTCAATTCCGGCGGTCAGTCACGCCGGTCAGTCACACTTTGGATGTAGTCAAGTCCGGCAGTCAGTCATGCCAATCCGCCACGTTGAAGAGTAGTCAAGTCAAGTTGAGGCGGAAGTACGGTTAAGCTGATGGAGGTTGGCGCAGGAAAGATGGTTTGTGGGGAGGAAGGGAGTCAGGGAAGTTGTTGGCGAGTTGAGAGAGTCATTGAGGAGTCAAGGGAGTCGTCGAGGAGTTGAGGGAGTCTTTGGGGGGTCTAGGGAATCATCGGGATGGGTAGGAAATCTTCGGGAGGCTGGGGGAGTCTTCGGGAGACTGGAGGAGTCTTCGGGAGGCTGGGGAAGTCTTCGGGAGACTGGGGAAGTCTTTGGGGGTCAGAGGGGCAGTAGAGAGGTCGGAGGAGCAGTAGAGAGGTCGGAGGGGCAGTAGAGAGGTCGGCGGGCAGGAGAGTCATCAGCGGGGAAGGAGAGTCATCGGCGGGGAAGGAGAGTCATCGGCGGGAAAGGAACTTGTCAGCTGAGTAGAGAGCTCGTCGGCAGCGTAGGGAGTTCGTCGAGAGGCGAGGATAGTCAGTCTTTGAGAACGCCAGAAGAGTCTTCAGGGACGCCCGGGAGGTCTTTGGCGGGTCTAGGAAGTCGTCGGAGAGGCACCGAGGTCGCCGGAGAGGCCTGGAGGTCCTCGGGAAGGCAAGGTAATCATTGGGAAGCTTGGGGAGTCTTCCAGAGGAGAGGAGTCGTCGGCGGGTCAGGGAAGTCGTCCCAGGGCTAAGGAAGTCGTTGAGAAAGGACTGGTGCCGTCAGGGAGGCGATGGCGTCAAGGGCAGGTTGGGGTATGCCTCAGGCTGGGAGGTTATAGGGCAGTCTTAGTGAAGTTTGGCAAAGGATGGGTGTAGGAGTTGGGTTGACAAAGCAAGTTGACCAGAAGGGGCCAGGTGTCAGGATTCGGGCCCTGGCCCGAATGGCCCGGGCACAGCTCCTAAACTCCACAACATGGAGGCTGACAATCCAAAACTTTCCTCTCCTGTACCGCTCATCCACTCGACTAATTGTAAGTACAGAAAAAAACCTTTTAGCAATAAACCAAAGTATTCAAACCGGTTGACATGACAAACTAACCAGTCCCTTGCTATACCGCTTCATTCAGGCGACGAAAACATGGACCAAGTAAACAACCAGAACGGCCAGGTCGATACAACCCTGCCATCCAACTCTAACCAGCCCAGCCAGCAACCGAGCGCTCTGACCGCCTCGTAGGGCAAACTCAGGACCCTGTGACTCAACCAGGCTGAAACTCGTGCGTACTCGTTGAAGCCACACCAGCAAGATTTTTGATATAAAATAACCTAACTCCCAGTCGTTTGACCTGTTTTCCTTAGCCCACTTCCCTTCCCCCATTGCATACATCGGCTCAACCAAAACACTTCCTCACTAAAACTCAGATCAACCAATCCAACGCTCTTGACAAAATCAGCCACTCAAACTCACTCAACAGCCACCTCCCTATTCCTCCCTCTTTGACACATTTCTTTTCCTCCTTATCATCGGCAGTTTGCGACAACCTTGTACCGCACTCTTGCTCTTCTCGGATTGTCCTCTTTCTCTTATTTTTCATTATCTTTCATATCATCCAAACCTACTCCTCGGTTGCCTACCACTGCCCTTAAGGTACACAGCTGCAACTTGTTTTTCTCTCTTCTCTCAAACACTCATGAAGATCACCATGAGCTGACCAAGTTGAAATACAAACCCTTAAGTCTTGCTATTCTCACACCAGGCATTGTTGGCAGCTTGGAGGGGTCGTCAGGAGGCTAGCAAGTTTTCAGGAGTCGTCGCCATCCGCCTGGGGGCCAGGGAGCTAAATAGGTCAGGTGCTTCGAGATCGGTCGGACAGTAGTCAGGTTGGAGAGCCGTCCGTGGGGCTAAGGGAGTCGTCGGCTGTTCAGGAAATTCGCCGGGAGGCGTCGAAGTTGTGGGGAAGGTCAGGGCCTTTTGGTGGAGGGAAGGAGAGCGTTGCGAGTCGTGAGAGTCATCCAGGAGTGCACACCTCTTACGGGAGGCGAGAGGGTCGTCGACTAGAGGGTAGGAAGTCTTTGGGGCTAGCAAGTCGCCCAAGAGGTCCATGGCATCGTCGGGCCTGAAAGTTGTTGGTCAGAGCACAGTCTCAGGAATGGAGGGGCCAGCGACAAGCAAAAACTAGCGAGCGGCCGGGGAAGAAATTGAGATGTTGACAAGGTGGGTTGGAGAAAAATTGAGGCTGCGCAACAACAAGTTTGAGCAAGGTGATTACGCTGTCGAGTACAGCAGCGTCCACCGGGTGGATTGAGGTGACTGAATATCCAATCTGGCAAGATTGAGTAGTCCGCCCGACAGTGTCCAAGAGAGTGAAGTCAAGAGAAGACCAGGGAGTTTAAGACCACATTCCGAGGGAGCCAAGCAAGACAGGAACCAGGGGCCAAGTCGAGACAAATCGGGGATTATCAGCGCATGAGAGTCGAGTCCAAAGCCGGTGAGCCAAGTTGATGAGGTGAAAAAAGCTCTTAGCATAGAAAAAAAAAGTGTAAGGACTGGAAGTCCTTCACTGAGTGATCAGTGGAGCGGAGGGCCAAAGGCCTGGAGTTCTATGAAAAGAGTGTGGATTTCAAAGGAATGAAGAAGAAAGGGAAACCTAGGTGAAGACCAGCTTGAGGAAAAAGGAGAGAGGAGTCCTTCAAACGGGAGTACAAGATATATCGGGCAACAATATCATTTATAAGCATAATTACATATGTGTCTAATGAGTTCAGTTTGAGCAAGTTTGAAACCTGAGTGAAACTCTTACAGGTCTCTTGTTTGAATTGGGAGATGTCCAAGAAGGACTCTTCTCCGTTCTCCTTGACCCGGAAGGAGAAAGCATTGTTCCTGATTCTTATGTCATACCGGAGGGCTACCATGAAGCCCTGCTTTCTGTGGAGTTTGTCGCAGTGCTCCTTGTGGGTCAGGATCCACTCTGTGAGGACATGATAGTGGTATCTGTCCCGCATTGTTGAGTGGAAACATCTGTGATTGAGAGTCCAATCAGAGAAGTTTTGCAAGAATTTGTCTGGTACCGGGAACCCATGGTATTGGAGTCATTTCTCAGAGGCCGTCTCTTTGATCTTTGGCCGGTTCTTGGAGTGTTCTGCCAACACCTTCTCTTGCCATTCTTGGTTGAAGATGGGCAGGGGAAGGGGGCCTTTGCATTTGAGGAGGAGCTTATGGAAATAGGGGGGGAAGCCGCCATTGTTGTGGGAGTTAGAGCGACCTACAATGAACTTTATGTTCTGCACTTGTGTCGTTTCTCCGTCTAGGGTTGGTCTCTTTTGGGGGATCACTGGGGGAGTGGAGATGATGGGTTCTGCGTGGATCAGTCCGGTCTTCTGGCCATTTGATTTCTGATCCACCAGAACCACTTCATACATCTTCATGTACCTCTTGACTTTGGCGTCATCTCCGTCTTTCTTGGCTTTGACCATCTTGGCCATCAAGATTGCTTGGGCTTCGCGGTTCGTCTCCGCCTCCGACTTCTCATTGTCTTTGTTGGTCACAGGATTTCCGTTGGTTGCCTTTGGCTCTGTGGGTTTATTTGGAAGTTCAAACTTGGTTAGTTCTGTTCCTTGTTTTCTTGTTTGTTACAACTTTCTCGCTTACCACAAGTGGGGGCGAGGATCTCTGCTATCTCCGGATCCCTGAGTGACTCTCTTTGGGGTTCTTCTTTGGGGGTATCCGCTCTTGGAGCTGTTGCAATGCTTTTCGCCGCGGCGCAGGTTGTTGCACTGCAAAAAAAACTGTGTCAACTGTGAGCAGTTGACATGCGGTAACTCTGAGGAAGCTTGTGGTGTTACACCAGCCTTACCCAAGGTTTGACTCAACCAAAGCTTCAATGCACAGTCACTGTGCACCTTGCACAGTGACTGTGCCAACAAAGGCACTTGTGCATTCAGGTGGAGTTACAATGGTAGCTTGGCTTGAGTATCCTGCATGTCAACTGCAAGCAGTTGACCAAGTTTTTTTTGCAGTGTTGGCTTGCTGGCTTTTGCTGGTTTCGCGGCCTTTGGAGGTTTGGGGTTTGGGCCTGGGGCTTGTGACGGTGGTGCTTGTTGGCTGCCATCTGTGTCTAGCTCTTGGGTTGGGTTTGGGGTTTGGTTGGCCATTTGGCTTTCCTCACCTGCCACTGGGGCAGTTTGTTGGGCGGCGGCTTTAACCGTGTTTGTTGTATATTGGATGTTTAGTCCAGACATTTGCGACGTATAGTTTGGAGTGAGGAGATGCAGGGAAGATAAGGTTGTGGTGGGAAGATTATGTAACGGAATTGGGTTTGGTTGGAGGAAGTCTAACTAAGTTTTTCACCATGAGATTGTTAGATGCAAGAAACTGCAAAAATTCTTGGCCAAGGGGGGCAGCGTGATGCAGAGAGCGCTGAAGGATAGTTAGGAAGTGCGCAAGAGGAGGATGGTGCAGAGGGAAGTCTGTGGAGGGAGGAGAGGGCTCTGAGGGAGCTACAGATCCTGAGCTCTCTGAGAGGTAGCTGACAACCTCCCCTAGTCCCTGTAAACCGCTATCTCCGGTGTCCAGCGCCTTTGGGCGCGTACAGCTGTCAAAGCCTCGTGCGTGCTTAGGCTTTGGCGCGTACAGGGAGGGGCTGGATGGTTCCATGGACTCCACCCACCTCCCGCTACGCTCCCGGTAACACAACAAGATTCTTACCTCCCATCCGTATCTAGCGCCCAATTTACCCCCCCCGGATGGGGTACAAGTTTTGGGCGCGGGGCTGTAAAGTGCTGTTACAGCAGCAGTTTACAGCCCCCGCTGGAGATGCTCCACACACAGAAATAACAGAATTTGACAACTAGTAAAGCAAAAAGCCTTGGTTCGGCCCGGACCCAAAGCAACCCAACCCAAACCCGACTTACTCCAAGTCGGGCTTGGATTTGGACAGCCTGTTTCAAAATCTGACCCAACCCAACCCGACCCGGGTCAAATGTCAGGTTAGATTTGGGCATGGTTTTTTGGCCCAAACCCAACCCGTTTACATCCTGACTGGTACCTCCCAGGCGGTGCCAGGTGTGGTGTGAATCAACTGTGAGTTACCTAATTTGGAAAAAAACAAGCCCACCTGGGTGCAATGGTGAAACAATCCAATAAACGTATTGGTATTGGTTTTGGGTCAGATATATTGAATTGGTATTACGTGGGCGTGTGTATTGATCTGGCGAGGTTTGTGGCTGGAACTGACGCGAAAGATTTGGGTCCCTTTGTGGTGGGCTTTGGACCGGCCTTCAGGAGCTCCTCAAAATCTGCCATGCGCTTGATCATTGGGTTGACCTTGGGATTGAGTTGATCAACTGTGGCGTTGAGTTGATTGACCATGGCTGCCAATTTTTGGATCACTCTCTCGTTGTTGGCCAAGAGTCCCAAAACGAGGTCCACAAATTTGGCGTCTAGGAGGACCGCACCATTTGCGTCGCGCGTTGCGTCTTTGCCAAGGGCCTTGGTCAGCAGGATGACGGGGGTTTGGTGACTGGTCGGGGGTTGGGGTGGGGGGGGGGGGGGGGGGAGGGGGAGAGCTGGGCGTCTATGTCCTTCATCATTGCCGAGTTTTCCGTGAGCAACGCGTCGGGGAAGGGGAGGAAGAGAACTTTCCTGTTAGTAAGGGGGTGGTTGGGTGTGTGTAGGTGTTTGCATGGAAAGTGTTTTTTTTTGTGGTTGCGGGCAGAAAAGTGGAAATATGCATCATATCATGCTATCAAGTCAACATTTCTCTTCTCCAGACTCCACCCCATCCTATTCCTTGTTCCCCAGACTGTGAAAAACTTTTTTGGTTGGCCATTCCAAGCAACTGCAAGGTGTTCTTGAATCTTTGGGTGTGTTTGTAGGACAGAACCACGGTGATTGGTCCTGGTACGCTGCATACACACCCAAACCATTGGGGCACCCACTTAACGCAGTCAGGGGCGCCACCTGCGCCCCGCAAGGGGGGAACACCAGCTGGGCGTTATGGAGCTCCGCTCGGTGGGGCCGACGGCAGCGCTGTGAGGGGAAGGTGTCAAGTGACTGCCCTCAGAATGGTCCGAGTGAAATCGCCGGTGTGATCGAGAATAGATAGCTGGTGTGTGGAGGTGGTTTTGAGAGTTCGCCGGGGTTTGGATCCTCGGCGGCGTTTGTGTTTGGGTGTTGGTGTTTTCAGGGATCAGGCTCGGTGCGCAGGTATTGGAAAAGAATCCAAAAAAAAAAAAAAAAAAAAAAAAAAAAAAATTGATCCAATTTCTTGATAGCCCGTCGTGGATCAGACTGAATGCTATGCCTCCTATCCTCCAAGTTCGCCGGGAACTTGGACTCCTGGAGGCCTGTCACAGACAAATCATCATCTCCTCGCGCGCCGTGCACGCGCGCAACACAAACAAACCGAGACAAGGAATGTCAGCCTTAGAGTCATCACAGCTGACCTAAAAAGCTGCCTGTTCTACCTTTGTTACATATAAATTACTTTATATCTTTTTCATCTTAAGAGATATCCCTGTTTTGACTTCATATTCTGTTTCCTCATGCAATTTTAACCCTAGTTACAACTTACCAATTCATTGTAACTATACTCCTTCCCTGAGTTACTGAGTTGTAGCGCCCTTGCGCAGTTGTGACGTGTCAGCGCTACTAGGCGCGCCAAACCACATGTACATATGTAAATTACATAAGCAAACTGTGAAAATTTTCGTAGTCAGGATCCCCCTTGCCTGAGGCGGATCCACAGACTTCAGCACACCAGAACCACCACCCAGATAACTCCAGGATCACCACCAAAGAGCCTACTATACTCCCAGTATACCTACCGTCACAGGCGCCTAGGATATTGACAGTAAGTAACCTCTTTCACTGAACCTTGTTTATCTCAGAGGTACAACTCTGTGTCTTGCTGGATCTGCCTTTTCTTCTTGCTTTGCTTCCTCCTTGATCACAGGGCTGTCCCTCCAAATCTATAGGCCTTTGCCTCCATCTTGATCACAGGGCTGTCCCTTCTTATCATCAGGCCTTTGCCTCAAAATCTAGGTTCAGGGCTGTCCCTCAGGTTTCCCATTAAGAACCTTGACTGTCCAGAGAGAAGTCTAAAAAACTGTGGCTGGATTAAGACTTATCTAATCCAGATACCCTCCTGAGAGGAAGCTGTAGCACTTCTTGCACAGATTAGCAGCACTCTTCTGAAGAGTAGCATTGCCAGTGGACGTGCATTCCCACTAGAATAACCTAGTACTTCTCTTCCTTCTTATCCTGCTTGGTTTCTCTCTCTCTTTCTCTTTTTTTCTTTTATAGTTGTAATTTCTTTATCCCAAGAAATCCAACTATTGCCCCCCCATTTCTTGTGTCCTGCTGTCACTATAGAGACTCAGGCTCACAAGGAAAGAAACAGAAAACAAAACAGAGGGAAAAAGACGGAGGAATGGACCAAGAGCTAAAACATAAGAAGATAAGGAAGAACAAAGAGAAATCATGAAAAATCAGGATAAATGGGAAAAACACATGACATCAGACTGAAAAAAAAAGAAGAAACAACAAAACAAGCTAGGAATAAATCCACAGTCAATCTGTGTTAGGACCAAGAAAGGTGAAGAAGGATAGGGAGCTGGGAAAGGGAAAGATCAGAACAGGAAAAGGAAAAGGGGAAGTATGGGAGATAGGGGGGGGGGGGAGTTAAGGGTTTTGAGGGATCTTGAGTTTTGAAGGATCTTGAGTCTGATCTTGTTCCTGAATACGTGCACCGGTGTGGCCACCACATCCACCCCCAACTTGCAGTCTGTCCCTAGACTGCTCCTGCCCGCGCGCCATCCTAAAAAAAAAATGCCAGAAACAAAAGAAGGACCCGCCGGGCTCACATGTGTGGCAATTGTAATGCTTACAAACAAATGGTAGAGGATACCCTGAGGTGCATACACATGGGAGGACTTACTTTTGGTCCGAAGTGCCTCCGCGGGAAAAATATCTTTTGACCTGATCCGCCGCAAACCAACGCTTCAGCTCCGTGCCGTCGAGCTCCGCCAGAACATAAGAACCACCGGGGACTTGCTTCACGATCCTATACGGGCCGTCCCACTTGTGGGCAAACAGTTGCCCCCACTGCACCTCGAGAGACCGATTGTAGGCAAGCACTAGATCGCCGGGTGAGAGGGGATCACAAAGTCGACCGACGTTCCTCTCTTCCCAGTAGCAAACAGACTCCTCGCGGGACTTCATCATCCGATCGTATGCAAGCTGACGAGTTTCTTCGCTCCGTTCAAGTTGTCTAGATCGACCCACGAGCAGATCGGAAGTGTCACGCACCGCCTCCCAATCGACTCCTAGAAAAGACTTGATGTCAAGGTCAATGGGCAGCGCAGCCCGCTGTCCGAAAACGATTTCGTACGGCGAGTATCCAGTCGTGCGTTTCGTCGAGATCCGATCAGCGAAAAGAACTAGTGGCAAGAACTTTTGACAGTTCTTGCCCGACTCGCCTGCCAACTTGATTAGGGCGGACTTGAGCGGCGCGTGTCCCCTCTCGACCATGCCTTGAGCTTCGGGGTAATAGGGAGTGGACACCCTATGCTGGCCCGGCAGTGCTCTCAACATCTCTGCCAATGCACCGCCGAACTCCGATCCGCCGTCCGTCGAGTAAGCCCGCGCCAAACCGTATCTCATCGTCCAGTGCTCTTGGAGGAAGGCAGCCACGGATTCTGAATTGATGTTGTTGAGGAATTTTGCCTCAACCCAGCCTGAGAAATCGTCACGAGCGACGATCAGATACTTTGCGCCCCCGGCCTTGATGTGTACCACATCCATCGACACACGTCCGAACACGGTCTGTTCACCAGTCGGGTATCTCATCTCTGTGGGTCGCCGGAGGTCTCGCTTCTGACACGCCTCGCAGCTCCGGCACCATCGAATAACTGCCTCCTTTAATGCTGGCCACCAGAACCTCTCCGCCGTCCGCCTGTACGTCTCGGCCACCCCTCGGTGACCCAAGTCTTTGTGGAGTCGACTGAGAATCATGTCTTGTTTATCCTGAATTGTCACGACAATCCTCGGCAGTGGGGTCCCCCTTTTCATGAGACGACCTGCCTGAACAAAGAAGTCGGACGATTTCCGCTTCATCGCCTGAAAGGTCTTGGAGTCCATCCCTTCTGGTCTGACCAAAGTCGTCAGAAATTCTTCGAGCTGTCGCCAGAAACCCTCCTGGTATCCTGAATATGCCTGAGGGGATAAATCGGCTGCGAAACCGTGAACCGGCCTGATATGGGGGGCGTCCTCGTCGAACTCTGACGAAGGCGGATCGGACTCATCGTCTGCCTGAGGTCGTCTAGAAAGGCCGTCCGGCATCGTGAAAAGCTTTCCCTGTCGATGGACAATGTCGAAACTGAAAAGGTGGATGAAAGCCACCCAACGCGTCATCGGCGCGTTGGGTAGACTGGGCGCGTTGATCATCTCAATGAGGGACTGCGCGTCTACCTGCAACTCAAAGTGTTGCCCCCACAGCACTGTCTGGAGCTTCTTGAGCATGCGGGCGACTCCGCACAGTTCCAATTTCGGCTGGGAATACCTGGACTCGACGTCAGAAAACAAAAATGACTCGTACCGAGCCGGACAATCCAACCCGTTTTGATCTTCCTGCGAGAGTACCGCACCCGTTGCGTGGAAACTGGAGTCCACGGCTAGCTTGATCTTGCCCGCTCCGTGCCCGTACTGTATCTTCGCCAGAACGATGTCCCTCCCGACAACCTCCTTCAGGTACTCGAATGCAACTGTACACTCCTTCGTCCAATTCCACTCGGAATCCTTGCGAGTCAGCCGACGCAACGGCGCGCAGATATGGGATAGGGCTGGGATAAAAATCCTTACGTACACCACGACACCGAGGAACCCTCTGACCTCGGAGGGGTTGGACGGAGTCGGCCAAGCAAGAATCTTGTTGACCTTGGTTGCCGCCATCCTTCGCCCCTCCTTGCATACTACATGCCCCACGATTTCCAGGGCCGGCACGCACGCCGCTAGCTTTGACGCGGAGACCGTCAAACCCGACTCCTCGATCCGGAAAAGAATGCGTTCGAGGGTCTCGGCATACTCCCATATAAAACGACGAATCCCGGGGTGCCAAGACAGTACCGCGTTGTCGTAATCCGATGTCGGTCCTTTTATTCCACCGTCATCGATGAAGATACCGGCGTGATTGGGGATCTCGGGCTGCAGGATCCACATCATCTGCGCCTGGTAGACGGCGACAGAATTTGTGGCCCCCTGAGGCAACCTGGTCAACTGAAACCGTCCCAGAGGTGTATCAAATGTGGTGAGGGGCCGGGAAATTGGATCCAGGGCGCGCTCATCGAAGCCGCCCATTATGTCGCCAAGCCCGTAGCAAACCCGTCCTGAAAAGGATTCCACGAACTCTTCGGTGGCCGGCGGGAGACCGGCATCCTTCAGAGTGACCTTGTTCAATGCCTGAAGGTCGTGGACGACCCGCAACTTCCCATTCGACTTGAGAACGCAGAAAACGGGGCTTGAGTACGAGGAAGTGGATTGCTTGTAGAGTCCGTTGCGCTCGCGCTCTCGGATCAGCTTGATAAACTCCTCCGATATTGCTGCTGGAATCGGAATCCTCTTCTTTTGCCACGGAACGTGCTCTACCACCGGTATGATGTAAGGTAGGCCATAGGAATCCTTTAAGAGGCCCCTCTCCTCCGGAGTGAAGGCGATTGACCGCTCTCGAAAAGACAAGACATTTTTGATGAGGTCGAGTTCGTCCGGATAGAGCCACCCCGGTGGGCCGAAGTTCACGACACTCAGCCTTTCCTCCGTCACTCGTCCCCGCGGAACGAATGGCCCTGCCAAGGATCGTGGCAGGCCTTGATAGGGATCCCGGGACAACGGCGGACGCCTAAGGGGGGGATTGAGTCCCAGAGGCATCGGCTCATTCACCGGTCGGACCTTGCGCGCTACCGGCTTGTATTTGGTCGCGAAAACCAAGTGTTCCCCGCGACTCCAGGCGTCCAGAATGGCGCCTCGCGCCGTAAGATCCAGCCCATGTTTGATCAAGAGACAAGTCCGGTGTTCCTCGCGTCCTTCGAAAGCGGCCTTTACTGCAAAAGGAAAGCCCAAAGGAAAAGGGCCGCTCACGACTGTGGCACGAGATAGAGTTTTCGAAAATGGGGGCGCATCACGCCTCGGAGGTGCACATTGGGAGGAACTTACTTTTGTTTCTCCCATCCTCCGCGGGGACGTAAATTCCACCACTCCTTCCTCCGCCGACAGACTGTAGGTGAATAGTTTCGCCTCATTGCGGAGGGTCTCTGCAGACAGGCCTAGATTAGCCTCATCGCGGAGGGTCTCTGCAGACAGGCCTAGATTAGCCTCATCGCGGAGGGTCTCGAAAGACAAAACTAGTTTATTCTTGTTGCGGAGACGTGAGTCGGAAGCTAGTTTATTCTTGTTGCGGAGACGTGAGTCGGAAGCTAGTTTATTCTCGTTGCGGAGACGTGCTTGATCGGACAAAGGTTGCCCTAAAACCGGAGAAGAGGGAAGATCGGAGGATTTGCTCACGAGCGTGGCACTAGATAGAGTTTTTGACAATGTGGTAGTAGCTACCCGGGGATGCATACTATGGAGGGAACTTACTTTCGTAGTTTGTGTTCCCGCGAGTTCCCCATACTGCATATCCTTCTTCACGCTAAGATCGCGGGCCCATCGTGTTCTACTTGAAGATCCAGAAGAGAAAAGATCGGAAAATCGAGGAAAAGGAGATTGAAACGAACTCGATTGAATGTTTTTGGGATTTCCTTGTTTTTCTTGATGTTTTTGAGTTTGATGTTTTGCGATGACCTGAGAAGATGGGAGAGAAAGCGACGAGGAGACAGGAGAGATGGAACTGTGAAACGAATGGGCCTCTGAATTTGAAGTCGATCCTTTGGTCAGAGTTTGAGGCCCTAGATTAAAACTGCCAAGGTCTGGACCGACGCCCGTCATAAAAAAGACGAGTCCTCCGAAGAATCTTCGACGATACGCCCACAGTGGGCAAGAACCCCTTTGCGTCCATAGGCAGGGAATTCCCTTTCCCATCTACCCTTATCGACTGGGCACAAAGTCACTTCGATATTGCGTCCGGATGAATCGGGAAGGATGATTCTTTCTCCGGCGGTTGGCGAATACATTAAAGTTGCTCGGAAGTCCATCAAGAAGGGACGGCCTAAAATGAAAGGCCCGTCGGCCCGAGTGATCCAGAAATGACAGGAGCCCACTATTGAACGGCCAACTCGGATAGGAACATCTTTGGCAACACCAATCAGCTCGCATGCTTGATTGTTAATCCCGTAGACGGCTGAGCTGAAGTTGACCCTCGGGGTAAGATTCAGTTTTACGGCCATCGTATCCGAGATGAGATTTAACTGAGAACCCGAATCCACTAAAGGCGACGAAATTGATTCCCCTTCGCCCACGCTGCAGTTAAGATACCCCAACGGACAAGAGTAGAGATTGGGATCGAATTCGCTATCCGGATCGATTCCCTCAGCAAGAGTTCCCGAGTTGACCTTCAAATCTTCGGAACCGACTTCCACACGCCTTCGGGAGACCCACTTTTTCACGCCTTCGGCGACCGCCGAGGAGGCAGCACACAACTGCGACACCGTCACGGATACCGGAAGGTCGCCAATTGACTTGAGCAGCTCGTTCACCACTTCGGGCTGCTCCCTGATGACATCCCGCTCGAACCGAACTTTGGGCTGAGATCCCGAGGTTTTGGGTGGGGTTGCAGGTCGACTGGGAACGCCCTTCGCGGCAGGAGAGTCGGGGTCAGGCTCGTTCATAATCCGATCAAACAACTCAGACTCGTCTTCGGGACCGCTCTTGCTGGATTCGGGTGGGTCCCTAGAGGGTTTTCGGATGGGTCGTTTCGCCTGCGAAGCCGGTACCAGAGGGGCTTTGAAGGGTTTTGGGTCCTCATGGCGCTTCCTGGTCGCAGGGTCTGCTTCGTAGACGCTGGAGAATGACTGGGAGGAAGCAGCTGGTGGATACCACATCGGCTCTAAGGATCCACAGCCCGCTTTATACTCAGAAGCCGTCGAGTTCACTGCTTGTCGAGTGGGAGTACCTGAACGAGGAGGGTTGACAGGAGCCGGAGCCTTCGAAGGTTGGTAGGAAGCGACTACGTGACGGATAGGTCGGCTGCGATCGAACGGAATCAGCGCCCCGTTCGGGAGGAAAAAATTGGTTCCCCTCTGCTCGACCAAACCATCGTCCTTGTCCTTTTGAAGTTCCAGGCAGCGGGACGTACCGTGTCGCTCGCGGTGACAGTAGAAGCAAATCAACGGAGGCCTGTCCGTCGTGTTCTGAGGGGAGTTACCCTTCAAATATTGCTCGAGGGACTGAAACATCCGAGTCAGCTCGTCCATGGAAGGAGGAGGCGCCGGAGTTGCTTGAACTGGCGCTGGCTTGCGTTCTTCACCCATCTGCTTCATGATCTCGTTCGAGGCTTGGAAAGGTGAGGCCACCGGAACCGTCGATCGAGAGTCCTCGAAAGTGAGGGCCACCTGGCCATCCATAACTTCGTCGACCGCGGCTTTGAGGACTTTGAACTCTGGGAGCCGACGTCGATTGTCAAGGGTGGTCAGCATGACCTTGTCCTTAATCAACTGATCCCGAATGCGCTCCTGTAGCCCGGGGGAAAAGGACTGATAGAACTCCTTGCGAATATCCTCCACGGAATCGATGTGTTTCCGAGAGACGAGATAGGACTGAAGAGGCGACCAAGTCTTGCAAAACTCTTGATAGTCGGCAACCGAAGATACCCCGCCCTTGGCTTGCCAGATCTCGACTAACTTGCTCAGATCGCGCTCAGTGTACAGCGCCTTGTCAAGCTTGCCCCAGTACAAAAGCATTGAAGATTTCAGCTTAGGCCAGTCTGGCGGTTTGTAGCCATTGAGCGTCACGAGGATCTTGAATATCTCTGCCGTGACAAAGCAGCCTGCTTGACGAGCACGATCGTAGTCCGACGCATCGTCGATCTCCGCGGAAAGCTCGTAAAACTCCAAGAACTCTTCGACGTCCTTTCCATCGAAGATCCAGGTACGGTTCTGTGGCTTGATCTTTTTCATCTTGCCCGCAGTATTCGAGGATTCGGGCATCGCGAAAGAATCTGAGAAGGGGAGGAAAGCGGAAATCGAGGGCGGCTCACGAAGTGGCGGGATGTTTTTGACAAAAGTAGTAGGCTTCGGAGGTGCTACTAAGTGGAGGGGACTTACTTCTACAACTCCTATGCCCCGCCGCTGAACACCTATAGAGAATAAAAAAAAGAAAAGAAAGAGAGACAATCGGGAGCCTGAAACGTCTTGATCCTATGAAACGAGGACTAGAACGGCTCCCGGAACGAGATCAAACGGCGGTCCTCTCGCGTAAGCCGCTCGGGTGAATTCAAGTGCGCGATCGGAAGAGAATCAGGATGGAATCAGCTGAGCTTCTTCGAGATTTTGAATCCGGCAAAGAAAAGAAAAAGGATCCGAAAAAAAATGGAAAATTATAACCGCCAAACGGCCTCAAAACCACAGTGTCGAGACTGTAAATCTTGAGGTCGCTGGTTCAATCCCGGCTCGGGGGACCAAATATGGAGCTCCGCTCGGTGGGGCCGGCGGCAGCGCTGTGAGGGGAAGGTGTCAAGTGACTGCCCTCAGAATGGTCCGAGTGAAATCGCCGGTGTGATCGAGAATAGATAGCTGGTGTGTGGAGGTGGTTTTGAGAGTTTGCCGGGGTTTGGATCCTCGGCGGCGTTTGTGTTTGGGTGTTGGTGTTTTCAGGGATCAGGCTCGGTGCGCAGGTATTGGAAAAGAATCCAAAAAAAAAAAAAAAAAAAAAAAAAAAAAAATTGATCCAATTTCTTGATAGCCCGTCGTGGATCAGACTGAATGCTATGCCTCCTATCCTCCAAGTTCGCCGGGAACTTGGACTCCTGGAGGCCTGTCACAGACAAATCATCATCTCCTCGCGCGCCGTGCGCGCGCGCAACACAAACAAACCGAGACAAGGAAAGAAACAGAAAACAAAACAGAGGGAAAAAGACGGAGGAATGGACCAAGAGCTAAAACATAAGAAGATAAGGAAGAACAAAGAGAAATCATGAAAAATCAGGATAAATGGGAAAAACACATGACATCAGACTGAAAAAAAAAGAAGAAACAACAAAACAAGCTAGGAATAAATCCACAGTCAATCTGTGTTAGGACCAAGAAAGGTGAAGAAGGATAGGGAGCTGGGAAAGGGAAAGATCAGAACAGGAAAAGGAAAAGGGGAAGTATGGGAGATAGGGGGGGGGGGGGAGTTAAGGGTTTTGAGGGATCTTGAGTTTTGAAGGATCTTGAGTTTTGAAGGATCTTGAGTCTGATCTTGTTCCTGAATACGTGCACCGGTGTGGCCACCACAGCGTGGCCCCCCGAGATAATCAATTGACATACAGGCTCCACGCCATATGTTTGTTCTAGTTGGCGCCAACCTGTATTGACCACATGACGCCTAGGCCGGGGGGGCGTCAACTTGACATACCGGGGAAGCAGGTCAGGTTGGTGCAGGCGAGGGGTTTGGCCCTCCTAACGACGCCCGTATGGGCGGTGTGCGGTCCCTCGGCGTGTTGTCAGGGTATGACTACCTGAGCCGTCCCCTGGGAAGCCCAGGTGGCCGGTCGGATGCCGCCATTGTGGCATCATTCTTGTCAAGCGCCGCTACTCCGCGCTGGCGTGGGTAGCCCATCATTGAGGGGGTCAGGAGCGACGCCAGGTGGCCGACGCTAGGTCTTTGTGGTAGACAACATGGCCCACCGCTGGCGGGTGCCGCTGGGGCATCATGGATCCAGCAGGATGTTTGACCAAACGGACGTTATGGTGGGGCGCTCAGCTACGCCTGCGGCGACTGAATCCCTGTCGCCTGGGCAGTACCTATCAGGGGTTTCTGTTTTGGTTTTCTTAAAAGAACTAGGCCGCCGAGGGGTCCTCCTTGCATCACGCTAGCATGATGTCTCAGGTCACTTGCGCTATGGGATTGCTCACAGAAGGTAACACAGACAAACAAAAAAAGGGAACCGGGAAAAGAGGAAAATGGATAGGAGGGGCAAATACGGGTAGCCAAAGGAAAAAATGGGCCAAAGGGGGAAGCAAAAGGCTGGGGGGGCTTCACCCCATCAATCCCATATGGATGTGGACCTTGTCATTGGTGGGGCACTTGCAGTTGGCGATGTTGAGGTCGGCCAAGAGGGGGGATGTGCCGAAAAGCTCGTGGTCCTTCTGCACCACCAGCACCTCCCAACCGGAACGGCGCGCGAAGTAAGCGGGGGACACTTCCGGGAGGGAAAGAGGCGAGATTTGGAGGACTCACACATCATGCCAGTCATTGGATCGCGGTTGGTTGGCTTCGAGCTGGTCATGTGGGGATGGGTGGGATGTAGTGATGGGCGGGGCTGGCATGGGGGGTCAGCAATCAGAGGTAGGAATTGGGACATGGGGCGGGGGGATGAGGGGCACGGGCAATGACTCAAAATCTTGAATTGGGCCGCTAGCTCTGCTTGGGTAGGCGGGACGCCAAGATCAGCAATGGTCCTGGGTGGGGGGACTTACTGCTGTTGCTGGGGGTGCCGGCCCGATGGCCTGTCGGGGTTTGGGTCAAGCTCATGGGCGCGAACAACATGTAGGGCTGGGGCTGATGGTTGTTGAAGCAAAGGGGATGTGGTAGGATGGGGTGGTGGTGACGGCAAGGTGCGGTGCACTTGGCCGGGGGGCCCTCCAGGTAATGGCTCGCGGGGCGGGACCCTAAGTGGCTGGTGAGGTTGTGTCGATAGCTGCGCACATAGCTTTAATCGGGTTTGGTGCTCAAGCTGGCCCCGCAGCCGCATCCATCCGCGGGATGCCACCCACGGCGCACAGCCGGATCATGCAATCAAGCTGATGCGGCTGCGGGGCGAGTGGCCGACCTTGGGAGCAGCCCCACCAACCAACAGACCCCCGCCCGTGAAAGCTGGGTTTGGCCCGGTCGGGCCCCCGCCCGTGATAGCGGAGAGTGAGACAACGACAAAGTCCTTCTTTGCCACCCAAGGCGGCAGACCTGACCTTGTTAGAAGCCCTTCAAATCAACCTGTGATTGCTTGGAGCCCTTTGAATGACGGACGCCTCAAAAGGAAATTGGCCTCAACCAGTGACCCCGGGGCCGCACTCGACTGAAGTTTGTCAGGTAAGTCATTTCCGATCATCCCAAGCTGGCCAGGTATTTTGGATTGGTTGCGCGCCCCAAGGCTGTCCGACAGGCAGTCGCCGCATCAATCGCGCGAGTTTGTACATGGTCCCCCTCGAGGGCGGCTCAGAGAGAGGTTGTGGAGCTGATGGATCAAGGGCGGGAGCGTTCAATGAATGAGAATTGAGGTGTGCTGCAACACCCCAATAAGTCAAGCGGAGGCCAGGTCCCTGCCAAGGGAGCTGCATGGCAGGGGGTGGTTTGTCCCAATATGGTTTCATAGCCTGTAAGCGGTCGCCGGCCTGAAACGGCGGGCATGCTTAGGTCAATGGCCAGCGTCATTGGGTCGCCGAGAGGCCGCCTCGCCCGCGCGGTGGGGCCAGACGCCTCACTGGGTCTTTTTTTATGGGGCAGGCTAAATGCACTACCATATTTTACTACATGTACTCCAAAACATTGGAGTGAACATCAGTCTACTCCAAAGAATTTGGAGTAGACTGATGTTCACTCCAATAAATTTGGAGTAAACCAATGTCTACTCCAAAAACAAGGTTTTTTTGGAGTAGCCCATCCGTGTACTCCAACAATTTGGAGTGCATAACTTGTGCACTCCAATTTCTTTGGAGTGCACAAAGCATGCACTCCAAAGTTGATTCTGTGCACTCCAAGTGTGGAGTACACAACTGTGCACTACAAAATCTTTGGAGTACAAAACTGTGCACTCCAATATATTTGGAGTGCACCACTTTGCACCTCAAGAAATTGGAGTTCATCAAATGAGAGCCTGAAAATCATGTAAATAAATTTCTTAGCCAACAAAACCAAGAACTGAAACAAGAAAATAAACAGAAAAAGTTTTTATAGGTATAAGGAAACCAAGTGGGCAAATGAGAAAAAAAACATGCAATCAAGAGATTTGAGACTCCAAATCCTTATAGAGAGCCATGCCCTTTTGAAACAAGTTCAACCAACCCTTAACGGTCTTGGAAGTTGACTTTGAACCCAGTATAGGTGGGATTGGCATGACCCCATCCATCCCCCCCACATTTGCCAAGACCCAGTGATTACCATTAATGTGGAGCAGATAAACTGGGTCAGGGAAACTGGAGATCGGGGGGTTTGGAATTGTAGGAAGATAGGAATGACAGCCTGAGATTGAAAGGAAAACTACCGGCCTCGCATAAGTGTTTGAGATAATTTGTCCATGGGACAATTTGTTGAGCCACTTCGACGGAGTGGCCTTAGTTCTTTTGTTCAGCTTGAGGCCATTGATGATCTTTGTGATTTCTGAATCGCCGCCCTGTAATTTTGAATAAGAAGACCTGTTTTTCAAGGTCTCTTCAACCATCTCGTTACGGACCCGCCACCACCCACTGGGTAGCCAAGTGATTTTGCCAGGCAATGAAACCCGCAATTCCCATCTGCGCGTGGATCCCAAAGTCCTCGGACCGCGTCTTCCAGGTGTGTTGGAATCTGGGAAAGATATTTGAGCTAAACAGGAAAGTCAGATTGGCTCCTATGACACCATGAATGGAACATCTTCATACCTTCATAGCTTCCTGACTTGGAGACGGATCCGAGCTTGGGCTAGCTTCATTTTCTTTGATAGCCGCGGCGTCCTCGATAGCCGGGGCATCCTCGATAGCTGGGGCATCCTCGATAGCCGGGGAATCCTCGATAGCCGGGGCATCCTCGATAGCCGGGGCGTCGTCCTCACAATCTGAGGCGTCCTCACTAGCTGGGGCGTCCTCAATATCCGGGGCGTCCTTGGACTCCTCAATACCGAGAATATTACTTTCAAGCGAACCATCCGAAACATTGTCATCTGATTGTTCGGACTCGATGTAGTTTCTTTTGATCTTCTTTGATTTTCGAGCTGGTTGTCCTCTGCTTTTGGCTGTTCGCTTCTTGGAGGACTTCTCCTCCTTCAGACTGGCTTTGACCATCTCAAAGGCTGAGGCATTTCGCTTAGTAGACTTGGTGTGTGACTTCTTCAGGGATGGCCGATCTTTTGGATTGGTCTTGACATCGGGGGCCTGTATAGCGACTGCAGTATGTGTACCAGCAACGATCTGATGAATTTGATCGATGATAGTGGCGAGCCGTTCGGGTTCTTCATGGCTGAGAGACAGTGTGATTTTCTTCATTTCGGCGTCCAAATCCAGTTCAGGTTCATCAGGTTTCTGCATGTAATGTCGGTAACATCAGCTTCTCATCAAACAAGACATTTTGGGCTTGGAATAATGTTTCAAGTGAAAAAGAACGTACCGCTGTGTAACTCCGTCCGTGCCAGGCGGCGGCAGTTGTTGGAGGGGAAAGGTTGGGGAATGCCCTCCGGGGATTGGTCGAAGAGGAGGATGGGGGATCTTTGGGCGATGAGGTGAGAGGGGTTTTGATTTACGACGGCGTTGAGCGCGCGTCGGCGGGGTTGTATTTATGAAGAGAGAGAGGAAAGGAACTGAGAAGGATGGGGAAGATTCGCGAAGAGAAGATCGTTGAAGGGCGCCGGAAGGCGGGATCAGAGTGAGGGGGATCAACAGAGAGCGCCACGTGCGCGATAAGAAAGTATCCCAGATCGTCGGGATGGATAAAGCTCAGGATGCCCAGAGTAGTGAAAAAAAACCAATGATCAATAAAATTCTGATGATGAAAATTATGGTTCAGGGTGTCTCCCATGCCGTCCCCTCATCTGAGTTCGAACTGAACTCAGACTCCGGGCGCAGCACGCAGTGGGACCTTCATCATACACCCACGCGCGCGACAACACAAAGAGAGGAAACAGACAAAAGAAACAAAACCAAGACAAAACCAAAACAAAACTCAGACAAAACCAACCCACCACCTATCCAAACCATCCAACGCGCGCAGATAAGAAACAACACAACAGACAAATGTAGAAAGGGAAGAAACATAGAAGAAGGAAAGAAAATAAAAAGGGGGCCGCCACACTACATAGGAGAAAAGAACCTGCGCGCCCGTCCGCGCACCATCGCCGAATTTGATCTTGACACCGCGTGTACCAGATAGCGCACCACATCTCCTTCCCAAATGCAGTCTGTCCCTAGACTGCTGCGCGCCTGTCGCCGAAAATTGAACTGAAATCCGCGCCTAAGAGGTCCAGAAAGAGAAGGAAAAGAAACCAAGGGCCGCCGCGGTGCTCACAAATGTGGCATAGAGTAGAGTTTTTGAAAATACTTAAGAGCATCTAGCCCGGAGGTGCACAACTGGAGAGAACTTACTTTTGTTCTCCAGTGTCTCCACGCAAAAAGTAGCGCTTCACCTGATCCGCCGAAAATCATCGTTTAAGTTCAGTCCCATCCAACTCCGCCAGGACATAGGATCCGCCCTGGACCTGTTTCACGACGCGATAGGGACCTTTCCACCTATGCGCGAAAAGTTGGCCCCACTGAACCTCGAGAGATCGATTGTACGCCAAAACTAGCTCGCCCGTCTTGAGAGGTTCCCGCTGATGACCCGCGCGCCTTTCCTCCCAGTACCGGACTGACTCGCCCCTCGATTCCATCATCTTCTGGTACGCCTTGCCACGCGTTTCCTCGCTGCGCTCCAATTGAAGGGAACGCGCCACCAGCAGATCGGTAGTATTCGTCACCGACTCCCAATCGACGCCTAGGAAAGATTCCATCTCTAGATCTAAGGGAAGAACGGCCCGCTGGCCAAAAACCAGCTTGAATGGGGAATAGCCGGTGGTCCGTTTGGTCAAGATTCTATCCGCAAAGAGCACCAAGGGAAGAAATTTCCGGCAGTTCTTGCCGCTCTCGCCAGCCAATTTCACCAGGGCGGCTTTGACTGGCCCATGCCCGCGCTCAACCATACCCTGACTTTCCGGGTAGTAAGGAGTAGAAACACAATGGTGCCCGGGAAGTGCCCGCAACATGTCGGCCAACGCGCCGCCGAATTCTGATCCACCGTCAGTCGAATATGATTGTGCTAGCCCGTAACGCATTGTCCAATGTTCTTGCAGGAATGTAGCCACAGCCTCTGAGGTCAAATTATTGAGAATTTTGGCTTCCACCCAGCCAGAGAAGTCGTCCCGTGCAACAATAAGATATTTGGTGCCGCTAGCTTTCAAATGAACTGCGTCCATCGAGACGCGACCAAAGACCGTGGACTCTCCAGTCGGGTAATGAACTTCTTGAGGCCGGCGGAGGTCCCTCTTTTGACATGCGTCACAACTCTGACACCATTTCACTACGGCCTGCTTGAGCAAAGGCCACCAAAAGCGCTCCGCCACGCGGCGATAAGTTTCCGTAGTGCCTCGGTGGCCCAGGCCTTCATGGAGCTGATTGAGGATCTCGTCCTGTTTTGCGGGAATGGTTACGACAATCTTCGGCAAGGGGCTTCCTCTCTTCATGAGGCGCCCGGACTGTAAGAAGAACTCCGCTGATTTGCGCTTCAAAGCACGAAAGTCTTTAGCATTCATCTCCTTAGGCTTAGATAACGTGGCCAGAAAACTCTCCATCATCCGCCAATAGCCCTCCTGAAACCCAGTATACTCTCCTTGAGCACCAGACGCGCTGACGTATCGAGGATGAATGAGAGGTGCGTCTTCATCGAAATCAGCATCTGGGATGGACTCATCGTCCTCCATCGGTCGTCGAGACAGCCCATCCGGCATGGTAAAAGATTTACCCGGACGGTGAACGATGTCGAAGGAAAAAAGCTGAATAAAAGCCACCCAGCGCGTCATCGGGGCGTTGGGTAAGCTGGGGGAGTTAATCATCTGGATCAAAGAGATAGCGTCGACTTGGAGCTCAAAATGCTGCCCTCAAAGAACGGTCTGCAGCTTCTTGAGTATCCGCGCTACACCACACAATTCGAGCTTTGGCTGAGAGTAACGCGACTCGACATCCGAAAACAAAAGAGACTTGTAGAGAGCGGGGCGATCAAGGCCATTTGAATCTTGCTGGGTGAGAACCGCGCCCGCCGCGTGGAAGCTGGAATCCACCGCCAGTTTGATCTTGCCTGCATCCGGGCCGTATTCGATTTTGACCAGCACAATGTCCTTGCCTACAATCAACTTGAGCTTTTCAAACGCCGCGTCGCACTCCGCCGACCAAATCCAATCCACGTCCTTCCGCGTAAGGCGTCGCAACGGAAGACATATTTCCGAAAGTGCCGGAATAAAAATGCGCACGTAGACCACAACCCCCAGGAAACCTCGAATTTCCGTCGCGTTAGCCGGAGTTGGCCAAGAGAGAATTTTATTAACTTTAGCCTTCGCCATTCTCTGGCCCTCCTTACATACTACATGGCCCACGATCTCGAGAGCCGGCACGCAAGCTGCCAATTTAGCCGCAGAAACCGTGAGTCCGCTTTCTTCGATTCGAAAAAGGATCCGTTCAAGGGTCGTCGCGTACTCCCAAATGAAACGCCGAATACCATAGTGCCAAGTGAGAACTTCATTGTCGTAGTCGGACGCTGGCCCCTTGATGCCGCCGTTGTCGATGAAAATACCAGCATGATCAGGGATCTCCTCTTGGAGGATCCACATCATCTGAGCCTGGTACACGGCCACGGAATTCGTGGCTCCTTGAGGGAGGCGAGTGAGCTGAAAGCGCCCCAACGGAGTATCAAAAGTGGTTAAAGGACGAGAGATAGGGTCGAGCGCGCGCTCATCATATCCTCCCATTATGTCTCCCAAACCGTAACAAGCACGGCCGGCGAAGGATTCGACGAAGTCTTCTGTAGCGGGGGGAACTCCGGCATCTTTAATAGTCACCTTGTTTAGTGGCTGAAGGTCGTGCACTATACGCAGTTTACCGTTACTCTTAAGCACGCAGAAGACCGGAGATGAGTAGCTTGAGGTAGACTGCTTGTACAAGCCCGTAGAAACCCGCTCACGAACACGGCTGATGAATTCGTCTAACATAGCGGCCGGGATTGGTATCTTTTTCTTCTGCCACGGCTTGTGTTCAACAACGGGAATGATGTAGGGTAACCCGTATGAATCCTTCAAGAGGCCACGCTCTGACTCGTCAAAGGCTATGGCTAGATTACGTTCGGCTAAGACATTCTTGATAACATTCAACTCATCAGGCCATAGCCACCCGTCCGGTCTGAAATTCACGACTTCAAGCCGGTCTGCAGTGACGCGTCCGCGCGGTACGAAAGAGCCGGCTAGCGAACGCGGGAGGGGCCGATAAGGATCGCGTGATAGAGGAGGTCGACGCAAAGGAGGATTTAGACCTTGAGGCATGGCCTGATTGACCGGCTTAACCTTCCTCAAAACCGGCTTATACTTCGCCGCAAACGTGAGGAACTCGCCCCGCGACCACGCATCCACCAGCGCAAGTTGCTCTTGGAACTTCAAACCGCACTCCATCAGTGTCCACGTGCGGTGTTTGGCGCAATCTTCGAAGGGTGCCTTATCTGAAAACAAAAAACGAGGCGAATGTCCTTTGCTCACGACTGTGGCACGCGGTAGGGTACGACAACTTGGTGTAGCATCACGCTCCGGAGGTGCACTTTGGTTGGAACTTACTTTCAGTCCAAAGTCCCTCCACGGTGCCCCAAATTCCACCTCACCACCCTCACAAGGTAAAGAGAATCGTAGATTTACCTCATTTCGGAGGATCTTTAGTTTTCCCTCGTTGCGGAGGCTCGGGAGTTTAAGCTCATCGCGGAGTCTAGCTAGATTACCCTCATTGCGGAGGACGTCACGAGACGTATCTAGTTTATTCTCTTCACGGAGACGAGATTGAGACACTAGTTTATTCTCTTCGCGGAGACGAGATTGAGAAGTCGGAAGGCCACCTAAAACAGGAGATTGAGGCGAACAACCAGTGGGGCTCACAGATGTGGCATGTAATGCTTTCGACAATGTAGTAGAACCCTGGGAGGTGCATAACTGGAGAGAACTTACTTCTGTTCTCCAGTGCCTCCGCGAATCTCCTCCATCGTCCATTCCGCCCTTCGCCATTAAACCATTACCAACAGAAAACGCGCCCAAAGCCGCGCCAGAGAAGAGAAAAGATTCCCGGGAAGACGAACCAAAAGAGCCGAGAAAGGAGCAGGAACTGAAGTCTACTGAAACGTTTTTAAGAGATTTATCGTTTTCTTCATGTTTTTTAGGATTGATGTTTTGATTATTGAGTGAAAGTGAAACGCAAGACCGATGAATCTCTTGATGATGAGTTGATCCGGCGGCTCGTGGACGAGATTCTAGATTAACACGACCGCTTGATGGATCAACTTTACTTATAAAAAATGACGGCCCTCGAGAAGGTCGTTCCGCGCCGTGCTTGAGCGCGTCAGGATCACCTTCTTCCCATTGCCGGGAAATTCGCGCTCCCATCTCCCTGAGTCCGTTGCACAGAGCGAAACTTCAATGCGCCTTCCCGTTGGATCTGGAAGCAGGATCCTCTCGCCAACCTCTCCTGAAAAACTGAGGGTCGCATCGAAATCCATGAGAAACGGACGTCCGAGAATCATGGGCCCGCCCATTCGAGTGATCCAAAAGTGGCAAGTGCCCACGATTGTCTTCCCAATGCGAAGGGGGAAATCCTCCGCGACTCCAACCAGCTCGCAGGCTTGATTGCCTATGCCATACACCGCCGAACTAAAATTAACGCGCGGGCTAATGTTGAATTTGTTAGCCATAGCGTCAGAAATCAAGTTCAACTGCGAGCCGGAATCTACAAGCGGGGACGCAGAACTCTCCTCGTCTCCCACCAGACACGGTAAATAACCCAACGGGCACGAGTACAGCCGCGGCTCGAATCCGTTCGCCTTGAAGTCCACGCCCTCGGCCAGGGTGCCCGAGGAAACCTTCAACTCCTCCGCTCCCACCTCCACGCGCTTACGTGATACCCAGCGCTTCATGCCTTCAGCGACAGACGGCGCCACTGCCAGGAGCTCCGAAACCGTCAAATCCGGGACCTTCAATCCAGAGATTTTCTTAAGCACGCCCTCGATGGCGTTCGGATGATCCTTGGAGATACCACGCTCGAAGCGCACCTTCGGCGTAGCGCTAGCTGGCTTGGCTGCCTCCTCAGCAGCTGACTGATTAGGGGCAGGGAGATCTACGACTGGGGAAGCTGGAACTCGCTCAAACAATTCGGTTTCCATGTCGGAGTCCTCTCCGTCCGGATTGGGATTACGCGCAGTTGCCTTTTTAATCGGATTCCGGGCAGCAGAAGAGGGAACTGCGGGCGCCTTGTAAGGCTTCGGCGCCTCGTGCTTCTTTCGCGCCGGGTCCGCCTCGTAGGATCCAGAAAAAGATTGAGATGTAACAGCTGGGGGGTACCAAGGATCCAGAGAGCCACACGTGGCACGAAATTCGGGCGTGACTACGCTAGCGGTAGGTGGCGGTTGAAAAGAAGCAACCACATGACGGATGGGCCGCGAGGAATCGAATGGGATGAGGGCCCCGTTGGGGAGAAAGAAATTGTTGCCTTTCTGTTCCACCAGATTAGCCTCTTTATCCTTCTTGAGCTTGAAGCACCGCCCGGTACCGTGACCCTCGCGGTGACAATAATAGCAAACCATGGGACCTCGTTCCTTGGGTGGCACCGCTCCTCCAGGCTGAGAAGCTTGCGGTCCGAATTTCTGTTCCAACCGCTGCTCGAAAGATTGCAGCATCTGAGAAATCTCGTCGACAGTCGCCGGCGCTTTGGTAGGAACTAGTGAGCCCGTAGGACGACGATTTTGCTCCATTTTCTTCATCACGTCATTTGCCTGCTGAAAAGGCGCCGTAGGAACAGGGATGGCGGATCGGGGATCTTCGAAAGTGAGAGCCGTTTGTCCTTTCATGACTTCCTCCACCGCTGACTTCAGTATTTCGAATGCAGGAAGTTTGAATCGATTGTCCAGCGTCATGATCATGGTCTTGTTTTTGATCAACTGATCACGAATGCGCTCTTGAACGCCAGGGGAGAAAGACCGATAATATAGGGTTCGCACCTCCTCTACGGAATCTATGTGCGCCTTTCGAATAAGGTAAGCTTGAATTGGCTCCCAGACACGTCGAAAATCTTGATAGTCGACGACAGACGATACGCCGCCCTTCGAGATCCATGACTGAACCAACGACTCCAAATCCGGCAAGGTGAAACGCGCCGTGTCAACCTGGCCCCAGTAAGCCAGCATGGACGCCTTTAGCGACGTCCAATTAGGAGGATCGTAGCCGTCGAGCGTCTCCAACACGTCCTTGATCTCCACCTTGCGCACAAAAAACCGAATCTGTTGCGCCATGTTGTGCTCAGACGCCCCATCAAGCTTCGCCGCAAGCTGGTAATCTGCCAAGAATCGCTCAACATGGAGCCCATCAAAGCCCAAGGTCTTATCCTGCGGCTTGATCTTCACCATCCGCACCGCAGGCGCTCCAGCCTCTATGTCCGCCATTGCGAGAGTCGAAAAGCGGGAATGAGCTGATGAGGAAATAAACGTCAAGGATGGATGGCTCACAGATGTGGCTAGAGTAATGCTTCGACAAAAGGTAGTAGAGCCCTGGAGGTGCACAAACTGGGAGGACTTACTTCTAGTCTCCTGTGCCTCCGCCGCTGAAACCTAAAAAAAAAAAAAAAAAAAAAAAACTAAAAGAAGGAAAGGAAGAAGACCGCCAAGCGTCTTGAAACCGTGAAAATTGGCGAGACTGTAAATCTTGAGGTCGCTGGTTCGATCCCGGCTCGGGGGACCAAATGTGGAACTCCGTCCGTGCCAGGCGGCGGCAGTTGTTGGAGGGGAAAGGTTGGGGAATGCCCTCCGGGGATTGGTCGAAGAGGAGGATGGGGGATCTTTGGGCGATGAGGTGAGAGGGGTTTTGATTTACGACGGCGTTGAGCGCGCGTCGGCGGGGTTGTATTTATGAAGAGAGAGAGGAAAGGAACTGAGAAGGATGGGGAAGATTCGCGAAGAGAAGATCGTTGAAGGGCGCCGGAAGGCGGGATCAGAGTGAGGGGGATCAACAGAGAGCGCCACGTGCGCGATAAGAAAGTATCCCAGATCGTCGGGATGGATAAAGCTCAGGATGCCCGGAGTAGTGAAAAAAAACCAATGATCAATAAAATTCTGATGATGAAAATTATGGTTCAGGGTGTCTCCCATGCCGTCCCCTCATCTGAGTTCGAACTGAACTCAGACTCCGGGCGCAGCACGCAGTGGGACCTTCATCATACACCCACGCGCGCGACAACACAAAGAGAGGAAACAGACAAAAGAAACAAAACCAAGACAAAACCAAAACAAAACTCAGACAAAACCAACCCACCACCTATCCAAACCATCCAACGCGCGCAGATAAGAAACAACACAACAGACAAATGTAGAAAGGGAAGAAACATAGAAGAAGGAAAGAAAATAAAAAGGGGGCCGCCACACTACATAGGAGAAAAGAACCTGCGCGCCCGTCCGCGCACCATTGCTGAATTTGATCTTGACACCGCGTGTACCAGATAGCGCACCACACCGCAAACTCAGGATTGTACCTCAGGAGCCATTGGGAATGGAAATCCTCGGGGGTCAAATGAGACCCATCTTCCAATAGCTCCAAAATTTTGTGAGCACATGGGATTCCAATCCCCTTGGTGAGAGTCTGAGAGCAAGGTTCAGTTGGATCAAGGTTCGGGATTTGTTTGAACTGATTGATTGCCTGTTTGATAGCAAACGAGGATACCTTGCCAAGCAGAGGGATGAAAGACTTCGGGACACTGACGAGTGTCTTGACCGTATCACTCCCAATAGACTCATGGACCTGGTTCAATTGCACATCGACCGCAAGTGCTAATGATTGGAATACGGACAGTAAATCACCAGTTGCATTTTTGACAAACGTCTTGAGGTACGCATGTCCAGATTTGACTCGCGAGGTGTTCAGGTTTCGTAGATGAGGGTGTTGGCAAGCCCATGCGACGACAAATAGCTCTTTATGTGGAATAATCCACTTGTCCAAGTATTCGAGCACAGCAGGGCAAGATGACAGATAATCTTTCAATGTAGAGAAGCGCTCTTCGTACAAGTCGACCATTTTCAAGTAGGTGACTTGCTTCCAGAGACCCATGAAAATCTTCCAGTTGTTTCTTGTTTCTTTCGCTTTTTGTTCAATCGATTCTTCTGAACTTTCTTCCTCGTCTGAATCATCTGGTTCTTCACTCGAAAAGTATTTTTTACAGTTTGTTGTTATGTTTTTGTTGATATGCCACGTACACAAGTTTGCTTGAGAGTCCGGAAACACTCGTTTCAAAGCATTTCGGAGAGCAGTATCGCGATCGGTTATGAATACTTGGGGGGTTCTTTCAGGACGCCAAATGTGCTTTCGGAGACAATTGACGGCCCATAAGTAGTTGTTGTCGTCCTCAAAAGTCAAAAAGCAGAATGCCACAGAGAACGAACGGTTTGAAGCCGCCTGGCCAACGATGTGGAGAAGTGGCAACTTACAGCGGTTAGTCTTGTATGTGGCATCGAGGAGAGCCACATGATGGTTGATCCGAGCGAGATGGATGGATCCTGGATGAGCAAAGAACAGATTGAGAAGCTTTCCGTTGTTGTTGACCTTGACATCCCAGGTCCAATTAGATTCCTGGAGAATCGACATCAGAGCTTCTGCTGGCTTCTGACCAGCTAAATCTTCGCAACGGATCTTTTGAAGGGCATTTGTGACGGTCTTGTTGGTTGCATAGGTCTCGTTGTCGGATGTTCGAAGCTGGAGCAAAATCTGAGCGGCTTTGAGGTTTGATTTCGAAAGCTTTCGAATCTCCTCAATCTGCTCTGGAATCAGTTGTCGGTGAGCCGCATGAGATCTGGGTCCAGGGGATGCTTCATGATTATGCTCGCCGTTTTGGATCTGAAACGTCCAAGTTTTGTCGACAATCTTCTTGCTGGTGGGTACAGAGCCATAAATTACAAAGGGGCAGCCGATCTTTGTCGTAGAAGTTGTTTGTCTGTCTTTCTTCACTCCTGAGCCGCGATAATGCCCAGATCGATCACATCAAATATAAACATTTTTACCCGGCACCGAGTTGGACTTGAAGACCGCATATCCATGATTCTTGGCCCACATTTGACAGAACTGAACCAGAGTATCCATTGATCTAAAGGCTGCACAACAAGGAGGGTCCAATGATTCTGAGAAAACATTTCAGTAAAAATCTGAGAGTAAAACAATGCTGATGGCCACTTACCACCAACGCTAAAGTCATAGCTTTTTAGATCTGAAATCACAAGGAGGTCTTGATCTTTCTTGCTGGAGGGGCTTTGAGCAACTTGCGTGTCGATGATGGGGGTTGATTGCTTGTTTGGAGGTGCTGTAGATTCCTTCTTTTTGTTTTTGAAGCCACTATCGTCCAAAGCGCTTTCGTCATCTGATTCCTGCTGATTGGATTCTTGAGACCCCGAGTTGCAATATAAATTGGATGGGCTCGTGATTTGAGAGGGTTGATTTGACGCTTTGGCTGAAGGTTGTTGATCCGAAGAAGCCGGAGCTGGAGCTGATTTGGCTGTTTGGAAGAGGGCAAGCATTGATTGCATCTGCTGCCACATCTCCGGGGTGACCATAATGCCGTTGGTTGGGTTGGTTGAGTTGTTCATCTTTGTTTCAGGAGAGGATATGTTGCCGGGGAGGATGGATAGTCTGGCCGTGTAGCTAGCAGAGTGGGCTGTCTTGCCAAAACAAGAGAGTTGTTGGGGCAGCAGGGGGGAAGATGGACTTGGAGGAAAATGAGTTTGACTTGGTTGAACTTGGAGTGCATATTCATGATAAGGTGGATGTGTACTCCAATGAATATTGGAGTGCACGGTGTTGCACTCCACTTCCCGGGGCAAAAAATATTGAAAAAGGAGTGCACAACATCACACTCCAAATTATTGGTAGTTTACGGGTTGTGCACTCCAATAATTGAACAATTTTTGGAGTAGCCAAATTTTCACTCCAGGTATTCATGGAGTGGACTGAATTCCACTCCAATAATTTTGGAGTACACAGGTGTGCACTCCATTTTTGGAGTACATGTAGTAAAAGATGGTAGTGCATTTAGCCTGCCCCTTTTTTATTTATTTTTTATTTATTTATTTTTCTTTATAGTGTTTTTGATTTCACATATCACACTGTACAACTAATAGCGGAGTAATTACAACTGTATGTCTCTTTGTTTTGTGGTATTGTTGTCCTAACAGCGGTACAACATGTCATGAGGATGTCGGCAATCTGGATGGCATAAGGAAAAAGTAGAGAAAAAGATATAGAGAAGAGAAATGAGGGAGAGAAAAAGATGAGAGAAAATGAAAGGCAATTGGATCCCAGGCAGAGGAAATAAAGAAAAGGGGCTGAAGAGGGGAGATAACATGATCATAGAAAAGGGAATTGGTTTTGCCCTTACCCATTAGAAGAAGTGTTATGTCTAGAGGAGGGGCCATGCTCTATCCCACCATAGGTTGAGTTGAGTATCTGGATATGAGTGTATAAATTTGTAGAGCTTGCGTGCCGGGCGCCCCCCCCCCCCCCCCCCCCCCCCCACAAGGGGCCGTTGGTAGAGGCAATCTGGTCGCCGTTGAGCTGTTGCAGTCTTCAAGAGCATGGGGACCCTCCCTTTAACATAACACAACCCCCGCCGGGGTCCAGACTAGCTAGTACAGGTTATGGAAGAGTAGAGGAGAGAAAAATAGGGAAATGAGCAAATTAAGAAAGAGAGCAGAGGGAAGGCGTAGAGCAAGTTGGCATTCAAGGAGTGCGGCCATCTGCGTCATCCGGGCTGTTGTTGTTGTATTGCTTGATGTGCAGAAACTGGTGTGTTGCAATTGTGTATTTGGCTAGCAGAGCGAAGGCCTTTGGTGAGTCAAGAATTGATCTTGACGACTGGGAGGGAATTCTGATTTTTTCAAACCGGAGATTCTTCCTTGAATTGTGGCGTTGGGCGGTGAACTTCCTACAAAAACGGATAAAGTGGGCGGTACCCTCCACCTCCCCACAGTGTCGGCACCTTGGGTCAGTAATGGCCCTGATTCTCAGCAAATATTGATTGAGCGGCGCATGATCCGCCCGCAGTTGAAAGATGGTGGCAGCTAGGCCCTTCTCAAGACCATCCAGCGCCTTGGTGATCAGTCGAGGAGGTGTCCTGTAGGGAAAGCGTTTCTTCTTGCTTTTGGAGAGTTCGTCCAGCTTCATGAATGAAGATCGAGTATCTTGAGTGAGCTTGGAGAGGCTATTTGGGAGGGATAGGGTCTCCAGGGGATTTGTAGCGGTTGAGTCGCCCGACGCCGCTTCGCCGGCTATTTGGTCGGCCCGCTCATTTGCTAGTACACCCTTGTTTCCCGGGCACCAATAGAGGCGAACCGGTACTGATAGTCCTTTGAGGGCCCAATGGTTGGAGATGGCCAGGTGTTGGCCGGAGGCGGTGGAAGTTGGGTCGTTGGTCCGAAGCAGCGCGCCCTGGTTATCACTGAAGATGGCGACCGAGGAGAAGAGGGAGTGTGGGGAGTTCAGGGAGAGAACATGTTGGGTAATTATACACGCAAGCCTGATGCCCAGTAACTCTGTCTCAAAGTTAGTGATCCCCGCGGGGTCCTTTATTTGTTGGCTGAACAAGATTGAGCAGTTGTGGAGGACTGCCGCTGCTCCAGCACTTTGCCCTGGGGTCCAAGACCCGTCGGTGAAGATAACTAGAGCTCGGGCCTCTAGCTCTTCTTGGATTTTCGCGGAACACGTTCCTTGACTATGTCTCTGCCAGAGCCTATGTTTAGTACTTGGGTGAGCTGAGCCATCCACGGAGGGGTTGCGGCAGTGGAGATGGGTTCAATTAGCAAGGAGTGTTGCTGACGTAGGTCAGGGTAGTCTAATAGGAGATGTATGGGGCTTGGATGAGTGGGTTTGGTCTCAAAAAATTCCTTCAGAACTATGGCTCTGACCGGGTGTGAGGGGGAGCAGGAAATGATGCGGTGGACATAGGTGTGGGTATTCCGTCAATGCGTGTTTGCTAGGGAGACAAGGCCACCACTAGCTTTCACAAACGGAATTGGAGTCTGAAGGAACAAGCCCCAGACTAGTCTTGAGGCGCGGTGATGTAGGGTCTCAAGGATCCCTGTGACCTTTCTCAGGTTTGATTGACCAAACCAGACAAGACTGCCAAATAATGTCCTGGAGTAGACTACCGCCACTGTCAGCGTTCTTGCAAGGCGTGTGTTGAGCCCAAACGTTGGGCAAATGATTTGTTCAAGCTGGTTAAGGGCCAGCTTGCTTATCTTTTCTACCTTTGAGATGTGTGCCAAGAACTTGAGTCTCAAGTCCAGTGTCAGACCCAGCCACCTGGCTGATTCTTGGAATTCCAGATGTACGCTGGCAAAGTCAAAAAAGGGGATGGGCTTTGGTCTGGGGGAGAACAACATGACGCAAGCCTTCTTCTTATTGAAGATGGCTCCAGACTTCCTGCCCCATTCAAGGGACCTGCCTGCCTCGCTTGGCAGTCTAGCTCGGGCTGAGGACATGTCGGCGGCTGTCACGAGGTGTAGGACGTCATGAACATAACCTATGGAGATGCAAGAGCTTTCTAGGGAGATAGGATTGGGGTGCAGAAGGGAGCTGTTATAGATGATATAGAGGGTAACCAAGAGGGGTGACTCTTGCGGCAGACCTTTTTCGATGTGAAAGGGAGAGGACTCGAAGTCTCCCAGCCGCATGGTGGTAGAGCGGTCACTGAGGAAGGATTGGATGATGGCAATGAGGTATGAAGGGCAGCGTTGCTGCAGGAGCGTAGAGACCAGGTGGTCCCGGTATACCAAGGGGTACGCGGACTTGACATCCAGAAAAAATCCTAAAACTGTCCGTTTCTGTCTCCACTGGTTTGTTACCCATGAGGTCAGAAGCACAAAGGCGTCAGTGATATTCCTGCCGCGCCGACCACCCATATGGCCGGGGGCAATAGCGTTAGCCTTTTCGGCCCAGTAAACCAGACGCTTGTTGATGACTTTTTCAAAGAGCTTCCCCAACGTGCAGAGTAAAGCGATTGGCCGGTAGGCATTTGACTCCTGGTAGTCATCTTTGCCTGCCTTTTGTATGATGGCTGTGGTGGTTACACGCCACTGGGATGGGAAATGTGATGCTTTGAGGCAGAGATTAAAGAGAGCAGTCAGCGGGGGAGTAAGCTCAGAAGCGGCCAATTTGAGCAGCTCATTAGGCAGGAGGTCTGGGCCCACGGCCTTCTTTGATGGAAGCGACGCAATGGCTCGCGCCACCTCATCTTTAACTACGGGTGGGAAGTGCACAGAGAGAGGAGGAGTCCAAGGCAGGGCATCGGACAGATCACAGGTGGTAGGGATGTCAGACGTGCCGTGGAAAAGGACTGATGACTGTTCTTGTATGTTGGTTGTTGTGGAGCCGTCTGCCCTGTACAGGGGTTCTACGGTAGCTGATAGTTGAGCCTTAGTGAATTTGTAGGCTTGAAAGGCCGAGCAATCCCCGGTGCGTGCCAAAAAGGCCCTCCAGTGGATTGTTTTCATCTTGTCCACCTTGCTCTTAAAATGAGCCTGCCAGGCCGAGTAGCAGGTCTGTGCTTCATCTGATCCTGTTCAAATCAGCCATTTTCGGGCTTTATTCCTCTGTCGGACTATTGGGTTGAGGATCGCGGGGTTCCACCAACTCTTGGAGCGGCTTTTCCCCCTCCAGGTTGCCTGGCCCTGTTCCAGGTAGCTTTCAGAAAGGGCTACGCTAATGGAGCTGACAAGAGAATCAACAGATTCAGGAGTGGGTGGCAAGGTGATTGCAGATACCTCCTTGAGGTTTGCCATAAGATGCTTGTGCAGCCTCTCGGAGTCAAGGTTCTTGATTGGTAGACCGCGACGCCGGCCGCTGCCGTTAACATTCACTTGTAGATTAAAGTGATGGGCTAGGGCGTTATGGTCTGAGGAGTGGTTGTCAGCAAGAACTTCACTCTTCCGTAGAAGTTTTCTCCCCAGTTGATCTGTCCACATCAAATCAATAGTGGTTCTGGCCTTGTTGGAGCCAAGGAAGGTGGGGACCCCTGGGGGCAACGCAAGGACAAAGCCTTTCTTTCCCAGAATGGAGATCAGCGAACCAGCATGGGTCTTGTCGGTGTGAGCATAGCCGGGGGGGTTCCAGCGCTGGTGGTGGAGGTTAGAATCTATGGAAATGTAGATGGGAATTGACCGCTGGTTGTGGTTGTGTAACCAGGAGTCAAGGAGAGAAAGTGCGGGGAAAGTTCTAGGTGTGTTGTACACCAATATCAGGTAGAAGAGTGGATGAGAAAGGTTGAGGGATTTCACGGCAATGGCCGTCAAGTGCTGGGAACAATCTGGGAGTCTGTAGAAATTGTGGGATAACACAGATGTATGCAAGTAGATGCAACTCCTGGGCTTCCCTGAAATATTTTTGGGATTGTCTACTGGTAAAATGCGGTGCCAGCCGCGATGAGTTGGAGGAAGATAATTGTAGGGATTTACCCATGGTTCTTGTAGCAATAATGCGAGGCGGTTATTCTCTGTTTCTAAGGCGCTATATGTCACGGCTTTACTGTTGTGACAGTTCAGTTGCAGGAAAGAGTGCAACAACAATGAGGATGGGTGATCTGGGGTAGGGGGAGGGGTGATGCTTGAAGCCGGGGGAAGTTGTGGATGTGGTATGTTGTCTAGGGATGGAGATAAGATAGGTTGTGCTATCATGAGGAGGTGGGTTTGGGATTTTCAATCACAAGTATTTCCTGCTTCTGAATGGGGCAGAGGCTGCTGAAGGGGGAGTGTGAGAAGAGGGACGCAGATATTTCCACATTTGTGTTGCCTTTCTTTGCTTTGGTGATGCATCTGTGGCAAGAAGGGCCTACGGTGGCATCAACCATCTCGTTGCAGCTGTGGGAGGGGTGTTTTCCTCCACATTTTGTGCAAATGGGTGTGCTCTTACATGATCTGGCCAAGTGGCCAATCTCAAGGCAGTTGAAGCATTGCTTCGGCCTCGGAGGACAGCACCGTCAAAAACCAATCAACCGGATTGGATCTGGGTAGCGACATCCTTATCAAAGAAATGTGCGAGAATAGACCCTTGAGTCTTTCCAACTGACTTGGGATGGACCAACCACCTGAATTTGTCAAGAGTAGCTCTTGGTATGCCATTGGCCGAGCACAAAGCATCTAGGTGGGCGGGGTTTAACTCACTGAAATGCAAGGGGCAGGAGTGGAGAAGAACTGGGTGGGAGGCTTGTTGCATGACAAAGACTGGGTCCGCTAAAGCAGTCCAGGTGTGCTTGTTCTTGGCAAGCCAATTGGCCATGCGGCGGGTCTTGGCAAAAACTTTCAAGTCACCCAACGGGTAACATGACACTGCCAATACGGATACGAGCATATTGTCTACCTTAGGTTTGGTGAGGGCCAAGACCTCATTGATCTTAGCCGTGATCTGGGCCTCAGTCATGCCCTGGAAGGGTTTGGGGCTGCCAAACTTTGGGCGGATGATTTTGTGCCCCAGCTTGAACTGGTTTAACACCGAGTTGGGCAGGATAGCTGGAAGAGTGGGGTTGGGGGCAGCGGTTTTGCCAGCTGGCTTCTTGCCTGCAGAGGTCACCGCGGCAAAGGAAACTACCGGTTTCTTTGGGAGGGGGCTGGGAGCTGAGGAGGGCTTGGAAAAACAGGCAGTCATACTCTTCTCTATTTTGTCCATCTTATCCCAAAGTAGCTCTACTTTGACTAAGAGGGTGTTGACAAGGGCGGCTTGGGTATTAGCAGGGGCAGGGGGTGGGTTTGGACCAGCGGGCCTCTCAAAGGCATCAATCCTTTTACAGAGGGCATCGATGAGCCAGGATAGTCTCTGGACATCAGATTTGGGCGTTGTTGGTGTAACCCCCCTGCCGTCTGGGGGGTTATCACCGCTTCCATGGCCTGGGCCAGAGGGAAACATGTCGTGGTTGGGGGTTAGTGGTATGTAGTGCGGGGTGCTTAGAGGGGGGCCGGGTAGGGTGGGTGGGGTGTTTGGATGGAGGGACTTTTGGGGATGGGAGGGGTGTTGTGAAAGGTGTGAGAAGGTTTTGGTTCTGTAGATGGTAGGGAACCGGAGCGAAGCGCAGCGAGGTCCTGTGGTCCATGGGAACTACCTATAGCAACAGGACTTGGTACGCGTGTGAGGCGACTTTTTCCTCCTGGAAGAAGCAAGCCTCAGGTAGGCTAGGGAACAGAAATCCAAGCCTCCTCCTTGCGCCCCCGTCACAATCACGACGGTAGCAGATACTGGACGAGTGACATGTGACAGCATAGCGCGGACCATAGTCCAGCCCCGAGAGGAAGGGCTCTGGTCAGCATATAAGGAGGCCACCTCCGACCCTCCTCATATCCTCAGCTCCAGCCTTCCTCACATCCACTCAGAGTATCGCTTCCCCTGCCGCATTTTCATCTTCCTTTTTGACATATTCTCGTTTGCGCTTACAAAAGAAATCCCCTCTAAAAACATTGGTACATATTTCCACGTTAAAACTACAATTACTTTTTTCACAACCTCACGATGACCAACAGATTCTCATAATTCACCAAAAGAATGCGCGCGGCGGCCTCAGGCCCGAGCCCAAACCCAGCCAACGAACCGGACCCTGCAGGCACTCCAGCCGCAGCGGACGCCAGGGACCCAGCCGTACACTCCCAGGAGTCGGCAGGCGATCAAAGGCAACCAACACTGGGTCGCTACGCTAAACATAGCGGTTAGCGTAGCGTAGCGCAGCGCAAATGCGCTATTTTTTAGCGTAGCGTTAGCGCAATTGTACGCATATGCGCTAACGCTACGCGCACGCGGTGCGCAGCTATTTTAGCTGATAGCGTAGCGTTAACGCAGATGCGCGCAATTGCGCTAACGCTACACATGCAGGGCGCAAAAGAGCGCGCGCTACGCTGCGCTACAGCGCCTTTAGCAGGAAAAAAGGGCCCTTTAGCGGGAAAAAAGGGCTTTTTTTCCGCTAAAAGCGCTGTAGCGCAGCGCAGCGTAGCGTAGCGACTGTAGCGGCGCGCTAACGCTAACAAAGAATTGGCGCGCTGTTAGCGCCGCTGAAAATTAGCGCAGCGTAGCGGCGCTAACAGCGCGCTAACGCTATGCAAAATAGATGGGCGCTTTTTGCCGCTACGCTAATGTGTAGCGCTGAAATAGCGTAGCGACCCAGTGTTGAGGCAACCCAAAACATTGGTAAACCCCCAAGCTTCTGTGGCGGGGAAGGGACCAGTGCCCAAGAAAGGCGTCCTCACCAGGAGCGCCGCAAAGATAGGAGTTCCTCCTGATTCCGACAATACGGAAGTACCGGCGGCCGCTACGGCACCGAAAGTAAAGGGCCCTGCCCAAAAAACCGCAGAAGGTCTACCCGAGACCATCTGCCTGTTGGGAGACCACAGCGGTGAGCAGGATTGCATACGTATTCAGAGCGGAAACAATTTCCTAACTTCCTACTACCTCTGGTCCGCTAATTTCTAGGACCAAAGGAGAAGAACCCAACCCAGGAGAAGGGAGGTTGGCCCAGCAAACGGGCGACCATCATGGCCAAAGCTTTAGCCGCCACCAAGGCGGGGAACCAAGAGCAGGCCGCAATGCTGTGGGAGGTCTACAAAGCTGTAGCCTTCAGACCGACGCCAGAGGAGCCACCCAAAACAATCCCAGCCAAGCACGCCCGTGAAGGCTCAATTGAAATCCTAGGGCAGCCTAAGGACCGACGGGACGAACCCCCCGAAGACCACGAAGTGGTAGTTGTCCAAGAAGGAGACTTACAGTTTGGTAAGCCACCTCCTGAACCAATCCCCCCCCAGACTCTGTCACGGTAACCAAGACACATGAGCTGACAAAAGGATCTGTTGGTAGCTGTCAACGAGACAAACTCCCACAAGGATGTGGGGTTTAGCCCCTATTTCAATAAGAACCTGAAAGAGCTCCGGGCCCCGCTACCCCTCACCATCTTCAACAAGAAGTGGCAAGACCGGGCCATCCTCCACTACGCGGAGAAACGGCCAAAGGGAGACGAGTCAAGCTCAGAAAGTCGCAACCAATACACCGGGCTCCCTTACCCATCAGAGTGGGTCCAAACCTTTAGCGAATGGGCCATGAATCATCAAGGTTTCTATACCGCCTTGCGAGACGTCTATCAATTCCGGACCATTGCCGGATGGGTGCTCATCCACAAGGGGCACTGTGACCGTATCCTAGCACAACACGGTTTCATGGCGGCCCTGCAATACAACGTAAATGTCAGGTCCACCGTCTTTGCCCATAGGGTCATGGTCAATGGTAACCCTACCATGGCCGACATCTCAGTCTTCAGACAAGATATAGCCGAAGAGACCTACTCCGACGCTAGGAATTTCGGGGAGATTGGTATGACTGACAACCTGTACGCCAAAGGAGGACTACGCGTGGGATGGGACCCTCTGATGGGGGCGCCCAAGCAGAGCAAAGGCCCTGGCCAGAAGACGGGTTTCAACCGTTCCTCGGCCTCGGACAATACCAGCCAACCAAACCAAGGCGGTCCAAAGTCCAACCAATCCGGCGGCTACAAAGGGAAGAAGTTCAATCCGCACCACAAGGAGCAGAGCGCCTCCGCAGGAGGTAGCAGCAACACACCAAAGGCTCAAGAGACCACACCATGAGTTTCCCCTCTCCCCCCTCCTCTCTAGGAGAAGTTCGCAGCGGACTAAGATGGTCGGTCCACTTCCCTAACTACAGGAAACAGAGTTAGCAATCTATTGGGGAGACAAATGTGATTTCTGGTTTTCAATCTTTCTAATATTGTGACTTCCTTGTTGCGCATGATTCCTTGTACATAGCCCGTTATGCGATTTACCAATCGGAAACATAGTCCCTTTTTCAAATTATGAAGAAGAAGAGAGCCCGTTCCCTATGAGCTGCCCTTGGCCTCTTCGAGTGTCATGTGAGATGAATCTCACGGAGTGGAAGAAAGCACTCAGCAATGCGGGCCTACTCCCAGAATTCCAAGATGTGCTGGACGGTTTCGAGAACGGTTTTCCTCAAGGGATCCCCCAGCACACGTGCGGAGGACTCCGACATTTTACCCCGCCAAATCACGCGTCAGCCTTATTGGCAAGGGACAAGATTGAAGCCTCAATCCAGAAAGAGGTGTCGGCCAAACGCATGTTCGGACCTTACACCCATGAGGAAGTACACCAACACTTTCCTTTCTTTAGATCCAACCCTCTCGGGGCAGTCATCAACGGTGATGGGTTGCTACGCCCAATCAACAACCTCTTGTTCCCTAGAGATGATCTGCTTGTGCCTTCTGTGAACTCTTTTGTAGATGCGGACAATTTCCCAACGAGCTGGGATGATTTCAATCACGTCGCAAGGTTTTTTTGAAGTCGAGAGAAGCCTTGTCTGCTTGCACTTTTTGATTGGGAAAAGGCTTATTGCCAAATCCCCACGGCAAAAGACCAGTGGCCTTATCTGCTGGTGCAAGATTTCAACAATCAGCTCTATGTCAACACCCGTATTACCTTTGGTGGAGTGGCCGGATGTGGATCATTTGGTCAACCGGCGGACGCATGGAAGAACCTTATGAAGAAGGAATTTGACCTGATCACTGTCTTCCGATGGGTCGATGACAACTTATTCATCAAAGAACTAGACTCAAGCGTCGACATAACAGAAGTGGTCAGCAGACCATTATCCATGGCAAGTATCATATGGTTGGTTCTATGATTTTCTTCTTCTTCATCTAGCTCAGATTCAGACTTTGGTTGCTCACCTTGATCTTCTCCATTGTCACTCTTGGCATCATCATCATCATCCATTCCCACATTGTTTATCCTGTTCTTTTTCTTAGGGCATTCCCTGGAGAAGTGGCCAGTTTGTTTGCAGAAATGACATATAAGTTTGTCCTTATCAGTGGCAGGGACAGGATTCCTTTTTGAGGAGGACTCAGTTGGCTTATCAGCTTTTTCAGGAGTGGGATTATTTCTCCATTGGGATCTGTTTGGAGCATTATAACTGTTTGTCACAGGCTTGTTTCTTTTCATTACTCTGTCTATGACTTCTTCAGCAATTATAACCATGTCCTCAAAACTCATTTCAGTAGCATCTCTCTTGTACCTGCTTTTAACAGCATGCTCAAGATTTGGGGGGAATTGCTTTAAGATCTTCTCACAAATGAGATACTCACTGAGCTCAGGTTGATAGGCTTTCAGTCTTTCTCTTTGAGTACCAAACCATTTATGGATTCTCCTTCCATCATAAGTAAAGTGATCACTTTCAAACTCCTGTTGCATTTTCCATTTCCAATTCTCAGTACCAAATTTGTTTCTGATGGCATTCTTCCACCAAGCCCAAGATTTGTTCCCATACTTATCTCTGATTCCAAGGTACCAGTTTCTAGCAGTGTCAGTCAAGATAATTGTCAGTCTACTAATTATCATATGGTCCAACATTAAATAGTCCCTGACAAGGATATCAGTGTTCTTGATCCATAGCTCATGGTTGTAAGGTAATTCTCCTGAGAACTTCTCCCAATCACTGTTTTTTGGTATGCCTTTCCACAGCTCTTTCCTCATATCAAAGTCAATTGGTCCATGATCAATGTAAGGGAATTCATCATTGGAGAATGGACTGTTATGATTGTTAGCTGGTTTGGAGAAGTTGGGTTTATCTGATTGGTGAGAGTCAGGTAGAGGAGTATTGTCCATGGTAGGAGGTGGTCTGTGGGAAGTAAAATGAGCAGGATTTCTCAGATTATCTTGGTGGTGTTGGCCCTCACTCTGAGCATTAAGCACTGGATTATTATAGTTGAGATGAGGAGGACAATCTCTATCAGTAGGTCCAATCAATTGCTCTAACTTGGTATTGGTACTATTCACTACAGAAGAAATATCACAGAGTCTCCTTTTGGTCTGCTCAAATCTATTGTGGCCATTAGATTGGAGGTCACTCATTTGATTTTCTAAAGAGGAAAGTTTGTGATACATTTTAACTTCCATTTCATCCAAATTCTTACCAAGTAAGTCCATATTGGAATGGCATTGGGATTCATTGACTAGAATGAGGTCTTGTACTCCTTCTAATTTCTCTTGAACACCTCCTAGCTTTTCTTCAAGGAGTTTTCTCAATTGTTCAAACTCATTGGAATTCACAGCAGGTCTCTCTTTGGCGCAGTCTCTCATTTGATTCAGGAATTGGTCAAGCAAATGGGGCATAAATTCCTCTCTAAAGATATCAATGATGGAAACATTGAGGACTTCTCTGAAATTTTGGACACAAGATTCTAAAAGAGTACCAGGGATTGTTTCCACAGTTCCAGACAGTTCAGAAAGAAATTTAGAGAACAATGAATGTAATTTTTCTTATAACAAAATGGGACCATTGTTAGACAAATCATTGTTAAGATGACTAAGGAAAATTTCTCTGCTGGATTGGCTAGAAAGATTATCAAGATCTAAACTTAAACCTAGGGGAGAGGCTGAACTTATTGGTGAAAACCTCTGCCTCTCCCTCTCCCTCTGCCGCGGCCTCTCCCGTTGGACCTGGTCAACCTCATCAAAAACTCCCCGACGTTGATGATCCTGTGGGTATTCCCCAAGGGCGGGTTCCAGTTCCTCCCGGATCCTCTCGAGCCGTGGAAATGGGACTGATGGTGGTAATTCCCGCGCTGACCTCCCCACTGTTGATAATGGGGTTGAGGTTGATGGTAATGCGCGTTGGGGCGCTGGTAGGGATGATGGCGCGGCGCTTGGGTCCCATCTAGCTGTGTGGAAGCTGGTGGGAGTCTCGCCATTTGCTGTTGTTGCGGAGGGGGCGGCGGCGGCATTTGAAGAGCCTGATGATCGTAGGGGGGCGGCATTGGCGCTTGGGGCACGTAAGGGGGGGTAGGACCCTGGTAACCGGTCTCTTGCGCTTGGTGTCGCGAAGTTTGAGGCTCTGGTGTCGGCGTAGCTACCATAGGTTGGTGGCCTGGGTGTGGGGCTATGGCTAGGCCGGTGTTGGTCTGCGCGGTTATTATCGGCGGTGCTCTGCGCTCGGCTTCTAAGGTCTGCTGGTATAACGTCCTCTCCAGAGCGTTGAGGTCCTCTCTGGGGATCCAGTCCTGGCTGAGACGGATAGCTTCGTCTCTCCCAACCATCTCTTCTATCATCTCTTGCGTCGTAGCGGCTTGAGAGAGGAGGCGCCTCAGAGCTCGTGTATTCTGCGTCTCCCGAGCGCGGACGTGCAGTTCGTATTGCTCGTTGAGAAGGTTGACTAAATCTAGGATCTCCTGATCCTCCGGCGTGAGCTCCATTGGTCCGGAGGAATCTTGAGGAGCCTGGTTCTGAGCTGGGTGAACCAGGGATAGATCTGGCGGCGCTCCCGGTCGCAAACCCTCTGGGTTGGTAGGCTGGGGGGAGGGATGAAGTCTCATCTGCTCCCTCTCTATTGGTCGCGGTACCGGCGTCGACCTGTTCGAAGCTAGGGCCAGGGACGTCTCCCTCGGATTGTACAGAGCTGGGGGAATGCCCGTGTCCGGCGGCAAAGGTTCCTCTCGAGGGAGCGCGAGAAAGTCCTCGTCCAACTGCGGTAATGCCGACTCTAGCTCGTTGAAGCCGTTCCTCTGCGGCTGGGCTGAGCTGGTAGCGGAGTCGTTGCTCTGCTGAGAGGTCCCTTCCATTTCTAAGATGGGGGGGCATTTTGTACGATTAGTTATTAGTTTTTTTTTTCTTTTGTTTTTTTTTTGTGTTTTTATGTTTTAATATGTGGAAATAAAGAAATAAAGAAAAGAAAAGTACCTGAAACCTTAGCTTTGGCGGAAAGTCTGCGGCTTTTACGCGTAGTAGAAGAGACTTTCTTCTTTTTTTGTTTGGCTTTGGTTTTTGCGGTAGGTTCAGTCGTCCAGTCGTCTATATTAACAGCGGCTGTGACTTTTTTGCGACGGACTTTCGGAAAAGTAGTTGTAGCAATGGGTGTCCAAGATGTACTACTAATTAGATTTCCGTTTTGCGGAGTAGCAATTATCCTATTTTCGTAATCTTCTTCTTCTTCGCTGTCCTACGCCGTTGCGAATTTTTTTACAGTCAATTGCGGCAATTATAGTTCAGAAGGCAAGGAATCTTTTGAGCATACTCCGATTTTTGATATCTCCTCTTGATCCGAAGGTATAGAGGAGTCAAGGGAGGATAAATCCGACGAAGGAATAAATAGGTCCGCGGAAGAGTCGCAATTCTGCACTTTCACGGTTAGAGGGGACGTAAAATTTTTTTTCAAGGGTTCAGTTAGGGATTTAACCAATATAGAACCAATTTGGGAAAGTTTTGAGAGAATTTTAGCGTTAGTAGTATATGTAAAAAGATTTTTTTTTTTTTTTTTGATTTAAACAGGATGATCAGTCCTTGGCTTTTAAGCAGTCTAGAAGTATGAAAAAGGGAGGATATTTCCCGATGAGGCCCCCAATTGTGAGCCTGTGTCTCTTGTGTGACAACAGGACACAAGGAAAATGGGGGGATTCTGGTTGGATTTCTTGGGATAAAGAAATACAAACAGAGAGAGAAGAAAGAAAGAGAGTAAGAGAAGATCAGGCCTAGACTTTAAGTCTTAATTAATTGATCTGGGCTATTCTCAACCTGGAAAAGTTGGAAGCCAGCTGTGCAAGGCCAAGAAAGAGTGCAACAGCCTCCACTCACAACAAGGAAACGTTGGTGGGATTCAGAAGTAGAGTTACTACTCTGCTCTGGTTTTGTAGGTCTTAACCAGAGATAACCTTTTGATCTTTTAAGATTGAAAGAGTTGAAGAAAAGAAGAAACAATCAAGAGCAACAGAGTTTCACTCTGGATAACCAAGGTTCAGAGAAAGAGTTTACTTACTGTCAATATCCTAGGCGCCTGTGACGGTAGGTATACTGGGAGTGTGGTAATCTCTTTGGTGGTGATCCTGGGTTATCTGGGGTGTGGTTCTGGTGTGCTGAAGTCTGTGTATCCGCCTCAGGCAAGGGGGATCCAGACTACGAAAATTTTCACAGTTTGCTTATGTAATTTACATATGTACATGTGGTTTGGCGCGCCTGGTAGCGCTGACACGTCACAACTGCGCATGCGCGCCACAACTCAAGAACTCAGGGAAGGAGTATAGTTACAAAGAATTGATAAGTTGTAACTAGGGTTAAAATTGCATGAGGAATCAGAAAATGAAGTCAAAACAGTGATGTCTCTTAAGATGAAAAAGATATGAAGTAATTTCATATGTAATGAGTAGAAAAGGCAGACTTTAGGTCAGCTGTGTTGACTCTAAGGCTGACAGCCGGACTGCGCAAATGCAACAGCGGACGGGAATGAGGCAACCCCAGGCTGGAATTACAGCTTGGGGGTCGCCTGGGGAAACATGGATGCCAGAGTCCCCCTATTTATAGGCAATCCGTCTGGTGAAGCTCCATCCCACCAATCACAACGGACTCGCCACTGACCTTTGAACTGTTGCTTTGCCAATGCCGCCACGCCTTACGACCCACCCAGCTCCCTACCCACTGTTGCACCTTGTTGCGCCCTGGCCTTGACTCCAGGTGGACTAATTCCAACAACTCCCCAAAAACATCCAAAGGTCCCTGCTCCTCCCCAGCCATTACACTATTTCGATCTTGCCTCAAAGCCCCTCCCTTTCCAACAGCCGCCACGCCCACCTCCATCTGTATTGCCGAGATCCTTGACTCATCAATCAATAAAAATAACAAAACCCTCTTTGTTAACATTGGTCTAGCTAACGGCATCCTCCTCCGCACCGTGCTTGACTCTGTCAACGCCCAGCTCACCGAAACGCGCACCCAGTAAAGCCCACACACTTTTTTTTGTTGAAATACTGATTGATGTTTCTGTTACCGCTTCCTCGGCTCCCGTCCCATCAAGCTCCTGCCCGTGAAGGTGGACGGGAAGACCAGTATCATTGTGCTCTCATCCCGCACCTGGCTGAACTACACCTTCCAGAACCTGCTGAATTTTGGCCCGCTGATCTACGACGCGCTGGACAACGTGCACAGCTTCAGTGCCGAGCTGTGTCCGGAAGGCCTCATCAGCATTGTCGGCTCCTCCCTCCGGTACGTCCATCCATCCATCCCCCCCCCCCTCTCTCTCTCCTTCCTGTATTGATGTGTGTGGATGAGGGATGTAGGATATTCACAATCCCCAGACTCGGCGTGAAGGTCAAACAGGACCCCATGCCCCTCGCGTACACCCCGCGCAAAATTCTGCTCGACCCAGCCACCAAACACGACATCACTGTTGAGTCCGAGCACCGCACCATGGCCCCCGACGTCCAGGTTGCCCGGTTCTCCCTCCAGGTACATCAATCCTCCCCTTGTCCCCGCCCTCGCCCCCACAAGCTTATCTTCCACAGGCCAAGCCCACATGCTCCTCCAGAAGGCGCACAAAACAGTTTACAATATTTTCGACGATCCCATTCTTGCCGCTTTCTCACGCACGCAATGGTCATTGCCGTCCTGCGCGCCCGGGGAGGAGAGCCGACGCCAGTCGAGCTTGTTGCGACCCGCATGCGCATCCTTATTGGCCCCCGGGGCCCGCTCAAGTATCTCCAGCGCATTGGCCTTTGTCGTCAAGGCCGGCCTCCTGGGCCTCCGCCTTGGCGCATCAGCCGCCGCGCGCGTCCTTCTTGCCCTCCCTGGCGTGCTAGCCAGCGTGCTGGACGTCTTGGCATCCGCCTTTGTTGCCGTCGCTGCCCTCTGGATTGTCAACCGTTGATGCGCTGCTTGCCGTACGGATGATGAGCTGGAGCAACAGATAGGTCAACCGTAAGTGCTTCTCTGCCCACAAGGGCCATTCCACCATTCCATACGCTGTTTCTCATGAGAATGGGTGTCAGGTGACAAGAAAGTCTGTTATCAAGACCAGATATAACAATGTCTTACCATTTCCCCTACATCAATCCGACATCCACACCGTCCTCAAGTTCCTGCTTGTCTAATCACCTCACAACAGTCTCCTCAAATGGATTCTTGCCAAGGTCCTGCACAACTTCAAGAAAAAAGAATACTCCCATTGTGGTTCCTACACTCCCTGTGGCCCTCTCTTGTTGTGTTTGGTGCTTGATTTTTTGAATATTTGTTTTGCTTTTGCTGATCTATGAAATGAGTTCAACACACTTATCTGTTGTGTTTAGCTTATTTTATGGTTGTATTTCTGTCTTTCTCTCTTTAAACAAGGAGAATGAAATACAGGATTAAATAGAGATCAATTTAATAACATCATTACTTCATAGCTGAATGTGTTCAGGGGTTGTTAAGAACATATCATTTGTGTGTGTTGTGAATTTTGAATCAAGAGAAAAGAGTTTGCAGAAATGAACACTAGGAATTTATTCAAAACAATTAGGGTGGACTTGTTTGAATGGAGTTTTTCCATGAAATTGATCTTATGTGTGTTGGGTGTGGACTGTGAGAGTTGTAGGAGAGTGTCAATGTTTAATGGAAGTTTGTGGTGCACCTGGTCTGACATGAATCTAGGTTGAATTATAAAGTAATTTATTTTTCCTTTGCCTTTCATTTTCATGATTTTAGTATGGTAGTATCTGTGAAACCTTTTTCTTGACACAGCCATCCATAGAACCTCCTCCTTTGACCTAAAACTTGTTTTCTATGTTTGATGATCCTTTTGCTTTGAAAGATAATTTATCAAAAAATTTTAGGTTGTTTGCTATCACTGTGGAGCTGATCTTGATTGATAAATTGATTCTTGATCAAGTTTGAATTCTAAGGTAAATTTGACTGTAAAAATCACAAGACCCCCACATTGCAACTTGTGTAACCAAGTTCAAATCACATTTTAAATTTTGAATTGCAGTGTATGATGCAACTACCTGTTTGCACAGATTTGTGTCAAGTATTGAAGGGGTAATTGTAAAAAAGGGTTGGAATATATCAATCTTGGATCTGCAGCGGCGAAACCGCCCTGGCCTCTAGTTATTTGTATAACAGTCAAGCTGGCTTGCGCTTTGTAGCCGGCTGACATTTCCTACACCTTAAGATGAGACTATAGAAAAAAATCAGAGGTCTTTAGATCTTTTTGAAAGTCTATAATTACGGAGATGAATAGCTCCATCTGGAATATTACTTTCAGGTAACCATTCATCTCTATCTGCTGAATTATTTATGTATCTCACAAGGTACAGACGCACATCTTTACCATTAATTTGTTCCTTCTTATCTTTCAGAATCTTCTGCACTTGTAATTTTGAATTTTCAACAGGTTCTTCTAAAGGAATAGTAGGCTGAGCATCTATAGACTCTCCAGGTCTTGATATCCATGGTTTAATCAAACTTACTGGAAAAACTGGGTGTTTTCTTGAAAGTTCTTCACTTAGAATCACTTCAACTGCATTTTTTCCATGTAGTTGTTTGATTACAAAAGGTCCAACAAAAGAAGGTTTCAGTTTTCTATTTCCTCCCAGATTTTTGAAGTTTACTGTAGATAACATTACCTTATCTCCAATCTCAAACTCAGGTTCTCTATGATTTTTGTCCCACCTATTTTTGTTATATTCTACAGCCTCTGTTATAGAATTCCTTGCATGATCATGGGCCGCATCTAGCATCTTCTTAAAATCTGAAGAAGTTGGATAAATACTAGAGGCCAAGGCGGCTTCGCCGCTGCAGGGACAGCAGCCTATGTTTTACCCCCCCCCCAGGGCCTTTACAAGGAAAACATATAAGTGGTACCTGTCAGAATGCCTCACACAAGCACTCAAATATTTTTTGCTGGAAGGGGAGTCTCAGTCATCTTGCACCATCCCAATGTGATAGTTTTTCTGCTATAAATTAAAACATACCAGGTTTGATCATACCTGGCAGTGAAATAGGTACAGGCTTGAGTTTAATACAATGTAAATCTAAAGCAATTCACCACATTTAATTTGAAAACCAAGCCCCCATTTGTTGAATCATAATTGAGTGCCACAAAAAATGTGTTTTTTGTGAGATATGCAAACCTTTATGGCCTAATTCCACCAACAAGCAAAGCTGCATTAGTGATTTGCATCATTGACAGGCTTCTGCCCATTATACACTCTGTAAATTACATTTTGGATTTTGAATAATCATCTCCATCAAAATCCTCCTCTCCCAGCATCTGTGCCTGAAAACTTGCCAGAACCTAATCCACCCAAGGACTGAGTCTGATTCCAATGAGCCCAAAGTTTCTATGTGGGCAGCTTTGTAGTTGGCTAAGGCAGCCCAGGGTCCGGCCTGTGTAGCGCCCTTGGTAGACCCTCCAGCACTGCCTATCATCACTGCCTTAAGGCTGGGCAGCTCTTTCAGAGCCTCAACACCGACGGAGCGGGCACAGAAGACCGGCGGGGTCTCTAGCGAGTATAGCTTACTGACCTTGTCGACTGTTGACATCACTTTGACCTTGCATACTGCGCCAGGGCTGTCAATCCACCTGAAGTGGACACAGAAAGGCCAAAAAAAATATTTGTAACGTGCCAATCAGCATCATTTACTTGGGAGTGAAGGCTCACCAATGTTGACCATTTTTGATCGCCATTGGATCGTCTTGGCTAGCTCCCTGGCATCTCCGAGACCCAGATTGAGGCCTTGTCCGGCCATCAGATGAGGCACAAGAGCGGCGTACCCGACAAGGACGGTGCGAGTTGGTTGGGATACATTTTATGACGAGGGAGGGCGGAGGAGAGGTGGAGGCCGGAGTGTAGCAGGGCTACAGTTATACAGGGAGACATAGTCCCCCTGTACGCTCACGACCACGAGGAGACCACGTGGACTCCTGCCGGACGCAGGAGGTTCGCTGGCTCCCTATGACGCACCACCGGGTTCGGCCCGGAGTTACGATCTGTATCCTTTCTCTCGTCATGTTTTAGTCGCAGGGGCTTGGCGCCCCTTGTCTAGTTGTTTTGTCTAGTTCAGTTTCACGGCCACCATTTAAGGTGGCCTCTTTTGTAGGGGTTCTCCCCAGTTCGCCCTGTCTCTTGAAATTCAGAGATCAGTTCGTTTCCTTTCCTTCGCGCCTCTTTTTTTCGTCTAAGCCTCTACCAGCCTGAAGAGCCCCGCTTCAGTGGTAGCGAGAGCTAATATTACGATCCGACAAAAACCCTACTCTTATAAACAATAGAATTTTTTTTTTACTCTTTTACATTCCACACCCATCGCAGTTCGCTTTCCGATCATTTCTTTCTCGGAACATTTTCTCGTCCCCGGCTGCGTACTCTTATCGCGGTTTAGTAGTTCGACCCCACCGCCTTACCCTCGGTTAGTCGAGCTTTCCCTTATACCACTTTATTAGTTTGTGTCCTCCGTGGCCGAAGCGGCAGCGTCCCGTCGTATTAGAGAACTTCTACCTGTTTAGAGTAGTCGACCAGTTAGTGGTTGACACCTCTGGGGTTGAGGCTTAGAAACGAGCATAGTGCTCTAAGAGTTTATATAAAAACGGAACATTAGCTTACTTTTGTTCGTGTTTTTTTTCGCGAAGTAGATGTCGAACCTAGGAAAGGTCGCGCATAGCCCGAAGGGCAAAGGAACGGCGGAATCGAAGGCCGAAGACGAGGCCAACCGCCCGAACCCTCCTTTTAACGGCCAGTTCTACACCGGCGCGGACGTGAAGGAGATGTCGGACCAACAGCGTCAGTGGCTCGTCGATCATGATTCCTTGTGCGACCAGTCAGCGTTGAACCTGATAGAAAACGGCGAGGGGAATTCAGTAGGTTCCTCCTCTCAAACTGTGGGGAAGTTGGAAGAAGCCCTGACGACCGCCTTTAATCAGATGAAGGTCGACCCACCTCAAGATTCCGCGGCGCCCGGCGCTCGAGTCGGGTCCCAGGCCCAGCCCGCCCACCAGTCGGCAGGCAACCACCAAGAAGTCCTTGAAGAGGACGATGAGCACTTCGAGGATCTCAAAGAAGAATTGGTCCTAGAAAAGGACCCAATCAAGGCCCTCAAAGGATGGCCTGAGAAAGACAACCCCGTATTCACGGGTGGCCCGGGTGAGAGTGGCCCTGACTGGTTAGAGACCGTCGCGATGCTGCTCGAAGACCGTTGCATTCACCCCGCTATCTGGCATCGAGTCGCCGGCCTTCGTCTCAGTGGCAAGGCTTTTCGAGATTGGCGGGCTGCAGCGTCAGCCGGGACCCGTCCTAAGTCCTGGGCGGAGTTTAAAGTATGGCTGCTTCGCCTCAACGCAATAGGCGTCACCCCGGCGATGATTGCGGCCGAGTTGAATAGGTTGAAGCAACAACCGAACGAGGCCGTCCAGTTGTTCTACGAGCGGTTCTGCGAGTGGCAGACCAAGGCGAACGCTATTGGCTTTGCATATGATGAGCAGACCGCGTTCATCCAGCGTTTGAACACTGGCCTAAGTCGAAAGGTTTCGGAGTTCGTCAGTAACCAATTGATCCTCGGCACCCCGGTTAACATGGACACAGTGTTCATGCACGCGGTCACTCACGATCAAAGATACCGCGAGTTGCAAGCGGCGCCGGTAGCCAGTGGATCCGGATCGGGAAAGACCGGTCAGACCAGTCATCCAGGGTAATAACACCTCTCGATGACCGGTGTGTACCAGTCATTGAGGGGAGGTGCTACTCTCGATGACCAGTTGGTCTGACCGGTCATCAAGAGGAGATGTTACTCCCCTCGATGACCGGCACAGACCGGTCATCAAGAGGAGATGTTACTCCCCTCGATGACCGGCACAGACCGGTCATCAAGAGGAGATGTTACTCCCCTCGATGACCGGCACAGACCGGTCATCAAGAGGAGATGTTACTCCCCTCGATGACCGGCACAGACCGGTCATTGAGAGGAGATGTTACTCCCCTCGATGACCGGCACAGACCGGTCATCGAGAGATGTGACTCACCTCAATGACCGGTCATCACCGGTCATCAAGTGGTGTGAGCGGTGTGAGCCCTCTCGATGACCGGTCACCACCGGTCATTGAGAGGACTCACACCTCTCGATGATTGGTCAGACCGGTCATTGAGGGGACTCACACCTCTTGATGACCGGTCATCTCCTGTCAGCCTTAGAGTCATCACAGCTGACCTAAAAGCTGCCTGTTCTACCTTTGTTACATATAAATTACTTTATATCTTTTTCATCTTAAGAGATAACCTTGTTTTGACTTCATATTCTGTTTCCTCATGCAATTTTAACCCTAGTTACAACTTATAAATTCCTTGTAACTATACTCCTTCCCTGAGTTACTGAGTTATGGCGCCCTTGCGCAGTTGTGACGTGTCAGCGCTACCAGGCGCGCCAAACCACATGTACATATGTAAATTACATAAGCAAACTGTGAAAATTTTCGTAGTCAGGATCCCCCTTGCCTGAGGCGGATCTACAGACTTCAGCACACCAGAACCACCACCCAGATAACTCCAGGATCACCACCAAAGAGCCTACTATACTCCCAGTATACCTACCGTCACAGGCGCCTAGGATATTGACAGTAAGTAACCTCTTTCACTGAACCTTGTTTATCTCAGAGGTACAACTCTGTGTCTTGCTGGATCTGCCTTTTCTTCTTGCTTTGCTTCCTCCTTGATCACAGGGCTGTCCCTCCAAATCTATAGGCCTTTGCCTCCATCTTGATCACAGGGCTGTCCCTTCTTATCATCAGGCCTTTGCCTCAAAATCTAGGTTCAGGGCTGTCCCTCAGGTTTCCCATTAAGAACCTTGACTGTCCAGAGAGAAGTCTAAAAAACTGTGGCTGGATTAAGACTTATCTAATCCAGATACCCTCCTGAGAGGAAGCTGTAGCACTTCTTGCACAGATTAGCAGCACTCTTCTGAAGAGTAGCATTGCCAGTGGACGTGCATTCCCACTAGAATAACCTAGTACTTCTCTTCCTTCTTATCCTGCTTGGTTTCTCTCTCTCTTTCTCTTTTTTCTTTTTTATAGTTGTAATTTCTCTATCCCAAGAAATCCAACTATTGCCCCCCCATTTCTTGTGTCCTGCTGTCACTATAGAGACTCAGGCTCACAATTGGGGGCCTCATCGGGAAAAATACTCACCTTTTCATAATTCTAGACTGCTATAAAGCCAAAGGACTGATCCTCCTGACTAACTCAAACAAAAAACTCTTAAAATTCGAAAAAATCACCTTAAAAAATTTTTCTACATATCCTACTCACGCTAAAATTCTTCTAAAATCATCCAAAATTGCTTTTACATTGATAAATTTCCTAACTGAACCCTTGAAAATTTTTTTACGTCCTGTGTACTCGTGAAAGTGCAGAACTGCGACTCCTCCGCGCCGCTATTTATCCCTTCGTCGGACTTATCCTCCCCAGAACCCTCCATATCTTCAGATCAAGAAGAGATAGCGAAAAACGGAGTACGCTCAAAAGATTCTCCTGCTTCTTAACTATAATTGCCGCAATTGACCGTAAAAAAATTCGTAACGGCGCAGACTAGCGCAGAAGACGAGAACTACGACGACAACCGCGTAACTGATCCGAAAGAAGGAAACTGGATCAATAGTTCCTCTTGGACCCCTATTGCTACGACTAAATACCCAAAAGTCCGTCGCCGCAAGGTCACCGCCGCTGTTAATATCTCTGATTGGACCTCAAAATCCGCCGCGAAACCCAGCGCAAAGGAAACTAAGAAAAAAACCTCTACTACGACGCGTAAAAGTAAAAGGTTATCTTCTGAACCTAAGTCCCAAGGTATTTTAACCTCGAATTAATTCTTAAAAAACTCTCTCTTTCCGCTTAAATTAATCTCTTTTTCTCTTTATCACGATGCCTCCTCACCTTAGAAATGGCCGAGACCTCTCCGAAGAGCTCCGCCACCGGTACCGCCTTAGCCCAGCCGCCGAAGAACGGCTTCGAAGGGCTAGAAGCAGCCTTGCCGCCTCTACAGGAGGATTTCCTCAAGCTCCCGGAAGAGGAGCCGCTCCCCCCAGATACCGGGATCCCTCCGGCCCTATACCAGCCGAGGGAAACTTCCATAGCCCTAGCGTCGAGCAGATCCACGCCGGTTCCGCGGCCTATCGACAGGGAACAGATAGACTTGACGGTGAACCTTCCTCCGACGAGTCAACCGCCCTCCCAGCCTATCAACCCAGAGGGCATGAGATCCACGGCGCCGCCCAATCTAGCCCTCCTTCCGTACACTCAGAGCCCTCGACGGGAGGAGTCCTCCGGTCCCATGGACCTTATCCCGGAAGAGGAAGAGCTCTCCAGCCTCATCAGCATGTTCAACGAACAGTTCGACCTATTTGTCCGCGCCAGGGAGGCGCAGAACACGTTAACCATGAGGCGCCTCCTCTCCCAAGCATCTATGACGCAGGAAATGATAATAGAATTGGTTGGGAGGAAAGACGGTATCCGTCTCTGTCAAGAATGGATACCCAGAGACGAGCTACACAACCTGGAAGTTTCTCTAATGAACCAGAACAACGGCCTAGGTCAGCAGAACTCCACGGCGCAAGTATCCCGGCCTCATTCGCAGCTAGCTTTAGTGCCGCACGCCAGCCAGCAACCCATTCTAGCGACGCCAACGCCAGAACCCACGGGTTCTCAGCTACGAGCTATAGCGCAGGAGTTCCAGGGTCCTATCCCCTCCAACCAGGCTCAGTTTCAACAGCAGCCTCAATCCCAGCCGCGCCTAGAGAGCCAACACTATCAAGGAACTCCCTTGCCGCCGCCGCCACCGCCGCAGACGCTCCAAATGAGGCCGCCACCAGCTTCTATACCGCGGGAGGTAGTTCAATTATTCCGCCCCAGCCCGCATCTTCAAACTGGCGGCTACAATCCACCCCATTATCCGCAAATGCCGCAAGAATTCGCAGGCCACAACCCCCCTCCTCCTCAAAACAACTGGAGAGGATCAGGGAGGAACTGGAGACGCCCTCAGGACGACACTCAGAGAGTTCTAGAAATAGGAGAATACCTGATGAGAGCCACACGAGGAGTGAGGAGAGGCTATGGACGAGGGAGAGCCAGAGGGAGAGGCCCTTATTAGATGAATCTTTACCTAAAAGTTCCTTAAGTAGTGATTCACCACTAGGCCTCAGTTTAGACATTGATAATCTCTCTGATCCTTCAAATAGAGAATTTTTTCTCAATAATCTTAACTCTGAAATGTCTAGAAATGGTCCTTTGTTTCTAGAAGAAAAATTACAAGTCTTGTTCTCAAAATTTCTCTCTGAATTATCTGGTACAGTTGAAACCATTCCTGGTACCCTTCTTGAATCTTGTGTCAGCAATTTTAAAGATGTCCTGAATCATTCCATTCTTGATCTATTTAAAAATGAATTCATCCCCTTTTTGCTTGATCAAATCCTGAACAACATAGGAGAAAGTGCCAGAGAGAAGTCCACAGTGAATAACAATGTGTTAGAACAACTGAAAAAACACATAGATGATAAGTTTGAGACAGTTCAAGATTTGATTCTGGTAAATGAATCACAATGTCATTCTAACATGGATACAATTGGCCAAAATCTGAAAGATTTTGAAGAGAAAGTGAGCAACAATCTTACTTCCATTGGTAATCAGATCAATGACCTTCATGCCAATGAGCACAACAGGTTTGAACAATCTAAGAGAAGATTCAGTGACATATCTTCTGTAGTAAACACTGTGAGCTCAAAGCTGGATTCCGTGTTAATACCAGATGACAGAGACCAACCCCCTCATCTCTTATACAATAATCCCTTCCAGAATGTCCACCATGAGCAACAACAGGAACACAGACCACCTCCTCCTGTTCCTACTCCTGAACCCCAGAGACCACCAAGAGATAACCTTCCTAAGCCTGCTAGCAATACTCCTGATGCTAAGACCCAAGAGGAATTCCCCTACATTGATCATGGAGCTATAGACTTTGAAATGAGAAAAGAACTGTGGAAAGGTATCCCCAAAAATGGAGACTGGGAGAAATTCTCTGGAGAATTGCCTTACAATCATGAGCTTTGGATTAAAAATACTGATATCCTGGTCAGAGACTACTTGATGCTGGATAACATGATAATCAGTAGATTAACAATCTTGTTAACTGATACTGCAAGGAATTGGTACCTAGGCATCAGAGATGAGTATGGAAACAAATCTTGGGCTTGGTGGAAGAATGCCATCAGAAATAAGTTTGGCACTAAGAACTGGAAATGGAAAATGCAACAAGAGTTTGAGAATGATCACTTCACCTATGATGGGAGGAAAATCCACAAATGGTTTGGTAATCAGAGAGAAAGACTGAAAGCTTATCAACCTGAACTCAGTCAGTATCTTATTTGTGAGAAGATCTTAAAGCAGTGCCCTCCAAACCTTGAGCATGCTATTAAAAGCAGATACAAAAGAGATGCCACTGAAATGAGTTTTGAGGACATGGTTATAATTGCTGAAGAGGTCATAGACAGAGTCATGAAAAGGAACAAGCCTGTGACAAACAATTATAACACTCCAAACAGATCCCAATGGAGAAGCAATCCTGCCCCTGAGAAAACTGATAAGCCAACTGACTCCTCTACCAAAAAGAATCCTGTCTCTGCCCCTGAGAAAGAAAAACTTATATGCCATTTCTGTAAACAAACTGGCCACTTCTCCAGGGAATGCCCTAAGAAGAAGAACAGGATCAATAATGTAGGAATGGATGATGATGATGATCCCAAGAGTGACAATGGAGAAGATCAAGGTGAACCACATAAATCTGAATCAGAACTAGATGAAGAAGAAGAGAATCATAGAACCAATCACATGATTCTTGCCATGGACAATGGAAATGGTGCCAATTATGATCCCTTAGTTGATTTTGACTTTGGAGAACATGCTGTAGAGTGTGAGATAAACCAAGACTTCTCCATTGCTGAAATTCAAGCTGAAACTCATCAACCTCAGACCTGGGACAAATCCTGCCAGTCTTCCCACATAGAAGATGCTAGACTGATGAAATGTAAGCCTGATAGAGGAAAAGCTCATCTTACTGGAAAAGCAAATCTTACTACTGTCCTCATTGAATCCAGAGAACAATCATGTCTTCTTGATAGTGGAGCTTCTTGCTCAATCATCAGCAACAAATTGCTAGACTCTATATTACCAGAATGGGAAAACAAGCTCATGCCAATTAACCATGCTAAATTTCACAGCTGTAGTGACCAATTACAGCCAATGGGCATAATAGAAATGGCCTTAATTTTTCCTCACACTAAAGGTTCTATTAGAATTCTAGCAGAATTTGTAGTCATGAAAAATGCAAGAATTAACTATCTTATCCTTGGAAATGATTACATGTCTCTTTATGGCTTTGACATCACAAACAGCAAATAGAGATTCTTTACCATTGGAAATGAGAACAAGAGGAAGAAATTCAGCTTTAAGTCTCATCATCTGGAGAAAATGAGCCCTTCTAATGAAATCTCTGCTGTAAAGAAGTCCCATCCTCAACTGCAGAAATTTATTACAGAAGAACTCTGTGAAGCCAAATTCAGTGATAAGTTGACTATTGAGCAAAAGGAGAAGCTATTTGAAGTCCTCTACAATAACAACCTTGCCTTCTCCAACACCAATCAGCCCCTTGGTGCCATTAAGGGTCATGAAGTCCATATCAAGTTGACAACTGAGAGACCCTACCCTCCTCTCCTCAGAAGACCTCCTTATCCTGCCAGCCCCAAAAGCAGAGAAGCTCTTGAGCAACACATTGAAGAGCTAGTAAACCTGAATGTTCTAAGAAAAGTTGGTCATAATGAGGTAGTTGAGATCACTACTCCTGTGATCATTGCCTGGCACAATGGGAAGTCCAGAATGGTAGGAGACTTCAGAGCTTTGAATTCCTATACTGCTTCAGACAGGTATCCCATTCCTAAGATCAGTGAGACTCTGAACAACCTGGCTAGAGCTAAGTACCTGACTAGCATGGATGTACTCAAAGGTTTTCACCAGAATGTCATTGCAGAAGATTCCAGACATCTACTCAGGATTATTATGCACAAAGGAATCTATGAGTACCTGAGAATGCCCTTTGGGATCAAGAATGCCCCCTCCCATTTCCAGAGAATGATGGACATTGAATTCAGAAAAGAAATTGATGAGAAGTGGGTCATTATCTACATTGATGATATCATCATTATGTCCAACACTTGGGAGGAACACCTCAATAGGATAGACAGGATCTTGAAAGTTGTTATCAACATGAACATGAAAATCTCCTTGAAGAAGTGTAACTTTGGATTTGATCAGATCAAAGCTCTAGGTCATCTTGTGTCTGGTATTACCATAGGAATAGACCAGAATAAAGTAGCTGCTGTTCTCCAAAAACCTGTACCTAGTAGTAGGAAAGAAATGCAATCATTTCTTGGTTTTGCTGGCTACTACAGACAACACATTGAGAAGTTTGCAGAGATAGCAAAACCTCTGACTGAACTGACAAGGATTGATGTCATATATGAGATGACTCATCATAGAATAGTAGCCTACAACTTGTTAAAAGAGAAACTGACCACAGCTCCATTGCTACTGTTTCCTGACTGGGCCCATCCCTTCACACTATATGTAGATGCTAGCATGACTGGTCTAGGTGCTGCTTTACATCAAGTCCAAGTCATTGATGGAGTGAGAAAAGAAGGACCCATTGTTTTCATATCCAGACAACTGAAAGACAGTGAAACAAGATATGGTGCTAGTCAACTTGAATGCTTATGTCTGGTCTGGGCCCTGGAAAAACTCCATTACTACTTAGATGGCAGTGTCTTTCATGTTGTAACAGACTGCACAGCTTTGAGATCACTACTGAACATGAAGACTCCCAATAGACATATGCTCAGGTGGCAGATTGCTATTCAGGAATACAGAGGCAATATGACCATAATCCACAGAGATGGGAATATTCACAAGAATGCTGATGGACTGAGCAGATGGGCTTTGCCAAATGATCCTAGTAACCCTGCTTATGACCCAGAAGACAAGGATGATGATAGATTCCCCATCATGGGCATACATGTCTCTACTTTCAAGAATGAGTTCTTTGACTCAGTGAGAGAAGGCTACAAGCAAGACAAGAACACTACTATATTGTCTGAACTTTTGTTGAAAGATGCTAAAGATGCCCAGCTGAAAAATTCCTTACAAGATCCTTGGAGAAAGCTATATGATGAAGGGAGATTCTCTATATTTGATGGCCTCATCTACTTCAGAGAGAAACACAACTCTGTCCTAGTCCTAGCTGACAAAGAAAGTATCAACACCATCTTGCATGAATGCCATGACAGTGTCTACTCAGGTCATCTTTCTGAAGACAGGACTTTAGAAAAAGTAGCTGATACTGCTTGGTGGGCTAACTGGAAACAAGACACTGGTGAATACTGCTCTTCCTGTGATAGATGCCAGAAAGCAAATAAAGCCACAGGCAAAAGATTTGGACTGCTCATGAAAATTGAGGAACCTTCAAAACCATGGGATGTTATTAACATGGATTGGGTAACTTCCTTGTCCCCTGGAGGAGCTGCTAGTTTCAATGCTTGTCTGGTAATAGTGGACAGATACTCCAAGACCCCTATATTTGTACCCTGCTTCAAAGATGACTCTGCCATGGACACTGCCATACTGTTTTGGAACAGAGTAATGCCTAGGACTGGCATACCCAGAATCATCATCTCTGATAGAGACCCTAAGTTCACATCTGAATTCTGGACTGGTTTACATAGTATGCTGGGAACAAAACCCTCCTTCTCCACAGCTTACCACCCTCAGACTGATGGATTAGCTGAGAGGATGATTCAAACACTTGAAGATATGATCAGGAGGTTTTGTGCATATGGTCTAGAATTCAAAGACAATGATGGTTACACTCATGATTGGGTTTCACTTCTACCAATCCTTGAACTAGCATATTGCACCAGCATACATTCAACCACTGGAAAACCTCCTGCCATCCTGGAGAAAGGCTGGATCCCAAACCTTCCCAGGAATTTCTTGAAGCAAGACTCTGTAGACATTCATCCTACTGCTCTTGCCTATGGAAAGATCTTTGAGAAAGCTAGAAAACATGCTGAGCAATGCATAACAGAAGCTAAATCTTACAACAAAGAGAGATGGGACAAGAGTCACAAAGAACCATCTTTTAAAATTGGTGATAAAGTCCTAATATCCACAGCAAACTTCAACAACCTGTCTGGCCCTAAGAAGATGAGAGACTCCTTCACTGGACCATTCCTTGTGAAAGCTTTACATGGTAAGAATGCTGTAGAAGTGATACTGACTGAAGAGTTCAGCAGGAAACATCCAACATTTCCTGTCAGCTTGGTGAAACCATACAGAGACCCCAATCCAGATAAGTTCCCCTTGAGACAGAAAATCAAAGTTGTCATTCCCCCTATGGATAAGACCCCTCAGAGTAAAGTCATACAAAAGATTCTCAGAGACAAGAGATTGAGAGTGGAGAACAGAGATGTTATGATGTACTTAGCTAGATACAAAGGTATGAGTGCTGATCATGATGAATGGCTCCTTGAGAAAGACATTCAAGACTCTGCTATACTTCTCAGGAAATTCAGAAGTGAGAAGAGGTCTAACCCTGTGGTTTAATTTCTTATAGAAATTCAACCCTTTTGGTGGTAGGGAATGTCAGCCTTAGAGTCATCACAGCTGACCTAAAAGCTGCCTGTTCTACCTTTGTTACATATAAATTACTTTATATCTTTTTCATCTTAAGAGATAACCTTGTTTTGACTTCATATTCTGTTTCCTCATGCAATTTTAACCCTAGTTACAACTTATAAATTCCTTGTAACTATACTCCTTCCCTGAGTTACTGAGTTATGGCGCCCTTGCGCAGTTGTGACGTGTCAGCGCTACCAGGCGCGCCAAACCACATGTACATATGTAAATTACATAAGCAAACTGTGAAAATTTTCGTAGTCAGGATCCCCCTTGCCTGAGGCGGATCTACAGACTTCAGCACACCAGAACCACCACCCAGATAACTCCAGGATCACCACCAAAGAGCCTACTATACTCCCAGTATACCTACCGTCACAGGCGCCTAGGATATTGACAGTAAGTAACCTCTTTCACTGAACCTTGTTTATCTCAGAGGTACAACTCTGTGTCTTGCTGGATCTGCCTTTTCTTCTTGCTTTGCTTCCTCCTTGATCACAGGGCTGTCCCTCCAAATCTATAGGCCTTTGCCTCCATCTTGATCACAGGGCTGTCCCTTCTTATCATCAGGCCTTTGCCTCAAAATCTAGGTTCAGGGCTGTCCCTCAGGTTTCCCATTAAGAACCTTGACTGTCCAGAGAGAAGTCTAAAAAACTGTGGCTGGATTAAGACTTATCTAATCCAGATACCCTCCTGAGAGGAAGCTGTAGCACTTCTTGCACAGATTAGCAGCACTCTTCTGAAGAGTAGCATTGCCAGTGGACGTGCATTCCCACTAGAATAACCTAGTACTTCTCTTCCTTCTTATCCTGCTTGGTTTCTCTCTCTCTTTCTCTTTTTTCTTTTTTATAGTTGTAATTTCTCTATCCCAAGAAATCCAACTATTGCCCCCCCATTTCTTGTGTCCTGCTGTCACTATAGAGACTCAGGCTCACATCTCCGGTCATCGAGGTGAGTCACATCTCTTGATGACCGGTCAGACCAGTCATCAAGGGTAATAACACCTCTTGATGACCGGTGATGACCGGTCATCAAGGTGAGTCACATCCCTCAATGACCGGTCAGACCGGTCATTGAGGGGAATAACACCTCCTCTGGATGACCGGTGTGTACCAGTCATCAAGGGGAGGCGCTACTCTCAATGACCGGTTGGTCTGACCGGTCATTGAGAGGAGGTGCTGCTCCCCTTGGTGACTGGCACAGACCGGTCATCGAAGGGACTCACACCTCTCAATGACCGGTGATGACCGGTCATCGAGAGGGCTCACACCGCTCACACCACTTGATGACCGGTGATGACCGGTCATTGAGGTGAGTCACATCTCTCGATGACCGGTCTGTGCCGGTCATCGAGGGGAGTAACATCTCCTCTCAATGACCGGTCTGTGCCGGTCATCGAGGGGAGTAACATCTCCTCTTGATGACCGGTCTGTGCCGGTCATCGAGGGGAGTAACATCTCCTCTTGATGACCGGTCTGTGCCGGTCATCGAGGGGAGTAACATCTCCTCTTGATGACCGGTCTGTGCCGGTCATCGAGGGGAGTAACATCTCCTCTTGATGACCGGTCAGACCAACTGGTCATCGAGAGTAGCACCTCCCCTCAATGACTGGTACACACCGGTCATCGAGAGGTGTTATTACCCTGGATGACTGGTCTGACCGGTCATCAAGAAATGTGACTCACCTCAATGACCGGAGATGACCGGTCATCAAGAGGTGTGAGTCCCCTCAATGACCGGTCTGACCAATCATCGAGAGGTGTGAGTCCTCTCAATGACCGGTGGTGACCGGTCATTGAGAGGTGTGAGTCCTCTCGATGAACGGTCTGTGCCGGTCATTGGGAGGTGTGACTGATGACCGGTCCGCGCCGGTCATCGAGAGGTGGTCATCAAGAGTAGCACCTCCCCTTGTTGACCGGTACACACCGGTCATCGAGAGGTGTGACTGATGACAGGTCCGCGCCGTTCATTGAGATGTATGAGTCCTCTGGATGACCGGTTGTGTGAGTCCCCTCAATGACCGGTCCAGACCGGTCATTGAGAGGTTTGATTGCTGTGGGCACTCCAAAAAAAAGGAGACTTGGAGTGCACCCCAATGCACTCCATTTGGTATTTGCTAGCTGGAGTGCAAAGCCAAAATCCTTCACTGAAAAGGTGGAGTGCTTGGGCTTGCACTCCATTTTTTTTGGAGTGCATCTAGCTGCACTCCCCTATTTTGGTCAATTTTGGAGTACCCAGTTGTGTACTCCAAGAAACATGGAGTGCCCATCTGGGGACTCCATGTTTTGGGAGTATAAAATCAAGGCACTCCAACTTTTTTGGAGTGCTGGCCCCCCAAAGCCAAAAATGTGGAGTGCATGAAGTAAAAGTTTGGAGTGCATTTAGGCTGACCCATAATAATTTTAGGAATTCCCACATCAGACATAATTCTATTCCAGAATAACATAGCAATTTCCATAGCTGTATCATCCTTATGTTTAGGTATAAAGCGGGCTCTTTTAGAGAAGCGGTCCACTATCACTAATACAGAATTATAGGAATAGGCCCCTGCAGGAAGCAGACCAGTTACAAAATCCATATTAATAATTTCCCATTGGGATTTAGGTTCAGCAATCTTTTGTAGAAGACCAAATCTTTTTCCTGTTTGCTTATTAGCTTTCTGACAGATGTCACAAGATTTTATATAATTTTGGGCTTCTTTTTTCCAATTTAACCACCAAGCCGTATTACAAATTCTTTCCAATGTTCTGTCTTCTGGAAAATGTCCAGAAGTTACACTGTCATGACACTCTCTAAGTATATTCATTACTTGATCTCTGTCACAAAGTACTAGTACACTAGAATGTTTATTTCTATAATACAGTAATCCATCCAATAGAGTAAATTTTCCTAGCTTATAGTCTATCATTAACTCTGGCTGTAAGCTAGAAATCAACTCAGGTGGACAATTATCATTTTTCAAGATCTCCACTAGTGTCAACAGGTTAGAGTCTTGATCATAACTGTTACGGACTAAGTCATAAAAAGCCTCATCCAAATCACACACATGAATACCTAATATGGGGAAAATATCCTCATCATCAGGATCATACGCAGGATTATCCGGAGTATTTGGTAACGCCCATTTACTTAATCCGTCAGCATTTTTATGTTTCTTACCTTCTTTATGAATTATCGTCATATGACCACGGTATTGCGCCTGTATTGCAATTTGCCATATGACGATTAGGTGTTTTCATGTTCATTAGAGTCTTAACAGCCATGCAATCTGAGATTACTACAAAGTTAGAACCTTCCAGGTAGTAATGCAATTTTTCCAGAGCCCAAACTAGTGCTAAACATTCCATTTGACTAGCTCCATACCTCTTTTCAGAATCTTTAATTTGTCTAGATATGAAAAGGATAGGTTTCTCAACAACCTGATCATCTATAAGAAATTCTTGATGAAGAGCTGCTCCTAACCCATCGAAGCAACCATCAATGTACAATATAAATGGCTTAGTATAATCAGGTTGAGCTAACACTGGTGCACTAGTCAATAGTTTCTTCAACTGTTCATAAGCTTGTACTCTCTCATATGTCATTTCAAATATTGTATCCTCATTACAAATTGCATACAAACATTTGGTAATATTAGAGAACTGTGGAACAAATTGCCTATAATAACTACAAAATCCCAGAAAAGACATCATTTCCTTTTTATTACTTGGCATGGGATTTAGTAATACTGCAGCCACTTTATGTTGATCTGCTGCTAACATAAGACCAGACACTATACGTCCCAGGGCTTTGAGCTCTCCATATCCAAAGTTACATTTTTTAATGGACATCTTTAATCCTACTTCAATGGATTTTTCTAAGATCATTCTTACCTTTTCTTTGTGATCATCCCAGTCATCAGAATAAATTATAATATCATCTATATATACCATCATCCATCCTTGTCTGATATATTGGCCAAATATAGAATCCATCATTCTTTGAAAGTGAGAGGGAGCATTCTTAATACCAAAGGGCATACGGAGATATTCAAATACTCCCAGATGGCAAATTATCCTGAGAAACTTACGACTTTCCTCTTCTATAGGTGTCAGCCTTAGAGTCATCACAGCTGACCTAAAAGCTGCCTGTTCTACCTTTGTTACATATAAATTACTTTATATCTTTTTCATCTTAAGAGATAACCTTGTTTTGACTTCATATTCTGTTTCCTCATGCAATTTTAACCCTAGTTACAACTTATCAATTCCTTGTAACTATACTCCTTCCCTGAGTTACTGAGTTATGGCGCCCTTGCGCAGTTGTGACGTGTCAGCGCTACCAGGCGCGCCAAACCACATGTACATATGTAAATTACATAAGCAAACTGTGAAAATTTTCGTAGTCAGGATCCCCCTTGCCTGAAGCGGATCTACAGACTTCAGCACACCAGAACCACCACCCAGATAACCCCAGGATCACCACCAAAGAGCCTACTCTACTCCCAGTATACCTACCGTCACAGGCGCCTAGGATATTGACAGTAAGTAACCTCTTTCACTGAACCTTGATTATCTCAGAGGTACAACTCTGTGTCTTGCTTGATCTGCCTCTTCTTCTTGCTTTGCTTCCTCCTTGATCACAGGGCTGTCCCTCCAAATCTATAGGCCTTTGCCTCCATCTTGATTACAGGGCTGTCCCTTCTTATCCTCAGGCCTTTGCCTCAAAATCTAGGTTCAGGGCTGTCCCTCAGGTTTCCCTTTAAGAACCTTGACTGTCCAGAGAGAAGTCTAAAAAACTGTGGCTGGATTAAGACTTATCTAATCCAGATACCCTCCTGAGAGGAAGCTGTAGCACTTCTTGCACAGATTAGCAGCACTCTTCTGAAGAGTAGCATTGCCAGTGGACGTGCATTCCCACTAGAATAACCTAGTACTTCTCTTCCTTCTTATCCTGCTTGGTTTCTCTCTCTCTTTCTCTCTTTTTCTTTTATAGTTGTAATTTCTTTATCCCAAGAAATCCAACTATTGCCCCCCCATTTCTTGTGTCCTGCTGTCACTATAGAGACTCAGGCTCACAATTGGGGGCCTCATCGGGAAAATTACTCACCTTTTCATAATTCTAGACTGCTATAAAGCCAAAGGACTGATCATCCTGACTAAATCAAACAAAAAACTCTTAAAATTCGAAAAAACCACTTAAAAATTTTTCTACATATCCTACTAACGCTGAAATTCTCCCAAAATTATCTAAAATTGCTTTTATATTGATAAATTTCCTAACTGAACCCTTGAAAAAATTTTTTTACGTCCTGTGTACTCGTGAAAGTGCAGAATTGCGACTCCTCCGTGCCGCTATTCACCCCTTCGTCGGACTTATCCTCCCCAGAACCCTCCATATCTTCGAATCAAGAGGAGATAGAGAAAAACGGAGTACGCTCAAAAGATTCTCCTGCTTCTCATCTACAATTACCGCAGTTGACCGTAAAAAAATTCTTGACGGCGCAGAATAGCGCAGACGAAGAAAACTACGACGACAAAATAGTAGCAAATCCTTGTAACGGAAATTTGATTAGTAGCACCGCGTGGACTCCTATTGCTACCGCAAAAGCGCCGAAAACTCGTCGAAAAAGGACCGTAGCTCCTGTTAACATAGCCGAGTGGACCTCTAATTCCTCTGCGAAGCCAAGCGCAAAAGAAAACAAGAAAAAATCGTCTTCTACTACTAGGAAAAGCAAAAGGATTTCCGCTAAATCCAGATCTTCAGGTATTTAACTTTAAACAACCCTTAATCCTCCTTTTTACCGCTTAATTACCCTCTTTTCTTACATATAATCATCATGCCTCCTCACCTTAGAAATGGCCGAGACCTCTCCGAAGAGCTCCGCCACCGGTACCGCCTTAGCCCAGCCGCCGAAGAACGGCTTCGAAGGGCTAGAAGCAGCCTTGCCGCCTCTACAGGAGGATTTCCTCAAGCTCCCGGAAGAGGAGCCGCTCCCCCCAGATACCGGGATCCCTCCGGCCCTATACCAGCCGAGGGAAACTTCCATAGCCCTAGCGTCGAGCAGATCCACGCCGGTTCCGCGGCCTATCGACAGGGAACAGATAGACTTGACGGTGAACCTTCCTCCGACGAGTCAACCGCCCTCCCAGCCTATCAACCCAGAGGGCATGAGATCCACGGCGCCGCCCAATCTAGCCCTCCTTCCGTACACTCAGAGCCCTCGACGGGAGGAGTCCTCCGGTCCCATGGACCTTATCCCGGAAGAGGAAGAGCTCTCCAGCCTCATCAGCATGTTCAACGAACAGTTCGACCTATTTGTCCGCGCCAGGGAGGCGCAGAACACGTTAACCATGAGGCGCCTCCTCTCCCAAGCAGCTATGACGCAGGAAATGATAATAGAATTAGTTGGGAGGAAAGACGGTATCCGTCTCTGTCAAGAATGGATACCCAGAGACGAGCTACACAACCTGGAAGTTTCTCTAATGAACCAGAACAACGGCCTAGGTCCGCAGAACTCCACGGCGCAAGTATCCCGGCCTCATTCGCAGCTAGCTTTAGTGCCGCACGCCAGCCAGCAACCCATTCTAGCGACGCCAACGCCAGAACCCACGGGCTCTCAGCTACGAGCTATAGCGCAGGAGTTCCAGGGTCCTATCCCCTCCAACCAGGCTCAGTTTCAACAGCAGCCTCAATCCCAGCCGCGCCTAGAGAGCCAACACTATCAAGGAACTCCCTTGCCGCCGCCGCCACCGCCGCAGACGCTCCAAGTGAGGCCGCCACCAGCTTCTATACCGCGAGAGGTAGTTCAATTATTCCGCCCCAGCCCGCATCTTCAAACTGGCGGCTACAATCCACCCCATTATCCTCAAATGCCGCAAGAATTCGCAGGCCACAACCCCTCTCATCCTCAAAGCAACTGGAGAGGATCAGGGAGGAACTGGAGACGCCCTCAGGACGACACTCAGAGAGTTCTGGAAATAGGAGAATACTTGATGAGAGCCACCAGAGGAGTGAGGAGAGGCTATGGACGCGGGAGAACCAGAGGGAGAGGCCCCTATTAGATGAATCCTTGCCTAAAAGTTCCTTAAGCAGTGATTCACCTCTAGGCCTCAGTTTAGATATTGATAACCTCTCTGATCCTTCAAATAGAGAATTTTTTCTAAATAATCTTAACTCTGAAATGTCTCGAAATGGTCCTTTGTTTCTAGAAGAAAAATTACAAGTCTTGTTCTCTAAATTTCTCTCTGAATTATCTGGTACTGTTGAAACCATCCCTGGTACTCTTCTTGAATCTTGTGTCAGCAATTTTAAAGATGTCCTGAATCATTCCATTCTTGATCTGTTTAAAAATGAATTCATTCCCTTTTTGCTTGATCAAATCCTGAACAACATAGGTGAAAGTGCCAGAGAGAAGTCCACAGTGAATAACAATGTGTTAGAACAACTGAAGAAACACATAGATGATAAGTTTGAGACTGTTCAAGATTTGATTCTGGTAAATGAATCACAATGTCATTCTAACATGGATACAATTGGCCAAAATCTGAAAGATTTTGAAGAGAAAGTGAGCAACAATCTTACTTCCATTGGTAATCAGATCAATGACCTTCATGCCAATGAGCACAACAGATTTGAACAATCTAAGAGAAGATTCAGTGACATATCTTCTGTAGTAAACACTGTGAGCTCAAAGCTGGATTCAGTGTTAATACCAGATGACAGAGACCATCCCCCTCATCTCTTATACAATAATCCCTTCCAGAATGTCCACCATGAGCAACAACATGAACACAGACCACCTCCTCCTGTTCCTACTCCTGAACCCCAGAGACCACCAAGAGATAGCTTTCCTAAACCTGCTAGCAATACTCCTGACGCTAAGACCCAAGAGGAATTCCCCTACATTGATCATGGAGCAATAGACTTTGAAATGAGGAAAGAACTGTGGAAAAGTATCCCCAAAAATGGAGACTGGGAGAAATTCTCTGGAGAATTGCCTTACAATCATGAGCTTTGGATTAAAAATACTGATATCCTAGTCAGAGACTACTTGATGCTGGATAACATGATAATCAGTAGATTAACAATCTTGTTAACTGACACTGCAAGGAATTGGTACCTAGGCATTAGAGATGAATATGGAAACAAATCTTGGGCTTGGTGGAAGAATGCCATCAGAAATAAGTTTGGCACTGAGAACTGGAAATGGAAAATGCAACAAGAGTTTGAGAATGATCACTTCACCTATGATGGGAGGAAAATCCACAAATGGTTTGGTAATCAGAGAGAAAGACTGAAAGCTTATCAACCTGAACTCAATCAGTATCTTATTTGTGAGAAAATCTTAAAGCAGTGCCCTCCAAACCTTGAGCATGCTATTAAAAGCAGATACAAAAGAGATGCCACTGAAATGAGTTTTGAGGATATGGTTATAATTGCTGAAGAGGTTATAGACAGAGTCATGAAAAGGAACAAGCCTGTGACAAACAATTATAACACTCCAAACAGATCCCAATGGAGAAGCAATCCTGCCCCTGAGAAAACTGATAAGCCAACTGACTCCTCTACCAAAAAGAATCCTGTCTCTGCCCCTGAGAAAGAAAAACTTATATGCCATTTCTGTAAACAAACTGGCCACTTCTCCAGAGAATGCCCTAAGAAGAAGAACAGGATCAATAATGTAGGAATGGATGATGATGATGATCCCAAGAGTGACAATGGAGAAGATCAAGGTGAACCACATAAATCTGAATCAGAACTAGATGAAGAAGAAGAGAATCATAGAACCAATCACATGATTCTTGCCATGGACAATGGAAATGGTGCCAATTATGATCCATTAGTTGATTTTGACTTTGGAGCACATGCTGTAGAGTGTGAAATAAACCAAGATTTCTCCATTGCTGAAATTCAAGCTGAAACTCATCAACCTCAGACCTGGGACAAATCCTGTCAGTCTTCCCACATAGAAGATGCTAGACTGATGAAATGTAAGCCTGATAGAGGAAAAGCTCATCTTACTGGAAAAGCAAATCTTACTACTGTCCTCATTGAATCCAGAGAACAATCATGTCTTCTTGATAGTGGAGCCTCTTGCTCAATCATCAGCAACAAATTGCTAGATTCTATATTACCAGAATGGGAAAATAAGCTCATGCCAATTAACCATGCTAAATTCCACAGCTGTAGTGACCAATTACAGCCCATGGGCATAATAGAAATGGCTTTGATTTTTCCTCACACTAAAGGTTCCATTAGAATTCTAGCAGAATTTGTAGTCATGAGAAATGCAAGAATTAACTATCTTATCCTTGGAAATGATTACATGTCTCTTTATGGCTTTGACATCACAAACAGCAAAGAGAGATTCTTTACCATTGGGAATGAGAACAAGAGGAAGAAATTCAGCTTTAAGTCTCATCATCTGGAGAAAATGAGCCCTTCCAATGAAATTTCTGCTGTAAAGAAGTCCCATCCTCAACTGCAGAAATTTATTATAGAAGAACTCTGTGAAGCCAAGTTCAGTGATAAGTTGACTATTGAGCAAAAAGAGAAGCTGTTTGAAGTCCTCTACAATAACAACTTTGCCTTCTCCAACACCAACCAGCCCCTTGGTGCCATTAAAGGTCATGAAGTTCATATCAAGCTGACAACTGAGAGACCCTATCCTCCTCTCCTCAGAAGACCTCCTTATCCTGCCAGCCCCAAAAGCAGAGAAGCTCTTGAGCAACACATTGAAGAGCTAGTAAACCTGAATGTTCTAAGGAAAGTTGGTCATAATGAAGTAGTTGAGATCACTACTCCTGTAATCATTGCCTGGCACAATGGAAAGTCCAGAATGGTAGGAGACTTCAGAGCTTTGAATTCCTACACTGCTTCAGACAGATACCCCATTCCTAAGATCTGTGAGACTCTGAACAACCTGGCCAAAGCTAAATATCTGACTAGCATGGATGTACTCAAAGGTTTTCACCAGAATGTCATTGCAGAAGATTCCAGACATCTACTCAGGATTATCATGCACAAAGGAATCTATGAGTACCTGAGAATGCCCTTTGGGATCAAAAATGCCCCCTCTCATTTCCAGAGAATGATGGACATTGAATTCAGAAAGGAAATTGATGAGAAGTGGGTCATTATCTACATTGATGATATCATCATTATGTCAAACACCTGGGAGGAACACCTCAGTAGGATAGACAGGATCCTGAAAGTTGTCATTAACATGAACATGAAAATCTCCTTGAAGAAGTGTAACTTTGGATTTGATCAGATCAAAGCTCTAGGCCATCTTGTGTCTGGTATTGCCATAGGAATAGACCAGAATAAAGTAGCTGCTGTCCTCCAAAAGCCTGTGCCTAGTAGTAGGAAAGAAATGCAATCATTTCTTGGTTTTGCTGGTTACTACAGACAACACATTGAGAAGTTTGCAGAGATAGCAAAACCTCTGACTGAACTGACAAGGATTGATGTCATATATGAGATGACTCATCATAGAATAGTAGCCTACAACTTGTTAAAAGAGAAACTGACCACAGCTCCATTGCTACTGTTTCCTGACTGGGCCCATCCTTTCACACTATATGTAGATGCTAGCATGACTGGTCTAGGTGCTGCTTTACATCAAGTCCAAGTCATTGAGGGAGTGAGAAAAGAAGGACCCATTGTTTTCATATCCAGACAACTGAAGGACAGTGAAACAAGATATGGTGCTAGTCAACTTGAATGCTTATGTCTGGTTTGGGCCCTGGAAAAACTCCATTACTACTTAGATGGCAGTGTCTTTCATGTTGTAACAGACTGCACAGCTTTGAGATCACTGCTGAACATGAAGACTCCCAACAGACATATGCTCAGGTGGCAGATTGCTATTCAGGAATACAGAGGCAATATGACCATAATCCACAGAGATGGGAATATTCACAAGAATGCTGATGGACTGAGCAGGTGGGCTTTACCAAATGATCCTAGTAACCCTGCTTATGACCCAGAAGACAAGGATGATGATAGATTCCCCATCATGGGCATACATGTCTCTACTTTCAAGAATGAGTTCTTTGACTCAGTGAGAGAAGGCTACAAGCAGGACAAGAACACTACCATATTGTCTGAACTTTTGTTGAAAGATGCTAAAGATGCCCAGCTAAAAAATTCCTTACAAGATCCTTGGAGAAAGCTATATGATGAAGGAAGATTCTCTATATTTGATGGCCTCATCTACTTCAGAGAGAAACACAACTCTGTCCTAGTCCTAGCTGACAAAGAAAGTATCAACACCATCTTGCATGAATGCCATGACAGTGTCTACTCTGGTCATCTTTCTGAAGATAGGACTTTAGAAAAAGTAGCTGATACTGCTTGGTGGGATAACTGGAGACAAGACACTAGTGAATACTGCTCTTCCTGTGATAGATGCCAGAAAGCAAATAAAGCCACAGGCAAAAGATTTGGACTGCTCATGAAAATTGAGGAACCTTCAAAACCATGGGATGTTATTAACATGGATTGGGTAACTTCCTTGTCCCCTGGAGGAGCTGCTAGTTTCAATGCTTGTCTGGTAATAGTGGACAGATACTCTAAGACCCCTATATTTGTACCCTGCTTCAAGGATGACTCTGCCATGGACACTGCCATTCTGTTTTGGAACAGAGTAATGCCTAGGACTGGCATCCCCAGAATCATCATCTCTGATAGAGACCCTAAGTTCACATCTGAATTCTGGACTGGTTTACATAGTATGTTAGGAACAAAACTCTCTTTCTCCACTGCTTACCACCCTCAAACTGATGGATTAGCTGAAAGGATGATCCAAACACTTGAAGATATGATCAGGAGGTTTTGTGCATATGGTCTAGAATTCAAAGACAATGATGGTTACACTCATGATTGGGTTTCACTTCTACCAATCCTTGAGCTAGCATATTGCACCAGCATACATTCAACCACTGGAAAACCTCCTGCCATCCTGGAAAAAGGCTGGATCCCAAACCTTCCCAGGAATTTCTTGAAGCAAGACTCTGTAGACATTCATCCTACTGCTCTTGCCTATGGAAAGATCTTTGAGAAAGCTAGAAAACATGCTGAGCAATGCATAACAGAAGCTACATCTTACAACAAAGAGAGATGGGACAAGAGTCACAAAGAACCATCTTTTAAAGTTGGTGATAAAGTCCTAATATCCACAGCAAACTTCAACAACCTGTCTGGCCCTAAGAAGATGAGAGCCTCCTTCACTGGACCATTCCTTGTAAAAGCTTTACATGGGAAGAATGCTGTAGAAGTGATACTGACTGAAGAGTTTAGCAGGAAACATCCCACATTTCCTGTCAGCTTGGTGAAACCATACAAAGACCCCAATCCAGACAAGTTCCCTTTGAGACAGAAAGTCAAAGTTGTCATTCCCCCCATGGATAAGACCCCTCAGAGTAAAGTCATACAAAAGATTCTCAGAGACAAGAGATTGAGAGTGGAAAACAGAGATGTTATGATGTACTTAGCTAGATACAAAGGTATGAGTGCTGATCATGATGAATGGCTCCTTGAGAAAGACATCCCAGACTCTGCTATCCTTCTCAGGAAATTCAGAAGTGAGAAGAGGTCTAACCCTGTGGTTTAATTTCTTACAGAAATCCAACCCTTTTGGTGGTAGGGAATGTCAGCCTTAGAGTCATCACAGCTGACCTAAAAGCTGCCTGTTCTACCTTTGTTACATATAAATTACTTTATATCTTTTTCATCTTAAGAGATAACCTTGTTTTGACTTCATATTCTGTTTCCTCATGCAATTTTAACCCTAGTTACAACTTATCAATTCCTTGTAACTATACTCCTTCCCTGAGTTACTGAGTTATGGCGCCCTTGCGCAGTTGTGACGTGTCAGCGCTACCAGGCGCGCCAAACCACATGTACATATGTAAATTACATAAGCAAACTGTGAAAATTTTCGTAGTCAGGATCCCCCTTGCCTGAAGCGGATCTACAGACTTCAGCACACCAGAACCACCACCCAGATAACCCCAGGATCACCACCAAAGAGCCTACTCTACTCCCAGTATACCTACCGTCACAGGCGCCTAGGATATTGACAGTAAGTAACCTCTTTCACTGAACCTTGATTATCTCAGAGGTACAACTCTGTGTCTTGCTTGATCTGCCTCTTCTTCTTGCTTTGCTTCCTCCTTGATCACAGGGCTGTCCCTCCAAATCTATAGGCCTTTGCCTCCATCTTGATTACAGGGCTGTCCCTTCTTATCCTCAGGCCTTTGCCTCAAAATCTAGGTTCAGGGCTGTCCCTCAGGTTTCCCTTTAAGAACCTTGACTGTCCAGAGAGAAGTCTAAAAAACTGTGGCTGGATTAAGACTTATCTAATCCAGATACCCTCCTGAGAGGAAGCTGTAGCACTTCTTGCACAGATTAGCAGCACTCTTCTGAAGAGTAGCATTGCCAGTGGACGTGCATTCCCACTAGAATAACCTAGTACTTCTCTTCCTTCTTATCCTGCTTGGTTTCTCTCTCTCTTTCTCTCTTTTTCTTTTATAGTTGTAATTTCTTTATCCCAAGAAATCCAACTATTGCCCCCCCATTTCTTGTGTCCTGCTGTCACTATAGAGACTCAGGCTCACAATAGGTATTTGATGAAATCCTTTCAAAACATCAATTGTAGTAATGTATTTTGCTTTAGATAAGTTGTGAAAAGCATGTTCTATTCTTGGTATAGGGTAATGATCTGCTTTAGTATAAGTATTCAAGGCTCTAAAATCACCTACCATTCAAGATTTATCATTATGCCAAGCTATCATAACTGGAGTAGTCATTTCTACTTGTTCATTATGACCAACTTTTCTGATAACTCTCAGATCTAGTAGTTCATTGATATGATTCTCAAGAGCTTCTCTGGATTTAGGACTTGAAGGGTAAGCTGCCTTTCTTAAAATAGGAGGATAAGGTGTTGAGATAGTGTATTAGCATCTCACTATGTATTATGCTTCTAATCTATACACCCACAACTCAGCCTATATTGTGCATGTATATAGTCTAGTTGTTTCCCTCACTGTGATTTCCAACACTGAATGATTATTACACGTTGACTCAATGTGCTGGACTATGTCCATGACATCTCGTCATCTCTCATAGTTCTTGTGTCACCTTTGTTGCCCTAACATAAGGTGCTTGTACAGTCAATTCTATGCTCATGTCATGACCTTTGATATCTCCAATAGGTTCATCTGAAGTACAAAATGCTTGTTTATTATCAAAGCATATTTTCAAAATATCCATTTTCTGACTGTCACTAAGTTCATTATTAACAGCTGCTTGATTTAAATAATCTGCTTTAAAACATAACATTTGTTTCTGTATTTCAGGATCTATTTTATTAACTGGATCACTTATAATAGAATTAATATTACAAATTTGGAACTTTCTCTTCCAATCACCACCTATAGTATAATGCCTATCTTTACTTTGGAAAATATCAAATCTGTACATGCAGAATGTATCATTTCCTAAAATAAGATAATCACATAATGCATCCTGTGTAAGAGTTTCCTTATGAAACTCTTCACCAAGTGGCAGTCGTGGAACTAGAACGAAGCAGGAAGCTTCGGAGACCAATTCTAGAACCTAAGTTTGAATTACTAGCTAGCTCAGTAGAGGGGAAAAGTGGTGGTCGGGTCTCTCTTGTAAGTACAATTATCAGATAGAAAGGAAAGGAGGAAGAGAATCAGAAAGGAAGAGAAGAGAGAAGTGGTTTTGGCTTACCTAGCTCAGTAGAGGGGAAAAGTGGTGGTCGGGTCTCTACTGAGCTAGGTGGGGAGCGGGGGAGCTGAGGATGAAATAGTCGAAGTTGGCTTATGTAATGTTTGTGTGAAATCCTTGTGAAGCGGGGGTTTCACAGTCTCCCCCCCTAAAAAGAATCGAGGGAGGTCGCTGAGATCGTCGAAGAAAGAAAAAAAAAAAAAAAAAAAAAAAAAAAAAAAAAAAAAAGGAAAAAGAAAAAAAAAGGGGAGGAAAGGGAAAGGGAGTAGGTCGGTGTTGAATTAGATGGAAGGGAACAAGAGAAAAGGGGGGGGGGGGGATGGAAGGGAAGTCGAACGGAGAAAACGGAGGAGGTATTTGAGAGAAGAAGGGGGAAAAGGATGGAGGGGGGATAAGGGAGGTGGGCCAGGGTTCCACGAGGTCAATCCACGCCGTTTGTCGTGCTGGTCGCTGCCCGTGATCTAAGAAAGGTCGGAGGTTGGGTGCTCACAGCGGTGGCCGAGGTAATGCTTGACAACGCGAGGTAGAATTGCCCGGAGGTGCACTAATGGATGGAACTTACTTTTGAAGTTTCCATCCTCGCGGCGCCGTCCTCGGCATAAAAGCGCTTGATTTTTGACACATGCAAGCTTGGGTGCCTGCCATCGCCTTCGGGGAGGTCCAGTTGCACGTTTTGCCCGTTGTTGAAGACCTTCAGCACGCGGTATGGACCCTCGAATCTTTCCTTCAATTTGTCGGTGCCGCCCTGGTGACGACCGCGCCAGTCTGCTGAATCCAATAAGACCCAGGCCCCTTCTTCTAACGGAGCCTGTTCGCGACAATTCTTGTTGTGTTGAAGGGCCTGTCGAACTCGGCTAGCCCACAAATTGTCCCTCGCGTCCGCCCATGCGCCCTCGCGCTGTCGAAGCCAAGCGTCAAGTGATGGCGGGGTGTCTTCAGGGCTTTCAGAAGAGGGAAAAAGACGGGGGCGTCTGCCGAAAACAAGCTCAAAAGGACTCATGCCTGTTGCTACGTTGACCGCGGTGTTGATGGCAAACTCGGCCGCCGGGAGTGCTTCTAACCACCGGCTGTGGCGTTTGGCGGTGAAGGTCCGTAGAATCTGACCCACCGTCTTGTTCGTCCTCTCGCTGCGGCCGTCGGCTTGGGGATGAAATGCAGTTGTCATGTGAAACTTAATGGACAGTCGGTCCATCAGACTTTTCCAAAACTTTGACGTCCAACTCTTATCACGATCGCTGATTATCGTGCTCGGTGAACCAAAGGTAGCGAGCCATCCTGTGAAAAATCTGGCCGCTGTTCTTTCCGCTGTGTCCTTCTGCTGTACTGGGATCAGACGGGTGAAGCCTGAGAGCCGACAAGTGCATGTAAGAATCATATCATAGTGGTTTGAACCTTTCAACGGCCCCACAAAATCGATGGCCAGGTGTTGTAAAGGTGCGAGCGGAACGGGCGGAGTCATCATCTTCCCGGTGGGCGCCACCGTAGGAGCCTTCGTCTTCTGACACGTTGCGCAACCCCGGACCAACAGGCCAACATCTTTCGACAGTCCTGGCCAAAAAAATTCCTGCCTGAGCTCTGCGACGGTCTTCAAATGTCCGAGATGGCCTAGGCGGGTATGAGCGTCCAGAGCGAGCTTCTTCCGGATGTCTCCGTATTTCGGAATCAACAGGCGGTTGTCAACAAAAAGCAGTCCTTCCTTTTCAAAACATTCCTTGCGGAGAGGCAAGACTTTACGCAAGGCGACGCAAAACGGGTCCTCGAGATAGCCTTCCAAAATCTGTTGTTTCAACACATTGGAAAGTTCCGCCCCGAGTTCGGTAAGAGCTGCTACACACGCAACATCCCCGGAGTCGATCTCTTCAGCTTCATCCGGTATGTCTTTCCTAGAAAGGGCGTCCGCTACCGAATTGTCCTCGCCCTTAATGTATTCGAAATGCAAGTCGAAGTCGGCTAGTATCTCCGTCCATCGGGCCTGTCGACGGCTCAGATTGCGTTGTTTCAACAGGTATGTCAACGAGTGATGATCCGTCATCACGTTGACCTTCATCCCTAAGAGTAGCATTTTCCATTTCTGGAGGGCGTGGATGACCGCCAGCAATTCCTGTTCATGTACAGGATAGTTCCTTTCAGCAGCCGACATTAGATGGGATTCATAAGCAATGGGAGACGCTCCCTTCCAATCCTTGCCTTGAAAAAGCGCCGCTCCCAGTCCTGATCCACTGGCATCCGTGAACAGCCATAGCGGATCATCCGAGTCGTAGTCGATATTCTTCAGACACGGGAGTGAAGTCATGATCCGCTTGATGTTCTGGAAAGCCTTTTCCTCAGCTTCGCCCCATTTGAATGATTTCGGATCTAGCTTTGTGCTGGTGAGAGGGGTTAGCGTTCCTACATATTTCTGAAGACCCCATATAAATTTTTTCATCCACTGTACCGTCCCTAAAAATTTCTTCACTCCTTTCGGCGAGCGGGGGGACGGCCAATCCAGCACCTTCGTCACTTTCTCGTCGTCTGCCCTGAAACCTTCAGCCGATATCCAGTGACCAAGAAACTTGATCTTGTGTCGAAAAAGCTGCGTCTTCTTCGGACTGCAGTAGAGATTTGCATCGCGTAGTCGTCCTAAAACCCGTCGAAGATGGTGTTCATGTTGCTCGAAGGATTCCGAATACACCACGATGTCGTCCAAATAAACCACACAACAGTCGTTGATCAGATCCCCTAACGCTTCCTCTAAACGTGCTTGGTGAGTGGCGGGAGCATTTGTCAGACCCATTGGCATGACGCACCATTCCACCAAGCCCCACGGAGTTTTTACGGCCGTCAAAGGTATATCTTCCTCCAGCATCCGGGTCTGGAAGAAAGCGTTGGTTTGATCCAGTATTGAGAACACCTTCCCTGACGCCACAAGACGAACCAGCTCGTCTACATTCGGAAGAGGTGACCGGTCTCGTACAGTCAGGTTATTAAGCTTTCTGTAATCGCAAATCCATCGTGGAAGCGCCGCGGGATCCTTCTTAGGAATGATAAAACTCGGCGATGCATATTGGCTTGACGATCGTCGGATTCTTCCTGCCTTCAGGTGTTGGTCAAATAGTGTCCGCCAGGCCGCCAGATGTTTCTGTGGATATGGGTATTGACGCTCATTGAAGCTGACATTCGGATCCGTAAGTACGATTCGGTGTCGGACCTTCGAATCTTCATTCTGCATTTTCTCTGGGAAGGACCCATCAGTGAAAAGGCCCTCTGCTTCTGCCTCCTCTGATATCGCTGGGATGTCCGCAGGGAACAGTTCATGGAACTCCTCTAGCATCTTCTTCTCGGATTCCTCACATGGATAGCTTTCTCGGTTTGGGAGCCAATCCTCAGACGAAACATGACTAGATTTGCATTTTGCACGGTAATCATATATAGTGCGGCTAGTTTTGTCACAACGTATAACTTGATCTGAAATCGATACTGATAAAGAAAATAGGGAAAGGAAAGGTGTGCCTAGTATCATGTCATAAGGCCCGAGGATTGGGCCTATCTTCAGCGGGATCGCGTCGAAGTTCAGTCCTGATTCGGGGTCATTCAAGGAAGCCTGAGTCGCGTGTCGTAGTACTAGAGGGGTCGTCGAAGCGTTGTCCAGCGCTAACTTGATTGTGGTGGGCTTCGGCAGCTCTTGGATGGGCAGTTCGGCGAGCGTGACAGCCTTTTCAGAGATCAGATTGATCTCCGCCCCTGTGTCGATCAAGCCACGTAAGCGTGTGTTGCCAGACAAAAGCTCCACAATCAGACGTTTGGGTGGTGTCTCAGTCACATACCTCTCCTCATCAATCTTGCGGAGTTCTTCATCGAGGGCCGCGAGTGCCGAAACCGAGGCCGTATCCATAGCTGGGAAGATTCCCTCTTCAGCGACCCCGGCTACCGTAGCTGATCGGTTCGGAGGACGTCCTGCAGGGGCCTGAGTCGGTCTACCAGCTGTCATCGGCGTTGGTTTGGTCGTCAACGGTTGATCCAACGGTCTGGGAGGGGCCTTGTACGACTCCGGTATCTTGACGAATGACCGGTCAACCCGGCCCGAACAGTTCCCGGGTGCGTTGCCGCACGCTTTCTTGCAGAATCGGCAGAGTCCGATGGAGTCCAGGTACGAGTTCAAACGCCATAAGTTCTCCTCCCGACTCGGGCGATTGGTTTGGGTAGGAGGTTGTGAGCCGGTGGTAGTTGACGGACGCTGTCTGTTCGCACGGCGTTTGGCGATTCCGTCCCAGAAAACCCCCGCTCGACCTTCGAATTCATTGAATTCAAATTCGTCCTCTTCAATCAAGAGGCGATGGTTGTTGACCTCAGTTTGGAGGTCGTCGGTCATCCCAAGGGTCATCGCCTCGGCCAGTGTGAAATCCGAGACGCGACGGTTTTCGGGAACGTCGAAATTCATCATTGTCTGTAAGGTTCTGGCCCGAGTGCTGTAGGACAGAAAGGTCTCCGTGTTTGTCATTTGGAGATTCTTGAGATTCGCACGGAGGTTCGTCCGCCACGACGGAGGGAGGGCAAAGGACAGGAGTTTCGTTTTGAAGTCGGTCCAAGGTTTGCCGATGGCAGTTTTGATGTTACCCGCATAGAACGCCGAGGTGTTTGTTTCTCGGAAAAAGTTACCGACAATGCGGAGTTTGTCGTCATCATGAGTCACCCCCTTCGTGTCAAAAAAATTTTCTACTCCCTGCAGCCAGTTGATGAAAGGTTCGACCTTCTTGAAGGGTCCAACAAAAACGGGACCGTCAGAATAACGGAACGTTGCAAGATCAATCCGTCCGGATTTGTCTTTCTTCGTCGACAACGTCATTATCGTCTCTTCGAGCCGGGCGATCCGATCCGCGTCCGCTTTGCGCATCTCAAGGGCTGTTGCGCGATCCGCATTAGCTTGGTCGATGCTCTGGTGTTGCAGTTTCATAAGCCCCTCCAGGTAGTATTCGAGGGAAACTGGCTTCTTGTCATCAGCCTTAGGGGTAGTCGAACCGGAGGAAGACATTAGAGGGTTTGACGGAGGGTAGGGTTCAAGGTCGGATTTCTTCTGAGCTTCGAGTTTGGCCTTGCGTTTCGCCGCGTTTGCTGCTCGAAGAATTGCTTCCGGGTCTGTGATTGGAAGAAGTTCGTCGGGATTCGATCGGGTGGTCATGTACCAGGCGATGCGAATCGATGAAAGTGGATAGGTTCGAGAAAAAAAAAGTGTAAGAGTTTCCTTATGAAACTCTTCACCAAGTGGCAGTCGTGGAACTAGAACGAAGCAGGAAGCTTCGGAGACCAATTCTAGAACCTAAGTTTGAATTACTAGCTAGCTCAGTAGAGGGGAAAAGTGGTGGTCGGGTCTCTCTTGTAAGTACAATTATCAGATAGAAAGGAAAGGAGGAAGAGAATCAGAAAGGAAGAGAAGAGAGAAGTGGTTTTGGCTTACCTAGCTCAGTAGAGGGGAAAAGTGGTGGTCGGGTCTCTACTGAGCTAGGTGGGGAGCGGGGGAGCTGAGGATGAAATAGTCAAAGTTGGCTTATGTAATGTTTGTGTGAAATCCTTGTGAAGCGGGGGTTTCACATCCTGCAATACTACAAATAAGTCTTACTGATCCTTTGTTGTGAGGGAATATTAGAGGCATAGAAACTATTCCTATAGGATGCATGTTTGAGTTACAACTGCTGAATTTGGCTTTTGGTACAGGCAATAAGTGTTCTCTCCATTCAGAATAACGTGTATTTAAGAAAGATTGGCTAGTACATGAACAGAAAGCTCCAATATCAAGCAAAGCTTTTACCTCAGCTCCAGCAAAAAGAACAGTGGTGTAGCTGGATTTACCCAAAGTACAATTTTTACCTTGCTCAGGTTTATTTGTCAAAATCTTGGCATCTGTAACATGTCCTATTCCCATACTAGGGTGCCATTTCTGAGTAAGATGAGAATCTCCATGAATAGTATTGATATGAAGTTCATTACCTATATCAGCTTGAATTACAAGAGTTTCATAGTCTGGTTCCTCATCATTAATAACTAGATTTATTCAAGAGCTATCATCCAATTCTTCTGATTCTGAAACATTAACTTTAGCTTCTTCTACATTCATGATCTTCTTACGGGGTTTGGGACAATCAGGTCTTTTATGTCCTACCTCTCCACAATTGCAACATTCTGGATGAGGTGGTGGTTTTCTAACATGCTCTTTAGCGGGAGTAGTCTTATCTTCTTTAGGCACTTCTTGAGAAGAAATCATCTTCTCTCTTAGAGTATGTCTAGATTTCTTATTAAAACCCATATGTTCTACTACTTCTTCCAAATTAGTAATGAATTCAGCTAGATCTACACATCTGTCTCCCAACCTACATCTCATAGGATGTTGTATGGTATATTTCAGTTGATTAATCATCCTATCATTCCTTTCTTCTAATGTAGCAGAAGGATGTATAGCATCTATTCTTCTTTTTTGAATTAAGCACCGTTCATGAGGAACATTATGTCCAGGGTCAAAGAAATCATTATCTAGAGCTAGTCTCACTCCATTTCTCCAATTTCTAGTGCCAAACCTGGCTTTGATTAATTCTTTCCAAGTTTCCCAAGTTTGATCTCCAACTTCTTCTTGTTTATTAACAAACCAGTCTAGAGCAACACCTTCAAATAATCTGGGTAATCTCACTACCACTATTTCATCATCTGCTCTATAATATTTTAACATATGATCTATATATCTGATAAAATTAATATGATCATAGTCACCTTGACCTGTGAACTTAGGCCAATCTTTTATAGGAGGAAGTAATTTATTTATAGCAGCATTATGCATAGTTCTGAAACTATTAGCATAATGTGGACCATTATTAGGTTGTGAGCCATTATTACGCCCTGTAGGTATCTCTCCCTCAGTTTGATTTCCAGATTTATTATCCTGAGCTTTGTGGGGAGCAGAATCACGCATAAAAGGATTATTAAATTTATCAGTGTATTGTTCAGGTTTTGGAGTAAATGCAGGTTCAGATTTCTCTGCAAAAGCTTTTTCTGTATTTAATTTGAATTGTTTCAATTCAATTTGGACTTGATCAACTTGTTTGTGCATGGCTTTGGCTAAATTCTCTACATTATTCATACGTGATCCTTGTTGTATCAAGAGATCTTTGATATCATCCAAAGTATCTGCATTTTTCTTTTGGTTTATAATAATATCTTGTTTCAATGAAGATATTACATAGTCAGAATGGGAAGATATCATTGATTCAATTTTACTCAACAATTCATATGAAGAATCTTTTCCAATTTCCTTAATACTTAGTAATATTTTATTTACAATACTATCAGTATTAGTAGATATTTTCTTAAGATCCTCAGTTTCTCTGAGTAATCTTTTAAATATCTCCAAATGTTGGGGTTGGAACTCAATGGGCAAAGGTTTTTCAATACAATTTAATATCTCAGAAGAATTAGTATTGAATTCTTTTTTAAGATCAAATAAAAATGAATCAAACTTATTTACAATAGTTTTGAAGTTAGATTCACTATTAGCATCTAAAGTAGAAATGTTTAAGTTGACAACATCTAAAGAATCTAACAATGTAGTCACAATACTATTACTTAGTTTATGTTCTTGTACAATCCTTTGGCTATCTTGAGCATGTCCAATACCTTCTTCCATTTGTGAGGATTCTCGAAGTTGATCAAAGTCAAGCTGCGGCGTTTGCCGAATCTTTCTTCCTTGGGAGGAGCTGGGAAGTACTTCTTCTTCTTGGTCCAAGAGTTCCATCCTTTGACAAACGCTTTGATCTCGTCGTTCGGCATAATCTTCTGGAGTGCTTTTTGGCTTTCTTGCGCTTGGGTTAAGAGGGCTCAGAGGTTCGGGGTCGCTCCGAGTAATCCTTTCTCGAGACATTTCTTCCAGGTAGCGATATGCTCTCTGACCAGGCGTACCGCTTTCTCCTTCTCCAATAGTGAGGATGTTTCGGGCGCGGCTGGGAGCGCTGGAGTACCGTTCGTGGTAGGGGGTGCTGGGATAGCCGCCGAGGATGTGTACTGGGGTATGTCCAGATCCATCGCCGAATCCTTCGACGAATCCTTCTCCTGGATCGGAGGTGGTGCGTCCTTTTGGTTCAACTGCTTGAACTTCATGTTCTTGATCCGTTCTTGGAGCATTTCTTCCTTGCGGTCTTGTTGGATCGGGGAGGAGTCCTCTGAGCTTGGGTTTGTTGGATCTGGTAGGAGCAGTCATTTTTGATTAATTATAGATTAGTAGATATGAAGAATTTAAACTAACTTATAATCGGATCAATTCTTTTCTCAATAGCAAGATCAGGACCAGGAGTAGCAGCGATATCGCCGACAGCTGTGCGGACGGATTCACTATTGGAAGCCACTAATAATAGATGAGAGATTAGAATAAAGATAAATATGATGAAACTTATAAGGATATTACTGACTTATTCTAAGGCATCTCTGTTCGCGGTGATAAGCTCTGTGGTTACGAACGAGTTCGTTGATAGCTAGTCTAGCTTCAATATCTTCCTGTTCGTGAAGATGAGCGTGGTAAACGGCTAATTGGACCTGCTCTTTGCAAGTAAGTGACTCCCAAGCAGTAGGTACGTAATTGCGTTCGGCTTCTTCTTTGCGTAACCTGAGATATTGAAGATAATACGCTATTAGTTTGGCGTTTTCTTTTAGGTTCACTAGAAGAAAGAGATATAGAATATGATTCAATGTTTTTGTAATTTTGAAGTTTTTCAAAAGAAGAAGGATAAAATTAGAGGAATTTTTATTGGTTTGGTTATTTTTTTAGAAGAAGAAATGATTATAATGATAACCAAGTATGATAAAAAGTACAAGAATCGTTCCCGGCCAGACCCCCAGTTGTCAGCCTCAGTAATGCCAAGAGCGAATCTCTTCTAGCTAAACCGGGTGAGAATGTATGATTTTTTAGGTTTTAGAATATTTTGGTTTATTTATTTCAAAGAAATAAATATAATGAATAAAAAAAAGAGGGGCCCGACGTATCAGGGGTGGTTTGATCCCTATGAGATAGGTGGCTGGGGCCTGATAACAGGTTTGGTTTGGATCCCAGACTTACAAAAAGAAGACAGGAGGCGATAATGTGAAGGGTGTTTACTTACTATTATTAACCGATCACTTATCGCGACAATCTTCAAAGATGAGGACAATGACGAAGGCTTTTAGACAAAAGTCTCTACTGAAAACTGTACTGATTGATTTCGGATTTGATTCAATAGAGTTGTCAGTTGATCGTTTGGTGTGTCTAAGCTCAGGAGAAAAGAGAAAAGGGAGAACTGACCTCTTTATATATCCTAGATGACTTCAAGTTCGATGGGGAAGTCTCTTCAATGAATACGGAATGGGGTGGTTACTATCACTCAATGATCATTCCACTTGCGATGGGGCGGTCAATATCCGTCAGTTTATCTTTCTTGTGCTCGATTGGGGCGCTGTTAGTTATCAATGTCAATCTGTTTATCTCGAATCCGGATGGGGAAGTTGTTGTCCATGAGATCATACTTGTGGATGATCTCTCTAAAGTTACCGGACATTGGACACCTGTCACTTGAATGTCTTTGACAGGTGTAACTCGCGCACCCGAGTGTACTTTATAATTCACACGGAGTGTATTACCAATATTTTCTAGTTTTAAAGATAAATATCAATATTAAACTATATGTACAATATATTTTTATGTATTTATTATATTTCTGTATTATATGTGACAGATTAAATAGATATCTGTCACACAAAAATCATGAAAGATTAATTCACTATTAAGAATAATTATTTGTATAACAGTCAAGCTGGCTTGCGCTGCGTAGCCGGCTGACAGGTGCCACCTCTGCGGGCTATACGCCTGGTTAAAAAGCTGGAAAAACAAGAAAGCCAAGAGACCCATCACAACCACCGTAAAGATAGACCTTGAACACTGGATGTTGACGCTGTGCTCCTTCAAAGAGACACGAATCATTCCCAACCCCGAACCTACCGAAATCGGCTGGGTGGGGGACGCATCGACCAGCTACAGGATAGGTGGTCTAATCGGCCAACACTGGGCCAGATTCCGGCTGGCAGAAGGTTGGGAGGGCGTTTCACTACCACGTAGGAATATTGCCTGGGTGGAAACAGTCGCCATACGCATAGGGCTCTGTATGCTCCAGAAGCTAGGTGCACGCGCCGGCAAGACCTTCATAGTCTGGACGGACAACACCACTACGGAGGCGGCCATCCAAAACAGACGTTCACATGATTTCAACGTTAACGAAGAGTAGAAGCTTATTCAAAAGCTCCTGGTAGAACTCCAAATTGACATAGTCGCCAAGAGGGTTACCTCCGCAGAAAACAAAGCTGACACCCTTTCAAGGGGTGACAGCACCAGGCTAGAACCTGGATATCAACTGCTGGTAATGTTACCGCTTGACTTAGACCTCTTGTTTTGGCAACACTAGTACACACTAGGTTGCAACACGTACCAAATCATGTAATTAGCATAAAAACTTTCCTCCAAACCCAAACATGTTTCCGGAACCCTCCAAGTAGAGAAATGCACTATCTGAGGCGATGCCACGGGAGTTCTGAGGCTCCAATCTACACTCCGCTAATAATCCCTCGAGGACTCGGGCAGATGGAGCTTGACAAAATCAAGGATTTCCTCTCCAACGGGACGGCTCCGCGGTCACCTTCGGAGAAAGAAGTGCGCTACCTGAAAGGCTACGCTTGGAATACTTTAAAGGGATACAACGCGGCCGTTAAAAAGCTCAAGAAGAGTTTATCCTCAACTTATCCAAACGGATTTGAACTCCCACTTACAGGAGAAGATATAGAAACCTTTTGCTGTTGGGCCGGAAGAGATGAGTGCAACCCAGGAAACCACAATGTAGTGGCAACCACACTAACAAAGTACCTTTCCGGGCTTAAGGCGTGGCACCTCTACCATAAGAAGCCGTATCCATCAGAATGGGAAGGCCGAATCGAAGTGTTCCTCAAGTCATCCGCAAAAGCGGACACCGCAACCCCCAAGAAACCAAGGAAGGAAGCAGTCCACCTGTCCCACTTGTTTTTTCTGGCGGAACAGCTCATTGACGGCATGGCTGAAGAGAAAGCAACACTAGATCTGGCGTTAGTTGCCTTATGGGGAATGGCTCGCCTGGCAGAGCTGACTTACGACATGAAGGATGGCCCACTGGACAAATCAATGAAGCTGTTGACCTCCGACTTCAGCAAAGGAGATCATAACCAGACAATCCTATTGCTCAGAAGTGCTAAAACATGCAAGCCAGGCGAAGTTCAATTAATCAAGTTGATGAAGCTCCCTCATGGCTTATGTCCTACTCTGGCAGTCCAACGGAGGCTAGACAAGGCAGGATCAATGAAGACCTCTCTTTTTGGGTACAACATCAACGGGAGACGACAGCACCTTACACGCTCAGCAGTAATTTCCGTGCTCACAAAGACATGGGCCAAAGGAGGTTTCGGCGGACTCTCCGGCCACTCCTTTCGCGTAGGGGGCGCTTCCTTAGGGATGGACCTAGGAATCAGCACCCAAGAGATCTGAACCTTGGGAAGATGGCAGTCAAACTGCTACAAGCTGTATATTCAACAGTATTCACCTACTCAACTCAAAAACTCTCTTTCTTTACTGTCCATCTCAGAGGACAGGTGGGTAAACGGGGAGTAGACACGCAATTTAGTTCAACTCTGTCAAGTTTTGACCGCAAGAAGTGGGTTATTGTGCAAGGCTCAGGCTTCCGGTTTTTCAGCCAGAGTTGATGGGTCTAGCACTGATCGCGTGCTCTTTTTCTTCTGCTCCGGGGGGTTTCTTCCCTCCTCTCGAGCCACCAAGACCCAGAAACAATTCTGGGTCGTACTCGGAGACTCGGGGGACACGGGGTTGAAGCCCCCCCCCCGACCCACACACGGCCAGCTTGAAATACCCCTTAAAGGTATTTGGGCTGGCCTAGAGCAAGCACCAAGGCATGCGCCAAATGCTTGCTTGAAAATGTAAGAAGAATGAGACTACAGGGGAAAGGAAACCCCAAGCCCCTCCGGGGCTAAGTCCTTCCCCACTAGCCCACTAAGTTCCCCAAGGGGCTTAGTTGCGGCGGCAGTAAGGAATGGAATTTAGGATGGCGGTTTTGGATGGGTGTGGAAAAGGTGGTGACACTAGCTTAACTAAGCCTCTCGAACGGAGGGTCCGGGGGACCCTGCCCGGAGGGCTCTCCGTAGGAGAGGCTTATGAATAATGTCTGCAGGCTGGCAGACAAAGGAAGGATTTTCAATCCTAAAAACACAAAAACAAAATTTAAAATTCACCAAAATATGTACAAGAAAAACTGAATAGACAGTTTTCTTGGCAGTGCTGATGGGCACCCTCCCCCAAGCTTTTGAGGCATAAACTCCAAAACTGATTGAAGGAATCCGTTTTGGAGGTCAAAGGAATCCTGGAGGATATTCCATTGCACTGAAGATCCAATTTTGGATTTTCTGATAATATGCACAATTGAATATCCTATCTGCAACAATTGGGTGGCTACAGGTGTAGGATCTGCAGATATCTGCAGGCTTGTGAATCCAATATCCACAAGACATGATGGTTGTAATTCCTTGGTTTACATTCCTTTGTGTTTTTTTTATTTATTTTCAAAACATTAGTACAGCAAAAATGATAAGGATTGGGGAGATGAGACCAGCGCCATTTGAAAGCTGAGATTGAGAAGTGTCATTTGGCTCTGGGACAGGTCCACAGGAGCTGAGAGGGAGGCTGGGTGATGCTAAGTATTTTTCCTCTAGCCATTGGTGATTTCTTTCTCAGCCAAAATTTTGACTTTGTGCACAAGTCCCTCCCTGCGGGAGGGGCCGCTTTGCGGGCAGCCAGGGGGGACTTGTGTCAAGTTAGGGGTTGGGTCAGATTTGACAGCTCATGCACTTCATGACCAGCTGGGTGCCAGACAAATTGACTTTCATATTCAGATGTTCTCCCCGTCCCTGCAAGACACAGATCCAAAAAAAAAAAATGTGTGTTGGATAAATGCGATCAAACCCTCTTTATAAATGAGACTTTCACATCAAGAAAATGGTGATTTTCTTTGCATTTTGGAAAGACAGGAAAACACCAAGGCTGAAAAAAGTCAAGTAGCTCATGAGTTGCGGATGGTAGTTGACAACTTTTTGGCGGAAAGGCTGCAATTGGACAGAGATAGTACAACACGGGATGAAAGCAAACTCAAGAGGTGGATTTGCGGCGATGTTCTGGTGTTTCTGATCAGGGGACTCAGCTAAGGTGGGGAGGGAAGACTCTTGAAGCAGAAGGGTTTACATTTATGGTATTCAAAGTTAAATTGCATGAAATCATAATGCATAATTTTTTTTTGCGGGAGTTACCAATCTTATGATTTCATGCAACCGGTTTGACATTTATGGTATTCAAAATTGCATATGCCACTGTTTACATAAAATCATAAAGCCAATTTTGGCTGGGAGATGTCAGCGTGCATAAAACTTAAAGTGACATCTCCCAGCCAAAATTGCAGTTTATGATTTTATGTAAAAAAATCTTATGCAATTTTGAATACCATAATTGAGCACCCCCCTCTGCATAAGTGCGCCATCTCCCCGATCATGCCTTGCAAGTTGGACCGGCAGAAACTACTAGAGGGTGTGGAAACAACACTTGTTGCATCCCTTTGGAAGATGAAAATTGCTGAACAGAAATCTAAGGCCATCCTAACAAACCCATCACATCATGATCAGCTCAGCTTGAATCTTCTGATCAAAGCAATTCTCCTGATCAAGAAAATTCTCCCAAAAAACTTCCTCCTTGTCAATTTGAATGTCGCTCTAGTCACCTTTCAACTGAGGAAATCAGCAATCACCCTTCATTCTATCATGGTCAAGAACAAGTTGAACGGGTGGAAGAATCAAGTCTCAATAGTCCTCAACTTGATTGATGAGGTATCTTTGGCTCAATACTCAGTCCCCAGGATCCCTTGGCCCCGGATTGCCAGCATATCTAGAACCTACAAGGTCCTGATGGAAACAACTGAGGATGTTTTCATGATATATGTTAGTCATTTTCTGGTAGGTGACAGGTAGAGCGTAGCTCAGAGGTCCCCGGTGTCCACGCAGCCGGAGGTGAGCCAGTGATTTCGGCACGAGAGTCTCGCACGTCAGGCAAGACTCTACTGCACTAGAGCTATTAGCTACGTCACGCTGTGCAGGCTAGACTAGCCGGAGGCTAGACATTAGCGCGTGAAAGGAGCAGCTCCGGCCGAGATTTCCCATGGCTCCAGGGCTCTAGGAGTCTTGGCCTTCTTAAGAAGACCAAGGCCACGAAAGAAGTGAAGCTTGTCCTCCTAGCTCACACTTCGTTTCGCGACTCATCTTCAGGAAACTACGTATCCTGCGTTTCTTTTTGCTCCACCCACCCACCCACCCTATACACTGCAAAGAGTGGACTTCGAGAGCCCTGGGCTTGGCGGCTTGAACCCCACTCCATGGCAGTCTAGGTTTCTGCCTTGCTCGGAGGAGATTCCCGGTTCGACAGAGTCTCTCCCCTCTGGCGCGTCGGGGAAAACTCCTCCTCTCTTGGTCCCACACACAGTAGGCCTTTAGGCCGTCAAACAGGGGCTCCCAATAAGGTAGAGCCCCAAGCGTAGCCTAGTCCCAACTGTGTCAGGTGCAGAAACCTGCATTGGGGGAGAGCGGCCAGATAGCTGCCGCGCAGGCGCACTAGCTCCTTGGGCGCCGCCCCCCAGTTTCTTCCACCACTGAGCGCCACGGAGGCGTTAGTGGATGATAACTGATCATGTCTTGTTGCTGATTATACTTCTATGTAGGCTTGGATGTCACGAAAGAGTTTTTTTTCCCTTGCCGATGCAATCAAGAACAATCACATATTTTACAATAACTCCAACAACCCTCAAGCGCCAGTGGAAATGCAGCTGATAGTGGCTCCCACTCATCTGGGCATGTATGGGAATGGTGGCTCCCCTCATGTCCCTGCACAGTTCTACAACATCAGATGTGAGTTTATCTGCTGAATTCATTCCATACAAATTGATTTGGATGCTTCTAAGCACCCTTGTTTCTTAGCCGGATCCGTGGAAAATTACACCAATCGGTGCATCTTTGCAATCATCAAAAACTTGGAGTCAAAACATGTGTACTGGCCAAATTCTCAACAGCGTGCCAATCTCACCACCTTTCTAGCAGAGAAGAACGTCTTTGATGGCTGCATTGGCTTTGTCAACGGGACCATTTTCCCTTTGGCATCCGCACCAACAAATCACAAGGAGGATTATTGGATGCGGAAGATGGTTTATGCCGTGAACTCTTTGATTGTGTGCAACTGGCAGAGGAGGGTCATCTACGCAGTGCATGGCTTGTGTGGTAGTGCCCATGATCAACGGGTCTATAAGAACTCCAAAGTACATTCATTTTTTTGTGTTTGTGGGGGACCTCACTCACATACCCTTATCATTTAGCTTTACCAGAACCCACACCGTTTTTTCTTGGCGGGCAAATACTTACTGGCGGATTCAGCTTACACCTTGACAGAAGCTGTCATTCCTGCCTTCAAGCGCGCACCTGGTCGGTCCCTACCTCCCAAAAAGCAGCGGTTCAATTTTGAGCTAAGCCATAACCGAGTGATAGTGGAGCATACCATTGGCATGCTCAAGAATCAATGGCAATCCTTGAAGTCACTATTGATTCAGATTCTTCCAGTCATGTGATTGAGAAAAAAACATGGAAGAAATGGGAAAAGAAAGCAGCAAGAGCAAGGAAGAAAGTTGTGGGATTCTTCAGGATTGATTTGATGTTGTAGCCAAAGGGGGGGGGGTTAACAAAGCTATTCATTGGAGTCAGCCGACGGGCCCGATCCGACTACACCGAGTACTTCATCTGTCATGTTGCGAGCCTTGGCAGGTGTCAATCCCGATTGGATGAAGTCCTGGAGCATCCTTGCTTGTGTAAAAGCTGCACCAGATGCTTGCTCCGCCTCAAAAGCCGCCCGAGCGTGCTGGATTTCCAGTTCTCGGATCTGAACATTGAGTTCCAGCTGGCGCCTCTGAAGTGCAATTTGATTGGAATCACTGGGGGCTGGTGCCAGTCCCTCAGTTACCACATTGACAAGTGCAATGTTGGCATCAACCTGTCAGAGTTTGAGTTCGGGCTTGAGTCCCCCAAATGATGAACCTTGCTCTGACCAGGCCTCATCAACCCTTGCCACTACCAGCGCCTCGGCAGCCACCGCCACCGCCATCTGCGCCTTGACCAACGGCCCTGACACACCTTCTGACCAGACCAAAACCAGTAAGTCTCCTTCTTTCATTGACTCAAACCAGACCAATGACAAAACCAGCCTTGATGATAAGAGTCAATACTAATTCACCCTACCTACCGTCCTGCACAGACAAAGACAGTATGGACGTAGACCCCTCTGCAACCGGTCGTGTTTCACCATCCGTGTCCTGGACCGGACCCATGTAAATGAGCTGGCAACGGACCCTTAGCCAGTACGTTAACCAGCACAGATGTTCCACCTGGCTGAGGCAAAACGCACATAAAAGCTAACCCAATGATCCTGTCTCTCAGCTTCTTCAGCCGTCCCACTACATCCATATCCCACATTTCACAACACCCCCACTTCACATCGACTCATACGCTACTCATCAATTGACTCACCCTTATCTCCGACTGCAAACACTCAGTTTCTTTTTGTTATCATCGGCAGTTTTGCAACAACCTCGTACCGCACCCTTGTCATTCTCAGACCGCAATCGTTGTGGTAAGCCAATCCTGAATATGGCACCAAAATCAAAGTCTTTTCCCCTCAATATAACCCTCTCTGGAATACTCAAGCACCCACCTCCCTTAAGGACCAAGGCCAGGACAACTCATACCCATCAACAGGCCCCCCATTCTCTCTTCACCCTTTTTCCCCACCTTCTGGATACCCACCTACACCAACTCAATAATCCTCAAGCACCCAGCTAGGCACAAGTGGGAGAAAGTCACCCATCAGACAGAGCCAGACTATTAGGAAAGACCCTGGATATTCATCATCTTTTTCTCTCTTCCCAATCCAGTATAACAACCCCAATTTGGAATTAGCCACACATGTAATAACCATGGAGATCCCATATTGTTTAACCCTTGTCCCCTTTGGTTTCAGCCCTTCCCTTTTCAGCCACTCATATGACATGTAATCCCTTTCTTCTGATGTTTCATTGTCTCTCCACATTCCAGCCTCATTCCAGAACTTTTCATCCCCATAGCAGTTTCAGCCTCAGCCCCTTGATTGAGAATTTTCACTGTTTCATCTTTTCTTCCAACCACAACTCAGCCCCATAATATTTTGTATATAGTCTGCCCTCTTTGGCCCTACCTTTTGTTCCCCATCAGATCCTGTCCCAGCAATCCAGATCACTGGTCACCATTCACTAGCCTAGCTTGTGCCATTAAATCAGAGTGGACAAGCTTGATAAGTCTATGCCAAATATATCAGGTTGGACAGACTTTACATTACCTTTACCTTGCTATTAGATTATTAGAAAGTAAACACTTAGACATACCTCAAGAATCTCCATAGCCACACCTTTCCTTAAGAGTCCATACTCTTATATTCTTTTTCTTGTTCCCCTGAGAGGCAGCCCTTCAAGCACCAAATCCCTCTCAAGCTCTATTCTTCCCTCAGAGTAGTTCCATATTGTATCTTTTCTTTTTCATTATTCCCTGTTTTCTTACTTGTGCTGTTTCATTTAGAACAGTTATCCACTGCCTACCACTGCCCTTAAGGTACATCTATAGCCTGTCTTTTTCTCATTTTGTCCTTACACTCATGTAGACCACCATGAGCTGACCTAAAAATGAAATAAACCCTTAAGTCTTGCAATTCTCACAGATTTACAGTCTTGGCAAACTCCAACAGTGATTTCACTAACCGTCAGACTCACAAGGGCAGCGACGAAATGGCCAGCAGAATCGCATCCAAGGAAGAACTCGCCTGTCTCCCCACTCTAGAAGGCGACATCAACTACCCCCTCTGGTCCTTGTGCATGCGCAACTTCATGAAGAATAAGGATCTATGGACAACCATCACCGTAGCACCCGTGGCTAATCCAGCTCGAGCAGTCAAGAAACAGCTTAACGACTCCGCCAGTGTCATTGCCATGAAGCTCTCCAACCGACTCTTTGTGGACATTGTCACTGAAGAGAACAAAGACAGCGGCTATCTCCTGTGGACAAAGATCTCCAAGCGGTTCGCCCGATACACCACCATTTGTTTCAACCGATGTTCTGCGGACTGGCAAAACGTGAAGTATCAAGGACACATGCTCAACTTCCTCGATAAGGTCCAGCAATGCCTCACCAATTTTGCTTCAATTGGCCATCCCATGCAGAGCCGTGACATATGCGGTTACATCATTGGTAAACTTGCCAACAGCCGCCGAGCTCTAACCGACTCCTTTGCCCTCGACCCCGACATGAACAACAATCACATGCATCTCATGGATCTACTCAAGGACCTTGCTGAAGAAGAAGAACCTCCAAACAGAAGACTCCCGGCGGACAGAACGGCTACAGCCCTTACCACCAGGAGCAGGCCTCCGCCTAGATGTAAGAAGATGCATAACCCCTTGGCCATGCATTCGGAGGAGAGATTTGGGGCATTGTATCCTGAGATTTGGCCTATTCGAGATCCTCCTGCCAAGCCTGCGCAACATCACTCGGCAGCCACCGGCCAACCAGGGAACAGCACGCCTCCATCCAAATTCGAACGTCCCGCCTTTGCCAACATCACGACAGCCAGCCTACTCAATGTCACAATGAACAAGCTTGCAGCAGTCCTTGATTCTGGCGCTTCTCACCACATGTTCAACAATATCGCCTTCTTCACCAAAACCTCAGAGTGTAACATCCCCATTAGCACCGGCAAAGCTTCCATCGACCTAACGGCTTTCAAGATTGGCACGGCCAAGATCGTCGACTCCCTTGGCAACATTCTCTTTCTTGAGAATTCCCTCTTTGTTCCAGGCTTGTCTAGGACTCTTCTCTCGATGGTTTGCTTGCTCCAACACTTGTTGTCAATCATCAAGACTTCGGACGTCTGCACAGTTATCATTGACAGCAAATTCACCTTTCACTGCTCAAACCGCAACAATATCTTTGAACTGAAAACTTGTGTTGGTCCAATCCCTGCATCCACTGCCCTGGCACCAGGAAAAAAAAATAGTCACTTGATGGCAAGTGACATGATGCAGCTTTGGTTTCTGCTCCAGAGCTACTCCAGCGCTGCTCCAAGTCTGCTCCACCAGCACTTGTAGAGCTTGCAGGACTGCACCAGAGCACTCAATGTGGCACAGTCAGCTGATCCTAATTTTTCCCCAGGAACAGCTGATGCTCATCACAAGCTGAGCAGTAGGCATTGACTGAGCCTGGGCCAAAGCTGAGCATTGGCTGAGCCTGGGCCACAGCTGAGCATTGGATATTCCAAGCCTGAAACAAATCCAAGTGTCAGCTGGACCAAAAATATTCCAAATCTGAGCATCAGCTTAGCCAACAATGGTCCAAAGCTGAGCATCATCTTGGAAAAGGCTTGTGCAGAGCTTAGGATCAGCTGGGACAATACTGTTCCAAAGATTAACACCAGCTGGGCCAAAAATTTTCAAAAGCTGAGCATCAGCTGAGCCAATGCTGGTACAAGGCTGAGCATTGGCTGAGCCAAGGCTGTTCCAAAGCTGAGTATCAGATTTTTTGAGACTATTCAAAAGATTAATATCACCTGAGCCAAGGCTGTTCCACAGCTGAGCATCAGCTGAGCCAAGGCTGGTCCACAGCTGAGCATCAGCTGAGCCAAGGCTGGTCCACAGCTGAGCATCAGCTGAGCCAAGGCTGGTCCACAGCTGAGCATCAGCTGAGCCAAGGCTGGTCCACAGCTGAGCATTGTTTTAGCCAAGGTTGGTCCACAGCTGAGCTTCAGCTGAGCCAAGGCTGGTCCACAGATGAGCATAAGCTGTTACAGGAGTGGTCAGACTCAGAATCTGAGCATTGGCTGGGCCAAGATTTATCCAAAGCTGAAAATCAGCTGAGCCAATACTGGTCCAAAGCTGAGCATTGGCTGGGCCAATGATAGTCCTAATCTGAGTCTAAGCTGAGCCATGACTGGAATAAAGCTGAAAATAAGCTGGGCCAGAACTGGTTCTGATCTGGGCAACAAGGCTGAGCATGAGCTGGGCACCAAAGCTGAGCATAAGCTGGGAGCTAAAGCTGAGTATCAGCTGACCAGAAATGGGGATCAGTGGTGCCCAGCAAAAACTGAGTATCTCCTGTGGGAATTCTTAAACTGGTTAGATGGTGGGTAGATGATGGGTAGATGGTGGGTAGATGGTAGGTAGCCCGCTGGAGCTGGCATGATGTCACTTGTCATCAAGTGACTATTTTTTTTTCCTGGTGTGGTTATTTCTAAAACACACTCCAACTCGACCACTCCATACCGCACGTAGCACGCCAGACTTGGCCATGCAAGCATTGCGCGCATTCAAGAGGCGGTCTCCGATCGTTCTCTTGTCATTGATGGTTGTTGTGATCCTTGCATGAAAGGAAAAATCAGCCGCAGCGCATTCAAGAACCACTTCGACCCAACCTCTGCTGCTCTTGAGGTGGTGCACGGAGATCTTGTTGGACCAATCACCCCATTGACCAACGCTGGGTCCTGCTACTTCTTGACCCTGGTAGACCAGCACACCGGTTAAATCAGCGTAACTCTCCTCGGAAAGAAATCCAACGCCACATCTGCCATCATCGATTTTCAGACTTTCTTCGAGCAACAGACTGGCAAAACCCTCAAAAAGCTTGTCACCAATGGTGGTGGGGAGTTCTGCAACCGCTTGCTTTCCGACACCCTTGTCGGCAGCGGCATTCAGCACAACATATCCCCCCCATACACGCCTCAACACAACGGTATCGCGGAACGAGCCAACAAGACCATAATCAACATGGCTCGTTGCATGATGGTCCAGTCGGGATTGGCCAAGGAGTGGTGGGGAGAAGCAGCCCTAACCGCCATGGCTACCACGAACTGCCTACCCTCCCTCTCCAAAAGCAAGACCAGCCCCCTCGAGCAGCTATTCGGCAAAGCCCCCAACATGGCCTTCTTTCAACCCTTTGGATGCAAAGCCTGGGCAATAAAACCCAATCAACTACGCGCCACCAAATTTGATTCCATCTCCTGGGATGGTATCTTAATTGGCTGCACCAACGATTACTCCGCATACCGGATCGTACGGACTGACGACAAGAAAATCATTGAAACTAGGAACGCATACTTTGACAAATCTGTCTTTCCTTCCCTCTCCGCTCTCACGCCCAGCACGGATCTCACACCTCATGACCCACTTCCCGACTTCTCTGGCGCGCTTCCTCTGCCTCTTTCGACCAATGACAGCGACGAGGAGGATGCTTCTGTTCATGACAATGGGTCGGACATGCACCTCGACGACGATGAAGAACAATCAGACCAGGATGACTCCAATCAATTGGCTCCCCTACCAGCGCGTCAACGGCTGATCCTCCGTCTTAGACCTCACCCCACCCGCATCACCAGTGCAGTCGACCAATCCAACATCATCAACCACCCTCGACGTTCCGCCGTCACCTACTCGGCAATGACAGTTGAGCCAAGCAATCACTTCCAGACTATGCACTGCGATGAACGTGACCACTGGAAAGCAGCTGAAGACAAAGAAATTGGCAACATGCACGAGCACTCGGTTTGGACAGAGATCCCCCGCCTACCCAGTCATGCCGTCATTCCCTTGACTTGGGCTTACAAGAAGAAGCTCGGCGCCGATAATCAAGTCACCGAGTACAAAGCTCGGATCTGCGCCCAGGGTTTTCGGCAGACGCATGGCCTGAATTTCGACATGAAGTATGCCCCCACCGGCAAACCTTCCTCACTTCGAGTACTCCTTTCGCATGCAGTCACCCGGAAGCTCAAAATCCACCAGCTAGACGTAAAAAGTGCTTTCCTCACTTGTAACCTTGAAGAAACCGTGTTCATGCTACCCCCACCTGGTTATAAATCCGGCGAGAACATCATGCTGCATCTCAAAAAGGCCATCTATGGTCTCAAACAAGCCTCACTCGCCTGGTACAAACGCCTCAGCAGTTTCCTCGTCACAATCGGCTTCGCTATCTCGGTAGCCGACCCATGTGTTTTTTGGCGCATGTCCCCCAGCCCTCTGTGGATTTTCTCTCATGTCGATGATCTGGTCATCATCGGGACGGATCCCGAAGGCTTCAAGAACCAGATGCAAGCTGAGTTTTCCATCAAATGCCTCGGCGAGGCGTCTTTCCTCCTTGGCATGAAACTGGAGCAGGTCAACAACGGGTTCATTCTCCATCAGTCGCAATACGTATTGAGTTCGGCGTCGATCGCCTGCCCGATGCATCTTGCCCTCTTGACCCAAGGAAGCACCTCTCTAGCGCAACCCAACAGGATGTTGACCTCTTACAACCCCTTCATGTGAACTACAGAGCCCTCATTGGGTCCCTCAACTACCTCAGTATCTTGACTCGCCCAGATATCTCTTTCGCCGTCAGCAAACTTTTGCAGTTCCTTGAAAACCCCGGTCTCTCTCACTACTCAGCGGCTATGCAGGTTTTCCGCTACCTGAAGGGAACCCCCAGCCGTGGCATCAGTTTCACCCGATCCACTGCCACTCCATTATACTCCTCGGTGGACGCGGACTGGGGCAACTGCCCAGACACCCGCCGATCGCACACCGGTTACATCGTCATTTGGAACAGTCATCTTGTCTCCTGGAAGTCGACGAAACAATGCACGGTATCATTGTTGTCAACGGAGGCTGAATACAAAGCCTTGACTGAAGCCAGCAAGGAGATTTGATGGATGTCTAATCTCATATCCAAAGTGTCTCTCAATCTTGAACGTCGCCCTTCCGTCATCACCACGACAACCGCGGTGCCATCGACTTGGCGCACAGTCAAATCAGCCAGAACAGCTTCAGAGCGAAGCATATGGATCTCCGCTTACACTTTGTGCGAGAACTGATCCAGAACAAAGTCATCAGCCTCAAATTCATTCCCTCGTGCAACAACTCAGCGGACTTTCTCACCAAGCCGGTAGGCCGCAGCAAGATCCCTCAAGCGCTGAAAACTCTCGCAAAAGACGCTTTCAGCATTGTTGCTTCGCGCTCCGACGCACGAAGCACGGCAGACTGTCAGAGTTTGAGTTCGGGCTTGAGTCCCCCGAATGATGAACCTTGCTCCGACCAAGCCTCATCAACCCTCGCCACTACCAGCGCCTCGGCAGCCACCGCCACCGCCATCTGCGCCTTGACCAACGGCCCTGACACACCTTCTGACCAGACCAAAACCAGTAAGTCTCCTTCTTTCATTGACTCAAACCAGACCAATGACAAAACCAGCCTTGATGATAAGAGTCAATACTAATTCACCCTACCTACCGTCCTGCACAGAAGAAGACAGTATGGACGTAGACCCCTCTGCAACCAGTCGTGTTTCACCATCCGTGGCCTGGACCGGACCCATGTAAATGGGCTGGCAACGGACCCTTAGCCAGTACGTTAACCAGCACAGATGTTCCACCTGGCTGAGGCAAAATGCACATAAAAGCTAACCCAATGATCCTGTCTCTCAGCTTCTTCAGCCGTCCCACTCCATCCATATCCCACATTCCACAACACCCCCACTTCACATCGACTCATACGCTACTCATCAATCAACTCATCCTTATCTCCGACTGCAAACACTCAGTTTCTTTTTGTTATCATCGGCAGTTTTGCAACGACCTCGTACCGCACCCTTGTCATTCTCAGACCACGATCGTATCTTTTCTTTTTCATTATTCCCTGTTTTCATACTTGTGCTGTTTCATTTAGAACAGTTATCCACTGCCTACCACTGCCCTTAAGGTACATCTATAGCCTGTCTTTTTCTCATTTTCTCCTTACACTCATGTAGACCACCATGAGCTGACCTAAAGATGAAATAAACCCTTAAGTCTTGCAATTCTCACACAACCATCTGATTGTTGGTCTGTAAGCGCTTGTGATTCAAATCAAGCTCCGCAGAGGTTTGAGCCGCCATTTCCTCCCGGGATGGAAACAGTTGGTCGGTAATTCTCTTGGCGCTGACCTTGATTGTTGGGTTGTTGGGAGGCCAGAGCTTGCATTGAGGCCGCCCAAACAGATGTAGAGGGAGCTGGAGTCTGATTGCCAGTGGCCACCGGGGCCTTGGGCTTGGGTCTATCTGCGGCCGGCAACGTTTGGGTGAAGTCCGGAGAGGGCTGTCAGAGAGTATTAACCAGGGAATCGTTTCCACCTCCCTCAGAGTTGCTTCATTGATCTGGGGTAGTGGGATGATTGGGATTCCTGTTCTGGTCTAGGTTGAGACCACGCTGTGAAATCTAAGACTTTATTGCTGGAAAACAAGAATTGGACTGGGATAAAACAAGGTCAGATGAGAAGTGAATGGAAAACAATGAATAGTGAAAGAAATTTACCACCAGGTTGATAGAGAGATGAACAGACAACCAATAAGAAATAAAGTGATGGAGACAAGGACACTATAACATAGAGGGAGATAACAGATAGAGAGATCAGCCAAAGGTGGATGGATTTGGAAGCCTGAGGTTGGTTGGTAGTCTGTGTTTGAGTCTCACCAAATTGGAGCAGTGAGCCGTTTGAGTTTGGAGAGCTCTTGATCGAAGTCGAGACAGAGCGTAAAGAGAAGTGTTGAAAAAGTTGATAAGTTGAGACAGGATGACGTGAGGAAGTCAACGAAGTCAATGGTGAAGAGAAGGGGAGCAATGATGAGGTTTGAGGAAGGAGTGGAAGCAAGAGTGAGGAGTAAAGGGGAAGTCAATGAGCAGAAAAGGATGATGTCTAATGAGCAGGACGCAGAGATTCTCAATGAACTAAGAAGAGGCACCTCCTTTCACAGAGCTGTCAATGGCAAAACTCAACACACGCGCTAGGTTTTCATTGTTGTCCCCTTGTTCATAGTTGTTCAAGGGGATGGCTGAAGGCCAATCAATCATCACAGGTTCAAGCTCAAAGAAATATAAACATTTCTTGTGTATAGCCGCCTTGGTTTGGTTGACCGCATTGCCAAAAAAATCCTCCGCCTCAGGATCTCCGGGGTTTCCACCAGCTTGACGGGCAAGCTCATCAGCTTTGTCCAAGATGCCCTGGCCCGTCTGTTCTCTCCATGGCAGGGCCTCGTAGAAATTTTTCTCAAGGGTGGTGACCTGTAACCCGGGAGATTTATAGCAGCCAATCAGCATGAGTATGTGTTGACGGCCATCATGCAAACAAAGGCAAACCTGTTGTTCAATGCCCCGCCACATACAACTCTCCCCACTGTTGTTGATCATCTCAGCGACCTCTTGCTTGCTCAACAAGGAGTTGCGCCACATGTTGTAGCGGCCTTCAACAGTTAACCACTCCACAATCAGGTCAAGGGACGAAAGCCCATCTCGGTTGCGGTTGTTAGTCCAAGAGCAGGGAGCAGCTTGAGTTCCTTGTTGGCCAGGAGTGTCACAGGGTTGGTTAGCTGCGCCATGTGCCAACGGTGGGTTGCTACTTTACTCTACAATAACCAGGCCAGGAGAGTAAAGTAGCAACCTTCAGTTATTTTTTTCACGGTTATTGTTATTGCTAGCACGCGGATAGCCATGTCACAGTTATTGTAACTGGCCTTTCTTCATAAGGCTGTTACTGGTAAATTAACAAGTTATTGTAATGAAAGCCCAATTTTGCCCTAGAATGGCCCTTTCATACAGCTGTTACTGGTAAATGAACAAATTAATGAGCAATGAAAGGCCAAATTTGCCCTAAAATGGCCTTTTATTGCTCAATATCTTGCTTGATAACTGCTGCTCTGCACATAGATATCGTAGCTTCCTTGAAAAAAAAATTCTCCCTGAGTGCGTTATCAATACTGCACCATATTCAACAGTGGTTACCAGTCCGGTTATTGTAGAGTGACCAAAAATTGCTACAATAACGCTACTTTACCAATAACTGTAAAGTAGTGACCCACCATTGCACGTGCTCCACGGCCACCGCGGGCTCCACCTTGGGTGCCTCCACGCCTGCCACGTCCTTGAATTCGGTGCTGGTTTCCCCGTGCAGGGGTCCGAGTTGCCGCTGGTTGGGTAGTAGCTCCAGTTGGATTGTTTGGAGTTTGTTGAGGGGTTTACTGGGTTGGTTCAATGGTAGACATGGTTTTCTGTTGGATGGTGATGTTTCTGGGGTTGATGGTGATGTTTACAAGTTTGATGGTGATGTTTGCGAGGTTGATGGCGATGGCTGTGGGTTCTAGGAAACTTATGCAGGATATAAAAGTTTTCTTATGCAAAGAGGGGGTATTTGGGGGAGTTCATAAAATTTTTGGGGAATATTTTTCATGATTTCATGATTTATGCATTTTAACTTTGACAACCATAATTTCTGGGATGCCTGCGCGGGTCAGAAGAAGGTGCTAAGTTAAGGTTCCGATCCGGTGCCCCGGAGCCAGTGGCAGATATCACCCGTCCCGCACCCTGACCCTGGTTGTATCCGGAATCCGGCCGGATTTTCCCGGATCTGAAAGCAAGGGGCATTTCCCAAAAAAGTGCCAATTTGATTGGGTATGCCAGGGATTCCCCGGTAGAGGTCCCGATTCATGCGGGTTTGACGGGTATTCCCCAAGAAATGACCCTATTTTTGGGTGTTTTCTGAGGTTTACCCGCATAAATCTTGCTTTTGGAGCGCTTTTCACTATCCAGCCAGATTCCGGATCTCTTGAGCTCAATCCCAACCCTGATCCGGCCTGCGGGGTTTCTGGATTTCTCCGGATCGGAACCTTAAGGTGCTTCCAAAGGTGAGAATGGCCTAGATTATTTATTTGCACTGCGGGAAGACGCATGCTATATGTTTGATTGAACATGTCAGAGTTGGAACTCAAATTATTTCTAGGGTCAGACGGATTGAGAATTGGGCAATCATGTTTCCACTCACCAGGAAGATCAGGATCATGAGCTTTTGCTCCAGCGCTTGCTTTCAGGTTGACGACTCCGCCAACAACAGGAGAAGCAACAGATAGGTGTACGGTGGCACTAAGCAAGACGGTCAAAAAGGGCATGATAGAGCGCATTTTGATTGATGTTACGGGTTGGTTGGGATATCTGCTGGCCAGATGGAAGACTGCAGGATGGACAACGGGGGAAGTTGGTTTGCTTATTTTGGTTGAGACACCCCGGGCAAACCGGGGTCATGGCAGGCATACAGGTTGCACAGTCCTGCATGTCACATACAAAATTTCCGCGCCCTGTGTCATGCATCACTTGCAGGACTGGCTTTCATGTATGTGAACTGTAGCTGACAGGTCTGTGAAAGCCTCTGCACAGTCACTGTGCTTGTGACATGTTGGAGATGTGAGCTGCATGTCATGATCCGGACAGCTTGTCATGTATATGTGACAGGACCTGCATGACCTGACATGCATAAAGGACCATGCAACCTGTACAGCTCTCATGAACCCGATTTGCCCGGGGTGAGAGTGGGGGGGCAAAGCAGGTTTACATATTTATATCCTTTTTTGGCATATCCTCTACAATTGCAAATTCCATAGGTGCACTGCCAATGCCATTCATATGTGTGGGAGCTGTCTCTTGGCAGAAGCTGTGCTGCAGTGTGAGTGTTCTAGCGCCAATTGTGGAGTCAACATCTATTAGATTTCCCTGCAAAAATCTAGGCCCCGTTTGGCAGCAATAATGTTATGTGATGTCGCGCACTCACCCAAGTCAACGCGATTTGCGCTACTCAATAGCAAGGCTCAGAAAAAAACTGAGGCTACTGAGTAGCTGAAATCCAGATTCACGCAACCTCACTCAGACGCGTGCTACCTCACCACCTTCTAGACAGTCACACCACGGATGTTTGCTCAGCACCTGTTTACGAGTGCCTTTGCACAATTCATGCCAAGGTAGTTACTGGTTCAAAGTTGGTTTGAAGTTGGTCTGATCTTGGTTCAAAGACCAGGTCATGTAATGCACAATCTATACTGATGTTACCTGGAATCATGCCAGATGTTTTGTGTAATGTAACCGTATAATGTACACCATAACTATGTTGAAACCCAGCCCAACTTTATGATCAGTTGTGCTCAATCTATAATTTTGACCAAAGATAAGAATTTTTTGACCATGATGATTTTTAACCTCTGTGTAAACCCATACCCTACAGGTTGGTCTGGAACATTCTTTTTATAATTTTCAGCACACACAGAATTCAAAAGGAGGTGGGTGAGGTGACAGAGTAATTATCAATGCTGCTTGAACTTGGTCCCCTTGGGCCAAGGTATAATATGGAGAAGGTATCTTATCCTTGCCAAAAATATGCCAGTTTTTCTTAAATCATGATTTTAATCTGGTTTGAATTTGGTGTTCATTTTTTGGGGGGCTAGCTGGAAGGATTTGTCACACAACTGTACGCCCGTACGTTTGTGTGACACCTATATTACCACACAGCCAAGCAATGCTGAGCTGAGTGCCCACGCAACACTGGAATATTAGATGAAATTTTTAGGGGCAGGCTAAATCCACACCAAAAAATTACTTCATCCACTCCAAAAATGGAGTGAACAGTAGTCCACTCCAACTTTCATTGGAGTGAACCATAGACTACTCCAAATTTTGTTGGAGTGAACAAAATTACACTCCAAAAAAGCCTGTTTTTTGGAGTGTACCCATGATGCACTCCAAAAATTTTGGAGTGAACCCAATTCCACTCCAAAAATATTTTTTCAAGGGAGATTTTTTCATTTTTTTTTTGGAGTGCACAGATGTTTACTCCAAATTTATTGGAGTGGATTAAGGCTTCTCAAATTTAAAAAAAATGCAATTTGGAATCTGTATAATTGAAACTTGTAACTTTGAAAAATGTATATTCCAAGTTCTTGGGATGGAGTACCAGGAAAAATTTATAGCAGTAGTATGCAGGTTACATGAATCAACCTAATTGAATCCCTCCTAATTTATTTCTGGTGAAGGTTTTAGTCATTGTAGAAACTGAAAGAATTGTACATACATCATTTTAGATGTATTTTAAATACACATATGATGCTGACATAAGGTTTTGTTCCTCTTTGAGAACCCTGAATTCTTTCACTAGAATATTTTGGAAAACCACTCCAATAAATTTGGAGTGAACGTCTGTGCACTCCAAAAAAATGAATCATTTTACTTTGGAAAAAATATTTTTGGAGTGGAATTGGGTTCACTCCAAAATTTTTGGAGTGCATCATGGGTACACTCCAAAAAACAGGCTTTTTTGGAGTGTAATTTTGTTCACTCCAACAAAATTTGGAGTAGACTATGGTTCACTCCAATGAAAGTTGGAGTGGACTACTGTTCACTCCATTTTTGGAGTGGATGAAGTAATTTTTTGGTGTGGATTTAGCCTGCCCCAATTTTTAAAAGAGTTATTTATATTTTCACCTATATGTACCCACATTCTTTTGTCGGGATTTTCTGAAGTGATTAAGAAACCCTGGATAATCTGGGGCTCCCCTGAACTTAGCCTAGACTTCCAACTCTCTTGTGAAAAAAATCATAAAATTTTCTAAAAAAATTATATGAGAATGCTTGCAGCCCAGATGCCTATCTGCCACCTGCAAGATCACAAGGTGGTTATGGTGATTAATTGGTTAGAAATTTTTCATCATTTGATGCAAAAATAAAACATTAAGGGGATAGCCAGTGAGTGAAGCTAGCTCAGTTCAGAAGGAAATCACCTTTTTTCTTCAAGTATGTGATGCTTATAGCATCAATCAATACAAAAGATATAAGTATCCACTATGTTAATTTTTTTCCACGAGTCTATAAATATCACCAGGGGAGATATTTTCCCACTCCCCAGGAAGTGCCTTACCGTAACTTTTTTCCATAACTGTGCTGGAGGCCTTTGGTAAAGCAATATTGAATAGGTATGAACAAGACTGGAAGTCAGCGTGGAAATCAGTTGGAAATCATCCTGAAATAAACCATAAATTGCCAAAAAATCATCCAGAACTCATCTATAATTCATCCAGAACTCATCCAGAATATAGTCCTTTCTTGGCTCCATGACCAGTGTGTCCTTTCCATGGAGATGTAAAGGCCCAGCCTGTTATTTTTTCCCCCTCATGTACTCGCGTACATCAGGGGGACAATTGGTGTCTCAAAACAAATTTTTTACTTTTCATGTGGCTGTGAAAGGCCCATCCTGTGATATTTCCACCTCAATGGACGCGCGTACATCAGGGTGACTATTAGCAAAGTGCAAAAAGGTTAACTTGCATGTGCACATGTGAATTTTGAAAAGCAAAAAAATACAAAATTCACTAGATCATTTTCGTGAGGAGGACAGGATATATGGCCAAAGTGAATTGGCACTGCAATCCAACCTTGACTTAACTCAGACTTTCACCCTATTAAAACAGTTTTTTGTCATTTTTATCAGCCAAATTCAAATTAATTCCCGCATTTCCAAGAAAATGGGTTTCAATTTCAATGACTGCAACATTACCACATTCCAAAAATCTAAACCCAATAATACCAAGTCAACTTTTAGTTTAATTTTGTACATCAGGGCATATAATGTGAATTACAAGAAACCCATTTTTTTGGAGGAATTACTTTTGAGAATGGGAATTTTGCTTTGATATCCTTAAAAATCAGTAAACAGGAGCAATTGATGAGTTGGACTTTGGTGAAATATCATTCCATCATATTTCTTCCTACAGTTGTACATAGAAAACAAAAGAATTCTACACAACATTGTGTTGACTTCCAAATCAATTGTGACTGAATTTTCACTAACTTCTCCATCCAATTTACTGTTTTGGGGATGAGTTACTAATCCACATCAGGCTCACATCCGACCAAAACTCACATAAAATTCAGCTCTGGCACTCCCTGGGGAGTGGGAACATATCTCCCCTGGTGTATCTTGAGTGATAAAAACAGAAAGAAGATTCATTGAATTTATGCACTTTCATCACAAAGGTATATCTACCAAGCCAAAAGTTTTGTTTTTCATACATGAAAACACATTTTGAGCGTTGTGGACGGCATAATAAGCACATGATCAATGACAATATATTATTACATCAAGAAAAATCTTGTTTCTGCAAAGAAATGGAGATTGCTTTGCAATGCAGTTGAACACAGGTTCTGGAAAAGATACAATTACTCAAATAGTCCAGTTGGGGTGGATATCAGGTTGATATGAAACCATGTCCAACATGAATTCATACAAGATTCAGCTTCAATTCAGACACACTTGAGCATAAATTCAATCCAAAATTACGCATAAATTGGTGTCAAGTTCTGCAAGAGATCTTAAAGGGTTCCTAAAGAGAGGGGTGAAGGCACTTGCACGCAAGTGCTGAGCAAACATCTGTGGTATCACTTGTGCATTTGTAATACTTCCATTGTAATAACATTATAAGACCCTTACAAGCTAGGTGCAATGTCAATTCTGGTAAACCTTTCCTTCCGGACTTTTGCACATAAAGCCATAAAACTACCCCCAACACCAGGAAAAAAAATAGTCACTTGATTGCAAGTGACATGACACAGCTTTGTTTTCAGCTCCAACGCTGCTCCAATGCTTCTCCTCTCCACCAGCAAATCTGGGGCTCACATGATAGGTGTCAGGATCAAAGCACTCAATGTGAAAAAACCAGATGATGCTCAGCTTTGGCCCTGGCCCAGCTGATGCTCAGCTGATGCTCAGTTTTTCCCCTGGCACAGCTGATGCTCAGCCTTGGCTGTGGCTCAGCTGATACTCATCTTTGGCCCTAGCCTAGCTGATTTTCAGCTCTGATCCTGTCCAAGCTGATTCCCATCTTTTTCCCTGGCCTGGCTCAGCTGATACTCAGCAAGCTGAGCATCAGCTGGCCAGCTGGCCCAGGAGTCGGACTGGGCCAAAGCTGAGCATCAGCTGGGACAGGACTAGGAGAAGGCTGAGCAAGGACTGGTACAAAGCTGAGCATCAGGACTAGTACAAAACTGAGCATCACCTGGGCAAGGACTGGTCAAAAGGCTTTATTCCAATTCTGAGAGTGAGCTATGTGAAAAAGCTGAGTATGAGCTGGGCAGAAAAGCTGAGTATGAGCTGGGTACCAAATCTGAGTATCAGCTGGACAGAACTGAGGATCAGTTGGGCTCATCAAAAACTGAACAGGGACTCCTTGTTGAATTTTGGAAGTTGAGGAGATGGTTGGGAGATTGGGGTAGTGTCAGCCACAGAGTACATGTCACAGTACCTTACACGTACCAAGTACCTGCAATTGTTCACATTACTCATAGTACATTCCTTTTACACCTTTATTACATATGTATATCATTAGATACAGGCTTAAGAATGTAATCTTGTTATACATCACATTACAGATAACCATAGTTGAATACAGTTACCATAATGTACTGTTGTTATAAAAGTTAACTTAAGTAAAAACAGTAAGATTACAATACATTGTAATATTACTGTACACGTGAAATACCCCAAGACAGGTATCACTCATTTATCCCCTGTTACGCCTCAGTTCATATTTACATAAAATATTGGTTATGATATAAATACATAAACAATACATGATGTAATCCAATTCAAAGAGCACTGAATGGAATCACTGATTGGTTATGATCAGCTAGTGTGCACAGCTACTGATCCAGGATCAGTACTGATCATTACACTGCCCTGATCATTTCCAATGTTGATCCTCGTGAGGATCTGCTTCCCTTGAGCGCTTCCAGTTCCCCCCTGGTCCTGAAGCGCCTCCAAGCGCCTCATGTTCCCTCCTGCTCTTTTCCCCTCTATATCAAAACACACCCCAGGACTGTTTATCCCTCAGAATATTATAATAGCAAGGTTTAACACATACACAGTTAAACAGTGCCTTCATTCTCACCCATCTTTCAATTCAGGAATAACATCAATTCTTGATTACCCTTACCTTTCTGTAGGTAAAACCACGAACCCAAGTTGAGTTATTCCTTGGATGCCTATTAACACTCTGTGTTGATCTGGATGTGCCTTAATTGAGCAAGCCTCTCAGTCAAGATTACTGATAGATTGAAACCTTTTACAGGTCTTAACACGAACCCATTGGCCCATCCTTGGCATCTTACACTATCATCTTGCTAGTAACAACCCTCTCAGACACGGTTAGTTACCTACAGGCTGACAGGTAAATAGTGGATAGATATTGGATAGATGGTGGGTAGCTGGCTAGAGCTGGTGTAATGTCACTTGTGATCAACTGACTATTTTATTTTCCTGGTGCAAGCGTAAAATAGCTCTTGCCTACCAACCAACTCAAAATAACACCACACCTCAAGCACTCAAACTTCAATCACCAATTACACACATTAATTCAACAGCATCAAACCATTTGATCCTCTACCTTGATCAACACACTCTCTCTTGTCTCATCCCTTGACAAACTACTGCTGGTTTAGTCCAAACCATCCATATCCAGAGCCTATTTCTATTAAAAAAGTTTTGGCTAACTACATCCTCTATCTCTTGTTGTTTTTTATAGATCAACATTGCCTTATTGAAAAAAACCATGAACAACGCATACGGCTACCACAATTTCAATGGGATCAAGCGCAACTCTCCCAACAATGGATATTTGAACCCGCTCAACACCTTCTAAGGTTCCAATCTGGACCCCGCAGATCCAGAGAAATCTGTAAACCCCGCAGGCCGGATCAGGGTGAGCTCAAGAGATCTGGAATCTGGCCGGATAGTGAAAAGCGCTCCAAAAGCGAGATTTATGCGGGTAAACCTCAGAAAACACCCAAAAATAGGGTCATTTCCCGGGGAATACCCGTCAAACCCGCATGAATCGGAAACTCTACCAGGGAATCCCTGGCATACCCAATCAAATTGGCACTTTTTTTGGGAAATGCCCCTTGCTTTCAGATCCGGGAAAATCCAGCCGGATTCCGGATACCACCAGCGTCAGGGTGCGGGATGGGTGATATCCGGCTCCGGGGCACCAGATCAGAACCTTAGTAGGGAGGGGGGGGGGGGGGGGGTGAGCTTGGGCAAGTTGCTAGTGGGTTGCCATACATAGCAACCCAATTGAGATTTTTAGCTCCCAAGCCAAAATAGAAACTTGTTTGGCACCCCGGGTGGGTGGTGTTTTTTTGGTTTGGGTTGGTAAACGCGGGATAGCAACCCGGTTTACCACCCCGGGTGGAGATGCTCTTACTCTGTGGCATACTTGTGTCAGTGTCCACATATGGTGTTGCAAGCGCGTCTGGGCACATTCCCAACTCTTGCTTGGCCAAGTGCCTCCGGGGGTTGGGTATGTGCCCAGCGGGCATGATTGGGCAGTTTACACGGGGTTCAGAGCTTGGCACACAGCCAAGTCCCACTTGGCCAAGATCAAGCTCTGAGCCAATGGGATCTGTGACTTGGCATGCAACACGCTGGTTGTGAGCCTGAGTCTCTATAGTGACAGCAGGACACAAGAAATGGGGGGGCAATAGTTGGATTTCTTGGGATAAAGAAATTACAACTATAAAAGAAAAAAAGAGAAAGAGAGAGAGAAACCAAGCAGGATAAGAAGGAAGAGAAGTACTAGGTTATTCTAGTGGGAATGCACGTCCACTGGCAATGCTACTCTTCAGAAGAGTGCTGCTAATCTGTGCAAGAAGTGCTACAGCTTCCTCTCAGGAGGGTATCTGGATTAGATAAGTCTTAATCCAGCCACAGTTTTTTAGACTTCTCTCTGGACAGTCAAGGTTCTTAAAGGGAAACCTGAGGGACAGCCCTGAACCTAGATTTTGAGGCAAAGGCCTGATGATAAGAAGGGACAGCCCTGTGATCAAGATGGAGGCAAAGGCCTATAGATTTGGAGGGACAGCCCTGTGATCAAGGAGGAAGCAAAGCAAGAAGAAAAGGCAGATCCAGCAAGACACAGAGTTGTACCTCTGAGATAAACAAGGTTCAGTGAAAGAGGTTACTTACTGTCAATATCCTAGGCGCCTGTGACGGTAGGTATACTGGGAGTATAGTAGGCTCTTTGGTGGTGATCCTGGAGTTATCTGGGTGGTGGTTCTGGTGTGCTGAAGTCTGTGGATCCGCCTCAGGCAAGGGGGATCCTGACTACGAAAATTTTCACAGTTTGCTTATGTAATTTACATATGTACATGTGGTTTGGCGCGCCTAGTAGCGCTGACACGTCACAACTGCGCAAGGGCGCTACAACTGTCAGCCTTAGAGTCATCACAGCTGACCTAAAAGCTGCCTGTTCTACCTTTGTTACATATAAATTACTTTATATCTTTTTCATCTTAAGAGATAACCTTGTTTTGACTTCATATTCTGTTTCCTCATGCAATTTTAACCCTAGTTACAACTTATAAATTCCTTGTAACTATACTCCTTCCCTGAGTTACTGAGTTATGGCGCCCTTGCGCAGTTGTGACGTGTCAGCGCTACCAGGCGCGCCAAACCACATGTACATATGTAAATTACATAAGCAAACTGTGAAAATTTTCGTAGTCAGGATCCCCCTTGCCTGAGGCGGATCTACAGACTTCAGCACACCAGAACCACCACCCAGATAACCCCAGGATCACCACCAAAGAGCCTACTCTACTCCCAGTATACCTACCGTCACAGGCGCCTAGGATATTGACAGTAAGTAACCTCTTTCACTGAACCTTGATTATCTCAGAGGTACAACTCTGTGTCTTGCTTGATCTGCCTTTTCTTCTTGCTTTGCCTCCTCCTTGATCACAGGGCTGTCCCTCCAATTCTACAGGCCTTTGCCTCTATCTTGATCACAGGGCTGTCCCTTCAATTCTACAGGCCTTTGCCTCTATCTTGATCACAGGGCTGTCCCTTATAATCACTTGGCCTTTGCCTCAAAATCTAGGTTGCAGGGCTGTCCCTCAGGTTTCCCATTAAGAACCTTGACTGTCCAGAGAGAAGTCTAAAAAAACTGTGGCTGGATTAAACTTATCTAATCCAGATACCCTCCTGAGAGGAAGCTGTAGCACTTCTAGCACAGATTAGCAGCACTCTTCTGAAGAGTAGCATTGCCAGTGGACGTGCATTCCCACTAGAATAACCTAGTACTTCTCTTCTATCTTATCCTGCTTGGTTTCTTTCTCTCTCTTTCTCTTTTTCTCTTACAGTTGTATTTTCTTTATCCCAAGAAATCAAACTGTTGTCCCCCATTTCTTGTGTCCTGCTGTCACTATAGAGACTCAGGCTCACAACAACTCAGTAACTCAGGGAAGGAGTATAGTTACAATGAATTGGTAAGTTGTAACTAGGGTTAAAATTGCATGAGGAAACAGAATATGAAGTCAAAACAGGGATATCTCTTAAGATGAAAAAGATATAAAGTAATTTATATGTAACAAAGGTAGAACAGGCAGCTTTTTAGGTCAGCTGTGATGACTCTAAGGCTGACACTGGTCATCAGACGCCGGCCCTTGTCTCTGCCTTGAAAGGCAAGAACAACGTGCCCTCAAGGAGGGAGACGTTCTCCCTTCTTGCCATCAACAAGGGAGCTTTTCATTCTTGATGGCCAGTCTGTAGGCTGGTCATTGGGGAGGAAAGACTCCCTTCGCGGTGGGCGATACTTGTATTGATCATCAAGAAGGGAGTCTTCCCTTCTTGATGACCGGTTTGTAGACCAACCACCAAGGAGGGAAATTTCTCTCCTTGATGGCCAGCACAGCGTTTGGCGTGTGTGGCACTCTTGCTTTAAATCGGCCCAGCGGGGCTTTGTGCCAAACCCCACCCACTTTGCGATATGCCAAGCCAAACTTAGTCAGTCCTCCCTTCTGAGTTGGCAGGCTGGCACCCCTCGCGCAAAGCGCAAGCCTTCAAAGGAGGGACTTGGGAGTAAGCGGGGAAATTTAGCGTGAGCGCTGAGGACCACCTCCACCCATTTGGCTGGTGTCAAACTTCAACACCACACTAAATTTGCCTCCTGCGGGCCAATCAGGCCGCCCTGGTGCCAGATTGAAGGCCTGCATCTCGCCTTCAATCCTACATAGATCACATGTCATTAACTCAAACGGTCTTGAAGCTACAAAACTTGTAACATCATCTTACCAAGATTCTTGGATTGTCCGTACATTTGTACATGCGAGGCAAGTACATAAGAGCTAAATACACATGCCAAAGTGTACAGTTATGGTGGCTTCTGTACTATGTTTTTGTTACGGTACAGGTAGGATGCAGCAAGTTTATTGGATAGTGGAGTGTACAGGAGTGAAAAAAAACAAGAGTTTGACTTTTGGAAAACAGCTCATCGTGTTTTTTGAAAGGATGTCTAGCACTGCTCTGGGGGGATGGATAGATGATGGATGGATGGATGGCTGCGCAAGAAGCCAGACTACAAGGCCGTGCTACTCATGACCCCGTATGTTGCGTGAAAAATGTGTAGGCATTGATTTAGTGGAATTTGGGTGCTGGCCAGGACTACGGTCTCAGCTCTCACGCCAGAATTTGCCGCTTGGGGGCAAGCCTCTCTGTGAGACAGAGACCCTGCGGGGCTCTCCTCCAGAGAGGCTTGGTTAAGCTCGATGCCAAGCAAGGGTTGAGAGTGTGCCAGGCGGGCTTTGGGATCGGCCAAGCGCGCTTGGCCTTTTTTTGGCCGAACTTTGGCATGTGCCCAGACGGGCTTGCGAGACCATACACCCCTGAGGAAAATCCCGGTTTAATTTTTGCCATTTTTCCCCTCAAAGCCCGCATCTACAGTTGTTCTTGTTTACTCACTCCTGCTCACCAGATCAGTACAGGCCATCACTGCCAGAATTTCACGAAGATATTTTCTCCTGAACAAGCTGGTGACACCCGAGCTTAACAAAGCCTCTCCGAGGAGGCGCGAAGCGTCTCCGAAGGAGAGGCTTACCTCTAAAGTCACACCATTGGCCCTACAGACTCGAGAATTTCTGGCAAAAAAACACATGTTTTATTTTCAAAATGTTTTTAAAAATGTAGTTTGTAGTTTAAAAAAAATCTGAGTAGACAGACTTGTAGCCTGCAATCTCAGCTTCCATTTCACAGTTTTTTACCTAGCTGACACACATAATTACTAGCCCACTCCACCTACTGTGAAGTGGTTCTGGAGAGGTGATCCAGCGGTTTTTGAGCTCAAAATTTGAAATTCCCTGAGCCCGCGCGGGCTCGAAGGGGGGGATTGGGTACAGAAATCCACCATGTAACAACATTTACAGGACATTTCTTACAAGGGGGGATGGATATGGGGGAGTTTGAAGTGGGGGAAAATAAGCTAAGAAGCTTGCCATTCCAATGGTGCAAAGGGCGCGGGATGAATCAAAAGGAAACAGGGAGATATTGGAGAAAATGGGGGAGCGTAGGGTCCTCCCTGCCATTTGTCTCGATCCTGTAGGGCGAGACATGCGACTTTAGAGGCAAGTCCCTCCTTCGGAGGTCGCTACGCTCCCCCGAGGAGGGTACGCTTGTGTTAAGTTCGGGTGACACCGGGGGATGGGGAAAAAGCCTATTCTCTGGTGCGGATGTCATAGCCAGGTGGCCGCGCGCGCTCCGCAGCCTCAACGGGAGCCCCCATTCGAGCCCCCAGGAGACGCGCCTCTCCAACGGCTGATCCAGAGGCAGAGACCACACAAGTTCAACCATCACCCACAGCTTGCCGTGATACAGCCATCGAAAGAACATGCCTTCATCAGAAACTCGACGAATGATGCTGGTCAAGAACGTGTTCAGTCGGTCGATCACCAACGTCTCCAAACCAGTGAATGCTCAAACACTTGCCGAGGCCTTTCCGTACGCGACCCCTCAGATGCTGGACACTCTGGCCGAGCAAACAAAAACACTGTTTTCGCACTATGCCAACGTTAGTCATTCCCACTCCAACACGTGCACGTCCTATGAATTCGACCCGAGCTCATCTTTGGCTCTCGTTTTTGTGCCATGTACTGTGCCGGTCCTCCCAGGGTCGATGGACCGAATTTGCTGAAGCGGCCTCCTTTGAGGAGCTCTGCAATCAATTCGATCTCCTCGAGCGCGAGGCCATCGAGAGAATCCAAGCGGGCGCGCAACCAGTCAAGTAAGAAATCTCAATCCAATCATCTTCAAGCTATCAGTCAACATAAAACCACCAAACGATTACGGAGATGTTGATAGCTTTGTGTGGATTGCCAGGATTACCCGGGACCCTAAACTGTCGATCCCGCCGCTCCTCCTCCAAACGTTGACCAATCTAGAGACTCTGTACCAGTCAGCCAATGAGCGTCAGCTGCAGACGAACGCAAACCTGCAAGCCCAGATCAGGAAGCAAATCAGCGAGATCGAGCGGCTAGAGTCGGACATCAAGAATCGCGTCGGGCAGATCCAATCGACCGCGGATCAGTGGAAGCAGCCCGAGGGAGCCTGGATGGATGGGCCCTTGGCCCAGTCCAAGCACACCGACTTGCAAGTCCACCGGCACCTCAAATAAGCACTCCCAGGTCCCGCTCGGCAGCTCGGCTGCAGCGGGTAAGCTAGGACCCCGGTTCCGGACCGGCGCGCCGCTCAGACGCCTTGCCGACCCGTTGGTGGAGCTAGGCGGCCCGGCTCAGAAAGTAAGATCGTGCAGGGAGCGACCGTCCGACTCAAAATGCAAGATCCTGAAGGGCCTCCAGAGCCTCGCCGCCCATACCCGTTATAGGATACCTGCTTGGCAGCACACTCGACCTAATTCCGTCGTCCCACTCTTTCCGCTTCACCTCCACCCGCCAGCTATCCCCCATTCCCACAACACACTCCCCAACCAAGCCCGACAAAACTGCCCGATTCCCGCTCGATCCTTGTGCTACCCAACCCCCCGTTTTTGTTTTCTTCGACGCTTGCTATTCCGCTTGTTTATTCTGACTTGTTGCGCAGGATGTCTGCCGTAGGGGTGTCCGGAATCGCTGGATTCTCGGTGTACCTGATGCCGAAGCAGGTAGTCCCCGAGTGCCCTCCCTGTCAATCGAGCATTACGAAGCCGGTCTTTGCGGGCGATGAGGAGGATGTCACGATTGTCAGGCAGATGTCCCTGTTCACAATCGTCATCACCATCGTCTTCAAAGACCGACTCGAGATGGCTGATACGCAAGGAGGGCACTTGGGGGCTACGTCATGCTTGGGCATCAAGTAGACCGAGAAGCCATCGATTGTGTACTTCCCACGGCAGACATCCTGCTTATATAACAAGACACACAACAAAAGTAGAACGAAGCAAGCCACATCCCCACCGCCCCCCATGAGACAGCACAATCTTGATGGCCAGGAGGCAATCCCTCCGGCCATTGAGAAGGTGTTTCAGTGCGCATTGACCATGTCCGCTGGGTCCAGCAGCCAAGGGAGACAAATGAACGTTTCAACATAATGTAAAGCCACCAGCCAAAAAAAATTGGGCAGCGCTTCCACCCTCCCGTCACACGTTCTTGTGCCCGGTCCGCTCGGCTCCTGAGCAGTCGGTGCCGGAACAAGAGCCAGGCGGGTTTGCATTTGTCTCCCATTTAAATGGGGTCTTGATTAATCGACTACCTAAAAGTCAATTTCCAACTACCAAACGTGGACCGCTCCCCGACGTTGCGCCCGGGTCGCGTGGACAAAAAAATTGACCCGGGAACATATTGGTAGTCGGAGGTCGAAAATTCAAGTATAGAAAGGTAGTCGGATTTGATTTTTGTGAAAATGGCAAAAATTTAAAAAAAAAACATAGCTCCTCACTGCGGTGCCCAAACCCCGCCAGAATTTTACAGAGGGCAGAAACCCCTCTCAAGAGCACATGGGGAGCTGCATGGCATTAGCACACCCCAGGAATGGGGTGTGCTGCTGTGCACCCATTTTGGAAGGAACACCACCAAAACCATAGCCACAATGCCCCAAAGGGTCCCAAAATTTCACAGTGCACAGATTAAGCTCTCAAAACAATATGATAAGCTGCATGGCATTAGCGCACCCCATTCCTGGGGTGTGCTACTGTGTGCCCATTTTGCCTGGTGTCCTACTAAGGAACACCACCAAAAACATAGCCATTGTGAGCCTGAGCCTCTAAAGTGGCTATAGGACACAAGAGAAATGGGAGACACTGGTTGTATTTCTTGGGATAAAGAACTACAAACAGAAGGAGAGAGAAGGAGAAAGATATGATCTGGAGGGGGTCTATCTACTCTTTATAAGAGGATCCTCAAAGTCAACTTGAACCACCGTGAAAACTTTAAAAGTGGTAAGGACAGCTGTGCCAGACCAACAAGGGCTACAGCCTCCGCGCGCACCAAGGAGACGGTGGGGGGGACACAGAATAGTAAACTAATCTGCTCTGATTTTTAGACTAAGTCTAGGATTAACAGAGTAACCTTGATCTTGAGAGGGGTTGGTGTGATGAGAAATGAAGAAGAAGCAATCAAGAGATTCAGAGTAGCACTCTGGATAATCAAGGTTCAAAGAAAGAGTATACTTACTGTCAATATCCTAGGCGCCTGTGACAGTAGGTGTACTGGGAGCATGGTATCCTCTTTGGTGGTGATCCTGGGTTATCTGGGGTGTGGTTCTGGTTGTCTGAAGTCTGTAGATCCTCCTCAGGCAAGGGGGATCCTGGCTTCGAAAATTTTCAGAGTTTGCTTAAATAATTACATATGTACAAGTGGTTGGCGCGCCTGGTAGCGCTGCCACGTCACAACTGCGCATGCGCGCCATAACTCAAGAACTCAGGGAAGGAGTAGAGTTAAAAGAAATTGGTGAGCTGTAACTAGGGTTAAAATTGCATCAGGAAACAGAATATGAAGTCAAAATAAGTTTAACTCTTAAGGTTAAAAAGATATGAAGTGATTTATATGTAAGAGTGTAGAAAAGGCAGACTTTAGGTCAGCTACACTGACTCAGAACTCTAAGGCTGACAGCCATGATAACCCAAAGATAGCTTTTACAATGCACAGATTAATCTCTGAGAAAAATATGATAAGCTTCATGGCATTATTCCACCCCAGGAGCTTGGGTTTGGCTAAGGTTTTGGTGGTGTTCCTTAGTAGGACACCAGCCAAAATGGGCGCACAGTACTAGTAGCACACCCCATTCCTGAGGTTTACTGATGCCATGCAGCTCATAATACTGTTTTATGAGCTTAATGTGGACACTTCAAACTTTTGGGCCCCTTTAATGGGGCACCATGGCTATGTTTTTGGCGGTGTTCTTTAGTAGGACACCTGCTAAAATGGGTGCACAGTAGCACAACCCATTCCTGGGGTGTGCTAATGCCATGAATGAGCTCCTCATATTTTTCTCAGAGCTTGATCTGTGCACTGTAAAATTTTGGGACCCTTTGGGGCACTGTGGCTATGGCTCAGTGGTGTTCCTTAGTAGGACACCTGCCAAAATGGGCGCATAGCAGCACACCGCATTCCTGGGGTGTGCTAATTACATGCAGCTCCCCATGCTCTCTTGAGAGGGTTTTCTGCCCTCTGTAGAATTCTGGGGGGCTTGGGCGCCGCAGTGAGGAGTTATGACTTTTTTTTTACTTTCTGCCATTTTTGCAAAAATTACATATCAGATTACCTTTCTGTATTTTATTTTTTGACTTCTGCCTACCAAAATGCGCCTGGGTCAATTTTTGGTCTGCGCAAGCCAGGAGCAAATTTGGGGAGCGCCAAGTGGTCCTCCCAATGTAAACTGTGTTTGGTGGTTGGAAATTGAATTTTAGGCAGTCAATGAATCAAGAACCTAAATATAAACATGCAAACTTTTGTTGCAAAATTGGATGTCACCAACTTTTGTATTTATTTTATCCTCAATTCCTTTTACTGTGATCAACTCACTTCCCATTGCCAACACCAGTGTGATTGCTTGCTGATTTCAAGAGGCGGAAACGTGCAAGCAAACATAGTTGGCCTTTTTCATTGCATTCTTGTTGCCCCCTCCATTTTTATCTTAATCTGTGTATGCATCTCCATAAAAATAAATTACTGCATTATTTATCACCGCACATTGTGAATGTCCGCCTGTTTTTGTGGTGTCCAAGATATTATCCCGCTTGCCTTGGCCTGACATTGTAAATCAAGAGGTAAAACATGACCTTCTATTGCAAGCTCCATTGTGGCCAAGTAGAGTTGTTTTTCTTCTTTCAATAAAACTTCTGGAAATCAGATCACTTTTCATTGCAGTTACCAGGTAAAAAATTACTATCCCTCTACATTTTCTCCTTTATTGGGTATGCATCTCCACCTGTGTATATTATCAACCACCACAAATGGTGAAATTAGGACCGTTTTTGTGTCTCCATCTGACTGAAGAACATATTGTTAATGTTGAAAATGGTTAAGTTTGGCAATGCCGCATAGCAGCCGGAAGATTCAAAACCCTTGAGGGAAAAAAGCAAACCAACAAAACTGACTGCTGGGTCTTCATCTAAATACTTCCCCTCACATTCAACAGTGATGCTGAATCCCAGAACACTTCAAGGATAATTAAATTTCCCAAAAGAAATACTCAAAGTTTGAGGTTGGGAAAATCATTGAAAAAAAATCACTCTGTGCTGAAAAAAAATGCAAACTGAGCGTGCTCAGCCAAAAAAATAAAAATGTGTCAGACTGAGTAAAAAACAATGGGGCACATTTTTGGGGTGATTTTTTGGACGGGCCTGCACAAAGCCCGCATGGGCCCCTAACAGGCCCGTTGGGCCCATTGAAAAAGTAGTATTTGTTTGGAATTCCAATGCTCTGCTAAAATGTGAAATGGGTCAAGCTGAATAAAAAAATGGGGGTACATTTTTGGGGAGATTTTTTGGACGGGCCTGAATGAGGCCCACATGGCCCCCACAAAGCCCACTGGGTCCATTGAAAGAGTAGCCTTGGTTAAGAAAGCATATGCTCAGCTAAGAAATAAAATGTGTCAGACTGAGTAAAAACCCTAGGGGCACATTGTTGGGGAGGCTTTTTGGAAAGGCCTGCATCAGGCCTGTACGGGCCAACAGGGTTCCAAGGAAAAGGAAAGGGCCTGGAAATACATTCTGTGAGTGCACAAATGTCATACAGAGGTCAGAAGCCCTTCAATATCTTCTGTTGATTAGTGGTCAATTGGTGCTGTTCTGAAACATTGTATGGGCATTCTTAACCAAGACTACTTCTGGGTTGGCCAAACCAGCTTTGGGTGGGCCCTGATGGGCCTGATGCAGGTCTGTCAATAAGCCCTCCCCAAAAGTGTGGCCCCATGTTTTCTACTCAGGTTGACACATCTTTGCTTCTTGGCTGAGCATAGGCATTCTTGACCAAGGCTACTCTTTCAATGGGCCCAGTGGGCTTTGTGGGGGCCATGTGGGCCTCATTCAGGCCCGTTGTGGTGCTCCATTGGCGTGACAATGCCAAAAGCACATTGCAGAGGTATTGGGACAGCATAGATACAGCTATCATTCATTATAAGAGGAGGAAGTTATATATAATACAAGCAGTGTATGTGTTGATGGGAGGAATGGATTCATTACAGACGGATGGATGAGGGATAGTGTTAGCACGGACAGAACGGCAGACTAGGATCATGTAGGATGGACGGCGTGATCAGGGATGGAATGGAGGACCATGACTAGGTATAGGATGGCAGGGAGGTGGAAGGATGTTATCAATAGAAGAGGTGGAAGGTATTGGGAGCACATGTCTCAACCAGGAATGGAAGGGAGGATGGTGTGGTGTATCAAGTAAGGCAGTGTTATAAGGGTATATTACTTGTATAAGGGTATATTATCTTTATAAGGGTGGTATATTACTTTATAAGGGTCTAGGATTCAGTATGATGGGATATGGATGCAATTATTAATTAGGGAGGAGGAAGAAGGAAGGATGGAGCAAGGGGGGAGGAGAGGCTTTGACCCCCAATATTCTGGAGGGAAGAAGGCAACAGCTGGACATGCAGGCATATGGTAGGTTACAGAAGGTTGTTTGGGTCACTTAGCAACACATGATATCATGCAGTGCAGCATATGCAGGCAGATAAGGTGTTCAAGGAGCCTGCCTGCAGAATCAATTACATCATTGTTTGGCAGGCAGTGCAACACATGCATATATTGCTGTGCAACTGATATCCCCTCCTGCAGAATCCATTAACTCATTGTTTGGCAGGCAGTGCAACACATGCATATTTTGCTGTGCAACTGATATCCCCTGTAGAAAATAGCCCTCACAAGGAGTTCCCCTGGAGCTAAATTCCCTCACCCTTCAATATGTAAGGAGGCCTCTTTCCCCCCCTCATCAGATCTTTTCCCCCCATCAGTCTAGGAAGGTTTGGTCACAGTGGTTAGTTTAGTTACAGTGGTAGTTTAGTGGTAGTGGTAGTAGTAGTGTTAAGTTTGAGTCAGTAGTAGCAGCGGTGGGCAGATACGTTCTCCAAATGGATAACTCTGCCGGTAACGTAACCTTTACAGTTACGTTATCTGCTAGTTACAGATATCTAATTTGGAGTTACGATATCTCCTGTAGAAAATGGCCTCCAATTTATCTAGTTACGTTCCCTGGTTATTTTGAACAAAACCAGTTACGTTACATTTTTTCCCAGATTTGGGTAACTTTGGTGTAACTTTCTGGTAAAGGCCCTGATTTGTGGTTGTTTTTATCAATATGAGCGAGATGTTCACTCAAGTTGACACTAAACAACCACATAAACTCAGTATGCTGCCAGGAAGCCACATTAAAAGTTGTTCAGAGTGAGGGTTGAACCCACAACTTCAAACATCACTAACCTGAGAGAGGCAAGCCTTAACCAATAAGCTAAAGACATGATACCAACTTGCTCTTTTTTTCAATAATATCAACCCCCTTTACAAAAATCTCTATATCAAAAAAGTTACGTTACCAAGAACATAAAAAATCAGTTTGAAAAAAAAGTTACTTTACTATACTTTACTGCAAGAATTTTGTACGTTACCAAAATGGCCAATTTGGATAACTAAAAAGATGTTACGTTATCCAATTTCACTGCTGTAACGTAAAGTAACGTATCTGCCCACCGCTGGTAGTAGTAGGAGTAGTCAGGAGCTCTAGTAGTAATTAAAGTGCCTTATCAAGAGATTGTTAAGGAAGAGATTATTACCAACTTCATCAACAACAATTATAACAACTAGTAGTAGTAGTGTAGCAGCAACCAGGAGCTCTAGTATTGATTAAAGTGCCTTATCAAGAGATTGTTTAAGGAAGAGATCATTACCAACCTTCTCATCAACAACCCATCATCAACAAAAATTGTATCTTACATAATTAATCCCACTGGATTATATTATCCCCCATCATCAGAAGTTATAACAGATTTGAAAGAATAGTGATTTGAGGAATCTAGGTCTGATAGAGATTACTATACAAAAGTAAGATCTATCTTGGAATCAGCCACATCTTTATAAATTTTGATTACAAGACTCTTAGTTATTTGCATAGTACCATTAGAGGGGCAGGTCTTTCAAACCACCCGTAAGTTGCAATAGCCTTTCAACCTATTAGCAATTTATTTCCCCCTCAGAGGATATTTTTCACCAAATAAAAACATTTAGTGTCCCACAAGAGTCCCTACATCTGGTGTCCCAACAGTGGCTTATTACCTTCAGCAAGTTCATCAAGTCATCAACCAATTTAACCAGATCATCAGTAACTTCGACTAAACGGAGGATCAAGATAGTCAAGTGGACGGCGGCGAGGACAGGATTTCAGGAACGGATAACGGCAAGAACAGGATTTCAGGAGAGGAAGGCAAGGATTGAGACGAGGATAGGATATCATCAGCAAGTGACAGAAGGGATAGGATTTTGCGCACGTGGCGGGATTTGGATTTAAGTCTGGATTACAACACCAGGGAGTGGGAATACGGGGATTTGACGGAGCAAGAGAGAGAATTTCTTAGTGAATACTGTGATCAAGTCACCAGGAAAAAGTCAGAAGATTTGGAAGAGCAACTGATTGGATATCAGCGATTACCCATCATGGATCCACCAGGGCAAGATCAGTCAGAAATCATTCAGGAACAGCAAGTAAGGATTACTGGGTTGACTGAAGAAGTGAAGGGGCTAAAAGAAATGATGGCAGCGTGGCTAGCAGAGAAGAAGGCACCACAAAATGTACCAATACCTGAAACTCCAGTTCAACAAGGACCATCAATTCGATTTACAACTTCAACTCCATTTACACCAGGGACAGTGGGTTTGGACACCACCATTCAAGGAATTACAGATAGCGTGAGGGAAATACCTGGATCAACACCAAACTCTAGTCAGTTCAAATCACGAGCAGAGATCAAGTTAGTGGACGAGGAAAAGGGTGTTTTACTAGATACTAAGAAGATGAACTTACATTTTGATGGGACTGAAGTGGAGTTGTTTATTCAGCGTGTGGAGAAGATAGCTTCAATGCAAAAAGCTGGTGGACAAGATGTGGCTTTACAATTGCCATTCTTGGTGAAGGACCGGAAGATTAGTGAATGTATTGAGAATATGGAGGGCCATGAGAACCGGGATTGGGAGCTGCTGAAGATGGAACTCATTTGAAAATGGGGAAGGGCAACACCAAAAAAACGATTCAACAAGGGCTCAATAGGTACCTTGGTTGAAAAGTATGCAGACAAGGGAGGCATCCAAACAAAGGAGGAGTATCGGCCGTTTATAGGTGATCTCGGGGAAATACTGGCATACTTGAAGAAGATGGGATACGAGGACGTTAACACAGAGAGTGGGGAACCACTTTGGAAGGCAATTTCAACGGAGATACGGCGAGACGTGGCACGTGATATGGCGCATAATAAGAAATTACACAAGACCAAGGACGGAAAGGCACTGGTACCTAAGCTGGAACAGTTGAAGGAATACGTGGAGGCATCATTGGCGGTATTGGATATGGACGTGGGTACTACAAAAGGTAAGAATATCAGCAAGGATTCAGAAACCAACAAGGAAGTTCAAGCAAAACCTCAGCCAGAGGTGGGGAATGATAAGGTAAAGGCATTAGAGGAGGAAATTAAGAAATTACGTACAGATTTGAATACTAACCTGAATACTAACCCAAATTCTAGACCTTTCCCACCTCATTTAGCAGCACCAAGACAGCCAGCACCAGGATTTAGACCAGTAGGACCAGGAGGACCACTGTTACCAGGGCCACCAATTCAGTGTTTCTATTGTAAGGAGATGGATCATACAGTTATGTTTTGTTCACATCTGAACAAAGATATAACCAAGCGGGCAGTTTTCAAGTTGGGACCAAACTATTACTATCCCAACAGGGAACCAATTCCGTCTGACACAGGTAACTCTATTCGTGAACTGGTACGGAGGTATGCGGAGCGGGTTGAGTTAAGCAGGGAAGGAGCGGAAATACAAGCTAATAGGGCGACAGGAAACACGGGAGTGGAGAAATCGCATGAGCCAACAGCAACCATGATTTTGACTAACCAATGGGAGATGTGGAGTCCACCAGAGATGCATTACGGCAAGGAGGATGAGGAAATTCAGATTGGGTTTGGCTTGAGAAGATCACCTAGAAATGCAGAAAAGGAGAAAGAAAAACAAAGTCAGCCAACTCAATCCAAACCGGAGAAAGGGGAAAAACCCAAAGAAGCTGTACCTACGCCCCCAGTGCCAAATCAAGAAGCCAATAAAAAGCCAGTAGCAGGACGTAAGAGGAGGTCGAGTTATCCAGGAGCATGGGTGGAAGGAACATTGGATGACGGAAGTAGCGAAGGCAAGGAGAACCAAGAACAGGAGCGGCTACCGGAGAAAGAAGCAGAAAGCAAAGAGGAGGAATCAGTAAAAGAATCAACGGAGAAGAATGTGGATAGAGTCAAAGTTGGGGGGGGATTAAGGAAAAAAATACTGAAGCAAAGTTTCACACTCACCTTGGAGGAACTCTTGCTAATTGCCCCTAAATTTCTCCAAGATTTGAATAATCTGCCCGCAGGAGAGGTCAAGATGGCAAATCAACAACAGAATTCAGGAAGATGCAACCGGAATGACTTTGAGGAAGAATTTGACTGTAGAGGACATCCCATTCACCCAACAGCCCCTTTGACTTACGCATGCCCATTGGGATTTGTAAACATAACTATTCAAGGACGAAAAATTAAGGCATTGGTGGATAGTGGAGCTGAACTGAATATTATGCCGGAAACGGTTGAGCTGCAGTTACAACTGCCCACCAGGGAAATCAGTATGAATATTACGGGTATTGGCGGTCATTCTTCACCCATTGTTGGCTTAGCAGAATCTATTCCATTTCATATAGACCTGGAGGACAACAAGGCAGCTAATTTCTTCATTGTTTGAGGGAAGGTGTACACAGTGTTGGGAAGACCATTTTTGGCGGATCATAAAGTACGGCTGGAGTTGTCAAAGTCACAAGGAGAAATCCTGAGTTATGAGTTGTGGGATGGAGAAAGATTGTGTATACCCATCTGTGCTCCAGAAGTTCCAGGATGGGAGATGGGACCGCCTAGAAGGATTGCTGATAAATGTTCTCATAGCATTCGAGTGGGCCAGTATCAGACTTCAGGAACGGATGGAAAAGTGGATAGCGGAACGGACGGACAAGCGGGTAGTGGAACAGATGGACAAGCGGGTAGCGGAACGGATGGACAAGCGGGTAGCGGAACGGATGGACAAGCGGGTAGCGGAATGGATGGACAAGCGGGTAGCGGAACAGACGGATGAGCGGGTAGCGGAACGGACGGACGAGCAGATAGTGAAACAGATAGCTTAACCAATGGCGGAGTGGCTGGTGGAAAGGACAACGGAGAAGACAGCGTAAACAACAACGGAGAGGGTAGTGTATTCTATAGTGGAGCGGATAATGGAATGAATGGTGGAGAGAATAATCAATTGTGTACCACCTAGTCTATTAGAAAAGAGCCAAAAGAGGATTTACAACCAACAATGTGCCCACCAAACACCCCTTCAGACAAGATTGCATATTATTTTGGTACGCCAGTGGAAATGGTAGAGCTGAAAAATACTTGGGACCTTGAACCTAGTAGTACTACTGCACCTCCAGCAGTCGAGTTCAAGGAGGAACCCGAGGAAGGATGGATAACAGAAATATTGGACCAAGTACTGAATTGGGATACCAGTTGGACAGACTGCCCCACATATACTTCATCAGGACAAATACGCAACTACAAGGTGAACAGTGCATTAGGATTGGATTATATAGATCAAGGGTTTCCCACCCAAGACTTTTTACGAATATACCCAGAAACACTTCCTTCAATGGCAAACGGGTATTGGGCGGAGCTTCCAGGGCATACAGCCAGACGAATTGGGTTCATGATGTTGTTGAATGGTGATGGGGTGGAAGGTTATCTGAAGAATGAGTTGATCTGGCCAGGTAATTGGTGGATCCACAAAGGTAACCAAGAGGATTTACACTGGGAAGATGATGGAAAATATAACAGGGTATGGGATGCTCTTGATGAGAAGGAGAAAGATGAAATCTTAGCAAAAGCAGCATCCAGAATGGTAGGATTGTGGAGAATATTCAGATTATATGGGTTGGTGTGGGCCACACAAGAGCAACAAGAATTAGTCAGAAAATCATATGCCACTTTTTGGAAGGCATGGGAGCATCTAGCTTGTTATTTGTGAGACTTTTATAGATAATTGATTGTACAAAGAGAAACAGGTAAAAGTACATAAACATCAGAGAGATGTAAGTTAAAAGTAAAGATAAAAATATTAATGTTTTCTATGTTTGGTTTGTCTGGTTTTGTTTTGTTTAATGCATATTAGACTTTGTAAAAGTAGGAGGGCCTAGGATTATCCACTGTGGGGATTTCCTTGCTTAGTTATTTTGTTTCTTACTTCCTCATCAATTCATTGTCTTATTCTCCCTTGGTTCTTGTTTGTTTTTAGTAGCGCAATAGCTAGTAGGGCCAGAAATCATCATGGTTTGTTGTATTTCAGGCTTCTTTCTGTTTTAGGGGGTTCATGTGATAGTTGGATGTAGAAAAGATAGGTTGGTAGCACATGGAGACAAAGGATTGATGAACAGAGCAACAACAAGCTAATAGGAACAACAGAACGGACATTGGCGGGTACAACAATTGGGAGCAAGCGGCAAGGAAGATGTAGGTATACATACGACAATTGGGTTGATAGCTGCCTATCAAATTGGTCAGAGCATGGTGACGGTAGGATGGCAAGGCTTTGCATAATCAGTGCAGCTATTAGTCTTAAGAATAGTGGTTGGTCAGGCTGATGGGAGTTGGTGGATTAATTAAAGAAGGAGATCGGCGAGCGGATAGCAGTGGAGCCGATTCATTTGCAAGATCAATAGTGGCACTGGAGTTTTGATATGAAAAGAAGAGGATGTATTTCAGCAATGGCAGGAGTCAGCAAGCAAATTAGTCACACAATAGACAGTATGGGATATACAGTCAAACCCTTGAAACTGCATACCCCTTGGTGGACAGAATTTGCTATGTGGTTTGGCAGGTTATGTGGTTACAAGAGTTAGCTACAGGCCAAAATTAAATTTTGGTGGACCCAAATCAGTATGTGGTTTGGGAGGTTATGCCCTTATACAAGTATGCGGTTTCACAGGTTTGACTGTATCAACTTTAGTAACCTTCATACCGGAACTGTTCAGTTCTGAAATTGATATTAGAAAAGGTCGAGTGATCTCAATGAGAGGAGCATATCACGAGCGAGCAGTAGCAATCAATCCTGCTGATTAGAACTAGTGAAAATGAGCCGCAAGTGTGGTCTGGAATGACAGGAGAACAATGAGCAGCTAATATAAAAGCAGATAGAAATTGAAAAACAAAGAATGAAGAACTCACCAGCAGCAAATGAAGCCAACAAGGGAAGGGAGGCGATTGACAGGAGATGGAACCAGGCGGGCTGAGCCATTGTTTTCAAGTCCGGTAAGGTCCGGTAACCATCGGACTTAACTTCGGGGAGCGGACCGGGCGCAACGGGGTGAGTTCAGATTGTTACATAATCAAGACAGCGACGCGCAATGGCGCGCAAGGATATCAGGGCATCACAAATTTGGACAGGCGATAATGGAGCATGTATTTCAACATTTATCTAGGCCTCCTTGGCAAGAGGTAAAACTGCCTAGGCCTCCTTGGCAAGAGGTAGAACTGCCTAGGCCTCCTTGGTAAGAGGTAAAACTACCTACTGTCTCCTCAGCAAGAGACAAAACTGCGCATGTCTCCTCAGCAAGAGATAAAATTGCTATTTGTAGACATCTTTGTGGCTCCTCAGCATGAAATTCAAACTGCTATGAATGGTAAATTCAACACCAAGCACAATATGTAATTACAGATCAAAGTTTGAGGACTACAGAATATTATAGACAGTTTTAGGCATAAGAATTCAAGCATTTATATTTCAAGACATAGTATGTAGAATATATTGGAAAGCATTTGGTAGGCAAACAGTTTCCTTTGTTTAGCTGAGGGAATAGGGTGGGCCAATTTGAAAACAAGTTACATTTTTTTTAGTATGAAGAGTAGTCAGTCATTAGAGGTTACAGTCATTGGGATATTCAAAGGATAGGAAAATGGACGGACGGACGTTTGGAACAGGAAGATACTAGCGGGCGAAATGGATGGGGTGGAACAACGGTGGGTAGTTACAATAACCAGGAATCCTCTTCTTTGGTCTTCAATTCAAAATTAGGAACCAAATAAAATATTCTGTCAGCTAGATCAAGAAGTCAGAGCTCTCGTCTAAAAATTGGTGAAAGATTTTTCCATTTTTGTCAAAAGAATGAATTGATATCCCCTATTCTGTGTCAAATTTTGCAGTTACTAGTAACTAAAACCAGTAACTAAAAACTGGAAGTGTAATCAAGGATATCCAGTCAGTCTTTTTACAAAAATAAAAAAGTATTTCACCAATTATTAAAGGAGAGCTATGACTTCTTGATCCAGCTGAAAAAAATCATTATGTGGTTCTGAATTTTAAATTAAAGACTGAAGGAGAAAAAAAACTGATAGTAACTGTTATCGTAACTACCCACCGTTGGGTGGAATAAGGCTTGGAATTTTATAGCAAAACAACAGGGCAAAATAAGAGTATTTTGGATTAGCGGGGTTCATCAATTGCGGGCATCAGGACTGGAAAATTTGTAGAATCAGATTGAGCAGGTATCAGGAGGGAAAGATGAAATAGGCCGGATCTTATTAAATACCGCTTTTCAACAACCTTTTGCGGAATAAACTGGCTTTTTCCTTGGAACAATGTCATTGGTGTGGAGAGGAAGAAAGATAGGATTGGGATTTTTTTTGTCTTATACTGGATCATGGATGGATGTTACAGAACAACAACAGGGATTACAGTTAAGATGTAGTGGTGAATTTAGACATTTGGAACTTGGAATTGGACTAGTTGTAGGAAGGGGAGATGAATCAGTAATTTTAGAATACCTTATTTCAACTGGCGCTTTGGTATAGGAGGAAAATAACTATTGGACACGGCAAAAATGGGACTCAAAATATTAGATTGGGAAGAACGGAAATCACGACTGTTGGACAATTCTTTTGGTGAATGATTGACTATGGTTCTTTTGGCATTTGTCACGAATGCTGTGGACAGCATTAAGTTGGGGGGGGATGTGGTGCTCCATTGGCGTGACAATGCCAAAAGCACATTGCAGAGGTATTGGGACAGCATAGATACAGCTATCATTCATTATAAGAGGAGGAAGTTATATATAATACAAGCAGTGTATGTGTTGATGGGAGGAATGGATTCATTACAGACGGATGGATGAGGGATAGTGTTAGCACGGACAGAACGGCAGACTAGGATCATGTAGGATGGACGGCGTGATCAGGGATGGAATGGAGGACCATGACTAGGTATAGGATGGCAGGGAGGTGGAAGGATGTTATCAATAGAAGAGGTGGAAGGTATTGGGAGCACATGTCTCAACCAGGAATGGAAGGGAGGATGGTGTGGTGTATCAAGTAAGGCAGTGTTATAAGGGTATATTACTTGTATAAGGGTATATTATCTTTATAAGGGTGGTATATTACTTTATAAGGGTCTAGGATTCAGTAGGATGGGATATGGATGCAAGTATTAATTAGGGAGGAGGAAGAAGGAAGGATGGAGCAAGGGGGGAGGAGAGGCTTTGACCCCCAATATTCTGGAGGGAAGAAGGCAACAGCTGGACATGCAGGCATATGGTAGGTTACAGAAGGTTGTTTGGGTCACTTAGCAACACATGATATCATGCAGTGCAGCATATGCAGGCAGATAAGGTGTTCAAGGAGCCTGCCTGCAGAATCAATTACATCATTGTTTGGCAGGCAGTGCAACACATGCATATATTGCTGTGCAACTGATATCCCCTCCTGCAGAATCCATTAACTCATTGTTTGGCAGGCAGTGCAACACATGTATATTTTGCTGTGCAACTGATATCCCCTGTAGAAAATAGCCCTCACAAGGAGTTCCCCTGGAGCTAAATTCCCTCACCCTTCAATATATAAGGAGGCCTCTTTCCCCCCCTCATCAGATCTTTTCCCCCCATCAGCCTAGGAAGGTTTGGTCACAGTGGTTAGTTTAGTTACAGTGGTAGTTTAGTGGTAGTTTAGTGGTAGTGGTAGTGGTAGTGGTAGTGTTAAGTTTGAGTCAGTAGTAGTAGGAGTAGTCAGGAGCTCTAGTAGTAATTAAAGTGCCTTATCAAGAGATTGTTAAGGAAGAGATTATTACCAACTTCATCAACAACAATTATAACAACTAGTAGTAGTAGTGTAGCAGCAACCAGGAGCTCTAGTATTGATTAAAGTGCCTTATCAAGAGATTGTTTAAGGAAGAGATCATTACCAACCTTCTCATCAACAACCCATCATCAACAAAAATTGCATCTTACATAATTAATCCCACTGGATTATATTATCCCCCATCATCAGAAGTTATAACAGATTTGAAAGAATAGTGATTTGAGGAATCTAGGTCTGATAGAGATTACTATACAAAAGTAAGATCTATCTTGGAATCAGCCACATCTTTATAAATATTGATTACAAGACTCTCATTTATTTGCATAGTACCATTGGAGGGGCAGGTCTTTCAAACCACCCGTAAGTTGTAATAGCCTTTCAACCTATTAGCAATTTATTTCCCCCTCAGAGGATATTTTTCACCGAATAAAAACATTTAGTGTCCCACAAGAGTCCCTACACCGTCCAAAAAATCTCCCCAAAAATGTACCCCCATTTTTTTATTCAGCTTGACCCATTTCACATTTTAGCAGAGCATCGGAATTCCAAACAAATACTACTTTTTCAATGGGCCCAACGGGCCTGTTAGGGGCCCATGTGGGCTTTGTGGAGGCCCGTCCAAAAAATCACCCCAAAAATGTGCCCCATTGTTTTTTACTCAGTCTGACACATTTTTATTTTTTTGGCTGAGCACGCTCAGTTTGCATTTTTTTTCAGCACAGAGTGATTTTTTTCAATGATTTTCCCAACCTCAAACTTTGAGTATTTTTTTTGGGAAATTTAATTGTCCTTGAAGTGGAAGGGACAGTGGAGTCAATCCATCTTGCAGCTGATACTACTACTACAACAAACCATTAGGCATAGATGCCTACTGAGACAAGCAGGAGAATTTAGGACTGAGTACTGAACATCTGCAATGCTCAGACTGTGCACTCCAGGCTTACTGTACACCATCATATTTTTCATTGGGTTTTCAATGACTTCAATGTGCAAAGCTAAACTACATACAATATATACACACTTCCCTGTTTCTACTAAAAGCTTAGCAGAACCGCCATTGGACTGGGCAAGTCAAGACCAGTACCAGTAGTGACACAAAGAATGTTTTTCTGGAAATATTTGCAACAAGGGAACTCTTGACATACCACAAACAAGCAGAATTTTGATATCAAAGTGAAATGAAGTGAACAATGAAGTATAATGAATACAAATTAGAAATCAGGTCTAATAAATAAAAAATTGTACTTCTCTGCTCACTGGAGTGCCCAAAATACACCCAAAATTTTACAGCGGGAAGAAGCCCCTCTCAAGAGCACATGCTGAACTACATGGCGTTAGCACACCCCAGGAATGGTGTCTGCACTGTGGGTATAATTTGGCCGATTTACTACAAAGGAAATCCGCCAAAACATTAGCCACGGTGCTCCCAAGGGTCCCAAAATTTTACAGAAAAAATTGAATTACTATTTAGTCAAATGGATAGCTGCTGGGTAGTAACCTATGAACCATATTTTTTGAGGTGGCGGGTGCACTGCAGAATTTTTTACTCCATTTATATGCAGGGGAATTAAATTCTGACTCCCAAAAATTCTGTTTTGGGCGCCGGAATGTAATTTTTGGGAGTCAATTAGTTAAGCCCCTATACATTTGCCACACATGATCTTCAGTCTTGCCTGTAAATGTGTAACCAACAATTTCAATTACAAGGTGCATCTTGGGATTGGCTTGGGGTATCAAGTGGACCATTGATCAGGTGTGTCTTGGGGATAGTGAATGACTTGTTAGCATCAAATGGTTCCTGATTTATCAATCATGTGATAATGTAAAGCTTTTGGATAGTCCCACCCCACCATAAGTCAAATAGAAAATTTGTCACTGCTGTCCATACTCACCTGAATTAGATTTTTATCTTTCAAAATTTTTATGCTGCAGCATTGACTACGCCAAGGAGCAGCATCATTGATTTCTTTTTTATTGCTATTTGGTTTGTTTGTGAGACAGCGTCCGCTTGTGGGTGGGAGCTGGACTTTAAGTTTGAATAAATAATACACACGGGTTGCAAGTTAGCATACATGCTGGGAATAGACAGTAATCAATAAGATTAGAGATTACACACCTGGAACAGTTGTTACTTTTTGGTCTGGGTTATATATATTGTAGTCAATGGGCTTGAAGCAGACAGTTAGCCTATCTTTTGGGCAGCCGTGCCCGATTTTAGCGCATCTACCAAGACTGTCGTGAGTAACAAGAGTAAAATTGAGAAATTCAACATCACTATGCGCTGAAGATAGACCAGAGAACAGGAGACAAAGTGTTTTGGAGTGTAGCTTAAAAAGCTGGCTAGTAAATCTAGATATTTGGGGATTGAGTTATGGATAGCTGGTGGGTAAGGATATTTCAACTCAACAGACAATCAGGGAGTTTTCATACAAAATCCTAAGGCGGCTGTGTCGTTGGACGCTGGTGGGAGGAACGAGTAAAGCTAAGATTTTCAAGCGTTGTAGTAGGCCTACCTAACAGCCGGCGCCGGTTGGAAGTCCAATATGCAACACTCCTTTGTCTGTGCTAAGGCTACCCGCTGCTAAGCAGCCCGACAATCAACTAGATATCAACGCCCCTGATATGAAGATATGACAAGGGTTAAACCTGGCTGTGAAATCTTGGAGGCATGACAACATTAATGCTGCTTGTTTCGAGGTATTTTGGCCCAATGCAATCAGCAGGGCCGGCGTTGGTAAACAAGGTGTCAGTAAGCAAGGCCAGCGTCAGTGACCAAGTCGTCGATAAGCAAGCCCTGTTGAAGTGTCAATCTAGCACTGCTTAACACATTGTTGCTTACACATGCAATCACCATTGGAGGCAACACCACACATCATCATAAGCATACATCTACTGTATTCAACTGCAACATAGCACACTGCGGGCATCTCGCTGTTGCTGCAGGCCGCAGCGACATCATGACGCTGCATATCAGAATGCAGCGTCAGCTGCAGCGACGTGGCCGGCTGATTTGCCTTTGGACAGCCGGCCACTACAGTACATACATAACAACCTCTCAATGACCGGTCCTTGTGCCGGCCATTGAGAGGATTACACACTCCTCTCACTCCTCTCGGTGACCAGCTCATGGACCGGTCATTGGGAGGAGTCCACACTCCTCTTGATGCCTGTTAAGGTCTGTTCTGTGGAGAGGAAGATGGGGTCTGGGGGTTCTGGATCCAAGATGGTAGATTGCAGGATGAGGAAGAGGCTTGGATCTCCAGCCTCTCGAACCTTGAGTATGGTCCGTGACATGTACGTGTAGTCTATGTACATGTGAGTCTGCGCTGCGGAGCCCGCGCTACGGCTCATAACATTATCCCCCTTTTAATGCCCAAGCCGCCCCCTTTTCTGGTTGGTCAATGAAAAAAAAAAAAATCCTCCTCTTTTGGCTCTGCATTCTGTCCCCGGGCAGCATTAAAAAACCCAGCGGGAAAAAGCTTGCCCTCTCACTTTCTTCTCCGCGCCCTCCGATGCCTGGCCGCCGCCTGCGGAAATCTTGAGTTAAACTCCGCCAATAGGTCTCCGCTGTTCTTCAAGTTCGCCTCCGGCTCCCAAGAATTTTCCGCCGGTCCAAATCCGTGCCAGCTGACAAGGTATTGAGTTGTCCGCCCCCTCCGCCGGCTGTCCAGTATTCCGTCAACCTCCCACTCATCTCCGCCGTTGACTGTTACTGGCTCCGGGGTCCGCCGCTGTCGGTGGGCGATCTCATCGGGCTTGTGTTTGCAGAGTACTGACACGTGGAAAACTGGGTGGACTCCCTGCATGGAAAGCGGAAGGGTCAGTTTGTAAGCGGAGGTTGAAATTCTGCTAGCAATTGGGAATAGTCCAAGCCAGCGGTGTTCCAATTTGGGGCTGGGGCGTGTTGTTGAGATATTGCGCCCATCTAGCCAAACCTCGTCTCCACTGTTCCATTCCGGTGTTTTCCGCACTCCGCGGTCAAACCGGCTTTTCATGGCCTCCTGCGCCGCTTCTAGACAGTGCTTCAGTTCGTCCTGTACCTCCGCAAGCTGGCGGAGTCGCTCCGCCACTGCCGGTACACACTGTCCCGCCGATGGAATTCCGCTGTACAATGGGTTGAAACCGTAATTTGCCCTGAATGGCGACACCCCTGTTGACGTGTGATTGTTGTTGTTGTAAGCAAATTCCGCTGTTGCCAGGAGCGGAGCCCAATAGTCCTGTCGATAGCTCACAAAATGGCGGAGATATTGCTCCACCACTTTGTTTGCGATTTCGGACTGTCCGTCTGTCCTTGGATGGTACGCCGTAGATGGTTGGAGGCGGATGCCAAGTCTGTTGTCCAATTCCCGGGTGATTTGGGATAGGAAAATGCTCCCTCGGTCGGAAACAATAGTCTTCGGAGTTCCGTGGGGTTTCCAAACGTGCTCCGCCATCAGGTCCGCTAACTGCTCCGCATTCATGGACTTCCTGCAGGGGATAAAGTGTGCCATCTTTGTCAGACGGTCAACAACAGTCAGTATGCTGTCGTGGGAGCGGGATTCAGGTAGGTCTGTGATGAGGTCATAGCTGATGTCCGTCCACGGCCCCGCCGGAATTGGCAGCGGCTCCAGTGTCCCAAATGGCTGTTGCGTCAAGGCTTTAACTCTTTGACAAGAATCACATCCATCCACGTATTGGTTGACGAACTTCTTCTGGCCGTTCAACACAAAACTCCGTTGGACCAGGGCGAGGGTGCGGGATCGGCCTGGGTGGCTCGCCGCTTTGGTGTCATGTCGGCTCTTCAGGATCTTGGTCCGCAGTGCTGGGTCCGCCGGTACCACTATCCGCCCTTTGTCGTAAAAGATGCCATCAGTCTCCGTGTATCTGTTCCGGTTACCTGTGGGGGTTTTCAAGGATTCTATCCATCCGGTCAGTTGGGCATTGAGTGGGGTCAATTCTCTGATTCTTGCAATGATCTCCGCATCAGCCATTGCCAGTTCATTTTCCGCTCCATGCTCCGCGTCTATCCCCAGTACGTCTACCTCAAACCAGTGCTCCGCCTCCGCCAATTCAATTGATTCGTCCTCGAACCAGGATTCAAACTCCGATATCTCCGCAAAAGTCCGCTCCGTGATGTTATTGGGCTTCAGCAGCTGTCCAAAGGTCAGTTTTTCACCAGGGGCGGGGGCTAGGTCCGGTCTTCTTGATAAGGCATTGGGTTTGGTGGCTTGGCAGCCCGGGCAGAAGATGATTTCAAAATCAAAGCAACCCATGGTCTCCGCCCACCGCGCCTGTCTCCGAGTGAGCTCCTTGGTGGTCATGAAGCTTTCTAGGTTCCGGTGGTCCGTGTAAACAATGGCGGTCAGGCGGTGCGGGTTTCCTTCCAGGTACTGCCGCCACTCTTTGAAAGCGACAACAATGGCCAATAGTTCCTTGTCAAAGATCTTGTAGTTCTTCTCCGCCTGCACCAATGATCGGGATAAGTAAGCGACGGGGTGGAGTTCTTTGTCTTTGTTGCAGACTTGAGACAAGACTGCTCCAAGCGCGAAGTCGGAGCAGTCACATTCCAGGATAAACGGCTTGTACGGGTCCGCAATCTTAAGTATCGGAGCGGAGGTGAAGGCGGTCTTTAGGCATTCAAAAGCGGAGTTACATTTGTCATCCCAGACAAAGGAGGTTTTTGCTTTGGTCAGGTTGTGTAGAGGTCTGGTCTTCCCCGAGAAGTGGTCAATGAACCAGCGGTAAAAGTTGGAGAATCCAATGAATTGCTGAAGTTCCGTAACGTTCCGCGGTGCGGGCCACTCCGTCACCGCCTTCACTTTTGCGGGGTCCATTCTAATCCGGTTACACGCAATTAAGAGTCCAAGATATTCCACCTCCGGTTTCGAAAATTCACATTTCTCCGGTTTCAGCCATAATTGATGCTTGCTCAGGGTCTCCAGGATTCCGTTGACCGCCGCCGTGTGATCGGAGCCTTTTGGTGTGTATACCATAATGTCATCCAGGTATGCGGCGGTGTCCTTTCCAATTCGTCCAAGGAGAATGTCCTGCATGAAGTATTGAAAGTATCCCGGCGCTCCTGTGGGTCCAAACGGCATGGTGAGCGGAGCAAATTGCCCCGCCTTGCAGATGAACGCTAGCTTATCCTCATCTCCCTCCGCCACTCGGAGGTTTCTGTAGGCGTTGCAGAGGTCCAGCTTTGTGAAGGTGTCGGCGTCTAGCAGGCTGTCAACCAGGTCCATGGTCAGCGGAAGGGGGTAGCGGTTCTTCACTGTCAGTGTGTTGAGTTTTCGGTAGTCAAAGCAGGGGTGAAGGTTTCCATCCTTCTTTCCGGTGAATAGAACTGGGGCCGCCCATGGTGACATGGTCCGCCGGATTTTTCCGCTGGCCAGTCCTTCCGCAATCAGTGTGTTGAGTGCCTGGTTCTCCGCCGGTGAAAGCGGAATGATCCGGCTTGCTTGCGGTGTGGCTCCGGGGACTAGGTCAACACGGAAGTCATACTTTCTTCGTGGCGGTAGGCTCTTAGCGCTGGATTTCCGGAACATGTCGATGAATCGATGGTAGCACTGCGGGACAAGTTCCTCGACGGTCCGTGTTGCAATAGCGGCCTTTCCCGCCGCTGCTAGCCGGGCGGAGGTCGACCACGATGTCTTGGCGGCGCTAATCTCTGCAGTGTACAGTTCTAGGAGAGAAAGGGGCTTGCCAGCTGCTTCGGAAAATGATTGCGGAGAAACTTTATCAGACTCACATTGCGGGGGCGGTAAAATACACACCCCCTCGTCACAAATCCTAGCTTTCCCCATCATGGGCCCTTGGCCCTCTGTTGAGGATGTTTGCGGAGTGGACGATACCGCCAAAGCGGCAGCAAAATTGCCGGCGGGGTTGGCGGGGTTCCATTCCAGCTGCGGGGGGGCGGGATTCCAGTTGGGGTGCGGAGTACTATCTACGGGGAGAAAAAGCTTGCTAGCCGTTTCAGGGAGTATGGAGGAGGGTAGTCTATTGAACTCACATTGCGGGGGCGGTAAAACACACACCCCCTCGTCACGAATCCTAGCTTTCCCCATCATGGGCCCTTGGCCCTCTGTTGAGGATGTTTTTGGAGTGGACAAAGCTGCGGAGGCAGCTGCAATGTCGGAGTGGTCGGAGCGGAGTGTGCGGGTGGTCCAGTCAATTTGGTGTCCGTGTTTGCGGATCCATGGCATCCCAAGGATGCCGTTGTACGTGTCTTTCAGTCGGGTGATGATGAATTTTGAAGGGCGGGGTTCTTTATTCAGGGTCAGGTCGATCTCATATGCCGCTTGGGATGTGGATCCATCGAATCCTGACACTGTCCGCCTTGAGGCGGTGGCATTGCGGAGTAATCCCGCCGCGGCGGCATAGGACTCGCTCAACACATCATGGTTCGCTCCGGAATCAATCAAAAAGGAGGCAGGGGGTAAGGGGTTCTGGGGTGTGGCTCTGGGAGTTGTGATGGTGCGAGAGATGAAACATCTGGGATCAATTTCATTTCTGGTTAAAGTTTGACTAGCACCAATACTACAAGACAACTCCGCCACGCTCAGGAAAGGCACAACCTTCAATCCTGAGCGCCCCCATTTTTTGACGAGTCGGCCCGGCCTTTTCCGCCTTTATCCGCTGGTCCGCCTCCGCCTATCCCCGCCATCCCTTCCACTAATTGTCGGATTTGATCCTCCATTGCCGCAATCCTGGCGTTTCCGCGGCCTTTTCCCTTCTTGGTCGGACAGTTGCGGGAGATGTGGCCCTGCGCTCCGCACCGGAAACAGAGTCCTTCCCGCATCATCCAGGCCTTCTCGGAGTCGGATAGTCGTCCGTTTAACGGCGATAGGTCCATGGCGTCGGGGTCTATCTTCTGTTTAGCCGGCGCTGTTCCGGCCTCCGCTCCGCTCATCGCCGTGTCAAGCTCCAGGGCCAAGGTAGCAACCTCATTAATGGTTGTGAATGCGGTGCGGGAAACAATGAGCGCCATCTGGATGTCCCGCTTCAGACCTTGGCGGTACTGGCTGAGGAGGGTGGGGATTTCCCATCCTGCTGTGGAGGCGTGCTGGACAAAGGTGTGGGTGTAGTCCGCCACAGAACCGGTCTGCTTCAGCGCTCGGAGGGCTCGTTCTGCCTTTGCCTTCTTTTCTGGGTCAAAAAACATGCCCCGGAAGGCCACCGTGAACTCCGTGTAGGTCAGGGTGGGTGGTTCCACTGCTTCCTGGTCAAGGAACGGAGCTGCCCACACGCCCGCGGGTCCGGTCATGTATGAGGACACAAAAAGGATTTGTGTCGTGTTGGTCTGGAACAAGTGCTTGTTCACAGTCATATAGATGCCAACCTGGCGGGCAAACGTCTCCGCCACCGCTCCGCGTTCTCCATTGAACTTGTTGGGTTGAGCGATCTTGGGGGTCTTGGTTGCGGTTGGGGGAGGGGGTGGATTTGGAGTGCGGAGTGCGTCCTCCAACTTGGCCTTGGCCTGGAGGCGTTATTCCTCCTTGTTGTTGGCCTTCTTAGTAATGTCCGCCAGTTGTTGTCGGAGTTTGGCGGCTTCGGAGGCATCCATTGTATTGCTGTGTGATGTCGGAGCAGGATATTCAAGGTTTCTAGGAGTGGATTGCGGGATATTCAAGGTTTCGGAGTCGGGATGTTCAAGGTTTCAGAGTCGGAGCGATCTGGTTCTTTTTGGTCTTCGTCTCCATTAAGTAGATCCTGCAATATGTGAAGGTCTGTTCTGTGGAGAGGAAGATGGGGTCTGGGTTCTGGATCCAAGATGGTAGATTGCAGGATGAGGAAGAGGCTTGGATCTCCAGCCTCTCCAACCTTGAGTATGGTCCGTGACATGTACGTGTAGTCTATGTACATGTGAGTCTGCGCTGCGGAGCCCGCGCTACAGCTCATAACAATGCCAGCACACACCGGCGTCAAGAGGAGTACAGACACCTCTTGATGGCCGGCACAAAAACCGGTCACTGAGAGGAGTACGCACTCCTCTCAATGGCTGGCCCAAGGCCTGGTCATCGGGAGGAGTACATACACACTTCCCTCGATGGACGGCACAGACCGGGCATTGAGGTGCATGTACTCCTCTTGACGCCGGCCTGTGTTGGCATTGAGAGGAGTATGGATTCCTCCTCCCAATGACCGGTCCTTGTGCTGGTCATTGAGAGGAGTGTGGACTCCTCCTCCCAATGACCAGTTGTTATGCTGGTCATCAAGAGGAGTGTGGACAACTCTCAACGGCCGGCACAAGGACTCCTCCTGAAAGCCGGTTGTTGGGCCAGCCATTGAGAGGAGTGCGTACTCCTCTCGGTGACCGGTTGTTGTGCCGGCCATCAAGAGGTGCGTTGTGTGTACATACCCCGGTGGCCGGCTAATGGACAGCCGGCCAAGTGTCGCTGCAATACTTGTTGCGCAGGGTTCAAATCCCCACTGAATCGTCAGATGTCGCTGCGGTGCGCAGCAACATCAAGATGCCCGCAGTGGCAATGTGTACTTAGCTCAATGGTTAGAGCATCAATCATGAATGCTGAGTATGTGAGTTTGACTCTCACAGTACACGAGGTTGTGGGTTCAATACCCACTTCACTCGGACCATACTTTTCACTTGTTCAATAAGCCCGGAGTAGGTAAGCAGGGCCGACTTTAATACGCAAATGCTGGCTTCGGTATGTGCTACGCAAGGCGACAAACTTCCTATTCACAGAGTCAGCTCCTACATGACACCTCACGTGCTGTGTATGAATTCTTTGCCTATATTGCCAAAAATGGATAAGGCAACACAAATTTGTCGGGCTCTTCTTGTTCTGATTACACTTTCTGATTGGGCAAAATTAATGGTTTAACATTAAGCGGACCGATGCCCAACCAAAAAATTTTCTTGGCAGCATTCCTCCCCTCCCCAAGCTGTCAACAAAATACAGGTACCAATTCACCTGGATTGCTGCGCTCTTTAAGCAATTGGCGCTGAGAAAGAGCCAAGCAATGACCTGCAATCATCCAACTGTGTCTCCTTTTATACTCTCCCCCATACCTCAATTGTGCCGGACACAAATAATTAATTTCCTTTTCCCCTCCCACCTTCCCCTTTTTCTCTTTTCCCCGTTCCACATGCAAGTGACCCCCCCGAAAATGGGAAACTGAGCCCCTTTTCAAAACTCATAATTTTATTGTGCTGCCTGGATTGGATTCTTCTCCGATGTACTCTGAGGTTGTGTCCAAAGTAATTCATCCCTTTGTCCAAAGACCTCGAGCCATTTCCACCTCTATTTGTACCTAGCCATTCTCAGCCTGACAGCTTTTCTGGCGCCCCTCCGGGTCTGCCCAGTTGCTTATCCTGTCTCTCCCATGCAGACAACACAAGTTGGTCGTTCCCAGATCGATACCAATGACCAGCCTGGAGACCTTGCGGTTAGATGACCAAAGATGAAGGAGACCACTGAAGGTTACCTGACAAAAGACGTTAAACACGCTGGTTAGTAGCTGCTTCTCTTCTGATCTGAAATTCCTTCACCTGGTCACCAAGCCCTTTCCGTTTTTTTTTGCTTGCAGTTAACACCGTCCCTGCCTACTTCAACAACGCCCAGCGGCACGCAACCAAGGATGCCGGTGCAATTGCCAAGCTGGATGTTCTCCATGTTATCAACAAACCCACCGCTGCTGCTTTGGCATATGGTCTAGATCAAGAAGAATCACGTTTGATCGTGGTCTACAACCTTGGAGGCGGTACCTTTGATTTGTTGATTCATGTATCAAAATTATGAGATCAGTCACAGGGCGGCGTAGCCGCCCTTAAACCCTAGTCATTCATATCACTTTTCTCTGCTCACAATTGCCTCGCCCCCACCGCTATTGGAAAATATTTGACCTACTCCCGCTGATGTATGTCCCCACCTATGCATGGTATGGGTCCAGCAACAGATAGCGGAACAGGCTTGTGAGGAAGTAGAACAGCTAATCAGATGAGAAACAGAACTAAACTGGGAGCTGGAAGCAGGAGACAGCCGTCTTTGGCACTGCTTTACTATGGTTTAGCCAACACTGGGCTGCTACGCTAAACTATTGGTAGGGTGTGTTATCCACTAGCTTAGCATAGCCTAGTTTCTGGCAAAATGCTGTTAGCAGTAGCGCCACTACGCTAAAGGGCGGTAATATTTCTATCTGCCTTTTTAGCACTTAAATAGTACTGCTAGGGCCAATGGCACCAATAGAGTCCCCTTCATTTTGAGGGGAACCTGTTACAGTAGCGGAAGATTACTGAGAACAGTGCAACAAATACAATATGAATACATGTATTGTATAGCCTATAGGCATATACATTGTATTGTATTTATTTTTGAATGCTAAATTTCTTCAACGGATGTACTTTGTGCACTGCAAAAAACTCTTCGCGCACTGCAGGGGGCGTCTACTTGACTTCCCGGCCACAGTGTGCAGAAGCTCAAAACACTTTGCGCACTGCAGATAATAAACCATGAAATTCTCATTTTTTTTCGGTCACAGTGCGGAGGATACACACTCCCCTGATGAGGAATGAAATCTGTCATCAAGAGGAGGTGTTTCTCCTCTTGATGACCGCAACGTACCTGGTCATCAAGAGGAGTAATTGCCTCAATGACCAAGAATATATAACAAGATTTAGGTGTAAAGGAGTAGAAAAAGGCAGACTTTAGGCTTACTATGTTGGCTCTAAGGCTGACAGGGTGGCAAAGCATGAAACCTAAACATAATTGTGAGTGGTTACCACGACTCAAATTTCACCTGCATGGTAGTGGCAATGTAGCCACAGCTTTGTTTTCACTTGAGTCTTGTTCCATACAAATTCAATCCACTGTTCCTTCTGGGTGATTTTCCACCTGCCTGACAGGTCTCTTGTTGGTGGCAAACTTTTCAAGATGTTTCCTTTACCATTTTCACCGAAGCTTTAGCCAGATTTGATTCACAGTTGGTGGCGGACAAGACACCAGTATCTATGATGGGCTAGAAAAGCAATCAAGGTTGGTGGATCACTTGGCCATCAGGGGATTTCACTCTGAATGCGACCACGAAGTGAATATTAATCTTCAGCGGAAAAGGAAATAATTATGTATGGACACGAGCTGAACAAAGTATCTCTAGAAGGAAGGACTGACGATGACATTCTCATTGCTTGTTTCCAAACAAGGCTGCACAAATCTTTCCAGGCCCTTTTCTCCTCGTAGCCGCAGCTCCCCGATCTGGGATGAGTGGCCCAGTGCTGCGGCGTGAGGCGGTGTCCGCCCGAGGGTAGACTCCAATGGACCCTCCCTCGGCCACACAGCCCAAATTTCTCTATCCAACCAACCACCCAAACACCACCACCACCAGCAAGCCCCAACCCCAACAACAAGACTATCGACATGGTCTATCAACTCTTGAACCGCTCCGGAAGCCTTTTGAGCTCCCTCTCTTCCCGTCAAGCCGGCCGCCTTTCCAAGACGCTCGTCACCCCCGGCCCAATTAGCTCCCAATTCCGCCGTGCGTACCACGAGAAAGTCATCGACCATTACGAGAACCCGTTCGTTCGTTTCTACTCTTCATTCTTTCTCTACCACTCCCAGTACTTGCTGAAATCTTTTTTCTCTTGCTCTTTCTCTAGACGGAATGTGGGCTCTTTTCCAAAGACTGACCACGACGTTGGGACTGGTCTCGTCGGCGCACCCGCTTGTGGTGACGTGATGAAGCTCCAGATTAAGGTAGACGACAAGGGAATCATCTCCGATGTCAGATGTAAGCCCTTCTCTTTCTCTCTTTGGTCCTTTCAATCTTTCTGGCGGTTTAACCTACTTGGTACTTTCAACAGTCAAAACCTTTGGATGTGGCTCGGCTATCGCCAGTTCCTCTTACATGACCGAGCGAGTTAAGGGAATGAGCTTGCAAGAAGCCGGAGCGATCCGCAACACGGAGATTGCCAAAGAACTGAGTTTACCGCCTGTGAAGGTAAATGTCACCCACCCCTGCATCCTTGGCCAAATCAGAAAACAGCATGTGTTGAAAGCTTGCTCGGTTTTTGTTGATACTCACACAGCTACACTGCTCGATGTTGGCCGAAGATGCAATCAAGGCGGCCATTCGTGACTACCAAAACAAGCTCAAAAAGGCCGGCGCTCAAAATGCTAACGGGTTCATCGACGTCAGCCAGAGCGTCTCCACCGGCGAAACTATCGCGACCGCCCATCCTGCCGCTACCAAGTAAAACTGTCACATCTCGTCAAGCAAACAACACTCAAAAAAACCCAAACCATTCATCTCACCCTGCCATCCACTTTAAACGCCACCCTCTCAACACACTCTCCCTCCCACTCAAGCCCACCTCGCTGATCCTATCCAAATTACAAAGCTAAAGGAAAAAAGAAACGCTCATGAAAACGACGTTCATCTAATATCTATGTGTGTGTGTTTTAATTGAGATCCCATTCGACCAAAACCTTGGTTTTACACATCGTCGCATCCGTCTTTGTTTTCTCTCACTCAACCTGGCATCAGTTTTGCTTCGTTACATACGCAGATACACTCAAACAAGCCATCCACAATCAATTGCACACCTGTTCTCCCCAGAAATCGTGTCCATTTCTACGTTGTACATAGAAATACTTTCCTCACGCCTACCTCTCATTTGTTCACTTTTCTCTCGCTGCTTTTTGCTTTTTTCGTCCTGGCTTTTTTAGTATCCTCAGTTTTTTCTTTGCCCTGTGATTGTTTTTTTTTTGTTGCTGTTTGTAGAATTCCTGAACGAATGAGAAAGAAAGATAGCTCATGTTTATAAACATCTTCCCTTCGCACATGCATTTACACACCTCCTCTCCCTCAACAAAAAGAAGCACGTATACATAACGATTCTTTTCACCCTATGAACAACCCATAAGAAGCCGCAATCACATCCATCGTAATCAAGCTCAAACTGAAATTTCTTTATGTGCATCTTAGATCCTTATTTTCAAAGAATTTACAGCGGCCCAGCTCTCTGGACTCTGGAGCCAGCACCCATGCATAAAATTCCATGCACATTTCGTCCCTCTTTTCTCGGTTGTTTCAGATAATCCGGATCAAGATGCTAAAAAAAATTCTTCATAAACGTGTTGATAAGAGCCATCGGCGTCTTCGCAAGTAACCATTCGTCCAGCCAACCATCCAGCCAAATATGTTCACCCTCCTCCGTCGAACTTCCTGTCTCAATGCTCGTTACAGCAGACAAGGGCTGGTAAGGTATACTACGTACACATAACTTGCTTGAGTCTAGTTTTGCTTCCTCTTGCAGGGTCCTAACCATCGCGGATCGTCTCCTACTCTCCAGGTCCTTTCCCCATGGGAGCTCCACGCGCACTTTCTACAACCAGAGCGTGCCCCACAGCCAAGTCCCTTTTTACAACCGACAAGAAACAGAAAGTTTAACTCGCCTATTGAAGGGACACCCCGCTCTCACTCTCATGCTGGGACCGCCTAACTGCGGGAAAACCGCACTGACCCGACATGTGACATCCCAACTCCGAGCTGATGGAAGCCGGGAGTTCCAGCCTTTGACTGTAGATCTCCGTTCAGTGGATACTACTGAAACAGGTAGCTTTCTGGAGGCTTTTCTGCGGGCTGGCACTCAAAAGGCGATGTACGAGGTCGACAGCATGTACCCTTGCGCAAAAGCTGCTGCACAAGTTTTCGCCCAACTTGGGAACGGCCTCAAGGAAGTTAAGGAAGTTTACCCCAGCGAAAGACCCGTAATAGTAATTGACGAAGCACATTATTTCAAACGGATGAACGACAAGGTATGTCTTGTGCCAACTGGCAATTGAAAAGAAAGCATCAGGTACTGACAATGTTGCGCTCAAGGCAATAGATGCGTTCCTCGACTTTGCCGTTCGACACACGGTACAGGAAGCGCAGATGCATGTCATATTGACCTCCTCCGACCCGTTGTTCCAGGACTGGCTTGCGCGACGTAGGTCTAGGTGTTCTTAACGTTGCAAAATCAGCTGTACCTATCTCTGAAACCATCCCTGCCGAGTATCTAGGTATCAATCATATCAACTTTTCGACGCTCGTTCTTGGCGACCTGTCCCGCCAGGAGGCACACGATTATTTCCTGCAGGTGGTCAAAGCCCACCCACAGCTTTCAGAAGAAAAAAAAAATCTCCTATCATCGTTGGATTTTGATATTCCGTTCAAGATGACGGGGGGGCGCATGTTCTTTATCCGGAAATATGTTGATCAAGTACATGTATTCGGTTATTTCGATGATCGTACGTCTAAAAGTTGCAACATACCTGAAGTTGAGTGGAAACGACAAGCTAACTCATCTCTCTTCACTTCAGCTATGGACTTCGAGCCCGTCAGTAATGCGTACAACGCCATGTTAGGCAGCTCAGAAACAGCTGCTACTACCTTTAAAATTCTCATCAATTCACCTGGGTATATATCTCATTGTGAACTTGTGAAGAAAATTGGCAGCAGCGTGGTCAAAGAAATGATTGAAAGGAACCTCATCCATCACCGCCCAAAGTCCAACTTCTCCCGGGATTTAATACCTTCTCCAACGGAACCAGTCGTAACAGCTCAAAGCCAACCCGCCCTACGAGCAATGGAAGCCTTGCTGATCTCAAAGTTTGGGTACATAGACTGAAACATCATCAGCAAAATGACAGGGTGTAATTATATAGGTGAGAATGGGAATCTTGAGGCCAAAAATCAAATTCCAGTCAGACATACTAACTCAAATCCTTTTTGTGAAAGTGTTGTTATGGGGTTGAAGTCTATGTTGGATCCCACAGAGATACACACATACTACATATTTTACGGCTTGATGTTTTGAATTGTTTCATATTAAGCTTACACATTAAACAATTTGTGATCTCACTCAGCTCTTACAGAAATTGCAAATAAAAATGCATGAAGGGATGATAAGCATAAAGATAAGCATAATAGCATGATGTGATAACAAGCAGTTCAAGGGTAACCATGTGAGTGTGAGGAGCACAAGGAACAGCTCTACACTTTCAATGCCATGTGGTAGAGAATGACAAACAAGAATCTGGTACCCATTGGCACCCAGCAATGGTGAAAAAAAATATGATCCCAGCAGTGGTCAATAATATGTATTGTATTGTTTTTCCAATACATAAAAATTTGATACTGTGCATTGTATTGAAGCAATACACCCTGCAAGAAAACCTCGCACAACTGACAGCAGTTGACATGCAAGATACTTCTGTGTAGCCCTTGTTCCAGCTCCACCCAAGCACTCAACAATTTTTGCTTGCACAGTCACTGTGCATTGAAGCTTGGTCAACACAAGCCTCAACAAAGGCTTGAGTAGCAGTGGCACCACAACCTTCCCCAGAGCTCTTGCATGTCAACTGCTTGCAGTTGCACAACTTTTTCTTGCAGCAACAGTGGTATTGTATCTAAAATAGATACACTTTTTCTGGGAAATTGGGACTCAATCCAACATCCCATCCCAGCAATACACTTAGTATTGTATTGGAAATATGATCCAATGTATTGGATTGGATCAGTGACCCAATTCAAAACCAAAACCAATACAATATATCTGACCCAAAACCAATACCAATTTCAATAAATACCAATAAATGTATTGGATTGTTTCACCATTACAACCAGGTAAACTTGTTTTTTTTTTTCAAATTAGGTCACTCACAGTTGATTCACACCACACCTGGCACCGCCTGGGAGGTACACTACCAGGAATACTTTTGGAAGCTACCTCCTGAGCAATTTTTCTGTTTTGCTCTGTAAAATATGACATAGGCTTCAGATCATTCCATGTTATATAGACTATAAATTATCAAGTTTATAAGAGGAAAACCCTGAGGGTTCTTTAAATTTTATGGATATAGGGCCAAACTTGGGGTTTCAGATTATAAATTTGAAGATTTATGACATGTAACACAAAGCCAGCAGGGCCTAAGATTATAACCTCTAGAAAATAGCCAACTCTGGGCTTGAATATTCTCTCAAACACTACAATTATTCATGAAATGTTATTGCATAGCAATATAGTGTATTAGTGGCCCATTGTTGATTTTGCACCTCAAATTCCCTTATAATATCTCTGTTTAATCTCACTAGCTTTTTTGTTCAACTGTTTCCCTTTTCCTCTTGTTTCAGACTTTTGATAAGAAAATTTTTCTACTGAGGCACCTTGGATGAAATCCCCCCTCCAATTAAAGAGGGACTGGGCGAATTTAGGGGAAAGCCCTTCTTGTACTAAGTCCCTCAAGACTTCGGGCCCCTGGGGGGTTAGCTGAAGTTGAGGATGGATGCACTTTCCAATTGAGTCTATCCACAGGTTTGATCATGAAAAGGAACTGTAATTTGAAAAAAGCTATGTGCATAATTCATTTAGCACAGACTTTCTGACTGAACTTCAGTAAGCTTCAAGGTTGATTTAATTGGATAATTGAGTTGTATTTGAAGAAGAACTCAGATTGTATTGGATTCTAGGCAAGAAGCAAGGCTTTGTGCCAAGAAATTTATTATTTTTGAGCGCAAAAAAAAAACTGTAAACTGTGATGGTTGGAATAAAAAAACCCAAATTTTAGGCTCTGCAAAAGATGGTAGGGCTATTGGAGGCTTGCTTTGCAAGACGCGCACCCGCAGTAGCGGGGGACTTGGTTCAGTTCAGCCCTGTCCGCAGCAGCCAGGGGTTTGTTAAGTTTGGCTTTTGTCATTCAAGAGACTGGGAAATTGATTCCAAAGGACTTCAAAATCCCACTTCGCAGTTCCTTAAAAATTTGGGCAACGTCGACGACGTCCTCTCCTGCTAGCTGCGCCACGTAAAGGCGAAATTGTACATTTGAATTGACAAGGTTGAGAGCTTGGTCATAAATTAAATATTTATAGGATACAGCTCGAGATCTACAGGAGATAAGAGCTCAGGCGTCATAGGTGGTCACATAGGTTGTGTTGAAGAAAGAGGAAGTTGGATAGGCTTTTGAGACCATATATACACGCAAAAGAAGAAATTAAAAACCGGTTAGAGATATGAGGGAGAACAGCAGAGGGGTATAGATCAAAGCAGGAGGAGACTTGAGGAAAGAATCACGGTTACGAATCCTGAGAAGTATCAAGGGTTGGTCAGTCAATAAGATGTAAGAAGAAAGAGGAGTCAGTTGTGGCGAAGAAAAAAGAGACTGACATTGGTAGGTTTTTTGGCGTCTGCGTCTTTAGCGTAATAGCCAATATAATTGTTGGAATAGCCGGTCGCGCTACTTCCGGCATTGAAACTGTTAGACACGCCGAAGGGCGAGTAGGTGGTGGCGGCGTTTTGGTAGTTTGGCGCATTGTATCCGGTAGAGCTGCCGGAATAGACTCCGAGGTGGACGCCATAGCCGCCATAGCCACCGTAGCCACTGAGAGCGCTGTTGAGAAACTGCCGTTTGTGCAGACGCGTATTGGGTTCCGCGGTGTTTTCGAGTGAGCGCAGCGTCACTGGACCGGTTGGAGCGGCAAGGCTACCCTGGAAGAGGGCGAGAGCGAGCAAGCTGGCAAGAGGAAATTGCATGGTGATGGCTTGGTGTTGTTTTGTGGAGTGCCAAATGTTGTTGTCGGAGGGCTTTGATTGGATGTATAGAAGGCCCGGAACTGCACGATACAGAACCAATGGCGGTGAGCTCTCCACACGACGATCCCGGGTATCCAATCTCGGTATAACATTGCTAAAGCACACTAACCTGCACGATACAGAACCGATGGCGGTGAGCTCTCCACACGACGATCCCGGGTATCCAATCTCGGTAAGGAAAGAGACAGGAGCCCGGGCGCGGGAGAGTCGGAACCATATGTGCCGGTAGTGATAGGGTTAGGTTTCGCCCCCATCACTACCTCGGTTAGGTAATAGCTATGTACATGAGTGTGTAAGTACATAGCTAAGTGTATGTTTCTGCATAAGTGCATAGCTGACTCTAACACCCCCTCCCACGCATGCAAAAACTACCCGCCTAAACCAAGCTTTATCCCCGCTTCAATCATCTTCGTCGCGCCAAGTTGCTTTGTGAACACGTCCGCCACCTGATTTGCCGTACTAGTCCATAGTAATTTGATGTGGTTTGCTCGAATGAGATCATTTACAAAGTAGAACGCTCTTTGTAAATATTTGGTTTTCTTTTTCAATTGATTGTCCGTTGCAATTAAAATGGCCGCCTTGTTATCAACATGAATTGAGATTGGAGGATAGAGTTCATTATCTTTGAGTATGTTCATGATATGAGCCAATTGCTGAGAGCCTTCAGAAAGAGCTAAATATTCCGCCGCGCACGTTGAAAGTGCCACCACCGTCTGCCGCCAAGATCCCCAAGCAATCACATCCCCACCGTAGACCATCGCATATCCCGTTGTCGACCTTTTGTGCTCCCCACCCCAATTTGCATCCGTCCAAAGCTGTAATCCATCCCCGATCCCTTGATAAATCAACTTCTTCCCGGAAGTCTTTTTCACGTATCCGATCACGTGGTCCAACGAGCGCCAATGGTCTTCACTAGGGTTCGCCAAAAAACACACCAGCAAATTTACGGGATAAGACAAGTCGGGCCTAGTGTCACACGCAAGATACATCAATGAGCCAATGGTCAACCGATAATTGGTCGCGTCCACAGGTGCGCCGGTGTGAGTCTCCCCAACGTTTTCATTTAGAGGGCAATTCTTTGGGTAGATAGGTCGCGTGTACTTGTCAACGATTTTTCTGGCCATTTGTTCTTGACTTAAGGAGACGCTGCCGTGTCCATGTTCAAAATTGATGCCAACTAATCTTTCAACTTTTGATGACCATTTGATCTCCAGGTCTTTCTGCATCCCTTCGCGCAGCTGATCCAGCAAAAGATTATCGGAAGCCAAAGCAAAACCGTTGTCGACATGTAACCAGATTATGACAAAACCAGTACCTTTCCGGAATAGGTAGAGAGAAGGTTTGATCTCACTAGCTTCAAAACCAAGCTGTTCAACCGTTGACTTGAAGTATTTCCACCAACACCTTGCAGCCTGCTTGGTGCCGTAGAGGGCTTTCTTCAATTTCATGACCTTCCCACGTAAGTGCGGAAAAATCTCAACAGGCGGTTGAACATAAACATCTTCTTCTATTGGGCTGTAAAGGTACACCGAGCTAACATCAAACGTCGCCATCGTTAAATTGAACTTATTCGCCATCGAGATCAGAAGACGAAGAGTGTTCAGAGACGCCGTAGGTGCATAGGTTTCATTACAATCGACCCCAAGCTGCTGATTAAATCCTTTTGCAACATACCGTGCTCTGAATTTTTCAACCGAGCCATCAGGTTTCCTCTTGATTGAGAAAACCCAACGCGCACCCAAAACTTTCATTCCCTTGAACGGATCAACTGCCTCCCAGACATCGAGTTTGCCAAATTTCTCCATTTCATACAACACCGCTTGCCTCCACAATTCTGAATCCAGACACGCCAATGCCGCCTTGATCGTTTTTGGTAAGTCAATTTCCGGTCCCACATCCAGTTGTGCAAGTTGTTGAGATTCTTCCGCAGCAATGACATTGGTTTTCTCTTCACCAAGTTTTAGCACAATTTGATTGAGAATGAAGTCAATATCTGTCCGCTTTACTTCTTTCTTCACTGGTAGGTTTTGGAAATCCGGGAATACCGCAGACGTTGAGTGAATAGCTCTCCTCTCCCTAGACGAGAAAAACAACCAACCAGCTCCAGCATTGGGATAACCAATAAGGACCGCCTCCTGCGCTCGCTCATCTAACTTCTTTTGACGTTTGTTAGGTATATGGATCAACGCTTTTGCGCCAAAAGGGTAGAGAACGTCCGGATTATGTCTCACACCGTAGAATAACTCTGTGGGTGACTTTCAACCAGTGCGAGAATTGGGAATCCAATTATGCATGTGTCCTGCCGTTGACCAAGCGTAACTCCAGAACCACCGAGGGAGGCCGCTTTCATGGAGCATCATGCACGCCATGTCGCCCACAGTCCGATTCAAACGCTCAGCTTCACCGTTTTGCTGGGGCGTGTATGGAGCGCTAGGTGCAGTTTTAACCCCAATGCCGTCAAGTTGTCAACGAAGGACGTGAACATATTCCGGGGCATTGTTGCAACGGATATGGGTTGGGTACCAACCAAAAGAGTTCTTGATGTGGTGCAACCAAGACATAATCTTATTCGGTACGTCTGCTTTACGCTCAATCGATCCAACAAAAGAGAAGGTGCTGGCGTGATCGCGGAGTGTCACACAGTACTTCATACCATGTAGGTCGGTTCCAAACGGACCTGCTACGTCAGATACCATCAAATCGAGAGGATTTTCACGAGTAATTTTCGATTCAACACCTAACAACTTCTTATTGACGCTTTTTGATTTAGCACACCAATCACAGAAGAACTCCGTCCATTTGATCTTTACTTCCGGATAGTTCTCTTTGAGGTAAGTCCGCATGGTCTCATCTGATGCGTGTCCAAGACGCACATGCCACTTGTAGGGATCAAAAGAGGGCAATTGGGAGATTTTATTGACTTGGTGACGACTAGGAACAGTTTTTAGGGACCAGCAGAAATTATGAAACAGCGTGGGGTAGCGATTATTACACGGATCCAATAACGTGGCTTCTGTCCTGTTGTACTTGAGCTTCCACCCCGCCGCAATGAGTCGGCCGGTCAAGAGGATAATCCCATCAACTCCAGGTACGTGGTAGACCTCTTCAATTGTGATTTTCCCCGTTGGCGTCGGAATCTTCACTCTACCAATATCAGAAACCGTGACATGACAATCGGTGACGGCCAAGTAAAAAGTGTGTGGTGTTGTCAGTCTTTGAGTCGACTCGAAAAGTGGAGAGTTCCCACTCACATGAGCTGAGGCACCAGAATCAAGGAGAACACCTTCCGTCATATTTGGAAAATTGACTTTGTGGACTTGATGGTCGGACCTTCGTGGAGGAACATATTTTGAATCACGAGATTCGAAGTCCAGGGGAGGAGCGGTGATTTTCTTTGTTGCCACAGCTCTCCAATATTCGGAACAATTGGCGAACCAGTGGCCGTGCTGGGAACAATAAGCACAATCAAGGCCATAGCGTTGAACCTGCGCTTCCGTTTGACCTTTTCCTTTGTAGTACTCAGCCCGCTCAACTGCGAAGCGCGGATGGTTGAGTTTTGACGTCCTATCTTCCGGAGTACGCTGTTGAGGAGCAACATATTTGCCCTTGCTTCCTTGATTGAAGGTGTTGATCCGGTCGAGGTCCATCGCCATGGTCTCCACTCCTTTCTTGCTGACTTTATTAGTCGCCGCTTGAATGACTGTGGCAACATCAGCAAACAAAGGATCCTTCTTGTTGTTCAGGTTTTGGTCGACAGTGAATTCGAATTTTGTCAACTCCGTACCGGTGACTGGTTTGAAGTTCAGCTGAAGTAGGATCCCAACGGCTTCATTGAGAGTAAGCTTTGATTGCTCAAGTTCACTCATGACTTTAGCCCATGTTGACATTGTCACTTTGTTCGCCAAACTGGTGTCGTTCACCAGCTCCATCAGGGACGTCATCAGGTCGATCTTGTGGCGTCGGTCGGACCTCTCGCACTTCAACTTCAGTGCCTCGAAGATGGCTTTGGCTGTTTTATGGCCTGCGGCTTTGATAATCCCAAGTAAGGACTTTTCAACGGTGTTCTTCATGAGGCTGGCAATTGCATGATTGTATTCGGTTGCCAGGTCTGTGAAGTTGTTTGTCTTCGCGATCATCGGTTCGGTCACAGAAAAAGCGTACTGGAGTGTTGCCTCAATCGATTCCTCCCACTGAGAGCATCCGCATCGGTGCGGGTGTAACTCAAGGAGTAACAGATCTGCTTACTCCCAGATTAGCGCTAATCCCGGCCGGCAGCCGCATTGGTGCGGGATAAAAAGCTGTGTAAGTATGTGGTATGCACCTACAGCTTATGTAAGCTGTGTTTGGTGCATACTTTTGGGTGGGGAGGAGTGTCTGCATGCATGTGAATATGCATGCAGCGCTTACTCCCAGGATTAGCGAGGAGTAACTTTACTCCCGCTTACTCCAAATCGTACTCCCGGGAGGAGTTTAGTCCGATTAAATCGGACCCGATGCGGTTGCCGAGGAGGATTAGTTACGCTAATCCTCCCTTAATCCGCAACCGTCCAGAGTCTCACTCCCGTTTGGGAGAGGGATGACGGAGGGGGTTTTACCAGGTAAGAATCCTGTGTGGCAGACACTGGGGGCAACCCTGGGATGCAGTTTTCCTGCCGTGAGGTGGGTTTTCCTGTAGTCTGTTTTTGGAACTCTTCCTTTGGGAAGAGGGGCAAATTTCCTCCTAAAAACTTCTTTTCAGCTCCTGCGCTTCGCGCAGGAGCAGATGAAGATCCGTATAAAAAAAAAAAAAAAAAAATGCGGATGCTCTGAGCGTAGTTTGCCGAGTTGAAGGAAAGGACAACATGATTGGGATTCACCTCTTTGTGTAGCTTGAGAGGTGACTTCAGGAAGCTACCCAGGATGATTTCTTGGCGGTGCTCCTGGGCTCGGACAGCAGCTGCTACGGCATTCTGCTCTTGGGTCGGCGCTGCTTTCAGTAAGTTTAGCTCGGCTGTCAGGTTCGCCATTTGGGTTTGCAGGTTGGCAAGCACATTGTTTTGATTTGCTGCCATGTCGGTCGGTATTGGGGGGTTTTGGGGGTTATGTGGATTAAAGCGTTCCTGTAAGATCCTTTCTATTTCTTCTTCCGGAACACCTTTGTCCCTTAAGCAGATCCTTTCAATTTCTAGATCCCTGTTTGTCCTGTTCATCTACCGACCTCCCGACGATTTGGAAAAGAACCCTGGTCTGAGTCAAATGTGGCCTGGAAAAGAGCCGGCTTTTAACCTATAGAAGGCCCGGAACTGCACGATACAGAACCGATGGCGGTGAGCTCTCCACACGACGATCCCGGGTATCCAATCTCGGTAAGGAAAGAGACAGGAGCCCGGGCGCGGGAGAGTCGGAACCATATGTGCCGGTAGTGATAGGGTTAGGTTTCGCCCCCATCACTACCTTGGTTAGGTAATAGCTATGTACATGAGTGTGTAAGTACATAGCTAAGTGTATGTTTCTGCATAAGTGCATAGCTGACTCTAACAGGATGCAAGGAAGTACTGCTGGATGGCTGATGGTGAGAGTGACCAGGAGGCAAGTTCGGCCTGCTTTTATATTCCATGGACGACTGCGCTGAAATGTATCTCTGGACGATGGCTTCACGTGTAGAATTCTTCTTGACTCCCAGCGGATTGTAGGACTCACGCACAATGTTTGGAGAACATCAAATCCATGACTGGGAAAGATTTCCAGTTTGTCTACGCTCTGCCTTAAGAGAACAGAAGATACTCCCTTGACTTTCTCCCATCAAGAGCTCATCGTTCTATCTCTTCTCACTCGAGCTGTATATATTAATGGTGGCCCGTGGGTGTCGGCGGTCGCCGGCGACTGCTCCCACTAATTCAGTGACCAGCCGGCCCCATGTTGTTATTCCTGACGGAGTGTTCCAACGTCTCATGACCGCAATTAATGGGCCCCGACGGCCTCGGGCTTCATCCGGCGAGAGTGGGGTCCCTCGGGGCCTCAAGACCGAGAGAAACAAACAACCAAAAAAAGGTCGCGCGCCACACGAAATCCAAGCTTTTTTCTTTTCTTTTTCGTCCCTGGCCGCTCTCCTGCAAGACATTCAAAGAAATTAATGAAATGCCCGACAGAAAATATGAATAGGTATGGGTGAATTGCATGGGAGTGGTAGTCTACAAGTTGGCGTCATGAACGCAGAGGAAGGGTAGAAGAACGAGAAGAATCAGGTGGGGGGACTGGCTGTTGCGAGCGGTACCGGGCTGGCAGGTGCCTGGTACCCCAACGGCCATTGATTGTCATCCCTGAACTGGCTCCATTGCTTCTCAAAAGACTTTTTAAATCATTGAGCTTGTCAGTTGGTTGAAGAACCATGGTGCTGTGAGTTGAGCCTGCTTATACACAAAACTTTGAGGCAGAACAGGGCAGAGCCCTCATGTGCAAAAAACAGCACAAAATTTTGGTCTTCCTAATCTTCTATGCTCCTTGTGTGTATCCATGTGTAACAAAAAGGAAAATGGTCATCATCTAGAAGTGGATTAACTAACTATTGGATTAATTAAATACCTGTGAGAAGTGCCTAAGCTTGTATATTTCGAGGACAGCAGCTTGATTTCACGCTCTAGTTACCTCTTTCACATTTCGCTGTCAGAATTGCCCTTGAAAAGAAGGGTCCATCAGTAGCACTCGTTAAAGATAACGCCAAAGGACTGCCTTCATTCATTCAGGAATCCTATAGGTGTCGTGCAATCGACTCTTTATTACTCGAATCCTATCCCGTTGCTCTGAATCACCATCCACCTTATCATAGTCTATTACAAACAATTCTTTGGGCTGGTTGGTGAAAACACGATCTTGCTACTGTGGTCGTCAAGAAACCATCGTGATTCTTAAGGTATTGTAGATTGTTTCCTCGTTAGATTTTCAAGGTAGAGGCCCGGTTCGTGCCGGCTTGAGCAATCTCCATAAGACTAGTATTAAACAACAAACTGAAGAACTAATATCTTCATTCTTTTTTGTATTCCGTTCTGCCCCCCCTTCTTTAAACGTTGTAGCTAGGCCCTTGACAATACCTTTTCGATTGCTACCAATTTGCTCAGCTGGTCCTCTACGAGATAATCACCTCTGACAGCGGGCGACGGGACAAAAGTCAGAACGATCGACCGTTTGAACTGAATTCCTCGCTCTCCCCATACAAAGCCTGGACAATTGCCGCGTTACCCGAAGCGTCAGAGAAGAAAAATGGAGAATCCAGCCAATGACACGTCGGACAGATCTGGACCAAAGCCCAAAGGCATACAAGGTATTTATCATCCACCAGCTCATCACACCAGTTCATCGGCTGATTTGTGAATCACCTTGAATGACCTCTAGATTTGGTTATCCAGCGTTTCGGAGACCTGGGGCGTAAATATAAGGCCAAAGGAACGTATCTTCAAGAAACTGCCCAGGCTGTTCCTACTCATGCCGCGGACTCGAAGGAAATTCTCTACGATCGGTTGGACTCGACCCTTCTACCTCTCTTGAAGGACCAACTCATCGCCATGCTGGGCTTTCTAGAGGCTGCGAAAGTCCAGGAAGAACAGGATTCGAGCCTTAGGCGCGTGTGCGAAATTCAAGCGGAACTCGACAACAATATGACTCAAATCATCTCTACCGTTCATGTCCTCGCTCCGCGATTCTCCTCTAGCTCTGATCGAACCAACGACCAGCATCTAAAGCATTTGAAGAGGTATAGGCTTTGGGAATACAGAGGGAGTATTTTCAGCGCATTTTTTAGGATTTGCGATGTCTTTCAAGTGGCCTCTGAGTACATCCAACCTACGGACCTCTCGAGAAGGTCAGAGGAGTTCATGCATTTCTTTCATGATCTTCCAACAGAAACTCACAACGCAGTATCTTTAATCGACCTCGCTGTGAAGCGCTCAAAAAGATCCGAAATGGAAGTCATTGAAGATTTTGGGGAACGCGCGGTATCTCAGGTCGATCATCACCTCATCAATCTCATCACCCTGACCAACCCAGCTGCTCCCATAGGCTTTACCAAAATCCCTCGCTTGACACGTCAGCCACTCATCAACCTTGCTACATCGGCAATACCAATCGTGAGGTTACTACATGTGTTTTTCAAGAAACTATCAAAACAAGGCATCATGAATTCTCAAACGCTACCATTGGCATCATTTACCGAGATGAATTCCGATCAACTCGAACATTTATGCCAATCTGATCACACGATTGGACACGATCTTTTGCAACTTGAGGATGTCTTGTGCGCCATTGATACGAGCTTTGAAGACCGACGTCTCGATATTCGGCCGATCACTCGAACTGTTGAACAGCTGGCTAGTCATTTAGATGCTCCATTTCGTTCTCTACTCTGTTACGTTGTTCCCTTGATTGATGATGTTACGACGCAGAATTACTACCAGGGTTGGTTTGCTACCTGGAAAACTCAGATGAATTTAGCCATTTGTAACTTTGTTCAAGTTGCCAAAGACATTGTAGACCCTTTTGCATAGTTTTTTTCCCCTCGTTTGTTTTCCTTCTTTTCATTACCTTCTATCTCTTACACACGATGAAGAAAATTATCCCCTGCTTGAAATCAAAACCTAATCCTTTTTTTAGGTCTGATACCATGAACTTAATCTGAGGGGTGTGGCGTGCCTGCCCGCCGCCCCTCGCGCAAAGCGGCCCCTGGGCCTCTGGTGGGCTACCCGCTGGTCAGTCGGCCCGATTTTGGGCGGGCCAATGGCAACCAAGTCTGGCCCTCCCAGCCTCTCCGATTATGTAAGTTGGGGGCGAGCCGAGCTGGCCCGCGGCCGCCCAATTATCAACCCTAGCTGTTGAGGGCTCCTTTTTCAAGAGTTAGAATGAACCTGGCATAGAGAAGGCATGCCAAGATCTGGACTGTCGTATCAAAGTCACATTTGATTTTGTGTTCATTATATATGCTTTTTCAATCAACATCCATTTGTGTGTGACTTCATGAGATCATTCAGCTTTATTCCATCATTTGGGTGGTGCGTACAACATTGTCAAGTCAATTGACTTGACACCCTCGACTGCATCTCCCCTCACCTTCCAATTAATTCTCTTTGAAAAATGTTGGGAGAGTTTCTCTCATTTTTATGCCGTCAACCTTCTAAAACACATTGCCGCTATGTAGCTTGCCTAGCCCTTTTGCTGAACACACATCGAAGTCCAGGAATAAAGGAAACAATTGCCTCGGTGGTTTTCTTTGAAGGGGATCCTTGGTTGATTGGGTGGTTTGATTTATCTATGCAATTTGCTCTATTGACTAATGTAAAAACTCTATGTCAACGGGAGGGGGGGCATTTTTTAGTGGTAAACAAAGACTGATGCAGAAGGCGAAAGAAAGAGCAAATACGATGGAAGATGACATGACAGCACAAAAGAACACGAATTTGGATGAAAAAAGACATTGCAAAAAAAAAAAAATGCAAAAAAAACAGAGAAGGAAGAAGCAAGTATAGACATAGTAGGCGGAAAAAAAGGGATTTCGAGGGTTTGCGATAGAGATTACTCATCTCGGACCCGGACTGTCTTGACTTTCGTGATCAAGCTGATCATCGTCGTCTTGAGTTTCCAGAGCTTTAAAGGAGTTGTGGTCAGTATCTCTGCCCGCACGATCCCGCCGATAGCTATTAAAATCGAACAACTTCAACTTCGAAAACCCTTTTTTTTGTGCGAGATCGTAGCGGCGACCCGGAGAGACCGAAAGCTGGGTCAGAAATGTGGATGGTTTGCAGAAGGACGATACGGAGAAGGGAAAGGGGGGTAAGAACTGACCGAATTGGCGTAGCTCTTTGTTAGTCGTAAGATAGTAGAACGGTAATCCTGAAATGATGAAACCTGCAAATGCAGCCAATATGGTAGAAATAGGTTGAATATAGGGGCAAGCTCTTTGGCGTTGAAGTGCTTATTGACTGACCAAAGGCAGCTAGAGATTGAATCGGCGCCGAGAAGATGGGCATCAACAATAGGAAGCAGGCAACGGTTGAGAAGGTTATCGGGTTGATGATCCAAGTTTGATACGGTCTTTGTTCACACCACATGATCAGGAATTAGACATTGCCAGGGAGAAGAGACACGTTCCAGTCAATACGAGTGCGAGCTGTGGAAAACTCAGGCGCTAGTGGAGCTTGGTTATTTACCTGTCTAAATCGGGCTCTCGAATCCGTAATAGTAAAAGCGATCCAACTGTTAATAGATAAAACGTCCATGCACATGTCCCATAAAATCCTACTAATGACTTTTTTGTACGAATAAGAGAGCAGGACAAAAGTCAACAAACTTGGCTGAACCATTTGAGCTATCTTGATATGATTCAAGCAAACAGAACATACTCTAAAATCTCCAAAACTGATCATGATAATTGATAGAAACGCGTGCAATCCCTACGATGACAAAGAAAACTCCCGAATTATGATTTCGAAGACAGGACAACATAACCAGGTGTAGTGTGTTTGTGGTAAATAATGGTGGGTATCTTACCAGTGCGTTCAGAGGAGTCAAAGTTTTCTCGTTGATATTGGAAAACACTTTAGGAATATACCTATTGCCAGAGAAAAAAACAGGAGCATTAATTTGCTATTCATTTGGTTTCCAGTTTTGAAGTTTATTGTAGGTTGCTTACCGTTCTTCGGCAGCGACGGACACCAATCTCGAGGTAGTAAATACCGAACCTAGAGTAGATTATTGATTGATGGAAGAGAAGAAGGAAAAAACACGAAAAAAGGAAGTAAGGATCGAAGTGAAGCAAGCGACCCGGAGAGGAAGAAGACTTGAGCTGAACTATTGAGGGCGCCGAAGCACGCGAAAGCGACGATGAGCGAGAAGATGAAGCCGCCGATGGGCCCGAAGATGACCCGGCCGAACTCGAGTCCGATGGTGTTTGATTGGGTGACGACGTCCATGGGCAGCACGATCAGGTATGCCCAATTGGTCAGGACCATCAGGCTCAACACTATGCCCATGGAGGCGTGGATCACGATCGGCAACGTCTTCGTCGCTTTCTTCAGTTCGCCTGCTATGTAGTTTCTGTGCTTATACACACACACACGCACGAACATTGTATTATTGTAGTTTGTTGCGGTATCAGGGATGTTGGTCAGTTCGATAACGAGCAGGTTGTGGTGGTCAAAGTATCAGAGTTTACGTCAGTGGGCTTGTTCATTGATGAAAGAGAGAGAGAGATGAAGGTGATTACCCAGAATCCCAGCCGTCAAAAGCCCACAGCCCGGAATATAGAGCGGAGGCGAGGTCACTGGGCGAGCTGGAGGTATTTTTGAAGATGTTATGGGCCTGGAAGTTATCGGAATGGTGGCCGGTAGCGAGACGGACGATGGCCATGATGATGATCGCGAGGAGGGAGAGAAGCTTGATGAGGGTGAGGATGACTGGGAAGTGTTTGCCGGCCTTGGCGAAGAGGCCGTTGATTGCGACGATCGAGAGCAGGATCAGGACCGCGACTATCTTGGTGACTACCAACGGGATCGCCTTCGCTGATTCGCTCGGGGACGCCTTGAACGCAGTACTGCAAAACAGCCAGCCAACCCACATCGATTTGCTCAGCTTCTCCGAGTAGCTTTTTTGTGGGGGGGTTTAGAAAGTTGATTCAGTCGTGTGTAAGAAGAACTGACTAACTGATAAAATATCCGGCATAGATATTCTGATCCAACGATAGAAATGATGGCAGCAGATCCAGGCTGAAGACCAAAGTACCAAGGAGATTTCCCATCAGAAAAAGTGATTTAAGTTGTGCGGGTATGGACATGGTTGATGAAGGAGACGAGAAGGACTGACTTTCAAAGCCACCAGATTGGTCCACACGAACAGGTACGAAGCCCAGCCTCCGAAAGAGTAATTCAGGTAAGCTTGAGCGCCCCCGTTGACAGGAATGGCCGCTCCCAATTCGGCGAAGGAAGAGGCGCCCGTCCAGGCCAGGATGCCGGCCAAGAGCCAGACGATTAAGGAGGCGCCAGGACTGCCACAGTTTTGACCTGGAGAGGGACATGGATATCGGTCAGCATTATGACACCGAAAAGCGAAAAAAGAAAGTGAGGAGGACGGGGGAAGAGACGAACTGAGGATTCCGGGGGATGAGAAGATGCCGGAGCCTATTTGACTGGAGACGACGAGGGCGATGGCCGAGGTGGTGGTAAGGGTGGGCAAGGCATAGCGCACGGCTTCCAAGCTATCAGAGAGCGGTAAGAGATGGGTGCTGAAGTTGAATCTGAAGGAGGCCGAGCCGTCGCTGGCGGCCCTCAGCCGGGAGGCCTTGCGAGGCGGCGGCGAAGAGGGCTGGGCCGGGTCCTTGGTGTTTCTGAGGAGGCCGATCGAGTCCGCCTGCTCGCCCGGCCGCAGGTTGGTCGAGTCGGAATTGTAGACCAGGATGTCCTCGGAGTCCGAGTCCGAGTCGTCGTCGCCCGCTGAGCCTGGCCGATGCCCTTCGTCTGCTCCGTGCTCCGAGTCCATCGTTCGTGTGCGAGGCGCCTGCTTTTCGGCCTCGTCGTCCATCGCGCTGGTTGGGTTGGCTTGTTTGCCTTATTGTTTCCCTGTTCCTCTGATCGGGTGGTTGGTTGTTGTCTGGCCAACATGGTGGTGGTGTCCTCCTGACACAGTGTGAAAATTAATCGATTTTCTTCCCCGTTTCCCCCAGAAAACTTGTTTCAAGTATCCAACGCCCGCATCCCCCTGTTGCTGGGAGTGTTGCCTCTCTTAGGAGGGCCTTTCCATTTTGTTGCCTGCATCCGCCCTTAACCAAGAAGTTTCCCCATATAATAACCCCGCCATGCGCACCAAGCCTCACTTCCATCAAAACAAAAATCCAACCTCCTTCAAATGTATAGCACGGATACCCGTGGGCCCCAGCACAACATCAGCTCACTGATGCTGATGACCAATGTTGCAACTCCTTCAGGACTGTCAGGAATGAGTGAATTTTGATCGGTAGGGATTTTAGGAAAATGTCATCATCAGCATCAGTAAACAACGGGGGGGTTGAATTTTACAACCCTTTTTTTGCAAGGCTTATGCCTTGTAAAGCTGATCCCTTGTAAAATTACATTCCATTGCGGGTTTATTGTACTTTTACAAGGGTTCTTCAAATTTTGCCTACTTTGTAAAACAACCATTGTAAAACATACCTTGTAAATTTTTGGCTTGTGGGACTGAAATATAATTTCACAAGTGATTTTCTCACGAGGATTTGCCTTGCAAAAAAAAACCCATGCAAAAAGGTACGTGAGGCACAATAATCTCAAATTTCTGAGGTTTAATTTACATGGGATCCTTTTTTGCATTCACAAGGGTTGTAAAATTCACATCTGGTGGACAAAAATGAGAATTTTACGAGGCAAACAACTATTTACACAGGATACTTGCCACCCCCAAAAAGACAAAAAAAAGAAAGTTTAGACGGCCTGCCTCATCAAAAACAGTGTGTCTTGAGACTCACCACACGTATTCAGCATTGGGAACCCTGGGAAACCTTGTGGGTGCTTGATTGAGTGGCCAAGCATTTGGGCTCAATGGTCTTCTGTGTTGGGTCGCTGGTTTCCTTGACTTTGTCCGTCTTTTGCTCTTTGATTTTTGGCTTGATAGTCCTCTTGCTTGCGTGCTTGCTTTCCTTTGCTTGGACATTTCTTCTCTTCAATGTTTGAATATGTGATTGTCAGTTGCGGATTGTTAGTATTGTGATGCTCGCTGGTTTCAAGAGCAGGGAAAGTACGAGCAAACTTATTTCTCATACCATTGCAGCAAGTCAGAGGCCTTTTTATGTTGGAGGAGAACAATAGGATGTTCGGCAGGTCGCTAGTGAGAGAGATACAAAAGAGAAGTGATGAGTCCCATCTAATGGGACTCTTGCAATACGAGAAGACCGAGTCTGAAGAGAAATCTAACGGACAAGCTTCTGCAAGGCAGGTCGTAGTAGGTTCTACAAGAGGGCCGCTCTCAGCCTATATATATATAGGCTGAGAGCGGTGGTTAAGAGAATGAAATATGTACAAGGCGAAGAGCAGCACCCAAACAGGAGAGGACCAAGAGCGGTCAACAGACAAGGAACAGGTGGCAGGAGCCATTTAGCCAGAAAGGAGATCCGAGGCGGCTTCCATAGCCGGGAGATGGGAGTCTTTGCAGTCTTCAAGACTTTCATTTTGATCCTCAACTCGCCCGATGTATCCAAGTCTCCTCGCTTACAAACGGGGGTCATCTCTGATCATGAACCGCTGTCCCAACACTTTGCTCAACTGACAATGAGAACATCCAGCGGATGTTCTCATTGTCAGTTGATTATCTCCAAAAAAAATACACACATTTTTCCTTTCTTTTGAGTATGTCACTGAGATACTCGAAACACGCAGTGGCCTGTACGAGGAGATTCGAGAATTCAAGGAAGATGCCAAGAAGGTCGCAGTGAAGATTGCTGATGATAGGCTTTGTGAACAAATCAAGAAGTTTGTCGAAGCGCCTCGAGAGATCCAGGAACTTTGCGAAGAGGATGCCAGTCAGTAGCCAATCTTCCGCGCGCTGATCATCTTGCTTGTACTCACTTCTCCCATCTTTGCTGTCCTTAGAAAGTGAAAATGTCAATCTGATGGCGGTCATCTTGAGATCCCCCAAGGGCCCTAAGCTCGACAAGGCAGCCTACCAACGTATCCAACAAGCCTCTCAAGCCTATGAACGATACAAGACCTACCGTGACGGACTGGATGACCCAGCGTTGGATGAAGGTCCTGATAACAATGATGCCTGGCTGTTCGAAGATCTGAATGTCTACATGAAGCTGCTCAGAAGGTGTAGAGATAAAGAACAGCTGGTTGAGCTGATCTTTGAGGTCAGTCTCCTCTAATTTGGTCAAGCTGATCTTTGAGGTCAGTCTCCTCTAATTGGCGTCCTTGGCTGCTCCGACCTGTCAGCGGTTTTTGTGCGGTGACGAGTGAGGGTTTGGCGAGCTTGGGGGTAGAAGGAGTGGCCTCGGGATGGTCCAGCCACACCAGTGTTTGTCTGCCGGCTTACACAAATACATAGCCAAGAAAAAATCAGAACACGACAACAAGGTATCAGGCCCAATATCAGAGGGGGCGTAGGTACCTGGAGCCAAGAGACTGACCTCGGTCACCTGACACTGTCAACGTAGACTTGGACCTGTTTGAGAGCAGTGGTTTCGGAGGTGAACGAGTCTCTTTGTTTCCGGTAGCGGCAAAGAAATTTTTTAGCCATTGATTGGCTCGTTATTGGGGTGTATGGGAGAGGGATGGGATAAATCCTCAAGGTCATGGCTTCTGGCTGACGTGTTCAATGTAATCTCACCAGCTCACGGAGATTGGCTAAAGCAGAATGTGCTGAGAGAAAATTAGCGGATGGAGGGAACGGTGAGGGGGGCGGGACTCCAAACAACAAACTTACAAATAGGGGGGCATCCTACGGAACCGAGGCGTTGAGGCATGTAAAATTGTTGTTTGACCTTGCGGTGATAAATTTTTCCAGCGGAATCAAACAAGCCTTGTATTCTGTACCGCGTAAAAATACAGTTTCAAGTTCAAATATTGAAAATACATAGGTGTTATTACAAAGTTTGTAAAACATACTTTGTAATAATACGCAATACCCCTGTACACAGTATTTTTCCACCGCATGTTTCACAATGAATTATTTACATGGGCTAAGAAAAGTCCAAATCCCTTGGAAAAATATGTTTTGTCCTGTGCATGTAATAAAATTACAAAGGACCACTTTTACAAGGGTTATGCCTTGTAAAATAAGTCTTGTAAAACTCACGCACCCGGTAAACAACTGCGGAAAGTAAACTCCCTGGGTACTCCACTAATTGATCAAAAAAACAGTATTTGATGTGTTTTCACTGCGACCCAAAATTTGAAATTTATTTTGGTACTCATTTTTTTCATTTATTATCATTCATGTTGGATGTCAGTTTACTGATTCTGATTTTTCATTTTTTTTTTGGAACAGTATTAAAGATTTTCCAAAATTATCATTTCATGAACGGACTTACTTCGCGCAAGGGTGTAACAGCTGCGCTACGTGCTTTTTTCTGTATCTCCAAAAACAGATGGCAAGATGTCATAATTACAGAAATATTTTTGGATATTCTGGATCCTCCCACATCCATGAATCAAAAACGCTTTTTTTGATTTTCTTTATTGAAGTGGTAGTCCTTTGAAACTATGAAGCAGTGTCATTTGGGCGCTATTTTCAGCGCAGCTGTTTTGAGCTTTCAAACTCACCTGCTTCATGGATTTAAAGCCAAATAATCCCAGTGCAAAGAATACAAAGATGCACTTTTGATTCCTGGGTGCAGGAGAATTCTGAATATCCAAAATAATATGTTTACTTCTGACATCTTGCCATCTATTTTTGGAGATACAGAAAAAAGCGCGTAGCGCAGCTGTTACACCCTTGCTTCGCGCACTGCCGGAAACTCTTCGCGCACTGTGAGGGTCAACCGCTCGACGTCTAGACCCCAGTGCGCGCCTCTGCCACGGCTCTTCGCGCACTGCCTCAGAAGACCTTGATTTTCTTTGCTTTTTTTGTATATACTGTCATAAAGGGTAATTATCACCTCTTTCAAATTTTCTTGAGGTGCTGGGAATTCCTATTCCAGCAGAAAAAAATTATAAAATAATTATTGAAGAAAATAAGACTCGGGTACCCGAGCAGGCAACCGGCAAAGGGAACCAAACCCGGGGGTCTCACACTCGGATTCAAAGGTATATGATATTTATATCATAAATATGTACATATCCAACTCCTCCCCAACAATCGACACAATGGATCCTCCTGGCCCCACGATGGATCCTCCCACCCTTACCTATGGCTTACCAGACACAAAAAACGGCCTGGAATCTTCAAGAATTGAGCTTGATCCGAGACTGGTCGTTGAAACGGGACTGGACGTTGAAATGGAAAGAAGAGATGAAAAAACCTCTGTGATCGATCCTCTCACCCCTACCTCTGGCTTACTGGACCCAAAAAACGGCATGGCATCCTCCAGAATTGACCTCAATCCACAACCTGACGTTCAAACAGAAACAGGCGATCCTGAAAGCATCCATACAATTCCGGCGCCGCCAGAACAGACCTTTCAATCGAGGGACGAGTGCTACAAGAGCATCCAGAAGTGGGCCCTCGAACATGGCTAAGGCCCACCCTTTCTATACTTTGGTTCCTGTGAGACTGAGATCAAGTATCTCAATGTTAAACAACGTCGATGGCGACGGTCACTGTGGATTCAGATCGGTGGCTGTAAGCATGGGCTTAGAGGAAGGATCGTGGCCCAACATTCGCAGGGATATGTTGAAGCAGATGGATGACAATGCTGTTTACAAGGAGGAAAAGTACATCTTGATGATTTCCGATTCAATACCTTTTGACCGATTACAATCAAACCTCAATTACTTTTGTTCCCCTACCCAATCAACGCAATACTGGATGAACTTCCCACGGCATGGCGATCTTCTGGCCAATGCATTCCAACAACATGTGATTCACATATCAAACCTTATCATCTCGACTTTCCTTCCTCTGTCGCACGCCCCAACAACCAATCCACCGATTTTTATAGTGTATATTGAAGGTAAATATCATTTTAATGCTTTCCGCTTTGAGGGAAGCATTTATCCTGCTCCAAAAATAAGCTCACATTGGTTTAAGTGGAGAAGCGAGGACGCAAAGGAATGGGAGAATTTTATACAGTTAAATCGAGATGAATGGGAAAGAAGATTTCCTCATGATCCCAGCGTTTCTTCTGTTGTTTTTGATTTAGAATAAACAACATAACTAATGCTTTGTAACTCATTCCTTGAACTAGCTTCTTCTTTTTTTTTCTTTTAAAACCTCCATGAGAAATACACACTCCTTTAAATTGAAACAATTAACAAACGCTTGAATTTTGGATGATTTTTGAAGATCTACCTCTTTAAGGAGGGTAATTTGAATCCTTACATCTAAGAAGAGCTTTCACAGCTTAAATAAAGCTAAAAAATAATCACAGTCATCACTCAGGGAACCAGGGAGTTGATCACTGCCCAGACATGCTTAAAATACACCAATCCCTATTTGACATACAAAAAAGGTAGGAAAAATTATGAAAACTAGAGGCCAAAGCAGCTTCGCCGCTGCAAACCCAAGGTTCAGGCCTCTCACCCCCCTCCCCACTCTTCCTCAGCTACTGCAAGATATTCATCTTTTCATAAATATTCTAATAAGTCAAACAGATCAGCTATTCATTCCATCAAACAGCACAATGGACCTCCTTTTGAACTTGTGAAAAGTATGGTTTGAGTGAAGTGGGTATTGAACCCACAACCTTGTGTACTGTGAGAGTCAAACTCACATACTCAGCATTCATGAGTGATGCTCTAACCATTGATCCTAAGTACACATTGCATGGAAATGAGTTTGAGGTAATGACACACATAATATGCAAGAGGTTGCAAACTAAGTGCATTTAACATTGGCATTGTCGTACGCTGCAACTGAGCAGACAATCTACTCTCAGTACCTCCTGAGGCTAACTGAATAATTAAGAAATATGACATGCAAAAAGCTGCCTTTCTTTAAAAAGGAAGGCAAACAGAGCTCATTCCAGAGGTTCAAAGCCAGCACCAAAATGAGGAAACATTTTCAAACAAGGGTGAGATTCCAATATTTGAGTGCAGGAGTGCAGATTCCATAGTGAGAGGAGGAAGGTGGTAACAAAGTTAAAATAGACAATAGTCCAACCGGGAAGGTCAAGAAAAACTCTAGTAGTTCCCCATGTTCAATCACACACACTATGGGCAATGGTGAAGCCAATACAATACATGTATTGGTATCAGACTGGTTTGGACTCCAATACATTGTATCTGTATTGGATTGGGTCACCAATACAATCCAATACATGTGGATCTGGTTGCCAATATGATCCAATCTGATTCTGTACATTGTGGATTGCTGGGATGGGATATTTGGATTAGGCCCCAATTAACCAGAAAAAAGATATTTTTTCAAAATACAATACCAACCTTTTTTCAATACAATAGGGGGTATCAAACATGACCAAATCCACTATTATGTAATTGATGGGTTTGAAAAAAACCACCATTTTATAACATGCTGGTCCTTCAGCTACCCCATTTTGGGATTCACTGGTCAAGAATTCTATTTTTTCCTAATTAACTGGTTTCTAATTGTGGATTTCTTATATTTGATACCCCCTAATACAGTGTATTCAATTCTTTTGTATGAAAAAACAATACAAAACACGGTATTGACTCACTGCAAGAAAAAGTTGCGCAACTGCAAGCAGTTGACATGCAAGAGCACTGGGGAAGGTTGTGGTGCTACTCAACCTTGTTCAAGGCTTGTGTTGACCAAGCTTCAATGCACAGTCACTGTGCAATAAAAGACTGTTGAGTGCTTGGGTGGAGCTAGAAAAAGGGCTACACAGAAGTATCTTGGATGTCAACTGCTGTCAGTTGCGTGAGTTTTTCTTGTAGTGGACTGATACTTATTTTGTACCTGATTAGAACCACAAGCTTCTTCCAAGCTCTCAACATCAACTGGGATCAGTTGGGTGTGTTCTTCTTGCAGTGTCACAGTTACTAAATGATCTACCTTCAGGGGGTTCAGTGCAGCAGAAGCCACCACCACTGCAAAAAAAACTTGGTCAACTGCTTTCAGTTGACATGCAGGATACTCAAGCCAAGCTGCCATTGTAACTCCACCTGAATGCACAAGTGTCTTTGTTGGCACAGTCACTGTGCAAGGTGCACAGTGACTGTGCATTAAAGCTTGGGTTGAGTCAAACCTTGAGTAAGGCTGGTGTAACACCACAAGCTTCCTCAGAGTTACCGCATGTCAACTGCTCACAGTTGACACAGTTTTTTTTGCAGTGCACTGCATGACACAAAGAAAGAGGTATCTTTTTTTAACCTGAAGAGACTTCCTTACTGCAGGTTGGTAAAACACTGGTAGTGTTTTTCTGACTGTAAGAGGGTCGCTACAGGACAGTATCACCCTTCCAATTATAGAGGGCCTTAATTAAGTTATATAAAAGTTGCTTGTAAATCAACCCTGAATCAGGAGAGACATGATGGATGTTTTTGCCAGTGTATAACTCTTTGGGATATGCAACATATCCTTATGGAAATCCATCAGAATTGAAGGAACCCACAGCTCTCATCACTGCCTTTTGCTAATCAAGTGAGAATTCTCTTTTTGGCACAAAGAACCCTGATGAGACAAAAGTGCCTCTAGAAAACCCTCAGGCAAGGGGGGGGGGCTTGGTTAAGTTTCAATATCAATTGTCAGCAAGCAGAAGGATCAAGCAAGCTGAATCAATCATCCATCTGCATATTCACATTTCCCTTGCCGCGCACTCAGGAGACAATCATGAGTGAATCAGGGGGGCTAGCAGAGCATACACGCCGCTGCTGCTGATCAGGGTGAAGATGGTTTTGGAGCGGGTTGAAGGGTTCGAAGTAGGTCTCTTGGTCCTCTCATTTGTTGTCGCTTTGGGTGTAGACCAGGGTGTTGAGTTCGGATGGGGTGGTGATGAGGTTATGGAAGATTGCCTGGAGAGCCGCGTTTACAGTCGCCGGTCCGCCATGATTATGAGCCCGGACCATGGGGGTGAGCAGAGCGACGTTGGAGGCGGTCTATTGTTGGGAGGGCGGGGTGCCGGCTTGATGGGCGCTGTGTCTATGGGCATGGTGGGCTACTCGGAGGAGGCGCCGGGCGAGACCCGCAAGCTTGCATAGGAGTGGATCGGAGTCATTGACGCTGGCTGTAAGCACGTCCGACGCGGAGACGAGACGGTCACGCTGCTGACACTCAACCTGCGCAGATTCTCCTTCAAACTCGTCGATGCGGTTCCACGGTTGTAACGGCTCAGTGTCCGGCGGGACCTCGTGGTGTGGCGTCGAGAGAATCAGGTTCTGGATCTTGCGTGGCGCTAGACAGCAGTAGATCTGGAGGCCCGGCCTTTACCAGGTGATTAACAGTTGCGGCATCTGATAGGTGATCGCGAGTCGCAGCGACATCCAGGCGAGCTTCGACAGTACACCGCGGGCGCAATCCGCCCCGAGTCAAACAGCCCTGGGACACGACTGTACCAGAGCTAACTGGAAGATCAGCGGAACGGCCTGGAGTCGTACACACCCGGCGCAGCCGCCATCTTGACACCACCAGGCTGATCCTCAGCCCGAAGCGCCCTAGCGACGCCGCCGCATCTAACTTAACTAAGTCCCTCTATTGGAGGGGGGACGCCGTCCCGCAGGGACCCTCCGAAGGAGGGACTTATGCACTATGTCGACCCCGTGGCAGTAGAGAATTGGAAAAATGATCTTTTTCAATCCTCTCTGGACGCGCCATTTGTCACCAGGCAATGAAACTTTGGGGGAGCAAAAGGTGCACAACATCATGGAGTTTCTTTGTACATATTTTACAAATTTTTTGGGGCCTTGGGTGCCCCATGAAGTCCTTTTTTGTGACTGACAAGTGTCCACTTCATCGTGCATTCCACATTTTGCTCTGAAATTGATAATGTTACAACTATCATTGCAGCTCAACCAGAGGAGTTGAGGATGAGAAAAAATAGTAGAAAGAAGGGGGCAGCTTAAGCCATCCCAGAAATGTAAATTAGAAAAAAAAAGGTTCAGAAACTCATGTGGGAGATTGGTTTTAAAAAAGTCCCCACCAAAATGCCTAATTCTCTACTGCCGCAGGGTCGACATAGCGCGTAAGTCCCTCCTTCGGAGGTCGCTCCGCTCCCCCGAGGAGGGAATTAGCTAAGTTAGCCGCCGCATCATGATGGAAGCCTAAGTATGCCTCCAGTGTGCCGTCTGATGCACTGAAAGCTATCCTCGAGGCAAATCATGAAGCCAACTCATCAGCGCCACCGAGCCGTCCCTGTAATAGGAACACACAGCCAAGCCAGCAGTTGAGCATCACCTGTCCGGACAAGGCAAAAAATTGCCGGTGATACTTGAACCAACCAATGCAACCAAAACCTGCTTCACAATTAGGCAACGTGAGGCCACAATATTGAGCAGTCCGAGGAGCACAAGCGGACCAAGGGGAAGACCTCCCACAAGGATTCCTTCTAAACACATGTTATTTGACACCCTCCCACACCCCCCTCCCCCCAAAATTCACACGAAGTGCTCTTTTCCGAACAGGCCCAAGTGGCCATTTGCAAATTGTGATACACACAAGCAGAAACATGCCAAACTGATTAACTTCGAAGAACTGATGCGTTAAAAAATATAGCTGATCTAATACTTCTAAAGCTTTATACTTCCGATTAGTGGGATGCCACTGGCGCATCCTCCTCCCCTGCTTGTTCTCGCCAATACTTCTGTCTGCCCCAATCCAGGTGGCCAGGCCCCCCTTCATCATTGAAGGCCTGGATCAATTGCTTCCACGGGGCCTGGCGGGCCAGTCCTTGTACTGGCAGCATGCCACTTGGCCAGCCCCTCATGCAAAGCTTCTACGTAGCCGTGGTCTGGAATCGCTTCGAATGCAATGTCTGAGAATTTGCGGTGTGCCAACGTACTCAAAAGCGATGCAAGATTAACGACGTAATTATCTTCGTTGGTATGAGCTACCTCCCCGGTAAACTTGTTGGTATCTTGTTGCTCCACTCGCACCCTCTTGGTAAGGCAAACTGGACATTCACCCCGATGGCAGTTGTGCTGCATGTTCAACTTTGCCACCAGGTTCTGTTGCAAATCATGTCAAACACTCATAGATATCACAGTTTCCTCCCCATGTCTAACTCACAGCCACACTAATGAATGTTCCTCCTGGTCGCCGTGTCACTGTCCGCATGTTGTAGAATCCATCGACCTCTCCAAAATCAAACTGAGCAACACACAAGTACAGTACGACTCGGCGGCCCTTCCGCCCTCTCCAAAGGTGGTCCACACGTCCCAAGGCCGGTGCAGAATTCGTAGATCCACAAGATTTATACTGCATTTGGAATAGTCATTCACGAGCAATCCCAAAAGTCTTGAGGAGAATACAGAGCACTCACAACAACAAAGGATCCCGGAAGTATTACATCCTTGCATGTCCAACTGACCTCATGCACCTGAGTGATCTCGTAACCCGTGAGAAATGATTGTAATTCTGCTGGTGTGCCAACCTTGAGGGATTCCAGGACCCTCCACTTCCTGATTGACGGGTAAGAGCCACTTGAATTGTCGAGCGCACCTGAGTTGAAACCCATAGACCTTTGAATTGACCGGTTATTCGCAAAAATGCCCACCACCCCCACGCCCGCAGAACAGTATACCTTGCGCTTGTAGTCGTAGAAAAATCCACCAGAAACAAGGTGCCGTAGGTTGTGGTAATCCCCAAAGGAAACCCCTATATCTCTACTTGGACTATGTCGATTTGAGTGGACGGAGGCATTGCGCAAAATACTATTGTACCCCTCCATCTTTTCCGTTGCAAACAGACTGGCCGGGCCATACCGGCTAATTGAATCCAGCAAGTGTAATAGCATGTGAATTTTGGGTTTGTTAACCCATTGAGCTGTATTTTTCACCAAGAGAAAAAGGAATTGACGAATGTGTTGCGATAGTTGATCTTGAAACAAATTCATATCCTCGATGTGTGTTTGGAAAATCAGCGGCGCAAGTTTGCATAATGCAGCCCATAGTTCTACCTCTTCCTCATCCATGTATTCGAAGAGGACAAAAGGGGCCACCTGCACAACGATGCGGAAATCTTTGCCGATGAAGTTTGCGAAGTGCCTTGTAAGGTAGTCGGCCTGCATTGATGGAATGTTGAGTCCATCAATGTTAAAAGACCGATATCGCGCCTGGATTAATGGTTTCTCGGAGGGCCGTAGATTGCGCATGAAGTCTTGGACCATGTACTTCACGACGCCGAGGAGGAAAACGTGTAGCACTTCAACAGGAGTGTCCCGACAGCCATCAAAGCCTAATTGGACATTTAAAAACAAAACCAATAAGAACATACAGGCGATGAATTCGGGCTACCAGTTTTTGAAAATGATGAAAGCTTACCGGCAAGTTCAAAGAAGGTGTTAAACAAACTCTTGGTAGAAATTTTGGCCGTGTTTTCAAGGTTCTGCAGAAAATCTGCCTCCGCGGGAGTGGCCTCGCTAGCCTTTCCGATGATCTCGTACCTCTGGTCTATCAGTGTCCTGCTCAATACATCCTTGACGCCCAACTTAGAGGCACTATTTTCCACAGCTGTTTTCTTCTGCGGCTGGTGTGCCATTTCCCAAACCTTGTAACAATTTGCCTTTATTTGTGGCCAGGATCGCGGAAAAGGAGTTATCTGCTGAGAACTCATCAGTTTTGGACAGTTGTGCCATCAGTTATAGAACTCACCCAGGATCCGGTGGGACTAATCATGAAGAACCTCGCAACATAATCAAATGTGGCTTTTTCTTTTACATTGCAAGCGGACAACGGACACATGCGGCATGGATGAAGTGCATTCCCAGGTATTGGGGTACTGGTGATCTCCGCGTGCATTGGAGAGTCCCCCAGGAAGCACAGAACTGTGGATGTAAGGAGCACTTCCTCCTGGATAGTGCAATCAAAGGCAGCAAACCCATCACTCGACATCATCCTGAATGCCCAGTGAATGGGAAAGCACCACATATTAGAAACCTCAATTGAACCACACAAAAGAAATAGAATCTGACTTACCTTAAGTCAGACACAATTGGACCGGCTAGCTCCATTGCCCCCCCTTCGTTGTATGTGCTCAGATAGTGACAATTGTAATTCTGGTTGGTCCACTTGGGTGGCAGACCCGATAGCGTGAAGTAGTAGGATATATGCTTATTCCATCTTTTTGATTGATTCCCAGAAGTGTCGTTGGAATATAGTGTGATAGGCAAGTGGCGGATGATCCGACCATCGGCCTTTTGACGCCAGGGGTTGGGAACGTGGTGCCAAGTGGTGACCTCGTCCGCAAGTTCTGAAAATTTAAAATTTGTATCAAAAACCATCAATCCATGTTCGAGATAGCAAATCAAAGTAGAATATATCATACCATAGATAGAATCGCGACATCTGTCCAGGAGGAGAACCCCATCAACTCCGGCAATCATATTACAGTCCAAATCAAAGTCAGAAACCAAGAGACTTTCCAACATGTTGCTTCGGAATGGTAAGCCGGCTGGAAACGTCAGTCGCAGGTGGACTCCATTGCTGTTGAAGTGATAGTTGGGGGCGACACATTTGGCATACATCTCACCACCTTCGGAATAGAAGAACAGAGGAATCACTATTTTATCTGATTTTGTCTGTACCGGCTCAAACAAATACCAATCCTGTTCTCCGACACGGCACATGGGTGCTCTGACCATTGGTTCTAGTTCTTCAAGCCACTTCCTAGACTGAGACAGTTTGTAGACATCTTGGCCATGGGCCTCTTGAGGATAATAGTCGATTGATGGGCTCACAATTGGGTTGGCCACCTCTTGCGCTAGAATATTTGGAAGGCTCAATCCATATGTAGGATTTTTGAGGATTGATATGCTACCTTTGATGTCCATACGCAAGAGATCGCGCAAGCCTTTCTTCACGTTCCGGATGGTTGACCAGTCAGGAAGCACTATATCAAACAGTTTGAACAACATTTTGATATGGTTGTAGAGACTCCGACTTATTAAAGTGTGCGTGTATCCAATTAACAATGACGCAACCAAGTACTAAGGGATTAAAAATATCACAATTCCTCCCTGAGTTCCTCGCAATTGGGTCATAAGATGTGGATTCATGACTCACTTCCTGGGATTTGAAAGGCCACCAAATGTTAGGCTCATTCCGACGGTGTTTTCGGGTGCCTGCGCCATCCTCATTGTCGAGTGGGTCTTGTGAAGATTCGCCATTTTGGGGTGTTTCCCCTGTTGGTTCCGTGGGTTCGGCTTCCGGAAGGTCCCACTCCTCATCATCAGCCTCATTGTCCGAGTTGTATTCCGATAGAGGAGCATCAGAAGATGTGCTTTCTGATTTGCTGGAACTGGCATCTGATGACATTATTAAATCATCATCTCCGACCACAGATTCATCTTCACATAGCTCATCGGGAAGGCCATCAAAGGGTTGCCACGTTGATGGTACTAGAGGAGCTGGTTCCGGTGCCTCTGGGAGTTGGGAAGCCGGGGGACATGGGATTCCGGTGGCCACCATGTCGTGCATTGAGCTGGCAGCTGCATCCTCAATGGAACAAGTGCGAGTGCGTGCCAAGTGTAGCTCAGCCAATAGCTCGATATGCTTTTCAAGTTTCATATGTTTGCGGACGGATCCCTCCACCATGTTCCTTCCAGTGCGGCAAAGCTTGCAAGCAATAAGTGTAACTGGGGTGTCTGAAACCAAGCGCCACACATCTGTTCAAGGGTTGCCTCCCCCGACGCAGCAGTCAGAAAGATCAAATGGCCAACATTTCTTATCACCACAAGCTCACCTGGGTCCAGTTCAAGCGGAACCTTCTCTTTCGGCCGGCGTCCCATTATGTATTCTGTGTTTGTTAGTAATTTAGATTCCGAGACCAAAAGAAAACCCAAATTCGGGATGTGCAGATTTCCTTGACCAAGTTTCATGCCTGCCACATGAAATTCCTTTGCGTTGAGATATTGCCATAACTTTTGCTCCTGGTCGGTGCAAAAGTTATGGGAATATCTGCCTTTTTTGGGTCCTGCGCGCTAACATCAGAATGTTTTTGGCGGAAAAACACAAGTGTTTCGTAATTCCAAGGGGCCGTGTGATTAAATTTTTTCAATCATCTCTTGAGCTCGTGTGGTAAGCTAAGAATATCCTGACGCCACCCAAGGCTCTTTAGCAGCCTGGGAAGCAGCGGTGGAGGGTCCAAAACGTCCTGTAATTCCAAGGAGCCATTGCCCTTGCTTGTTAACTGACTTCGGGTGAATCAAGTGCTGGTGCCATTCCAGTGCAAGCACAAACAACAAATTGACGGATTGATTTCCATGAGGAGGGTTTCCCAATGTGGATGAGACAGGCTGCGTACCCGAGGAATTTTTGGGCAACACTTGCCATCAGGAGGAGTGATGATCTTTAAAATCAACTCCTTGTCTCATCACAATTCATCCTCATCCGCTGGCCTTCAACAACAACTTTTTCAGACCATTTTATTCGTTTCAAACCCCCATCTTACTTTCAAACAACCAAACAGCTGCTTTTTCAAGAATGTCTTATAGGCTTTCAAGTTCCAAAGATAGCGAAGACGACCAACCCAACAAAGGTAGATACACCACCAAGAATGCCCGACAACGTCCCCCTGTACAACAGCCTGAGATGACCAACAGCCAGGAAAGTCTTGCAGGTCCCCGACGACACACTGAACGAGATCGACTGGGCACCGCGAGGCGCACGTGGCCGGTTTTCCTCAGGGGATCTGTGGCAGCGGCAGCGGCAGTGGCCACAGGGCGTCATACATCTTCCCAAGTAGCTCGGCGTCCAGGTAATTATATCCATTGTTTAGTATAGCCACCTGAACATTCCTTGCTGACTGTGACCAACCCAGGAGTGATCCCGCCTATGCAAGGGGGCACCCCATCCTTCCAGCCAAATCCACGCCGTCAGACCACTGAAGTACCTGCACGCGGGGCCGCAATCACTTTCCCAAATCATGAAATAACCCGTACAATTCATGATGACGAGCCCGTCAACAATGATTTTCTTGGTGAACTTGAGACAGTTTTTGATCTGCGGGGCAGCTATGCTGACATGGCTGAAAACATGGCGCTTGTATGTACTCTTGAGCTTGATTCCAATCGTGTGTTACATGAATGCTGCTAATTCCGAACTTTATTTCCTCAGGTCCCCCCTGCTCGGCAATTTGCTGTTCAGGTCTATAGTCAAATGGCCATGCGTCAGGCACTGGATGCAGCTAGACAGGAGATAGTGAGCATTGCCCGAGCTCCCGCCCCAGCAGCAGCAGCGGGGACGAACCAAACGGCGGGTTTTCAATATGCACAAGTATTTAAGGTACGATTTAATACTCTTCCGATTGATATGAAATACTAGATGTTTGCCACAGGTGCGTAAATTTGATGCATGACTTACTTTATACAGGATTTTGTCAAGAGAAAGGCTCACAAGCTTTTGACGAGCAAGAATCTGAAGGTGTACAGTTCCGATGTTCTGCGAGGAAGTCCAAACACTCTCAAGGGCTTGTTGACACTTGTGATGGTATGTGGCTTAGGAGGGCCTAGTCTTTGTTTCTGGGGGAATGTCGGCCGACTTACATATTTCCTTTCTGCAGGAAATAATAAACAATCAGCCAAACCAGTTTCACACCGATTATCTTCCCTGTGGGTACCATGTAGGTGAGCCGACCGCTGTGGACAGCGTATCACGGTTTGTCCGATGCAAGCTTAGGAACAGCCGAGGCAAATTGAGAGACTTAGTGAGCCAAATAAGTAATGTGTTGCAGGCTGACCTTCCAGCTAACGTACTGTGTTCGGTACTTGTCTCCCAGCTGCTCACTGGCATCCAGGAGGTGCCGGGGAGGGACATTAACCATCCTGTTCCAAGCATTTTGGCCTTGCTTGCCGAGGTGAGCTCTGATTTCAAGTAAGACCCTGTTGGCCTGTTGTGGCAACTGATACTTGCATGCTTTGTCCGACTCAGATGAATTCAAGCTTGCTTCCGCCTTTGCCAAACAATCATGGAGGGGAAGCAGCAAATAGACCGGACGCTCCGCGCGGTAATCAGACCCATCTGAAGGCTCGGCTGGCTTACTTGTGAATCCTGACAATTACTCAGCTGCACGGTAGAGGCCCAAGGGATTCTGGGAAGCAGTGGATTAATATTGATGCTCACTTGCGTGAACTGGCTACCAAGGGCCGAGCTTACCGCACTGCGTGAGTCTTATATCTGAGCAGGCTGACTCACATTTAACTCTAACTGACAAGGAAAAGATGTGTTCGCAGTTTCTACCAACTTGTCTTGGACTTTGATCGTGTCACCTTTGGTCACAATACGTTTGATGAAATGGATCCGGATACAATCAAGCTCCCTACGGATGAGGAAGTGGAAGCCCAAATGGCACTTGCCGATGCCGTTAATCCAGGTGTGGTTGCGGATGAGGACGATGAAGGTGGCGAGCTTTGAGGTAGACTTTTCAGCAGAGCGGCACTTGGAAACGAGGACCCACTTCTGGTTTCACTTTTTCTGTTACGTTTTGCACATTTTTTCTTCAAGCCTCTGAAGCACGGTAACAAACGCTGTGATAGTTGCATTTGCCGGTCAATTGTTACTGCACCGGCACAGCTGGGGGGTCATACTTTCAGTTTCTTGTTTCATATTTTTTGTTTTTTGTTTTTGTTTTCTTTTGGCTCCCGTAATGGATGCCTATGTCACTTGTTATTTTATGGCGCGGGTTTCCCTGTGTCACGGGTTGTTTGTAAGCGTCCCAGCGGTGTGTCTGCTGGGCAATAGGCACATATATACATATTTATTTATGTCAATTGGCGTAGCGGAGCTACCTGGCAAATAGTGTAGACGAGTGTCACAGGGGTAACCCAGTGGGCAATTGTGATTACGAGCGTGTCTTGGCTATCAGCGGGATGTTGCGGTGCCGTCCGCCATTTGGAGTTCAGGGAAGACCCGCTTCCAACCGGCTGTCGCGCTGCTGCATAATTGGTATCCTCTGCTGAAGAGTGTGGGCCAGGTGCAGCGCTGGTCTACCTGTGGCACGTGGTGGCTGGGTGTCATGAGGCTGCCGTGTATGGCTGTCGCTGGGGTGATTGTAATAACCCGGAAATGGATGATCCTGGGTTGCCTACCTCGCTACCGCGGATCATCCCGCAGATGGTCCACTGAGGGCTGTACCAGGGATACCAGACTGCACCCGCGGTGTAGACGGGTGAAGAAGATGAATCCTGGCCACGGCGTCGTCCATTTCTGTCACCCCATGAGTCTTGAGAATTGCTTGGGCACCGCCAAGTCAGAATCTCCTACAGAGATTTCCCGGTTTCTGAAAAAAAAAATCCAACATTTCTCTCTCCTGAAGGCTACCCATGTGAGTCTGAAACTCGGGCGCCTTGCCTCGACCCTCTTCCCGACAGCCTCTATTTATACCTTTTCTCTCCCCCATATCTACAACGTATTCCCAGTACCCTACTTCAAACCTTTGTTCTTCTCTTCTGGAAATTGATCTTGTTGTTTGTTCTCTGCATCAAGGAACTCTAACCTTAATTTTGACTATTCATTGTACTTCCTTTACCTCAAAACTGAACTCAATCCTGCACCGTACGAATGCACAACCGGGCTGATCCTGGCCAATCGTGAACCACATGCAACAACTCTCTCACACAGCTTCCAATAGCAACTCTTTTTGTGTTACATACATAGAAAATGTAATCTTTACAATACCCTTAACAACAATAGGAATTCTTAAACTGACTATCATACCTTTTCAAAATGTACAACAAAAAAAAATCCTTTATGAGACCATAAAACAACATCAGCAATAATTATTAGACGTTCATTCCTTTTCCGAGCCATAAAACAAAACTCTCCATGCCTTTTTTGACATCACAACAACAGCATATCCGGTCATCCTCTCGCTTGCTTATCATTGCTCAAAACAAAGCACCAACATGGCCAAACGGCGAATGATAGCAATAATTATTAGACATTCATTCCTTTTCCGAGCCATAAAACAAAACTCTGCATGCCTTTTTGGACATCACAACAACAGCACACCCATTCATCATCTTGCTCGCTCATCATTGCTCAAAACAAAGCACCAACATGGCCCAACAGCGAATGATGATACTATTTTGTTGAGTTTTTCGCCCTGACAGCTCTGCAAAAGGGCTGACTCGTGTAGAATTTGAAATAGTCTCTCAGTTCGCTCACTCCATCCATTGGTTGACCTCCTTCAATCCCTCCCTTCCTTTGCTCTCCCCAAAAAACCACTATCAACTATCCTCTCTCTCTCAGTCTTGACATCGCTCAAGACATAATAAATCTCAGTCTTGACATTGTTCAAGATTGAATCTTCAAACCGCTACTCTCTCTCGACATCGTCCAAGCACTCTCTCTCAACATCACTCAAGCTCCTTGGCAATCATTGGATCGGCTCTTCTCTCCAATTTGGTGAGAAAAGAAAGGTGTTACTCTTGTTCCCTTCCTCCCTTGACTAATACCTTTTCACTTCTTTCTATTGTTCTTCAGTGTCGTGGTCCCACCTTCTCTCCTGTCCTGTCCTTGGTTGTCTCATTGTCTTAAATCTATTGTGGTGTCTGGTTCTAAATTCTTCAGCAATACAGTCTAAATCTTCACACTATTGTTTGGAAACTCCACATTGCTGGCCCACTTTACAATTACATTATTCACCTCTCAACCAAAACCAATTTCAAATATTCTTCTCACCCAATCACTGGTCCTTCCTGAAAATCTCCCCTCACTGGCTTTCAGAAACCTAATCTCCACCTCCGTCATAGTGTTTCAAAACACTAACATCAAGCCCATTCCCTTTACCCAATTGCCAGTCAAATTCACTCCCCTTGCACAATGACCGGACCTGTTGTCAGCACCTGTCTTCTTATTTCAAAACTCCACCTTGTCACTTTCACCCCTTCATCCATCACATACTTGTACTCATCCGCTTCACTTCCCCCCTCTACAACTACTGATCCTCTGTACAAGATCAAACTCCACCGTTCAACTGAAACATCACATTACCTCAATAATTGGCTGGTCTTCAAAGGCCACCTCGATCTGTCAACTATTAATTCTACATCCATCACCGCCCACGTAGATGTAAACTCACAATCCTGGACCTTTGCCAAATATCCATCCCCCACAACTCATAATCAACTTGAAATTGCTGGCCACCTACGCCTCTTAGCAATAGAACCCAATTCCCTTGAAAGTCAACTCTACCTCAGTATGCACATGGGAGCCTTGATCAGCTCTGCGCCTGGACCTGGATCAAATAGACTTGACTGTGTGGGACAAGATTTCACTGCAGAATTGACTCTTGGTAGAAGCAGTGGATAGGTCTTTTCGTGACTTGAAGGGGTGCAATGTTCCATTTGGTGGCAATTTTTGACAAACTCTACCCATTGTTAAGTTGGGGGACATGTTCTCACAATATAAATTATGCATGTTAAATTCTTCATTGTGGAACAAAGTCCGGAAATATCACTTACGTTGCAATGCTCAATTATTGGGCCCTCGGGCTGGGTCAGTCCCAAATGGAGCTGTCCAATTCAAAAAATGGCAGCTCAACGTTGGCGAAGGTACAATTCAGAGGGAATTGGTAGATCAAATCCCGTTGTGTTTTTGGTCTCTGTTCAGGAACAGTTCAATCAAAGCCCTGTTTTCCAACATAATCAACTTTGTATATGGTGATTTGGCCACAGCTGGACAGGACTTTTCAGAAGAGTTTCTGACAGGGTATTACAAATCACAAGCAATAATTGCGCCTTTAAATAAATATGTGAAATATGACCATTGAAACTCCACACCTCAGCCGCAATCAATCAGATAACTGATTCTTCTGAAAAAGCTCTGCCTGAAGAAATTCTGAACAAGATTGACACAGCCAATTTTCCTGAATACAGCCTGGAATTGAAAGTTGGGCAGCCTTTAGTATTACTGCAAAACCTATGTTTAGAGGTTGGGCTAGCCAATGGAACAAAGCTTCTCCTCCTTGACATTGAACGTACTGTTTTGTGTGTCAAAGTTTTGACAGGTACTGCAGCAGGAAAAATTAAAGCTTTGCCTTGAATAACTCTTAAATACAAACCGGATATGGAGTTTGCCTGTACCTTTACTCAATTCCAGTTTCTGGTTGCCAGCGCTTTTGCGATGACTATCAATAAATTTCAAGGCCAGTTGTTGGATCATGTTGGGTTTCTTTGCCAAGGCCTGTTTTTGCTCATGGGCAATTATATGTCGCCATCTCCAGGGCTACATCTGTAGCAGGGTTAGGGATTGCCTATGTTCCCAAGCAAGACACTGAAGTGACCACCAATGTTGTGAACAAAAGTTTGCTCTCATCACATCTGAACTCATGATTTTCAACTGTGCCCATAACCTGTCATTATGTTTTAATTCTCAATATTTGTGTTTCTATAATGATATGTTCAATGTGCCTGCGATGGATTTGTTATATATATATTTTTTCTGAAGTAACAATCATCGGCATGTTCCGCGGCGCAGCCGCGATTTCCCTAGTCATTCGAATAAGTCAGCGAGATCAACAAAATAGACGAGCTTGAATCATCTTTGTCCGAGGATTCGGCTTCTTCTGCCTCAACCGCTTAGCCACACTTAACATATACACAGACCAAAAAAAGATGCCACAAAAGTCAATGAGGAAATCAAGAAGTTTCTGGTCCCAGAAAGGGAGCATGTGTAAAACACTCACCATCCTTCCTCAATAGTAGAGATAGCGAGTGTAACATAGTGAACAACGGCAGGTGAGCAAAGGCTACCAACACTTATTCTGCTGCTTGAAGATGGCATCAAAGAGATTAATGAGAGTGTCTGCACGATTACCACCCAGACTGCTGGCGAATGAGGCGCAGCGTGGACGCTGATGAATGCTCCGTTGGTGATGTTCGCACTTTTTTTTTTCCCAATCCGGGAAGGCTGCCTGATTTTCGACCAGGTACAAAATGCGCATCCCAGCCGTAGCGCGATGGCCAGAGCTGACACGAAGCCAAGAGTATCTACATGAACCGACAATTGTGTTCAGAGTCTTGCCTGCCGCCTTCAGCTGGGGCAGGACGGGCTGGGCTGATGTGGTGTACAAGTCAAAAGCCGGCGTCGTTCGATACTGCCACCAGTAAGTTGGATCAATAATCCGCTTGCTCGGATGTTTTCATGGCGGTGTATATGCCGGAAGATCAGCAAGAAATCAGGAATTGATAGAGATTCATTGACATTGTTATTTGGTTGCAATCGAAGTCAAGCGGGGGTTGAGATGGACAAGCTGTCAATGATGTCCAGGGGGTAGACCCTCCGCAGGATGATGGCGGTGTCGACACCGTGGCGTGACCGGGCTGTTGCAACGTTGGGCAAGGCGGTGGTGATTTTTACTATACATAGGTTCAAAGGGAAGCTTGCAACCATGCGGGTGGTAGGTGATGAAGCCAGGGCAACAACTGTTGGCAGCGAGGCAGTGTGGACGTGAGAGCTAGTGTCATGAGGTGGCCGCAGGGCAATGGTACTTAAAGAGGTGGAGGAGCTGGGTCAATCCCCCAGGGGTTCCGGTTTCGTCCTACCCCCTCCCTGGAAGCCCCCTAGTTGCTTGATTAGGCCCCTCCTTGACAGCTCTTTCACAGAGTCTTTCAAAACCGGCCCTTTTTTGCTTGTTGCTCTGGCACAGCTGGAGGGTCATCCATAGGGCCTTTGGGTCTTTGGGGATATTTTCAACTGCTGTGTGTATTGTCCAAATTGTGTGCTCTTCTGTTGTGTTATTTTTTAATTGAAAATACGCCAAAACTCAGATCTAGGTTTCCGCGTTTGTGTGGATTTAATAAACTTGGATTGGCAGGCCATCAATTTCAACATGCAGCACCATGCTGTGAAATTTTTGTGGCTACTGGGGCACAGGAAGCGGCATTACAGCTCCCTGCCTCATTAAAATATTGCTTTTTCTTCTCAATGCTCTCCAGGCTCAAGGAGACCCCCAAGTGACTTGATTATTTTTTTGGGGCTTTATGAAGGGTTGTTCTATTGATTCGTGAAAAAAAATCCAGAGAAAAAGGAGCCGTTCTTTCGGGGGAATGGGCAGTGCGCAAAGAGCCGTGGCAAAGGCGCGCACTGGGGTCTAGACGTCGAGCGGGCGACCCTCACAGTGCGCGAAGAGTTTTCGGCAGTGCGCAAAGTAAGTCCGTTTCATGAAAGAATATTTTCAGCTATTATGCACTTATTTTTTCCAAAAACATTACTTATATTCATTCTTTTGAAACCTTTCTGTCCATCCTCCCAATAACTCAGAACTTAAGAGGCATGGTTTGTAAGTCTCCTATTCAAAAGAAATGTCATGAAAACTTTCTTCCAGGAACTGTACACACCCTTGATGAACGGTCATTGAGAGGGGTGCACACCCTCGATGAACAGTCATTGAGAGGGGTACACACCCTTGATGAACGGTCATCAAGAGGACATACCCCCACATCCCACGCGATGATCGGGCATTGAACGGGGTGATCACAATGGCCGGCCACTGAGCGGGGTGTGTACTCCGCTCGATGATCGGCCATCAAGAGGGGTGCGTACATACCCCATTCAATAGGCCACTTAAAATGCAGTGGCGGTACCCGCGGTACCTGCCTCAAGTACCGCCGGTACCCGTCGGCGGGTGCCGTGTCTGGGTCCAGGTGTCCAAAACTGGAGAAATTTGTAGCAAGTACCCGCACCCGTCGCGGGTACCCGGACCCGTTTGGCCATCTCTAGATAGAACTCTTGCCAACCTAGCAAGTTTATCTGTGTTCTATAAAATCTTTTAAAATCAATATTATTTCTCACTCAACAACTTCATGGTGAAAATTTGCAGTCACCTCAGTTTCAGTAACCTGGTTCTCCTCAAAATATGCTTCTCTTGATGCCTGGAGCTGACCAGCCATCAGCGGACTGTGTGTATGTCCTCTCAGTGAACAGTCTGTCTGGCCATTAAGAGGGGAGTAAGTCATTATTTACTTGCTTTGGGGCTTGGGGATGAGTTTTGATGGAAAAAAATTGGGCTGGTACCCGTCTAAAAGACCACTGGTACCCGCCAGGCGGTGCCGGATGTGGTGCCAGGTGCCAGTATTTCGCAAAAAAATGTTCAGGTACTGGTGGTGCAACGGGTACCTGTTTCCAGTTTGACATTCACTAAATTACAGCCTGGCACTCTCTAGAGGGTGCAACACTTTCCTCCCTGGTGTGGGTTTGGTGATTTTTTATGTACAGTGGAGAGTGAATATTTGCTAATGGTTTGTTTTTGGGTTTTTTGAAAGGGAATCTGATGAAAAATTGGGGGCTTGATGCGCAGGATTGGAGAAATAATTGAATCTATGAATTTCTTTACCAACTCTATCTGAAGATCAGAACAGAATGCTATGGACTACCATCTTGCAAGCTCACACAGAACTTGTATTTGGGGATGCCTGTCACATACATGACATCCCCCCTATACAAAAAGAATAGAAGGAGAAAGAAACCAGACCACTGAAGAAGGAAGAGAGGATGAAAAAAGGACAATGATATATAAGATGAAAGAAAACACGAATCATAATAAACCCACATGATATCTGTGTTAGGACCAAGAAAAATAAGAAGAAAGAAGAACAGCAAGAGTTAAAAAACAGAGAAGCTGAGAGACAGTGGAGGTTGAGAGGTCTGGGGGAGAAGTCTGAGAAGTGAATTTTGAGGCTTGAAGATGTTGTGGAAAATGATGAAGCTTGATTGTATTGAACTGGAGTATCTGAAGGCTGATGATCTCGAAGTTGCTGGTGGTAAACTAATTTCCTGACTGGCTACCAGCTTGGACACCACACTGGCCAGTAGGTAAGGGGGGGGGGGGGGGGAATGTGATTGAGATATTTGTTGGCTTGAGATTGGTTAAAGATTCAAGTGTAGTCCATTTTAAAAATAGTGACTTTGTGGTTCAAGGAAGCTTCAAGGGATCAAGATAAGTCTTCCATGAGATTTCTTATTTAGTACCATAGTAGATATTTAATACTTGAAACAGCCTATATAAGGACAACCACTATTATACCCATGTGAACACTTTATACAGATCCCTTCAGCCATTGAATCATTTTCGCCATGAAGTGCATTTAGTGTAGTGGCTAAAACAATCATTACTAGAGTGATATGACTTAATGCTGACATCACTTGTAAGGGTTATGTATTTATAGAGTACTGAAGTAAGGGTGTTTTGTAAATCTGGGATGACTGTAACTGGTGAGTGATGGACTGAGGGAAAGAAAACAGAGAGGGAGAGTTCCTTATATAGACAAATGTGGGGGAATCTAGCCACAAAGGGGTCCCTGGGTGATCTATTTTAGCTGGTGGGCTGGGCATGTCATATATTTGGTACATGCATAAAAAAGGTGGGGAAATGTCAAATACAGGGGTCTCTCATGGATGGGGTGCATGAGTGAAGCAATATAAAATAAAGGGGATCATTTTGCAGGGTGTGAATGCATGATTTCAAATTGATGTAAGCAGCGAAGAATTGGGTCAGGGGTCTCTCATGTATGGGGTGCATGAGTCAAGCAATTTCAAATATAGGAGACCTCTCTGAAGGGTTTGAATAAATAATGTCAGATTGATGTAAGGAGTGAATAATTTGGTTGCTCTCTCATGTATGGGGTGCATGAGTGAAGCAATGTCAAATACAGTGGAACTCTCCTCAGGGGGTGAATAAATGATGTCAGATTTATGTAAGGAGTGAAGAATTGGGTTCATACATGATACAGCTGCAAGAGGACCCTGGAAACCCTCTATAAATGGGGGTAATGTAAAATCTGGAATTTTGCCAAAATCCATGCATTTTCTGACTCAATTCATACATGTTTTATGTGTACACTCATGGGATTTTCCAGTTTTTCATCCAAGTTTATGAAAACTAGAGATTTGTAGAAACAAATTCAAGGCTTTCCCCATATAATCCAAGTATATTAAATTCTGTGAATTGTAGAAAAAAAAAACAAGCGTTATCCCTACAAATTGACCAAAAACACAAAAAAAGGCCAAGGGTTTCCCCTCCCACAAAACAGCAAGCAAAAATCAGAGTATACCCATACGAATGAAAATATTACAATGAAACAGTCACATTTACAAGAACACAAAACCAAGCCTGCACCCTGCCACCCAACGTCAGCAAGCTGATGTACCGTGGCCCACTGCCCATCCTTGTCTAGCAAGGTTAAAAGGGTCAGCCTAAATGCACTCCAAAAAAATCCCAAAAGCACTCCAAAAGTGAGTGTATGGAGTGTGCACTCCAATGATTGTTGGAGTACAGACTAGAGTACTCCAAGTCAATTGGAGTGCAGAACCGGGGACTCAACACTCTTTGGAGTGCACCACAAAGAACTCCAGTGGCCAGGAAATGTAATGAGTGCCCATGAGTCTCACTCCAGTGAAAACAACAAAAGGGGCCAAGGGAGCCCTCAAAGAGGGCAAAAGGTACTGCTAGCTTGCATGGCGGAAAAGCGCACACGCTACAGGAGGTTGTATACTGTAGAGACCTCAGGGAAATGCGCGCAGAAGAGCAGATGAGTTTTATTTCTGTCGAAGCCGTGGATATATGAGCTATTACAAGTGGAGGGGCCAGAATGTGGGACAGAAGGTGAACTATGCATATGCGATCTGGAGGGAGTGAGGGCGTGACAGGGAGAGGAAAAGTGTGACAGGGAAGGGAAAGCAGAAGAGGGAGAGACCGGTAACACTGGAACTTCAACACCCATCTGGGGACTCCATGTTTTGGGAGTACAAAATCAAGGCACTCCAACTTTTTTGGAGTGCTGGCCCCCCAAAGCCAAAAATGTGGAGTGCACGAAGTAAAAGTTTGGAGTGCATTTAGGCTGACCCAGGTTAAAAAGCAGTGAGAGGAAGACCCCCAGTCGTTAAGCACAAGGGGGGCCCACAAGTATTGCCCCACCAGACTGTGCAAGTGCAACAGCGGACAGGGGTGAGACAACCCCCCAGCTGGAAGCCAGCCCGGAGAGTTGCCTGAGGAAATATCCATACCAGGTGGCTTCTATTTACAGGCATCCAAATTATCCTCTTCAGGCACTGGCCAAGCGCCCACGCCAATGCCCCACCCAAGCCACCACAACAGTATCACCTCTCCTTGCCAGCGACTGCCATGCCGCACAACACAAACAGGCCCCTCCCACAGCATCCTGGCCATGATGTTTGGCGGTCAAATACCAGCAACCAGCCAACAATTTTGGGCCATCGCCACCTGCCCCGCACTCCCACCTTGCTTTGAATGTGCTCCCTGGCCCCCGGTCGCCACGTCGCATGTCATACACATTCCTGTTACCCGCCGTGGCATCCTGGCCCTGCCCAATACCCCCCACAACCAGTTCTTGTTGTACATACCAGCCCAATCAAATCCTGACTCAATCTGTAGCAAGCAGGCAAAAAAAGTCTTGAGATGACCTTTGCAAACATTTTCTCCTTGTAAGCTGTTTCCAACCGGGGTGTAAGGGTCCAATGGACCCTCACTGATAGACCGATAAAAAAGAGGCGCGGTGAACGAGCTATAAGCTGTCCAGATGAGTTCTAGGTCCAAACTATATGGGATTGGATTTCAGAGCTAGCCGGGAGAGATCAGTATCTCTCTATTTACAATGGATAAGGAATCAACAATGAAAAGGAGAGCGAAATCGCTGAAGTGCTTACCTAGCCAGGAGAGATCAGTATCTCTGCCGGACTAGGGAAGCAAGGGGTCGAGTATCTATAGTCATGTCCGCGCGGGGGGTCACCTAGGACTGTGACCCTTTGTGTGAAGTCCCAATCTGGAGGGGGCTTCACATGAGATAAAACCACTCGCATTTCCTGGTTCCAATTTCCTGTTCTTGAGCATTTGGGGGGACTCAAACTCCAGGTCCCAGGAATTTTTTTTGGCGGGGGAAATTTTTCCTGGAAAGTTTAACCTGGAAGACTTCCTGGAGGCGGTTTGAAACCCCCTAAGATTTCTAGGCTGTGATCTGAAGTTTACACAAAAGAGCCATCATTCACCATGCAAGCTGTTGTTCTTGTATATATTCATACAATTCCATCCTCACTCAGGCTCGGCATCAATCCTAGTAAAAGTATAATTATTGTAGCCGCGCTATCCCTTTTCACCCAAACATCCCTTGGTATACTTTTTTCTTTCCAAAGATTTTGGTCTTCTTGTTTAACTCCAGTAACTCAATATGCACTTTGTCAAGTCAATGATTAGTGCCACAGCACTTTTTGGGCTGCCCAGCGCGTTTGGTTATAAGAACTTGAGTTGACTTGTACGTATCTCTTACATAACAATGTGATGTATCCCAATGCGTTTTGCGTAACGGTCCATCTCAAATTTGGTGCATCCCAGTGGTTATGTGAGTTGAACTCCCCTCTCCAACCCAGTACCTCTTGCATGTCTTCCTACACCACAGCCGTTGTAAGACTCAAAAGAGGTTGCAAAACCCTTTTGCTGAATGGAGAAGGGGATAATGGAGGTGCAAACTCTTCCCTTCTATACTATCAGATAACAAGACCCACCAAGCTAAGCTTGGCAAGTTTTAATCAAGTGATAGGTCTGGTCTAGGAAGTTTTTCAATGACAGGTATGTGAAAGATGAGAGAGTTTTATGAGGAGTGGAAAGGGTAAAAGTTGACTTGATGTTTCCGGTGGGGATTGAACACAGGTCCTCAAGAGGGTGATATATAGAGTTGAGAAGAGTGCCTAGGCTGAGAAGGGTATATGACTCAGTTTGTAGTTGAACCAGGAACCGTGTAACTTGTGACAGGTATGTGATATGCCAACCAAGAGATATGAGAGTATGAGAATATGAGAGTGAGCTCAGTGGTTATTGCAGATATGAGGGATGATATGGTATGTTATAAGGGTTGTTATAAAGTGTAAGGATGATGATAATGACGGATGGATGGTATCTGTATAACTGGTGCCAGGTGGGTACTGAACTGAGGGAAAAGCAGCTGGGGGAGAGAGCTCCTTATATAGACAAATGTGAGGGATTTTAGCTACAAGGGGGACCCTGGATGAGGCATTTTAGCTGGCGGGCTGCGTACAAGTGGTTTCAGAAGATACTAAATACAGGCAAAAAGTGGGGTGAGAAATGAAAGATGATGTCATACTAATGCAAGGAGTGCAGAAATGGGGTCAGAAGACTGCATGCAGCTGCAAGGGGTGCATAAATGAAGCGGGGACATGTCAAATACAGAAGAAATGGGGTTGGTCACCTGCATATGCAGTGGAGATAAGTAGGTGTTTGGCTGGGGCTGAGTATGTATACCCTGGGAAAGGTGACTTGAGGGGTGTGACAGGTTGATGACTGGGGCTGGCCGTGTCCATGAGGGTCCAAGAGGGTGTAACCTCCAATCCAGCAGGGTTCCAGCAATGCTTTCAGTGGTGAATAGGGGTAAAATTGGCCGTAGAATCCATTTCTGAGGTCAATTTGGTGGTATATTGAGGCCTAGGGTGAGTAAATATATGTATGAGAAAAAACCTTTGATTTTTTACTTTTCCGTCTACCACATTGGTGCAACAGTTCTTGGGCTTTGACTTCTTTCAAGTATTTGGAATATTTGCTCGAGGGAATGTGGTATTGTTCAAAGGCTTTTTTGACAGCTAAAGAATAAGATTGCTCAGGGCCATCAACAAGATCTTCTGGCTTAAAAAAGAGGGCAGTGTGTACCTTGATCAAACGTGATCAGCTCGACGGACTTGGTCCACCACCTCTTCATCTCATTGATCTCATTGCCCAACGCGCCGCGCTCCTCAGCCTGGATGATTTCCTTTGCCCAGGCAATATTTTGATGATGAGGCTGGGCGGTTTGGAAGCCCAAGATGAAGCAATGGTTGCAGGGGTCATGGTTGGAGCTGATGAGCTTAGCGCTTTCAGCTTTGGTCTGGCCAATCAAGAGGGTCTTGAGGTCCATGATGTCCCATTGCATCCGTGCCGCTTGCATGTCGGCACCAACACTTTGCCCGCTTGGTGGCTGCATTTCTTGCCCCCCACCAGCTGGTCTTTGAAATGCACCCTGGCTACGCCAGCTTCATGACCGTCGATAGGCTCCTGTATCTGTTGTCTCCCTCGGCCACAATTGGCTTGAGGTAGTCCACAGATGGGCGGCCCATGTCGGGCTCAGACGCGTGGGCATCCCATTCTTTCCGCTTGTGTAGTTGCTGGGATTTGACAAGTCTGTGGACGGCTGTGAGCACAATGTGGTATGGATAGTCTGCTGGGTTGGGTCCGACTTCGTGCATTCTGGGCACAAAGGTGCTTGAGGCTGCCCAGCCACTGACGTAGATGCAACGGTGGGCCGCTACGCTACATTTAGTCTGTAGTTCAGCGCAGCGTAGCAGATCTAAACTACAAATGATGGGGTTTTCTGTTAGCGGACAGTTATTGCCCGCTACCGCTAACAGGCACCCCTTGAAACTACAGGGCCTCTATCGCCGCTATCAGCGCTAGCAGTGCTATTCAACCGCTAAAAAGGCTAATAGCGCTGTTAGCGCCTGTTAGTGTAGCGTAGCGGCCCGTAGCAGGCGCTACAGCTAACGGCACTGTGTCAGGAACTACGCAATGCTAAACTAGCGGATAGCGCACACCACAGATAGTTTAGCGTAGCGGCCCACCGTTGCTTGAATAGATGATTGGAAGATGATGGGCCATCTGGGATTGCTGAACTGGGTCGAGTGCGCCCATAGTCAGGACTGGCTGGTGGGTTTGTTGGGCCTCAACAATCAGTTTCCGCAGCTTCCGTGCTTGGAGGTTGGCATAGCTGTCCAGGCTGCCCCGCTTGGTGGAATACGAGCATTGAGTGTTGGCAAATCTGGGTGAGTCGAACCACTCCTGGATGGACCCAGTGAGCTGGGCAAGGTTATCAGCATGAGCTCCAGTCATGATTGGCCGGATGGTCTGGGGCTTCGAAGCAGACCGGCTGAGTCTGTGCCTCGATCATTGTGGTGTGGTAGTGCTGGGCAGTTGGCCGGAGACTGGCCGGGACTATGACACAACTCCCCCGGGGGAACAGGGCAGCGTGTATGCGCCAAAAGGGCCAGTTGTATTTAGGTTGAGGGAAATTACAGCCATTCCGAAAAAGCTTGGTTCCTTTGAAAGGAATTTCCGCTGGGAATTCCAGTGGGATTTTCCAACCTTGTATGCAAGGAAGTATCAAGGTTGGACATTTGGATATCTATGCCTACATCATTGGTATATGCAGGACACATATATCACGAGTAGGTGAGCTCAATCACTGACTTCTACTCATTTCCCCCCTTTTTTGATTCCAGAATTGGAATCCTTGACCAATTTTTACCCCGGTCTGCCATCATGATGGACGCACCCAGGTGTCAGGATGCCGGTCCCCCCGCTGCCAGCATTTTTTTTTGCTACCAAACGGCTTGGCCAGTAGCATCCTCTAAGCGGCTGCGCTTGTGGGGATGGATATCCATCTGTCCAACCTTGTTGTTGGATACACACAAGTTGGAAATTCCAAAAAGAATTTCCACTGGAAATTCCCTCCAAAGAAGCCAAGCTTTTTCGGAATGGCTGTAGGTGGACAAATACAATAAAACAACACCACACAGCAATACGAAGCACGTCTAAGGAACTAAACGTTCAAAAAAAGAAAAAAGGATGACAATGGGAGGGAGAAAACCATGAGATTTAAATACTATGATGAGCTGAGGAGAATTGAGTGGAAGAACTAGCAGGGCCTTTGACCCATCGAACCACAGCCAGTTTGAAATCCCTGCACAGGTCCTTCGCATCCTCCAGCAACTCTTCAAGGTCCCCGCCTTCATCAGTCTCATCTTGTCCATTGTCCTCATCATCATCATCCTCTTCGCCGTGGCGCGCGGAAGAGGGGTCATCATCAAGTCGCAAGCTCCGGCCCGGCCGGCGAGCACCAGTCTTCGAGCCCCCGTTTGCCTCGTACCTCAGCAGATCTTTCAGCGTAATCAACCCGACTAACGATCCATTAGACTCGACCAAGACCATCCGAGGCCTAGGATGAAGACGACAGCCACTTCATCAGCCATCGATTCAAAAACCCGATCCAAAAGCAAAATCAAAACCCACCCGATCTTCTTGAAGAGTGAGACGACCATCTCGAGCGGTTGTTTTGGATTGACTCGGACTGGAGTCGGGTTGACAAGATAGGAGAGATCAAGCCGCTCGAACATCCGACTCCGTCCTGATTCGACCCCCTCCTCAGACCCTTCATCCCCTCCTCCGCCTTCACACTCCCTCTCTTTGCCTGTCTTTCGTGAAAGGACCACAATCACGTCTTCTGAAAACCTCGTCAATGTCGCATCATCTAACAAAAACCAATCAAATCATAACATCGCATCAATACAATGGTCCCACAGAGAGAGAAAAGGAGGGGGGCACTAAACTGATAGTTTTTGTGAGATCAGCGGACGAGACGTAGCCCAGGATAGACAGATCGAGCGCATCAGAGACGACAGGCCAGCCGGAGAAGCCCTTAATGCGCCCATTGCGTTCGGTCCCAAGGATGGTCTTGAGTTCGTGTAGGGGGAGCTGTCTAGGCAAGGCTAAGGCGGTACTATGAGGATGAAGATGGCCTGAACTCGCCGAGAAATCGACCCGATGGGTCTCATTGGCAAGCTTCACCCCATGCGTCCGACCTGTCATCACCGCCCCAACGGCCAGTCCGTGCAAATGATCTTCTTTTTCAAGACAGGGGAAACCGTTCATGTGGATCATCTTGTCTGCGATTCCTCCGTGCCCTTTAACCAGCTGATCGGAGACTGCTTTGGTGACCAAAAGAACTACCTATAAAAGATAATCAAACATCACTCATATAAGACTTTGTGTTGGATAGAAAGATGTTTACCATTGTGGGTAAGATATAAGTCAAGGCCCCAGTGAGCTCGAACATGATCACCACGACCGAGACGGTGATCCGCATTATTCCTCCGAGGGCAGCGGCAGAGCCCAGCAAGGCGTAAGTGCCAGGCGTGATACACGGCTTCTCAGGATCACAGGAGGAGAACATTGCCCAATGGGGAAACGCCCTAGGAGTCAAGCGCAACAATAAATGATCAAATGCTTGCTATGTGAGACGATTGGGGAATGTCTGCTGCAAAGGATAGAGAGCGAAATGAGCTTTTGGTCTTACCGGTAAAGAGCCTTCACGAGGATGCCTAACATCCGGCCAAATGTGGCACCGACGGCCATTGAGGGAATGAATATCCCAGCGGGAACCCGGCAGCCAAAAGAAAGTACCACTAGACACGCTCTGATGACTGTTGCAAGCAGTAGTGAGTTGACCATCTGCCACTGAGCCCAAGACCTTTTCGCGATAAGAAATGAGCATGAAGCCAAGAGAAAAGGGGTGATGATCAGATCAACTGGAGAATGAAAGTGATTGACGAGTGCACTCACTGACACAAACCGTCGTAGTCTCCGCCGCCTTCACATTCACGGAACAAGATCTCGAGACTTTCAGTCATATCGATCCTCAGAAACATGTTGAAGTATCCGATGATTGCCGTCAGACCGGCGAGGAAGATAGCCTCGGAGATCGCTGAGTTGGCCAGATGACGCCGTCTGAAAACGGCCACTTGCAGGTTGTACTTCGTCACAAACGCCCCATAAAGGCCCCCGAAGAGGCCGATCAACACAAAAAATCCTAACTCGAAAAAGTGCCAGTCTCGGTCGTACGACACTTGAAACAGGACCAGCTTTCCCGTCCGGAATGGGTTGACGGCCTGCATGCCCATTTTCCGTGATTTCAGTGGGTTCTGCTCTGTTCTGTGCATTTACCGAATATCACAGATAGGGAGCCAACTGACTGATAGGGTGACTGTCGCAATCAACGCACAGAAGAAGCTTCGCCACATGGTTTTGATCGGAAAGGAGATCGTCATTTCCTAAGATAGTAAGAATAAGGTCGCCACCAAAAAAAAAAGGCAGAGTTGTTAGAAAGGTGGACAATCAAAACAGAAAACAGATAAATAGATTTGAAGAAAGAGAAGTAGAGTGACCCAACTGATTCATACCTCAAAAGCAAACAATACGCCACCGACCGGACTACCAAACGCGACCGCGACGCCAGCTGCGCTAGCGGCGGTGACGAGTTCCCTCATTTTGCGGCGACTCTTGCTGAAGCGCTGGAACTGATTAGCGAGGACGAAGCCGATGGAAGCGGCCATATGGACGCTGGGCCCTTCTTTTCCGATGCTGAGGCCACTAGCGATAGCGAGGGGGAGGGTGAGGCTCTTGATGGCGAGGGTAGGGAAGCTGAGGAAGCCGGGCTTGTCGAAGCCTGAGAGGATGCATTTGATTTCTGAGATGCCTGAGCCGGCGGCGGCGGGTGCGAAGCTCTTGACCAGCTTGGCCGACGCGTAGGCGAACAGGACGCAATAGAACACATAGGCCAGGTAGCGCACCGGCCCGAACCGCGTCCATGTCTGCCAGTCCTCGCACCCCTCCTCCGTCCCCCCCGCCCCGATCACCCCACTCGCTCCACCCAGGCCGATCATCACTTCTTCCCGCGAATGTGTGCTTCGCTCGATCTCCCAGCAACAGAACTTCTCGTTCAGCCACCATCCCTGCTGACAATATCCCATCTTCAGATTCGATAACCACGCAGTGATGATCGAGATCAACGCCGCATTCAGCCCGATCGTCGCTCCTATACACAACATTCCTGGTTATTCCTGCACATCCGTGCCTACAGTGGTGGATGCTCCGCTTACCTACTAACCCTACTACCAGCCAACTCTGCGCTGAGCCGTACAGATTCACGATAGATTTAATGGGCGCCGAGCTGGAGTGATAGCGGTATTCGAACTTGCGCCGATTGCGTTCCCGAAAAGCATCCTGAAACCAATCTGTGTGTGGCAGGCAAAAAACCAACGCCGTGTTAGTGTGGGGTAAGATAGCAGTGCATTTGGGACGGACCGATGGTAGTGAATTCCAGGAATCTGTCTGGACGCGTTGAGGAGCTCGACGAGGCCATCGAGCCGATAACAGGTGGATGCCGTGGATCAAGCTGGCGGCCTGGTTCGATATGGTCCGGACTCCGATCGCTTGATATGTAATTGGATGGCCTGGCTGAGTTCTGCCGTCGGGTGATTGGTTGTTGTTCAGGATGCAAATGGGTCGGGTCGACCCGGAGGCGACCCGAGACCCGGCGGGTCTCGGGTCGGGTTCGGTCAGCCTGACAGCTGAAAAACCAATTTCCGACCCGACCCGGCAAGACCCGATTGTCAATCGGGTTCGGGTTTGGGCAGGCCGATTCCACTTCGGGTCGGCCCGATGACCCGACTATGACCCGATTGAGTCAGCTGTAATCGCCGATCGGTGACTTAAGTCTGAGATATCTGATATCCCCTCAACCCACAGTCACACAATCACCCATCCTGCGCCGAGTCCCAACCATGCGACGGTCCAAGAGGAAACAACCGGCCGCGGTAAATTCCAGTTCGTCTGATGAAGAGTCTCCGATCGAGGTTTCCCAATCCCAAGTCACCACCAAGGGCCAGTCTCAGCCGCCAAGCACTCAAGAGGTTGCAAAAACCACCGAAAAGGATCCTGAACCATCAAGTGCGCAAGAATCTCAATCTACCAGTCGAAATTTGAAAAAACAAAAGACGACGAGCGACATTTGGGAGCACTTCACCAAAAAAGAATCCGGCAAGTCTCCTTGTTTTTGTGTTTGTGGGGGCCACTTTTGAAGAAGCTTTCTGATAATTTTCTTTTTTTAACAGGTCAGGGTACCAAGGCACACTGTCATTACTGCCAAGACCAACTCGAGGGTAAGAGCTCCAACGGCACCAAGCACCTATGGCGTCACCTCGAACGTTGCAGCTCCTACCTCACCTCCAGCAAGCAAACCATGTTGAAACTCTCGGCACCCGCGGATGGATCAAAACCAACCAACTGGATATTCTCTCAGACGACCTCGCGCGAGCTTCTTGTCAAAATGGTTATTGCTCACAAACAGCCATTCGTCTTTGTCAAACAGCCGCTATTCCGCGCCTTTGTCGCCTCACTACAACCAAAGTTCAAATTCTTTACTCGAACGACCCTCAAGACCGAAGTAATGGCTTTATACAACTCGATGAAGGAAAAGCTAGCTGTTGAGATTTCTGGTGTAGATCGAGTTGCCTTAACAACTGATCTCTGGACCTCGTCTAACCAGTCACCTTATATGGTAATTTTGGCTCATTTTATTTCGTCGGACTGGACGCTGAAGACTCACATCATATCCTTTAAGGAGCTTCTCACTCCTCACACTGGTGTCGCTATCGCTGAACAACTCGTCAACGTGATGAACAAATGGAAAATATTGGATAAGGTGGCATCTATCACCGTCGATAATGCCGCAAGCAACGACTCCGCAATCACTCGAGTAATATCGTCTATTTCAGCCCGGAGAAGTCTTCCCCTTGAAATGAAAGGAATTTATTTCCATGTCCGATGTCTTGCGCACGTTATTAACTTGGTCGTGAAGGATGGCCTGAAGATCTTCTCCGAAGCTATCAACAAGATTCGGGACAGCGTTCGTTACACCAAGAGCACCCCTTCGCGTAAACAATCCTTCAAGGAGGCGATCGATCTTGTTGGAATGGACCAGCGAGCTCTCCCATCAGTCGATGTTCCCACCCGCTGGAACTCCACTTTCCTCATGATCAAGTCGGCCCTCCCGTATAAGGAAGCGTTTGATCAGCTCGCCATTCAAGACGCTAACTACACTCATTGTCCTAACTCAACCGAGTGGGAGGAGATTTCAACTATGAAGGATTTCTTGTCTGTTTTCCACTCGGGTACATCATTTCTTCTTTGTGATCATTGAATTCCCACAGATCAATTAGCTGACATTTCATTCACTGCTTGTTTGATTTAGCTACTTTAAAACTTGGAATGACACGATACCCTACTGCACATCTTGCCTATAAAACGATGAAGAAGATTGACAAACAGCTCAAAGAATCCCGAGAAAATGGCTCGCCCGAAATAATCGAAATGATCCAGCTGATGCAAGAAAAATTCGACAAGTACTGGCTTCCGATGGAAGACTTCACGGCAATCAACCAGGTTTTCGATCCCCGTTGCAAGTTCCAGCGCATAGAATTTATTCTATCTGAAGAGGTTGGCGAAGATCAAGCTACACTCACCATCAACAGAATCAGAAAAACCCTTGCCAGCTGGTTCGATGACGTGATTGGCAACAAAAACAAGCTTTTCTCCAAAATTCACTCGAGCCTCGATTGCAATGGAAACAACTTGACCATTCAAAACGACGCTACTGCTGATGAAGATGATCAGCGCTTTGAGCAATACCTCAAGAGGAAGAAGGTGGCCCAATCGGTATCTACTACGGCTGAGCTTGACTTGTATCTCCAGGAGCCTCCAATTCTCATTGAATTGGCTAATTTTTCGGTCCTCACCTGGTGGAGCACCCACACCGATCGATTCCCAACACTCGCCATACTTGCAAAATCTGTTTTAATGACTCCGATGACTTCGATCGCATCAGAATCAGCATTCTCCACAGGTGGAAGAGTCCTTGGCAGTAATCGAACCCGAATGCAACCAAACACTCTTGAAGCACTTGTATGCGCGCAAAACTGGATCCGCGCTGAAGAGGGGATCATAATGAACGAAGATGATGACTTTGATAATGTATCTGAGTCTGTTTCTGGCTCATCATAGTATCTTTTCTTTGATTTTATCCTCATAGGCTCCCCTGTTGTATATACACGAATGCACCAGGACCAGATTGCTGAAAATTGGCACAATCTTATTTCCTTTCTCATTCAACGGCCCAAAACGCTCGGGTCACCCCTGACCCGACCCTGACCCGACCCGACCCGCTGCATCCTTAATCGGGTTCGGGTTTGGGCAGCCTGTTTGAGATTTTGACCCGACCCGCCCCGACCCGAGATTTACCTCGGGTCGGGTTCGGGCACTGTTTTCCGACCCGAACCCGACCCGTTTACATCCTGAGTTGTTGTCCCTTGGTTGGTCGATCGGGTATCCCCGGAGGACACCCCATTCCCAGTTCCAACAACGCCACGGGCTGTGCCACCCACATGGGGATTTTTTTTTTGGTGTATCATACATACTATTTATGGTGTTCAAAGTTGGTTTGCATAATTTTATACATGCATAAATCATAAAAATATGTTGGTGAGGAAATTTTGTATTACATAATCAAACAGTTATATCCCCTGCAAAAAAGATTTTATGATTTTATGATTTATGCATGCATAAAATTATGCAAACCAACTTTGAACACCATAATTGTGTTTTGAAAAAAGCTTGGACACTTTTACACGACTAGTTCTACAGTGGAAAGTCTAAAAGCTACACTTTTGGGGTCTGGGAGGCACTATTAGTTGGATATGAGCAGAATCTGTGGGTGAACCCCATTTTTGGAATACATCAAGTGAAGTTGATGTTTTTGTGATGGAGGGGGGGATTGCTCAACTGTCCAAGAATTATTCAAAACACAATACATAGGCCCTGTTTGGCACCAATATAATCAGCGATGTATTTCACAGATTATATTGCTGAAATACCGATGGTGTTTGGCGGAGCAATATATCCAATTTCCTGTAATTACATTATTACCCCTCGATACAGCAATAGCGAAAAAGCTTGCGGGTGGGCGAGGCTGAAAATCCAACAGACAAAAATTTTTGCTTCAGCCCCGCCCCCTGTATTCTTCCAAATCTTCTCAACTTCCAGCCCCTTTGCACTCGACCATATCCCATATTGCCTCCCACCTCCGCCATCAGAAATGGCCCCCGACCGAATTCCCCCCGCCGGACCCAACCACTGCCCAGCCGCCAGCCAGGAACTGATCCAGCAGCCGCCCAATTTTTTTTTTTCACCGGTGAGTTGGCCCCCTTTTTCCGCATCCATGATCAATCTTGATCACTCACGTCCGCTCTGCAACTGCCCAGCCGCTGCAAGACATCCCAGCCACCACCCAGGATCCCATCCAGCACCCCCCCGGCCCCCCAAAAAAATTCAACGGTGAGCCGCCTTTTTCGCATCCTTTGACCGCCGCATCAACCACTGACCAGAGGTTGTTTGCTCCCTCCTTGTCCCCGGCCCAATTTTGTAGCTGCTGCCTGATTATTGTGAGTGTAGTTTTTTATCCTCCCCACCCCGCCCCGCAAACCATTGCTGACTCAAATCGTACCCCCAGACAATGTCAATTCCATCATCCAACAACCGATTCAGCGTCACCCGCTGAGCGGACCCGCTGCCGTTCGCCAATGTGCATGGCGAGCCGCAAGAGTCATACCTGCTGCCGAGTCAGCCGCCTGACTCTCAGGCGCAGGCCTGCCGGTTGTTCTTCGAGGATGGCGACCCAGCGGCGGCAGCGAATTCCACTGAACGAACCGCGCCCGCGCCCAACGGGGGCCGACCCGTCCCAGCAACTCCTGGCGCTCCCCATCAACCCGGCCGCGGGCCACCCTCCACCCCAGCTACCCGGGTGATCACCGTGGAGCATCATGTGTTCATCCGAACCCCTGCTGGCCAGCTAGCTCTGGCCAATCCAACCGCCCCCATCGCCTCAACCACCAAGATTTGGGAGCGGGTCATTCCAAAGGGCGAGGCAGTGCTGAAGACAATCCTCCAGCACACCACCTGGCCCGATTTCAAGACGAACTGCATTGCGGCAATTGATGCGACGATCCCCCTCCTCAGCAAGCACCTCCTCTCTTGCGAGGAAGAAGGCCTGCTCAAGTGGCAGGGGATTATCCCGAGGGACGAGGTGTACGGCAAGGGAGTCAACGCGATGATCATGGCACCCGATGATTTTTGTGCATTTGTTGATGCGTGCCTCGGCAACCCGTTGCGCAAGGTGTTGGTGAAGGTCTCAATGGCGGACCCGGGAAAGGTGGCAAAGGCCCTAGAGGTGGTGAGTCTGCTCCTTCACTCTTTTCTCCTCCCCACCTCTCAATCATGTACATCACTAACCACTATTCCTTGCACACGCTGGCCTTCCCAGGAACGCGCCCAGCGTGATAGCTTGGAAATGGGCTACCACTACAAACATGGATGAATTTGGGAAGGCATATATTGATCAATATGGCATATATTGATCGTATTATATTGATCATTTTTTTTTCGGACATACTTCGCGCACTGTGAAAAACACTTTGCGCACTGCACAGTGCGCGAATTCCCAAACACTTCGCGCACTGCGGGTAAAATACGCAACTTTTTGAAGCTTTTTTTTGACCAATCAATAGACAGGCTTCTCATTGGCCTCTCTGAATTTTTTGGGAGTTTTTTGAAGCATTCTTCTACGTTAAAAAAATCATTAAAAACCAGCAGAAATGTAGGATTTGGGCGCCTAAAAAACAAGGTTCTCATAGCCCCAAAATTCCAAATCATTTATTGAGTAATGAAACATGCAAGAACACCTACTTCAGAAGTTTTTAGCCACTTTTTGCAAGAATACAGGTCTGAAAAATCAGGATAATTTAGATGCAATGTGCTAATATGTGGTGAAGTTTGTTATTTTTCAGACCCGTATGCTTGCACAAAGTGGCTGGAAACTTTTGAAGTAGCTTTTCTTACATGTTTCAGTACTCAATAAATTATTTGAAATTTTTGGGCTATGGGAACCTTGTTTTTTAGGCGCCCAAATCCTACATTTCTTCTGGTTTTCAATGATTTTTTTTAACATAGAAGAATGCTTCGAAAAACTCCCAAAAAATTCAGAGAGGCCAATGAGAGGCCTGTCTATTGATTGGTCAAATAAAATCTTCAAAAAGTTGTGTATTTTACCCGCAGTGCGCGAAGTGTTTGGGAATCCGCGCACTGTGCAGTGCGCGAAGTGTTTTTCGCAGTGCGCGAAGTATGTCCGTTTTTTTTTTTTTGAAATTTCCCTTTAATTTGTTTCCTTCCTGCAACATTATAACCCTTCTATCATCTCTCTTTCTCTTGATTTCCTCCTTTCTTAGTTTTCAACCATAGTAAAAGCTTCATTTTGTTGCCAGATCAAATAGGTCATTTGTACATACTCATATGAATTATTCCTGAGAAAAAATAGTCTATTAAGTCAGGCAGGGAGGGGAAGGGGGGAGGAGGAATGGGGAGGCATGAATTATTGTCACTTGAACCTTGCAGAAGTGTTGAAATATACTTTCCAAAAAAAAAAAAAAAAAACAATCAGTCTCGATATATCATGCTACATCAATTTTGTTCATATTTAATGGCTTGTATATATGACTCATCATATCCAATATCATAAATTTCTACTAGGCCTGGGATTGATTTAACATTTGTACCAGATTTGAGTAAGGTGTCTTATATCATAGAAGAACTCCCACGCGGCACTGAGATATAGTGGGAGAAACACCAGGAAACTACCAAATCAGTGATATTTGGCAACTGATCACATTGTGGTTGCTACATTTGGAGGTTTTGAGGTCATTAGAGGTACACCATGATCCGTTGAGGCCATTTGGTCATTTTTGTACCAATATCATGGAAGAACTCCCACACTGCGCTGAGATATAGTGGCAGGAACACCAAGAAACTACCAAATTAGTCATATTTGGCAACTGATTACATTGTGGCTGCTACATTTGAAGGTTTTGAGGTCATTCAAGGTAAACAATGATCCCTTGAAGCCATTTGATCATTTTTGTACCAATATCATGGAAGAACTCCCATGCTGCGCTGAGATATAGTGGCAGAAACACCAAGAAACTACCAAATTAGTGATATTTGGCAACTGATCACATTGTGGCTGCTACATTTGGGGGTTTTGTGGTCATTCAAGGTACACAATGAACCTTTGAGGGAATGTGAACATTTTGGTACCAATATCATGGAAGAACTCCCATGCTGCGCTGAGATATAGTGGCAGAAACACCAAGAAACTACCAAATTAGTGATATTTGGCAACTGATCACATTGTGGCTGCTACATTTGGGGATTTCCTGGTCATTCAAGGTACAAAATGAATCTCTGAGGGAATATGATAATTTTTTTAGGAATATCATGGAAGAACTCCCATGCTGCGCTGAGATATAGTGGCAGAAACACCAAGAAACTAGCAAATTAGTGATATTTGGCAACTGATCACATTGTGGCTGCTACATTTGGACGTTTTGAGGTCATTTAAGGTACACCATGATCCCTTGAGTCCATTTGATCATTTTTGTACTAATATCATGGAAGAACTCCCATGCTGCGCTGAGATATAGTGGCAGAAACACCAAGAAACTACCAAATTAGTGATATTTGGCAACTGATCACATTGTGGATGCTACATTTGGGGGTTTTGTGGTCATTCAAGGTACCCAATGAATCTTTGAGGGCATGTGAAAATTTGGGTACCAATATCATGAAAGAACTCCCATGGTGTGCTGAGATATAGTGGCAGAAACACCAAGAAACTACCAAATTAGTGATATTTGGCAACTGATCACATTGTGGCTGCTTCATTTGGGGGTTTTGTGGTCATTCAAGGTACTCAATGAACCTTTGAGGGAATGTGAACATTTTGGTACCAATATCATGGAAGAACTCCCATGCTGCGCTGAGATATAGTGGCAGAAACACCAAGAAACTACCAAATTAGTGATATTTGGCAACTGATCACATTGTGGCTGCTACATTTGGGGTTTTGTGGTCATTCAAGGTACAAAATGAATCTCTGAGGGAATGGAACATTTTGTTACCAATATCATGGAAGAACTCCCACGCTGCGCTGAGATATAATGGCAGAAACACCAAGAAACTGCCAAATTAGTCATATTTGGCAACTGATCACATTGTGGCTGCTAAATTTGAAGGTTTTGAGGTCATTCAAGGTACACCATGATCCCTTGAGACCATTTGATCATTTTTATACCAATATCATGGAGAAAATCCCATGCTGCGCTGAGATATAGTGGCAGAAACACCAAGAAACTGCCAAATTAGTGATATTTGGCAACTGATCACATTGTGGCTGCTACATTTGGGGTTTTTGTGGTCATTCAAGGTACACAATAAATCTTTGAGGGCATGTGAACATTTTGGTACCAATACCATGGAAGAACTCCCATGCTGCGCTGAGATATAGTGGCAGAAACACCAATTAACTAGCCAATTAGTGATATTTGGCAACTGATCACATTGTAGCTGCTACATTTGGGGGTTTTGTGGTTGTTCAAGGTACAAAATGAGTCTTTGAGGGCATGAGAACATTATGTTACCAATATCAGGGAAGAACTCCCATGCTGCGCTGAGATATAGTGGCAGAAACACCAAGAAACTACCAAATTAGTGATATTTGGCAACTGATCACATTGAGGCTGCTACATTTGGGGTTTTTGTGGTCATTCAAGGTACCCAAGGAATCCTTTAGGGCATGTGAGCATTCTGGTACCAATATCATGGAAGAACTCCCATGCTGCGCTGAGATATAGTGGCAGAAACACCAAGAAACTACCAAATTAGTGATATTTGGCAACTGATCACATTGTGGCTGCTACATTTGGGGTTTTTGTGGTCATTCAAGGTACCCAAGGAATCCTTTAGGGCATGTGAACATTTTGGTACCAATATCATGGAAGAACTCCCATGTTGCACTGAGATATAGTGGCAGAAACACCAAGAAACTACCAAATTAGTGATATTTGGCAACTGATCACTTGGTGGCTGCTACATTTGGACGTTTTGAGGTCATTCAAGGTACACATTGATCCCTCGAGGCCATTTGATCATTTTTGTACCAATATCATGGAAGAACTCCCACACTGCGCTGAGATATAGTGGCAGAAACACCAAGAAACTACCAAATTAGTGATATTTGGCAACTGATCACATTGTGGCTGCTACATTTGGGGGTTTTGTGGTCATTCAAGGTAAACCATGATCCCTTGAAGCCATTTGATCATTTTTGTACCAATATCATGGAAGAACTCCCATGCTGCGCTGAGATATAGTGGCAGAAACACCAAGAAACTACCACATTAGTGATATTTGGCAACTGACCACATTGTGGCTGCTACATTTGGGAGTTTTGTGGTCATTCAAGGTACACAATGAACCTTTGAGGGAATATGAACATTTTGGTACCAATATCGTGGAAGAACTCCCACGCTGCGCTCAGATATAGCGGCAGAAACACCAAGAAACTACCAAATTAGTGGTATTCTAGATTTGGGCGTTTTGAGGTCATTCAAGGTACGCAATGTTCCCTTGAGGGGATTTGGGCGTTTTGAGGTCATTCAAGGTACGCAATGTTCCCTTGAGGGCATTTGATCATTTTTATACCAATATCATGGAAGAACTCCCACACTGCGCTGAGATATAGTGGCAGAAACACCAAGAAACTACGAAATTAGTGATATTTGGCAACTGATCACATTGTGGCTGCTACATTTGGGGGTTTTGTGGTCATTCACTGTATCAATGAATCTCTGAGGGCATGTGAAGATTTTGGTTTCAATATCATGGAAGAACTCCCACACTGCCCTGAGATATAGTGGCGGAAACACCAAGAAACTACCAAATTAGTCATATCTGGCAACTGATCACATTGTGGCTGCTACATTTGGACGTTTTGCGGTTGTGATCTGTTGCCAAATATGACTAATTTGGTAGTTTCTCGATTTTTCTGCCACTATATCTCAGCGCAGCATGGGAGTTCTTCCATGATATTGGTACAAAAATGATCAATGGCCTCAACGGATCACAGTTTACCTTGAATGACCACAAAACACCCAAATGTAGCAGCCACAATGTGATCAGTTGCCAAATCTCACTATTTTGCTAGTTTCTTGGTGTTTCTGCCACTATATCTCAGCGCAGCATGGGAGTTCTTTCATGATATTGGTACCAAAATGTTCACATGCCCTCAAAGATTCATTGTGTTCCTTGAATGACCAAAAAACCCCCAAATGTAGCAGCCACAATGTGATCAGTTGCCAAATATCACTAATTTGGTAGTTTCTTGGTGTTTCTGCCACTATATCTCAGCGCAATGTGGGAGTTCTTGCATGATATTGGTACTAAAATGATCAAATGGCCTCAAGGGATCTTTGTATACCTTGAATGACCACAAAACCCCTAAATGCAGCAGCCACAATGTGATCAGTTGCCAAATATCACTAATTTGGTAGTTTCTTGGTGTCTCTGCCACTATATCTCAGCGCAGCATGGGAGTTCTTCCATGATATTGGTACAAAAATGATCAAATGGCCTCAAGGGATCATAGCTTACCTTGAATGACCTCAAAACCTCCAAATGTAGCAGGCAAAATGTGATCAGTTGCCAAATATGACTAATTTGGTAGTTTCTTGGTGTTTCTGCCACTATATCTCAGCGCAGCATGGGAGTTCTTCCATGATATTGGTACCAAAATGTTCACATGCCCTCAAAGATTCATTGTGTACCTTGAATGACTACAAAACCCCCAAATGTAGCAGCCACAATGTGATCAGTTGCCAAATATTGCTAATGTCAGCCTCAGAGTCAACACAGCTGACCTAAAAGCTGCCTTTTCTACCTTTCTACAAATGAATTACTTCATATCTTTTTCATCTTAAGAGATAACCTTGTTTTGACTTCATATTCTGTTTTCCCATGCAATTTTAACCCTAGTTACAACTTACCACTTCTTTGTAACTCTACTCCTTCCCTGAGTACTTGAGTTATGGCGCGCATGCGCAGTTGTGACGTGGCAGCGCTACCAGGCGCGCCAACCACTTGTACATATGTAATTATGTAAGCAAACTCTGAAAATTTTTGAAGTCTGGATCTCCCACTGCCTGAGGAGGATCTACAGACTTCAGCACACCAGAACCATACCCCAGAGACATCCAGGATCACTAACCAGAGGCCACTTCACTCCCAGTATCACCACAGGATATTGACAGTAAGTACCCTCTTCTACTGACCTTGTTTATCTCAGAGGAAAATCTGTTGCTCTTGACTGCTCTCTCCCTGCTTCTGTTTCTCTCTTCTGCATCAAAAGATTCACAGGTTATCTCTTGTTAAGACCTTTAAAACCAGAGCAGAGTAGTCATCCTACTTCTGAATCCCACCACCGTTTCCTTGGTGAGAGTGGAGACTGTTGCATTTCTAGCACAGTTGGCAGCCTACTTTGCCAGGTAGAGCTTGGCCCATATTAAATCATAATTAAAACAGATCAAGTTTCACTCTTCTATTTCTCTTCTCTCCACTGCTTGTATTTCTTTATCCCAAGAAATTCAATCAGTGTCCCCCTTTTTTCTTGTGTCCTGTTGTCACATAAGAGACTCAGGCTCACAGCTAATTTGGTAGTTTCTTGATGTTTCTCCCACTATATCTGAGCGCAGCGTGGGAGTTCCTCCATGATATTGGTACAAAATTGATCAAATGGCCTCAAGGGATCATGGCTTACCTTGAATGACCTCAAAACCTCCAAATGTAGCAGCCACAATGTGATCAGTTGCCAAATATGACTGTTTTGGTAGTTTCTTGGTGTTTCTGCCACTATATCTCAGTGCAGCTTGGGAGTTCTTCCATGATATTGGTACAAAAATGATCAAATGGCCTCAAGGGATCATGGTGTACCTTGAATGACCTCAAAACGTCCAAATGTAGCAGCCACAATATGATCAGTTGCCAAATATGACTAATTTGGTAGTTTCTTGGTGTTTCCGCCACTATATCTCAGGGCAGCGTGGGAGTTCTTCCATAATATTGAAACAAAAATCTTCAAATGCCCTCAGAGATTCATTGATACAGTGAATGACCACAAAACCCCCAAATGTAGCAGCCACAATGTGATCAGTTGCCAAATATCACTAATTTCGTAGTTTCTTGGTGTTTCTGCCACTATATCTCAGTGCAGTGTGGGAGTTCTTCCATGATATTGGTATAAAAATGATCAAATGGCCTCGTGGGAACATTGTGTACCTTGAATGACCTCAAAACGTCCAAATGTAGCAGGCACAATGTGATCAGTTGCCAAATACCACTAATTTGGTAGTTTCTTGGTGTTTCTGCCGCTATATCTGAGCGCAGCGTGGGAGTTCTTCCACGATATTGGTACCAAAATGTTCACATGCCCTCAAAGATTCATGGTGTACCTTGAATAACCACAAAACCCCCAAATGTAGCAGCCACAATGTGATCAGTTGCCAAATATCACTAATTTGGTAGTTTCTTGGTGTTTGCCACTATATTTCAGCGCAGCGTGGGAGTTCTTCCATGATATTGGTATAAAAATGATCAAATGCCCTCAAGGGAACATTGCGTACCTTGAATGACCTCAAAACGTCCAAATGTAGCAGGCACAATGTGATCAGTTGCCAAATACCACTAATTTGGTAGTTTCTTGGTGTTTCTGCCGCTATATCTGAGCGCAGCGTGGGAGTTCTTCCACGATATTGGTACCAAAATGTTCACATGCCCTCAAAGATTCATGGTGTACCTTGAATAACCACAAAACCCCCAAATGTAGCAGCCACAATGTGATCAGTTGCCAAATATCACTAATTTGGTAGTTTCTTGGTGTTTCTGCCACTATATCTCAGCACAGCATGGGAGTTCTTCCATGATATTGGTATAAAAATGATCAAATGCCCTCAAGGGAACATTGCGTACCTTGAATGACCTCAAAACGTCCAAATCTAGCAGGCACAATGTGATCAGTTGCCAAATACCACTAATTTGGTAGTTTCTTGGTGTTTCTGCCGCTATATCTGAGCGCAGCGTGGCAGTTCTTCCACGATATTGGTACCAAAATGTTCATATTCCCTCAAAGGTTCATTGTTTACCTTGAATGACCACAAAACCCCCAAATGTAGCAGCCACAATGTGGTCAGTTGCCAAATATCACTAATGTGGTAGTTTCTTGGTGTTTCTGCCACTATATCTCAGCGCAGCATGGGAGTTCTTCCATGATATTGGTACCAAAATGATCAAATGGGGTCAAAGATTCATTGTGTACCTTTAATGACCACAAACCCCCAAATGTAGCAGCCACAATGTGATCAGTTGCCAAATATCACTAATTTGGTAGTTTCTTGATGTTTCTCCCACTATATCCGAGCGCAGCGTGGGAGTTCTTCCACGATATTGACACCAAAATGTTCACATGCCCTCAAAGATTCATGGTGTACCTTCAATGACCACAAAACCCCCAAATGTAGCAGCCACAATGTGATCAGTTGCCAAATATCACTAATTTGGTAGTTTCTTGGTGTTTCTAGTGCCACTATATCTCAGCGCCGCATGGGATTTCTTCCATGCTATTGGTACCAAAATTTTAACATGCCCTCAATGGTTCATTGGGTACCTTGAATGACCACAAAACCCCCAAATGTAGCAGCCACAATGTGATCAGTTGCCAAATATTGCTAATTTGGTAGTTTCTTGATGTTTCTCCCACTATATCTGAGCGCAGCGTGGGAGTTCTTCCACGATATTGGTACCAAAATGTTCAAATGCCCTCAAAGATTCATGGTGTACGTTGAATAAACACAAAACCCCCAAATGTAGCAGCCACAATGTGATCAGTTGCCAAATATCACTAATTTGGTAGTTTCTTGGTGTTTCTGCCACTATATCTCAGCGCAGTGTGGGAGTTCTTCCATGATATTGGTAACAAAATGATCAAATGGCTTCAAGGGATCATTGTTTACCTTGAATGACCACAAAACCCCCAAATGTAGCAGCCACAATGTGATCAGTTGCCAAATATCACTAATTTGGTAGTTTCTTGGTGTTTCTGCCACTATATCTCAGCGCAGTGTGGGAGTTCTTCCATGATATTGGTACAACAATGATCAAATGGCCCCAAGGTATCATGGTTTACCTTGAATGACCTCAAAACCTCCAAATGTAGCAGCCACAATGTGATCAGTTTCCAAACATGACTAAGGCCCCGTTTGGACTCCCAGTGTTATATGATAAATTGCATCATAATATACATACCACCCAATGTGCAATCCAACTGTAATAAAGCCAATCAAGAAATGATTAGATTTATAACATGGCTGTTTGGTGCATCCGCTCCAGAATAATGTCGGAGTCCATTTATAACAGGCTGTTTGGAGAGCAGACAGTATCATACATGTACACACACCTAGTACACATCTCGATGACCTGTTCAACTGGATATCCGGAGGAGTAACACCCTCTCGATGACCGGTCATCTGGTCATCGAAAAGGACTTCACCTCTCAATGACGGGTCAACCGGTCATCGAAGAGGACCTAACCTCTGGATGAATGATTCGGCCGGCCATCCAGATGAGTTCACCTCTCGATGACTGGTTGATTGATCATCAAGAGGTCAAGTCCTCTTCGATGAACGGTCCATCAAGAGCGTTCAGCTCTGACCGGCCATCCAGAGGAATTCAGCTCTTGATAACCGGTTGATCGGTCATCAAGAGCTAAACTCCTCTTTGATGAACGGTCCATCAGGAACGTCTCTTGGTCCATCAAGAACGTTCACCTCTCTTGATGTCCGGTTGATTGGACATCGACAGATGAACTCCCCTCGATGACCGGTCAACCGGACATCGAGAGAGCTGAACTCCTCTCGATGTCCGGTTGAGAGAGCTGAACTCCTCTCAATGACCGGTCAACCGGACATCGAGAGAGCTGAACTCCTCTCAATCATCCGTTCATCGAGAGGAGCCCACCTCTCGATGTCCGATCACCCGGTCATCAAGAGCTGAACTCCTCTGGATGGCCGGTCAAACCGCTCATCTAGAGGAGTTCAGCTCCTGATGGTCGGTTGAACCGGTCGTCCAGAGGGCTTCAGCTCCTGTTGACCGGTTGACCGTTCATCAAGAGCTGAACTCCTCTCAATGACCGGTCAACTGGTCATGAGGACACAACCTCTCGATGACCTGTTGACTGGTCATCAAGAGGTGAAGCGGTTGACTGGCCATCGAAGAGGACACAACCTCTTGATGACCGGTCATCCAGACTCCCGAGGTTATGTCCTCTTCGATGACCGGTTGACCAATCATCAAGAGGGTCTGTCCTCTTCAATGACCGGTTGGCCGGTCATCAAGAGGGTGTGTCCTCTTTGATGACCGGTTGAACCGGTCATCAAGAGCATGTGTCCTCTTCGATGACCGGTTGAACTGGTCATTGAGAGCATGTGTCCTCTTCGATGACCGGTTGAACCGGTCATTGATAGGATGTGTGTCCTCTTCGATGACCGGTTGAACCGGTCATCAAGAGGTGAAGTCCTCAGGATGGCCGGTCAGAACGGTCATCCAGAGGTTGTGTCTGGATGGCCGGTCCAACCGGTCATCCAGAGGTTGTGTCTGGATGGCCGGTCCAACCGGTCATCCAGAGGTTGTGTCCTCAAAGATGATTGGTTGACCAGTCATCAAGGGGTTGTGTCCTTCTTGATGACCAGATGATCGATCATCGAGAGGTGCAGCTTGATGACTGGGGGGTGAGTACATACATATGTAGTCACCGATATATCACCCAGAAATAGAGGTCCTGACCTCTATTTCCAAAATGGCGGGGGTGATATTTTTTCGGTGATGTGGGGTAATGCATTTTACAATATCATTGGCAGCCCCAAACACCAAATAAAAAAGTGTGATACCCCGGGCGCCCCCCGTTATAAATTGCCCAATTTATCACATTACATCGCGCGGCCAAACGGGGCCTAATTTGGTAGTTTCCTTGTGTTCCTCCCACCAACGGTGCAAGAGCTACGCTACGCTACAAAAAGCGGCGCTTTTGGGTAGCGTAGCGGAAAACCGCTGCTCTCAATGCAGAGTAGCGATAGCGCTAGCGGGAAAACACTACATAGAGCGGTAGCGAAGCGCTACCACCGCTACTGCAAAAATCACCTGCGCGTAGCGCAGCGATTTTTTTGCGCTTTCGCTACAGAATATCGTAGTGAAAGCGGTGTAGCGCAATGGTGCGCTATTTGCCGCTATCAGCGCTAAATGGCGCTAATTAGCGCAAAAGGCGTAGCGCGTGGCCCCGCTTTTCCAGCTAAAAGCGCCAAGAGCGTAGCACAGCGGATGTCTTTGCCTTTCCAGCAGAAAGCGCACGAGGGGCGCCATCCGCTAAAGCGCAGCTATTTTTGTGGTTGTACATACCAAAAGTCTGCCCACAGGTTGAACCAAGATGATCACATATATAAATTCCGCCTAAATTCCAACATCAGTAGTAAGCCAAAGTGCCATCAGATCCCCTATCCCCTTGATTTTATTGCCCTTGCCCTTCTGCCTTGCTTCAAACTTTGAGATTTCTAGCTGACAAGTCACCCCAGAAAACCAAAAGGGCTCAGATATCCATACAGTTGGTGATGATACCCCTAATCCGTCCATCCCAATCCGTCAATCTGCCCGAAAAAGAACTGTCATCGTAACTCCTGGCTTTGTTCCTACTCAATCCGACTCCAGACGGGCTCTCCATACTAACGTCCCACCCAGACCCAAGGGGCCTGTAACCTCTGCTAGTACATCTACTCGGAGTTCAACTGCAGCTTCAAACCTCCAGACCTCTCAAGTGAGTAATATTTTGGTAGAGCCTCATTTCATGTCAGTGTAGTATGTAATCTGAATTTAATTGTGATAATGTTTAATATTTATCAACTGAAATCAGGATCATAAAAATTCCACCCCAGAATCCAACTCGAAAGAACTCTACAACATTAATCAAGACTCTGATGAGGAAAACGCCAAGGCCGCTGAACGCTCAATGAATTTCAAGTCCAAGAAGACCTCGCAAGGACGGCACCAATAGCGTACTTTTATATTTTGTGCAGGTGGAGGATACTACGTCGTACACCTGTTCCTGGTGTCCAAAGATTGTGAAGGCCTCGAACTTGTCATACTACAACCTGAAGATCCATCGTGACGGCTCGAACTGCAAAGGAACCATTCGCGCTGCTTGTGCTGGTCGAACCCAAGCGATTGCCGATGGTGCCAAGCTTCCTCTGACTGCCGCTCAGGCCGATACTCAGAATAAAACCGAGTCCATGAACAAACCGGGTACCACAATTGCCTCATACATGACCAAGGGCCGCTTCGACAACAACACTTTCAACAAGCTCATTGTTTTCTGGTTGCTCCAACACTCCCTCCCATGGCTTCGAGTTGAAGACGAAACCCTTCGCATTGTCTTTGATTACCTTCAGCCTTCAACCTACCTCCACTCGCGAACCTGGGCAGCAACAACTGCACACAGTCTGTATCTTTCGCTTCAGCGTGGTGTCTTGGAAGGTATCCAGGTGTGTTGAATCTCAGTCCAGCGGGGCTCATATGATTTCATGTTTGATTTGTTTTTGGATGATGCACTGACCAAGTTTCATCAAATCTTTAGGACGCCGAATCAAAGATCAGCTTAGTATCTGATGTGTGGACGACCAAAGGGGGCCATAAAGCCTTTTTAGGCATCTCTGTATGCTACATCACCAAATCTTGGGAATATCGTTCACACCACTTATCAATAAAGTATATCTCCTGGCATCACAACGGAAAGTATCTCGCTTCCCCGTTTGCCAGAGTCCTCATCAAGCACAATCTCCACCAAAAGATACGTACATTTTACTACCTCTCTTGTATTTTACCAATGTAAGACTCAAAAGTGGTTGTGAAACCCTTTTGCTGAATGGAGAAGGGGATGAAGGAGGTGCAAGCTCTGCCCTTCTATACTACCAGCTACAAGACCCACCAAGGTAAGCTTGGCAAGTTTTAATAAGTGATAGGAGTGGTTAGCTCAAGATAAGTTTCTCGTGACACAGTATAAAAAGGTTGTTATTCAGTATGTAAGGGTTGTTATATGTAAGTAAGAGGGTTGAGTGGGTACATAAGTGTTTTGGGTGATGGGTGAGTTTAAAACTTGATGAGTAATAAACTGAGGAACTACAAATGGGGGGGAGAGAGCTCCTTATATAGACAAATGTGAGGGATTTTGGCTCCAGGGAAGCCCCTGAGGGAGGTATTTTAGCTGGCCTGGGCTGTACAACATGAGGGAGTTAAGAGGGAGTGGCTGTGTACAATTTATGCAAGGGGTGCATACATGAGGAGGGGCTGTGCCAAATGATGTCATAGTTCATGCAAGGGGCGCATAAGCTGTGCAGGGAATGATCATGTGATGTAATAAGACCAAACAAAGTGGAGTTAGAAGGAACTAGAATGTGGGGAACCATTCAGTTGAAGGGGCACAGCCTGCAGGGGCAGTGCTGCATGATGTCATGTACACAACAAACAAACCCAAACCAATATATGTAGTGGGGATAGAATGGTGCGGGGAATGTGTCTTGAGGCACCTGACAGGTGGTTGACTGGGTGCTACAGGTTGTCCAAAGGGTCTAACTTCCAGTGTAGTGGGGCTTCAGTGATGCTTCCAGGGGGGACTAGGGGTTACTTTAGCCATGGAGTCCATTTATGGTGTCCAATGGATGGTATCTTGAGGCCTTCTGTATGTACATGAGAAAAACTTTTGATTTTTCCACATTTTTGCGTACCACACCGACCGCAAACGTTTCTAAATCTTCAATAAGCTCACTTTACGGTTTTTTTCTTGTTTACATCCTTTCGAAGACGACTGATTCAGGTTCAAACAACTTCACCATGGTGAAGGAGTTATCAAAGCTGATCAAACAGCACGATGGAACTACCTGGGACCCTTCGGTGAGCCACCAGCGCTGCTTTTGCCACGTTGTTGCTTTAGTTTGTGGTGCAGGCCTCGCTGCAATCAAGCTTTCCACCGCCGATGGTCCCCCCCACTCAAAAAAACCCAAAAACTTCCCAACCCTTGAAACGATCAGCAAAGAGGGAGAGATGATCAATGATGGCATCAAGGCTTCAGAAGCTGAGGACGAAATTGATCCCAAAGATGTATCTGATGAAGAGTCGCAAGCCGAATCCAAATCTGAAGTTGATGATCAAGACAGTTCCGGGGGCGGGGTGACTAGTAGTAGCAAGAAGTCCAAAGCAAAGTACGCAACAAGTGGTATTGGTTCCACTTTAAAAAAGGTCGGTCCAATCAGTCTCCATATGTCATTTCAGTCTCATCAAGCTAAGTCAACTCGCACCTTTTGCTTGATCCCTTCTAGATCGACTATGTATGTCGCCGAATAGCTAGTTCCCCTGCGAAACAGGCAGAGTTCCAAGTCTGGGCGCATAAGTTGGGCTATGATGGCCCAGGGATCATCGGAGGCTATGGTATACGATGGAATATTGCATACGAGAGTAGGAATCGAGCATACCGAGCGCGAAAAGTAAGTTGAATGCTTTCTTTCAGTCAGATTGACCGACCATCAAGAGTCTTAGACTTGATGTTGTAGGTTGTGAATCAACTCTTGGCCAACAAAAGTGAGAACGGTAGGGGGAACTTTTTCAAACGGTATGAGTTCTCATCCGGAGAATGGGACAACATCAAGGTTTTGAACAGCGTTCTCAAGGTACTCCGCAGCTTTTTTATTGATGCATTTATGATACTCACGTTGATCGTTTTCTTTAACTTACCCACGACAGATATTCCTGGAACTGACCAAACGAATGGAGGGTGATGGACCCTCTTCCTTGATGGTCCTTTACGAGAACAGCCGCCTTCTCAATACCTTAGATCAGCTCAAGACAGCATGTCAAGGCAACATCTTGGAAGCTATGTTTGATCCGATGATCAAGGTGGCCACCAAATATCAAGATCTTGCTCTTCAGTGCAAGCCTATACTGATGGCCACGGTATTACGTCCTGCATGGAGGCTACTTTTGTTCACTAACAAATTCCCTTCACATCTCGCGACCGTTCAAGACCTCCTCAATCAAAAATTTAAAGAATGCCAGCTGTTGCTCAAGCCAACCACATCTCCATCAACCAAGGAAGCATCGCAAATCGTGGCCCCCGACGATGATGAATACAATTTTTACCCAAGCAACCTTGGACCCGACAATGATGAACAAGAACTGAGATGATACCACGAAACAAGCCTCTCCCTCAGTATCAAAGGGAAGGTCTTGCTCTGGTGGAAGGTACATGTCTGCTTGTCTCTACTTTTTGTCTGATTATACCCTCTAGAACTAACACTCATCTTTGCCAATCCTGTTGTGTTTACAGGCTCAGGCCCCATCCTTCCCTGTCCTCGCCTCCCTTGCCAGGGACTACCTCACATGTGCGAGCAGCTCAGCCTGTGTTGAGCAAACGTTTTCAGCGGCTTCTGACATCGCCACAACTGGATGTGGCTTGCTTTCACCCCGAACAATTGAAAGGGGCATAAGCAGCCACTTGTGGCTTCGTCAAGGGGTCAGGGCTGTGGGAGAATTCGATGACTGTATCGCCGTTCTCGATGCGGCCAAGAACAACAAGAAGTTCCATAAATCCCTTCAAAATGAAGACTGCTCTGCTTCATTTGCCCTCATTTCACCAAACATACCATACACAAGAATCTTGTAGTAGAAACACAACACATATACACGGAAACCTTAGATTTCAATGAAATATTTTCCTTTTTCTCTGCCCGCCGCCCTCTTGCTAAATAAGCGTCAAATAAATCGCTAAAGTAGCGTTATTACCGCTACTTTAGCGGCTAGCGAAGCAAAAAGCCGCTCCGTCAGCGGCAAGCGAAGCGCCAAGCCGCTACTGGCCGCTATTATTAGCGCGCAATTTTCCTGTGTTTTTTCGCGTAAAAAAAATCAGCGAAAATTGGAGCGCTGAGCCCGCTACTTAAAGTGTAGCAAACAGGGCCAAATTCGCTACGCTGCCGCTTTGTGTAGCGTAGCTCTTGCACCGTTGCTCCCACTATATCTCAGTGCAGCCTGGGAGTTCTTCCATGATATTGGTACCAAAATGTTCACATGCCCTTGAAGATTCACTTTTTACCTTTAATGACCACAAAACCCCACAATGTGATCAGTTGCCAAATATGGCTAATTTGGTAGTTTCTTGGTGTTTCCGCCACTATATCTCAGCGCAGCATGGTAGTTCTTCCATGATATTGGTACCAAAATGATCAAATGGGGTCAAAGATTCATTGTGTACCTTGAATGACCACAAAAACCCCAAATGTAGCAGCCACAATGTGATCAGTTGCCAAATATCACTAATTTGGTAGTTTCTTGATGTTTCTCCCACTATATCTGAGCGCAGCGTGGGAGTTCTTCCACGATATTGACACCAAAATGTTCACATGCCCTCAAAGATTCATGGTGTACCTTCAATGACCACAAAACCCCCAAATGTAGCAGCCACAATGTGATCAGTTGCCAAATATCACTAATTTGGTAGTTTCTTGGTGTTTCTGCCACTATATCTCAGCGCAGCATTGGATTTCTTCCATGATACTGGTACCAAAATGTTCACATGCCCTTAAAGATTCATTGTGTACCTTGAATGACCTCAAAATGTCCAAATGTAGCAGCCACAATGTGATCAGTTGCCAAATATCACTAATTTGGTAGTTTCTTGGTGTTTCTGCCACTATATCTCAGCACAGCATGGGAGTTCTTCCATGATATTGGTACCAAAATGTTCACATGCCCTCAAAGATTCATTGGGTACCTTGAATGACCACAAAACCCCCAAATGTAGCAGCCACCATGTGATCAGTTGCCAAATATCACTAATTTGGTAGTTTCTTGGTGTTTCTGCCTCTATATCTCAGCGCAGCATGGGAGTTCTTCCATGATATTGGTACAAAAATTATCAAATGGCCTCAAGGGATCATTGTGTACCTCAAATGACCTCAAAAAGTCCAAATGTAGCACCCACAATGTGATCAGTTGCCAAATATGACTAATTAGGTAGTTTCTTGGTGTTTCTGCCACTATATCTCAGCGCAGCATGGGAGTTCTTCCATGATATTGGTAAAGAAATGATCAAATGGCCTCAAGGGATCATGGTTTACCTTGAATGACCTCAAAACGTCCAAATGTAGCAGCCAAAATATGATCAGTTGCCAAATATGACTAATTTGGTAGTTTCTTGGTGTTTCCGCCACTATATCTCAAGGCAGCGTGGGATTTCTTCCATGATATTGAAACCAAATTGTTCACATGCCCTCAGAGATTCATTGGTACAGTGAATGACCACAAAACCCCCAAATGTAGCAGCCACAATGTGATCAGTTGCCAAATATCACTAATTTGGTAGTTTCTTGGTGTTTCTGCCACTATATCTCAGCGCAGCATGGGAGTTCTTCCATGATATTGGTACCAAAATGTTCACATGCCCCCAAAGATTCATTTCGTACCTTGAATGACCACAAAACCCCCAAATGTAGCAGCCACAATGTGAACCGTTGCCAAATATCACTAATTTGGTAGTTTCTTGGTGTTTCTGCCACTATATCTCAGCGCAGCATGGGAGTTCTTCCATGATATTGGTACCAAATTTTTCACATGCCCTCAAAGATTCATTGTGTACCTTGAATGACCACAAAACCCCCAAATGTAGCAGCCACAATGTGATCAGTTGCCAAATATCACTAATTTGGTAGTTTCTTGGTGTTTCTGCCACTATATCTCAGCGCAGCATGGCAGTTATTCCATGATATTGGTAAAAAAATGATCAAATGGCCCCAAGGGATCATGGTTTACCTTGAATGACCTCAAAACCTCCAAATGTAGCAGCCACAATGTGATCAGTTGCCAAATATGACTAATTTGGTAGTTTCCTGGTGTTCCTCCCACTATATCTCAGCGCAGCGTGGGAGTTCTTCCATGATATAAGACACCTTACTCAAATCTGGTACAAACGTTAAATCAATCTCAGGCCTAGTAGAAATTTAGGATATTGGATATGATGAGTCATATATATAAGCCATTAAATTTGAACAAAGTTGATGTAGCATGATATATTGAAGCTGATTGTTTTTTTTTTTGTTTTTTTTTTTTGGAAAGTAGATTTCAACACTTCTGCAAGGTTCAAGTGACAATAATTCATGCCTACCCATTCCTCCTCCCCCCTTCTCCTCCCTGCCTGACTTAACAGACTATTTTTTCTCAGGAATAATTCATATGAGTAAGTAAAAATGACCTATTTGATCTGACAACAAAATGAAGCTTTCACTATGGTTGAAAATTAAGGAAGGAGGAAATCAAGAGAAAGAGAGATGATAGAAGGTTTATTATGTTGCAGGAAGGAAACAAATGAAATAGAAATTTCAAAAAAAAAAATGATCAATATAATTTGATCAATATATGCCATATTGATCAATATATGCCTTCCCAAATTCATCCATGTTTGTAGTGTACGGGCCCAACGATACTCGATTGGCGTTGGAACGCACGGCGACTCGGCTGGCCCGTAATGTAAGCCGCTCCGGAATTGTGTGGTGAGGGTCTGTGAGCCTTGACTGACTTCGTTTGTGTTTGGTCCAGCCGCATGCCGACGTGACTGAGGGCGAACGGTCGGCTGAGCGCATCAAGATTTGTGCAGAGCTGCAGCTCTACCTGAAGGGGAAATACAGCGGGAATGACGAGTCACTCCAAATCAAAAATCCGGCTGATCCCGCCACCTCTATCCGCGTGACTCGGGACGGGTTGAGGTGTTGGAGTAGATGCATACTCCACGAGCTCAAGGGGGTCGATTTCGACAATCCCCCTGAGGTACCTGATCTCTTCACCAAGGACCCGCGGCCGGCGCCCACGTTGGCGGAGTTGGCGGAAAAACAGACGGCACGCCTCGATGTCCATAGGTCGGCCTCCACCCCTTCAACGCCTAAGGGGGTTTCCGCAGGCGGTCCGCCTTCATCTGCGCCAATGGTCGCTGGGTCGCCACTCAAGCAAGCCCACTTGGCTGCCCATCCCGCTGTTCTCTCTAAAATTTCGGAACCTGGGACAGCGGCAAAGATTTTCACTCCTCCCTGCCGATTACCGTCAGGCCAATTCGCCCCGCCACGCCCCGTGGCGAGTCCAGCTGCCCAAGCTCCTTCAGGTCCTAAACCCAGTCCACGATCCGCAGCGCTATCCAAGCCATCTGCAATCCCTGCGGGTGGGGCTGCATCTGCCATTGCGACCGACCAGACTACCCCTACCCCGGCCATGCGCACGGCGGCTCCTGCGCGGGAGGCTGCACTTGCTGCACTCGTCCCTCAAGCAGATGAGCTAGAGTCTGATCCCTCGGACGACGAAGTTGAAATGGTCAGCCCGGCTACCAGGGCCCCCAGTCCAACGAGCTCAATTGAGCTCATGTCACCGCCGGACGCCCGAGATGCAGATGTTCATCGGTCCCCAGCCCGAAAGGTCCCTCGAGGCCGAGCCGATGGCATTGTGCACACAATCAGCCGGCTCGAGTTGGCCCGACCAAGGTTGCCTCCCCTGTTTGCTCGATCCCAAAAGGTGCCCACACCTAAATCCAACACCCTCAGTCTCAGCTCTTGGATCAGCAATTCGTCCCCAACCATGCAACTCCAACTGAACGAGGCGGGCAGGCAATTGAAGATGAACCAGTTCCTCAACCTCTGCAACTTCAAGGCCGATGATCCCCTCCCACGCGGTTTGATCAAACTGGCCCACATTGGGAGGTGGGATTTCTTCTTGGAAACCAACGACACCCAGCTAAGACAACTGAACTTCCCACTGGCCGTGGCGTCCCAGCTCATGAAAGGAGCGCGCTGGTTAATTCCAACGCATGCGATATCCCCCACCCCTGCCAAGCATATGCCGTCCGTTGCCCATGAGGAAACGCAAGCGCCCCCGCTCTTGGGAAAGATAGGCGCCCCGCAGGTAAACACCGACCCCTTGATCTCCCTCCCCCCTGCGGAGACTGGCAAAGCTGCTCTGGCCTCGCCTGATACCGTAGGCGCCCCCCAGCCTGGATCCACCAACCCCTTGATTGCCCCCTCCGCCGCTTCCGCCAAAGGCACACCTGCCCCGGGTTCACCTGAATCCGAGCCATCCCATAGTATGGTCCTGCGGGCCCAAGCTGAACCATCTCAGGAGGTCTGAGGTAGGCCAATTGTGCTCAAGTAAATCGGGTACTAGACCCGTGGTAAGTTTTTAGATTAGCTATATAGTTATCATTGTTTTTCCCTTCCATCGCTGCATCTTATAGCAGCCGCGACAGCAATGAGACACATTCCTCACAAGCTTGCGCCCCCTCCCCCGCCAATCTGCACCCCGCAAAGCGTGGTGCAGAGGGGACGCCCGTGAGATGGTGTTAAGCCACCCAGGCATATGTGTGACCCCAAGGCGCAGCCCCTTGATTGGCTGCCACTCAGAGAGGCATTGACACCAGCGCGTGGCAGGAGTCAATGCCTCTCTCAACTTGGGGCGGACATGCAACTTAGCCTTGTATGATTGCACCAGCGTATGGGCAGCGAACCGGTGACTTGGCCAAATCCCTATCTTTTGGCCGGACCGCGCCACAGAACCGGGGACTTGGCCATATCCCTTAAGGGAAGCAAACCGGTGACTTGGCCTAATGCCTATCTTTTGGCCGGTTCGGCCGGACCGCCCCACGGACTTAAGCGGTTGTGGCTCTCCCCTCCAGGGCAGCACCCCTGGGACTTGTGTTGGGAAGATTATCATATCTTCATTGGCCATAATAGAAAGAACAAATAGACAAAACCAAAAAAAGAACAAGAGTGACCCCGCATCTGAAGGGTTAAGAACCCATCAGATACAATGGAAAGAGCCCCAGACTTGCCATCAATGTGCGCCCTCAGAATAACCGCTGCCTTGGTAGAGGCCCCTCATCAAGGCCGGGGTGACAACCGTGGGCAGGAAGGCCTTGACCAACTCTGCGTCTGCCCGAGTACCGGTCAGAATCTGGGCGCGTTTGAGCTGGGACTTGAGCGCCAAGAACACCTTCTCTATTGGGTTGAAATCCGGCGAGTAGGTCGGGAGGTACTGGAGCAAAACTCCCGCGGCCGCGCAAATCTGCGGAACCCGCCCGCCATGATGAATCCGCGCGTTGTCCAGCACCAGCATTGAGTTCCAACCCGGGAACGGATTCATCTCGGGGAGCTGGGGGAATTGACAAATACATAACATCACACGCCCAGTGAGCATGAGCAAAACTTCCCAGCAAAGGTCAGAGAGGAGGGTGACAAGCTTACCAACATGTCTTGTATGAAATACTCTGTGTCCACGCGGCTCATCGAACCCACTTGGGCTATGCAGCCCATCAAGCCGTCTAACGATACGGCGGGCATGACCGTGACCCGATTCGCGCGAATGGGCTTTGGGATCCTTTTTGTGCGCCGGCCCCAAAGCGCCCAAGCAGTGTCTCGGGAGTGGGACCCCAGGGAGACACCAGCCTCATCTGTTCCAAGGGTAGTATCAGCCACCCATAAAATCCATAAGTTTCATGGGTATGTTCAAGGGAACTTACCCATGAACACAAGATACTCAATGGGAAACCCGCCGATCCTGTTGGTATATGCAATCCGAGCCGCCTCATCTTGGTTCGGGTTGACTGTTCGGGCCTTCTTCTTGGTCAAGAGCAGGCGGGCCCTCAACTCGTCTCGGATGGTGGAGATTGGATGTCGAGTTCCGGTCATGGCGTGGATGTGATTCTGGATTTTGTCCAGGTAGAGTGTTGGTTTGGCCTCGAGTGCGGCCAAGACAAACTCCGCCTCTTCACGGGTGAAGGCCAATGGGCGGCCCTGCTTGTCGTATAGGGCCGGATCCCTCACGACATCTCTGGTTTGGCGGTACAGGTTGTTCCAGCGGGTGAGCAAGTCGGCCGATATGTTGTAGTCAATCAGGTTGTTGATCTCTGCGAGCGACATCCCTCGCTGGCTGAGCTTCACCACAATGGCTTTGACCTCCCGCGGGTATTTGACAAACGCCATTGTACCTCTAACCTAATCAAAAGGACCAAAGCCTCATCAGCTAATGAGTCACACACCAAGATAGCGGCAGGGGGCGCACCGGAAGGCTGGCGGCTGGGGTGCCGGGTCGATTTGTGAGTCGTGGCTGGGCGGGCTGGGATGTCTGGCCCCGGCTAAGCAATTGCGGAGCAGATTTCAATGGTTGATCCGGCGGGTGATGGGTGCAAAAAATGAGGAAAAGGGGGGCGGCTTACCGGTGCAATTTATTTTTGGGGGGTGGCTGCTGGATCGGTTTGGGCCGCGGCTGTGCAGATGCAGAGCAGGCGTGAGTGGATTATCCACGGGCAATCACTACCAAGATGGATGAATTTGCAATGTTGTATATTGATCAATATAGCGTATATTGATCAATTTATATTGATCATTTTTTTTTTTTTTTTATTATTCCTCTTGATACCTTTGTCTGTTTTCCATGTCTCCTTGATACTATTCTATGATCTCTCTCCTTCTGCCTGTGTTAGCTTCAAGCCACAGGAGTTTTTTTTTCTTTTGCCTGATAACATTCATAAATTTCTACATACACCACTCAATTCTTCCTGAAAAAAAGAGCTTGCAAGTTTTACGATTGATCCAGGGTAGCTGAGGGGTCTCAATTTTTTTTTCTTTTTTTTTTACTTCAACAATTGATGTTATCAAAAGTCTCCAAATCGACTTTTTTTCAAAAGAAGAAAAACATTGACCCCTGACCTCTCTCATGATACCATCCTGCACACATTTTGAATTTGGTTGGTTGAACTTGCTCAAGATATTGCATATCATACTTGAAGTGCTACATGCATAGAAGGCCTTTTTGAAATTAGTTTACCATGGTTTAGCATATTTTTGTCAGGTTCTTTTTTTTATCTACTTTTGTTATCAACCACAGGTTAATGAGGAATATTTCCACATAAAATTTCATTGGACAACTTTTCTGCATATAAAACCCAGAAATATTTTAAAATATAATTTATTTGGGGTTGCATCCATTATGCAGCAGCAACAATGTGATCAGTTGCCAAATATCACTAATTTGGAGTTTCTGCCACTATATCTCAGCGCAGCATGGGAGTTCTTCCATGATATTGGTAACAAAATGATCAAATGCCCCTGAAGATTCATTGTGTACCTTGAATGACCACAATACCCCCAAATGTAGCAGCCACACTGTGATCAGTTGCAAAATATCACTAATTTGGTAGTTTCTTGGTGTTTCTGCCACTATATCTCATCACAGCATGGGAGTTCTTCCATGATATTGGTACCAAAATGATCACATGCCCTCAAAAATTCATTGGTACCTTGGATGACCACGAAACCCCCAAATGTAGCAGCCACAATGTGATCAGTTGACGAATATAACTAATTTGGTAGTTTCTTGATGTTTCTGCCACTATATCTCAGCACAGCGTGGGATTGCTTCCATGATATTTGTACCAAAATGATCACATGCCCTCAACAATTCATGGAGTTCCTTGGATGACCACAAAACCCCCAAATGTAGCAGTCACAATGTGATCAGTTGACAAATATCACTAATTTGGTAGTTTCTTGGTGTTTCTGCCACTATATCTCAGCACAGCGTGGGAGTTCTTCCATGATATTGGTACCAAAATGATTAATCACCCCTGAAGATTTATTGTGTACCCTGAATGACCACAAAATCCCCAAATGTAGCAGCAACACTGTGATCACTTGCCCAATATCACTAATTTGGTAGTTTCTTGGTGTTTCCGCCACTATATCTCAGTGCAGCATGGGAGTTCTTCAATGATATTGGAACCAAAATGATCACATGCCCTCAAAAAATCATTCAGTATCTTGGATGACCACAAAACCCCCAAATGTAGCAGCCACAATGTGATCAGTTGCCAAATATCACTAATTTGGTAGTTTCTTGGTGTTTCTGCCACTATATCTCAGCCCAGCGTGGGATTTCTTCCATGATATTGGTACCAAAATTATCACATGCCCCTGAAGATTCATTGTGTACCTTGAATGACCACAAAACCCCCAAATGTAGCAGCCACAATGTGATCAGTTGCCAAATATCACTAATTTGGTAGTTTCTTGGTGTTTCTGCCCCTATATCTCAGCCCAGCGTGGGGGTTCTTCCATGATATTGGTACCAAAATTATCACATGCCCCTGAGGATTAATTGTGTAGCTTGAATGACCACAAAACCCCCAAATGTAGCAGCCACAATGTGATCAGTTGCCAAGTATAACTAATTTGGTAGTTTGTTGGTGTTTCCGCCACTATACCTCAGCGCAGCATGGGAGTTCTTCCATGATATTGGTACCAAAATGATCAAATTCCCTCAAACATTCATTGAGTATCTTGGATGACCACAAAACCCCCAAATGTAGCAGCCACCATGAGATCAGTTGCCAAATATAACTAATTTGGTAGTTTGTTGGTGTTTCCGCCACTATATCTCAGCGCAGCGTGGGAGTTCTTCTATGATATTGGTACCAAAATGATCACATGCCTAAAAAAAATGGAGTACCCTGGATGACCACAAAACCCCCAAATGTATCAGCCACAATGTGATCAGTTGACGAATATCACTAATTTGGTAGTTTCTTGATGTTTCTGCCACAATATCTCAGCACAGCGTGAGAGTTCTTCCATGATATTTGTACCAAAATGATCACATGCCCTCGAGAATTCATTGGGTACCTTGGATGACCACAAAACCCACAAATGTAGCAGCCACAATGTGATCAGTTGCCAAATATCACTAATTTGGTAGTTTCTTGGTGTTTCTGCCACTATATCTCAGCACAGCGTGGGAGTTCTTCCATGATATTGGTACCAAAATGATTAATCACCCCTGAAGATTTATTGTGTACCCTGAATGACCACAAAACCCCCAAATGTAGCAGCGACACTGTGATCACTTGCCCAATATCACTAATTTGGTAGTTTCTTGGTGTTTCCGCCACTATATCTCAGTGCAGCATGGGAGTTCTTCAATGATATTGGAACCAAAATGATCACATGCCCTCAAAAAATCATTCAGTATCTTGGATGACCACAAAACCCCCAAATGTAGCAGCCACAATGTGATCAGTTGCCAAATATCACTAATTTGGTAGTTTCTTGGTGTTTCTGCCACTATATCTCAGCCCAGCGTGGGAGTTCTTCCATGATATTGGTACCAAAATTATCACATGCCCCTGAAGATTCATTGTGTAGTTTGAATGACCACAAAACCCCCAAATGTAGCAGCCACAATGTGATCAGTTGCCAAATATCACTAATTTGGTAGTTTCTTGGTGTTTCTGCCCCTATATCTCAGCCCAGCGTGGGGGTTCTTCCATGATATTGGTACCAAAATGATGAATCACCCCCGAAGATTCATTGTGTACCTTGAATGACCACAAAATCCCCAAATGTAGCAGCCACCATGTGATCAGTTGCCAAATATCACTAATTTGGTAGTTTCTTGGTGTTTCTGCCACTATATCTCAGCACAGCGTGGCAGTTTTTCCATGATACTGGTACCAAAATGATCAAATTCCCTCAAAGATTCATTGAGTACCTGGGATGACCACAAAACCCCCATATGTAGCAGCCACAATGTGATCAGTTGCCAAATATCACCAATTTGGTAGTTTCTTGGTGTTTCTGCCACTATATCTCGGCACAGCGTGGGAATTCTTCAATGATATTGGTACGAAAATGACCAAGATGAATTGTTTACCTTGAATGACCACAAAACCCCCAAATGTAGCAGCTACAATGTGAATGGTTGCCAACTATCACTAATTTGGCAACTGATCACAGTGTGGCTGCTACATTTGGGGGTATTGTGGTCATTCAAGGTACACAATGAATCTTCAGGGGTGATGAACCATTTTGGTCCCAATATCATGGAAGAACTCCCACGCTGTGCTGAGATATAGTGGCGGAAACACCAAGAAACTACCAAATTAGTGATATTTGGCAACTGATCACATTGTGGCTGCTACATATGGGGGTTTTGTGGTCATTCTAGGTACAAAATGAATCTTCAGGGGCCGGTGATCATTTTGGTACCAATATCATGGAAGAAATCCCACGCTGTGCTGAGATATAGTGGCAGAAACACCAAGAAACTACCAAATTAGTGATATTTGGCAACTGATCACATGGTGGCTGCTACATTTGGGGGTTTTGTGGTCATTCAAGGTACACAATGAATCTTCAGGGTTGATTAATCATCTTGGTACCACTATCATGGAAGAAATCCCACGCTGTGCTGAGATATAGTGGCAGAAACATCAAGAAACTACGAAGTTAGTGATATTTGGCAACTGATCACATTGTGGCTGCAACATTTGGGGGTTTTGTGGTCAGCCAAGGTACTCAATGAATCTTTGAGGGCATTTGATCATTTTGGTACCAGTATCATGGAAGAACTCCCATTCTGTGCTGAGATATAGTGGCAGAAACATCAAGAAACTACCAAATTAGTGATATTTGGCAACTGATCACAATGTGGCTGCTACATTTGGGGGTTTTGTGGTCATCCAAGGTACTCAATGAATGTTTGAGGGCATGTGATCATTTTGGTACCAGTATCGTGGAAGAACTCCCATGCTGCGCTGAGATATAGTGGCAGAAACACCAAAGAACTACCAAATTAGTGATATTTGGCAACTGATCACCTTGTGGCTGCTACATATGGGGGTTTTGTGGTCATCCAAGGTACTCAATGAATTTTTGAGGGCATTTGATCATTTTGGTACCAGTATCATGGAAGAACTCCCACGCTGTGCTGAGATATAGTGGCAGAAACATCAAGAAACTACCAAATTAGTGATATTTGGCAACTGATCACATTGTGGCTGCTACATTTGGGGGTTTTGTGGTCATTCAAGCTAGACAATTAATCTTCAGGGGCATGTGATAATTTTGGTTCCAATATCATGGAAGAACTCCCACGCTGGGCTGAGATATAGTGGCAGAAACACCAAGATACTACCAAATTAGTGATATTTGGCAACTGATCACAGTGTGGCTGCTACATTTGGGGGTTTTGTGGTCATCCAAGGTACCAAATGAATATTTGAGGGCATGCAATTATTTTGGTACCAATATCATGGAAGAACTCCCATGGTGCGCTGAGATATAGTGGCACAAACACCAAGAAACTACCAAATTAGAACATTTGCCAACTGATCACATTGTGGCTGCTACATTTGGGGGTTTTGTGGTCATCCAAGGTACACAATGAATCCTCAGGGCCATTTGACCATTTTGGTACCAACATCATGGAAGAACTCCTGGGCTGTGTTGAGATATAGTGGCAGAAACACCAAGAAACCACCAAATTAGTGATATTTGGCCACTGATCAGATTGTAGCAGCTACATTTGGGGATTTTGTGGTCATTCAAGGTACACAATGAATCTATGGGGGCTTTTAAACATTTTGGTACCAATTTCATGGAAAAATTCCCAGGCTGTGTTGAGATATAGTTGCAGAAATACCAAGAAACTAACAAAGTAGTGAGATATGGCAACTGATTAGATTGCAGCTGCTGCATAATGGATTTGACCCCAAAAACATTATTTCTGGGTTTTATATTCAGAAAAATTGTCCAACAAAATTTTATGTGGAAATATGCCTCATTAATCTTTGGTTGATAACAAAAGTAGATAAAAAAAAGAACCTGACAAAAATATGCTAAACCATGGTAAACTAATTTCAAAAAGGCCTCCTATGCATGTAGCACTTCAAGTATGATATGCAATCTGACAAAAATATGCTAAACCATGGTAAACTAATTTCAAAAAGGCCTCCTATGCATGTAGCACTTCAAGTATGATATGCAATATCTTGAGCAAGTTCAACCAACCAAATTAAAAATGTGTGCAGGATGGTATCATGAGAGAGGTCAGGGGTCAATGCTATTCCTTTTTTGAAAAAAAAGTCAATTTGCAGACTTCTGATAACAGATCAATTGTTGAAGTAAAAAAAAAAAGAAAAAAAAACAATTGAGACCCCTCAGCCACCCTGGATTAATCCTAAAACTTGCAATGTCTTTTTTAGAAATTTATGAATGTTATCAGGCAAAAAAAAAGATTCCTGTGGCTTGAAGCTAACACAAGGGGAAGGAGAGAGATTATAGAATGGTATTAAGGAGACATGGAAAACAGAGAAAGGTATCAAGAAGAATAATAAAAAAAAATTGATCAATATAAATTGATCAATATACGCTATATTGATCAATATACAACATCGCAAATTCATCCATCTTGGTAGTGATGTTGAGGTGGCTCATCTGTTGTGTGCTTCGATCTTCTCTTTGTGTACATGTCACATACAGTGACATATTGTTTTCATTTCACATATCTCTATTTAATCTGGAGCAGCAGTGTTGGTTGGACTCTTTTCCTCATCCTTCCAACACACTCCCTTCGGTCGATTCTGCTGCTCCAGGTAGGTTTCATTTTCTTGTTCTCTTTCTCATATTTTCCTTTGCCTATGTTGAAATGATTATCATCCTTCCAACACACTCCCTTCGGTCGATTCTGCTGCTCCAGTCTATCGCAACAGGTTATGAGTCCCAGCTGCACTTAAACCAGCGCAACCTCTTGAAATAAAAACAGACAACCAGAACAGCAGTGTGTTCAAATCATCAAGGATCAAAACTATCTTCGTTTTACCATCACAACGAATTCTGTCACCATGGCAGAACAAGCTCAACCCATTGCTCCCGACTCTTCAGACAACTCGTCTCTTAGGGTCACCGGGATCCCTCAACTTCAGGCTCCGGAGGCCGACTCCAACTATCTCAAGTGGAGTTTTGTCGTCACTGTCCACCTGAACTCCATCAACCTTGGCTACCTCCTCAAGGAAGTCAAGCCCGAAGACCGTACCGCCAAATGGACCAAAGATAATGCCGATGTGTGTTCATTCATTGTCCGAACCATTCACCAGGACAATCTCCATCTTATTCAAGCATTTCCCGAAGACGCTAAGGGAATGTGGGATGCCCTTCACGAGGCTCATTTGGATTCCACCGCGGGGGGTCGAATCTACTGGCTCCGCAAGCTCGTCCTCCTCCGTCTAGCTGGGGACGACGTCGAAAACCATATCAAAGAGATGGCGTTATGCGCCGAGCGACTCAACTCCCTCATCACCGCGAAGAAACCACTCACTGTCGACGACATTCACGCGACTTCTCTCCTAGGTTCACTCCCCGCTGATTGGCTTCACTGTGTGTCCGCCATGATGAACGAGGAGAACGTCACGCCGGCTCGCATTGTGGCAGCGCTCAAGGCGGAATCTCTTCGTCGCAAGGCTTGTGTAGAAGGCAATGTCTCTGTCTCGGCCTCCAAAGCAAGAACTTCCTCTGGGGGTAAGATTCAACCTCCCTTTGATGACTCTCTCTATTGCTCTTTCTGCCGCATCAGAGGCCACGAATTACCTGCCTGCGATTCTGCCGCTCGCATTCTGAATGATCACCAGTCAAGACGCCAGGATAATGATCCCAAACGCTGTTCTGGTTCGGAGAGAAGTTCCAACCGCCGTGAAGGGACTAGTCGTTCCTCTTCCAACCGCAGCCGTCCACCGTCTCAGCCCACCGCCAAGGCTGGCCTTACTACCGTTGTCGAACTCGGCAGCGACTCTGAGAGTGCCTCGGATCACTCCGGCTCTGAATACGCCAGCAAAGCATCCGCTGCCGTCCATCTTGTCCAAGCGCACAAAGCTTCCATGGACGCCAATATCGACTCGGGCTGCTCCATGAGCATGACACCCGACGTAACTCAGGTCACCAACATCAAGGTTTCCACCACTCCCGTACGCCTAGCAGACCACTCGGTGGTTCATGCTACTCACAAAGGCCTCTCGTCTCTTCCTCTCGCCGTTCCCAAATCCATCAAAACCCTGGTAGTCCCGGATCTGGCCGAACCTCTTCTCTCCGTGGCCGCAATGTGTGACGCCTCTCTCCGCGTTGTCTTCACACCCACTTCGTGTGAGGTCTACGACGCCAAGGATTTTGGTACCACAGGATCCGTTGTTGGGCACGGTTACCGAAAGGGAAACCTTTACTATCTCCCTTCCGCCGAGGTGACGTCCCGGTCTACTTCCTTGGGCGCCACCCATTTGGCTGACAATTCTCTATTGGGTTACCACTTCCGCCTATCTCACCTAGGGCTCAAAGCACTCAAACGACTCCTCAGTTTGAACAAGATCAAACCCTCAATCATGAACGAGTTAGAGGTTCAACAATGCCCTGTTTGCATACAGTCTAAAATGCACCGTTCCCCTTTCTATTCTCGGTCTTCTTACCGCTCCTCTCTCCCCGGTGCTCTGATCCACTCGGACGTAGGCTCTTTCAAATATGTATCTCGAGAAGGATATAAATACTTTGTAACCTTCATTGACAACTGTTCCAAGGCAGTTTCCATCATGCCTATGAAATGTAAAAGTGATGTTTTTCGCTGCTTCAAAATCTTCAAAACCACTTTTGAGAAAGATGGTCGCCACAAAATCCTCTCCCTGCGCTCGGACAATGGAGGCGAGTATCTTTCAAAGGCCTTCGAGAATTTTCTGCTCGAGTCCGGCATCAAACATGAGCCGCGCCCTCCTCACTCTCCCGAGCTGAACGGCGTCGCAGAAAGGGCCAACAGGACGTTTGGAAATCTCATTCGCTGTCTGCTCCTCGGTTCCAAGCTGCCCAAATCATTCTGGGCTGACGCTCTCCGTCACATCCTTCACTCTTATAACTCCATTCCGCTCTCCACACCCTCTGGCTTCCACGCTCCCAACTCCATTCTCGGTACTGATCCAGTTTCTCTCCACAACCTCCACCCTTTCGGGTGCCTGGTGTGGTATAAAGTCCCTGAGGCAAACCGAAAAAAAGCTGGATCCTAAGGCCCGAGCCTCCCTTTTCCTTTCATATCTCTCGGACGGCAACGGGTACCGACTTTGGGATCTTCAGACCAAGCAGGTTCTCAAGTCACGAGACGTTCTTTTCAACGACGCCGTTTTTCCCTACAGCCATCGCATTGTTGGCCTGACACCTGAGATACACGTAGAAATTCCTTGGCCCCAGGACTCCTCTGCTCGCTTTTCCCCTGGTTCCCTTCCCCCTCCTAACCCCTTCTCTCATGAGCCTGCTCCGCGACCGTCCATCCTGGATTCTCCCCCACTCCACATTCCTCTTAAGGATTGCTTTGACCAACGATTGACCGCTTCAATGCACGCTCCACTCAACCAAATCCGCCATCCCTCCCCCGCCTCTTCCCTCAGCTCCCCTGAGTCGACTTCTTCGGAGGGTAAGTCAGCTCCTTCCCCGGTTTCTTTACCATCTCCTTTCCTTCGGCCGGTGTCGCCACCCCCCCTTATTCCGTCTCGTGCTGCCACACCGCCGGCTCCCTTATCGTCTTCTGATGCCCGCGGTCTTCCCTCCCCAACTCCCCCCGCCAAACCTGCCTTACCTCCTCCTGAATCTTTCCCTCTCCCGCCCTCTCCGCCTCGTGTTCTGACACCTCCGCCGGCGCGTCGCTCTAACAGGTCCCGGAAAGCCCCAGATAGGTACGGTCAGTGGTCCAAAGCTGCAGTGTCTTCGGAGGATGTTGATACTCCAAAAACGTGGCGTCAAGTCCAGCGCTCCCCCAACAAAGATCGCTGGCTGAAAGCTGCTGCCGATGAGTTCTCTTCACTCGTGGGTATGGACACCTGGCGTCTCGTGCCCCGTCCGGACAAGCGAAAGATCATCAAGTCCAAATGGGTCTTCAAAATCAAACGCCGCCCGGACAAGTCTATCCAGAAGCTGAAGGCACGACTAGTTGCTATGGGGTATTCTCAAATTCGCGGGGAGGATTACGACAAGGTGTTCTCCCCCACCCTTCGGATGGAAACACTGCGACTGATATGTAGTCTTTTAGCTGTGCGTAAGTGGACGGGCCGACAGGTTGACTTCAAAACCGCCTTTCTCAACGGCCAGCTTGAAACACCCGTATACATGGAGCAACCCGCCGGGTTTGAAGACTCCGAACACCCTGACTATGTATGTGAGGTCTCCCGTTCTCTTTACAGTCTGAAGCAATCTCCCCGTCAATGGAACCACAAACTCCACGCAGCTTTCCTCGATCTCGGTCTTCAACAGTCCAAATATGATCCAACACTGTATTTCCGTCTTCAAGAAGAAAAACTCATTGGAGCGGTTGTTGTGCACGTGGATGATCTCGCTGTTGTTGGCGAAAATACATATGTGGCAGACCTGATCTCTGCTCTCGGGGCGCGGTTTCAAATAGGTGCGGACGAAGAGCTTCACCATTTCCTTTCTATCAAACTCACTCGAGATTTCGACCATTGCCTTATGTACATGTCTCAATCTCACTACATTAATGATCTTGTTGCGCGGTTCTGTCCCGGAAAATCTGTGTCCACGTCGACTCCAATGGATACAATGTTCAAGGATCTCCGTCGGCGGAGACCGGAGGATCCTTCATCTCCTGGTCCTTACAATCAAATTATTGGATCTCTTCTCTGGGTCGCACAATGTACTCGACCTGATGTGTCGTTTGCGGTAAATAAACTATCTCAATTTCTCAGGGATCCCTTGGCTGCTCACTGGTTTGCTGCGGTTCGCGTTCTGAATTATCTCCACTCTACCAAAGACCTCCGTCTTCGTTTGGGCGGTACACTTTCATGCAGCGGCTTCTCAGATGCGGACTGGGCTGAAGATCGCGAGGACAGACGTTTGACATCAGCTTACACGTACCGTATTGTTGTTGGGGCAATCTCCTGGAAATCAAGAAAGCAAGCTACTGTGTCACTATCCAGCACTGAGTCGGAATACAAAGCCCTCTCCGACTCCTGCAAAGAGGGACTTTGGCTCCGCAATGTCCTGACGGAACTACGTCTTTGTCCCCAGCAAGCCCTTCCCTTGCATGTCGACAACGAAGGCGCAGAGGCTCTGGCAAACAATCCCAAGCACCACTCCCGCACAAAACACATTGATGCCCGGTATCATTTTGTTCATGAATGCGTTAAGGACGGCAAGATACAAATCTTTCACGTATCCACTCATGATATGCTAGCCGATATGCTCACTAAACCGCTGCCACGGGTCCTTCTGGAGAAACACCGGTCCATGTTTGGTGTTGTGTAGTGTCTTTTCTTTCCATTTCTTTGTTCTTCTGTCTGTCTCTCATCTCAGTTCTCAGCAAGGGGGGGTGTTGAGGTGGCTCATCTGTTGTGTGCTTTGATCTTCTCTTTGTGTACATGTCACATACAGTGACATATTGTTTTCATTTCACATATCTCTATTTAGTCTGGAGCAGCAGTGTTGGTTGGACTCTTTTCCTCATCCTTCCAACACACTCCCTTTGGTTGATTCTGCTGCTCCAGGTAGGTTTCATTTTCTTGTTCTCTTTCTCATATTTTTCTTTGCCTATGTTGAAATGATTATCATCCTTCCAACACACTCCCTTCGGTCGATTCTGCTGCTCCAGTCTATTGCAACAAGTGAATGGGTCAGGAAAAATGGGGGGGGGGGGGGCAACTGACCAGTGAAAAATGTTTTTGGGCGGCTGCTGGATCGGTTCCTGGCTGGCGGCTGGGGGCGGCTGGGCAGTGGTTGGGTCCGGTGGGGGGAAATCAGTCGGGGGGCATTTCCGATGGCGGAGGTGGAAGGGGATATGGGATATGGTTGAGGGCAAAGGGGCTGGAAGTTGAGAAGATTTGGAAGAATACAGGGGGCGGGGCTGAAGCAAAAAATTTTGTCTGTCGGATTTTCAGCCTCGCCCACCAGCAAGCTTTTTTGCTATTGCTGTATATCGGCAGCTCAGACCCGGCACACACATACATATCATACACCCTCTCCACCGGTCATGGAGAGGATTGACCGGTGCTCAATGTGTACACCACCTCTCGATGATCTCGATGACCAGTCAACCGGCCATTGAGAAGGAGGATACATACACCTTTTAATAGATGACGGGTCACACAAGTCATCCAGGTGTTGTATATTCCTTCTTGATGACCAGTCAACCGGTCATCGAGAGGTTGGGTTCCTCTGGATGACCGTTTGAACAGGCCATCCCAAAGCCTCTTGATGGCTTGTTTGACCGGTCACAGAGATCGACCGGTTGATCTTGTTGACCGGTCATCGAGATCGATCAAGAGGACTTCAACCTTTTGATGACCGGTTGACCGGTCATCAAAAGGGTGAAATCCACCAGAGACCAGTTTAAAGAGGTCAAGTTTCCTGTTTTTGCTTTTGACGACCGGTTGAGCGGTCATCGAGAGGGAGAAGTTCCTGGCAGGGATGACTTTTTGGAATGGTCATCCCAAAGGTGTACAATCTGCGTCAGACCGGGGTGAAGTGTACATAATAATTATTCCGCATGTACTGACAAACGCTAGCAATATATTAATTTAATTTTTATTTTGGGTGTAATAATCAGCATGTCACAGATTATATCGCTTGTGATTATTTCACTGATTATATTGGTGCCAAACGGGGCCATATCCTCACCGAGATTGGAGACCAAAAGAAATTGAGATTGGAGACCCCAATAGCTGATCTGCGACGGGACTGTATCAACCAGTTTCCCATTTGCCAAGCCCATACAGCATCTTATACTCCTTAAATATTCAAGCCCTGCAAACTTTTGTCCAGGGCTCTGTAGGCGTCTCTGGTGCCACGCCCACCATATCCTCGACAACCCCACGCCCACTGCATCATTGCCAACACCACACCAAGACCTTTGCAGCCGCCCCCGCTCAGCTCATCTTCTTAAGGCGTGCAGGTATGTAACCGTCGGATTCCAGTGTCCCACTCCCCCTCAACAAATTCCTATCATGAAAAACAAGCACGACTGCAATCCTGGCGAGAAGCCCTTAGAAAACTCGGATACCAAGCCCAGTACCTCGGAAACATCCGACGCCAACTCGGCAGCAGATCTCCAATATGCCAATAATTTGAGAGAAGATTTGCTGAAAGCTTTTGAATCCATCACTACTCCCGGGACGTTTGCTGCGTGGGAGGCGCTTGCGACCCCTCCACCTGCTGGGCTCCACGTCGAAGGAGCGGGCAACATCGCGATGCCTATGTGTGAAGAACAAATCAAGCAACTTATCGCCAAATCCCACCAGGCCCCCTTTGGCTGCCGAAGCGAGACACTGGTTGATGTTTCTGTCCGCAATACTTGGGAAATCAACGGAGACCAGCTGCGCTTCTCCGACCCGGCATGGCAAACTTACACCCCGGGTGCACTAGAACGTCTGGGGACGGGCCAATCCTTACGTCTCACGACAGGACCTCCCCCGCAACAACATACGGCCCAGTCACGGGCCCCGTGCCAGGCCCCACGACGGCTTCATGAAGCCGTCTCCCATTCCCTCGCCCAATCCGCCGTCCAAACCCCACATCACCAGACGGAAGCAGCCGACGTTAGTCGGCTGCTTGCAGCCTGTCCACCAAACGGGGTGGCCAGAACAGACGGCCAATACACAGTGGCCCATAAACCTCACGGCCAAAACATTGGACGCCATAGGTACAGCACCCCACCACAACTACCGCGTGCAACCGTCCGCGGCAAGATGAAACTGGCAGGTATTGCCCGCTCGCTCGTGGACCTGGTAGTGGGGCGCGATGTGCAACGCGCAATGCCACCAACAACTGTGAGAAATGTTAGAGACAGTCATTGTTTTATTGCGCACACATCCAAGGCAGGAAAAAATCTACCCGGAAAACACAATACAACAAAAAAAATATTGTACACAAAAGGGAAGCTGGAGGCGAGGGAAGAAAACAGAAATACAAGAGCTATGTACAGGGGGGGTCAGAAATTTGGAAATACATGTGTACAAATGTGTACAAGAGGCTCGCCGGGAGGCAGAGCAGCATTTTTGCCATCTTCACCATGACTTCGAGCTCGGTAGGTGAATGATGTCCACATCAAGGTGAGAGGAGAGAGAATCCCCTGTGGCCAAAGAACCAAGCTCCTTTTATGCAAACTGACCACCTGCCACCCGTGGAGCTGAACAGTTTGGCCTCTTGGCGACACTTTGATAATGCAAACAAGGATCATCGCTGACACGCTAATCCGCAACCCACATCAAATTTTCTTCAAATTCCAGCGCTCATCATCCATGTCCATTGCAGGAGGGTGTGCAGCATCAGCCACAGATCGGGTTTGTGTTCAGCGGAAAGAAGCCTAGGAAAACAACGCCACTGTGGCACATGAAGATGCTGGTACACATATTTGTTGTCAATTCTGGCAAATTTCCCGGGAATAAGGAGGTCGCCAATGTCTCGAGGGGAGAAGAGCACATCCAACACCTCATTCTGATGTTAGAGGGAGGATTGGCTGCCTGGCTTGAGGCAGGTGGGAGTGTTTCCAACAACGAAGAGGCCGCGGAGAATGAATGAATTCAGAATGCAGAGTTATGGTCTGTTATGGTTAATTCAACATTGTTACATTACAGTTTTTCTGTACAAACAACTGTTTTTATTTACATATCTATGTACATAAATGCGTGGCGGGTAGCCATGCCCGTGATGGGGCTGTGCTGTGATGCCATGCCCGTGATGGGGCTGTGCTGTGATGCCATGCCCGTGGCTGGGTGGTATTCTTGCCGGGACGAATACAGGGCATTTTGTTTTGGACAGTGGGCCAGCACAGTTTTGCAGCACCGTCGTAAGGTGGTGAGATTGCCGGCTCATCGATGGCAACTCCTGCCCGACGGGGCTAGGAGGTCTGCTGTGCGGAAGGCTAGCCTTACCCCGTCCGGAGATGGTGATTGGCGGTCTTGCCTCACTGGGACCGCTTTTTGCCGTAGCTGCGGCGAGTCGATGTCAAATCATTGCCTTGGGCGGTTCGACGACAAACTTTGAAAATTATGCGCCCGTGGTGTATTTACTTGACATTAACAAGCGCGTCGCGACCAGTCTCGGCATTGATGTGCCCATTCAATCGGAGCTGTACAAGATGCTCATCTATGAGGAGGGGGCAATGTTTAAGCCCCACACTGAGTAAGAGTCATGTCTCCTCCCCTTTTCCAATTTGGGTAACTGACTGATGGTGGATTGTTTTTTGATCGCAATACACAGTACCGAAAAAATCCCAGGCATGTTTGGAACTCTAGTAATATGTTTGCCGTCAGCGCACACCGGCGGAGAAGTTGTTGTGAGGCACCATGGCCAATCCAAGACTTTGAAGACATCAGACGCAAATCAGTCCTTTGCGTGCTGGTTTTCAGATGTGACTCACGAGGTTCTGCCGGTGAAATCTGGCTACCGATGCGTCCTGACTTACAACCTGGCCCTTCAGCCTGGTATTACCCGACCACTAGCAAGTACACTCGCCACAAAGAAGGAACTCCTCCGAAAAACACTTAAGATTTGGCACCGGGATCTGGCTAGCGGCATCAATGTCGAAGATGATCATCTTTACTATCCCCTTAAACATGAATATACTCAAGCTTCCATCTCCCTCCAAGCCCTCAAGGCTGAAGACTTGGTGCAGGTACAGGCAGCCCAAGAGCTTACGCACGAGCTTCCTTTTGTTATATTCTTGGCGTTGCTGGAGAGGGAAGCGTGGGGATGGGTCTACTATGAGGAGGGTGATGATGAGTGTGTGGATGAGATCCATCAACTTGATAAAGCGTTGGAGTTGAAGGATACTGTGAAGTCACTTCACGCACTGGACGGTACTGTCATTGCCGAGAATTATCACTTGTATCGTGATCAAAGTCTGGAATACGATCCCTTCGAGGATCTGGAGGTCGCCAAGGAAGACTACAAACCTTACATGGGGAATGAGGTATGTCTTTCTTCCCTGTATGGGTCCCCAACATTCCAGAGCAACATACTCATCAATATTTGTGCATTTACTCATATAGGGACCTCATGCCACACATTGGTATCGCCGTGCAGCTCTCGTCATGGTCCCATATGGAAGCCAAGTTAGAGCCTATCCGCCTAAGGGTACATTTGACAGGGCACTTCAAAAGAATTATATACCCCCGGCGCTTTCCTACCTTGGCCAAATGTGCTCGCTTCCTTCAGTCCAGACACCTCTGCTTGATGCCTTAAGCAATCTCTGCAGACAAGAGTCCACTGATCACCTACCCCCGGCAATAATGGCGGATATCCTGAAGGCCGCCTTACAACACACTCACTACGCACTATTCAAAACAGTCGCAGGACGCCACCATGGCAAGTTACCCGCAAGCTTCTTTGACTGGGCCAAGGAATGGCTAAACAAGCTATCAGATGCGGACCGCGCTGAAAAGTATCAGTCATGGTGCGTAGAAGTGCCAGTATATGACTGAAAATATAGGGTCAGCCTAAATGCACTCCAAACTTTTACTTCATGCACTCCACATTTTTGGCTTTGGGGGGCCAGCACTCCAAAAAAGTTGGAGTGCCTTGATTTTGTACTCCCAAAACATGGAGTCCCCAGATGGGCACTCCATGTTTCTTGGAGTACACAACTGGGTACTCCAAAATTGACCAAAATAGGGGAGTGCAGCTAGATGCACTCCAAAAAAAATGGAGTGCAAGCCCAAGCACTCCACCTTTTCAGTGAAGGATTTTGGCTTTGCACTCCAGCTAGCAAATACCAAACGGAGTGCATTGGGGTGCACTCCAAGTCTCCTTTTTTTTGGAGTGCCCACAGCAATCACACCTCTTGATGACCCGTCTGGACCGGTCATTGAGGGGACTCACACGACCGGTCATCCAGAGGACTCATACCTCTTGATGACCGGCGCGGACCGGTCATCAGTCACACCTCTCGATGACTGGTGTGTACCAGTCATTGAGGGGAGGTGCTACTCTTGATGACCGGTCTTTACCGGTCATCGAGGGGACTCCCACCTCTCAATGACCGGCGCGGACCAGTCATCAGTCACACCTCCCAATGACCGGCACAGACCGGTCATTGAGAGGACTCACACCTCTCGATGATTGGTCAGATCGGTCATTGAGAGGACTCACACCTCTCAATGACCTGTCATCACCGGTCATCGAGGTGAGTCACATTTCTCGATGACCGGTTAGACCAGTCATCCAGGGTAATAACACCTCTTGATGACCGGTGTGTACCAGTCATCAAGGGGAGGTGCTACTCTCGATGACCGGTTGGTCTGACCGGTCATCGAGAGGAGATGTTACTCCCCTCGATGACTGGCACAGACCGGTCATCAAGAGATGTGACTCACCTCAATGACCGGTCATCACCGGTCATCGAGTGTTATTACCCTCGATGACCGGTCTGACCGGTCATTGAGTGGTGTGAGCGGTGTGAGCCCTCTTGATGACCGACCAGTCATCGGGAGCATCGAGAGGTGTGAGTCCCTTCGATGACCGGTCTGTGCCGGTGACCGGGGGGAGCAGCACCTCCTCTTGATGACCGGTCAGACCAACCGGTCATTGAGAGTAGCACCTCCCCTCGATGACTGGTACACACCGGTCATCAAGAGGTGTTATTACCCTGGATGACTGGTCTGACCGGTCATCGAGAAATGTGACTCACCTCGATGACCGGTGATGACCGGTCATCAAGAGGTGTGAGTCCCCTCAATGACCAGTCTGACCAATCATTGAGAGGTGTGAGTCCTCTTGTCAGCCTTAGAGTCATCACAGCTGACCTAAAAGCTGCCTGTTCTACCTTTGTTACATATAAATTACTTTATATCTTTTTCATCTTAAGAGATAACCTTGTTTTGACTTCATATTCTGTTTCCTCATGCAATTTTAACCCTAGTTACAACTTATCAATTCCTTGTAACTATACTCCTTCCCTGAGTTACTGAGTTATGGCGCCCTTGCGCAGTTGTGACGTGTCAGCGCTACCAGGCGCGCCAAACCACATGTACATATGTAAATTACATAAGCAAACTGTGAAAATTTTCGTAGTCAGGATCCCCCTTGCCTGAAGCGGATCTACAGACTTCAGCACACCAGAACCACCACCCAGATAACCCCAGGATCACCACCAAAGAGCCTACTCTACTCCCAGTATACCTACCGTCACAGGCGCCTAGGATATTGACAGTAAGTAACCTCTTTCACTGAACCTTGATTATCTCAGAGGTACAACTCTGTGTCTTGCTTGATCTGCCTCTTCTTCTTGCTTTGCTTCCTCCTTGATCACAGGGCTGTCCCTCCAAATCTATAGGCCTTTGCCTCCATCTTGATTACAGGGCTGTCCCTTCTTATCCTCAGGCCTTTGCCTCAAAATCTAGGTTCAGGGCTGTCCCTCAGGTTTCCCTTTAAGAACCTTGACTGTCCAGAGAGAAGTCTAAAAAACTGTGGCTGGATTAAGACTTATCTAATCCAGATACCCTCCTGAGAGGAAGCTGTAGCACTTCTTGCACAGATTAGCAGCACTCTTCTGAAGAGTAGCATTGCCAGTGGACGTGCATTCCCACTAGAATAACCTAGTACTTCTCTTCCTTCTTATCCTGCTTGGTTTCTCTCTCTCTTTCTCTCTTTTTCTTTTATAGTTGTAATTTCTTTATCCCAAGAAATCCAACTATTGCCCCCCCATTTCTTGTGTCCTGCTGTCACTATAGAGACTCAGGCTCACAATTGGGGGCCTCATCGGGAAAATTACTCACCTTTTCATAATTCTAGACTGCTATAAAGCCAAAGGACTGATCATCCTGACTAAATCAAACAAAAAACTCTTAAAATTCGAAAAAACCACTTAAAAATTTTTCTACATATCCTACTAACGCTGAAATTCTCCCAAAATTATCTAAAATTGCTTTTATATTGATAAATTTCCTAACTGAACCCTTGAAAAAATTTTTTTACGTCCTGTGTACTCGTGAAAGTGCAGAATTGCGACTCCTCCGTGCCGCTATTCACCCCTTCGTCGGACTTATCCTCCCCAGAACCCTCCATATCTTCGAATCAAGAGGAGATAGAGAAAAACGGAGTACGCTCAAAAGATTCTCCTGCTTCTCATCTACAATTACCGCAGTTGACCGTAAAAAAATTCTTGACGGCGCAGAATAGCGCAGACGAAGAAAACTACGACGACAAAATAGTAGCAAATCCTTGTAACGGAAATTTGATTAGTAGCACCGCGTGGACTCCTATTGCTACCGCAAAAGCGCCGAAAACTCGTCGAAAAAGGACCGTAGCTCCTGTTAACATAGCCGAGTGGACCTCTAATTCCTCTGCGAAGCCAAGCGCAAAAGAAAACAAGAAAAAATCGTCTTCTACTACTAGGAAAAGCAAAAGGATTTCCGCTAAATCCAGATCTTCAGGTATTTAACTTTAAACAACCCTTAATCCTCCTTTTTACCGCTTAATTACCCTCTTTTCTTACATATAATCATCATGCCTCCTCACCTTAGAAATGGCCGAGACCTCTCCGAAGAGCTCCGCCACCGGTACCGCCTTAGCCCAGCCGCCGAAGAACGGCTTCGAAGGGCTAGAAGCAGCCTTGCCGCCTCTACAGGAGGATTTCCTCAAGCTCCCGGAAGAGGAGCCGCTCCCCCCAGATACCGGGATCCCTCCGGCCCTATACCAGCCGAGGGAAACTTCCATAGCCCTAGCGTCGAGCAGATCCACGCCGGTTCCGCGGCCTATCGACAGGGAACAGATAGACTTGACGGTGAACCTTCCTCCGACGAGTCAACCGCCCTCCCAGCCTATCAACCCAGAGGGCATGAGATCCACGGCGCCGCCCAATCTAGCCCTCCTTCCGTACACTCAGAGCCCTCGACGGGAGGAGTCCTCCGGTCCCATGGACCTTATCCCGGAAGAGGAAGAGCTCTCCAGCCTCATCAGCATGTTCAACGAACAGTTCGACCTATTTGTCCGCGCCAGGGAGGCGCAGAACACGTTAACCATGAGGCGCCTCCTCTCCCAAGCAGCTATGACGCAGGAAATGATAATAGAATTAGTTGGGAGGAAAGACGGTATCCGTCTCTGTCAAGAATGGATACCCAGAGACGAGCTACACAACCTGGAAGTTTCTCTAATGAACCGGAACAACGGCCTAGGTCCGCAGAACTCCACGGCGCAAGTATCCCGGCCTCATTCGCAGCTAGCTTTAGTGCCGCACGCCAGCCAGCAACCCATTCTAGCGACGCCAACGCCAGAACCCACGGGCTCTCAGCTACGAGCTATAGCGCAGGAGTTCCAGGGTCCTATCCCCTCCAACCAGGCTCAGTTTCAACAGCAGCCTCAATCCCAGCCGCGCCTAGAGAGCCAACACTATCAAGGAACTCCCTTGCCGCCGCCGCCACCGCCGCAGACGCTCCAAGTGAGGCCGCCACCAGCTTCTATACCGCGGGAGGTAGTTCAATTATTCCGCCCCAGCCCGCATCTTCAAACTGGCGGCTACAATCCACCCCATTATCCTCAAATGCCGCAAGAATTCGCAGGCCACAACCCCTCTCATCCTCAAAGCAACTGGAGAGGATCAGGGAGGAACTGGAGACGCCCTCAGGACGACACTCAGAGAGTTCTGGAAATAGGAGAATACTTGATGAGAGCCACCAGAGGAGTGAGGAGAGGCTATGGACGCGGGAGAACCAGAGGGAGAGGCCCCTATTAGATGAATCCTTGCCTAAAAGTTCCTTAAGCAGTGATTCACCTCTAGGCCTCAGTTTAGATATTGATAACCTCTCTGATCCTTCAAATAGAGAATTTTTTCTAAATAATCTTAACTCTGAAATGTCTCGAAATGGTCCTTTGTTTCTAGAAGAAAAATTACAAGTCTTGTTCTCTAAATTTCTCTCTGAATTATCTGGTACTGTTGAAACCATCCCTGGTACTCTTCTTGAATCTTGTGTCAGCAATTTTAAAGATGTCCTGAATCATTCCATTCTTGATCTGTTTAAAAATGAATTCATTCCCTTTTTGCTTGATCAAATCCTGAACAACATAGGTGAAAGTGCCAGAGAGAAGTCCACAGTGAATAACAATGTGTTAGAACAACTGAAGAAACACATAGATGATAAGTTTGAGACTGTTCAAGATTTGATTCTGGTAAATGAATCACAATGTCATTCTAACATGGATACAATTGGCCAAAATCTGAAAGATTTTGAAGAGAAAGTGAGCAACAATCTTACTTCCATTGGTAATCAGATCAATGACCTTCATGCCAATGAGCACAACAGATTTGAACAATCTAAGAGAAGATTCAGTGACATATCTTCTGTAGTAAACACTGTGAGCTCAAAGCTGGATTCAGTGTTAATACCAGATGACAGAGACCATCCCCCTCATCTCTTATACAATAATCCCTTCCAGAATGTCCACCATGAGCAACAACATGAACACAGACCACCTCCTCCTGTTCCTACTCCTGAACCCCAGAGACCACCAAGAGATAGCTTTCCTAAACCTGCTAGCAATACTCCTGACGCTAAGACCCAAGAGGAATTCCCCTACATTGATCATGGAGCAATAGACTTTGAAATGAGGAAAGAACTGTGGAAAAGTATCCCCAAAAATGGAGACTGGGAGAAATTCTCTGGAGAATTGCCTTACAATCATGAGCTTTGGATTAAAAATACTGATATCCTAGTCAGAGACTACTTGATGCTGGATAACATGATAATCAGTAGATTAACAATCTTGTTAACTGACACTGCAAGGAATTGGTACCTAGGCATTAGAGATGAATATGGAAACAAATCTTGGGCTTGGTGGAAGAATGCCATCAGAAATAAGTTTGGCACTGAGAACTGGAAATGGAAAATGCAACAAGAGTTTGAGAATGATCACTTCACCTATGATGGGAGGAAAATCCACAAATGGTTTGGTAATCAGAGAGAAAGACTGAAAGCTTATCAACCTGAACTCAATCAGTATCTTATTTGTGAGAAAATCTTAAAGCAGTGCCCTCCAAACCTTGAGCATGCTATTAAAAGCAGATACAAAAGAGATGCCACTGAAATGAGTTTTGAGGATATGGTTATAATTGCTGAAGAGGTTATAGACAGAGTCATGAAAAGGAACAAGCCTGTGACAAACAATTATAACACTCCAAACAGATCCCAATGGAGAAGCAATCCTGCCCCTGAGAAAACTGATAAGCCAACTGACTCCTCTACCAAAAAGAATCCTGTCTCTGCCCCTGAGAAAGAAAAACTTATATGCCATTTCTGTAAACAAACTGGCCACTTCTCCAGAGAATGCCCTAAGAAGAAGAACAGGATCAATAATGTAGGAATGGATGATGATGATGATCCCAAGAGTGACAATGGAGAAGATCAAGGTGAACCACATAAATCTGAATCAGAACTAGATGAAGAAGAAGAGAATCATAGAACCAATCACATGATTCTTGCCATGGACAATGGAAATGGTGCCAATTATGATCCATTAGTTGATTTTGACTTTGGAGCACATGCTGTAGAGTGTGAAATAAACCAAGATTTCTCCATTGCTGAAATTCAAGCTGAAACTCATCAACCTCAGACCTGGGACAAATCCTGTCAGTCTTCCCACATAGAAGATGCTAGACTGATGAAATGTAAGCCTGATAGAGGAAAAGCTCATCTTACTGGAAAAGCAAATCTTACTACTGTCCTCATTGAATCCAGAGAACAATCATGTCTTCTTGATAGTGGAGCCTCTTGCTCAATCATCAGCAACAAATTGCTAGATTCTATATTACCAGAATGGGAAAATAAGCTCATGCCAATTAACCATGCTAAATTCCACAGCTGTAGTGACCGATTACAGCCCATGGGCATAATAGAAATGGCTTTGATTTTTCCTCACACTAAAGGTTCCATTAGAATTCTAGCAGAATTTGTAGTCATGAGAAATGCAAGAATTAACTATCTTATCCTTGGAAATGATTACATGTCTCTTTATGGCTTTGACATCACAAACAGCAAAGAGAGATTCTTTACCATTGGGAATGAGAACAAGAGGAAGAAATTCAGCTTTAAGTCTCATCATCTGGAGAAAATGAGCCCTTCCAATGAAATTTCTGCTGTAAAGAAGTCCCATCCTCAACTGCAGAAATTTATTATAGAAGAACTCTGTGAAGCCAAGTTCAGTGATAAGTTGACTATTGAGCAAAAAGAGAAGCTGTTTGAAGTCCTCTACAATAACAACTTTGCCTTCTCCAACACCAACCAGCCCCTTGGTGCCATTAAAGGTCATGAAGTTCATATCAAGCTGACAACTGAGAGACCCTATCCTCCTCTCCTCAGAAGACCTCCTTATCCTGCCAGCCCCAAAAGCAGAGAAGCTCTTGAGCAACACATTGAAGAGCTAGTAAACCTGAATGTTCTAAGGAAAGTTGGTCATAATGAAGTAGTTGAGATCACTACTCCTGTAATCATTGCCTGGCACAATGGAAAGTCCAGAATGGTAGGAGACTTCAGAGCTTTGAATTCCTACACTGCTTCAGACAGATACCCCATTCCTAAGATCTGTGAGACTCTGAACAACCTGGCCAAAGCTAAATATCTGACTAGCATGGATGTACTCAAAGGTTTTCACCAGAATGTCATTGCAGAAGATTCCAGACATCTACTCAGGATTATCATGCACAAAGGAATCTATGAGTACCTGAGAATGCCCTTTGGGATCAAAAATGCCCCCTCTCATTTCCAGAGAATGATGGACATTGAATTCAGAAAGGAAATTGATGAGAAGTGGGTCATTATCTACATTGATGATATCATCATTATGTCAAACACCTGGGAGGAACACCTCAGTAGGATAGACAGGATCCTGAAAGTTGTCATTAACATGAACATGAAAATCTCCTTGAAGAAGTGTAACTTTGGATTTGATCAGATCAAAGCTCTAGGCCATCTTGTGTCTGGTATTGCCATAGGAATAGACCAGAATAAAGTAGCTGCTGTCCTCCAAAAGCCTGTGCCTAGTAGTAGGAAAGAAATGCAATCATTTCTTGGTTTTGCTGGTTACTACAGACAACACATTGAGAAGTTTGCAGAGATAGCAAAACCTCTGACTGAACTGACAAGGATTGATGTCATATATGAGATGACTCATCATAGAATAGTAGCCTACAACTTGTTAAAAGAGAAACTGACCACAGCTCCATTGCTACTGTTTCCTGACTGGGCCCATCCTTTCACACTATATGTAGATGCTAGCATGACTGGTCTAGGTGCTGCTTTACATCAAGTCCAAGTCATTGAGGGAGTGAGAAAAGAAGGACCCATTGTTTTCATATCCAGACAACTGAAGGACAGTGAAACAAGATATGGTGCTAGTCAACTTGAATGCTTATGTCTGGTTTGGGCCCTGGAAAAACTCCATTACTACTTAGATGGCAGTGTCTTTCATGTTGTAACAGACTGCACAGCTTTGAGATCACTGCTGAACATGAAGACTCCCAACAGACATATGCTCAGGTGGCAGATTGCTATTCAGGAATACAGAGGCAATATGACCATAATCCACAGAGATGGGAATATTCACAAGAATGCTGATGGACTGAGCAGGTGGGCTTTACCAAATGATCCTAGTAACCCTGCTTATGACCCAGAAGACAAGGATGATGATAGATTCCCCATCATGGGCATACATGTCTCTACTTTCAAGAATGAGTTCTTTGACTCAGTGAGAGAAGGCTACAAGCAGGACAAGAACACTACCATATTGTCTGAACTTTTGTTGAAAGATGCTAAAGATGCCCAGCTAAAAAATTCCTTACAAGATCCTTGGAGAAAGCTATATGATGAAGGAAGATTCTCTATATTTGATGGCCTCATCTACTTCAGAGAGAAACACAACTCTGTCCTAGTCCTAGCTGACAAAGAAAGTATCAACACCATCTTGCATGAATGCCATGACAGTGTCTACTCTGGTCATCTTTCTGAAGATAGGACTTTAGAAAAAGTAGCTGATACTGCTTGGTGGGATAACTGGAGACAAGACACTAGTGAATACTGCTCTTCCTGTGATAGATGCCAGAAAGCAAATAAAGCCACAGGCAAAAGATTTGGACTGCTCATGAAAATTGAGGAACCTTCAAAACCATGGGATGTTATTAACATGGATTGGGTAACTTCCTTGTCCCCTGGAGGAGCTGCTAGTTTCAATGCTTGTCTGGTAATAGTGGACAGATACTCTAAGACCCCTATATTTGTACCCTGCTTCAAGGATGACTCTGCCATGGACACTGCCATTCTGTTTTGGAACAGAGTAATGCCTAGGACTGGCATCCCCAGAATCATCATCTCTGATAGAGACCCTAAGTTCACATCTGAATTCTGGACTGGTTTACATAGTATGTTAGGAACAAAACTCTCTTTCTCCACTGCTTACCACCCTCAAACTGATGGATTAGCTGAAAGGATGATCCAAACACTTGAAGATATGATCAGGAGGTTTTGTGCATATGGTCTAGAATTCAAAGACAATGATGGTTACACTCATGATTGGGTTTCACTTCTACCAATCCTTGAGCTAGCATATTGCACCAGCATACATTCAACCACTGGAAAACCTCCTGCCATCCTGGAAAAAGGCTGGATCCCAAACCTTCCCAGGAATTTCTTGAAGCAAGACTCTGTAGACATTCATCCTACTGCTCTTGCCTATGGAAAGATCTTTGAGAAAGCTAGAAAACATGCTGAGCAATGCATAACAGAAGCTACATCTTACAACAAAGAGAGATGGGACAAGAGTCACAAAGAACCATCTTTAAAAGTTGGTGATAAAGTCCTAATATCCACAGCAAACTTCAACAACCTGTCTGGCCCTAAGAAGATGAGAGACTCCTTCACTGGACCATTCCTTGTAAAAGCTTTACATGGGAAGAATGCTGTAGAAGTGATACTGACTGAAGAGTTTAGCAGGAAACATCCCACATTTCCTGTCAGCTTGGTGAAACCATACAAAGACCCCAATCCAGACAAGTTCCCTTTGAGACAGAAAGTCAAAGTTGTCATTCCCCCCATGGATAAGACCCCTCAGAGTAAAGTCATACAAAAGATTCTCAGAGACAAGAGATTGAGAGTGGAAAACAGAGATGTTATGATGTACTTAGCTAGATACAAAGGTATGAGTGCTGATCATGATGAATGGCTCCTTGAGAAAGACATCCCAGACTCTGCTATCCTTCTCAGGAAATTCAGAAGTGAGAAGAGGTCTAACCCTGTGGTTTAATTTCTTACAGAAATCCAACCCTTTTGGTGGTAGGGAATGTCAGCCTTAGAGTCATCACAGCTGACCTAAAAGCTGCCTGTTCTACCTTTGTTACATATAAATTACTTTATATCTTTTTCATCTTAAGAGATAACCTTGTTTTGACTTCATATTCTGTTTCCTCATGCAATTTTAACCCTAGTTACAACTTATCAATTCCTTGTAACTATACTCCTTCCCTGAGTTACTGAGTTATGGCGCCCTTGCGCAGTTGTGACGTGTCAGCGCTACCAGGCGCGCCAAACCACATGTACATATGTAAATTACATAAGCAAACTGTGAAAATTTTCGTAGTCAGGATCCCCCTTGCCTGAAGCGGATCTACAGACTTCAGCACACCAGAACCACCACCCAGATAACCCCAGGATCACCACCAAAGAGCCTACTCTACTCCCAGTATACCTACCGTCACAGGCGCCTAGGATATTGACAGTAAGTAACCTCTTTCACTGAACCTTGATTATCTCAGAGGTACAACTCTGTGTCTTGCTTGATCTGCCTCTTCTTCTTGCTTTGCTTCCTCCTTGATCACAGGGCTGTCCCTCCAAATCTATAGGCCTTTGCCTCCATCTTGATTACAGGGCTGTCCCTTCTTATCCTCAGGCCTTTGCCTCAAAATCTAGGTTCAGGGCTGTCCCTCAGGTTTCCCTTTAAGAACCTTGACTGTCCAGAGAGAAGTCTAAAAAACTGTGGCTGGATTAAGACTTATCTAATCCAGATACCCTCCTGAGAGGAAGCTGTAGCACTTCTTGCACAGATTAGCAGCACTCTTCTGAAGAGTAGCATTGCCAGTGGACGTGCATTCCCACTAGAATAACCTAGTACTTCTCTTCCTTCTTATCCTGCTTGGTTTCTCTCTCTCTTTCTCTCTTTTTCTTTTATAGTTGTAATTTCTTTATCCCAAGAAATCCAACTATTGCCCCCCCATTTCTTGTGTCCTGCTGTCACTATAGAGACTCAGGCTCACACCTCTCAATGACCAGTGGTGACCGGTCATCGAGAGGTGTGAGTCCTCTCGATGACCGGTCAGACCAATCATCAAGAGGAGGTGTTATTAGCCTCGATGACCGGTGTGACCAATTATTGAGGTGTGAGTCCCCTCGATGACCGGTCTGTGCCGGTCATCGGGAGGTGTGACCGGTCCGCGCCGGTCATCAAGAGGTGTAAGTCCCCTTGGTGACCGGCACAGACCGGTCATTGAGAGGAGATGTTACTCCCCTTGATGACCGGCACAGACCGGTCATCAAGAGGTGTGATTTCTGTGATTTCCCTCAATGACCGGCGGTCCGGTACAGACTGGTCATTGAGAGGAGATGTTAATCCACTCAATGCCGGTCTGTACCGGTCATGGATATCAGGAGGATCAAGTTGGGTGTGTTTGTACATAGCCCAGTTGAAGTTGTAGGCACTCCAGCTCTGGCTGGAGTGCACAGTACTGCACTCCCCTTTTGAGGAGGAGAAATATCAGGAATGGAGTGCTGGGGGAATGCACTCCAATCTGATGGAGTGAGACTCATGGGCACTCATTACATTTCCTGGCCACTGGAGTTCTTTGTGGTGCACTCCAAAGAGTCTTGAGTCCCCGGTTCTGCACTCCAATTGACTTGGAGTACTCTAGTCTGTACTCCAACAATCATTGGAGTGCACACTCCATACACTCACTTTTGGAGTGCTTTTGGGATTTTTTTGGAGTGCATTTAGGCTGACCCAAAATATATACCAGAGGTCAAATCAGGAGCTCACAATTGTTGTATTTGCATGCTCAATAGGATACCATTGCTCATTCGCGGTTATCCAACTCCGACTCAGCGCCTCAACGCCATCGAGTGGATTTCTGACCCAACTGGTGACGCCGTTGTTCCAGATGCAGCACCCAGAAGCAAGCCCTGGGCGGAGGACCTGATCCGTGAATGTATCACCCTCTTACTTTCAACCACTCAACCGCCGACTGAAGCCGACGCGGCGGTAATTGTGTCTGCCGTCTTTAAGCTGAATGATATGTGGACAAACACATCTGCGCTGTAAGTTCTTGATTGGTGATGAACTCCATTAAATCATGTATCTGGGCGATCTCTGAATTCTGTTTATTTCTGTTTTACTCAGTCTCACATCGATATATGAGCGCTTCCAACAAGAGCAAGCGACTCAATTCTTGCTCGCTTTCCTGTCTCAGATCAAGATTCTTGGAGAAGCGGCCCATGTCCCAACTTCCGACATCATGGAACTCAGCCGAAGCCTGAGCGTGCCCATTTCAACTGACAAGGAAAGCCTCAGCTGATAACCGAAGAGAACACTCGAAATAGAGTTTTCTTTTCTCAGTTGTGTTAAGGGACAAGCCTACCAGTTAAAAAATCTTAAGGAATGAATGTACGGCAGCAGTTTTTCACACTGAGTTGGTATCTTTTCCTTATCCATAGCACAAGGATTGTCAGTTGTATCTTTTATTCTTTTCTTCAATCTCCTCTAGGCGTGCGGACTACAGGCCCGTTTTAGTTACTTTGTTCCGTAGGAGCTTTTCTGGGTCCTTCTCCAGCTCACTAGAACATTCTTGCCACACAAGCCGTAGTACTCAACTTCAACCCAATTTTCTTATACACCATCCATTCAAAAAAAAAAAAAAAAAAAGAACTCGGGAAATGTTAACAATCACAACAAGAAAAGATTAAACAATTGAGGATGGAAAAGGTCAATTTGTTCTCAAGCCTTCACGAGTTTGAGTGACCAAAAGACGCAGCTCGGCCAGCCGATCAGCCTTCCGTTTCTTCTTGTTGCGTGGACTAACTTCCTCGACTATTTGATGATTGTCGGTATCTCTGACGGATAAGGTATCCGATATCCTGATGGTTTGGGTAGTGATTAGGGGTAACAAGAGGCAAAAGAAACACGTCGTGATCAGAAAGAAGATGGCGGGAAGGATTGTCAATCAATATCGAAATACGTGAGAAAAAGGAAAGAGGCGATGATATCTTCCCAAGTAATAGTGATGAGAAGGGAGGATCTTACATTGCATGATCAAGAGTGAGCGGTCTGGGGAAGATGGCAATGACCTGGCGTTGGAGGAGCTGGAACAATGAATCGAGTTTTGGACGAAGTTGAGCTTGCTCATGGAGCCCGGAATCCGTTTTCCGTGGGGACACGAGCACCCGAGTCGGAGTTCTTGGGCTATCCAGATCGCTGTCGGTGGAGGACGAAGTCTGCAGATAGGCGGTGACGGAATCTAGCCAAGCCGCTAGTAGGTGTTGCCCAAACAGCTGAAAAAACTCCACTGTCCCCATAACCAACCAGCCAAACAGCAGCTCCAGCTTTCGGTCAGTTCTCCCATACCTTAGTGCAACAGGCTATATGTACTGTCTGCGCGCAAAGAAGATTCAAGGTACTCACCTAGAGACAATTGTGTTTGTGACTCGAATAGATGCAAAAGGTTGAATGAGAACGTGCCAAGGGGCAAAGAAGATTGGTATTCGGATAAAAGGCGATCGACGTTATCCGGTCGTCTGTGAGTACATGATTATGGAATTGAGGATCCAAGTTCAGGTCTGCTAATCGCTGATTTGATAGGCAGCTTGAACGGAGTGGTAGAGCAAAGAAACGGGCGTACATATCCGACAGATGGGCTATACGTAGTGCTTGGACGACGGATGAAAGCAGGGCGTCGTCGGGCGGATGTAGCATCCTGCTAACGTGCTCAGTTATTCCCTTGAGAACGTCTACACTAAATTTCAGGAGCCAAGTCTTGAGTTGTGACTTGGTCTCAATTGTCACACCAAAGTCGTTGACGGGGACATATGCGTGCAGGAGGCTGACGGCTTTCCGGTGCACGCCTCTCCAACTATGCGTCAGAGGCAGCAGCCGATCTAAGCAGGGAACGGTCGTACGTGGTTAGACAGACCACCGCGTGTCTAATCGCAAGAGTCCTTGGGGCGTAATTCTCACCTGCATTGTTCATCGACAGCGCTGTGTTGACTAGTGGGACTGGCCAGCGATCTTGAAGAGCTTGCTCGAGCTGAACTTCGGGTGTTTCTAGGGACAGATAGACTTGATCGAGCCCATCCCGCCCGTCGGGGTACGGAAACATGTTGGGCTGCTGAGTTTGCCATGATATACCAAGACAACAGATATGGTGAAGGGATCGGGCCTGGAGAGTCTCCATTATCTGAGTGGAAAATCTGTGGTAACACATTAGCATGCAGACGCGTGGATATAATTCATTCAGCTGAGCACGGTCACGTACAAATTTGTTTGATCGGTAGGCTCTTGCCAGACTAAAATTAAATCATAACGAGATAATTCCTAACAAACGGTCTCAATGGCTACTTACATAAAAGCGAGAATGAAAAAATAGGATTAAAGTTTTGCTCACCTGTAGATCAACATGTTGGTCGACAAGTTCCATGGAGAAGGAAACCTCATTGATGCTCGATTGAGTGCGACTCTGACCGGCGGCGATGTCGAATTTACAGCGGAGCCAAGCTTGAACAACAGGGGCTTTGATCGGAGTGATAACCAAGACCCGGATCTCTCGGATCGAGAGCTGATGGGTCGAGAGCACCTTTCGGTACAAGTACTGGCTCACAACTTTTTTCATCTTTCCCGGATTCCAAATCGAAGATAAATCACCCACCGCCTGGAGTGTGCAAATAGTCATACCCATTTTTCTAAGTTCCCTTTTTCGACCATGAAAAAATGGTTGAATGGCATCAAACTTACCAGGCTTTGAACCCTCGCTGAACTGATCACTTTCCAGGTGAGTTTTGACTTGCACGAACGAGAGATGGTCTTCCACTTTTGAAAGGTAGATTTAAGTAAAGCGCGCTGTTGTTTGGTGTGGTGAATAGCCAAAAGAGATGAAGATGCGAGGTCGAAAATGATGTCCTCCACCACCTCTGATAGAACCCGCTCTTCTAGGCTGCGGGAGAAATGAGAGATGACTTTTTCAGTCATCATTTTTTGCTCAGCGGATGCTTTTATGGACCTTTTCAGGAGGGTATTCTGTGCCACTTGTGAAATCGATGATTCCAGGATATTTGATAGCAGTTCCGCGCTAAGCGTGGCGATAGCCTTATCGTGATTGACCACTGGTGGGCGTGCCGGTTGAGTTGCAAAGGGTGATGGGGGCACAAGAGATGAAGCAGGAAGTGAACCAGGCGGGAGTTTTTTCAAGGCGGATGTTGAGCCAGTTGGACTGGGAATGGCGGGAGAAGCCTGTATTGATTTCAAAGACGCAGATCGCTTAGTTCTTTCTCGGGTCAGGCCCAGCTCAGCAGATCTAAGGTTTACAGGCGACAACTGGAGAGCGCGTGATGGGGTTGCGTGGACCGTAGATGAGAGAGTCATCGAAGGATTGCTTTTGATCGGCGAAAATACTGATCGGTCGACCGTTACTGACTTTTGTGCCGAAGGGGCAACAGAGAATGTGGGAGAAAAAAGAGGCGAGGCAACTGATAGCGTAGGTGGGCGTTGAACGGATTTTGGAGCTTTCAAGATTGCAATAGTCGGCGGGAGAGGAGACGCAGCAGGTTGGGCTCCATCTATCAGGTCTATGATTGCTAGATGGGCTCCCTTTGCGGTGACGAAAACCGACTGGCCGGTCCGAAAGGTGACAGGCTTATCTGTGGTTGTGTGGGATCAGCGAGATGGGATGGACCAAGTCGTTCAAACAGGGATAGACTCGCCATCAAAAGGGGCATGTCTATGTAGCGCCACCGTACATCTTTCCAACTCTTCTGATGACATGGTCAGGCCACACGCGGTGCAAAACCCGTATGATTCTTCGAGTGACATGTAACACAACTTCGCGATTTCAACCAGCGGCACATGAGCGCCGTACTTGCGGGATTGGGCCGAGCGTAGGGCTTTGAGGGCAGAGACACGGATCTCGCTGAAATGAGTTTCGAGGAGACATGCATTGAGAAAGGAGGTTTGTGTGGAGCTGACTTTCTTGAACAGACGGGTGAACGCATTCAAGGTTGCTGGTGAATTGGCAGGTCTCCGACCGGCAGCTCGACTCATATTTCCGCATTGCGCCAAGATTTGTAACTGTAGAGCCGATTGTAGCCTTTGATCGCTGAACACCTTTTCCGGTAGGCGCTCGGTGGCACGTGCAGCATCCGAATCTCTCAGATGAGTTAAGAGATAATAGGCACGAAACTCGGCTTCGTTGGGACAAAAGCAATCCGATCCCCGATAGTCGTCATAAAATTCGTTGAGTGACTGCAAAACTGTGAAGACCCATCAGTCCACAGATCACATTGTCATGACGCGTTGGGGCAGGAAGACTAACCTTTGCGGACCTGCTCGAGCTCTTGCTGTTCCTGATAGCTCCCAACGCCCTCCTTGTCGCGCAAGAAATGTAGACAAAGGATGTGGTAACGCGCGATCCGTTCGTGACATTCGATTGCTATCGGGCCCCGATCGTTTTGAAGCGTAAAGTCTTGGCGGATTGAACGTGTTCGATCACGAATGAAGCCGTGAGTATCAAACAGAGACTCTTTCGCGAGTAAGATCTTGAACAGGTAGTCCAACGTGCTCTGAATTTTCCGAAATCAGCGTACAAAGAAAAATCCCCGTGGATGTTTGCTAGTTGAGACGTTGCTTCAGTACCTTAAGGATACCAGGAGGCCGGACATCTGATGGTAAGGGTTGATCGTTTCCTGCAGCTGGCCGATGGAACGCTTTGACAGCTTTTTTTGGGTCGATGCGATATGTGCCGGGATACTAGCAGTGGTGATAGATCTCAGCTTGGGTCCAATAAACTAACGAAAAAACGATGCAGAATGGAAGCTGGCGCACTCGTTCCCATCTGTCCGAGTTGTTCTGATATTCCCTCTCGTGTCGTTCGAACTCGGGGCACATGTCAAGACAAGTGCCCAAGAAAGGCAACGCCTCATCCAGTCGGCGTGGCTTGAGCGGATCAGGTATCAGCCCCTCACGGACCGCACTCTGTCTTTCGGCCTCGCGGTGCGGTTTCAACTAGGAAAATTGAAGACAAGATACCATAAGTTTCGGCCGGCAGAAGATTCAGGCTAATTTGAATTCTTACCTCCAAGAACCGATTGCCTGGGAAATCAGATCTCGACCGCGAGGAGAGTTCTTCCGAGACTCCCCCATGAAGAGAGTCACTTTGCATGTCTTGAATTGCTTATTCCTCCGTTAGCTGCTGGGGAAATGAGTCGCCAGGATTGAGTCGGAAAGTCTTGAGGGAGTATGTGTGTTGATTAATCCCCGAGTGGCCGAGTACCACCGGGGCCTTGATAGGCAGGCCAAACGGGGCGAGACCGGGACTGACCGGGACCGACGGCAGTTTCAAAAGACAAGGGAAATTGCCTAAACTACACAAGACCCTCTTTGGAGGGCCTGGTGCAGCCTGGCTGGCGCGGCCTCCGAAGGAGGGACTTGCGCCGTATACCCCCCTACCTGCCCTACTCTTTTTGGCATTTGGCAGGGCATTATTTTAGAAACACTATCAAATTTGATCCACTCAACCTTTTTTTTTCTTGTTCAGTGTCCCATGACCACCTGCTTCTCCTCTACAAGCATGCCAAAAATCAAGTGTGCCGCTCACTTTAACATTGGTCTTTTTCATTGTTTTCCATTGGCAATACATCTGCAGGCTGCTTACGTGATGTAAAGCCACCAGTCAGAGTACAGGGAGTGGTGCCATCAAACCTGAGCACTTTGAAAGTCTTATTACAACAGTAAAAAATGGTGAGAAGGTCCAAAAATAATGCTACATATTCTACAAGATGCAGGAGAAGGAAGTGGTCATTTGGCTCAGCGGAACCTTCATGCTATTCCTCACAACTGAGGAGGTACAAGCAATAGAATGGAAAACAGCAAAAAACAAAAAAGAGTAGGGCAAACACTGGCACATAGTGTATAAGTCCCTCCTTTGGAGGGTCCCTGCGGGACGGCGTTCCCCCTCCACAAAGAGAGGGTCTTAGTTAAGTTAGGGAAATTGTGAACTTAGAGCTTCTTCACCCAGGGAGGTAAAACTGGGTTGCTAAAACCCCAGGATGGCAACTCAATTTTTGCATATACAGCCATTCCAAAAAGGCTTGGATGCTTTGGAGGGAATTTCTACTGGAAATTCCTGTGGGATTTTCCAACCTTGTATGCAATAAAGTCACAAGGTTGGACATTTTGATATATTCAGGATGCCTATATCAAAATCAGGCAAGTTCAATCAGAGACTTCTGTGAAGACCCCACACACAGCGAGGTTTCACAAGAGATATCACAGGCCCAAAGGCCCCAGTGTACTTAGTTCAGCTCCTGCTTCCACATCCTAGCTGGTAGAGATCCTTGTTTTCCCATCTCTCCCGGCTAGGTAAGTTAACCCATTCTCTTTCTTTTCCCTTCTTCCCTTCTTCTTCTCTCTCTCCTCCATGCCCCTTCCTAGTCCATTAAAGTTGTACTCACAGAGAGATCCTTGTTTTCCCATCTCTCCTGGCTAGCCCCTTGCCTATCTGCAATTTCAGAGACCCGTGAACTAGACCTTGAGTCTCTGTGCCCTTCTCAAGCCATCTCAACAGTGAAGGAGATCCCAACTCCTTACAACTTCTGGTTGGTTTTCCTGTATTTTGATTCCAGAATCAGAATTGGGGGTGTATAGTATTGCAATACTGCCCAATCCTTAGGATTGGGATTTTATTGTCTTGCCAATACAATACACTTTATTGGCAGGCTTATGTATCACACATCCAATCCAATACTTTGGATTTTGCCCATGTGTATCTTGCGGAGCAATACAATCCCGCCTAAACCCAATATGTATTGGGCTGTATAGCCCCAAGCACCCTGGCACCGTTGTGTGCCAGGTGTCACATACATTTCCCTGCATACACACTTGACCATATCCTATATCCCAGATCTGCTGGGCCTGATTGCCTCCTCCCGGGCCATTGTCAGCACCAGCTCATCCATGCTGTCCTTGACACCCAGCCCAGTCTTGCCGACGCCGTCCTTGCCCTTCTACCCATCCCAAGCTCCTCGCCCTGACCGAGCCATCCAGTCAGTTCAAGCTACTTGCTTGGAATCTCCGCGGGCCATCATCAGCACCAGCTCATCCGTGCCATCCTCAAAACTCAGCCCAGTCTTGCCAATGCTGTCCTTGCCCTGCTACCCATCCCAAGCTCCCTGCATCTTCCTCCTTGATCACAAACAAGAACCTCCCACCCAACCTTCTTTGTGTATTGCCCAGGCCTTGTCAGAAATGGCCCAATCATCTGCATTGCCTTGTCAAACCCCATTGCGGCAGGCATCCCGTCGTTCCACTTTGAAAAAAAAAATGAGCCCTAAAGACTTACAGTTGTAATTTTTCAGCCGTATTCTCTACATCCTTACTAGTAGCAAGACCAACAGGTAATTAAGCAAAAAACCCATCCTCTCAATCCTATCTGGTAGCAAAACCAGCATGTAATTAATCAAAAAGAAATCCATGTGAGCCTGGATTGATAATGTATAGGTATTGCAACACAATACAATTAAAAACAATACTTGGTATTGGCTTCTCAATACAATACCATAGTATCAAGAAGCCAATCCAATACATCTCTTTCTGATACAAAGTATTGGAAAACCAATCCAATCCTCTGTATTGGCCAATACCTGTATTGGATTGGATTGGTTGCAGCGTTGGTTGCGCAAGGACTGTACATGGGCTTCTGCGAGTGCACGCAAACTTACTTGGACATGATGTATTGAAAATTTTATGGTTTCCACTTTAGGGTAATAGTGTTCAAAATTGCATACCCTAAGCCTAACCCTAACCCTATTTCTTGTACTTCATTATTCACCATCAAGGTATCTTTGTTTACATAAAATCATACAGCCACTTTTGGCTGGGAGATGTCAGCGTGCATCAACCTTGAAGAAACATCTCCCAGCCACCATTGCAGCTTCCAATTCTATGTAAAAAAAGGGGGTTAATAAACGTACCTGGTTTTTCCACATTTGTACCCGGTTTTTGCGTACCCCCTTTTCCGTGTATGTACCCGGTTTTTTTCTACTCATTTCTAAACAACAAAAATATTATCAAAATTCATCTAAATTGATGAATGGTACCCAAACCAAGGCACGGGGGAGAGTACCTATGTCCATGACCATTGAAGGAAACGGACTGTGCTTAGTTGGATTGGAAGGCCAGCCCAGGGAAGCGGGCCTGAGCGCACAACTAAGCCTAGAGCAAGTGTGTAAAGTGATATACATAGGACGGCAAACAGCCACTCAAAATTCTCACTCACACTACCCGCTCCACTCAGACCGTGTTTCCTCTACCAATTATTTCACCTCAGCTTGGGATAATCATCTCTCTAATCAGCTTGGGATAATCATCTCTCTAAAAAATAATTAAACTTATAATTATCTCTCTCAAAACTCTTAAAATTCTTATTATCAATCACAGTATTGAGATGGTCGACGTAACTTGCGCAAAATTGAAGAATTCAAAGAACGCAGCACGCAACAAAAACCACGTAGAAGATGGAGTAGTTCCCCAAAGAGAGGAAGAAGAGCGACCGGAAGGGCAACAGGGTAAGTAATTCTTAAATGAGTACCTGACAACTGTGTAGCATAGCTCCAGGAACGTGGGAAAACATATATAACCAAGCAGCTGTGTAGTTTTTTACTCCAGGAATAAGGCATTAATTTTTGGTTCTTCCTTTTTTTTGTGGAAATCAGATGAGAGGAGTGGGTCAGAACGAGGAGTTGCTCCAGGAATTGAACCTGTCAAGAAAAGCGCGGAAAACGATTTACAATTTGAAGAAGATGAGATCATCAAGACAACCCTGAAAGGGAAGAACATTGTTGAAGATGATTTCGTCAAGTACATGAAAGCCGTACCGGGTGAGTAGTAATTCTATATGACAATGTCCGAGCCTGTTATTGAACTTCCTATGAATGTTTAGACACACCGTCAACAGGCCAACCAGATACGAGATCTAAATTGGTAGATCAAGCTCTACTTGCCTTAGGTGGCAGAAATTCAAATTAAGCTACTTTATTGATGGAAACGGTAGCGGAAATGAATACCAACAAGCAATCAAAGATCATTGAGGTTGGGGATGGAGAAAATGAAGACAATAAAGATGGTGGTCTTGTTTATGCGGATGGTATCAGTACTTCTCACAATCACGTTGGTTACACTCATTTTTTGGACAAAAACATTAGAAAATTAAAAGGCCCTTTACCTTTAACAATATTCAATAAGATTTGGCGCCAAAACGCAATGGCATGAAATTTAGAGAAGAGACCAAAATCCAAAGATTCAGTCAAATTCAACTTATAAAGGTTTTCCGTTTATTCCAGAGTGGCATATGACACACATGCATTGGACGTCCGTTTATTCCAGAGTGGCATATGACACACATGCATTGGACGTTCAACCACAGGGATTTTTATAGAACTCTAGCTATGGTTTACGATAACAAGAAGTTTGCTGAGAAGTTGATTGAACACAAGAAGAACATCGATTTCACCTTGGACACCAGATGCTTCATGATTGGTTTTTGGTACAATATGATAATGAGATCAAACACCTTTTCATCTAGAGTAAATGATTGTGGAGTCATGAAGATACCAGATATTTCAAAGATTAAAACCAACTAGAGTTTAAGGCGGCTACGCCGCCGCAGGGGCACAACCCGCCGCGCCCCCACCCAACTGTATTTGCAGCCCCCCCCCCCCCCTACCCACCGTCAGAGGATTCAATAAATGCATTCGTTCACCAATACGCTCAAATCTGAGAGGCTCCACGCGATCCAATCTTCCATTTGGGATTGTTCACACCTGCAATCAAACTGGAACTTTTGGGCAAATTGAAGTGAAGTTTATGGGGATAGAAGGTCAGGCCTGAAATGCTGTGAGTTATACACATAATGTGTCTAAAGATGCCAACTTTTATGGGCGCAGACACACGCTCAAAACAAGGTTGCTGGTGTGAGATACGCTCAGTGGGATTAATTGGCTTTGCGTGCCACTTCGAGGGGGCCGCGTGGCGGGCAAAGCAAGTAGTGCCCGTGGTTTACTGTGGCACGCAACAACGCAAAAGTAGGGTTGTAGATTAACTGAACCAGGTTGAAAGGGAGATTATTGTTGCTTGTTGCTATTCAGGCAACGTGATCCGTCTAACCTGTTCAATTGTTGTGACAGAAGTTTGTCTCATTCATTAGACTCCATGTTTTGGCACTTTGGAGGGAATGGAGGAGTTGTGCCTATCACGACACATGGCATGCACGACCATCAGTGCGGCCGTGCCATTGCAATAGGTGGGTACATGTTGAGTTGTATTACGTGTGGCTAGTTATCAACCGACTCAATGACTTATTCACAATTTGTGTCTACTCAATTGACTTGTGTCATCAACCATAGCTCTGATTCAACCTCACTCCTCATCTTAGAGCCTCCACAATAGTCAAGTTAACAATACAAATTGAAGCAACAGGGTTGATGGGAATGGTTGTGGTAAACAGCTGTGGGCCACGACAAGTGTCAAGCTTATTGCGAGACCACTCATATTGGTAATTACATCTTCATTGACGTTGAGTGTGTCGGCCTCTGCTCAAGCGCCTGCAAGAGTTTTGCGCACCTGTGAAGTGATATAATTCAAATTACTTACTGTGTTATCAGAGCTTATACTAAAACCAGCTACTCACATTACTGGTAAATAATTGGCGGTGAACGACATTGACAACACCGGACCTCTCTCGCAGCTTAGCAATGAGTAAATTTTTGACGTTAGAAACACAAGAAAGGGCAACATAGAGTTGGCCATGCAAAACAACATTTGTACTAAGAAACACACCAACTCGGCTGAACGTGTGTCCTTGCGCTTTGTTGATTGACATAGCGTAGGCTGGAATAATAGGAAATTGATAGCGAAAGAAACTCAATCCTGAGCTGGGAGACCCCTTATTATGCAACTTGACACGAGGCAGCATGATTGTCCTTCCTTTGAACGGTCCCGTCATGAGTTGTTCCTGAATATAAACATGAGAAAGGTCTAAGATGAGCATTTGGGTTCCATTGCATATGCCGCCGTTAATGTTCATATTCCTGGTAACCACCACCGGCATTCCCCGCTTCAACATTATTGAATGATCAGGGAAACCGGTGATTGAAATTTGAGACATGGGTATTCGATCCATCGGCTTTAAACCAAAGATAAATTTGCCATTATCTTTGGTTTGGAACCAATGGGAGGGCGGAGCTGGATGGAGCTGGGAGGAGCTGTGTCAGAACTGCGGAAAACAAGGTTAACACACGCTTCTGAACCCCTAACCCCTAACCCCTAACCCCTAACCCCTAACCCCTAACCCCTAACCCCTAACCCCTAACCCCTAACCCCTAACCCCTAACCCCTAACCCCTAACCCCTAACCCCTAACCCCTAACCCCTAACCCCTAACCCCTAACCCTTAAACCTAACCCCAAAAACCTGCCCCCAAAAACCTGCCCCCCACCTGCCCCCTCCTGCCCCCTATCCCCCAAATGGGGGATGGGGACAGGGGGGTTAGATTGAACCAGCAACCTGCCTATTACCTGGTTTGCAGCAGAGCTGCAAACCACTAGGCTATGAAACATTTTCTGCCTGGGGCTGTTTGGGGGAATTTATTACCCAGGCCAGCTCCAATCAGCTCCAATCAGCTCCATCCAGCTCCGCCCTCCCATCGGTTCCAAACCGAAGATAATGGCGAATTTATCTTTGGTTTAAAGCGGAAGAATTGGATTGACACAGGTGTGAAATTTTGTTGAGGCACTCTTTGGGGAGGCTATCACAACCGTTGGGATTGGGAGTGTCAATGGACTTTACTTCAACACCAGGGAGACTATCCATGATATCTTGATTGATTTTTTTAACGTCGTGGTTGAGAGGAGCAAGGATGCACCTCTCATTGAGGTATTCAATAACGTTGGCACCGCTTCGGGTCGCGAGGGTATTGAGTTTGTTATAAACAAAGTCCGTGAGGCGAGTACACATCGCCGCCGTGCTTGCAAAAGACTCCACAGCCATGCCATCAAGGGGGATGATGCCGAAATCAGTTGTTTGGTCCTTACCTTCGCCAAGGCGGAGGAGAGCAGTAGCAAATACTTGATTTGGGTGATTCGTCGCGCCCCGTAGGGCGGCTGCCAGCCTCATGTTCTGATGGAGTTTGAATTGGGTGACGGTTTCCCATACCCCGGACGATTTGATGGTGGCGGAATAGGACGGCGGGAACTCATTGTACTTGACTACAGGGAGAGTTTGGCGAAAATCACCGGAGAATATAACGGTTTTGCCGCCAAAAGGCAGAGAGGAGGATGTGAGACGCTGGAGGGTCCGGTCAACGGCGTCGATTCAGTTCATGTGGATAGCTACCACCTTGTCCCAAATGATGAGCCGCGCTGATATCAAATTTTGTGTGAATGCGGAATCGGTTTCAATAGGACACTCGACGTCCTTCATAGTGTCTAATGGGATTTTGAAAGCCGAGTGTGCTGTTTGGCCAAAATGGAGGAGAAGAGCTGCAACACCCGATGACGCTGTGACAATATGTTGAAACCGCTTGGTTTCAGCGAAATCAATTATGGAGTTGAGAACAAAAGTCTTGCCAGTTCCTCCGGGCCCATCTAGGTAGAACATAACTGGTCTTTTCTTTGTCAAAGAATTCTTGACACTGTTAGAAAATATCAGTTGTGCAGCGTTGAAGCGTGCTTTGTTGACGCTGAGGCGAGAATAAACAACGGCTAGGTCTTCATTCCCTAGGCGTTCATGTTCTAATCGTGCAAGGGATTGCTTGTCGGCACAGCTGATACTGATGCCGCATGCTTCTAAGTTGCTTCCCATTTTGTTGAGAAGCTCTTCAAGGCAAAAAAGAGCGAGGACCCGTCGTTCCTCAGGCCTGAGAGTTCGGGAGTTGCGATCCTGCATGTCAAGCCTCGGCGAATCATCAGTGAAAGACTTGAAATGATGCTCAAATAGTGCCTTTGGGTTGGAAGGTGGCAAATTGATACACATCATCGCGTACATTTTGGCTAGCTGATATCCTGTTTGCGCGGCGGAGGCTTCCGTAAGAGTTTGATCATAGAGATAGTCGTCCACAAGCAACCCAAGCCAGTTACAGGCAGTCTGATATGTGTAAGCGCGGCGGCTCTCATGAGTTCAAAGTTTCTTGTGCGATTGACAACCTTTCCTATGCAAGAGCAGAACACGCATATAAAATTTCTTGCCAGCTAAGAATGACACTGAGAACATCCTTCCTACGGCTTCCGACTTTGTTTTGCGGGGGAACCAGGCCTTCTTACCCTTGTCCCACTAAAAGAAACACGGAATCTCCTTGTAGAGGAGCGATCGAGCTTCGCGGCCTTCGGCTCCAATTGTGTTCTTCTGGTTAAGTTTGAAATAACAAGTCTTGGCAGCGTAGGTGAGGAAATGCCAGGCCGGTCACGACTGCGACGGATGGGCCAAGAGTGATCGGGCGTGGTCTGGTTGGTAGTGGCGGGCCGATCGAGGAGCGGTGAGTTGATAGAATAAAGACAAGGGGCGCAAGTGACACATACAGTTTAAATTAATTGTGTAGTCCTAGCGCTGTTGGGCGGAGTGGGAGTAGTGAATGGCCTGATGTAGGTGAGTGGAGGGCAGACGTCTAAGGTTGAAGTGGTCAAAACTGGCGTGTATTGTGCCCTGGTGAAAGATGAGGAGGCATTTGCAACTGGGACCATGCACCACGGTCATGTGATGTGGCGCAGGGGTCAAATGGACGGTTGGTTGGGAGTGGGACAACGATCTGGGCAGATGGCGGGCGAGAACGTGCAGGCAGGGATTGGTGTGGACCGTGAGTTGGGCTGAGCGTTGCAGTTGAACGTGGCGATGGTGGGGGGGAGACTGTTGGCGTGGTGATGGATTGAGGAACACGCGACGAGTGGCTAATGTGATAAATTTCAGAACACTGAGAGCATATTTCTTGTTAGATAAAGGTCTATCTGACAATCTCAGAGACATAGAGGAATAAGAAAACAAGAAATATGTACCTGAGAGCGGAACAATAGCCGGCTCTGGTATAAAGAAAACAAATAGAAACTTTGACTGCTAAGCAGCTTTGACCACGAAATCGTGGTCTGAATGATCCTGCCTGAGGACAGCAGCTGAGACGGAAGTCAGCGCTTGGACTTCCCGGTGGGAAGCTGGATAACAGAGACAGTTCTCTTACAATAGCTCGTTCAGGCTTGCGACCTTATAGTCCGCCGATACAAGTGCGCAGTGTGCCGTGACTGTTCAGGTCTGCTGTATTAACAGCACCTCACATCAGCTCTTGGCTACTGGTTTATTGGACACTACATTGATGGACTTACCGCTTGTAGAGTTGGTGATCCTATTGATGAGGCTAGGGACGCTGTGGTCTGATTCGGCTTTGGGTGCGTGCTCGCTGAGGCAGAAACAATTTCATTGTTTATCAGCGGCAGACCTCTCGGCTAAGGGCAATCCCAATGAGCATCACTTACCTGTTTGGTCGAGTGCTTCTTTTGGGATGCTTAGGCTCTTCGTCGGTTGTAGACGTGGCTATAGAATATGAACAGAGTTTCAGCATTAGCTTGCTCCTTCTGTCTGGGAGTCACATGCATATGCATGGACCTAAGAGATGCGCGGACTTACCGTACCCCCTTGCGGGGTTAGGGTTTCGTTCCTTGCGCTTCCTTTGACCCGGGACAAGCCCTAAGTCTTGACATCCCGCCATGCTTTGATCCGGGAGGGTCGAAGCAGCCTGAGAAGAGGGCTTGATGCCGATGATTTCCAGCGCACGTCGAATGATTAAACGCCCGACTGGTTTTGTCAGAAAATCTGCTGCATTTGCCTCGGAGCGGATGTAGCTGAGTTGAATTAGTTTGCGGACTACCAGCTCTCGAACGAAGTGGAGCCGTATTGACATATGTTTTGTGCAAAAGCTGTTCTGCGAGGTTTCCGACTTTGCAAGGTTGATGGCTCCCCTGTTGTCAACTAGAACTTGAATGTTCGTTAAGTTATCACGGATCTTGACTTCAGATATGAGGTTGGAGAGCCAGGCGAGTTCCCGGCCCAAGTCTGACAAGGCCTTGTATTCTGCTTCCGTCGTTGACAAGGACACAGTCGCTTGCTTTGACAATTTCCAGGCGAGCAAGTGCGCTCCCGCCATGATGGCAAATCCGGTAGAGGATTGTCTAGTGTCGGGGCAGTTCCCCCAGTCCGCGTCTACGTAGGCTTTGATGGAATTGTTGGCATTCTTGCGGTATGTGAGTCCGAGAGACTTGGTGCCGGCCAGGTAACGATAGACTTGGATAGCCGCATGGTAGTGGAGCATACCCGGATTTTCCAGGTACTGAGATAGGGAACTGACGGCGTAGGCTATGTCGGGGCGCGTCAGTACGCTCAAGTAATTCAGGGAACCAATCAGCGCCCGAAAGTTGACGCCGGTTTTCTTGAAGTCTACTATCTCCTGTGCCGAGGCCTTCTTGAGGTAGACCTTTGGGTTAAGCGGGCATGTTGCGGGGTGGAGCTTGTCAAGACCAAATTCGACCAGTTTCCTCTTGATGAACTGGGATTGATTGATGTGTATACCGTCTTCGCTCCGTTCGATGTTCATTCCTAGTAAGAACTTTGCTTCGCCCATATATTTGATCTTGAATTCGAGCTCCATCTCCTCTTTGAAGCAGAGCGGTTTCTTGCTTATGAAGACCAGATCGTCCACGTGGGCATAGACAATTGTGTCTTCTCGCCCTGGGACGTTAGCCCAATAGAACACGCACGGGTCGGCCACTGATATAGTGAAGCAGATTTTCTTGAGGTAATTTGAAAGACGAGTATACCAGACCAACGGCGATTGCCTTAGGCCATAAATTGCTTTCTTGAGTTCAAGGACTGTGTTCGGAGGCATGTCTAAGCCGGGGGGCGGAAGGAGAGTAACCTTGTCATCCAGCGGACAAGTAAGAAACGCACTTTGGACGTCAAGCTGATGAATTTCGAGTCCGTTGTCCACCGCAAATGAGATGATCAATCTGAGGGAACAGGGTCTACCGGTCGGCGCATACCAAGCCTCATAGTTCAGGCCGTACGTCTGCCTGAACCCCTGTGCACATATGTGCGCTTTATATTCGGTGGCCTGGTTGTCGGGACCCAGCTTTTTCCGGAAGGCCCAAGTTGCGGGTATTGGAGAGTCATTTGAAGTCCGCTTTCGCTGAATCCATACATCATGTTGAATCATGTTAGCTACTTCTTTCAGCTCGGCTTCTTTCCAATTAAGCGACTCCGTTGAACTCATCGCTTGTTTGTGATTTGTTGGCTCCACCGTCACTGTAGCATGATACATTTGACGCCTGGCGTATGTCCTAATGTTCGCCGGATCAATGTCGCTGTTGATAAGCGTTGGGTGTCGGGGACCGATTACTTTCAGACAAGGACGTTGTCTTGGTTCACTAGGGTGCTCTTGGCGACTGCTTTCTTCTTGGTCGATTGAAGATTCACTGCGGCGATCCTGCTGGTCGTCACTGTCATCATCATCCAGTTGAGGTCCGGGCGGCAGGTCATTGAGGATTTGAGCAAGGTCGTTCTCTTCTTCCCTTGCTTCTTCATCAGCTCGGAGTTGGTTTTCCAGCTCTTCTTCCTCACTAAACGGTAGTGGTTCGGCTTCGGTGAACAACGGTAGCTTGTTGATCCCATAGGCGTTGACACTTCTGTTCAAGGCCTGACAGTTGGGAAAAGTCCGCTCATCGAAATAAGCCTGTTTTGAAGTCACAAATGACTTGTACTCGGGTCGAAAGATCCTATAAGCTGTAAGGTCGTTGTCGTAGCCGAGCATGATACCATCCCACGCGACTGCACCGAACTTGGTGCCCCGGTTTTGCTTTGGTTTTACAATCCAAGCCTGGCAGCCAAAAGGCTTAAAGAAGGACATATTGGGCTTGATCTTGAACATCAGCTCCATCGGAGAAGCCCGAGACTTGCTGAGGGAGGGCAGGCAATTGGTTGTCGCGGTAGCTGACTTCACCGCTTCTCCCCACCACTCCGGGGCCATGTTGGCCTGCATTAGCATCGTCTGGGTCATTTCAATCACAGTTCAATTTGCGCGTTCAGCGAAACCGTTGTGTTGAGGTGTGTAGGGCGGCAAGACATTGTGCTGCACACCAGCGTCTTTGAGAATTTCACTCAGGGCCTTGCTGACAAACTCGCCTCCGCCATCTGTTATCAGTTTTTTGATGCGGTTGCCGGTTTGGTTTTCAAAGAAGGCCTTGTACTGCAGTATGGCCGCAGGAGCGTCGCTTTTCTGCTTGAGTATCTCCGTGTGGATGTAGCCGGAGTACTGATCGACAAGTGTGAGAAAGTATCAAGCGCCATTATTGGTTGCCGGTGAAATGGGCCCGACTAAATCCCCGTGGACAACTTCAAGCTGGCTAGTGGTAGCCTTGAAGTGGCTGTTGAACGGAAGACGCGGGACTTTGCCTTTCATGCAGGCTTCACAAGCTCGCGTCGCCTCGTCCGGTAGTTGCTTTTCAAGCATAACTTCAATCCGCTTGCGGCTGGCGTGTCCGAGTCTGCGGTGCCAGAGATCAAAATCGCTTGGTTTGGCGGTTGGGGCGGCCTTGGTAAGATTTGCCATTGCCGCTGCTTCAGGTTTTTGGAGGCCGACAATTTCGAAGATTGAGTGCGTCGTGTCAATGCTTATGACAGTCTGATCATCGATCTTCACTTCGAAACCACTCGGGGCAGGGGAGATCACTGCCTTGTTCTCCATGAGTTGAGCGAATGAAATCAGGCTGCGCAAGAGATTCGGGACATATAGAGCGTCCCTCAAGACGACTTTGGAACTGTTTTCCAGAGTGAGGGTGGCGTTTCCTCTTGCGACCGCAAATAGTTTGTTTCGATCCCATTTATTCCCAGTCGCTATACTGACCCTGACTGGTGTGGTTGTGCTAAACAGGTCTAAGGAGTTTAACATGTGGTGGCTAGCACCTGAGTCTAGTACCATGCTAAGTTGATTGTCCTTAGCATTGGGTCCCGTTAAGTAGCCGAAGGTTGGTTGAACTATGTTGGCTGACTTGGTTGGTTCCGACACCGTGGTAGTGACCAGACCTGTGGGGGGGTTTTGCCGAGTCTTCTTATACAGCCCTGGATGTAAGGTCCAGCAATTCTCCTCAGTATGCGTGGTGGCTAGGGGATTGTGTTGCTTGTTGGTACACGGGTGAGGATTGATGCGCCTCTTCTTTTGGTTTCCGTTTCGACTAGATGAGGATTGCGCCTGAGCATTCAAGGCTGTTGATGATCTGGTGATCATTTTGTCTTCGCGGTTCATTGTGGCAGATACGGCGTCATGATGGGTGATGTCTCGGAGTTTAGCGATAATCTGCTTTGGGTGAGAGAGCATCTTGGCATTGCTGATTAGGGTCTCCATTAAGGAGGGTTGTTTACGGGATATTCTAGCAATGATCGTGCAACTCAGGATGGTACCAGGAACCTCCAGGCCCATCGCGGCGAATTCAGCTAGCATTGATTCTAGTTGAGTGATGTAGCGGTTGATATCATCCTTGTATTGGATATCTTCCCACTTCCTCCACGCGTGGCAGATGGCTAGCACCGACGCAGATGCATATTCTCCTTTCAGTTCCTTCCATAGAGTGAAGGCATCGTTAATGTTATCGTCGGTGATGATGTGGTTGTAGATATCATCTTTGATATGACCGCTGATAACCGCCGCTGCTCGCACGTACTCCAGTTTCGCTTCATCCGTGGCATTTGGGGGTAGAGGCTGCTTGATACATTTGAGGAGGCTCTTGACTGCCAGGTACGTCTTCACTTTTCGCTGCCATATAGGAAAGTTCTTCCCGTCAAACGTCGGACATTTGAAAAGGTCACGATTGTCGCTAGCGTTGGTAGTGGCAGAACTGGTGGCGTTCGAAGAAGAAGCGGCAGGAGTTTGGCGAGTTCCGGCCATGTTGTTCCGCTCTCAGTGATGCTGATGAGGTCGGGTGGTTCCGAGATCCGAGACTGTAAATCTGATAAATTTCAGAACACTGAGAGCATATTTCTTGTTAGATAAAGGTCTATCTGACAATCTCAGAGACATAGAGGAATAAGAAAACAAGAAATATGTACCTGAGAGCGGAACAATAGCCGGCTCTGGTATAAAGAAAACAAATAGAAACTTTGACTGCTAAGCAGCTTTGACCACGAAATCGTGGTCTGAATGATCCTGCCTGAGGACAGCAGCTGAGACGGAAGTCAGCGCTTGGACTTCCCGGTGGGAAGCTGGATAACAGAGACAGTTCTCTTACAATAGCTCGTTCAGGCTTGCGACCTTATAGTCCGCCGATACAAGTGCGCAGTGTGCCGTGACTGTTCAGGTCTGCTGTATTAACAGCACCTCACATCAGCTCTTGGCTACTGGTTTATTGGACACTACATTGATGGACTTACCGCTTGTAGAGCTGGTGATCCTATTGATGAGGCTAGGGACGCTGTGGTCTGATTCGGCTTCGGGTGCGTGCTCGCTGAGGCAGAAACAATTTCATTGTTTATCAGCGGCAGACCTCTCGGCTAAGGGCAATCCCAATGAGCATCACTTACCTGTTTGGTCGGGTGCTTCTTTTGGGATGCTTAGGCTCTTCGTCGGTTGTAGACGTGGCTATAGAATATGAACAGAGTTTCAGCATTAGCTTGCTCCTTCTGTCTGGGAGTCACATGCATATGCATGGACCTAAGAGATGCGCGGACTTACCGTACCCCCTTGCGGGGTTAGGGTTTCTTTCCTTGCGCTTCCTTTGACCCGGGACAAGCCCTAAGTCTTGACATAATGTGGTGTTGTGATGAAGGCGTGTTGAGTTGATGGCCAAAAGGTATATAAGGGGGGGTGTGGAGTCAAAGGAACCCCAGGGGATTCGGTTTTGTTCCGCCCCCTCCCTGGGAGCCACCTAATTACTTGATTAGGGCCTCCCTGGCTAGTTTAACAACCGGCCCTCTTTTGCTTGTTGCTCCGGGACAGGTGGAGGGTCATCCATAGGGCCTTTGGGTCTTTGGGGATTTTTCAACGTCCGTAGTTTTGTGTAATTGTAGTAGATTTAATTTTCTTTTTTGACAATTTTAGACGCCAAAACTTAGATCTCAATGTCCAGAATTCTGTGGATTTAAATTAGTTGGATATTGTGGAAGATTGCTATAATACTTGTAGAGATTTTGGCAAACTGAAGTGGGATGAAAATTACTACGCCCCTGGTTACGGACAGTGCCACATTAATCCGGTTACTGATAATCTGAAGTTAAATTTACAAGCAAACAACTTCCATAACTCGGCAAGTCAAGCTCAAAATTCAAACAATCACGCTACTCAAAATCATCATGGATTGACTGGTGGTGGTGGATTTTGCGCTCAAAATCAAAACCAAAATCAAACTCAAGATTCAAAGAAGAGATCAAGAGGAAATTATAAAGGATCTAAATTTGTAGAAGGTTACAAAAGACAAGCTGCGTCTAACCCTCCAGTTGCCTTGGGTTCAAACAAGTAGGTAGAACCATTTGTTTTTAAGGAGTTTTTGAAGAGTTTACTAGTCATGTCAACAGTTTCCTTCCGGTTACGTTTTATCAAATATCTGATTATACATTTGATCTATACATTGGGATGTGATGTTTTTCAATTTCTGATACAATTGTTTCTTTTTGTATTCTTGTGTTTTTCATTTTTGTTATCTTATGAGTTGCTAGGAATTCATTAGTCACATCTGGTTTAGATGCGAATGTATTGAGTAACAACAAGAGTGCAACATTTTGGCCAGAGAAGGTCAAATGCAAAATGAATCTTCCTTTTTGGGAGTTTGCACTTAAGAAGGCATGTTTGGAGCAAGTTCATGCAGATGTGACATACAGTTTCAAAAAAGGGTTTGATCAAGGTATTCCGGCTCATAATCTAGGGAACGCGAAATGGTATACCACCAAACCATCATTCAGCTTCACTTGCTTCAGAGAAGATAATGAAGTCTTTTCAAAAGGAGGTGGCGGCACGTAGGATGTTTGGACATTTTTCTAAGGAAGAGTTATCCAAAAAATTTGAATTTTTCAGATCTAGCCCGTTGGGGGCAGTGGTCAATAATGATGGATTGGTTCAACCAATCAACAATTTGTCCTTCCCAAGAAATCATGTGAACATACCGTCGGTGAATTCTTTTGTAGATGCAAAGAATTTCACAACAACATGGGATGATTTTAAGACGGTGGCGAATTTCTTTACACAACTAATTTATCCAGTGAAACTTGCACTGTTTGACTGGGAGAAAGCCTACCGTCAGATACCAACTTACCCATCTCAGTGGCCATTGCTGATAGGACAGGATTTAAACGACTTGTTATATCTGGATACAAGGATAACGTTTGGTGGGAGAGCGGGTTGTGGGTCTTTTGGCCAACCAGCAGACGTGTGGAAAGAAATAATGGAAAATGAATTTGACCTCATAAAAGTTTTTAGATGGGTTGATGATAATTTATTTATAAAGTTGGAAAACGCAAATACAGAAATGACGGAAATAGTCCGATATTCTTCAAAGTTAGGCGTACAAAAAAATGAAGAAAAATTCTTGGAATTTTCAAACAAACAGAAGTTCATTGGTTTCATTTGGAACAGAAAAGAGAAGAGGGTACGGCTTTAATGGAACGGACGGCGCAAGTTGCAATCTTTCTGATTGAAGTCCGGATTTTCACCTACAATAGGGGGTTTCAAAGTTGAATTCAGGTTGCGCAGGAACTCAATCAGGTCCGATTTCCAGGAAAAAAATCACTGCCAAAAACACCAACCTGGGGGCTCTACTTTGAACGCCCCCAAATGCAAGAATCTCCTGATCTTGCACCCAGGAGTTCTCAACCTGCAAAAATTTGGGCACAAATCGCTTTTGTCCCTTGCCACCGGGGTCCCGGAAGGACGTGTACACAGCGGTTAAACATTGCTGTATTCAAATCAAACTCAATAATGCCCCCGCAAGGCCGGTCCAGGCCCAACCGGCCATCAAGTGTTGTGTCACTTGATGGCCGGCACAGACCTGACCAGCCATTGAGTGTTGCGTCACTCAATGGCCGGTACAGACCCAAACGGCCATTGAGTGTTGTGTCACTCAATGGCCGGTACAAACCGTACCCGGACATTGAGTGTTGTGTCACTCGATGGCCGGTACAGACACGACTGGCCATTGAGTGTTGTCTTCACTCAATGGCCGGTACAAACCCAACCGGCCATCAAGTGTTGTCTCACTCAATGGCCGGTACAGATGCAAACAGCCATCAAGTGTTGTCTCACTTGATGGCCAGTACAGACCCAAACGGCCATTGAGTGTTGTGTCACTCAATGGCCGGTACAAACCCACCCGGCCATTGAGTGTTGTGTCACTCGATGGCTGGTACAAACCGTACCCGGCCATTGAGTTTTGTGTCACTCAATGGCCGGCACAAACTATACCCGGCCATTGAGTGTTGTGTCACTCAATGGCCGGTACAAACCCAACCGGCCATCAAGTGTTGTCTCACTCGGTGGCCGGTACAGACCCGAACGGCCATTGAGTGTTGTCTCACTCGGTGGCCGGTACAAACCCACCCGGCCATTGAGTGTTCTGTCACTCAATCGCCGGTTGAGACCCAACCGGTCATTGAGTTGCGTGCGTGGTAGTGTGTGCTGGCTCACACTCAATGGCCGGTATGCGGGTGTGATCGGGGATAGGTGAAAACACCCTTGAGGGGGTGTTTCTGACATTTTTCCTGCTCCTGGACCTGATCTCCTGGAGCCTTTTTCAAAGAAGGAAATCAGGTCCGCAGGAGAGGTTCCAGGTCCATTTTTTTCCTGATTCCTGGGACCTGCGCAACCTGATTTTTAACTTTGAAACCCCCTAATGAAGTCAAGGTTTTGGCGGGACGTTTAAATCATATCACATACATGTTACCGCAATTAAGGGCATATTTGAATAGCCTGTATAAATGGATGGCCAGATCGCAATACCAATTTGCGCAGAGATTGGCACCAGTGGAAGTTCTGGAAGATATGGAAATTTGGCATGCAGCATTAACATCATTTGACAAAACTAGATTAATTCCCGTGGAGAAACCGGTGAACATTGAGTGGGTAGGAGACGCAAGCACAGGTTTTGGCATTGGCGTGAAAATTGGAAAGCTATGCAGTCAGTTCAAACTCTATGATACAGGTGTTGAACAATGGAGGAATATAGCGTGGCTTGAAACGGTTGCAATCAGATTAGGATTGCTAATGTTGGAGGAGAAGGGTTGACTACGGAAAGGGTCAAACTTAATCGTATGGAAGGACAATAACACCACTTTGGCGATGATACAAAACAAGAAATCCAAAGATAAGGCGGTTAACAATGAATGGAAGATAATTCAAGATTTTCTGCTGAAAGAACAAATTGATTTGACCGCCATGCGGGTGAAATCAGGAGACAACGTGGCGGACGCACTCTCAAGGGGTTTGAAGGGTACACACAAGGAGGAAAATAGGGTAGTCTTGGAAATACCGACCGATTTGGCTGCAGTTATGTTTAGTTTGTCAGTCTGAAGATAGGCAACTGTTGCTTAGCTTCAAGTAGTTGTGTTTTCAGGGTGAATTCAGGCAGATCAATCATTTATAAAGCAGCGGTTCCTCATTTCCATGGTCCAAAATTATCTTTTGTTTTTTACGCATACTTGTCCACATATCTTGTCTTTCCAACAATTTTTAAATGAGCAAAACGGATTAAGAAGAAAAACTAAGTGCTTTCTTGAAGAATGGTTTGGTTCCAAAGAAGTTGAGATTTATCAATAGACACATACTAGAACACTGGTTGATGTTGACTTTAACAGGGTACAATTGTGCTGCCAGAAAGTTTATGATTTTCAAACACCCAACAACGGCAACGGATTTCACCTTACCAATCACCGCGGACAATTTAGAAGAATTTTGCTTTTGGGCAGGCCAAAATAGATACACAAACAACAAGCACAAGATTAATTCAAACTTGATTAGAAACTACATATATGGGCTGAAAGCGTGGCATGCTTTCCACAAGGCAAGTTTTCCAACAGTCTTGGATAAGAGAGTGGAGGGAATCCTGAAGGCATCCCTCAAGATCAATGCAACATTACTGCCAAAACCAAAAAAACCAGCCATTATGATCCAACATCTGGTATGGTTGTCAAAAGCTCTGTCAGAGGGTACCAAGGCGGACAAGGCGTTACTGGATCTGTTAATCGTGGCTTTCTGGGGTATGGCAAGGTTGGGCAAGATCACTTATGAGTCAAGTCTTGGTGATCTGGCAATGGAAAACTCGGTTTTAACATCAGACGTCCGGCAGTTACAAACCACTTTAGGCAGGAAGATGTACTTGACCATTAGGAAGGCAAAGACAGCAAAACCCGGTATAACTCAGAAACTGGTCCTACAAAGCCTGAAAAACATGCTTTGCCCGGTTGAAGCCATCAAACTTTGTTTAATGGAGGCAAAAGGGGCTGTTACTTCACTGTTTGGGTATTACAAAGAGGGCCGCCAACACCACGTGACTAGGGCCTGGGCGGTGAAACACATACAGGCTATCCTCAAACAAGGGAAATTTGATGGGATTATGGGGCATTCTTTCAGAGTTGGCGGGGCATCTCTTCAAAATGCCCTGGGGGTGTCTACTGAAGACATCTGCAAGCTTGGTAGATGGAAATCTGCTTGCTGCAAGCTATACATCAGGCATTATACTCAAGATGAGCTTAACAACACAAATAAGATTTTGGATCACCTTAACGGGTTGTGGAAAGACTAGACTGGGGTTAACCCAATTGTGATTGACATTTTATTTCCTTTCTTGTGTACATTTTGAATTGAGTGTGGGGTTTTGTGCCAAGGGCTCAGGCTCTAATTAAAAAATTCTACCCCGAGAAATAGGTGCTTAACGCGCAACCCTCCTCATTCACAAGTCACAAACTGTTTTTGGACTGTTGTTACTCTTCTAGTCTGAATTGAGTTAAAAATGTTTTTAACTCAACTTATTCCCTAGACTTGGGTGGACTGAGAAAACTGCATAAGTTTTCCTATACTCCCTAGAGGAAAGATAGTTTTTCTTATCTTATCCTTGACATGAGTACTAGAAGATAGTACCGCGATGGAGAATGGATGAACATAATTATCATGCAATCAGAAATTCAAAGAAACTATTTTTTAATTAATTAATTATTTTTTGCATACCCCCTTTCTGGGGTACATACTAAGGAATAAATTTTGGGTCAGCCTAAAGGCACCCCAAACTTTTACTTCATGTACACCAGTTTGGGGTGCAGAGCCAATGCACACCAGAGGGGTTGGGGTCTTTGCGGGTCTACCCCAATAATGTTGGGGTACAACATGGTGTACACCATATCAGCTGGGGTGAGCCACATAGCACCCCAAAAATCTCAATTTCCGTGGTGTGCACAGACAAGGCACACCATCATAGCTGGGGTGCCTAATTCCCGCGCACAAATTCTTGATAGAGCAGTAATCTGGGAAAGGGGTTCCCCACTCGGCACCCCAGATATACCTGGGGTGTTACACCCTGCACCCATGATTCCTGGGGTGCCCAAGCAACCGTCTGGCTTCCCATCACCCATCACCCAGCTTAACAACACTCTGCAACCAGCTCTCCGAAGACTTCACCCCACTCAGAAACCATGTCAAACCCTCCACAGCAGCTCAACAGTAGCACTGGTACCCCATCAACAACCGGAGTTACTGTACCCCCAGCGGTTTGGGAACAGATACAAAACTTCCTCACAATGTTTGGTCCTCAGGCTAGTGCTAATTGTTTGGCTGCCATTACTCCCCCCGCCTTGGCTCCTATAATCACTATGAACAGCTTATCCATATGGTCTTCCCACGTTTTGGTGAAGATAACTAGGTTGTCTATGTAAACAATCAGCCACAGTTGACTGAGCTCTTTGTGGAATTCATTATCCATCATCCTTTGGAAATGGGATGGAGCGTTCTTGATTCCAAATGGCATTCTCAAATACTTGTGGACCCCCATGTGAGATATTATTTGGAGATACTTCCTACTATCTTCTTTCACCACGTTTTGGTGGAACCCCTTTAACACATCCATACAGGTAATGAATTTTGCGCCATGCAGCCTGGTCAGGGACTCTGTGATCTTTGGCATAGGGTACCGGTTGGGCGTAGTATACGTATTCAGTACCCGAAAGTCACCCACGAGTCGTGATTTCTCCTTATTCCAGGCAATGATTACCGGTGTCGTAATGTCAACACCCTTGTTGGACCCTACCTTGCGAATAATATCCATCTTTGTCAAGGTGGCAATATGCTCCTCAATAGCTACTCTGGTGCGCGGACTGGCCGGGTAGGGTGCCTTCTGTAAAGCAGGCGGATAAGGCTTGTCCACCATAAGGGTTATCTTCACCTTGTGGCCCTTTATAGCACCAAAAGGCTGGTCCGCGCTTGCGAACACTACTCTAAACTTCTCCAATGTGATCATCAGGTTGGTCTGTTGTATAGCGGTTAAATCGTTGGAAATCTTAGAGTCTCGGAGGACTTCCTGTCTGAATGAGTCTCTGGACGACTCCTTGGGTGCCACCGCATTGATAGATTCATCGAAATCAAAGGTTTTTCTACCAATAGTAAACTGCCTATGCTCCCCATTGAGAAGGGAAATTTTGTAGTGTGCTAGATAGTCATTACCCACGATAAAGTATCTGGAAGACATGTTCTCCATGACCACAAACCGCATCACCATTTGCATATGTCTGAGCTGCAATTTAATATTCACTACTCCCAGCGGAACAAGAGCTCCCAATGCGCTATGAAATTTTCTGGTCTTGATTGGCAAAATGAATTTCCTCCAACCCGGGCAAAATCATTGAAGGTAATCCTTCCCCACCACTGACCGCACTGCACCGCTATCTAGGAGGACCATGCAATCTAGCTCGCAGCACCTCATTTGCACAAGATTATTCTTTCCGGACGGGGGGCCAATAGCAAATGCTCCTTGCAATGTTTCACCTATGATGGGACCTTCAGGTTTGTAAACGCTAGCTTTGTCCTCTTCATTGGCTTGAGGATCCTCTTCACTAACATTATTAACATTCTTAGGGCATTTTCTTGACGTATTCCCGGTCTCCTTGCACGTGTAACAAATGATGGCCCCCGTCACCGCCGGTGCTTTGGCCTTTGCGACCGGAACGGCGGACGCCTTGTCCATGTTTGATACTCTTGTCGCAAACCGCTTTCTACCTATCCAAGTTTTGTCGCAAATGTCTTCCAGAATGTTTGTGAATTCACTAAGATCCGCCGCGGGGTTCCTCATGGCTGTCTTAACGGCAAACTCCACTTCGCTATCCATCAAGCGAAGTAACTTAAAGTTGACAGATTCCTGTGATATACCTGGTGAGAAGCATTGGAGCCGGTCGTACTGGCGCGTGAACCAATCCGAAGGGACTGTGTCCCCGGGAATGAACTTGTCAGCGTCAAAGGCATCCTCCTTCTTTCGCTTCCAGCTTGAAGTTCCATACTTCTTGCAGATCTTGGCTCGCCGAAAACTCCATTGTCTATTTTGATGTATAGCTTCCATCGTCTTGAACCAAGAGCGAGCCCCGTCAGTGAGAGCTGTAAGCAACTTGAGCACTATCACCCCGTCGTTCAGGCGACTGTGGCGCTTAGCCGAGTCAATCGATGTGGTCATACTTGCCCTTACCGGAGAAGGTAGGCCAGTCCAACTTTGCAATGGCGTTAGTCAATTGTTTTTGGACCTCTAAACTCACAGTCTCCTGCCCATCACCTGAGTTTTCTGCTTGGCCTTGATCTTCTGGCTGGCAAGGGATGGTCTCTGCGACATTTGCGGCTTTCACTAATTTAGCTAGGTTGCTAACCTTGGTCCTCAGCCTGGCCCCTTTGGACCGTTTCTGACTCATCATGGTGTCAAACGGTTCATTGAGCTTAGAAAAATCCCTTTGCTGGCCTTTGCTGGCCTCCTCAATGCGGGATTGTAACTCCTCAGTTATCTCTGCATCAATGTTTGCAGGCTCTGTAGCTTTAGCAAGAGCGTGGTCTATCTTATGCACATAAGTACTCATGGCTCGCTCTACCGCAGAAGCCACTTGCGCCCCCACATCAATTGCTGCAGGTCCTGCGACCAAATTGATTGCCAGTAACTTATCCAACCGGCTGGTCACCTTAGCCATTGTAGCCTCAATGGCCGCCGCCACGCTTTTTCCATTGTCTACCGGCCGTGACTTGGCCTCAATAATTTTTTCCAGGCGCTCTAGCCGACCCACTATGTCCACTTTGAGCTTCTTATTATCCAAAATAAGAGGCTTCAGCTCAACAGCCGCCTGCAAGCGATGCACCTTAGCATCCAGCTCTTGAAGAACCTGTACTACCTTAGCCAAATCACACTGCGGGTGAGATTCCAATGCCGTCAATATAGACTCATTGGCGCTACGAAGGGAATCAGATAGAAGATCTTCAAAGCCCGTCGTGTTCTGCACCGCTCCGGTGACAGATGACGACTGCAGAGCGCTCACAGACTTGCTTAACAGCTTAAGGTCTCCAGCTACTCCATCGATCTTTTTAACAGCCAAATGTGCGGCTGCAGAGGTTGTATTAGCCCAGTTCACGTTGGCGACTTTGAATCTATTTTTATCTGATTTTATCATAAAATTTCGACAAATTTTTCAATCATCAGGAAAAGTGGTTTCAGAAGAATCTGACCAACTTGAAAAAAATGATTAATTATAATGATAAAATGGATAAAAATGGCCTGAAAAATCCAATGTGAACCGGGCTATTAGCCATAGCAGTCAAGTTGGTTAGAGAAAATGTTGCTGATTTAGAGTTAGTCACAATTAGATCCTGTAAATAGGATATCTTGTTGGACAAGGGCATAGAGACTTCGGAAGAAAGACTAGAAATAAACTTTGTCATAGATTTATCAAGGTGAGCAACTACTATCTTAGAGTTCCCGTCCACCACCTTCTCAATCTGCTGGAACATGTAAGAAAGAAGACCGCTGGCCTCCTCCAGGGTAAGTCCCGCCGGTTCCCTCGGTTCCGGCTTTGCAAGTGATTGATTGCTTGGTAACCCCCTTGGATTGTGCGACTCATGCAAAAGAGCTTGCCGTACACCTGGTTCCAATACTGCTGACGGCCGTGCATCCGACCCTGACCTCTCTGGTTCACCTGCGGTGCGTGTGCTGGTCTCCTCTGTTGGTCCGGCTGGCTGTGCTGCGGCGGTTGATGGTTTCTCACATTCCTGACGTTGGGGCGAGCCGCTGCCGGTTGGGCCGGCCCTCTTGGAATCGGAGCCGGTGCTTGGGCGGGCCTGGGGCGCGTGTTGTGAGGGTTCCAACCCTCCACTATGTGGGATAACCCCTCCCACCCAATCAGTCTCACTAAGGTGTCGTGGGTCGGGATCAATTGGTCCCTGAAAAGCACCATCTGCTTGTAGTTTGAGGCCGCCATTGCTTTCTGGAACGCTTCCCGGAATTGCAGGTGGGTCTGGATGATTAGCTCTATCGCCGGACTGAACTCAACATCCTCCTGCTCCTTGCTTAAATTTGCCGGCTGGGACGAGTTTGGGTTTTGAGGCCCTGGTGGAGGTTGATTTAGGACCAGGGTTAGTGCTGGTCTTCTTTGGAGGAACCATGACACCTGGGTAGTATAAGAGGCAATGGACTAACTATCAACAATAATCTCTGTGCCGGCTTCTGACTCCGGTTGAGGGTGAACAGCTGCAGCAGGATTTCCGCGCAAATCTTGATCAACAAGATCAGTTGATCCTACGGACTGGATCTGGTTTTGTGTAGATGCCACTGGCTGGGGCGCTGGGGGAGCTTGGGCGTGAATGCTATCGATGAATTGTCGCAAAACGGGGTTTGCTGCTGGGGTGACTGGAGGGTCTGATCTGACTGATGTTGCGGTTGACGGCGCCGGGCCAATATTTGCTGGTATGGCCCCTGTAGCCTGGTTGGTACTGGCTGGAACTCTAGCCGTATTAGCGGTAGGATGGAACAATGAGTCGAATAGAGCTGCTACTCCGTTATTGTTGGTTGGTGCCTTGTTTGCCGTCGGGGCATTGGGGTTAGATCTAGTATCTGCTGTCTCTACTGCTGGCGGAGCCAAACTTTGATTTTTAGGGGCTGAAGGAGTCCCACGGTTCAACACAAAGAAGTTATGTAGTGATGTCTGACGGGGCGCCACTACACTTGTTTTTGATGAGCTTAGGCCTTTTTAGAGAAAGGGACTAAAGAATGTCCGCTTACTGATAACGCAACAACGACGTAGACAATCTCGCTATTTGAGCAAGACAATCACGGACAACTGTGGTCCTAGCTGAGCTCCTGAGGGATGGAGGAAATACAAAAAGAAAAAGGTGGAATAAGCTTCTAGTCAAAAGGAACTGGGCTTAATGAGTCCAATAACACAGTTCTGGGTAAATGGGATGAGGCCCCCAAATGTCAGAGTAGGTCTCTAGAGTGAACGTACCCTGAATAAAAAGGAGGTTGTTGTACAACCAAGCTTGGCTCTAAGGAGCAAGAATACAAGCAGCTAAAACCCAACTCTACCAATGACGGGAGGAGGAGCCACACCTCTTATAGTAAGAGGGGCCTGGGTAGAGCTTTGTCGTACCGGAATCCAAGGGATCCACTCAAAAGGGTAGTTATATAATAGAGATGAAGGAAACCCGGCTAGCTTACCTGACCGGAGAGGGAAGCGGATCCGATGTGAGCGAGCTAGTTCCGGAGGGAGTAGGTTCTAGGATGAGAGACGGAGAAGGTGACGTAAGGGTAGTAGTAGTGAAAGAGTGGTGGTCGAGTTAGTGCTGGAAAGGCCCCAATTGTTGATGATGATCAACAATGTGGTCGGGCTTGGTACCAATTAACTCTGGGGAACTCGCTTCAGGCAAGAGCCCCATACTATATAGGAGGAGAGGTCCTCGACCTCATCTTCCAGCCTCTTCTTGCCCGCTTTTAAGCGGGCATATAAACTCAACTAGCGCACGACTTCTGGGTAAGTCCTTGCCGTACGCACTACTTTCTGGCTGACTTGCCCGGCAGTTACATGGATCCTGCTGACGGAGACACCTTTGAGTCTCTTTGTTGGCTCTCCGCGCTGTCTGAGTTAGCGGAGGGCTGACACGCACACCCCTTATATCTCATGTTTTTATGCCACCCCATTGCTCAAACTTTCAGGGCACAGAGAAAATACAGATTTTAAAAATCCCTGAATTTTTTTAGACTGTTTGAAGCTGTACCAAAAAAATTATTCAGCTAGCAAGAATTTTCCTACTAAGCCCGCCACGCACTCCCTGAAAGTCTTAAAAATTTCAGGGAATGCATAATATACACAATTATAAGTGCCCTGCAATTTTTTTGTGTCTGGAAAATGTAAAAAAATAGTTATTCCATTAGGATTTACCCCAGAAAAGCGGGTACACAAAAAACTGGGTACATTAATTAATCAATTAAAAATTGAGTTTTTTGCCATTCTGATTAAGCGATAATTATTTTCATACTTTTAGATGAATTTTGATATAATTTGTGCTGTGTACACCACGGGGCGGGTTTCTGGGAAACCGCCCCATCTGATGGACGCTTGGCGTCCAGAGGATGCTCCCAGAGCATCCAATGGACGGTTTCAAAAAGCGTCCAAGTGCCGCTTTGCTGGCCAAAGCATCATTTGGACGCCCAAAAAATAGCATCCATTGGACACTCTCCTCCAGGAGTGTCCGATGGACGCTTTTCACGCAGATGTGTGCTCCAACAATTGGACACTCCCGCCGGAGTGTCCGATGGACACCAAACAAGTTGCCCAGCGGACACTCTTGCTTGAGAGTGTCCAATGACTGCAAGAAACACTGTGCATCACCCTTGATTCATGAGGGTGTCCAATGGACTCCAAAAAAAAGACCCTTGGACACCCTTGATCAAGACTGTGCAATTGATCTGAGTTTCCAATAAACTGTTGGACAGCGAAGGGGTGTTGTTTGTTGCGGTCTATTAGTGATGAAGGTGGGGATATTTCAAGGTGCTATCTATGTGGTGTAGTTGGGAGAGCAAGGCTCCCCAGGTGATCAGATGTGCCACAGGTTGCATGTTTGACTGCCTCCGCAAGCAGTGGTGCATGCTGGCCAGCCGGGCCACCCACTTTTTGATGCCTGCTGGAGTTTGGAGCCATCCAGCGGATGGTCCTCCAATCATCCGCTGAACGTTCCCTGGTTGGTACATGGGATGGTTTGTCCAAACCATCCAACGCAAGGGAAGTTCAATGTCCGTCCAAAGGATGGACTCCCCCGCGCAAGAGCCGGACAGCCAAAGGTGCAACCATCAGGCCAACCAATGGATGTCATGGATGGCCCGTGGTGTAAAAATGAGCAGAAAAAAACCGGGTATGTACACGGAAAAGGCGGTACGCAAGAACCGGGTACAAACGCGGAAAACCTGGGTACATTTATTAACCCCCTAAAAAAAATCTGACACAATGTGTGGTGTTCAAAGTTGGTTTGCATAATTTCATGCATGCATAAATCATAAAATCATAAAAATTTTTTGGTGAGGAAATTTTGTATTACATCATCAGACAGTCATATCCCCAGCAAAAAAGATTTTATGATTTAGGCCCCGTTTGGCTGCCGCGTTATCCAAGTTTCTTAAATCCACACAAATGTGGAAACTTAGATCTAAGTTTTGGCGTATTTCTAATTTAAAAAGAACACAACAGAAGAGTACACAATTTAGACAATACACACAGCAGTTGAAAATATCCCCAAAGGCCCAAAGGCCCTATGGATGACCCTCCAGCTGTGCCAGAGCAACAAGCAAAAAAGGGCTGGTTGTGAAAAACTCTGTGAAAGAGCTGTCAAGGAGGGGCCTAATCAAGCAACTAGGGGGCTTCCAGGGAGGGGGCGGACAAAACCAGATCCCCTGGGGGGACAATAGACACCAACACCCTCCCTCCTTAAATATTCAAGCTCAGCCCATCCGTAGGCAATGAGTTGTGACTCTAGCGGCATCCGGCGCCATGGCCACCGTGTCCTTGCCAACGACACGCCACCCAGTTCCACCCAACCAAAATGTTACCCTTGCATCAAACTTATACCAGATACTATGATGATATCGTCTCACTATCCTGGTTGCCTTGCTCAAATTATCTCCTGACAACCGTCTAGACATGACGGTGAGGATTTAAATTTTCAATCTGGTCAAGGGCTACCGCAAGCCACAACAATACCGTCCTTAAAACCTGGCTCATTGGAAACCTCTCAGACCCGACCAATGAGCCCCGGGTGATCACTGTCAGTAAAGATGGAGCATGTTTTGTGTGGAGGAACAAAGATAGGCTCAATCCAGACAATGGATCAGATGGTGAGCAGGATGAGTCTTCCAAAAACTCCATCACCTCAAAGAATAATTGTCTGTCTTTAGACTGGATTTGCTTGGGAATATCTTTCTGCCATTATTTCAACATTGCAGGCACTTACATTGCCACTCTACTTTGAACATGCTAGCGTTCTCCTCCGATGGACGGACTATTGTGACCAGTAATCAATGCCTTTGTTCTTTTATATCACTATGCCAAACATCAATCATCAGTTTCAGTCGTCAAGTTTGCAAAGCAAGGCATGGTGATCTTTTCAGCCTTGCTCGACGTGATCATTCGAGCCTTTCAATTGATCTGCTACTGCAACTTGAAGACCAGAACTTCTACTTGTTCCCTTTCAACCAGTCTATTGCCCATTTGCTCGGCATCAACATTGATATCACCCTTGCCATGCCCTGCCATTTTTGTTACCTTCCACACATCCATCCATCCTCATCATCCTGCCTCAATCCTAATGATGTCTTGCTTTCTTTCTTAGATCTCATTGTTGACGTTAAGGACGCTGTTGCAGATCCGATGTACATGAACTAGGAATTCAATAAAGAAGGTGTGCGTATTACGCCTTCCATTGCCTCTCTCTTGCTCCAAAAAAAAAAACACATATCGCCCTCACACATACCACCTTCAACATTGGTGATGCCAGGCGCATCAAGTACATCTGCTCATCTCCCCCATGCACTCCAAAAACAAGACTATATTATTTCTACTGGATAATCAACGCACTCGCCGTCAACCCCTCTGTTGATCGGCAAATAAAAAAATAACCACTCACTGCAAAAAAAACTTGGTCAACTGCTTTCAGTTGACATGCAGAGAACTCAAGCCAAGCTGCCATTGTAACTCCACCTGAATGCACAAGTGTCTTTGTTGGCACAGTCACTGTGCAAGGTGCACAGTGACTGTGCATTAAAGCTTGGGTTGAGTCAAACCTTGAGTAAGGCTGGTGTAACACCACAAGCTTCCTCAGAGTTACCACATGTCAACTGCTCACAGTTGACACAGTTTTTTTTGCAGTGACTTCCTCCAACTTGGCGGGATCTTTATGTCAGCGAGCTTGACGCTGTACTCATTCCGGCCAGCCTGACACTGTACGGGCTCTTACTTGCATTGACCTCCAATTGACCTTACTCAAATTGCTCTCAAGACATCCCCAATCAAAAAGGGTCAAAGCTCAACAGGGAGAGCCGCCGATGATTTCAATGCATTCTGCGGGAGGCAAGCAACCAATGCCAGAAGAAGGCCGGCATACAAGCTCCTTAGGGTTGATCCTGTTTGGGCAGGGAAAAGGCCTGTTCCTGCTGGTAAACAACCTGAAGGCCGCCGGTGCTAATTTGCCGCTCACCGTTGCCTTAATCAAGTCTAAAGTGGTCACAGTTGGACCCAATCTAAGAGCAAAAAATGCTAGCAATCCTTGAGTGGCACCGGGCAAAGCAGAACCTGCTGACAACATCGGAGTTGTCATACGACTTTTTAAGGGCAGAGAGCTTAAGCCTCTGATTCTCTCAAAGGCTCTCAATAAAGCTGACCTCAAAGGTGAACAGGAGCTGTACAGATAATTTGGATGGATTGCAAGAACGGATTCTTACTCTGAGACAGATGTTTTGAAAGCAGTACAGGAAGGCAAGTTGCCCTATATCCGTCCTCCCCGCTTGCTCCGGCAGACAGAGAGAGAGACTAAACCCTACTAAACTGCGCTGCTGCTTGATCTTTCTGACTTCAAAGGTCCTGGGCTGAGCCTTGCATTCTACAACACCATTACTCAGAGGGCTTCAGGTGAGCAGCCCAAATTCCAGTCCACCTGAAACTCTCAGCGGAGCAATCAAACATGCAGAATGCGCCGGTGGTGCTGTTCCTAATGAGCTTATCCCATGAGCATGAGTAGATGCTCGTGCGAGCGCTCAACCCAGCTTCTCAGCAGCCGCCTCCAATAAGCATCTTTGCATTGGCCTCCACAAGGCCAATGTCCTGTTGGCTTTCCATTGTTGCCATCAACTCCAGCAGACCACATGAGATGGTCAGCCATCAGTGCACCGGATTTGTCATCCCCCTGATTCCCAGAAACAGGCCGACCAAGTCCACAACATTCCTAAAATGGACAACCAACAATGAAAAAAAATTGAAAATGCTGACTGCACTAACTGTACCCTTGAGCTCTTCTTCAATGATATTATGGGTAAACATGTTGAACTTGTGATCCATGATATCCTGAACCGTATCTGTCAAACCAAGTTTGTTTGCAATAAGGACAATAGGATTCACTAAAGATAGAACTCTTTTCATATGAGATTGATGCCTGTGGTGTGGTGTCCACAAATGGAGTCAGCTTTCTCAAAAGGAATTAATAGAAAAAAAAATGTACACTCATCAATATCTGAATTATCAAAAGGCTGCTTTGTAAATATCTTGAGTAACAAGCAGGTAAATATCTTGAGTAACAAGCAGGTTAGTAAACATACTCATTGGTCTAATTGGTTGCAATCTTGTTTTCTTCCATCAATCATTTTTTTTGAGTTGAATTGAATTACAATTTATCATATCTCATCCCTTATTAGTTACATATGATGTGTGACTTGAAGTACCAATGTGTCAAGAAAGAATGCACAAAAAATCATTTGATGAGAACAGATTGGATCAAAATGGCTTGTTGCATGGTGACTCTGGCCCTGGGTATGGAGGCATCTGGGCCATGCCTTAGAAAACATAACAGAAGGGCAAAAATGTGCTGTAATTCCTCTTGTGCAGATGTGCATCTAATTTTGCAGATTGGTTTTCAACAAATTTGTTGGCCAAAACAAATCATGCTGACCAGAGGATGCAGTGCAATGTGGCTTGCATGTGCCTATGGCACTTGGTGTTTCAGAAAAAACTTGAACAAAAACTCACAAAAGTGGATGTGAGGCGCATATAACCACTTGGAACTGTGCTCATGGATTTGGTTAACTTTATTTTGCTTCTTCCTATTATTGCACATTTCACCTCCAATTTGCAGCGGCAAAGCCGCCTTGGCCTCTAGTGAGTGTCATAAATGGTCAAATTTATGACGCACAACCCCCGGGGGTTTCAAAGTTTTGGTGGCAACGGGGGGCAAACTTTGGGTTGCAGTGTCATAAATTCAACCATTTATGACGTATAACGCAGCAGCCAAACGGGGCCTTATGCATGCATAAAATTATGCAAACCAACTTTGAACACCATAATTAGGGTGTTCAAAGTTGTCTTGCATAAAACCACAACACCACAAAATTCAAAGCTGGAAAAAGTATGTTCCACCCAAGCACTCAAATTAGAGCAACATTTCTTGCATGGCACATATGAAATGATCACTGGAAAGCTTGATGATTTTGTGTATTTAGGGTGTTCAAAGATGACTTGCATAAAATCATGAAATTCTGAGGTAGAAAAAAATATGTACAGTGGGTCATCTAATGTTTTTGGCACTGCATTTTTTATTGCAGAAGCTCAGGCAACAGACCCAAAGTCATGGGATTGGCTGCAGAGGTGTAAAATAAGCTCCCAAGAATGATTATGACAGAAAAAAAAAATGAGAATGAAAAAAATGAAAAGTGTGAAAATTTTTCAATTGTGTGCAGGTTTCTCAGAATCTTCATTATTGCTCAAACCAAGGAGAGAAAATCACAGAGCACAGTATGGCATGTGACAGGAATGATGACAAATGAAAAAAAACTGAGAGGATTTTCAATGATTTTTTGGGTGAATGAGGTATCCACCCATTTGAAATATAAGTTGGCACCTGCAGGCCAAATCAACAACTTGACCAGATTTATCAGATCCAACAAAAATCATTGAAAATCGTCTCAGTTTTTTTCAATTTTCATCATTCCCGTCACATGCCATACTGTGCTCTGTGATTTTCTCTCCTTGGTTTGAGCACTAATAAAGATTCTGAGAAATCTGCACACAATTGAAAATTTTTCACACTTTTCATTTTTTTTTCTGTCATGATCATTCTTGGGAACGTATTTTACATCCCTGCAGCCAATCCCATGACTATGGGTCTGTTGCCTGAGCTTCTGCAATAAAAAATGCAGTGCCCAAAACATTAGATGACCCACTGTACACCCAAACACTCAAATTAGAGCAAGATTTCTAAAATGGTACATATAAAATCATCTATGGTATTCAAAATTGCATAAGATTTAATAATAAGGGTGTTCAAAGTTGAAATCATAAAATTTTCAATGCATAAAATCATAAGATTATAAAACTTTCAAGTGATGATTTCATATGTACCATTCTAGAAATGTTGCTCTAATGTGAGTGCTTGGGTGCAACATATTTTTTCCAGCTTAGAATTTTATGATTTTATGGTGTTATGATTTTATGCAAGTCAACTATGAACACCCTAAATTGTAAACTGCAATTTTGGCTGGGAGATGTCACTTTAAGTTCCATGCACGCTGACATCTCCCAGCCAGAATTGGTTTTACGATTGTAAGTAAATAGTGACACATGCACTTTTGAATACCCATAATCATTGATTGAAAGTTTCATGATTTTCTGACTTTATGTAAGGAAACTTTCATGATTTCAACTTTGAACACCTTAATTGTAAGTTTTATGATTTCAACGCTGAGCACCAAAGGTCTCCAAGCCTGATTTCCGGACCCCATTTTCGACAAATGCACGAGATTGATCAACGCAGCAAGAGGAGACAAAACCACCAAACGCTTGGCCAGGACCCTGCGACCTGGAGCAGAAACAAGCTGTCCCAAACCACACGAGTGTTTGTGTTTGCACAGCAGCGCAAACGGCGAGTGAGGCGGGAGACGAGCCCACAGGCCAAGCCCACTTGCACGAGTCCAAAAGTGCGCCAAGGTTTTGTGTGTGTACACAGGGGTGTGGACTGCGAGATTGGCGTCGGAGGGGGGAGGGGCTAGAGGAGCGCGACGACGGCGCGGCCGCCGTTGCCCGCGACGTCGGCGGCCCTGGCCGCGACGCGGGCCGCGCGGCGGTCCTGGGCGTTCTTGAGCAGGGCGAACGTGCGCGTGGTCGTCTTCTTGAGCTGTCTCCGGGCCTGCATCCGAAGCGGGTCAGCACAGGGACAGCGGGAGAGGGCAGAGGGAAGGACGCACGGCGCGGTCGGCCTTAAGCGCGGCCTTGCGGGCCCGCTTGGTCGCGGGGGCTTCGTTGCGGTCGCGCGTGAGCGTCTCGCGGGCCGAGTCTGTCGAGGAACGGGAGTCTGGAGTCAGTGTCGCAGGCCTCAACAAGCGCCTCGCCTTCCCACCAATCGAAGATTTGGCAGTTGGAAATGTACCAGAGCTATCGCCATCGCTGGCCTCGTCGTCCGGGTCCTGCACGGCGGACGGGTGGCCGTTGACGACGTTGCCGTTGACGACGGGGAACCCGGTGGCCCTGTCGATGCCGATCGTCGGCTGGACGCGCGCGCCGGGGGCTTGGTCCCGGGGGGTGCGCTCGGGGGCGCCGATGGCGTCCCTGATCCTGATGACTCGCGGGTGGTTGTCGAGGTTGGAATACGTAGCTGCCCAAACCCAAAGAGACGTCAGTCGTTTTCGAGGGTGTGAGGAGGAATGGGAGCGGGGGGGGTGGGGGGGGGGGGGGGGGGGGGGGGGGGGGGGGGGGGGATTACACAGGATGGTCTGGCAGTCCCACTTGTCCTGGGGATCGTCCCGCTCGAGGGTGGAGTATCGGTCCCTGGCGGCGGCCTGGGAGGGCCGGGCGTCGTGGGCCTGTTGGTCGGCCTTGAGGTGGGCGAGGATCTGCTCCTTGACGGCGCGGCGTTCGCGGAGGGTGTCGGGCTGGGCGGCGGGGCCGAGGAGCTCGGAGCGGAGGGTGTCGAGCTTGTCGAGGGGCGTGGTGCCGGGCATGACGGGCTTCATCTTGCCGCCGAGGAGCTCGAAGCGGCCGAGGAAGTCGTCCATGATCTCCTCGAAGTCGGCCCGCACGGGCGGCCCGGGCGTCGCGGTGGCGTTCGAGGCCTCCGAGCCCCCCTCGGACTCTGTGTCCGACGACTCGTACTCCTTCTCGATCTGCACACACGTCAGACTGGGGGGCTGGGAGAGGGGTGGGGAGGGGGGGGAGAGACTCAACTTGGTCGAATCGGTCGTCGAGGTCGGTCAGGCCTTGGTTGCGGTACATGGCCGAGCTGCTCATGCTGAACGCAGAGCCAGCGAGACTGCCGCGGGCGGAGGGAGGGACGGATCTCAGGGACGATCGGGGCTGTTTGGAGGAGGTGGTGGGCTGGCGGGGGGATGCGGCGGACGAAGCGGCGTCGTCGAGCGGGGTGTTCCTGGATGAGGAGAGTGCGGGGATGAAGCGGGCCATTTCGGCTTCCCATTGGGACGCGGGCTGTTGGGGCTGTTCGATCCAGGCGGGGGGCTCGTCGGGCGGGCGCTCGCCGTCCCTGACGATGGTCCCGAAGAACTCGTCGCCGGCGGCCAGCTCGTCCACATAGGCCTCGTCGTCGAGCGCCTCGAGGACCTCGCGCAGGGCAGGGTCGTCGTCGAGGGGCAGGAGGCCGTCGTCGGGGATGGCCGAGTGGGCGGGGAGGGCGTAGGTGAGATGGTCCTGGTAGGACAGCATCTGCTCGGTTGGGGTGGGCTGGACCGAGTCCGGCAGACGCAGGGCGGGCTGCGAGGGGCCGTCGTGGGCGCGCAGCTCGATGGGCTGGCCAGGTTTGGTGGTGGTGGTCGATGGCTTCTCGAGCAGGACGGCATCCTTGGCCAGGCCGACGGGCTTGAGATGCTGCATGTAGTCGTACTCCGAGTCGTCGTAGTAGATCGCGTACATGGATGCCTCGCCAACATTGGGCCGGATGGTGGCTGGGCCGTCGCCGAGGGAGGCCTCTAGCTCGTGCCGGGTGAGGCCCTGGGGGGGAGAGCGGCCAGTCAGCTTGGGCGTTTGCGTTCGGTGGATGTGGGCTACCTTTTTCTTGCGCTGCTTGTGGGCGTCGTTCTGGCGCTGGACCGGGTGGAGGACGTGGGCGCTGGCGTCGGGGTCGTTGAGGAGCGGGTCTCGCTGGGAGCGGTGGACGAGGGCATAGTGCTGTGCGTCTGGCCCGCGGAAGACCGAGGGTGGGGGCATGGTTGGCTGCTGGGGGAGTCGGTGGGGGTGGGGTGGGCAGTGGGGGGGTGGGGGTTGTGGTTAGCCCAGGCGGAGGGGGCCTATCCATCAGGCGGCGGGGGCTTATCCAATATGCATACCCCACTATGCATAACACAAAACACAAAAAACCCAGCAAACCACTTTCCAGGAAAACCCACACTCACACCATGGACACCAGCAACAGCATCAGACTGCTCACCCTCCTCAACGTCGTCGCCGCAAAACCAAACAGCAAACCCAAACACCACAGAAACTGGGCAGACATCGCAAAACAAGCCACCACACCCACCAAACCAACACCACCACCACCACCACCACCACCACCACCAACAACAACAACAACAACAACAACAGAAACCGAACACCCTGACGCAGTCGACCTCTACCACTACCACTTCGCACCCCAGACTAGCATCCTCAGCCCCACCGCACTCCAGCTCGCCCAGGAGGAAGACCGATGGACAGTCGCATCAAACACAACAACCAGCGACCACCGCCGCACCGTCTGCTTCCAACTCCAGCCGCCCACCCCCGCTAACACCGCCCTCAGAGTCAGTCCCCACACCCCCCTTGCCCGCATCCATCTGCGCCCTGACCCCTGCCCGCCCGTCCCAGCTGCCCAAGACCCTCCAGCCGGCCCTCGACACTCTCAACCAGCACGAACAACAGCTCTTCGACTCGATCAAACACTACCAGGACGTCTGGCACACCGGCATCCCCTACGACCACAACCGGGGCCACCTCCGCACGGCGGCATCCCTGTGGGCGCTCCAGCATATCCTCAAGTGAGTCCCGCTCAGCCCCTCCCGTCCCGGCCAAGGGGTGCTCATCCGCAGCCTCCGCAGAACCCGCGCCGAGATCATCAAGAATAACGACCATCTCGCTCCCCACCCAACGTGCACCCCCGAGGCGGAGGGCGAAGACCCGGCTGGCAAGAGGCGCAAACCAACCGCGCCAAACGCCGACCGCGAGATCCGCGACCAAGGCTTCACACGCCCCAAGGTGCTCATCCTCCTGCCCTTCCGCGCCGCCGCCCGCGACTGGGTCCACGCCCTCACCGCGCTGCCCGCCCCCGCCCCGGCCGTCAAGGGCCGCGAGCGCTTCGAGAAGGAGTACAGCCTCCCCGAGGGCACCCTCGACAGGCTCGACGCCCACGACGCCCACCTCCACTACCCGCTCGACCATCGCATCATCTTCCGCGGCAACATCGACGACGACTTCTTCCTCCCCATCAAGTTCACCCGCAAGGAAATCAGGCTCTACTCCGACTTCTATCAGGCCGACCTCGTCCTCGGCTCCCCCGTCGGCCTCCGCAAGTTCATCGAAAAGGAAGGGTCCGTCTGCTCCATCTCCCCCCCTCCTTTCTATCCAAGTATCGAATCGTCTGGTTTGGTTTGGCTCCAGGGACGCCGACTTCTTGTCGTCGATCGAAATCGCCATCGTCGATCAGATGGACGTCATGCAGATGCAAAACTGGGACCATGTCGAAGTGAGTCTCTCCGAGTCTGCCGCCCAAAACAAGACGCCCGAAGAGTGACGGTGTGTGGTGTAGTTTGTGGTTGAGCATCTGAACCGGCTCCCGACGAAGCCGCGCGACACGGACTTCTCGCGGGTGAAGCCGTGGTACCTGGACGGGCACGCGCGCCACCTGCGCCAGAGCATCCTGTTCTCGGCGCACGTGTCGCCGGCGCAGACGGCGCTGTTCCGCGGGCTGGCCAACGTGCGCGGGAAGGCGCTGGTGTTCCACGGGACGGACGCGTGGCGGGCGGGCGTGCTGGGCCGGGTGCGGCCGGGGCTGGTGCAGACCTGGCTGCCCGTGGACGTGGGCCCGGAGCCGGCGGAGGAGCCCGCGCGCCGGCTGGCCTTCTTCCGCACCCACGTCCTCCAGCCCCTCCTCCAGTCCGCGCTCGTCAAGGAGGGCCTCGGCGGCGTGCTCGTCTTCGTCCCGAGCTACTTCGACTTCGTCCGTCTCGAGGCCCTCTTCCGCACCCTCGACGTCTCCTTCGCCGCCATCTCCGAGTCAGTCTTTCTCTCTCCCCCCCTTTGTCCTCCCCGGCTGACCGAGCTGCTTTGCACAGGTACTCGAGCGTCGCCGAGACCAGCGCCGCACGCTCGGCCTTCTTCAACCGCCACGTCTCCTTCCTCCTCGTCTCCGAGCGCTTCCACTTCTTCACCCGCGCCGCCCTGCGCGGCGCCCGCAGACTCGTCTTCTATGCGCCCCCCTCCCGGCCCGAGTTCTACCTCGAGCTCGTCAGCCAGTTCCCCTTCCTCGCCCGCAACCCCCGCGTCCCCGCCAAGCCCCCGTCGGACGAGCCCCTCCTCGAGCCGAAGGACGTCGCCGCGACCGTCCTCTTCTCCCCCCTCGACCAGCCCTACCTCGAGCCCATCGTCGGGCTCGCCCACGCCCACAAAATGCTCCGCAACAGCCCCGCCGCTCACAGCTTCACCTTCGTCTGAGCGCGCCCTTGTATCATCTTCTCTTTCGTCTCGTCGTTTTCCGTTGTTTTCTCGTAGTCGGTTCCAAGTGATGAGAGGGAGTGGAAAGTGTGGAAGGTGTTTACACATCCGGCCGGGGGTGCAGAGGATTTGGCTGCCCCCTCCAGGCCTCGCGTTTCGGGGGCGGAGGACCCTGCGCCACGGGCGCAGCCTAATCCCTCCCGAGGGACTTATGCCTTGTGTGATTTTGGCCGGAGAGTTATGCGCGAAATGGTTGCCTTTTTTGAAAGATTTATGATTTATGATTTGGATTGCTAGATGGAGCCAACACACTTGAAGAGAAACAGGTTGGAGATGACGAACAGACAGAGAGAATTGAAACTGGGATCAGATCAACAGGGAGTTGATGTGAGGCAGGATTTGCAAGATGGACTGTCGGAAGTGAAGGACAAAGGTTGGACAATAGACTACGAACAAGGTGATCAGTTTAAGGTAGCGTGGGAGGTGTGTGTCGAAGTATGGGCTCGCCAGGCAAGAAGGATTTGGGTTTGATTGAAGGGAGAGGATAAGGGAGTAAGAAGGGAACGAGAATGCTCGTGTGAGGAGAAGTCGAGGAGTGAGTTTGGTAGTCGAGGATTGAGGATTGGTGTCGATGAGTTGATTGGTGGCGATGAGAGTGCCGAAGAAAGGAATGGAGGAAGAGGGGATTGGGAAAAAGAAAGAAGAAGAGTCGAGCGAGAACAGAGGGATGTCACAGGTGTGACATGAGCGTGATTTTTACACTTCTGTGCTAAGGTGTATCGTGCTGTCTTTCACCTCGTACACTTTTTTCTAGAAAAGTGTTGTTTACGCAAAGAGCAGAAGCGTGGCGTCTCCAGCCACCTTGGACTGGGGTATTTTTCTCCTTCACAACCTTGAGATACACGGATTGTAAGCCCCAAAATCCCATCCTCGAGAGCGATCACTTGTGTTCAACCTGGCTGCCTGGGGACAGCCAGAAATGGATGGCCATAGGGCCTGCAGCTTTCCGCCGTTCGCAGATCTGGCAGAGCAGCGATCAGGCCTGGATGTCGATTTTCTTCCCGGAGGCACGTGGAGGATTTGGATTGAAAGGGCTGGTTGAGCGGTCTCGACTGGGGTGGCTTGAGCCGTCCACCATCGTTGCTGGGTCATTGTGAGCAAGACAGGTCTTCTGATGATAGCCATGCATCAAGAAAGATGTGGAGGGCCCTCTGGGCCAAGAATAATCCTCGAATCCGCCGAGGTGAAGGAGCATCGGAACGGTTGCCAAAAGGGTGGGTTTGGCCTTTGCTCCCAGTCCTAAATCACCAACACCCCATACGTCCCTCTGGTGGAGGCGCTTTGGCCCCCCCCCCCACCCCGCCGGGACTTCGGTGAGCTGGCCGAGGAGCAGCCCATGTCTAACTTATCAAAGTCCCTCCCCATGCTAACTTAACAAAGTCCCCCCTATGCGGGGCTGAGTGGTGAACGAAGTGCCGCCGACCGCAGGGAGGGACTTAGGACTAAAGTGGGGGTCGTGGCGCGTAGGCCATTGCGGGAATGGGTGGTTCAACTTACACAGGCTGTAGCCCACTCGGTTTGCGAGCTACATATGAGGCCCCGGGCATCGATAGATACCCTGGCATCTTGGCTATCGTTCTGTCTGCTCCGAATTCTGATACATCTCGTCAAACAAAAAAGAAACAATGAAGAAGCCAGACAAAATCTGGGTGTGCTCGGACCCCCGGACTCAAGCACCGCGCCAGATGAGGGTCGTTCTGGCTTGCCTTGACTCATTTCAAAAATCCACCAAAAATAGTCCGGTGGGTTGATTGATGGGGGGAGAGCTCTAAAAATCGGCGCCATGGAGGAGCTTCTAAGTTCCGGTAGCTGGAATGGCCAGCGTTGAAACTACAGGCTGCAAAACTCGAAGACTGCATTTCTGCCACTTTTTGGTGGGTGGCCTACGCGCCACGACCCCCACATTAGGCCTAAGTCCCTCCCTGCGGGAGGGGTGGCTTCGCCACCAGCCAAACTTAAGCTCCACCCAAATGAGCTACCACCCGAACCACCACCCGAACTCCGAACTCCGACCTCCCGCATAGGGAGGGACTTTGATAAGTTAGCTCCCCATGCGGGAGGTCGGAGTTCGGAGTTCGGGTGGTGGTCCGGGGGGTAACTCATTTGGGTGGAGCTTAAGTTTGGCTGGTGGCGAAGCCACCCCTCCCGCAGGGAGGGACTTAGGACTTATCCGACTGTTTGGGTGGGAGACCACCCACCAAAAAATGATGAAAATCTACACTCTGAGTTTTCCAGCCTGCAGCTTAAACGCTGTCCCCCCCATTATTGGAACTTAAGAAGATACACACTTTACCAATTTTTTAAGCTCTTCAACCCAACACGATACCATCAACAGCTGTTCTAAACATTTTTCAAAGGAATCTCAAAGAATTTCAAGCTCTAGGCCGACGCAGCCGATATGTATAATCTTCTTTTTTTCATTCGGCCCTTTTCCTTTCCCTCTTTTTTTCGATCATCTCCTCTTTACGTATCAATATATATCAATTAAACTCAACGGTCCCTCTTTCGAATCTCTCCCTTTACATACCCCGCATATAGCCATCACCCCGCCATCACCTCCCTTCAAAAGCTATCCGACTTCTCACAATCTCAGCAATGTCTCAAAATACAACCACCTAATCGACTTCAAAGACGACTTCAGAAGAAAGCAAACTCAAGCAGATCTCGGACCTCATTGAAAAGTTCAACTGGGAACCAAAAAGCTACCTCGATCACTTTTTAAATGCAACATCGTCCGCTTCAATTTACAAACGCCGACTCTGGGGATCGCCGAGGCGAGGTTGGAACTCAACAAAGAAGCTCTTGCAATCAATAAAAGGCGTTGTTGGGAAGTATGTAGAGGGTCGACATCTTTGGGATGATTTCATACTTGAGGAGGTAAGTCTGTCGTACAACATGTTTTCCGCCTTCCGCATATCTTTTTCTTGCAACTTACATTGTATGTTGTTTCAATACATAGGCCGCTATGATCATTTGCAGGCAGAGCCCAAAGGCTGGGTATTTCCCAAAAGGCGCATTTTACAGCTCGAACAATTTGAATGAGGTGTTTTTCTCTGAAGAGTCACGGGCAGAGCGTTCAAAAGATACTACGGACTTGATGCCCTTTTTGTACAACCTACTCATGATTAAGCTAGCCCGACCGGACGGTGGAGAGGACTTGGACAATGAAGAAGAAGATAAAAATCCTGATCCTGTCGACCTTCCGCCATTGGAGCCGCCTGTCCCACCTCCGGATGAGCCACACGTACCCCCGTCTGATTCTGATTCGGCAGAACCAGTGGATCCAAATGCCAAAGTTCCGATTTCTTTGTCCAAAGACGACGTGATGGAAATCGACATTAACATCTTGCGCCCAAGTACCAATCCCAAAATACGAAGGCAGAAACAAAACGAGGACATGGCCCAAACAATCTGCTCTATGGTTGCGTTTGGACGAAACCGGCGCCACAATGGACTTCAAATCACAAACGGATTGCTTTTCATTGCCTGCGGGGTCACCGAACGAGTGAACAAGTACCTCAATTACATCGGACTTACTTGTGCTCGGAGGACTGCCCATCTTGGGCTGGCCTCACTGGGAGAGGAAGCTGAAGAAAAAATCAAGACCCGATTCTCCAACCCAAGCTCCAAGATCTTTCCCCCGTCGATCTGTGTCGATAACTTGGATTTTCAACAATCCATCCATACTAAGTCTGTCGGCCGCTCGAGTACAATGTTTCATGGGACATGGGGCTACATTCATCGCTTGCCACGCCTTTTTTTCGATAGCCTCAACCATTCTGAACTCACACTCACAGCCTTAAAAACCGCACTCAAGAAGTCTATCAACCTCGAAGTTCAGCCACGCCATTTTGGACCTACCTTCGCCAGTGATCAGCACTTCGAAGCAACCCTCAAGTCTCAGCTAACGAGCGTTTTCCATTGATATGTGGGCACATCAAGCAATAAAGAACAGTCCCTCAAAGATCGCCCACCGCTGGTTCGACCAGTCAAACCGGATAAACCAAACCTGACAATGTTGAAGCTTATGATGGCTTCGGACAACTCATCCGAAGGCATTGGCGATTTCCTCACGGGTTTAACTGAGCAAGCCGGTCTGACTAAAGAGGAGTTTTCCAGCCGACTGCAGGTCCTTGAAGGCGACTTGGGGACTTGTATGAACGTTGCAAGTCTTCGCGAGCTCTGAATCCCAGCCGGCTATTCACAAACAAGTCTTGGCAACCTTATTTCAATCCCTGGCGCAGCTCACACGATGTGGAACTTTGCCCAGTCTATCTTCTTACATCACTGGGGCGATCAGACAAATCGAAAGGATACTGGCGCTTGGAGAATCCTCAAGGCACTAGGAATCCCTGCAGACAAACCTGTAACCAAGCGCGATTTCACTCTCATGATATCAAATATGGAGAAGATCCACGATGCTGATCTCCTCTATTGCATCCTGTAAGTTGTTTCTTTTCTCAATTTTTACACATTCAAAACCTATATTTATTCAATGCTGTATATTGCCTCATGTGGACAGACTTGTAATGGGAAAAGAGGGCGAAACACTTGCGGAGGAGCTTCCAACAATGTCACCGCCGTACATCCAGGAAATAATTGACAAGACCTATGATCGTTTCTTGTCGGGTGTGGCACTCCAGAACGCCATTGATAGAAAACAAACAAAACTGATCAACCTCCTTCTGCGGCTACGGGATTTTTCAACCGTTGTTGAAGTCAATCGGGCAACCAAAGAAGGCGATACCGGCCACCTTCTCTTGATGTGGAAACAATGGGCTGTGATGGGCCAAGGATTAAAAAAACTTGTTCATTATTCTCGCCACCTGCCGCAGCTCATTCTGTCACTCGAAGTCATCCTCCCGAAGTCACTAGCTCAAGTCATCGAAAACACACTCCTTCTATGTCCTTTGGGGAGAGAAGGACACTTTGTAGCGACTGACTTCTACCTAGAAGTTCAAAATTTTTGGCTAAAGTATTTTTACAATCATTCTGGCATTGGAACTGTCATTGAGCGCTTACGGGATGTTTTTTCGATCAATATCCCAATTGTAAGTCACAATAGTCCTTTTTAATTATTCTACGCACTTCAATATCTAGACTGAGTTTTCAAATTTAACAGCTAAAACATCTGATGCATTTGCTGAATATTGAGTCGGGCATGAATGTGATTCAACAATCACACAAGAATAAGATTACAAATATGTCGATCAACTCATTTATCAGCTTCGCAAAACAATACAATATCTGCTTAGCCAAAGAGAAGCCCGACGAATACGTTCCAATCCCAATTTCAGACGTTTACCAAGATGGCATCAACGTGATGAAAGAGGACTTCAAAAATTGCAAAGGCGGACTAGATCGATTGAAGCCATCCTACATGTTTGACCAAGATATGGATGTTGATTCCGCCAATGCCGACGATTCCAATGATTCTGATTGGTCCAAAGATTCCAGCGCAACCGATGATTCCGACAATTCCCAGAGTTCCAATACATCTGAATCATCTGGGACATCAGACAATTCAGATTGATCAGGTAAGCGTCTGATTCTCTTTTTCACCTTCTCTAGTGTGTCTATCTGCGGCTTCAGCGGCTCGAGCTTTCTTGTAACCCTCCAACGCGAGAGCATCTTCTGCTCGTTTTGCCGCTTTGTCGGCTTTAATCTTTTCTTCCTTTTTCTTTTTATCTTCAGGAGACAATCTGATGCGTTTTGCTTTTGGTTGAACTGTGACAGGATTGGAAGAAGTCGCCGGCAAATCCCCTCTAGCACGCCTTTCCTCGGCTTCAACGGCTTCGGCAGCTCGGACTCGCTTGAAACCTTCCAACGCTTGCGCATTGTCTGCTCTCTTCGCAAGTTTCTCAGCTTCTTTCTTTTGATTTTCTCGTCGTTTCTCTTCTTCATCGTTCTTCTTCTTCTGTAGTTTTTCCGCTTTTTCGTTTTCCTTTTGTCTTTTTCCCTTGTCCACCTCGTACACAATCTTCTCAAACCACTCAGTTTTTCTGTATTTTTCAATAAACAAACACATGTTATCGACCTGGTCATCAAAAAACTCCCCACCAATGATTTTTGCAATCAATTTAGGTTCTTTTATCTCTTCAATAGCCTCAGCAACTGCGTTGGCTTCCGCAGCAGTGAAAAACTTTTCTGGTTTGGATCGGGGTGTCGGGCCAAAAACACCATGATAGAATAGTTCGAAGCTAGCTACAAGATCATTGGCAATCTTCTTCACGTCTGGTTTGGAGAAACGGCTTTTATATTTGATTTTTCGATGTTTCTTCTTCTTTGGTTTAACGTACTCGGACATGCCCTCCGTGAAATGGCTAGGATTGCTCAAGATGTCGTCAAAAGTATCCTTTTTGAACAGGTGTGCCGAATCGTGGATCTGTTTCGCGGCCTCTGGCTCACAGTTAGAGCACTTGCAGGGATCAAACTCCTTTTGACAAGCTTTCTCCTCGTGATAATTTGGGTCATCTTTGGAAACAGGTATGTATCCGCAACTTCATAATAGAAAAGAACTTGATTAGCTCGAATCGAAACATGATACAACATCAAACAGAACATACAGATTATCGATGGCGTTAACTATCCTCAGACAGCCAGGAGTCACGGCATATGCGTCCATTCGATCGTCGTCGGTGAGCTGCTTCTTCCCACGTTCAAAATCCTTCACGCTGTTCTTCCCTTTTTTTCTAATTGGCTCCATGAACAAAATGGCTAATCCAGGCCTTCCATCTCGCCCACAACGTCCCATCATTTGGCTTATTGTCGACGGGTCGCCTCGACCCATGTGTATGACACAGCGGACTCTCTTCCAGTTCTGACCTAGGCCGAGTGCCATTGTACTCGAAAAGATTGGGAACTTCTCGTTTTCAAAGTCTTCCACGCAATCTGCCTTGTCTTCGTCTCCGGTACAGGCGTGATAGCGTCTAATCAAGTTGCTTTTGCTGTTGTAAGCATCCATTTTTTTCCCTCGTGCTCTATTCAAGACATTGATTACGGTTAGGGTGGCCTTCCGGGTGCCAGAATAGATCAAAGTAGGAAGTAAGTCTTGATCCTTTATCTCAGTTTCTTTTGAGAACATTCTTATTAGGTCCTCGCACGATTTTAGTGGATATTCCATGTAAAGTCTAAGAATTCGGATCTCGGGTCGTACAAGTTCACCACGAAAGAAGCTGATATCGACTGTCTTGAGCATTAAGCTCCCGAGAATCGAATCAATGGCAACTGGACGACAGGTTGCGGATAGTAACAGTATTGGAATGCCGTTGTTGGCCATCAAGCGATCGCCGAGTTTGCCATACGATGGATGTGAGCCTGAGTCTCTATAGTGACAGCAGGACACAAGAAATGGGGGACAACAGTTTGATTTCTTGGGATAAAGAAAATACAACTGTAAGAGAAAAAGAGAAAGAGAGAGAAAGAAACCAAGCAGGATAAGATAGAAGAGAAGTACTAGGTTATTCTAGTGGGAATGCACGTCCACTGGCAATGCTACTCTTCAGAAGAGTGCTGCTAATCTGTGCTAGAAGTGCTACAGCTTCCTCTCAGGAGGGTATCTGGATTAGATAAGTTTAATCCAGCCACAGTTTTTTAGACTTCTCTCTGGACAGTCAAGGTTCTTAATGGGAAACCTGAGGGACAGCCCTGCAACCTAGATTTTGAGGCAAAGGCCAAGTGATTATAAGGGACAGCCCTGTGATCAAGATAGAGGCAAAGGCCTGTAGAATTGAAGGGACAGCCCTGTGATCAAGATAGAGGCAAAGGCCTGTAGAATTGGAGGGACAGCCCTGTGATCAAGGAGGAGGCAAAGCAAGAAGAAAAGGCAGATCAAGCAAGACACAGAGTTGTACCTCTGAGATAATCAAGGTTCAGTGAAAGAGGTTACTTACTGTCAATATCCTAGGCGCCTGTGACGGTAGGTATACTGGGAGTAGAGTAGGCTCTTTGGTGGTGATCCTGGGGTTATCTGGGTGGTGGTTCTGGTGTGCTGAAGTCTGTGGATCCGCCTCAGGCAAGGGGGATTCTGACTACGAAAATTTTCACAGTTTGCTTATGTAATTTACATATGTACATGTGGTTTGGCGCGCCAGGTAGTGCTGACACGTCACAACTGCGCAAGCGCGCCACAACTCAGTAACTCAGGGAAGGAGTATAGTTACAATGAATTGATAAGTTGTAACTAGGGTCAAAATTGCATGAGGAAACAGAATCTGAAGTCAAAACAAGGTTATCTCTTAAGATGAAAAAAATATAAAGTAATTTATATGTAACAAAGGTAGAACAGGCAGCTTTTAGGTCAGCTGTGATGACTCTAAGGCTGACAATGGATGGAAAATACCGTAATCTTGAAGACTATCCCGCACTGACAGGAACTTGGCCTTCCCTGATTCCGCAAGGCCCCAAACATACACCATGTGCGCCTCATCCAGAACCATCAAGACGAGACAACTCTGGAATTCACTGCTAAAATACAATTTGGTAAAAAGACCATTATTTAGGAAAACCTCGGGGCTCTAAAAACCCAACCAAATCAGCTGTCTTTCAAGAAATAGCAAGGAAGAGAAATGATAGCCGGACAAACCAGGTAAACAAAAGAAAAGTCTCCTCTTTTTATTTCTTCGACCAAGCTCTTTGTCAATTTCATTTTTCCAAGGCTGATCGCCTTGATTCCTGCTCTGTTCTTTTCTCGAACCTACACCATGCCAATGTTAATTTGATTTTCTTTTGTTTATAGATGCAAAGCCGCAAGACTCACCTGATTGTCACCTAAAGAATCCAACGGGTTCAGCACGAGCACAACGGGCTTCCTCTGCGGCGCATACAGGTGAAAGTACATCTCCGCGATCCTCGACTTCCCGTACCCTGTTCCCGCAAGAACAAAGCTATGGTACCCACGCGCGAGATTGCAGACGGTATTGACTTGGAGTTTCTTTGGCGCTTCTGCATATTCTTTCTTTGATTTGTCTTGCACATACTCGATTAGCTTTTCGTTGTCCGGTCCTGTTATCTCCGGACTCAGTTGCAACGGCCTCTTTTTTCCGTTTGCTTTAGTCGGCGGCAATTTCGTGTTTTGAACATCTGCCTCTTGAATATTTTGTGCCAATATCGCTAGCGATGATCCGTCCATCGTCTACAACAGTCCTTCTGTTTTCTCGTCTTCAATCCGAAGGGGTTTGTTGGATCCTTTTCCATACCACAAGCCCGTCGATCTCAGTACCCTCAGGGGGTTGCATGCGCCCATCGGCCTTAGTAATCCAAATTAATTATGTATTTACTATTCTCAACGGCTCAATTTGCCCAAAAAGGATTTTACTGAGAAGAGGGGGACACAGCGCTACCCCCAATTACCTCCTAGCATGTTTCTTGGGAATAAAAAGTAAACTACAAGGAAAATTTTAAAACAGACACCATGGCTGGATTGCCAGGATGCAAGCGCATCCATCGGTGCTTGGGACCTCATATGTAGCTCGCAAACCAAGCGAGCTACAGCCTCTCGAAGTTCAACCAGATTTCCGCCCGATGCTCTCAGGCGAGCACCCCCGCTTTAGGTCTAAGTCCCTCCCTGCGGTCGGCGGCACTCTGCTCCCCACTCAGCCCCGCACAGGGGGGACTTTGTTAAGTTAGAGCCCATTTCAGCTCGTGGAAGGACCTGGAGCTTGCTTGATCATTGTGCTCTTTGCGCTGGGCAAAGTTGACACCCGGGTGGTGGATTCTTTAACCAACCATTGGTTTTGCCAACAGTGGGTAGTTACATTTAGAGATGTTGACTTCAAACCCGTTGCGGATAGCGGATGGGGATGCGGATGTCTGGGTTGCTGTTATAACCCAGCGGGTACCCGGGTATTCAGGCGGTTATCCGCTCATCCCAGGGTCTTTGTGCGCCGCAGCTGCGCAACACACAATCTCTCACCCAGCCTATGTACTCTTGGCCCCGCACCCCGCCTCCCCCTTGGCCCCGTTCCCCAACCCCTGCTCCCCTATATGTCCTCCATCCCCAACTATATCCTCCAATTTGGAATATATCATCCTAACATCACATCATGAACCAACGCAAGCGGCCCCGAACAATCATTCCACGGTCACCATCACCAGAAGAAGAGGCCAATTGAACCACCTCGGAGCCACACGGTGAACGTGACGATGCAGAATCATCCACCCCTGTGGCAACCGATTCGACCGACGAGCAGCGCCTTGGTAAGTACTTCACCAATATTCTAGTGATTCATCATCCATCAAGCCAACCCTTTTGAATGTAGATCATGCGCAGAGGCTCGCACGCAACCAGGTCAGCTCAGCTTATTCTTCCTATGAGACACCAACACTTTCCAATCAGCTTGATAAATTCAAACACCGCATGATCGCATGGAAGTGTAAGACGTAAGTTTATTTTCTGCTATTTATATCAATGGATAAAAACTAATCAAACAGATGCACCTTTCAGATTTTCTAAGACTATCAATCAACCAACATACGAATCATCGTGCAGCAATCTCCTCACGCATGCAGGCCGATGTCTGAGGAAGCAGCAAATACCATCAAATAACAAGACACTGGCATCGGTGGGCATATCCGGAACAGGAGACATCGACCCACGGGAGGTGGGTGTTCTTTAATTAGTCAAAGGTCATCTTTTCATTCAACTGAATGGTCTGTTGACTCTAACTCTCTTTAGGTTACGCAAAGATGTGCCATCTGGTGCGCCGAGGGTGCCAAGCTGTTCTTGGCCTTGGAAGATAGAAGCCTCAAGAATGTTCTACATCCAACAATCCTCAAGTATCTACCGAGTCGAAATACGGTCGCCAAGGCCGTCCACATGCTATACTTAGCGGTTCAGGAAAGGTTATGTATGGAATTGAAGGTGCACCCATATTTCAGTTTCTTTGATTTCCTTTTTGATTGACTATTGCTCGAGATATTCAGATCCATGAGGGCGCACTGTACTTAGGAGTGGATGCATGGCAGACTCCCAATGGGTTTGACATCATTGGCGCGGTGATATACCGCCTTTCCGACAATAGTGCTGGTAATGTTGGATTAGAAGCAACCCCGCTTGACTTCGTTCAGCTTAAAGAGCGGCACACCGGTGAATACTTGGCTCAAATGGTCCAGTATATTGTTGAGAAGTTTGGCTTGACCAATCGGGTGAGAATTGTCTTTTCATATTCCGGCTTGATTTCACTTTATACCTGCTCTCTAACCCTGCTCTTCGCTCTTGTTCTCTCTTTAGATTTTTGGTATTGTCTCTGACAACGCGGCAAACAACAGGACAATGATTGGTGAGTTGGCCAAACTCAATTGGAAGCGTTTCAAAGGGGAGACGCAGTGGATACAGTGCTTTGCACATATCCTAAATCTTATTGTCAAGGCCATACTTCAACCGTTTGCACGTGTCAAAAAAACGACCCCAGGGGCTCCTGAGTTTGAGTATTTGGATGAAGAAGAGGAAGCATGTGATCTCATTGAAAGGTATGCCAATAATTGACACTCGAAGTTCCTATTTTGGTGTTCAAATTAGCTGATATGATCATTGCTTCTACAGCTTCCAAGATCCTGATCAATGTGAATCAGATGATGAGGAGGATGCTATTGGAAGCAATGAACCAGCAGAATGCAATATCGATGAACCTGCAGAAATTGATGGTGAGCTCGCTGACGAAGACAAGCTCACTTTGGCTGATCTGGAAGACCTTGAGGAGGAAGGCCCAGGAGATACTTATACTTCGGAAATGTGTCGCCGAACCCTTGCAAAGGCAAGTTTTTTTTGACTCAGTCTCACAAGATCGTTAAATTATCTTCTGGTAGTTAAAAATGACCCAACGGTTCCCTACAGTTCCGTGGGATTGCAAACAAGCTCAAGAAGTCTCCAAACTCCAAAGCCAAGTTCGTCGAGGTTTGCAAAGAACATCAAGTCAAAAAACCGCACAGCCTTGAGCGTGACGTCCCAACACGCTGGAACTCCACCTACCTGCAAATTAAGAGCATCGTCCGATGTGAGGATGCCCTGTAAGTCCAATTGAATCGTTCGTTAAAACTCTGTGGGTCATTGAACCTGACATCTTGTTCATACCAGCATCATATGGCAGCGCGACAAGCAGTTCGGGACGCCGCGCAACCTTCATGTGACCCAAGAGGACCTCGACTTGGCGGCCGACCTGGTCCATCTCCTCAAGCCGTTTTACAATATTACACTTCAAATATCAAAAAAAGGATCAGCTCGCGTTGCTGAGGTGGTTGTGATGATCGATCAAATAACAGAAAGTCTTTCGACGGTGATAGCAAATCCGCATGAACACTACCCTCCTGCTTTAAGAAATGCCTGCCGCTCCGGTCTTGCGATCACAAACAAGTATTACTCTCTTACTGACTGCTCACCAATTTACAGGATAGCCATGGGTGAGTCTTTTCATTGAGCCCATTTCTATTTCATGATAAATGTTTCCAATCAATTCATTTTTTTTCTAAACATGAAGTGCTGCATCCATCTTGTAAAGATGAATACTTTAAGCTAGCTAAGTGGCCTCAGTCGTGGATCGACGAGGCAATAGATCTCACTCGGGACATGTATAATACCTGGTATAAGCCAAGACAACCTACTGCAGCACCAAAACCAGCCAAAAAAGGATCCCCAAAGGTAACCAAAAGCTCTCGTTTTGATTCATTTTCCTTGGCTGAATTAATCTTCCTACAGCCATATGGCGTTTTGGCAGGGCTAGGGGCGGCCGCAGTAGCCAGATCAGCTGAAGCTTCATCGGACCCCGTGGATATATGGCTCAGCGGTGGCCTCTTTTTGGAAGACGGCGAACCAATTAATGGTCTCACTTGGTGGGCGGAGCAGAAACGCAGCGGAAATACACATCATGGGCTCTTACAAATGGCCCTCGACGTCTTGTGTTGCCCAGGTAGGTGAGATGGTGCTCAAGTATCACACAATATTATGGTTTTCTGAACGTGATCTCTGTTCATTTATAGCGACGACAGTTGATGTGGAGCGTACCTTCAATTTTGGCCGGGAGTATGTCTCTGCCAGGAGACACAACCTCCATCCAAAATCGGTAGGTCGAGGCATGGCCTTGTCATTCTAATCAAAGAACGACAAGATTCCACCTCTCGCTCTTCACGAGTACGTAGAAAAGCGCCAGAACAAGATGAAGTCAAGCATGAAGGATCCTGTGGTGACAGTGGATTGATATGCTGTCACCGCAGTGATGACATATAGCAATCCAAACATTATTTTTGTGTCTTAAGTGAGTTTTGAGGGGCGGGTATCCGCTGATACCCGCCCGTGTACCCGCCCAGAAGAGCGGGTACCCGCCATCGGATGCGGATACGGTTACGGATGTGAGAAATTGGGAAAAAAAGGCAGCGGGTATCCGAACACGCGCGGGTACCCGGATGCGAAGTCAACATCTCTAGTTACATTGCCAATACCAGTAATGCAACAATTTTTCAGCTGTTATCGTTACTGTTATTTGTAACGGCAGCACGTTACACTACCCCTGCAACGTGACAGAAAAATATTGATGTTTGTTGTGTTACTCCTAGCACGAGGAAAAAACAATAGTCCCTTGGAGACAAGTGACATTTGACAGCTTTGGTTGCAGCTCCAAAGTGGCTCTGATCCTGTGCCACCTGTGTCCTTGGTTCTCAGTGTGTTGTAGTGGTTTATGTCCATACATATCCTCATGGCTCAGTGCTCACTGGCCCAGCTCAAGGATCCCCAGTTCCACCCAGCATTGTTCATTCTGGTACAGTTCTGCACTAACAATGCCCCACTGAGCTAGGAGCCGATGACTGTTGGGTGCAAGTTCAACAAGCCTGCCGAGGCCTGCCTCTTGCTATGTAGATGTACATACAGCAAAGGAACGGAAGTTTGTGCTGCTACACACATGTGTAAATACTTCCCCTCATGCACCTGCCGGCCAAGGGGCTCTCGGTGAGCAGGCTCAGCGGGCAGGTGTATGTATCCTGCTTGCCAAGAGGTAAGCCCCTTGGCAAGCAGGTATACTTGCACCTGCCCGCAGAGGGGCTCTTGGTGAGCAGGTATACTTGCACCTGCCCGCTGAGGGTCTCTTGGCGAGCAGGCACAGGGCACGCCCCTGCACGCCCATGTAGGGGCATGCACGCCTTTGCACACCCATACAGGGGCATGCATGCCCTTGCACCCCCATACAGGGGTGTCCACGCCCTCCGCAAATACAGGGTGTGTGGCCCCACACACCCTTTTTGAAGGGTGTGCGGCCCCACATGCCCTTTTCAAAGGGTGTGAGAGTGCACCAGGAGGACGGACATGGATTTATCAATGCCCTTGTCCCAGTGCCAATGGGGGGGTTCAAAGTTGACTCCTGCACTGTTTCAGGACCAAAATTCAGGAAAAAAATGGACCTGAATTCCTTCCTGCAAACCCGATTTCCTTCACGAGGAGGGGATGCAGAAAGGGCCTTCCTGAATCAGGAAACACCCCAAATTCCTGAATCCATGGCCTCCAATAGAGAAAAATCTCTTTTGGACACACCTCATCAGATCCATGGCCTCAAGTTCAACTGACCGGTCATTGATTCAATAACAGATGCAGTCCACAGAATACTCCCACGTACACCACTCAATGACCAGGTTGGGTCATTGAGTGGATACACAGCTCACTTTAACCAATACCCACCACTCGATGACCCGATGACCCGACCGGGTCATCAAGTGGTTGCTCTCCACTCAATGGCCGGACCCGGTCAGCGAGCGGATACACACCCAACTCAATGGCCGGACCCGGTCAGCAAGCGGATACACACCCAACTCAATGGCCCAGTCATTGGGTGGACACCCGCTCCACTCAAAGATAGGCTTGGCCATCAAGTGAAGTGGGTATCCACTTGATGACCGAGTCAATCATCAAGTGGGTGTGTATCCACTTGATGACCCAGTCCGGTCATTGAGTGGATACACACTCCACTCGATGACCGGGTGCCCGGGCCATTGAGTTGGGTGTGTATCCGCTTGAAGACCGGGTGACCGGGCCATTGAGGGGAGTGTGCACCATCCACTCAATGACCAGGTGACCGGGCCATTGAGTGGATGGTACACACTCCACTCAATGATCAACCCGGTCATCGAGTGGAGTCTGTATTAACCCAAAGACTGGGTGATCGGGCCATTGAGCACTTGATGACCGGGTCAGGTCATTGAGTGGTGGATTATTGGTTAGCCACTTGTGAATTGACGACCAGACCGGGCCATCAAGTGGGGTTTATGTACAAATGGACAGTGTTGACCGGCCATCCAATGCAATTGATGGACAGTGTTGACCGGCCATCCAATGCAATTGATGGCCGGTCTGGACTCTGGGCCAGCCATTGGGTCATGATGAGATGGGCAAGTTTTGGGCTTAACTTTTTTCCTGCTTGTGTGGGTCCTGAATGGATTGCAACAACAGATAGGATAAAATGGGGGATTCAAAGTTGCAGAAAGTTCTGGAGATTTTTGGCTGGGACTTTTTTTTTTCCTGAATTTAGCTCCTGAAACAGTGCAGGAGTCAACTTTGAACCCCACCAATGTAGAGAGGGTTGTTGAACAACTCAGGTACCTGTTGCTTGAGCAGATTAGTCCTGAGAAGATGCACATCACAAGCTGTGTGTGCACATGGCAGAATGAGCTACACTAGCCGCTGCTGGCTGTGCAAGGCAAACAAATGGATACTCAGTTATTGCATTTGTGCTATGATGTACCAGCTGTGGATAGATGCTGGATAGAGGGCCAGAGCTGTTCAAATGTCACTTGCTGCCAATGGAAAAGTGTTTTTTCCTGGTTTAGGGACAAGGGCTTGCATAGGTGGAGCCAACAAGCACATTGCATAACACTCAGATTGCACGCTCAAGACCACATGGATAGAATATCAGGAGCTGTGTCTTCCAAACACTTTTATCTTTCAAACAATTGTATCTTTCAAACAAGTGTGATTTTTCAACAAGGTAAGTAAATGAAAAAGTAATATGGACAAGGGAAATAGAAGTTGGAAGGCAAGTAAACAGAAAAGTAATATGGACAAGGGAAATAAAAGTTGGGATCTTCAAACAAAAGGAATGGAAATGGAAATGGAAATGGAAATGGAAATGGAAATGGAAATGGAAATGGAAATGGAAATGGAAATGGAAATGGAAATGGTTTCAAATTTTTTCATTTTTTATCATTCTTTTTGCATGTCACACTTTGCTCTCCAATTTTCCCTCCTTGGTTTGAACAGTAATGAACATTCTGAGAAATTTGCAAGAAATTAGAAAATTTCCACATTTTTCATTTTTTTGTTTTTAATTTTTTTTGTTTTTACTTTTTTTTGTTTTTACTTTTTTTTGTTTTTACTTTTTTTTGTTTTTACTTTTTTTTTGTTTTTACTTTTTTTTACGGACTTACTTCGCGCACTGCAAAAAGCTCTTTGCGCACTGTGCAGTGCGCGAAGTTTGCAAACACTTCGCGCACTGCGCGTGAAGGGCGCAACTTTTTCAAATTATTTTTTGACCAATCAATAGAAAAGCTTATTATTGTCCTCTGTGAATTTATTTGGAGTTTTTTGAAGCTTCTCTGTATGCTTGAAAATTCCACCAATAAAATAAGTACAGTCACTTGGGGACCTGGAATCCATATTCCCACCAGTCAAAAAATCCAAATAATTAAGTGAATCATGATACATATGAATTCAAACTTTTTAGAATTTTTTGGCCACTTTGTGCAAGAATAAGGCTTTCAAAAATTAGGAAAGTTCACCGCTTACTGGCGCATTTTGGCATATCTTGAGAAAAAGTCACTGGTTTTTGAAAGCCTTGTCCTTGTACAAAGTGGCCAAAAAGTTCTAAAACTTTTCAATACATATTTAATATGATTCACTAAATTATTTGGATTTTTTGGCCTGTGGGAATATGAATTCCAGGTCCCCAAATGGCTGTACTTGTTTTTTTTATTGGTGGGATTTTTAAGCATACAAGGAAGCTTCCAAAAACTCCAAATAAATTCACAGAGGACAATAATAAGCTTGTCTATTGATTGGTCAAAAAATAATTTGAAAAAGTTGCGCCCTTCACGCGCAGTGCGCAAAGTGTTTGCAAACTTCGCGCACTGCACAGTGCGCGAAGAGCTTTTCGCAGTGCGCGAAGTAAGTCCGTTTTTTTATTTCATAATCATTCTTGGGAACTTATTTTCCACCCCTGCAGCCAATCTCATGAATTAAAGGCTGTGGCCTGAGCTTATCCCACTTTCTTAAATCCACAAAATCCTAGACCTCTGGATCTAAGTTTTGGGGTGTTTTATTTAGAAAATCACAAAAAAATAGTGCACACAAGTTGAAAATCCCCAAAGGCCCTATGGATGACCCTCCAGCTGTGCCGCAGCAACAAGCAAAAGTGGGCCGGGTGTTAGAGTAGTCCAGGAAGGCCCTAATCAAGTGATTAGTGGGCTCCCAGGGAGGGGGTAGGACGAAACCGGAACCCCTGGGGGGACAATGGACACCAAACCACCCCTCCTTAAATATTCAAGCTGCACCCCTTCGCCTGTGAGACTGTGACTCAGTAGCTGACTTGGCGCCGCGCACCCCTTATCCTTGCCAACGACACGCCCAGTGCCACACCAATCATGACCCTTGTCAGCGCGTCACCCACTACCCTTGCAAACACCACACCAACGCTCACGCCCGCCGCGGCAAATACAGCTGCGTCCAACAACCGGCTGTTCAAGTGGATCCAACCCTAGCAAAGCATGGTAAATGGCGAGAAGGGACGCGGATTGTCAACAGCCTTGATCACCTCCATCAGTCGGCCCTCCAGCCCCTCCTCCAAGATCAGCGCCGCCGCATTCCGCGAGGCCCGAGCAGCCCGGCGGCGGAACTCGCGCGCCAGCATCTCCAGCTCCTTCTCCGACATCGCAGCCATCCCCAACCTCATCCACCCCAACCCCCCCTCCCAACAGCAACCACAACAACCCATCACCAAACATGCCCGGTTCAAGTCGTCCCCTGCGAAAGCCGTCTCCGATTACGGCCACCCGCCCTCCTCCAGCCCCGTCAAGAACTTCAACAGACCCCACCAGCAACGGTCTGGTGCGCCCTCGCTCATCAGCCAGATCCCCGACCGCCACGCCGCCTCGCCCATCCCTCCATCCCCCGCCGGATTCCCGGCCAACAGCGGGCTGTATGCCAAACACGACATCCTCATGCCTCCCCGCCCGGCGTTCTACGGCTCCCGGATGTCCGTCCGATCGATAAGCTTGGAACAGTCGCCCTCCAGGCAATCCTACGCCGGCCCAAGGATCTCCGCCACCCTCAACTGCGCCTCCACTGGCGCTCCTGCAGGCCTCTACAACAACCCGCGCACATCCTTGAGCAACGCTAGCGTCCGCTCCGTCCCCGTCGTCCTCCGTCACCAACAACCCCACCATCAACATCCTGCTAGGCTCCGCTCGACTACGACGACGACGACGACACCAAAGAAGAGCCAGGGCCAGGATCCGCGCCACCTCGACCAATGGCACTCCGACGACGACGACAATCCCAAGCCCGCTTCCGCTAAGCCTGTCAGGGATGAGGACGAGGATGAAGACAAGGTGACGCTCTTGAAGCTCCAATGGCACTCCAACGACGACGACGATCCCAAGCCCGCTTCCGCTAAGCCTGTCAGGGATGAGGACAAGGATGAAGACGGGGTGCCGCTCTCAAAGCTCAAGAAGAAGTCCTGCAGCTCCCTCCGCGACCCGCTCCGCACCATCTCACCGGCCCAGACTGTCAGGGCTCGTCTATAAAGAGGCGGAGCCCTGAATGAGGATGGTACTTTTAGTACCCTTAAGAATAGCGCTGGCAAGGCGATCAGAAGGAAAAACCACGAGAACTAAGTCTCTCTCAACTCGACCGGCAAGGCGGGAGGAGTAGCCACACCGCTTCGCGAGAAGCGGGGCCTAGCAGATCAAAGATTGCTGGAATCTGTGCGATTCAAAGCCGGAGAGAGGGAAAAGGGAGAGAAAGAGAGGGCCTGTCAAACTTACCGGCTCGTAGACTTACGAGATGTCGTGTGGTAAGGTCGAAGGCTAATGGAAGGTGGGAATATAGAGAAAACTTAGGAAAAGGAAAGGAAGTCGGTGGTTGAGTATTAAAGGTAAGGCCCCAATCGCTGATTCTAATCAGCAATGCGGACGGGCTTGGTACCAAAAACTCTGGGGGAAAAACCCTCTCTTCGAGAGGGTACCCGTACTATGTGGGAGGGAGGAGGTTCGAGCTTCCAACCTCTTCTTCTCCCAACTTCCAGCTCGCTGTTAAGCGGGCATAATACTCAACAGTTGTACTATGTGTCATTTGTTGCGCGCAACTCATCTACCATACTATACTGTAACAATATCTTTCCTGCGCTTCATGCCGGAAGGGAAGCAGCATTTGCGGCTCCTTGTCGGCACTCTGCGCTGTCCGGACTAGCAGAGGGCTGACACAGACCCTCATCCGCACCCGCCACCAACTCCACGCCTCCGTCATCCATCCCTTCTCCTCCGCCTCCTCTGCATCCGCATCCGTGTTCTCTAGCTCCGGCGCATCCACAGATGATAGAAGGGCGTCTGTTGTTTTGGCTCGCTTGGGTGGAGATAAGGCCGCTCGACACCTTTCTCATAGTAAGACACCCCATCACGCCCGTCCAAAACACCCTTCCCTGCACATCTGTCTGATTGATTATCTGTAGTTCCTCCCCTCCCTCTGCTGCGCCCCGACCTTCCCCCAGCGGCCTCCTCGTCGACAGCGCTGAAGTCTCAACAGACTGGGAATGGGAATCTCGCCGGCCATCCACGGGGAAACAGCCCCGCCAGCTCGAGCTCGGGGGGCTCTGGGTTGGGGTCGGGGTCGTGGAACTTCCCTGCTACTCCAAGAGACTCGTTCCTTCCCGTCCCGACCCACATTCATCCCCACCCTCATCCTGCTTTTGCGCTGCTGGCCGGGCCGGGCTATCTCATGCCCGGCCCGCCCGGATCATCAGCTTCTACTCAACCAGCTGGTGGGCCCGACCTATCGATCTCAGACGGACAGACCTTCGGCGCCGGCGGCGAGGGCGCAGCAGCAGTCGGCGGAGCAGGCGGAGGCTGCCCACCACCCGTTGGCCCCGACGCGTCTCCCAAAAATCCCGCAGGGTACTGGTCCGCTTCCCCTGCTCCGCCCGCTCCGGCGGGCAGCGTGGACGAGTGCCCACGCCCGTCGGCGTCGATCCCTATCTGTATGCCGGCCTGGACACGGCGCAGAAAATCGCGCTCCATCAGCGCAGCCAACTGATCCTCCAGGTGGAGTCTCGCTTCTCTTCTCCTCTACCCTCCTCAGACCAAGAAGCTGATGGTTTTCTTCTGGGGGATGTAGATGATGGCTGTGCAGGCGCAGACGGCGGCCCAGATGCACGCGCTGGCGGCCGCGAACGGCCCCGCCCATTCGCTCGTCTCCTCCGCCCATGGCCATAGCGCGTCCGCGTCGATCGTCAGTGTCGCATGTTCATCTTACCAAAATGTTAGAATTTTGTTGATGAAGGTCTCAAATTTACCTCCAGAAGACTTTGGGGGAGGATCACACATTTGAATTGGGAGTTTGAACACCTGGTTTTTTTTTTTTTTTTTTTTTTGGGGGGGGGGGGGGGGGGGGTGCTGGTGCTGGCATAGAAGGTGTCCCAATTTTGAGCTGGCAGAGGTTCAGCAGCCTTGAGCCCTGCAGCGGCGAAGCCGCCTTGGCCTCTAGTTCCTTTAATGTGATGAAAGTTTCCTTGAATTTACCTCAGAAAATGGCTAGAATATCCCAATCAGAGATTTCCCAGTTTCTGGAAAAATTTCTGCAGCATTTCCCCCCGCTGAAGGCTTCCATAGCGAGCCTGAAACTCCGGAGCCTTGCTCCATTTCGTCACATCAAGAGCCTCTATTTATGCTTTTCAGAACACACCGCCCCCTGCACATGTTATTGTTCCGTCAATCCTATTGTGTACTTATCAGCCTATTGTTCATGTTTATTGTTCTTCATATTCAAATTAGTGTTCAATTGTTGTTCATCTACACAATGCGCCGATTTGATGTCTATCACACATGTTACCTGATCTGATTTGACTTGAACACAAAATTGTGTTGTCTATCACACATGTTACCTGATTTGTAGTATTCCGAGTCCTCTTCTAATCGCTATTCCCTGGACATGTTACCTGATTTGTAGTATTCCGAGTCCTCTTCTAATCCCTATTCCCTGATGCAACATTTCCGCAACATTCAAAAATATACTCTCTTCTTTTACCAGTTCTCGAAGGTATCTCACATTGCTAAAAACAACAGGTTCCAAATCCCTCACCCGGACATCTAAACTTCTCACCCTCACGATTCCAGCTCCCCATAGCAATTTGACGCCTCACGAATCATTCCCCTCCCTGAAAAAGCTTTGTTCCTACTTCATAACATTCCTTCTTCAAGACCGGGACTGGAAATTATTTTCCACAGCTTCTTCCTCCAAATCTCCCGTGACATGTGCAATTCTCTCTCTAGCCAATCTATTCCAGCTCCTCCACACATCAATCTTGACAACTCTCTAAGCTCCTCCTCTCCCGACATAAATCCTAACAGTGGAATAAGCTGTATTGCAATCTGCAACAACAGCATACCACTTTCATCGCAATTCCTCACGCCAAAATGGAGATTCCACCCACTACTGTTATGGTTGGTGATCACTGAGGATTCATTGCTCCACCCCGCCCGCCTCTTGAACACTCAATACTCCAAATGTGGAGTTTGCCCACCCCACATCACAACAACTACCATTACCGCCATTATTCCTCTCTCATCCCTCCGCTATGTCTCCTCTTGATCCCAATTCCTCACATTTCTCTATGCCACATCCGCTGTCAACATCCATCCCTCTCCCACAATAATCCTAAATCCTCTCTACAAGATTAAACTACGTCACAACTCCGAAATTACATTACCTCCTGCCACTTACTTATCCTTCAATGGCACGCTAGATTTATCTAAGGGATGTTTTGGTCTCAGGTCCTAAATAATGAAACTGGAGTCTATTTGAGAGAGGACCTGCCAATGTTGTTGTTCTAACAGACCCCAGGAGTTCAGGGGGTGTAGCTCGCGATTTTGAGCCAAGTACCGCCATACGTGTCAGGTGTCTGGCAAGGGGGAATAAGGCTATTTGACCTCGGACTACACACTAACGTCGATTAGGAAAAGCCCCGGATCAGTCCTCCTGTTCGGATGTGAAAATGCTATTATCTCCATTAAGAAGTGGCATCAAGCCACTTTAGCAAGCCCGCTCTCTTCCCCTAGCATAACCACTGACAGAGCTTATTTACCCTGTCCCTCTATAGGATCCAAAACGTGAGTCAGGGTAGACTTACAGTTATTATAACTTGGCGCATATGCTGCTTTCAGATCCGCTGTCCCATAATGATACTGGCTCAATTAGCCACTTACGAATTAGTGATTTAGCGGCGAGCGAACACTATCAATATTCCAGTGGCCTGGGAGCTTAAAAATTCATGTTCAAGGTTAAATCCTAGATTTGGTTTCCATTGAATAATTGGGAGATATTACAAAACAGGAGACGTGACGCTATCATGCATCGTCCTGATAACTCCTCCGCTGTTTTATCCAGTGAGGTTATCACTGATCAAAGCTCTGCGCAATCATTTGATTTGGAATCGTCGAGTATTCCTGCTCTGGGTCTGCATGACTGACTGTTGTGCCGCGGCGCAGCCGCGATTTCCCTAGTCATGTAAAAGGGGCAGAAAACTGGTTGAAGTCAAGACTGGCTTTTATTTGCCATATTTTGTATAGAGGAACCAACAGCGTTACACAAATCAGCCGCTCAGTTGTGTTGTTGTTCATGTTTTTGAAAATTCCAGATGCATTTGCATATGAATCTGTTTTGTATTTCGCCAATTTCACCCTATTGTTTGCGCGTACAATAGGGTGACAACTGGAGGGCTAGGACACCACAGCAACACACCAGGATTAATTGAGGTAATAAAAGCAAAACCCAGCAGCAAAAATGGGTAGTTTAAGTTACAATACACTATGATCACCGCTGTTATCCGCGTGGTGTAACACTTGCCGTTACTACACTCAGGCGTTATTGGTATCAGTAAAAAATGGTTCAAATCCTGGGGCCGTATTGTAACAGGCCAGAATATCTAATGTGTTACTCGCATTGCTAGTAATGTAACACATTAACCCCTGGATAAAAAGATAAAGAGGGGCAAATTTCGGCCTCTTACTAAGGAACTCTACAATATCTTCCTCTCTTTACCGGCAGATATTGTAATGGACGTCAAATAACGAGTTTCTAAGTTGCAATATTTTAATGCACTTTTGTTACAGCTAACGGTTAAATTAAGAAACAAAAAAAATGTTACAATATTAGCATGTTACCAATAACCGTACCGTACCTACCCACCATGTCCAGAAGTCATCACCCATTTTTCCTCTGCAGCTCCGGAGGAAAAAAATCTTTGAACCACTTCTTTAGTGCTCTGGGTAGCAGCAGGAAATAAAAACTTAGTCAGAATTACACTGTACTTGTATATGATATTGTGATGAGTGTCTGCCATTAAAATGAAACTTGCTTAAACTTTCTACCAACAATGTTCTCTAAGCTACACTACACTACAGGGCTACTTAGTTTTGGCAGATCTGCAGCAACTTGTAAACCCCCACCCCTTGTGGGGTTTCACAAGATCTGTCATGACATTACACAAGCTACTGAGTACTTAGTCTGAATCCCTTCCTTCTCCTAGCCGGTAGAGATCCTGGCCCCTTCATCTTCTCTCTACCGTGCTAGGTAAGTCTCATCCTCTTTTCCTCTTTTCTCCTCTCTCCCCTTTCCCATGATTGTACATACTGAGAGATCCTGGCCCCTTCATCTTCTCTCTACCGTGCTAGTTTCCTTCCTCATCTGAAAAGAACAGCCGTGAACTAGAACTTGGTCTCCGAGACCCGTGCCACTCTCTTTGACACCCAGTGAAGGACTCAATCTCGAGTCCTTACACAACTGTTGCCCTTTTTTTCTGCAGTGTTAGCGGCCACTACCCCTGCTATGCTACATCACTTTTAGCGGCAAAAAAGGCCAAAATGACTCTAAAAAGTGCTGTAGTGCATGATTGCGGGCACTCTTTAGTGGCCTGCCTGCCTAGGGTTAGCACAAAATTAGATCAATTCTGCTACACTACACTGATTTTTAGTGGAACTGCGCTACACCACCTTAATGGATGCATTGTTCCACTTGAGTTATAAAGTGGTTACAGAGATGTTAGCACTGTTCACGTAAGCTAAACATCAGCAAGATTGAAATAAAGTTTATCCCATTGTGCCAGCCAATTTGGCTGGGAAAGTATGCTGATGTATATCTCTCACATGGTCATAGATTTCTTACGTGAACAGTGCTGTTGTACTGTTTTGTTCCAGTTTATTTCCAATGGAGTTGCAGATGACTTCCAGCCAAGTTTTGGATACTTCATGTATAGTTACATATCATTTCATGTTTGATTATACATATGTTGTAGTAGAAATTGTGCCAAGTTATGAAAATAATTCATGGTGAGGCACTCTCTGGGGAGTGCCCCCAAAGCTGCCCTGGTGTGTCATATTCAGCCAGTTCTTGAATCGTCGCTAGGGTCGGAAAATAATCAGGCTTCCTCAACAACGGAGCTTGAACTATTGGATTCTTGAGCTTGAGACTTCTGAGACCGGCCCCCAAGATCAAGGCAACAACGTGGCAGAAACATTGCGCATGATTTTTGAGGTGATGATTGAAGGTGCCCATCCTTTGACAAATAATCTTGGAAAGTTCCTTTGCCATTGTAAAATTGTTGCTACCAGAATCTGTAGTCAGGGAAAGAATGTACATTTTAAAAGAAACAGGTTTAGATATTGATTGAGTCAAGCAGCTAAAAACAAATACTTATCTGGTTGTGAAGGCCATGCTTTACCAAGACGTTTGCAAATGGTGCGGCAAGATATTTTCCATTGTGGTGCCAGGCCACATACTTCAAAGCAAGATGTTGTGAAACATAATCCCAGTTTTTTTTATGTAGCAAAACGAGATGCCTATGAAGGCTTTGTGGTTACCTTTGGTTTTCCACACATCAGCCACAAGTCCTATCTTTGACTCGGACTCCTGATGAAAATTTCTTCAGTTTGAAATTTTAAGGAATAAAGGTAACAAATCAAGAAACACTGCACCTTGATATTGTCAATGACCTGTCTCTGAAGAATGAGGTATAGTTTTTGAGCATGGTTTGCTGCCCAGGTTCGCGAATAGACAATGCAATTGGCATTGCAGTAATCAAATGTAACCCGCAGGAAACAATCATCGAATCGAGCCCAGGGGAGTGAATGTCTGATGACCTAGAGAAGGAGGAGTTTGTTCATGGTTTTGATATTGAATCGGCCTTTCAGGACATATGTGGCCAGAGTGCCAGCCAAGCTGTTATGCTTTTTGGTAGCCGCTGCCTGATCATCTGCACTAGGTGGGAAGTTTCCTCCTTTGGCCAGTGCCTTAGCACGTCCAATGCAAGCTTTGCGTATTCCTCTGTTGGTCTTGGATCCATCGCGGTGAGTTTTGAGGTTGGAGTTTGTTGATGCCGGGAATCTGACTGACTTGGGGCACCAGCGACATTTGTAGGTCAGACTTCCGGTGTCCTGCGTGCATTCAAAATCAAAGAAACAATTTTGTTATACTAATGCACCTGTATTCAGGCACACTTGCCGATAACAGAATGAAAAATACTAAAAAAATACCTGATTGTTGTCCTGAAAGCCATCAAAGAAGTATAGCTTTGGATTATCGAAGCCATTGTTACCTTTTCTTGGTTGCTTTACCTTTGGGGCCTTTTTGTTCTCTTCATCAGAATCTTGTTTGACATCCGGCAAAACTTCAGGTCTACTCAAGGGTTGGGGAGGAGGCTGTACAGTGTATGAAGGTATCAATTTTTATTCTGCATTTTTAAGTATAAACTAGAGGCCATGGCGGCTGCGCCGCTGCAAGGTTGTGGCCCATGTTTGTAGTTCAATCTCCCTCTGATTCATGAAGACATGGCGGCTGTGTCCCTGCAATTTCTGTGCTCATCTTTTTAGTTCAATGAGGCTCTGTTTAAAAAAAGTTTTATGGTACACAGCAAGTGTCTGTAATTGGCAAAAATACAATCAAAAAATACACATGAGCAGAATTGCCATCCAGGACGTAGAGATGTCTCATCATAACACTTCACATCTCCATATCTCATTTATAGCATTCCAACAAATTGGCTTCAACTCTGCAGAGATCCACCTAAATTTAAATAAATCATCTCTGGGTCAGGCTATTCATGCATTTCTTAAGACCAGAGGGGCAGCCTCAGCAGGCTGAAGGTTGATTTCCAAAAAGGGAAAGAAGCAAAAAAAAGCCTGATACAGGCTGATATTCCTGGGTCTCTCAGGCCAGATACAGGTTTTTGCAGGTAAGCCTCTCTGTGAGACAGAGACCCTCCAGGCTGCCTCACTGGGAGGCTTTGTTAAGCTTGCTGTTTTATGCAGTTGGGATATGTCTGCAGAGGCAAGAATGGCCACATTTGTTTGCTTGATTACATGGCTGTTCCTGACTCATCAACCACCCTTTCCTCTTTTCCATGCATGCATGAATGTGAAAGTTGATCTTTGCAAAAGAAAAGCCGCAGATATGAATATAAATCATAACAAGTTTTCTTCCGCCGTTGATTTGGTGATAGCCAATATAATGTCCTCAACCATATTTATCCCACACTCGCCAGCACTTTTTTCACAGCGTTTCAAACACCTGGGGGACACATGTAGACAGTGGGTTGAGTAAGATGATCACCCAGACACCCAGGGTCAGTGCTTTTTCTATTTAAAAATCTACCTGTACAAGGGTAATCTCAATCCGCACCTCTCTGGATTTTGTTCCTCAAATGAAGCATTAGTCCAATCTTCAGGTGCACCACCTCCTAAGATAGAAAATTTGCTTATCTGATTGCATTCCAGAGTACAAATTTGTGTCGCGGTACTCAATCTATTGTTATCACTAAGAGCATAGAAACTCTTGCTGGTGTGAAGCTTGCAAGAAGCAACCAAAGGGCCACCGAGTCGTTTGGCCAATAGTTTCAGAGCTTTTCTGTGATTGAGCAACACCAACTTGGCAGCAGAGGGCTCAGCTGTGATGCTTGTTTGTTGTGCAAGCAGATTGTTGATCCATTGAAGGGCTATCTGTTAAGACAAACCAAGGTGGAGGCATGGCCATGTGACCATGCTCGTCTAGGTCGGTTTCATCGTAGATCGGCTCGCGGAGCAGCGCTTCGAGCACGTCCTCCAGCAAGATGATTCCCATTGGCTGATTGGTCAGTAATGCCTTCGAGGGCTGGACAGCTGACATCAGAGTAAAGGCCTCCGCCGATCCCTTCCGGGAAAGGTTGGGCAAAGATGGTGCTTGCTTGCGTTTCAAAATCGGCCACCACTGTCAAGACTCGGGCTTGTCCACAGAGCGCAGGAAGCGCAAGGAACAAAACCCTAACCCCGCAAGGGGCGATGGTGAGTTCCTAGGTCCATGCATATGCATGTGGCTCCAAGACAGAAAGTTGACGCGCATGCTGAAACTCTGTTCCTCTTCATAGCCACGTCAACACCAGACGAAGTGCCTAAGCGACCAAAGCAAAGCGGACCCTTAATTAGGTAAGTCACGCTCGTATAAGGTCAGCCACAGCTAGGAAAGCGCAGATGACTGATCATTACTACATGTATGAACAGCAGCAAGCTCGCAACCGACGCCACCTCAGACCCAACGGGTTTCAGCCTCAACAAACGTATATCGGACCCCTCCACAGGAGGTGAGTTGATTGTTGCAGAAGCTAAAGTTAAGCTAAGAGAATCAGGAGATTGACTGCTCGTCACCTATGCGTTAGACAACAGCTGCTTTGATTCCTTAGCAGCTTGGATTTAGAGTCCGTGAGGATTAAGCTCCATCAAGCCCAATTGCTCCGATAGAACCTTCAGTTCCCTCAGCACAAACTTGTGTCCTAGCCTGCATTGCAGTGTTTTCTTCTCTTTATTTTATCATTATAACTAGCCGGTCTTGTATCCACTCTTAGGTACATGACCGTTTCTCTTTTTCTATCTACATCTCTGAACATGTCAGATAGATTGCATACTTACACAAGAAATATAATACTCTTAGTCTTGTGAATTCTCACAGATTTACAGTCTCGATAGCCAAATCAGTCGATCTCACCAGCATTTTCGCAAACTAAGAGTGGATTGAAATGGCCGGCGGATCTCGTAGCAATCCTGCACCAACAGCTCCAGCTGCAGTCTCTGCTCCCGTTAGCAACAACAGGGACACCTTCAAATGTCCAAACTTTACCGGCAAGAACTTCCCCATCTGGCAGCGCAAAGTTAAAACTTACTTAGCGGTAAAAAGTCTCACCAAGTGTATCGAAGAACCATTACCTCCGAACCCGTCAGAAGAAGTTAAACTGAAGTATATTCGAGCCGCCGCTATCCTGGGACAACACATTGAAGATCACATCTACAATCATGTGATCACGGACGAGAACAAGAAAGATGCTTTCGCGATATGGAAAGAGCTCAAGGGCGAGTACGCCTCCTCCTTGGTACTCGCCATCTATCACGTTTGGCAAAAGTGGGAGGACATTCAGTACCATGAAGACATCAGCTCCTATGTCAACAAACTCAAAGAGACGCTAGCTGAATTTGCAGCGATGGGCTTGGACATACCGGCAACCATACTGAGCTGCACAATCATAGCTTGTATCTCTCGAAAGCAACCGTCATTGATGCAGACTCTGATCAGCAACGCGGATCTTCTTTCTCAGACAAAGTTGATAATTGCGAGACTTCGCGATATAGCACATCACAATGCTGTCGAAGCAACCATGCAACGCAATGCGGCAATAGTGGAAAGTACATCTACCGCTCTAGCGACGCAAGCCTCTCAGTACCATAGCGGAAATAACCAGAAGAAACGTCGCTGGGTCAATCCGCATCCGTGTCAAGAAGGCAAGCACAACCCCTTATCCGGCCACCCTGCTGAAGAGTGTTGGACTCTGCATCCCAGCAAGTTCAAGAAGTCGAAGCAAGCTACGCAGTCCACTGGACTCATAACAACGGCGCAACCGGCATCTGAATCCTCTGCAAATATTGTACAACCCACTTTTGGCGATCTTACCGGCCCAAATAAGAACAAGGACGGTCTCAAAATGGTTCTTGACTCCGGCGCGAGTCACCACATGCTCAATACTCTTGACATGTTTGACACAACCTCTCCGGTACGGATCAGCATTGCCACCGGTAACAAATGGGACCAGCAAGAGCTTTTTGCTGTGGCAAAAGGGAATGCCACACTGCGATTTACAAATGGCGGATTGGTTGTGCTGAAAGACGCACTTTACGTTCCAAATCTCACTCGGAGCTTGATCTCTTTTGCACAGCTCTTGGAGAATACCGCGGCCATTACACCAGCTCCATGCGGATTCAAGGTGAAAATCAACAGTTTAAGCGCTCTTAGGATCAGCACTGAGAATAATATCTTCAAATTGGTCGGGTTGCGGGATCTTGAAGAGCAACCTGTGGCTAACCTGTCTGAAACATCCAACGCCGCAAGCAACAGCGACTTCGATCTCTGGCATAAGAGGATGGGACATGCAAGTAGAAAGTGCATCGAATCGATGCTTGACAAGCCACTAGCTTCTGCGCCGACGAAGGCGTGCAACGCTTGCATGAAGGGCAAGGTGACGCGATTGCCTTTCAACAGTCATTTTAAAGCCACGACCGATCCACTCGAAGTAGTACACGCCGACCTTGTCGGTCCAATCTCGCCGGCAACTAACAGTGGAGCAAAATACTTTCTCATGTTGGTCGACCAACACTTGGGATACATCCACGCCGAAATTCTCAAAGCTAAAAGTGATGCCTCAACGGCAATCGTGGAATATAAAGCATTCTTTGAAAAACAAACGGGCAAGTCGATAAAGAAGCTTATCACCAATGGGGGCGGGGAGTTCGTTAACAAGAATCTTAGCGACATTTTGAAGACGGCGGGCATTCAACACAATGTCTCTCCGCCATACATGCCTCAACATAACGGCTTTGCGGAGCAAGCTAATTGCACAGTCATCGAAATGACCAGAACGCAATTGATGCAGGCGAATATGGCGCCCAAATGGTGGGGCAAGGCAGTGAAAACGGCAACAGCCACCACTAATTGCTTACCGTCTCTGGCAAAGAGTGGGGCATCTCCAATGGAGATAATGTTTTGAATCAAGTCCAATATGCGTTTCTTCAGGCCATTTGGTTGTCGAGCCTGGATCGTAAAGCCTAAGCAGTATTGGAGCAAGAAATTTGGACCTATCGCGTGGGATGGTATTCTGCTTGGTTACAATAACAATTTCTTGTCTTACAGGATCTATCGACCGCAGGACAAGACAATCGTGACATCAAAGCATGTGCACTTTGATGAATTGACTTTTCCAGTATGCTCAGCGCAACATAGAAGCTTCAACACCTATGGGATAAACAAATTGCCGGCTTTCACGGATGAAGAACCACTTCCCTTCACTGAAGAGGAGGAACTTGACTTTGCACAAAGAGGCGAAGAGTGATGAGAGAGAGACGGGCTGAGGACAGCAGGCACGGTACGGGGCGGTGTTCGATAGTCGTGGAAGGATAGTGAATTGCAGATCAGAATGAAGTGGAATGGAAAACAAAGAAGAAGAAGAGAGGAAAAGGGAAAGAGACAAAAGACAAAAGAAAAGAGAGACTGACCTGAGGACAGCAGGCACGGTACGGGGCGGTGTTTGATAGTCGTGGAAGGATAGTGAAAGGATCCTTCCACGCCTGCTGCCTCAGATAGACTACATACATCTTGTGACATGTGTGTGAGAGATGCGGGACATGGGAGAAGCAGAATAAAAGACACAAGACTAAAACCTGAGTAACATACTCAACACCCCCCCTTGCTGAAACCATGGAGAGAAAAAAAAGAGGAAAAAGAAAAAGAGGAAGAAGAAAGAAAGAAAAAGAAAGAAAGTAGGAGGAAAAGGGTGGGAAAGGAAAGAGATTGGGAAAGAAGAAATAGGGATGAAGAGACTGGAGGTTAGAAAAAGATAGGGCAGGGAGGAAAAAGGGGAAAGAGAACAAAAGACGGGGAAGGGTCACTCAATGATACCGAACATTTGGCGATGTTTTTCCAGCAGAACTCGGGGCAGCGGCTTGGTGAGCATATCCGCCAGCATGTCCTTGGTCGAGACATGAAGAAGTGAGATTTCGGAGTCCTGGACGCATTCTCGTATAAAATGATACCTAGCGTGAATGTGCTTCGTTCTTGCATGGTGTTCGGGGTTCAGGGCAAGGGCCTCCGCACCCTTGTTGTCGACATGGAGCGGAATAGCGGAATCCGGGCGGAGACGAAGTTCTGTTAGCAAATGACGGAGCCACATCCCTTCTTTGCACGAGTCTGAGAGAGCTTTATATTCGGCCTCCGTGCTTGAGAGGGACACGGTGGCCTGTTTCCGGGATTTCCAGGAGATGGCGCCGTCGCCGATGCGATAGGTATATGCTGATGTGGATCTCCTATCATCGCGATCTTCCGCCCAGTCAGAATCCGAGAATCCTGAGCATGTAAGACCCCCGCCGAGACGCAGTTTGAGGTCCTTTGTTGAGACCAGGTAATTGAGAATCCTGAGCCCAGCCATCCAGTGCGCTTCGGACGGATCCCGGAGATGTTGAGAGAGGCGGTGAACCGCAAACGAAACGTCCGGCCTTGTACATTGAGAGACCCACAGAAGCGAGCCTATGAGTTGGGGATAGGGGCCTGGAGACGACGGATCTGACGCGAGCCGGCGCCCGAGGTTCTTGAAGGAAAAGTCTGTGGGAGTAGGAACTGAGACGGGTTTGTTATTCAGAAATCGAGTACATAGCTCCGAGATGTAGTGAGCCTGGTTCAGAAAAACATGTTTGTTCTTTAGATCCCGTGTGATTTTGAGGGAGAGGAAATGTTTGAGTTCTTCATTGGCCCCAATCTTGAATCGGCGGCCTATCGAGTCAATAATGGAATCAACAACGTCTGGTTCGCCCACAATCGCGAGATCATCCACATGTGTGGTTAGCGCACCGACGAGTTTGTTTGAGGAGAGTTTGAAGTAAAGAGTTGGGTCATAGGTGGAATTCGACCAGCCAATCTCGAGTAGGGCCTTGTGAAGTTCAATATTCCATTGGCGCGGAGATTGCTTCAAGCCGTATAAGGATCGACTTACTTCACATACCCAGTCTGGGTGGTGGGGGTCCTCGAAACCCGGTGGTTGCTCCATGTAGACCGGCTCATCCAAATGGCCGTTGAGGAAAGCTGTTTTGAAGTCGACCTGGCGGCCCTTCCAACTGCGGCTGGCCAGTAGACTAAGGATCAGACAAAGGGTTTCTAGACGGAGCGTAGGGGAGAAGACTTGGTCGTAATCCAGGCCTTGAACTTGAGAGTACCCCATGGCTACTAGTCGTGCTTTGAGTTTCTGGATGCTCTGGTCAGTCCGGCGTTTAACTTTAAAGACCCATTTCGATTTTATAATCTTCCTTTTCGCGGGACGGGGAACAAGTTTCCAAGTTTGCATACCGAGCAGAGACGCAAATTCCTCCTCAGCCGCTTTAATCCAACGATGTTTGTTTGGGGACTTCAGGAGCTGCTTCCAAGTCTTTGGAGTGTCGATATCAGAGTCAGTAGTAGCATTCTTAGCCCAATTACCGTAGCGTTTGGGTGCTTTACGGTCACGGGCGGAGCGGCGGCGAGGAGGAGACGCTGGTCTGGTCGGAGGAGGCGGGGCAACGTGAGGGATTGGGGAAGGAGGCGTTGGTTGTGGAGATGGGGATTTGGGTGGTTGAGGAGATGGGGGCAAAGAGATGGGAGGAGGGGGAGAGGTTTGTCGGGGTGGGGAGGGGGAAAGACGAAGTGGCGGCAGAGAGATCACCGAGATATTGGGTGAGGGGATGGGCGAGTCACTTGACGAGGATTTGGACAAGGATTTGTCCGAATCAGACGTGATGACATCCGGCTGTCGAGGAGCATTCCCAGGTGCATGGATAGAGGCTGTGAGTCGTCTGTCAAATCTAGGCTTCAGCGGAATGTTGAGGGGAGCCTCTGACATTGATTGTCTGTGAGTCATAGGCGGTTGTGCTTGAGACGGGATGGCGACAGCTGGTGCTGGAGTGGTTGGCGACGAAGATGGGGGGGGAGATGGAGTCGGGGAGGTATTTGATTGGACAGGTGGAGAAGGGGCGGTACCGGCAGGTTCCACCGGATTCGAGTTATCAGTGCTGCGACCGGAGGGAGGGGTGATGGGCCAGGAAATCTCAGCTGATAAGGGAGGAGGAGAAGACGTGAGCTTAGAGCCGTAAGGAAACGTGTCGTCTTGAAAGATAACATCTCGCGTCTTAACTACGGACCGGTTCTCAAGGTCCCACACCCTATAGCCGTTCCCGTCCGAGAGATAGGAAAGGAGAAGGGCCGCACGACCCTTATGGTCGAGTTTCTTGCGATTAGCTTTGGGGAATTTATACCATACAAGACACCCGAATGGGTGAAGGTATGACAGATCGACGGAGGCCAGATTGAGTATTGAGTTGGGAGACTGGAACCCCGCCGGTGTGTTGCATGGAAACGAGTTGTATGCGAATAGAGCGTGACAAAGCGCATCCGCCCAAAAGGATTTGGGTGTGTGTGCACTGATGAGAGCCGATCGTATCAGATTGCTAATCGTCCGGTTAGTCCTTTCCGCTACGCCATTTAACTCAGGAGAGTGAGGAGGGCCGGGCTCATGTTGGATACCCGCCGTCGAAAGATAAGAGGAGAACTCGTTTGAAACGTATTCCCCACCGTTGTCTGAGTGTAGAGCCAGGATTTTGTGGGCACCACTTCTCTCAAACAAAGCCCGGAAAAGTTTGAAGCAGGAAAATGAATCACTTTTGTATTTCATGGGAAATACAACAAGGAATTTAGAGTAGTCATCTACAAAGGTGATGAAATATGAATATCCCTCGCGTGATTTTACCTCGTATGAGCCTACATCTGAGTGGATAAGTTGTCCGGGAAACGTCGCGCGGTGAGGAGAACGAGATTTGAAGGCCTTGCGTGGCATTTTCGCCTGAACACAAATCGGGCACTGTTGGACGGCCGTTTCGTTCATTGCTGTGGGGATGATGCCGTTCGATTTCAGTAGGAGTTTCAAAGGTTTCAAACCGATATGCGAGAATCGGTTGTGGAAACCAAGCAGCGAGCGATCAAATACAGGGGGAGTGAGAGTGAGAGAGGAGGAGGAGCTCACAGGCTCCGAGGGAAGATAGTACAGGTTTCCCCTCCTGTACCCGCGTCCGGCGTTTTCTCCTTTGATGGAGATGGTGGCCGAGTGGTAGAAGTCGCAGGCGTTTTTGGAGAAGACTACCGTGACACCTGCATCGCAGAGTCCGGCTACCGAGAGAAGAGGTTCATGGAGGGCGGGTACGACCAGTGTTTTGACTGTTATGCCTCCTTCGATTGGGATTTGAGCACGGCCACGGTGAGTGGCTTCGACGACTGAGTGGTCGGCCAGACGAACAGGAGTATTATCCACTTGAAGATCGGCGAGAGCGGATCCGTCCGGCGTCATCGACATGGAGCATCCTGAATCGATGTTTGCATCCCCCCCTTGCGGGGTATCGGCTGGGATAGAAAGCGCTGCCACCGCGTTCCCTGCCGTCACCTCGAGTTCAGATCCTGAGTAGTCAGAGTGTTCATCCTCGTCGTAGTTGTATGAGGACTGGCCGAGAGTTGCGGCGGAGGTTCTGCCGGCCCGAGCCGCGGGCTTGTTGGAAGAGGGTGGTTTGTCCTGTTGGCTAGCCTCCCAACGAGCCTTTTGCGCCGCCTTGTGCTCTGCGATGAGCTTGCGCGTGTTATTGCAGGAGTTCAGATCGTGGGAATCACTGTTACACAGAGGGCAGCGGCGGGTTTTCTTAGAGGGATCGTTGTGGGTGCTCTTTGATGGGTTAGGAGAACTCTTTGGCTTAGAAGCGGTGGCTTTTGTAAAGGAGACGGATATGATCTCGCCTTGGGATTCACGGCGAATGGCTTCGTTTTTCAAGGCGGAAACGATCGTTTCAGTCTTGACTCCCTCCTGGTTCATGAGGCCCGAGACGCAATGGAGCCAATCGGGTGGGATGGAGCTGAGGAGAGCAGCATTGTGTACGTCCTCGGGTGTGAGTGGTTTCTCGGGAGTGACAAGAGAATCCAGACGTTCGTAAGATTTTGCTAGAGACTCGATATGCGCATGGATGTCGTCACCTTCCAACCGAGTGTTGAGGAGCTTACGAATCCAGTAAACACGGCCGCCAGACGAGGAATCCTGGTGGGCCCGCGATAAGTCTTCCCAGATCTTTGCGGCGTTATCTTCGTCGGCAAGATGGCGAAGGTTGGATTCGTCGACTATCTGCACCAGAATAGCGCAAACAAGATCGTTGTCCTCTTCCCACGTCGCTGGTCGGCGGGCACGATCCACCGGTGTGAGCACATGACTCACTTTGGCGGACTTGAAAACACGATGAACAACTTTCTTCCAGTTAAGATAGTTCGAGTCGTTTCCGGGGGATTTGAGAATGGGAAGCCTTGCGATGGAGATCTTTGAGGCTACAGACGAGACTTGAGAGTTGTTGCCGAACTCGGCATGAGTAGAAGAGGGTTCTCCCTTTGTGTCGTTAGACATGAGGGTTGGAAGGGAAGTGAAATGGTAAGTTGATCCTTGAGATGAGCACGATTCGTAACACCGTAATCGCCGATATTTAACGTGTCTAGCAAAGCTGAATTAGCCGGAGGCTAACTGGCGCTCATAACCTGATGAGAGAGAGACGGGCTGAGGACAGCAGGCACGGTACGGGGCGGTGTTCGATAGTCGTGGAAGGATAGTGAATTGCAGATCAGAATGAAGTGGAATGGAAAACAAAGAAGAAGAAGAGAGGAAAAGGGAAAGAGACAAAAGACAAAAGAAAAGAGAGACTGACCTGAGGACAGCAGGCACGGTACGGGGCGGTGTTTGATAGTCGTGGAAGGATAGTGAAAGGATCCTTCCACGCCTGCTGCCTCAGATAGACTACATACATCTTGTGACATGTGTGTGAGAGATGCGGGACATGGGAGAAGCAGAATAAAAGACACAAGACTAAACCCTGAGTAACATACTCAACAAAGAGGCGGAGCAAGAAGAGGTCAATGACATAGCTCGGATTCTCGGGGATTTGGCTCCAGGGCCTTTGATTGGTGAAGACGAGCGAGAGGGGGAGTATGAAGACAATCAGGATAATCACGATGACCAGGAGCAGCAGGGGTTTCCTGCCACTCCGCCGCCTCGAACGCGTGTGTTGAAGGTTATCGGGCCTAGACATCCAACTCTCATCTCTGGCGATATTGACCAAGCAAACATACGCAACTACGGAAGACGGCAAGTTTTTCACACAGTTGTGACCTCTGACCCGGAAAATCATCGACAAGCCATGCAATCGGCTGATTCCTTGCAATGGTGAGAGGCGGAACTGAAGGAGGCGGCTAATATGGAACAGCATAAAGTCTGGTTGGTTTGCCCGCGTCTTCCGTCCAACTCTCCAATTCCAGCAAGGATGCAACTATTAAATTACGTTTAGCGTAATTAGCGCTAACTTCGCGGTTTTTGAGGCCGCTACGCTACGCTAGATTGTAGCTTAAAATCTATTACATTTAAAGCTAACAGGTATTTGAGAAAAAAGTGTAATTTTAGCTGCAAATTACAGCTAATTTAGCTGTAATGGGTAGCTAATTAGCTGTAATTTAGCTGTAATTTAGCATTAGCGTGATTTAGCGGCCTTTTATTACAGCTAAAACTAACAGCCAAAATCATTAGCAGCCAACTACTACGCTACAGAATTAGCGCCGCTAATGTAATTAGCGTAGTAGTTGCTTCCTTGATTCCAGCGACATGGGCCTTCCGTAAGAAACTTGGCTCTGAGAATGAAGTGACCGAGTTCAAGGCACACATATGTGCGCAAGGGTTTTGGCAAACGTATGGCGTCAACTTCCTCGCCAGGTTTGCTCCGACCGGTCGTCCCTGCTCGCTAAGACTGTTCATCTTGTTTGCGGTCAATAACAATCTAGAGATTCACCAGCTTGATGTGCGGAGCGCGTTCTTGACATGTCCCTTGGACAATGAGGTGACGTTGTTGCCACTGCCAGGACTAGAGTTTCCTTCAAACTCAGTACTCGAGCTTAAGAAAGCCATCTATGGCCTTTGGCAATCTCCGCTAGTCTGGTATAACAGACTGTCCACATATCTTAAATCAATTGGCTTTACAATCTCTCTCGCCAATCCTTGTGTATTCTATCGCCAAGATGTTGCGGGCAGAGAAGACACCTATGTATTTGCTCATGTAGATGATCTAGTTTTCATCAGTAAGCGACCTCTGGCGTTCAAGGAAGAAATGGAAGCTGAATTCAAAATTAAATATCTAGGGGAGGCAAAATTCCTGTTGGGCATGAACATCAAGCGCGGGGCAAACGGAATTCACGTGAATCAGTCTCAGTTTGTGGAGCAAAAACTTGAAGAGTTCAGCTTTGACAAGCTTCATCCAGCCTTGTTTCCACTCAATCCGAAAGTCTATCTGAAGAAGGCGACCCAGCAAGAGATCTCAGAGTTTTGCAAGACAGGGGTGAACTACAGAGCGCTCATAGGATCGCTGAACTACTTAAGCGTCAGCGCACTGTCACAGTACCTCGAGCAACCTGGAATTCAGCATTATCATGCGGCGGTTCAAGTGTACCGGTATTTAGTCGGCACTAAAAGTTTGAGCCTCACGTACATGAAGAACGGCGACAACACCCTCAAGGCCTATGTAGATGCCGATTGGGGGAACTGTCCCGATACTCGTCGCTCCTTAACAGGATTCGCCATTCTGGCGGGCTTGCATATTCTAGTGTGGAAGTCATTGAAGCAATCTACGGTCTCCTTGTCAACAACAGAAGCCAAATATAAGGCTCTGTCCGACTTAGGCCGGGAACTAGCTTGGCTGTCAAATATAACATCCGAAGTGAAGACTCAACCAGAGCTTCAAAATGTTCAAGTCCTAGTCGATAATAGAGGCGCAATTGATTTAGCCAAAAGTGAAACGTCTCAGAACAGTTTCCGTACCAAGCATATGTCAATAAGGTTACATTTTGTTTGGGAGCTAGTGGTGCAAAACCTGATTCAGCTAAGCTACATTCGATCTGAAACAAATGCCGCTGATTTCCTCACAAAACCTGTTGGACGCATCAACATTTGTCGAGTGCTGGAAACTCTTGGCATCAAAACCTCGTCATCAGTTGCTTCCAACCTTCCGGCTCGAAGCACGTCGGGCTGTCAAGACTCGCGCTTGTCCCCAGAGCGCAGGAAGCGCAAGGAACAAAACCCTAACCCCGCAAGGGGCAATGGTGAGTTCCTAGGTCCATGCATATGCATGTGGCTCCAAGACAGAAAGTTGACGCGCATGCTGAAACTCTGTTCCTCTTCATAGCCACATCAACACCAGACAAAGCGCCTAAGCAACCAAAGCAAAGCAGACCCTTAATTAGGTAAGTCACGCTTGTATAAGGTCAGCCACAGCTAGGAAAGCGCAGATGACTGATCATTACTACATGTATGAACAGCAGCAAGCTCGCAACCGACGCCACCTCAGACCCAACGGGTTCCAGCCTCAACGAACGTATATCGGACCCCTCCACAGGAGGTGATTTGATCGTTGCAGAAGCTAAAGTTAAGCTAAGAGAATCAGGAGACTGACTGCTCGTCACCTATGCGTTAGACAACAGCTGCTTTGATTCCTTAGCAGCTTGGATTTGGAGTCCGTGAGGATTAAGCTCCATCAAGCCCAATCGCTCCAATAGAACCTTCAGTTCCCTCAGCACAAACTTGTGTCCTAGCCTGCATTGCAGTGTTTTCTTCTCTTTATTTTATCATTATAACTAGCCGGTCTTGTATCCACTCTTAGGTACATGACCGTTTCTCTTTTTCTATCTACATCTCTGAACATGTCAGATAGATTGCATACTTACACAAGAAGTATAATACTCTTAGTCTTGTGAATTCTCACAACCACCACCGCCGTTTGCTAGTCTTGCAAGAGCTGCCCGCTCGTTCCATCTTGGGCTCATTCAATTCAACATGCTTACAATTCAACATGCCTGAGGTGCAAGTGCGTTAGAGATAACCATATCACCCAATGTGTATGGCTGTATTGCACCTTTCATAAATCTGAGACTATTCGGAGGGGGAAGGTTGATGAATCCATTGAACCTCGCTCAGCCTTGGGGCAATCGTAGATTGTCTGGAAATTGCACTTTTTGGCTGGTAAGGTAAACATTAGAACCAGGTTTACACATGAAACAGCGATTTAAAGGATCAGGACTAATCCTCGAGCACGTACATGTAGCACCAGTATGCGTGCCTTGAGAAGGGGTGCTAGTTATGAGGGAGGTGTCTTGCGCTGATTGAAATCAAAACATAAAATAAATCATCATCCTTTCATTCTTCTTTTTTACTGAATCCTTTCAATGTGAATAAAACTTACCTTTACGTCAGCAACACAAGAACCGAGCGCAAGATTTGCCTTGCACATAGGATAGCAACAAATCAACGCGCTAGCCCAAGCGTCCAGGAAATCCAAAGAGCAATGAGTCAATTGAGGTCCATACAGCTACCATTATGTTGCCTAGACAGCTGTGTGATGAGAGAAATCAAGTCAGCCATCAGGCGCAGAGAAGAGCAAAAAAAGAAGATAGAGTGGTGCACATACAATCACTCACTACAAGGGTGGAAAATACCTCGGTGCCGAGTGGATTGGTAGCCAAAAGGTGAACAGGAGTCAGATTAAGCTTGTGGAGTACTACTTGATGATTGACCATCCCAGCCCGGCCAGAGCAACAAACACTCCCAGGGAGGCTGTCCAATGGTTAAGGTGGTGCCTAGCAGCGGTTAGAGAAGTGTATAGTGTTGTCAGGTGATGCAATTGTTGGGAGGAGTTCCTTGTTGCGCACATGCTTACATATGTATCAAGTGATGTTGTCTGTAACGGCCCTCGTGGCGCTGAAATCGTTGTGTGTAATTGGGAGCTTGGTGACACCCTAGTGGTCGAAACTGGGTACCAGGGCCAAGGCATCGAGTTGGAGGGGAGCAGTCGGGCAGTTGTGTTGAGTCCAAATGGCTATTTAAGGTGAAGCCTGATGTGGTATTTGATTCCCCCAGGCATCCTCTGCCGCTGTAATTCCAGCGTGTGGTTTGTCCTCGCCCCCCTCCGCTGTTGCACTTGCACAGTTTGAGGGGCAAAGAGTGGGCCCCTCACTGGTCAGCAGCCTTTGCTGCGGGCCAGGGGCCTTCACGTCCAGTGCTTTTGACCTGCTTGACACAGGCTAGGGACTGAGCCTGGGGCACAGCACTTTTGCTGATGTTGGAAGGCTATTTGAGTTGTTGGAATTAGTTACAGTTGTTGCTTTCTCTGTTTATAATTTGGGGGAACCCATGATTTTGTTTTCTCAATTTTTTAAAGTTGTAGGGGGAACCCATGAATTTTTTTTTTTGGGATTCAGAAAAATCTGTGTCTTTAATAAACTTGGATTTATTGAATATACATCCACTAAAATGAGCATACCTGGCTGTCTGTTGCGGGAAGTGATACAGGTTCCTTGGTGTTTTGGCTTTTCCTCTGGCCATTGGGTTGAGCGGAGCAAGAACGCGGCTGTGCTCTTCGGGAGTTGGTCTGTGTTGGAACAAACCCAGGGCGCTGCAGGGGAGTGCGGATACGGGATGATTGGCGAGGGTTTGGATTCAAGTTTGTTCGATTGGGTGGGGTAGACTCTCTTGCTTTACAGTCACTCATTGTAGTATACTTAGTCGAGATAAATAAAAAAAATCAAGCTGAGACCGTAAGAGTTCTGCCAGCAATTAGCAAGCGGTTGATTTGGTGCTGGCAAAGCTGGACTTAGGTTTGAAGCTGGCCAGAAATGTGCAAGAGTGGTTGTGGTATCATTATTTTAACTGCGCGTTTGAAATGGTAGCGTGCTGCGCTAGGTTTAAACTGCAGTGAATCAACCGCTACTGCAAATCCGTAATAGATTACCCACTAATTTGAACGCAGTAGAATTTTTAGCGCCTCGCAAAGCTACAACGCTAAATTAATTTTTTTTTTAGCGTTAGCGAGGGCCAATCCGCTAAGCTACAAAGGGGGGCTGGGAAGTGTAGCGGGAAGAGCGCTACGTTAGCGCTAGAATTAGTGTTTTTCAGCTACAGCTAACGCTAACAGCAAAAACTGTTAGCGGGAAACCGCCAAGCTACACTTGTAGCGGCGCTAATGTAATTTAGCGTAATATGTGCGGTCTTGGGTCAGGCCACCGCCCCTGGGACAATACATCTGCTGTGGTTCACCTCACTGATCTATCTTGAAGCTTGTATACAACTCGCCAAGCAGGCGACCAAGGCGGAGGTTGCATTGAGTTTGCTCAATGGTGATATCTAAAACTGTCTTTAATCTTGCGGATTCCGCCCTTCTGCCGCTTTCAGACACACAGCTTTCCACGTGAAAAACTTATCAGCACCAGACCCACCAACCCAGTAAGAGTACCAGCTGCTGGCTTTACTTATGTGTGACGGTCCACAACTCCAGCCAGAGGGTCACACTCCGATGATTTCACACAAACATTTCAATAATCAATCCAGAAAAGAGAACATGTAGAGTTTGGAGTGCATTGTTGGGAGCGTTGTCAGCAGTTACTTGCTGGTAAGAATGACGGGTATTGTCTGACATTGTTCAACAAAAGACGGCAAGCTTCCGGTTGTTGGCAGACATGTACATAGCCTAACTACTAGAGGCATATGGGCTTCCCTATTTGTACGCCCGTCTCACTATACACCACGGGTGCACCAAAAGTTTTTGGGATGGTTTTCAAAACCAAATTGATTGGATAGTGGTTGTCTGAACCAAATTGGTCCGAATCTGGTTTGTGGACAAATTCCGTTGCCAAAAAGGTCCCAAAAACCGTGCCGTGAGAGAAGGAGCATCCAAATGGTTTCCAAAACCATTTCAGATGGTTCTGGAAATATTTTTCAAACCAAATTGGTTTCCAAATTATTTTTAAAACCACCTCAGGTGGTTCCAGAAATATTTTAAAAATATCTGAAAATGGTTAGTCCGACTTGTTCTTCAGGACGTCCGGACTCAATTAAAAAAAATATTCTGAAAACCAATCAAACTGGTTTTCAAAATATTTTGTTGCACCCGTGGTGTACTGGCAAGTGCATTTTCCGCAAGCGCCCAAATGAATGCTGGCGTCCCCTGGTATTATGACCATGGCTTGTTCAAAGAGGGTGAGTGAGACTATGATGAGGCATAAGAAGGATTTCATCTTACTGTTGATTGATTCTAAGGGTGATGGAGACTGGGCCCCTCGACCGCAGGGCAATGGCTTCCTTTAAATCGGTTGGAGACAAAATTTCGCTGGCGACGGAGCCAAGCAAGAGTGACCGGTTGGCGGTACACCACGGGTGCACTAAAAGTTTCCAAGGTGGTCTTGAGAACCAAAATGGTTGGATAGTGGTTTTTAGGACCAAATTGGTCTGAATTTGGTTTGGGAACCCATTTGGTTCCCAAAACCATTTGTGAGAGAATGACCACCGTCCTCTAAGAGATTTGGTTTTCAGAACCAATCTCACAACTTTTTCCCAAATGTTGTGGGATTGGTTCTGAAAACCAAAATGGTTGGTGTAAAGGATATCAAAACCAAAAACGTTGGCAGAGCGGTTCCCAGAACCAAATGGAAGTTCCTGGAAATATTTCTCAGAACTGTCCTGACATAGGCAGGCAGTTCTGAAAACTCAATCGTGGCATGCCGAGGACTGCGGGCTGCGCAGCCATTTATACCATTTGATATATATTTGAAATATCCCCCCAGATGCTTTCTCCGACCGGAGACTTGAAAATATTCCCCCAGTTGCCTCCACAACTCGCCCATCATCAATCCCCTCTGGAACGAGGCCCTCCGCTGCTGGAAACTCCTCTCCTCCCTTGTTGGCCATCACCCCTTCGAGGACTCCTCCGGCGATGCTGGCATGTACAACTGTGCGCCGGCCCTCGGCACCATCTCTAGCAAAGGCGTCCTGGTCCGTCTCTTCTCTCTCACACACGCTTTGCTTTTCTCTTGTGGGCTCATTTGTTGGGATACAAGATGCAGGAAAATACAAATGCCTGGATCAGCATCTCTGGCCTCCTCACCTCCATCGCCTCCCTCCACAACCCCTTGCATCCCAAACCGTGCCCGCCCCCGCTCTACCACTTCATCCCCCCCGACCTGCTCCACAACCGGTTCTATGCGCTGCCCGACCGGGCCCGGAACGTGGGCCGGTACATCCAGGTGCGTCGTCTCCTTCCACCCCCTCCTCCCCTCCCCTACCCCAGAAACTGATGACTGTGACGGATGTGTGGGGAGATCACAGGAGATGGTGGACCTGCTTGTTGCCGACGACCTGCGGTGCGCGAGGGCGTAAGACGGCCTGGGCACCAAGCTCCACACCGCTCTGTTCCCCGAGCGCGCCAAGCCGCAGAGCCCGTTCAGCCACTTCATCGAGCAGGCCATCTCAATGCTGCGCCTCTTCTTCGAGCGCATCATTGAGCCCCTCGCCGAGCCCGTCGCCGAGGGCGTTGCCGCCCTGCTCATCGACTTCACCAGATACACCAACAGACTTGGCTGCCTCGGTTCCGACTTCGGCCCCATTGCCCCCCGCATCAAGTACAAGATGGCCCAGCTCGCTGAGGTCATTGTTGCCTAAGAATAATCCACTCACTAACTGTTGCTCTTTATCTCCTCCCGATCATTTTGTTTTTATCCTTATTGTTTTTTAAATTTTTATTGCTTGTAGTTCCATAACCTCTTTTCTTATTTTCCCTGGGACCAGGTTGTAATGAAGGATTCTCCTAACTTTTTGATTGCCAAATTTTGCTGTACAGAAATTGGTGCACGCAAATGTTTCCTGGAACCAATGATGGCCCGGGAATGTTTTTGGCAACCAAAATGTGGTTATTGAAACCATTTGGCTCACCGATGTTGGTTATCCACACAGATTGGCCAACCAAAATGGTTTCCGGAACCATTTGTCTGACCAATCTTGATTTTTCAAACCAAATTGTCAACCAAAATGGTTTCTACAACCTTTTGGTCAACCAATTTGGGTTTTCAAAACTGTTTGGCCCACCAAATTGGTTTTCAACACTTATCAGCCAACCAAATTGGTTTTGAAAACCATTTGAAGTGGTTTCAAGAATATTTCTTCAACCAGAATGGTTTTTCAGATATATTCAGAACCACCTGAGGCGGTTCTGAGAATATATTAAAAATATCTGAAAATTGTTAGTCCGACTCGTTCCTCAGGACGTCCAGGACTGAGTGTATTGGAAATATTTTGAAAACCATTCAAATTGGTTTTCAAAATATTTTTTTGCACCCGTGGTGTAGGCGTGAACCTGCGTGAACACTTTTTCAAATCACTATACAACATAAATACAGTTTGATTATGAAGAACCAAACTATGTATTCAGATGTATTCACACTGCTATTTCAAACAATGTAAATATCAGTGTGAATACATAGTTTTCGAAATGCGGGAAAGGGAGCTTGGAGGCTGTTTCCCACGCGGGACTGGGGTATGCTTCATACTAGGTTTATATTGACTGACCAGGTGTTAAATACAACTCATGAGCTTGCCAGCCGGTCGCTGGCCATGACCGGCAGAAACTTCTTTAATCAGACCGCCGCGGGGGACTTGAGCTCATGAGTGACACCTCTGTTCACATTGTGTGAAATACAAACAGTGTGAATAATTGGAGCTGGAGTGTGTTTATTATTTGAAAAAGAATACGCACAAGTTGAGAGATGGCATATTTTCAACCGAGACAACAGGAGACAACACGATTTCATTTTGCGGTGCCGGACGGTGATACATATGTACATAAATATGTAACATGCCGTGCCATCTGCAAAAGGGCTATGTACATACATAGCACAAGCTGCCGGGTGTGACCTGCCAAGAAAACGGTTGGACATGTCCATCTACCAATTTTGTACGGGCCACCGGGCACCCTTGATCCTTGCCTCCGTCACCGGTCAAATTTTGTCTCAAAATGATACATAAAGGAAGCCATCCTGATCAAGCCTTATCCACATTCTACACACTGCACATCCAATCGTCATTTGGGACATCGCATCCACCCCATCGCTCATTACATCAATCGACAACAAGATGAAATCAGTCATACTCATTATCATATTCTCGCTCTCCCTCGAGCAAGTTTTCGCCTCCCCGACAATAATGACAGGGGACGGCAAGCTTTATACGGCCGCTTGCGGAAAATGCATATGCAAGTATATCGCCGACGGCGTACAAGTAGGGACGCCCTCATGCCTCTAGTAGTTAGGATGACCGTCAACATAGCTGCCGTAAGCTTGCCGTCTTTTGTCGAAAAATGTCAGACAATACCCGGCATTCCTAACGTTTCCACATCATCTTTCTATGTAGTTTCTAGCTCGGCAAGCTCCCCCCGACTGGCACTTACGGAAGATCCCAATGCGTCCACATCCTATACACAGTTTCATCCTGCGTCACCCACCCGCCCATTCACATTGCACAGCCAGGAGCCAGTTCCCCGGCACCCGTCACACTCCCTCACCTTCCTCTAACTCTCCATTGCCTTATACCTATCCCTACGGACCTTCATCAGCCTCCAAACTATTGTGTTCTCCTTTCTGGATGGTTGAATATAATTTAAATTTTTGCGTGAAAGTATTGGAGTACTGGAAAAAACGCGGCGTATAGACGCCGCGCCTCAGTGTTAGAGCATCTCCAACGGACTCACTAAAGCAGGACTTGCGACCCCAATTTAGCGAGTCGGGCGAGTTTTCGGGGTCCAACGGACTCGCTATCCGACTCGCCAAACGCCTCCAGAGTCGCCTCAACTCGCCACAGCCCTCCACTTATGGCGAGTCTGCTCCAACCCGACACTCGGCCCAAGAGGGCCGCACCTCGCACCCTACGCATGCTACACTGCGCGCTACATCACCTACCGGTCCATCCTCACATCAGGTCATTGATAGGATGACCGGTCGTTGATACCCATGACCGGCCATTGATAACATGACCGGTCATCGATAACATGACCGGTCATCGATAATATGACCGGTCATTGATACCCATGACCGTTCATCGATACCCAGGACCGGTCATCGAAGCCGATGACCGGGCATCAATATAATGACCGGGCGGCATCAATATAATGACCGGGCATCGATAGGATGATCGGTCATCAATACCCATGACCGGTCATTGATCCAATGACCGGTCATCGAAGCCGATGACCGGGCATTGAGACCAATGTCCGGCGTCAATATTGTGAGATTTGGAAGACTTAAGGGTAGATTTCTTAGAGTCAGCTCATGGTGGACATCATGAGAAAAAGGAAGAAGAAAAAAAATTGAGTAGAACACTTAAGTACCTTAAGGGCAGTGGTAAGGCTGTAGTTATAAGAGTTCTAAATGGCACACTAAGTGTACGAGAACAAAGTGATGAAAAAGGACAAGAAAAAAAAGAAAACGGTCAAGAATAACAAGTCGCGGTACGAGGTCGTCGTGTGCAAGTCGATGATGCAAGTGAAACTAAGTCGGGGGTGATAGGTCAAGAGGCGCGTAGTGGACGGTGGAGAAGAAGAGGAGTTGATGTGAACAGGTTGTGGTAGAAAAAAGGATGAGTGAGAATGCAGATGGCCTAAAAGCAATGAGGAAAGTCAGCCTTTTATATGCGTTTTACTTCAAACAGGTATGGCATCTGCTTTGGTACAGCCGACACCAGAAAGCTTGCGGGTCCAGCAGCCTGAAAATCCAACCAACAAAATTCTTCATTTCAGCCACCTACCCTGTATCCTTCCAAAACTTCTCATCTTCGCACATCTTCCCTCTCTCCATCTCTCCCATACCCCCTACCCCCTTCCCCATCAAAAATGCCCCCCAACCCAGCTCCCCCCCGCTCATCCGGACCCACCCACAACCCAGCCGCCGGAACCGCAAACCAGCCAGCCGGAAAAATCCACCAGCCATCCCACCCAGAATCCAAACCGCCCAAAAAAACAGTCCAACGCAGGTGAGTCCCGCCCTTTCTAGCAGTCCAATCATCCACAGAGCTGATCCCTTTGTTTTTTTGCCCCCCCCCCCCCCCAGCCAGAACCTCCCGCCCGCCAGCCCATCCGGAACGCCCACTGCAAAAAAAACCCTATCCCCCATTGGTGAGTCACTGTCCCCCCTCTTCCTAGCAAACTGATCACCCGGAGGGCTGATCCAATTGTTTTCTCTTCCCCCCAGCCAGCTCATCTGGAACCCTGACCGCAAAAAAAACCATTCCGTCACTGGTGAGACCCTCTCCCCCCTCTCCCTTTCCTCCAAACCATCCCCCCCTCTTTCTCTTGGAGAGCTGATTCAGCTCTTTTTGCTCACCATCTGTGTTGCCCCGTCAGATCACAACATGGTTTATGTTAAATACGCCCCAGAGGTCAAGGCAATTGTTGTCAGGCTCAGCCAGGGTGGGATGCACCTCCCCAAGATCAATGCAACTATTGGCTACAACGTTTCACCGGACTCCCTCAGCCTTTGGAACGATTTATACCGCCGCACAAGGAATTTTGTGAGAGATCCGGCGCTATATCTGGAATGTGGCCGCCCGTTGGCATTCTCACGCGAGGAGGCCGATTTTGTATTGACAGCACTTGAGGCCAAGCCCACATTGTACCTGGATGAGATTCAAAGTCACATTCAGGCAATTACCGGGACTCGCCATCCAATCAGCACCATATTGGCCGAGTTGAGGACCCGGCTCCTCTTGACCAAAAAAGTGGCCCGAACTTACAACACCAATCAAGATGAGGCAGCCCGGCTCCGTTTTACCAACCGGATCAGCCATTTCCCAGCGGAATTTTTGGTATTTCTGGGTGAGTCTGGTGTGGTTCTGTGCTAGGTGAGATGTTCAATGTGATTTCGCTTCCTCTCCCAGACAAATGTGGCATTTCCCTGGGGACACACACTTGCAACACGGCATGGGCGCTGCGTGGGCGCCGTACGACTAGGATCCCAAAGGCGCTTCAAGCCAACCAAGTGACTCTCATGCGGGGGGTGTTGCTGGACGGTCTGCTTGGGAGTATAGCCCGGGTGGGCTCCATGTGTCAACTGGACATGGAATATTTCATTGAAACCGTTCTAGTAAGTCTTGTTTGCCCATTACCCACCTCTGTTGCTGTGCTCCATAGACACTGATTATGGCATCTATCTATCTATCAGATGCCGGCAATGAATCCGTTCCCGGGTTGCAACAGCATCCTGGTGATGGATAATGCGCGGATCCACCACAGCGGTTGGGTTGCGCAGATTTGTGCAGATGCAGGGGTCTTGCTGATGTACCTGCCAACGTACTTGCCGGACTACAACCCGATTGAAAAGGTTTTCTCGGCGCTCAAGTCACAATTGAAGCGAGCCCAGATTCTCACTGGGACCCGTGCAGATGCAGAGATAATCAAAGAGTTTCTGCCAACTATTTTCACCCCAGAGTTGATGAGAGGGATCTTCCTTGGGACTGGTTACTTGGGTGGTGATTGATTGGAAGGTTCATCTGTCATCTACAGTCAAAATTGTCGTTGGTTATTTCTTCCGTTTGCTGTAGTTCCACGGTTCCTTACCTGCTAGCTCTACTGCCTTGTATGATCTCTCCTCATCCATCTTAGTGCTTCACCTCGTATTTTGAATAATTTCCCGCTGATTGTGAGGCATGAAGCCCCAGCAGCTTGAAATATGTCTGTGCGCGAAGTGTGTCTGTTTGATGATTAAATGATCATTGAAATCTTGGTCCACCGCACTTTGAGCACTGAGCCGCTGCTGCTTTGAGCGCCATGGGTCCCACTGATACCTGATTCCGGGTACTTGGTAGGAATCAGGATTCATAGTCCTTTTCACAAGGACTTAGCCGCGGTGCCCTAGCCGTGGGAGTCCGCAGACTTCTGGTTCATTACTATACGCGGACTTAGCAACTTGCACAACTCTATGTCATTACTCAGGGACTTAGCCGTGGAAGTATGCGGCCTCGGCTGAGTCCGGGATGACTCAGCGGCATCCTCCCAAGAACCAGGCAGCGTCATCCTCCCATGAACCAGGCCTGGCCCGTGGCTCGTGTCCATGGTTTTGGGACAAGGGCTCGAGGCATTCTCTGGTGACTAGCGTCACCAGCGTCAAGTACATATACATACATGCACAGAGACATTCCCACGGGCAATCAATGTTGGATTCAACCAGCCTTATATCTTGAATTTCATCAAAAAGGAGGGGCTAAATGGGGATACCTTGGGGAGCTACAACTAGGGACTATTGCCAAATAAAGAAGAACACCAAATAAGGTGTAGGCTTGGAACCAATTAAGAGATATCACATATGTGGTGCTAATTACCACGGCCATTGGGCCGATTTAGCATGCAGGTGTGATCAGATCTCCTGGGTGGGTGTGACCTTTGACTGCAACACAGCGGAATGAAAAGGCTCAGAGTCATCATTGGAGTTGTCAGACCAATTGTTGGTCATCTCATCCTCCCCAGCCGCATTTCAGACGGATTTCTTGGCCAACGGCGTGGTTGAAGTGGAGGGGTGGCAAATTCCGGCAGGGGGGCCAACAGCGGGGACTTGCGGGACAGAGAGAGCGCTGGCGGATGTGCGCTCGTGGCCCAGGGCCTGCGGCAAGGGGCAATTTCCGGGGGTGGCCTCGCTGACTTGGTCCTGCGCGCTCAGAGTGGCCACGTTGACTAGGTTTTGCTGGCCTGGGTGTTGGGTCACGGCGTCATGAGCAGGCAGAGTGTGAGTGGGGATAAACCATCTGGCCCCCTTCATCAATTTTGATGCCAGCGGGGCGGGAAAGTTGAGCTTGGCTAGGGCAATCAAAGTGGTGTCCAGGAAAAAGTCCCAGCGGCTGATGTGGTGCAGCTTGATTAACCCCCGCGGGAGTGGGTCGTCATCCGATACATTGCACATTTGGAGGAATTCCTCCATCAGGACCCTGGCAATCCCCTATAAATGGGTGGCACCAAAATGTATGAATTTCCCGGCCAAATTGCAAAATGGTACGCACAGAAAATGTATGAATGGCCTTTTTTGCAATTAAAGGTAGGCACCTCAAATGTATAAAATTTTCTTCAGAGAAGGGAGGGTAGTAACCACAAATGTATGAATTTATGAGGGGAACACAACTGCTCTCTCTCTTCACCCCCCCCCCTCAGCTTGGAATCACAATTTCCAACAACGGTGAACATCAGCTAAAACATGACTTGATGATTGAGGTGTGCAAGAAACACAATACAGAAAATCAACACCACCATTCTGGAAACAAGAAAATAAAACAGAAGAATTTCCTTCTAGCTGCTCCAACCCAATCTAAATCACACCTGGATAAAGCACCTCAGCCAAGTGAATGTAGCAAGCTGGTTGCTCTAGTACTGAAGGAAAACACATTGCAACAATCTTCAATCGCCAGAATGCATTGGTGGAACATTCAGGTTCAATTTAAGCTATCTGTTGTGTGGAACACATCAACACATGTTGATGTGAGTGCCCAGCTGCGTGTCCAAGGTGGCACCATCTCCTAAACAAACCAATTGATCTTTGGTAAATATGCGGTAATAATAAAGGACAAGGTAGGTTGTTATACAAACTCTCTGTTCTTGTTTTTTTCCTTTTTTGAAATTGACTTGAATTATTTCAGAAAATATATATTGGAAAAATCTTGAGCTATGAGAAATGGCTAGCTGCAAAAAAAAAAAAAAAGGCTTTGCGCCCCCATCCGCAAAAATAATGGTAGGCATGAAAAATGTATGAAAATTTTGGAAATCCTCTTAGGGGAGACACAAAACGTGTATGAATGTGCTCTCCAAATGTATGAATTTTTGCAAATTTCCATATTTTTGGTGCCGCCCGTTTATAGGGGGTTGCCAGGGTCCTCCTCCATCCCTAAAGATCTGCCGGCATCATTCAGTCGCAGATGGCAGCTCAGGGTTGTCATGCTGATACAAGAACTAGCCAAGGGCAATCGGGGAGTCGGGACCTTGCGAGTGCGTGCAAATCTTGGCGGCGAACGGTCTTGCCCAAAGTTGAGCCAACTCATGGTCTGCGCTATACCTTCTGCGGCCGGGCTGCGAGGCATCTTGCAAGCAGGTGACCAATGGATCCCACTGTCAATATGTGAGGGCTGCATGACCTCAACATCTGAGCTCGTCTCACAGGTGTGACGGGTTGATGGGTTTGATGGGACTGAATGCGTGGCCAATACCAAGACCGCACATATTTCGCTACATGTAGCTTTGTAGCTTTGCAATTTAGCAAAACTGAGTGCCGCAAAACTAAAGCTAAATTGTAGCTACCCTCGCGCTGCAATAACAGCTACGGGGAGGCCACTCAATTTTTTTATTTTTTTTAATTTCTAGATGGTAGCGCCTATTAGCGCCCAAACCGCTACGCTTCAGCTATTCTTAGCGCGCTAAGCGCTAACGTAACGTGTAATTTATAAGCATGATCCGCTAACTTAGCGGCTACGTTAGCAGGGAGGCAGTGGAAAAGATAAAAAAAAAGGCAAGACAGCCTGGAAATTTTGTATTCTAATATTGAGCAAGTGAGATTGGATTGAACAAGTGACATGAGGTGAGATCGAGAGAGAAGAAAATTTGGTACTTGTAAATTGGGAAGAGACACTATTTCTCTGGATCTCCAACATGCTTAATCTTATTGGCTTTTTTTTTGTTGATAAGGTTGCCAACATGCATAGCAAATTTTGCATTAGCTTCAGCTGCGTCAAGAACAATCTGGCAATTGGTGAAATCACCCCCGGCCTTCACCCCTTTTTGCAACCAGATGTGGCTGCTGACGCATTGCTCAATGGTTGCTGCACATAGGGCACTCCTACGGGTTCCACACACATCAGCCGCTGCTGAGAACGTCCTCTCAACCATGGCAGAGCTTCCCGCGCACGCCAAGACATCTCGTGCAACCATTGCGAGTCGTGGGAACTCTGATTGGTGAGTCTGTTGATTAGAATGGGTCAAATGGCCTGAAGACTGCTGCTGAGAAAGATCCATTTCTTACCTTCCACCATTTAAGTGGATTTCCCTTCTTGCTGAGTGGCCATGCACCATCAAAGTATTTCTTGAGTTCATCATCTTCCTGCAATGGACCAGCCTTGTCAGGATAGAGATGGCACTTGGGTACCCGTTTGCGGGTACCCGGCACCCGCCAGCAGGTACCCGGAACACCCGCTCAGCACCCGCCGGCGGGTGCCGGGTGAGGGTGCGGGTGTTCAGTTTTTGGGCAGGAAAAAAACGGGTACCCACCCACCTTGGTGGGCCAGATGGATTGGAGGGATCTCTCCTCAACCGGAGCAATCCCTCCGCCCAAGTCCCTCCGGTCAAGGAGTCCCTCCGGTTTCTTTGACTGGAGGGATCCCTCCGGTCAAAAAGCTTGTACACCTCTTCGACTGGAGGGATCCCTCCGGTCAAGGAGGTACTATAGCCCTGGGACTCCGGGAGGAATCTCCGGGTCAGCGAGTATATTGATGACCGGGAGGGAATCCTCCCGGTCATCGATATAATCAATGGCTGGGAGGACTTCCTCCCAGTCATCAATGTAATTGATGGCTGGGAGGACTTCCTCCCAGTCATCAATGTAATTGATGGCTGGGAGGACTTCCTCCCGGTCATCAATATACTCGCTGCAATGATTGGGAGGAAGTCCTCCCTCCCGGTCATCATTAATATAATTGATGGCTGGGAGGACTCCCTCCCAGTCATCAATATAATCAATGGCTCAATGGCTGGGGGGACTCCCTCCCAGTCATCGATATAATTGATGGCTCGATGGCTGGGAGGACTCTCTCCCAGTCATCGATATAATTGATGGCTTGATGGCTGGGAGGACTCCCTCCCAGTCATTGATATAATCAATGGCTTGATGGCTGGGAGGACTCTCTCCCAGTTATCGATATAATCAATGGCTCAATGGCTGGGAGGACTCCCTCCCGGCCATCGCGATGAGCTTGCTGACTGTGGTAATCCCTCCCGGTCAGCAAGTGTATTTATTGCTGACCGGGAGGGATTTCTCACCGGCAGTGAGTATATCAGAGCGGGTACCCGCCCCTGCACCCGGCACCCGCCAGCAGGTACCCGGTATACCCGCTGAGCACACGCCGGCGGGCGCCGGATGCGGGTGCGGGTGTTGAGATTTTGCAAAATTTCAGGCGGGTACCCGCACCCGCGGTGGGTACCCGGGTGCGAGAGGCCATCTCTATGTCAGGATAATAGTTGAATTTGTCTTCATCAGATTCCTCTTCACGCGCTACGGGGACTACCAATGGGGCGATATTTCTGTGTGCTTCAACTTTAGCTCGGAAAGCCTCTGTCACAAGAGCTTGGGCAACGTCTGTGTATTCCGGGGATTTATCTTTGATCAATGATAACCTCCAGGCGGGGTGAAGGACGGTGGCGAGTAAAATTGAGTTGCATCCAAGCGCCAGCTTGAGATACTTATTTGCCAGCTTGATCATTGGATCAAACATGCCCTGTAGTGCAACAAGCTCGGGGGACCTCTTTTTTTTCTGAATACTTTTGATCAGTCGATAGTACTCATACAGTACCATCGAAGCCGTCGGTTCATCTCCCTCCATCCGTAAAGTCAAAGGTAAAAATTCCTGTCAAGTTTGTGCGGGTTTAGCAACTAATTGAGTCAATTTGTGTTAGAGTAGTCATGCACTTATGCACGAACTATTGCTTAGCGACTATGTACTTACTCACCATGTACATAGTTTTCTAACCTTGTCGGTGACAGGCACCAAACCTAACCTGTCACCGACACGCGACTACAGTCCCGGCTCTCACTTGCCCGGCTCTCCTCTCTTTCCTCACCGAGATTGGAGACCCGGGTACCGACACGTGAGAGCTGACCATACCGCCGGACTGTATCGCGCAGGTTAGTCAGCATGATAGCAATGTTACCGAGATTGGAGACCCGGGTACCGACACGTGAGAGCTGACCATACCGCCGGACTGTATCGCGCAGTTTCCGAGCCTTTATAGGTTAAAAGCCGGCTCAATCTAGGTTCACGTCGTCTTAGGAAAGGTTTCTCTTATCTTCGGGAGGTCGGAATAATTTTTTTTTCAAATCAGGATCTAGGATAATACTACAACCAGGAACAAACTAGGATCTTACAGGTTTAACTCACCAATAAAACCTCACACCGATCGACATGGCAGCGAACCAAAATGACCTGCTCGCCAACCTACAACAACAGATGGCAGACATGACTGCCGAATTGAATCGCCTCAAGGCAGCCCAACCCCGAGAGGAAGACGCCGTTGCTGCCGCTGTTCGAGCCCAGGAACAACGCCAAGCCGTTATTCTCGGAAGTTTCTTGAAGTCGCCGCTCAAACTTCACAGAGAGGTGAACCCGGATCACGTGGTTCTCTCTTTCAACTCGGCGAATTGGGCGCAATGGGAGGAGTCGATCGATGGGACTCTTCAATACGCATTCTCGCTTACGGAGTCGATGATCAAGAAATCCAACAACTTCTCCGACCTAGCAACCGAGTATAATCACGCGATCACTAGTTTGATGAAGAACACTATTGAGAAGTCCTTACTCGGTATAATCAAAGCGGCCGGGCACAAAACCGCAAAAGATGTCTTCGAAGCGTTGAAGTTGAAATGCGAGAGATCTGATCGCCGCCACAAGATCGATCTCTTGAATAATCTGTTGGAGTTGGCGAATGCGAACGGCCTAGCAAATGAGGTCACCATGTCAGCCTGGGCGAAAGTCAACACCGAGCTTGAGGCGGCGAAACTTACCGTCGATGAGCTTGTTGGGATCTTGCTGCAGATGAGCTACAAACCGGCCGTCGGAGTCGAATTGACTAAGTTTGAGTTTACTGTGGATCAAAATCTCAATGAGAAGAAGTCGCCTTCGTTTGCTGATGTCGCTACGGTAATCCAATCGGCTTGTGGAAAGGTCAACAAGAAGCAAACCGATCATGTTCCCATGGACCTCGACCGTATTCAAGCTTTCAATCAGCGTGCGAAAGGGAAGTACGTCACCCCACAGCGACGTAATTCAACGGACAGGTCGACAAAACTCAGTCATCCGCGTTTTGCTGTTGAGCGGGCCGAATACTACAAAGGGAAGGGTTAAACAGAGGAGCAGGAGAAACGTTACGGGACAGAGTGTGCATACTGCGGCGAGGACGGCCACTGGTTCGCTGACTGCTCTGAGTATTGGCGAGCGGTGGCGCTGAAGCAAATCAAACCGCCGCCGGCAGACTTCGAGTCGAAAGGTTCAAAATACATTCCTCCACGCCGATCCGAGCATCACGTCCGTAAAGTTGCCTTCCCCAACTTGACTGAAGGCGTTCTGCTTGACTCAGGGGCCTCTGCTCATGTGAGTGGGACATCAACACTTTTCGAGCCGACTCGAAAACTGACGACCCCCCGTACCTTCTATCTTGCTGTCACCGATTGCAATGTGTCTGTAACCGACGTCGGTAGGGTAACGATTCCGACACCAGCCGGGAAGATCACGATTGAGGACGTTTACTTTGTGCCTGGGGTTGATGGAGTCATATTGTTGACTGGGAGACTGGTTGCGTCGGGTTGGAAACTGGAATACAAGGGGACAGAGGCTACACTTTTAGATCCTTGTAATAACCGCTATCCCACCATCTTCCATAACTACTGTTGGTCTTTGGAAACAGTTCCCGATTCCATTAAAATCAACAAAATTTTGCAAATACCTTCTTTCAACTCGTACACCTGGCATGTTCGCCTCGGCCATGCGTCTGATGAAGTCGTCAAGCAATACCTGAGAGTCAATTACCCTGATGCGAAAATAAAATGGTCAGCTTTCTTCTGTGACCGATGTGCGAAGTCAAAGAGTACAAACCGGAAATCGCTGGGTGTTGAGTCACAAATTGGTCGTGAAAAACCATTGGATCTGATGGTTTCGGATGTCGCAGGACCGTTTGAGACAGACCTACACGGGATGCGCTATAGTGTTACACTCAGAGATCATGCAAGCACTTTTTCGTTCATCGGCGCTATTGAGCGGAAGTCTGACGTACCCGACAAGATCATGTCGTGGCTCACGCACATCAAAAATTACTTCGGGAAATATCCCGTCCACGTTTGCTGCGACAACGCCCCAGAGTATGTTCACAGCCTCCGTAAACGCCTTGATGAGATTGGAGTGAAGACTGCCCCGAGCGCTCCGTATACGCCTCAACAAAATGGAGAAGCTGAACGACTCAACAGAACAATTGGGGACATGGCAAGGACCATGCTTCATGAAAGTGGACTTCCCCAAAGATTCTGGAGCTATGCGTGGTCAACTGCTGGACACATTCACAACAGGCTGCCGAACTCGAGATCGGGAGGAAAATGCCCCGTTGAATTGTTCTATGGAGTTCGACCAAATCCGGATGTACTTTATCCTTTCGGGGCGAAAGCTATCATTCATATCCCAAATGAACGCAGGAAGAAACTTGACGAACGGGCTCAAGACGCCGTCTTGATTGGCTACCCGGATGCCGGGGCTGGCTGGTTGTTTTTCTCGCCAAGGGAACGTCGGGCAATACATTCGACTGCGGCAATCTTTCTGGACTTCCAAAACCTGCCAATAGAAAAGAAAGTTAAAAAGTCAGATCTGGACTTTGTACTGAACCAAATAATGCTGAGACTTGGCAAAGAACGGACCGACATTATTGCGGCGGAGGAATCAAGGCAACTGCGGGACCTGGAGGTCGGACCGGAGATCGACTTGCCGAAGACCATCAAGATGGCGCTTAGCGGTTTGGATGCGGAATCGTGGAGGTCGGCGGCGAATTACGAAATGGATAAGTTTGGTGAACTGGATGTTTGGGAGGCCGTGGACCCGTTCAAGGGTATAAAAGTGCTGGGGGCTCGTTGGGTTTTCTCGCTAAAGAGGCGGCCGGATGGGTCAATTGAAAAGTTTCGGGCACGATACGTGGCGAAAGGCTTCAATCAACAAATTGGAGTTGACTGTAATGAAACCTACGCACCTACCGCCTTGCTAAACACACTGCGCCTTCTAATCTCCATGGCGAATAATTTCGGAATACCGTCGGCAACGTTTGATGTCAGCTCGGCTTACCTTTACAGCCCAATTGAGGAAGATGTTTACGTGCAACCACCCGTCGAAATCCTACCCTGCCTGAAAGGAAAAGTGATGAAACTTAAGAAAGCACTCTACGGCACCAAGCAAGCCGCAAGGTGCTGGTGGAAGTTCTTCAAGCAAACAGTTGAAAAGCTAGGTTTTGAGGCCAGTGAAATTGAACCGTCACTGTACCTGTTCCGAAAAGGCTCTGGTTTTGTCATAATTTGGCTCCATGTCGACGACGGTTTCGCGCTGGCGTCAAACAAATTCCTCTTAGATCAGTTACGGGATGGGATGACCAAAGACCTGGAAATCAAATGGTCATCAAAGGTTGAACGGCTAGTGGGAATCAACATTGAACAAAAATCGGACAAAGTTTTCCTGGACCAAAGTTTAATGGCCACCAAGATCGTTGAGAAGTACAAACGAACTGCTCACTTGAAAACAAGCCCTCTACCGGATGATGTTTTGGAGATCTCATCAGCAGAACCTATTGACAAGACTGAATTTCGATCGGTTATTGGATCCCTCATGTATTTATCTAGTGGTACGCGTCCGGATATCTCGTATGCGGTTAATTTGCTGGCGCGTTTTTGTTCAAATCCCGGCGAATTGCACTGGAAGGCACTCGATTGTTTGATTGGGTATGTTCGGAGGACGATTGGGAAGCGACTGGCGTATCGGGGAAAGGGTGACGGGCTTCAACTGTGGACGGATGCGAACTGGGGAGGGGAACATGAGCGATCGACGACAGGGTATGCGTTGACTTTCTGCGGTGATGTCATCGCTTGGGGATCTCGGCGACAGACGGTAGTGGCTCTTTCTACCTGTGCCGCGGAGTATGTAGCTCTCTCAGAAGGATCTCAACAACTTGCTCATATGATGAACATTCTTGAGGATCTCAATCAATATCCTCAAACTTCGATTCATGTCGATAATGAAGCGGCTATTTTGATTGCGACCGACAATACATCAAAGAAGAAGACAAAATATTTACAACGAGCATTTTATTTTGTAAACGACTTGATCAGAGCGAATGATATCAAACTCGAATGGACCAGCACAGTAAATCAATTAGCCGATGTATTCACCAAAAAGCTTGGCGCGACGAAAATGGTGGAGGCGAGCAAGAAACTAGGTTTGATCGGGTAGTTTGTGCATGCGTGGGAGGGGGTGTTAGAGTAGTCATGCACTTATGCACGAACTATTGCTTAGCAACTATGTACTTACTCACCATGTACATAGTTTTCTAACCTTGTCGGTGACAGGCACCAAACCTAACCTGTCACCGACACGCGACTACAGTCCCGGCTCTCACTTGCCCGGCTCTCCTCTCTTTCCTCACCGAGATTGGAGACCCGGGTACCGACACGTGAGAGCTGACCATACCGCCGGACTGTATCGCGCAGGTTAGTCAGCATGATAGCAATGTTACCGAGATTGGAGACCCGGGTACCGACACGTGAGAGCTGACCATACCGCCGGACTGTATCGCGCAGTTTCCGAGCCTTTATAATTTGAAAGCACAAGTGTCTTACCTCTAAAACCTTGTTGAGGGAGTTTAAATTTTCCCATTCCGTACTAGATATCTCGTAGCCTTTATAGTAATGTGCTGCAGCCGACTTTCCGGCATACTTGTCCGATTCATTGTTTAAAAGCTGTCCAACAACTTTTCTAGCTGCATAGGCGCGTATGTGACATTCCATCGAATGCCATAGCCGGCAATTAGCTGGGGACCCGAGTAGCCGAGCTTTGTGGCCAAGATTTTGAAGTCCGCACGTCTTGCAGATGACGATGAAACTCGCCGACATATGTATTCCATCTGATTTGAATCAGTCAGTAAGAATAGATGGTGCTGATTGAACGGACAGGATCAACTTACTTTGACTAAGGTATGTGCAATACCTTTGGTGGGTACAACTTTGCTTGGTGTAGTCAACTGGCTTTCTTCATTTTCCGAACAGCTGGATACATCACAAGCTGAAGCGTCATCTGGGTCGATGTCGTACTGCTCTTCACTCGCATCTATCTCTTCAATATTGTCATCCGGGTTCGTAGTTGATTGGTCATCAACTGCTACGTCATATTCAGCCAGTTCTTGAATCATTGCTAGGGTCGGAAAATAATCAGGCTTCCTCAACAACGGAGCTTGAACTATTGGATTCTTGAGCTTGAGACTTCTGAGACCGGCCCCCAAGATCAAGGCAACAACGTGGCAGAAACATCGCGCATGATTTTTGAGGTGATGATTGAAGGTGCCCATCCTTTGACGAATAATCTTGGAAAGTTCCTTCGCCATTGTAAAATTGTTGCTACTGGAATCTGTAGTCAGGGAAAGAATGTACATTTTAAAAGAAACAGGTTTAGATATTGATTGAGTGAAGCGGCTAAAAACAAATACTTATCTGGTTGTGGAGGCCATGCTTTACCAAGACGTTTGCAAATGGTGCGGCAAGATATTTTCCATTGTGGTGCCAGGCCACATACTTCAAAGCAAGATGTTGTGAAACATAATCCCAGTTTTTGTTTATGTAGCAACACAAGATGCCTATGAAGGCTTTGTGGTTACCTTTGGTTTTCCACAAATCAGCCACAAGTCCTATCTTTGACTCGGACTCCTGATGAAAATTTCTTCAGTTTGAAATTTTAAGGAATAAAGGTAACAAATCAAGAAACACTGCACCTTGATATTGTCAATGACCTGTCTCTGAAGAATGAGGTATAGTTTTTGAGCATGGTTTGCTGCCCAGGTTCGCGAGTAGACAATGCAATTGGCATTGCAGTAATCAAATGTAACCCGCAGGAAACAATCATCAAATCAAGCCCAGGGGAGTGAATGTCTGATGACCTAGAGAAGGAGGAGTTTGTTCATGGTTTTGATATTGAATCGGCCTTTCAGGACATATGTGGCCAGAGTGCCAGCCAAGCTGTTATGCTTTTTGGTAGCCGCTGCCTGATCATCTGCACTAGGTGGGAAGTTTCCTCCTTCGGCCAGTGCCTTAGCACGTCCAATGCAAGCTTTGTGTATTCCACTGTTGGTATTGGATCCATTGGGGTGAGTTTTGAGGTTGGAGTTTGTTGATGCCGGGCATCTGACTGACTTGGGGCACCAGCGACATTTGTAGGTCAGACTTCCGGCGTCCTGCGTGCATTCAAAATCAAAGAAACAATTTTATTATACTAATGCACCTGTATACAGGCAAACTTGCCGATAACAGAATGAAAAATAATAAAAAAATACCTGATCGTCGTCCTGAAAGCCGTCAAAGAAGTATAGCTTTGGATTATCGAAGCCATTGTTACCTTTTCTTGGTTGCTTTACCTTTGGGGCCTTTTTGTTCTCTTCATCAGAATCTTGTTCGACATCCGGCAAAACTTCAGGTCCACTCAAGGGTTGGGGAGGAGGCTGTACACTGTACAGTGCATGAAGGTATCAATTTTGTTTCTGCATTTTTAAGTATAAATTTATTGAATATACATCCACTAAAATGAGCATACCAGCTGTCTGTTGCGGGAAGTGATACAGGTTCCTTGGTGTTTTGGCTTTTCCTCTGGCCATTGGGTTGAGCGGAGCAAGAATGCGGCTGTGCTCTTTGGGAGTTGGTCTGTGTTGGAACAAACCCAGGGCGCTGCAGGGGAGTGCGGATACGGGATGATTGGCGAGGGTTTGGATTCAAGTTTGTTTGATTGGGTGGGGTAGACTCTCTTGCTTTACAGTCACTCATTGTAGTATACTTAGTCGAGATAAATAAAAAAAATCAAGCTGAGACCGTAAGAGTTCTTCCAGCAATCAGCAAGCGGTTGATTTGGTGCTGGCAAAGCTGGACTTAGGTTTGAAGCTGGCCAGAAATGTGCAAGAGTGGTTGTGGTATCATTATTTTAACTGCGCGTTTGAAATGGTAGTGTGCTGCGCTAGGTTTAAGCTGCAGTGAATCAACCGCTACTGCAAATCCGTAATAGATTACCCGCTAATTTGAACGCAGTAGAATTTTTAGCGCCTCAAAAAGCTACAACGCTAAATTACAATTTTTTTTAGCGTTAGCGAGGGCCAATCCGCTAAGTCACAAAGGGGGGCTGGGAAGTGTAGCGGGAAGAGCGCTACGTTAGCGCTAGAATTAGTGTTTTTCAGCTACAGCTAACGCTAACAGCAAAAACTGTTAGCGGGAAACCGCTAAGCTACACTTGTAGCGGCGCTAATGTAATTTAGCGTAATATGTGCGGTCTTGGTCTGGGGAATTGGCCGCTGGCTCACCTGTCCGATTTCTTCCTGGTGGGTGGGTTTGAGTGGGATTGATGGCGGTTTCTGCCTCCTGACCACACAGCTGCATTCAGGTGGTCACAGCCGGCAAGCTGTGCGCAGCAGAAACCTTGGATTTAAAGGGGTGCTGTGCCCCAAACCCCATAACTTTGTCATCATGAAAACATTGAGAAGTCCAAGCTTTTGTAAAAAGACAATGTGTACTTTGGTTCTTACTCTACGCCAGCTAAGCGCTGGCATCTGGGCTATCTTTTTGTCTGCTCAGTTTCTCTCTAACCCTTTTTGTATTTTTTCTATCTTTTTTTGAAATCAACGACTTCTTCAAGTCTTGTAGGCCCTTTACCGTTTTTTTTTTTTTTTTTTTTTTTTTTTTTTTTTGCTTTTTGCACCTAACTGACCACTGCCAACCAGCTGAAAAACCAAAATAGGGAAAGCTCAATTGGGAATGATAGAGAGGGAGTGGCTAAATTCTGAGTTGGCAGAATTCACAAGACTATACTCAAGAACCACTGGCCAGGAGGAAAAATGAACTTGGTTCAAACTGTGAGCGCTGTGGTGGAATAACATCCTTCACCACCAAAAATGGCGAATGCTCTCACACCAACATGTGCCAATAATTCATAAGTCCCCTCCACACCGGAGAGATCACAAGTGCTCACATCTCTCCCCGGCCAAGCCGCAGTGGGGATGGGGGCTTAGTGAAGTTTGGGGTTGATTGGTCTCACATGCGGGACAAGATTTCCAACTTAGAAGTGCATGATTAGGGGGGTTCACGTTGCAAAAAAAGCAATGCTGGTTTTGTCTGCTCATGCACCTGTGAGTAAGGTTTATGCCTTTCAGATTGCTTCCAAAGGGGAGCTGCCCAGCCAAACCTCTTTGCTTTCTCATGATGTTCAAAAGCTGCATCTGCTGGTTTTGGTTGCTGATTTTTGAAATCAGCCTTACGTGAACCCCCCTATTGTGAGGGCACCGACAACCAAACAACTAGTGGGTGTCAGATTCCTGGGAACCTGTGGGAAAAGGTGGGGGGTTCCTGTGAATCTGGAGCGGCCTGCAGGACCAGATTTTTGTGGGGAGCAGATCTAGATCTGGAGATGGGTGTGTGCTGGCTGCTTACATAATCCTGGGCTGGGTCTTCCTCGGCTCTGTTCCCTCGACTCCATCCACCCAAAACCACCACCTCCCACTCCTCCAGCCCCGGCCAGCCCAGGCCAGGCCAGCCCAGCCGAGCGATGCCTCTGTTCGGAACCAAACGAAAGAAAGAATCACTCAACGAGAACAACAAACTCAGCCAGCAACCACACCCCCACAACGAACAGCCATCATCCTCCATCGACTCACTCCAGCAACGACAACCACAACAACAACAACCACAAAACAACCCATACAACAAGAACCCCACACACACAGCCCATCAGCAACAGCAGCAACAACAACAACCCATCCCTTCAAAACCAAGCCAACCGCAGAACGCACCCTCAACCGTCATCTATCCCTGGTCCCACCGCAGACTCGGACTACTGCCCCCAGCCCCGTTCCCAGGCGACCCCCTCCCAGCCGATCTCAACGACCCCTCAGCACTCAGACCATCCCCACCCCCCTTCCCCCGCTATGGACACTCGATCAACCCCATGGGCACCCCCACCGGCTCCGGGGACATCTACATCTTCGCCGGGCTCGTCAAGGACCAAGTCAAGAACGACCTCTACGTCCTCAACATTGCCCCCACCAACCCCGCCACCCCGCCCAGCCACCACCTCCACAACCAGATCCTCACCGTCGGCCTGGTCGAGACCAGGGGGGAAGTCCCGCTCCCCCGCGTCGGCCACGCCTCCGTCGGCGTAGGCAACGTCCTCATCGTCTGGGGCGGCGACACCAAAACCAGGGACGACGAGAAGCAGGACGACGGCCTCTACCTGCTCAACCTCTCCACGCGCGAGTGGACTAGAGTCAAGGTCTCCGGCCCCTGTCCCGAAGGCCGCTACGGCCACTCGGCCGCCATCCTCGGCAGCAAGTTCTACATCTTTGGCGGCCAAACCGACAACGGCCGCTTCATGAACGATCTATGGAGCTTCGACCTCCACAAACGTACATCACCCCTCTGTATTCACCCTTCCAACCAAATACTAACCTCAGCCTCCCCTTCCCCCAGTCAAATCCGGTGCTCCCAGATGGCATCTCACCGAGTTCCCAACAACAGCACACATCCCCTCCGAAAGGACCGGCCACACCGTCGTCACCTTCAAAGACTCCATCTACGTCTTTGGCGGCACCGACGGCCAGTATCATTACAACGATACCTGGAAACTCGACGTCGCCACCGGCACCTGGAAAGAGCTCGACTGCATCGGCTACATCCCGCTTCCCCGCGAAGGTCATGCGGCCACCCTGGTCGATGATGTGATGTATGTCCTGGGCGGCAGAGGAGTCGATGGAAAAGACCTCGATGATCTAGCCGCGTTCAAAATATCCAGTCAGTCTCCTTCCTCTCTGTGTCTTTGATGGATTGTACCACTCCTAAAACCCCCTTCCCCCACAGACCAACGTTGGTACATGTTTCAAAATATGGGTCCCGCACCCGCCGGTCGATCAGGCCATTCCATGGCCTCCTGGCAAGGCAAGGTCTACGTGCTCGGTGGTGAATCTTATACCTCTGCCAAGCCAGACGACCCCTCGATCGTCCACGTACTCGATACGGCCAAGATCAAGTATCCCCTCGATCCCACCACCGTCACCCGTCAGCAGGCCGCCCTATCAACCAGTCACAAGTCCTCCGACGCGAGCCTCAACGATCCTAGCATCCATTCAAATAACTCACTGGCTACCCGACCCCCCGTCAGCAGCAATCTTGTACCCGTCGAATCTGATCACGGCCCCGATCGCAGCCCCAAACGTGCTACCACCGGCGGCTCTCCCTCCCCCGCCAGCTCCCGTCCGCGTCGCCCAGAGGATCCTGCCCCCGCTGGAACTGGATCAAATGCCAGTAATCGTCGGACGATCAGCGCGACTACCTCACGAGCCATGTCTCCCCAGGGCACGACCACCTCACGAACGATGTCACCCCATGGCCAACAAATAGCAGCCGCTAATAACGAACCCATCGTCCGCCAGTCCATGTCGCCAAGCTCGCAGCCCGCCCCGCCCCGCCGAAGTCTAGAGAACGCGTCCGGAACCAATCTCAAGACCATGCGCTCCTCTCAGTCTAACACCGCAGTTGTCACCACACGACAAAGCAGTTCCTCAGTGCCACGACGGGTCTCGGCCGAGATCACCCGCATGCTCCACTTTAACTCCTCCTCTCCGACCTCCAAGCTCGGCCAAGAAATCGGCCCATCCAATACCCAGCAACAACGCCAACAAAAGCCCAACAACCACCAGCCCACGGGCTCTTCCTCCTCGATCTCTTCGCTCGCCGATCCCTCCTCGATCCTCAGCAAACAAAACGGCTGGATGAAGGCCGCCCTGGCCATGGCCGTCCAGCAGGGCTTCATGCTCCCTCCCTCCGACGAACACGCCCTCCTCTCCGACGAACGCTCCTGGCTGTTGAACTTCCAGGACCTCCATCATGAGTCCCCCCAGAATGGCGCGTTGGCTAAGGATAAGGGCATGCAACGGTTGGTTGAGGCGCTTGTCCAATTGAAACGCGAACTGAATAAAGCAAAGGTACCAATCCATCCCGCCCGTTTGTTGCAGCAGCTCTTGTACTGATCAACACGCTTTGTAGAGTCAAATGGCTGAACAGGCCAAACAGTTGGACAATCGACTCACCGAGACGAGCAAGACCAAGACAGCAGCTTTACAAGAGGCCTCCTTCTATCGAGTCAAACTGGCTGCCTATGAGGCCGCGTCTGTCTCTGAGATCAACAAACTCGAGAGGCAGCGGATCAGCGACCTGGAGCACAAGCTTTCAGACTTGATCGTATCCAAGTCGGCTTCCGAACGCCAAGTGGCTCAATTGACGAGCGAGCTGGAGCAGGAACGAAACCTTCGGGAGGTCTCCCAAGAGAACTTCAACAAGAGTCACGACCGCTCCGAGCAGCTCCAAGCCCTCCATTCTCAGCTTGTGATCGACTACGAGGAGCTCATGAACAAGACGCGCGGCACGGATCTCTCGTCGACGGACCAAGCCCAACAGTACCAATCCTTGCAGACGACCCATCGCGCCGTGCTTGCCGAGCTAGAGAGCTCGAAGCAGCAACTGGAGAGCACGCAACTGGTCAATGAGAAGTACCTGTTCACGCTCCAACAGTTCCAGAAATCGATGGATGCTAGTCGGGCTCAGGTTGACGAGATGCAGAGCTCGTGGGAGCAGGCCAAGGCGGACTTGGAGGCCCAGAAGAGTCTCGCTCACGACCTCAGTCAGGAGTTGGACTCGAAGCTCCACGAGCTCGACCACGCTAAGAGCCAGATCGAGCAGATGGAACACGCACTCAGCAATGCCCGGGAGGAGAACGCGGCGCTCAAGACGCTCAACGATGACGGGATCAGCCAGCTCATCAGTGCCACACGCTCCATTCCCACCGACCTGGCCTCGAGCACTAAAGACGATCCCGTCAAGATGCGCAGTCTCAGTGGCGACAGTCAGCAGCAAGGTGGAGTCCATCCAGACGACCTCAAGGCCGACGACAGTCAGGACGGTTTGACGCGCAAGAAGCTCGAGAGCACGGTCCTCGAACTCGCCGAGATCCGGTCCAGGAACATGGCGTTGGAGGTGGATCTGATGGGCTCCAAGTCCGAGGTCGCGGCCCTGCGCCGGAAGATGATGAATCTGATGGGCGAATCTAACAAGATCCGCTCCCAGATCTCGGCTAAGGACGACGAGCTGAAAGAGAAAAGTCGGATGATCGAGGCTGCGGAGGTCAAGACCTCGCTGCTCAAGAACCTGATGGCGGAGAACGGTGGCGGGGGAACGGAGGATGAACCGGGGTGTCGGTCGTTCGACTCGGCTGGACCCGGCACGTTCGGGATGTTGTCGGCGAGTGTGGGCAACAGCGACGGGATGTCGAGGCGGGTGCAGGAGCTCGAGGAGCAGCTGTCGGAGCGGACGCGGCAGCATCGGGGACTGGAGATGCAGTACGCGGCGACGCAGAAGGAAATGGAGATGGCCGAGGGCCGGTACCGCGAGGCGCACCGGAAGCACGAGGCGGCGGCGGACGAGATCTCGTCGCTGGTCGAGGAAGTTCAGCGGCTCCGGTCGGGCGGCGCCTCGTCGGTCTCGCCCGCCTCCGTCGAGGGCCAGCAGCAGGGCTCGACCAAGGTGGAGGAGGAGCTCCAGGCTCTGCAGGAGAAACACCGCACGTTGGAGGTCACTCATGGGAAGGCTGTCCAGTACGTCAAGGGCACCGAGAAGATGCTGCGCAGGATGAAGGACGAGCTGGTGAAGTACAAGGAGCGGACGGCGACGCTGGAGGCCGAGCTGGCGGGGCTCAAAAGATCGGAGCCGGCGGCGGCGGCGGAGGACGGGGCGGAGATGCGGGAGGAGATGAAGGGCCAGCTGCACGACCTGACCCGGCAGCTCTCGTCGCTGCGCGACAGCTCGCGCGCCTCCAGCCTCGAGAACGAGGAGCTCCAGCGGCGGATGCTGGGGATCCGGCAGGAGTACGAGCACGACATGCGCGAGCATGCGCGCGCCAAGCAGGCCCAGATCGACAGCCTCCATGCCGACCTCGGCCGGCTCCAGAGTCTCCACCAGACGCTCAAGGACGACTTCGACCGTCTGGGCGCCGAGAACGGCAGACTGAATGCGCTCATCAAGGCCTCCAAGAACTCCATCAACCGCGTCATCGCCGCCGACCACTCGCCCTCCCGTACCAACTCCTCCCCCACCAGCCGCGACAGGGACGCCGACGCCGCCGAGGCCGAGAGCCTCCATGTCAAGGAGATCGGGTGGCTGCGGAAGGAGAACCTCGAGCTGCAGGGACGCTGTCAGGACGCCGAAGCCAAGGTCCGTCGCTCCCCCTCGCCCTCTCTCTCTTCCCACGCTGACCGTTACATATGTTGTAGATCTCGTTGTTGCTGGACCATATGGACAGCCGCTCCGGTAAGCCCTCCTGTCTCCTGTACGAGAAACCCTGGGCTGACGATATGTGTGTGTAGATGGGAAGCGAAGGTCGACGGGCGTGGAGTCGATCCAGTCGGACTACAGCAGCTTCGGCACCGAGATCCTCGCCAGCTTCGCCGCCCAACCGCCCTCCTCGGCCGCCCCCACCCCCGTCCTCCCCGCCGCCGCGCTCGCCTCGCGCTCCGCCTCCGCGTCCTCCCATCCCCACAAATCCTTCGTCCGCCTGAACTCCGACAGCGCCGGCTTCGGACCCCGCTCCGAGTCCCCCGCTAGCACGCCCACCCTCACCCCCGCTCACTCGCTCTCTTGATCTCCCCCTTCTTTCGGCTTGCTCTCTTTGGCTCGGCTTGTTCTCTTTGGCTCGGCTTGTTCTCTTTGGCTCGGCTTGTTCTCTTTGGCTCGGCTTGTTCTCTTTGGCTCGGCTTGTTCTCTTTGGCTCGGCTTGTTCTCTTTGGCTCGGCTTGTTCTCTTTGGCTCGGCTTGTTCTCTTTGGCTCGGCTTGTTCTCTTTGGCTCGGCTTGTTCTCTTTGGCTCGGCTTGTTCTCTTTGGCTCGGCTTGTTCTCTTTGGCGGATTCGGAGCTCGCATCTCGGATCGCCCGGTTTTCGTTTCGGCTCTATGTCTGCGGCGTCTGTGCAGGGTCTGTTGAGGAAGGCGGGCGCGCTTTCCAGCCTCTTTCGCCGCCCCTGTCTCCGCACGGCCCGCCGCTCGTCTCTGCTTACGTCTCTCATGTCTCTCTGGTTCTAACGTCTCCTTCCACTCCGTCCCTCGTCTCTCATTAATGTCTCCACTTCTACGCGCCTCACGATCCCGAACCATCTCTTTCCCCGCCCGTGAAACACGCTTCTCCTTAATCGATGCTCCGTTTTTTTGCCCCCCCCCCCGTCCTCGGCCCCTTCCTTATTTAGATATATATACACTGTTGTTGATTCTTCTATGCCGTAATCCGTATCCTTTTGACTATGTGTGTGTGTGTATGTGTGTGTGTGTGCATGGGCAGTGTGGAGGAATCGTGGCGGGTGGGTTTTTCGTTGTGGTGTGGTGGAAGGATGCTCTGTAATGGGTCAACTCCAAGATCAACAAACAAGGACGTGTCTGCGACTGCTGTGTGTGCGTGTCCCTCTGCGAGCTTCACAAAGCCTCCTTGTGAGAGCCCCGAAGGGCGAAGGGGCAGCCCCGCTGACGAGGTCGCACTTCGTGGAGCGGTTCGCGCCGCGCGCGCAAATGGCCCTCACATCTGCACGCCTATGATCTCTACGGCCAGTGCATGCCAAAGCCATCAGGCCGAGATCATGTGTGGTTGTACATATCTCATCTCCTGTCTCACTCGCTGCCGTCTCCTTGTGTCTCCGCCCAGGGAAGGCTGGTGGCCAAGCCGACCAGCTGCCGCCTGGGCGCCCGTCTGTATGGGCCAACCTGTCCCGAAACGGGTTGCAGCCAGGCTTCCCCTGCTCATTCACATCGCAGGGCGCGATGGTTGGAGGCGGGCTTGCCAAGACGCCGCTCGTTGCCCGTGGTCCTTGGATGTTTTTCGGGCGCTAGGCCCGTTTGGGGGTCTGTACCGGCGGTTGCCTTCCCTACCCCATCCACCCCGCCGGGTACTCCGGCTTCCTTCTTGGTTACGTCTTGCGCCCCCCACGGCTCTTCCATGAGCAAGGCCAACGAGACCCTGAGGAAGTGCTAGTTTCGTGAAGCTTCCTCATCAGCACCGTAGAGTATAAATAGATCCTGCCTGGCCTGGTGTCTGTCTCCTACCCACTCATCTTCATAGCCAGCAAAGTATATATTTTACGTCCTTCCGAGCCTCCTCACTTTAGCCTCTTGCTTATAGTCCACGCCGCTATACATCTTCACCCTACAAATCTTGATTGCAGGCCACCTCGAGTCAATTTCCGGATATCTAGATTTACTCGCCGGCATCTTAAGCTTCGCTCCAAACCACTCTGTCTCTTGCTCTCTTGTGCATCTTCACCAAAAGTCCTAAATTACCCTCATATGATGTTGTCGACTTACCCCATTGTAATGTTGTTACTCACAGCAGCCCTGGTCAATGCTGCTAAGATCGGGGAGCCCTGCCCATCAGACAGGGTAACTGTCTGTTTCTCGCCTAAAGACTACAACAACAAAGAAGATAACGTGAAAAATGTTCCAGGTAAGCTTTGCCCGATCATTGATCTTATGCTGTATATTCCAATGCGTGCTGACCTACAACCTGTATGTATTCTTATTCCATCTTCAAGTTGATATCCCAAATAAAGACGGCTGTATGCCGAGATTCCTTGGTAGCAACGTTCCCGGAGAAAATGACGCGGCTGCTTGGCGCACTCGATGCTGCAAAAAATCTGTGTTGATTGAGAAGAAGTTAGCTCAGGTGAGTACGGACAGCAGGGAGAAAATTTCACTTTCACTGATTGTGGGGTGGAACTAACCAAGTGCTTTCAATTATCACATGATCGATAATCAGGAACCATTCGCGGAGGGAACTAAATTCAATATCCCGAAGGAAATAATGGTCAATGGAAGATCACTTGAAGACCCAGACCAAGCCCCGGAGACAGCTTGTAATTAAATTTGTTGCTTTCAGATTTACAGGCAAGACTGAAGCTCATGTGTGGTAGATGTACATATATTGTCTGAATATTCACTCATCAACTCCCCACTCCACCAACCCAGTTTTTGGGATGGTCGCAAACTTGCACCTCACTTTTCATTGTCTTTGATTGTTCATTTTATTTTGCTTTCACATCACAATCCTACCACAATCCTGCCACATTTTTTATGGTTGTATATAAAAAAAGCCCTCAAGAGTTCATTTGTAGTATCCTCAGAAAGAACATTTTCCCCATCACTTATTCTGCTGGTCTTCGTCGGCCCAGTCCAACAGTGAGCCCGCTTCACTATCATTAGCCGCGCAGTGTAGTGCGCTGAACACTCCGGGGATTCTCCAGTAGGTGCTAGCACCCTTCCTCCAACACAACACCTCAACGATTGTGTCACATTTCGAGCATAAAGTTGATTTTGAGTCGCGCAAGATCCAGCCTCCGGAACAGGAGTCGGTGCAGGACGATGAGCTGAAGGAGCAGAGCCGGCTAATCGAGGCCGCGGACGTGAAAACGTCCCTGCTCGAGAACCTCGTGATGTCTGAGAATGGGGCAAGGACGTATTGTCGGTCATTTGACTCCATTGTTCCGCGGGCAGGTTCGGAGCTTGTTGTCGACGAGTGTGGAGGGCAGCGGGCCGATGGGGGCTGGGGAGCGGCTGACGACGCAGGCGGACAAGCTACCCAAGCCGGCTCTGCTTACCGACGGCTTGCTTACCGACGCCGGCCTGCTGATCGCGGCCGGCATGCTTACCGACGCCGGCCTTGATTACCGACGCCAGCCTTGATTACTGATGCCGGCCGTGCTGATTGAATTCGGCCAAACTGCCTCAAACAGTTCCTTAACAGGTTTACTCATGACATGCCTCAAAGATTTCACAACCAGGTTTGGTCGATGGTTGGTTGTTGGCTGCGTAGCAGCGGGTAGCCTTAGCAGCCCAGACAAATAGTTTGTCTACATCGGGCTTCGTCAACCGGCACCGGCTGTCAAGTGCTTGAAAAATTCAGCTGTGCTCGTCCTTTCTGCCGATTTCCAACAACACATCTGACGGCGGATTGGGCATAAAAACTCACTGCTTCTATGTCGAGTTGAAAGATCCACCTTCTCCGTCGAAATATTCCTTCAAATTCAACTCCATCCAATTTCCAAATATCCGTTTTCTTGAATAGCCGGCTTCTTCAGCCTTACTTTCAAACACTTTTTCTTTTTTTCTGTTTACTACTTTCATCATCACTCATATCACAACCATCTATGATGATGTTAACTTACCCAATGGTAATATTGATACTCACAACACTCTTGGTGGAAGTGCAATCTTGCCCAGGAGATACTCAACTTGTCTGTTTTAAGCCCATTGACTATAATAACCAAGACCCAAAAGTAAAAAATGTTGCAGGTATGTGGCACCTAATCATCGGTGTGATGCTTTCTATTCCAACCAGGTATGCTAAGGCCTGGAACCTATGCGTATTGTTTACTTAAAGTCCAGTTACCAACTTTGTCGGGAAGCTGTATAAACAAGCCACAAACCAGAGATAAGACAGAAAATGACAATTCTCCTTGGCGTTCTCGATGCTGTGGAAATACCGAGGTGCAAAAACTAGTTCAGGTGAGTTATATGGACAGCAGTGAAAAGCACATCTCTTTAACTAATGGTGTTAACCAAAATCTTTCTTTTATTACCTAACTATCAATCAGCCTCCATATGACCCTGATAAGAAGTTCACTATGCCCAAGAAAATCCTGGTCAATGGAAGACCACTTGACAGCACAGACACAACCAAGAATGCAATTTGTTCCTGAAATTGTTGTTTTCAAATTTACTGGCAAGACTGATGCTCATGGGTGGAAAATGTATATAGTCTTAATATTCAATCATTGATTTGGATATTGGGCCAAATCAACCCCCCAAGTTTTGTTTTGTGTCATAATTCCACCGTTAGCTGAGTTCTATTGTTTCTCAGGATCTATTCTCTTTGATTTTACATCTCATTTCACTTTCATATCACAATGATGTTGCTTGTTTCTTCTTGTATTGAAAAATTCCTCAAGAGTTCTCTTGTTGTATTTTCAGAGATAAAATTCTTCCCATAACTTCTGGTACTGGTCTTGATCAGCTGAGTCCAACTGCGAGCCTGCTACACTATCATCAGCAATAACATAGCGCAGTGTAGTGCCTTGAACATCGAGAGGATTCTCCAGTAGGTGCTAGCAACCTTCTTCTAACACAACACCTCAAAAATGTTATGTTACATTTAGGGCACATGGCAGATTTTGAGTCAAACAAGATCCAGCCTCAGTAGATATCAGCGCAGGACGATGAACTGAATGGAAAGAGCCGGCTGCGCGAGGCCGCGGAGGTGAAGACGTCCCTGCTGGCGAACCTCGCAAAGTCTGAGAATGGGGGATTGGGAGGACAACAGAGTATGAGCAGGTGTGTCGGTCGTTTGACCGCATTGTGCCGCGGGCAGGTTTGGGGTGTTGTCGACGAGTGTGGCGAGCAGCGGGCCGGTGCGGCTGACAAAGCAGGCGGAGGAGATACCAAAGCCGGCCCTGCTTACCGACGCCTTACTGATTGGGGCCGGGCATGCTTACCGACGCCGGGCTTTCCTACCAACAACCTGTTTACCGACGCCGGCATTGCTGCTTGAATTGGGCCAAACTATGTACCTCAAACGGTTCACAAGCTTGTAATGCCCCCGCATTGGAGGTGATGATATGTAGGCAATTGGTTGTTGGGATGCTCTGCAGCAACGGTGGGTAGTTACTTTACTTTACAATATCTGCGGGATTTTTGTAAAGTAACTACCCGCCGTTACTTTTTGCGCCGTTATTGTTAGCAGTAACGCGCGGAGAGCGGCATCACGCGTAACGTAGCTGGCCTCTTTTTTCGAGGCCGTTACCAGTAAAGTAATGCGTTATCCAGCGGATAACGCGTTATTGAGCAATAAAAGGCCAAATTGGCCCTATTTTGGCCTTTTATTGCTCGTTATCTTGCCCGATATCTGTCGCTACGCGCTCAGATATAGTAACAGCCATCGCAAAAAAAAAACTCTTGGTATGATATTGATATCGCACTGCTGTTACTGGTAACAATAACGATAACGGCCAAAAAACGTTACGTTATTGTTACGTTACGCGTTACTGTAGCAATAACTACCCACCGTTGTCTGCAGCAGGTAGACTTGGCACCCAAGACAAAGGAGTGTTGCTACATTGGACTTTGCCAACCGGCGCCGGCGGTCAAGTAGCACTACCACAACGCTTGAAAGCTTTAGCTTTACTCGTCCTTCCCGCCAACGTCCAACGGTGTATCTACTTGAGGGTTTTGTATAAAAAATCACCGGTTATCTGTTGAGTCAAAATATCCACCCTCACCCTTCAAATACACAGCGGTTACACATCGCCGCCAATCCGGCCAAAGTTTGGCCGTCAATTTGACGGTTCCCCCCCAGCCAGTGTTGACCGTTTGCATGCCGGCCTTCCGTCAACCGTCAAGCGGACTGCCGAACTTGGCGGCACCCCCGCCAATGCGCAAGCGGACAACCCGCTGGCAAAAGTAAGGGTGGCTCAACCCCAGCGGCAATTTGCTGTCAAACCCAAGCCCCCATACAAAATCAATCAGGGCCGTTTGCCCACTGTTTGACCACAAAACGCCCTTGTTCTCCGATAGCTTTTGGCACACCTCTCGGGCCAACTCACAAGACGCACTCAATTAGGTTTTACGGCCACCTGGGCACTTTTTTGTTTTTTTATTGCATGCTACAGTGTGTTTTTTTTTGTTTGTTTGTTTGTTTGTTTGGTCTGCTTTTATGGCTGGCTAGAGAGGAGAAGAGGGGAGAGAGGAAGAGAGGGAATTTATCTACCAGAGCTTTGACACTCCGGGTCTTGTCTCGCAACTTGATCTCGGCAGGTGTTGGCTTACGTTTGGACTGTCGCCTTTCACTTGGTACACTGGAATGACGTTGGTCGACGCCAGAGCTTGTTGAAAAGGCGCCTCCGGATGCAGAGTGGCTGGGCGAGGCAATGGAGAAGGCCAATGAGGAGTTAGTCAAACAATGAAAATAAGGAAGATCATTGATTGACGGGTTGGCAGGCTACTCAAAGCTCCTCCGCCTCTCTCGGATCAATTGGCTGGACCTCGGAACAGGTTTGGACTGCTGTGGCGTGGTCAGGCTGACCGTCGGCGAAGAGGCGCTACGGGGAGTATGTATGAGCTCTGCATATCAAATGAATAGTCAGACAAGAGTTTTTCTCGGGCAATTTTACATTGCTTGGAGCTTACCAGTTCTGCCAAGTTTGTGGGCTTTGGAGGCCTTTCTACCTTTGGGCGCCCCAATTGGAGCACGTTGCTTGCAAGATACGGAATGAGAGGATAAAATTGAAGGTCTGGCTGAGGTTGTGGGTTGGTGAGGGTGGGGGAGATGGAGGGTGAAGTGTCCTCCAATGAGGGGACTTGGAAAAAAAGAGGAGTGCGGATGGGTGAGCCTGAGGGCCAAGGGTGATGTATCCCCAATGAGCAGAGTTGTCTTGGGCCCCTTTTTGGTTAGGGCTGTTCTGACAGCATCTTGTGTTCCAGTTATGTTAAAGTTGCCTGGAGTCAAGTGCCGGAAGTTTGGCTGTTAATTTGGCTGGCAGATTGACGGCTGACGGGAGGCCGTTAGGTGAGCGGTCAATCTGACTGCTCACTTGGCTCTGACGGCAGTTTTGACGGTGTGGTGATTTATATAGGCGAGCGCGGTAGAATGTCCAAGTGGGGATAGCGCCGGCGGGGAATGCACAAAGCCGCTCAGGCAGAGTGCATTCCGGTGACATAAGCACTGAGGATGAGGTCAGCAAAGCACGCTAGGAAAGCTTACGGAAAGTCACGCGCGGATTGGAATGCAAGGATCACGGATTTTGGATCGGGTATTCGGATCGGAGCGGAAAAGACAGGGCTGGACTGCGGCGGGAATACACATGTGGACCGGTAGCAGCGGCGCGTCAGCGGGTGAGCCATGACAGCCAGAGCGGGTTCCACCAGCGGGTGGAACCATGGTGAAGGCGGTGGCGAGAGAACGACTGACGGGGGCTAGACAGAGGACGGTGGGAGGACAAGCGTCGGAGAGGAGCGGAGTCTGGGAGAGTGACGAGCGGGATAGCAGGCGGAGCTGGAGGACTAGTGCGGGAAAGTGTCAGGTGTGCGGGATCGGGTGGGAACGGTGACATGCGTGGAGGGAAGGACGGGGGGTGGCTCAGGGTTTTCTCCTCTCTTTTCATCATCCTATTATCTTTATCCTATCAAATTATTACGAATTTCACTCATCATTGTACTCACAACTACGGACGTACAAGAGTTATTGGGAGATTATCTGTGTTCTTATTCTTATTGGAGAGTTACTGCGGATTCTTGCGCTTACGAAGTGCGGAGTTATATTCACTTGCAGATTATTACGCTATAGATCAGGCTCAGTAGAGGAGCGCTGAAGGCTAGCGGAAAGTAGCAGTGCAGAGCCGAGTTACCAACAATCACACAGCCCGGACATCAATATTCTTGAAGAAGGCGGTCAGCGGACATTCTTCACCAGCCAACCAGCTTTCTTTCTCACAAGTGGGGGTCTGGCCGGGAACCCAACTTTGTGTCGTTATGGATACTTGGGAACTAGACTTGCGCGGAAACGTTGAATGAACCCTTTGGAAGGCGAATTCTTTACTCCAGGTGACAAAGAATCTCAGATCGGATCAGGCGGCTTGGACAGCGGAGACACAGTAATTGCGGAAAACGGAGAAGGTTCTTCTTCAAGACCAGCCAAAAGACAATTGTGGTTGGGATCAGCGGGAGGACCGAGACTAGGACAGATATCTTTTCGTCAGCGTGGAGCCAGTTTTCACCTAATTAGTCAATCGCAGCAAGGAGGCAACAGTTGTACCAGCGGAGCACCCTGAACGATTGACCAGCGGTGTCAGCGGGAGGAACGACAAGCAGAACCTACGGAGTTTGACCAGAGGAGACAGAAGACAAGACCATGGAAGAAGCGCTGGGTGGACAACAACCTGCGGCTCCTGCGCCCAGCGGAGCAAAGATACGGCCCAGGGATTATCCACACCTTAAGTTTTCATAGGCGGAGGTGGAGCGTTTTATCGACCGGTTCAAAAGTGCGGCTCTGCAAGAAGGTCTGACGGATGCGGATAAAGCGTACCAGGTGGTCAACTTCTTTCTGGAAGGCAAGGACTTGCGGGAAGTGGAGGACATGAAGGGGTTCGAGAGTAAGGATTGGACCAAGCTCAAGGAGGAGATACTTGAGAGGTGGGAAGATTGTGGACCCATGTATCGTGAGAGTGACTTGGAGAAAGTGGCTTTGGAGCGTGCGGAAAAAGGCGGTGTGCGGACAAGAGCAGAGTATGTGTCCTACATTACCAGTTTCGACCAGGTTCTGCGGTATCTGGAGCGGAACAAGATCGTGACGGCCCGGCCAATATGGGTACAACAAAGCGGATTTTCTTGAAGGGATTCGACCGGACCTTCACTGAGAAGGTGTTGGATAAAATGTCCACCACATGTCACATGTTCTAGTAATTTCAAATTCTCGAATTCAAGATCCTACAATTTTCCAAACTCAAGATATCTCAGCGAACTCATCCGGAACCATCAAGATCACCTCTCATCCGACCAACTGAATCCTTCCCGTCGCTAGTCAAGGTAAAGTCATCATCACCGAGCCCCTGTAACTCAACACTCATCCGGCTATATCATTATCAGTGCAACTTGACGAAATTCAGGCAGAATTTGCAAGACACCAGAGGATAATTGATCAGGGGGAGGAGAGGTACTTAATCACTTGATGTTTTTTTCTATCTCATGTTCTCTATCATATTAATGTTTTCACTATTTTTTAGTTTCTACATACTCTCTTTATTCACCGCCATCATCAACAGCCTGTTTAAATAATAAAACACAAGTCAATAGGTAAAATCAACCACCGCTCACACTTTCTTATTGTTTGATATTAACTAGTGTTTTCTGTTAGTTTTACTACTACTGGTTTTTAAGAGTTTGCAATTAAAACAAACGATCTCTCTGAACTACATGGTAGCGAGAGTTAAATAATTGCATAACCACCAGAGATAGAAAACAGGTACAGGCTATACGATGTCGTCCGACTCTGATGATTCGATTTCTCCAAGCAAAATACGCATAAAAAAACTCAGTTGCACGAACTACGCGGCGTGGTGTTATCATCTGGAGCAATACCTCAACGGACGTGGCGATGACGATCTCCTTGATCCTAAGTTCTACGAGAAACCCGTGCCGAAGAAATACAAAAAGAAAAACTCGGCCGGCATATCTCTCCTCCTGAGCACGGTCTCTGAAGAGCTACACCCTGAAATTTGCACTCACTCCACCTTCATCGACGCTTGGAACGCACTAGCATGAGCATGTGGAAAGGACTCAATCGTTTTCATCTGCGAAAAGCTCTTTGAACTCTTGTCCCTCGAATACGACCCGTCTTCCTCTCTGCAATCTCACATTGCCGCCTTCAAGACACTCAACACGGAACTCTTGGTTCTCACCAAATCAAATAAGGAATTTATGCAGATATCTTCCGGACTCTCAGCTGCATTTTTCCTCAGAAGCATCAAACAGGACGAGAAGCTATCCGCACTGGTTCAAAATTTGTACGATGTCAAACCTTTCGACTTACCTACAGTGTCGGAACGTATCGGTATGGAACATATCTGTCGTGGAGGCGACAAAGAAAGTGTCTTGACTGCGGGATCTAAAGGGAAAGGGCGATCATCTAATTCTGGATCGTCCAGAGGCGGACGTGGTGGCTCACGAGGGCGCGGAGGTTTTCGCGGAGTGGCCCCTACATTTCACACTCATGCCAATCAGGGATCATCGATGGAGCAACGACTGGCGTACCTAGAGAAAGCTCTCGCAGCAATTCAAATCTCCAAAAATACTTCTGTACGCGTCATGGATGACCAACAACAACAAGGGTCTACCTCGCAGTCTGATAACTATGATGCAGGCGATTCCTGGTTTCACATTGACATTGATCCTGAGACGATTATGACTTCTGGAGCCGTCAGAGACACAGAACTGATTTTTGACACCGGAGCTACGGGATCGGCTGTATGCAATCTATCGATGCTGTCAGATGTTAAAGAGATTCCACACAAGAAGATAGCTACTTTCTCATCCCCACTCTTCGCTACACACTCGGGTACTCTCAGATTAGGTGACATGAACATATCTCCAGTGCTATTTGTCCCAGGAGCGAGTGTAAATGTGTTATCATGCTCTCAGGCCGAAGATCATGGACTACGTGTGGTACACAAGGAAGGGCTATTTCTCTTAAGGCGTGGAAATACAGTTGTCAAATCTTTCAAACGTCGAGGTCGGCTATACATCGGATCCAGTGAAACCGTCTCCGTCAACGCCATTCAACCAAAACCAAGTCAAACTCCGCAGCGACAAGACTGGCACGTTCTTCTTGGGCACCCGTCTGATCAGTATTTGAAGATCATCCTGGAGAAGATAGGTGTGAAAGCTACGAGTGATATTCTTGATGCGCAACAGTATTGTGATGTATGTCGTGCTGTCAAACTCAAGCGAGCCCCCCATGTTAATCACATACCGTCCGCTTCTTTACCATTCCAAAAGCTTCATTTTGACACCATGGAGATCAATGCTACTGCCAAATACGGTCTTAGGTACATTCTAGGTATTGTGGATGACTTCAGTCGATACGTGCGAATATATGTGGTTTGATCAAAAACCAAGATTGAAGGCAAACTGATGAGCTACTTTGAAGAAATACACAACAAGTTAAATCGGTATCCCGCGTATTTGCACAGCAATCATGGCTCAGAATTCAGCTCAAAACGATTCCTGGAAAACGTCCAATCTCTCGGAATGACGCTTGAACAAGGCGCTCCCTACTCTCCTCAAACAAATGGCGTTGCCGAAAGATTCAACCAAACCTTGCTTGTCAAGATGAGGTGCTTATTGGCTCAATCTAATGTGCCATTATGCTACTGGCATGAAGCTGCACTGTACTCGACGGTTCTTATCAACAACTCGCCGCACAAGACTCTCAAATGGGCAACTCCAACCGAACTCCTCTCTCGAGCCAACTCATGCATTGAGCCGCAGCGTAATCTTGCTGAAATGATACCTTTCGGAGCCATCACCTTTGTACACCGAAAGACAGAATTGAAAATTCAACCGTCAGGTGTGCGGATGGTTTGTTTTGGTTTCGAGCCTTTCTCGGACGCTATGAGGTTCTGGGACAAATCAACTGGACGTGTAATTCTAAGCCAAGACTACACTCAAGTTGCGCCAAAGAGTATATCCAACTTATATTCATCCAAGAAAACGGCAGAAGATCTTCCTACGGCGAAAAAATCCAGTTACAACACGTCTGAGTGGGTTACCCTGCCTGCTTTTAATTCTAAGTCCAGTAAGAACTCAAGCGACGAGGATGAAGCTCCACCTCAACGACAAGTGGCACCCTTGCCTCACCGACCAGCTCCAGCAACTCCCGCTAGACCTCCTGCCGGAAATTCTCAGTCGTCAGTGACAAACACTCCAGTATTCCCAGGCTCGTTTCCGGGGAACTCTCAGAATGCTCAGAATCCTCCGCAAGCAGGTTCTAGTCGACCCAGCCAAGCCAAACAACTTCCTCCACCGCCAGTCACCAGGTCCTCTCAACCGAAGCCGGTAGCAACCCTGAAAGATCTGATTACGGTACCTCCTCGTCCTCGTAGGCCAAACTGGGAGTACGTCGTCCGTGACCCTAATGAAAAAGCTCCTAAGGAGATCAGCAGCAAAATCTCAAAGGAGAATATCATATCTTCGGGCGCTACAGCTGATGAAGAGGATGATGAGGAAATCCCAGAAGAAGAAGATGAAGAGCGATGCCATTTCATTGCATTGGTGGACCAAGTTGCGGTCAAAAAAGCTTTGGCTGACAAGAAGGAACGACCAATCTGGGAAGAAGCGATGTCTAAGGAATTTGGATCTCTTTCATTTCACAACACGGGCATTCTTACGCCTCCGCCGGCGAACGAGAAAATAATCGGCGGCATGTGGCTCTTGTCTCGCAAACGCAACGAGTACAATGAAGTGTACAAGCATAAAGCTCGATGGTTTACGTTCGGGAATCATCAAGAGTATCAAAAACACTACTGGGACACCTACGCGTCGGTGGGCCGAAATGAGTCTTTGAAGATTTTGTTTTCTTTGGCGATCAACAAAAACATGAAGATCTGTCAGTTCGACGTCGAGACAGCTTTTTTGTATGGCGAGATCGATGCTCCTGTGTATGTACGACAAGTAAAAGGATTCGAGGAGCCGGGAAAGGAGAATTGGGTATGGAAGCTCAAGAAATCACTCTACGGCACTAAGCAGGCCCCACGTTGCTGGAAGGCTCATTTGGTAAAAACACTTCGCTCAATTGGCATGTACTCTTTAAATGCTGATGATGCTGTGTTTGCAAATGAAAAGAAAACGTTCTTTCTGCATATGCATGTAGATGACGGTCTACTAGTGGGAGAAACGGATGAACTCGTCAAGTCGTTCCTGACTGATCTCCAGAAGACGTATACACTCAAGATTACCGAGAAACCAACCCAACACCTCGGGTACACACTCAAGTGGCTAAAAAACAGCGAATTGGTACTGCATCACTCAAACATGATACAACAAATAATTGAAGATTTTGGCATGAAGAACTGCAAGATTGTCAAGACGCCGGGACCAACAAATATCCACGAACTCCTTAATAAGCCCGATACTCCGTTTGATGTTACCACGATGCAACGGGTGGTTGGAAGCTTAAATCACATTGCTTTACACACTAGGCCGGATATTCAGTTCATGGTGAATCAACTGGCCAGATACACTTCTAGTCCGACACGCACGCATTGGTCTCTAGTGAAACATCTGCTACGGTATCTACAGGGAACTAAATCGCTTGGACTACACATCCGAAGAACTACTCCGGCAAAATTGGGTGGATCTCACCTAGTCGGCTGGGCGGATGCAGACTACGCTAATATCATACTGTCTAGGAAGTCGATTTCTGGATATTTTGTGGAATTTCTAGGAAACCCGGTGTGCTGGCTCACAAAGAAACAGCCGGTTGTCGCTCAGTCTACCACAGAAGCTGAATTCATTTCAATAAATGTATGTGCAAAACAAATTTGATGGCTGTCAAATCTCATTCTAGAAATGAAGATTGCAATAAAGGCACCGATAATCTTCAATGACAACTCAGGGGCAAATTGTATCAGTCAGGAAGTTCAGCTAAATCCGAATTCAAAGCACATTGAAGTAAGATATCAATACGTACGAGATCAAGTTCAGAAGAAACGCCTAGAAGTAAAGCAAGTCTTGACAAATGAAATGACAGCAGATATTCTCACTAAAGCACTCGGACCAAACAAAATGGATGCGGCCTTGAGTCAACTTCACATGGTGCATGCAAGTGACATTTAGGGGAAGTGTTGGATGAAATGTCCACCACATGTCACATGTTCTAGTAATTTCAAATTCTTGAATTCAAGATCCTACAATTTTCCAAACTCAAGATATCTCAGCGAACTCATCCGGAACCATCAAGATCACCTCTCATCCGACCAACTGAATCCTTCCCGTCGCTAGTCAAGGTAAAGTCATCATCACCGAGCCCCTGTAACTCAACACTCATCCGGCTATATCATTATCAGTGCAACTTGACGAAATTCAGGCAGAATTTGCAAGACACCAGAGGATAATTGATCAGGGGGAGGAGAGGTACTTAATCACTTGATGTTTTTTTCTATCTCATGTTCTCTATCATATTAATGTTTTCACTATTTTTTAGTTTCTACATACTCTCTTTATTCACCGCCATCATCAACAGCCTGTTTAAATAATAAAACACAAGTCAATAGGTAAAATCAACCACCGCTCACACTTTCTTATTGTTTGATATTAACTAGTGTTTTCTGTTAGTTTTACTACTACTGGTTTTTAAGAGTTTGCAATTAAAAAAAACGATCTCTCTGAACTACAGAAGGTGCTTTGGGGACTTAAGGAGCGAGGACTGATGGTCAAACCACGGCTAGGTGGGCCGAAACTGCTGCCCAGCATGAAGGAGCTGCGCTCCGCTGTCAAGGCGGGACTCAAAGTGTTGGAGCTCATGAATGACAGCCAAGGAGATGCAGTTGTGAGGGCGGAACCGGCTCCGCAGGCGCCGGTGACGGTCAAAGAGGTGAGTGACCTGGCGGATACGCTGAAAGAATTGAAGCTGTTCATTCAGAAAGCGGCGCATAAGCAACCAAAGGAACAACAGGCGGTTGTGGCACCAGCAGCCGCTCCCACGGTTCCTCCGACGGACGGTGCTCCGCAGGCTGGCGGGATGCCGCCGTGGAGGCGAGGACCTCCGGTATGTGACTACTGTAAGGAAACTGGCCATATGCGGAATCAGTGCGAGTACTTCAAAACGGATCGGGCTGCGGGAAAAGTTTCCTCGTGGGGGGGCGCTTTCTTTTGGCCGGATTGTACGCCAGTGGATGGACCGGTTCCGAGGGACGTGGTGCGGGCCGGGCAACCTTTGGCGAAAGGAAAAGAGGTGGAAGGGAAAGTGAATATTGGGATGGTCAAGGGCATGGTGTGGAAGCCGCCGGCAGTGGCCAGCAGTGTGAAGTGCGTGCAAACGGGGGAAGTCTTCTTAGGGGAGCGTTTGGAGAAGATGGATTTGGATCCCGTTCCCGCTCCTAGAGCCAGACCGGAGCCGGTCAAGCAGCTTCCGGTAGCTCCGGTGGCGGGGGGCAACAAGAAAAAGGCGGCAGAAGTTGCACGGCGAGCAATGGGTGCGGAAACCACGGTAGCCCTTACCTTGAGGGAGCTGGCGGCAATTTCCCCGGTGATGGCGGATGAGATGATCAGCGTGTTGAAAGAGGCGTCAGGTGAAAGGAAGCCAGCGGCGACGGCTGTCACCACTAACGCGGAAACTGCGGAGGTTAAGTGTGCGGAGTTTGGACACTTGCTGGACTCAATTCCCGTTGTACCATCTACGGCCGTGTCCTGCCCACTGGGATACGTGAGTATGAGGGTAGGAAACGTTACAAAATGGGCTATGATCAACACAGGGTCCATGATCAACATTCTCCCAGCGGATTTGGCGTTGGAGGCTAACTTGGTGCTGCGGAAGACTCACATAAAAATCCGCACGATGGGTGGGTTTACTTGTGAAGTGGACGGGGTAGCGGAGGCGGAGACCGTGGAGGTGGCAAGAGTGGTCAAGAAGTTATTGTTCTTGGTGACTAGGTCTCACGAGATCATCCTTGGTCGACCAGCGCTCTTTGCCTTTAGAGCGCAGCTGCGTTTCTGTCCCGCAAGGCAAGAGGAAGTGATGCGGGTGGAAGGGACTCACGGGAAGCAGTACGAGAGGATCATCTGCCAGCCTCAAAGCGGAGATTGGGTGACGGAGGCGGGCAATGGGGCACTGCATCACTGTGCGGAGCCTCCTGCGGAGGATTTTTAGTTTTTGGCCGAGCTATCCGGGCGGAGGAGGCTTTGACTCAGCCTGGACAGTCGGCATTTAAGAAGCGGGAGGGTATTGGCGAAGGCACGGCGAGGCAGTTCAATACCAAAGTGAGCTTTCCATTGTGTGCATCTCTGAGTGTGGAAGGATCAAAGCACTACCACAGCGCCACTGTGGTGAGCTGTTGCTCTGTGACAGGGACGAGTGACAAGTGGAAAGCGGGAATGGACGAGAGCGGAAAAATTGGTGCGGAAATTGGGAGCTGCGCGGCGGAGGCGAGCAGTGTACAAGTAAGTCCTCCCAAGTATGCACTTCCAAGTCGGCTTTCTACGAAACCCTACCATTGTGCCACGGTCGTGAGCAAAATGAGACGTCCGCGCAGGGGTTTGATTGTAGCCAGGACGATTGGCGGCGACGGTGAAGCAAGAATGGGCCGAGTCAACGGGGGAAGGTATAAACCAATGGCAAACAAGGTGCGGCCGCGGAATGTGGCAATGCCGCAGGAGCTCAACCCACCATTGAGGGAGATCAAGTGGAGCCGGGATGCGTTCAAGACACCTCTGCACCGGGTCCCGCCAAGGTTCGAGCCGACGAAGCAAATTACGGCGGAAAGGATGGCCAGTCTCAACTTTGGGCCACCGGAATGGCTCCACAAGGAGGAGTTCCACTTATTGGCCGAAGCCATCACGTTGGGGGAGAAGGCGTTGTCATTCGGACCGGAAGATCGGGGCTTACTCAAGCGGAGTATTGGGGATCCTTATCAAATACCCACGGTTCCGCATGAGCCATGGCAGATACGGCCCATCCCTATACCAGCGGCAATTCGGGGAGAGATGACGGAGCTGGTGCGGGAACGGTTGCGGACGGGGTTGTATGAGCAATCATGCTCCAGCTACTCTAGTCCGATCTTTGCGGTAATTAAGCAGGACAAGAAGAGTCTGCGGATTGTGCACGACTTGAAACGGCTTAATTCGGTCACTATACGGGACGCTGGGTTGCCGCCACGCATAGAGGAGTTCATTGACACTATGGCGGGGCGGGTTTGCTATGGTCTGGTGGACGTAATGGGCGGGTATGACCAGCGGGAATTGCATACGGAGTCAAGGCCGCTGACGGCGTTTGAGACGCAATTGGGGCGCTTGCAGCTTACTCGGCTTCCACAGGGGGCTACTAATTCAGTGGCGGTGTATCAGGCGCAGATGTCCTGGATCCTTCAGGATGAGTTACCTCATACGGCGCAGATATTTATTGACGATGCGGCCGTGAAAGGACCAAGGAGTGACTACGGCGGAGCGACCTTGGCGGAGAATCCTAATATTTGTTGGTTTATCTGGGAATACGCGGTGGCTCTGGAGCGGGTTTTGTTTTGGATTGAGGAAGCGGGCCTTACGGTTTCAGGAAAGAAGTTTGCGGTTTGTGTACCGGCGCTGGAGGTCCTAGGGCACGAGGTGTCTAAAGACGGACGGCGGGTCGCGGAACCTAAGCGGAACAAGGTACTGGATTGGCCAAAACCACACACGGTGTCTCATATCCTGCAGTTCCTCGGGTTATGTAGTTTTGTGCGCATGTTTATCAAGAGGTTTGCAGAAATTGCGAGTCCAATGCGGAGATTGACACGCAAGAATGCGGAGTGGAACTGGACCCAAGAGTGTGATGAGGCGTTCGCAATGCTGAAGGACATAGTAGGCCAAAAGATCTTGTTAAAGGAACTCGACTACGATAACGGCGGAATTTGTTTGGCAGTGGACTCAAGCGAGTTTGGTGCGGGCGGAGTACTCACCCAGGAAGAGGATGGGAAGGATTGGCCCGTGCTGTATGAATCGGTGACGTTTACAGATGTGGAGTTGCGGTATTCTCAGCCAAAGTTGGAGCTGTGCGGAGTGGCAAAAATCGTGCGGAGATTGCAACACATACTGTGGGGCGTCTATTTCGAATTACTGGTCAATGCGGAGGCGTTGGTGCGGATGATCAACTGTCCATCGTTGCCTAATGCCCCTATGACGCGGTGGGTGGCATTCTTGCAGCTGTTTTCTTTTGAAGTGGTGCACGTGTCGGGCAAGGCGTTCACGTTGCCGGACGCGCTTTCCCGCATTCCCCTGGGTGACGATGAGGATCGATTCGCGTTGGCGGAACAGCTGGACGTGGAGCGGCGGATTCTTGATGCGCGAATGGCAAAGGATGCGGCCGTGAAGGGGGGCGGAGGCTTGCCAGTGACTCAGACGCCGAGGTACAAGTACTTGGTGGTGTTCCTGACGACTCTTCGTTATCCTGCGGGAATTGGGCCAACAGTTCAGCGCTGGATCAAGCGTAAAGCGGCGAACTTCTTTGTGCATGAGGGTCAACTATGGTGTCGGAGCGCACCGGTGCACTTGGTGGTAGTGACGCGGCGCATCAATCAGGAAGCTTTCCTGCGGAGTTTGCACGAGGAGCTGGGTCATCGAGGCGAAGCAGAAACTAGACGGCGAGTGCAGTCGCGGTTTTGGTGGCTGGGTGTTACAAGGAGTGTGCGGCAATGTGTGCGGAGTTGTGAGCAATGCCAGAGGCGTAGTCAGCGTCTGCCTAAAGAGATCGGGAAGCCTACGGAAACGGACACGCTATTCAGTAGGATATCTATGGATGTGGTGCACATTAAGGCAGGGAAATTCAAGTACCTGATTGTAGCGCGAGATGATCTTTCTGGCTGGGTGGAGGGGCGACCTCTGGTTAATCTTACAGCAGTGAAAGTCAAGCAGTTTTTGGAAGAGGACTGGTTTGCGCGGTTCGGGAGTGTGCGACTTATCACGGTGGACAGCGGTGCGGAATTTCGTGGCGGCTTGCAGAAATTGGTGGATTTGTGTGGCGCTAAGTTCGGTAAAGTGACGGAGTACTACCCAGAAGGTGCGGGAATGATTGAGCGTGGCCATCAGCCAATCAAGAGCGCTCTGGTGAAACTGTGTGGCAAGGACGGTAAGAAGTGGCAGCAGTATCTGCCCGCCGTTTTGTTTGCCGATCGGATTTCCACTAAGCGGACAACGGGGTATTCGCCGTACAAAATGTTGTTTGGGTGTCAGCCGGTCTTGCCGGTAGATATAGAGATGTTCACGTATCTGGCGGTAGACTGGGGGAAAGTTAAATTGGCGGACGACTTGCTTTTGGCGCGATTGGAGCAGCTGTTGCAGCGGGATTCAGTTATTGCAAAGGCGGCGACGCGCCTTAAGGGGAGTCGTGCTAAGGCGGTCCGGTATTGGGACCGTTGGTGTTCTCGTCGCTTGCGGGATTCTCTCCGCAAGGGGGAATTGGTTCTCCTTTACAATCGTAGCCTCAAGTCTCAGTGGGGTAAGCTGTTTGCTAACCGATGGAATGGTCCTTATCACATTGTGTCGCAATTTCCTGGTGGAAGTTATGAGCTGGAGGAACTGGACGGGACGGGTCTGAAGCGGCGGGCGGCGGCGACGCATGTCAAGCGGTTTTATGCACGGGGTGCTACGGATTTTGACCAGACCGCGGAATCTGATGATTCTGAGGAGGAGGTTTGGGTCCCTGAGGAAGTCTTGTCTTCAGCGAGCTCAGATGGTGTGGAGGACACGGATGCGGCATCTAGCAACAAGGATTCTGGTTCGGAAGCGGTGTCGGAAGAGGACGGTGCGGATCAGGCACATCCGCCATTGCAACGGAGTCGGCTTTTGCGGACCACTGGGGACAGCGGTAAAAAGGCTGGGGCGGGGAAAGCTGTGGCAGGCAAAAGCCACAAGTGATCATTGGTGAGGGGGTGCGCTATCTGGTCTACAGCCAGGTTACATAGCCACCCCAGAATGTTCATTATCTTATAAGAGTTCAGTTTCAGTTTTGTTATACGTTTCACTGGCTTGTTGTCTATCTGTATTTCTAGGTGCGGGGTACGGGGATTTTTGTGCGGAAAAATCCTTCTGGGGCGGACCAGGTACCTTGCGGAATTTTTCTCTTGTGGATTGCGGAATTTTTCTCTCGTGGATTGCGGAATTTTTCTCTTGTGGATTGCAGAATTTTTTTTTCTTGTGGATTGCGGTTTCTTTCTGGATTGTGTTACGGTAAAAGGGTGGTGGATATATAACAAAAAAAAAAAAAAAAAAGAAGGATAAAAATGGAAAAGGTAGTGCGGGGACTAAAGTGGTTCTCATTCTGGGGCGGTCCAGGCACTTATAAAAATATTTTTTTCGGGATGGCGGACCTTTTTTGCTCACTCTGCCGTGGATTCTCAGTAGTTTTCTCCCTCTAGGTGGAAATTATCTGGGTGCGGAGCTCAGGATGCGCGTGCATTTCGAGCATTGTTTCCGCAGGATAGGACTATATACAAGGGGGGAGACAACAACAGAGAAGGAGAAGAGAAAGCGGAAAAAGGGAAGCTAGGGAAGTCGGGATTCAGAGGAGCGGCGGGTACGCTCCGTACAAATGTGCTCCGCAGGGATAGGAGCGTCATAGTCCGCAGTGGTAGGTTGTGCGGGGTGCGGTTCATTCCGTAGCGCGTCCTCCATGTTCTGTCAAGCTCGGAGAGTACGTTCGTCGGCGGGAACAACAATGGCTAGCTCAAGTCGTTCGACAAGCTGGTTGATGCCGACGAGGAAGAATGTGTACCTACGGCGGCGTTGTGCGGGCGTTATCGCGGAGATGTGAAGCAGGGTGCGGTTCATATCGCGGAAGGCGCCTACGAATTCGAGTACGGCGGCGGCGGGGGACAAGGCTTGCTCCCAGAGGGGGTTGTCGGGGAAGGTTTCGCGAAGGTTGCGGGAGATTTTCGCGAGTTGGCGATTTAGCAACCCAGCTTCGGTGTCTGCAGCAGGCTCGGCAGGCAGCGGTAGATGGATAGGTACCAACGAGGCTCGAGGGCGTGGAGTCGGAGAGTCACGAGACGCGGCTCGAACAGTAGCGGCTGGATGGGCAAGGAGTCGAGGTGCTTTTGTAGTGGTATCGGCCGGCGGAGAAGGCGGGTCCGTGGACTCCAACGTGTGGATCGAGGCGGCGCGGGTGGTTCTGGCTTGCGGGGTCTTGGCGTGCGGAACGGACTGCGGGGAACTGGGCGGTGAGCCGGAAGGGGTATGGGACGGGTCTTCAGGTGCCATCTCGGTGTCCTTTGCTGGGGTGGCTGGAGCGGAAAAAAAATGGTTAGCGGTGACGCGACAAGCAGAAGCGGAAAGATTACCTACCGGTAGCCTGGGGAAACGTGGGCTCTGGAGAAAGGACGATCAGAGTTGGGTCACGTGGACGAGCGGAAAAACGGGCTGCAAGATCTAGAGTTGGCGGACCGGCTGGGCATGGACGCTTAGAGGACCAATTCGTAGAATCCGCCAAGGGGCGCTTTGAACCAGTAGTGGGAGAAGGCCTGGGAGCCAATGAAGGTCCATTGGCAGGGGTTGATGCCGGTTCTTGAGGACGTTTGAGACGCTTGTTGACTAAAGGTCTGTTGGCGCCGTGTTTACGGGCCCACGCCTGGGCTTGTTGGACGTATTCTTTGGCGCTTGAGCAGTCGGCACGATTGGGTGGCGGCGTCATAAGGTCTTCACCGTGTGCGGAGGGCGACTTGGTGCGGGAACTGACCGAGATAACAGACGGGGAACGTTCCGCACGAGAGCTTTGGGATCCAGACGGCGGTGGACGGTTTTGCGATTCGCGGTTTCTGCGGGAGCTGTCGGATTTGGGAGTGAAGGCGGAGCAGCGGCGTTTCAAATCTCTACAGTTGTTACACGCACGACCAGCGCGGGAGTAGACGCAGGGTAGTCCAAGTCGAGTGCAGTGATCGCAAGCTACCATACTGAACGGGAGGAGATGTGTGGGAAAGGAGTATGATGTTGTATGGGTATGTGTGACGAGTGTGGGAGCGGACGAATGGGTGGGAAGATCCTGGGGGCAGGACTTCAAAACTGGGGCGGATGTGGTGATTTATATAGGCAAGCGCGGTAGAATGTGTAAAAATCACAACACTGTCACACCTGTGACAGCTCCTCTTCTCACTTCTCTCTTCTTTCCTTCGCTTTCTCTCGCTCTTCTTCATTCCATTCAATTACCCACCTCAATCAACCACCTCAAGATCAATCGACTATCTGTTCAAATCCTCCCTTTCAATCTCGACACTCATACTCCTCAACTATCCTCGCTTCACTCCTCTCTTCTCTTTACTCTTATTTTCTTTTCTATCTTCTTCCTCCGAACTCAAGTCCTTTCTGTCTGGTGAGATCCTGCTTCTCATAAAACACATCTCAAACTCTCAAACTAACAAACTCTACACAGTCTTCTGTCCATTCCTTGTTCTTCCCTCCGAGTCCATCCTTCAAGCCCTGCCTCACCTCACATCTCTGTTGCTCTAAATGTTGGTCTCAAGTTTCTCTACTTTATTTCTTGTTCTACTCTTCTAACTTGTTTCTTTCAAAGTGTGTTGGCTTCACTTAGCAATTCAAATCATCAAAAATATTTCTTTTACGGTTAAAAGCCTTCGACCGACCGTTTTATGACAAGTGAAGCCGGCGCAGGACGACAGCAGGTACCGTCGATCGAGATCATTGATACGACGAGGATGGCAGGTTCGACGAATAGCGATGGCTTCTGGCAAGCAATGCTCAAGACGGCGCTGGAAACAACACCCCAGCTATCGGAAGAAAACTACTCGATCTGGAAAGACAAAATCACGGCGCTGCTAGAGTTACGGGGGGTTCTCACTGCTCTAGACTCTCAACCACCGAACGTCATACCTCTAGCAGACGACGTCAACGCCGAGCTGAAGCTTCTTTTCATATCGAAAATGGACAGTGTGACGCACAATAACATCGTCACGGCAGACAATCGAGGATCCGCAAAGGATCTCTGGAAGGCTATCAAAGATCGCTTCGCGTCCGATGAATCCGCGAATCGCCCGAGAGTTTTCAACAAATTTCTGTATGTCAGATTCAAAGAAGATGCCTTGGAAGCTTTCGTAACGGACATCAAAGTTGCGATTAAGAAACTCGTCGACGTAGGAATCGATCTTCCACAAGACATACTTGCCTATCTTATCCTATTCAAACTACCGGATAACTTGCAACTCCTGAAACGGCAAATCATGCACTCCGATAAAAATCTAACGGTACAATTTGTCTGCAACCACTTGACACAGTTCAATAATGAAAATCGAGCCAAAGTCAAGGAGTCCTCATCATCGACTCAAGCAGCGCTGGTATTGACGAGAATGCAGAGGCCAAATCAAAAAGGGGGACAAGGATCGTCCGGATCGAACAGTTCCAAGAGATGCACTCCTGGCTATCACAATCCCAAGCAAGACGCGAATCACACGGCGGACTCTTGCTGGCACCTGCACTCCGAAAAAGCTCCAGAATGGTGGCGAGACGCTCAAGCAAAATGGCAAGCGAGCAAAAATGGCGACAACGTAAATTACTATCTGTCATTGGTTACGCTATGGACCGAAATCGGCAACCCCAAATTCAAGATTGTGTTGGACAGTGGCGCATCTGCGCATATATTCAACGACACAAAATTCTTCGACAAATTTGAACTTGGCGATCGGGACGTGATCCGAACCGGCAAGGAAGGAGCCACCTTACCAATCAAGGGTATAGGAAGAGTAACCCTACAATGGGGACAATCAACGATTTCCATTGATGGGTGCCTGTACGTTCCCAACATTGTCATCAACTTAGTCAGCGCTGGAGTTCTGCTAGAAAAGGGATGTGAAGTATTGGCGAGGAGAGACAGTTTTACTGTAGCAAAGGACAGAGTCTGTCGCTTCAAAGGCAAGGTCGAGAACAATCTATTTGTTATAGACAATCCGAACGCTGTAGGTGGGACTGTCAAATACTCTGCAAATTTCTCACAGGCAGCGTCTGAATCTCTCAAATCGATTCATGAGAAGTTTGGACACGCCTCGTTACAACGCATCGAACAATTCATTCCTAGCTCAATCTCAAAGACGGAAAGAGACGAATTTGAGTGCAAGGCATGCACTCTTTCCAAAATCACCAAACAATCCTTCAAAAACGAATCAGATTCAACATCCAAAGTCTTCAAAAGGATCCACCTGGACTTGATTGGTCCTATAACTCCGGAATCAAAAATAAAGTCTAGATTCATTCTCACTCTAGTCGACAACTTTTCTGGATACCTTGCAGGATTCCCCATCGCAAGAAAGGACGACACAACCGATGTCCTAATCAACATACTCGAATCTGAGAGCAAGAGACGAGGCTACTTCCCCAATCTCATCTGCTCCGATGGAGGAGGAGAATTCATGGGGAACAGGTTAGTCAAATTCCTCGACAAAAATCACATCCAAAGGCTGATATCCGAACCCTACCACCCTGAACACAATGGTAGAGCGGAACAAGCAAATAGAACTATTGTTGAGTCAATGCGGGCAACGTTTCGTGCTTCGGGAATAGCTAAAAGCTTCTGGCAAGAGGTACTCAAATCTTGCTGCCTGATGTTGAATCAGATTCCGCAAAAAGGTCAAACCCAGTCTCCATGGGAACTCGTTCACGGGAAAAGCTTACCGCAAGACTTCCTCAAACCTCTTGGAACCACCGCTGTCGTGCTGAACATGAACCGAGTAAAGGGGAAGAAGTTCAATGTAAAGGGGCAAGAAGGGCTTCTTGTGGGTTTCAACGTTTTACTTCAGTCGTATAGAATCATATGTCAAAATGGCGCTGTTATCGACTCTAAACACGTGCGCTTTCTGAAGGGCCCACAAGAAATTCAAATTGCTTCGGACTGGGAAGAATTTCACCCGGACAAATTGGCTGAAATCTCAGAATCGACCGCGACTCAACGCACTGCAGCGGAAGAACCAGGAAACGACGCTTCAGAGTCGCCGAGTCAGCGGGAGATCGGTCAAGAAGAAGAAAATAGTGACTCTTCAGACTCAGAATCAGACAAACAAGTTACTCGGATTCTAAAGCCCAATCCCGATCAACCGAAAGAGATTGAACCGCAGCACAGAACTCTAAGGGATCGATCAACCATCAAGCCACCTACCAGATTTGGTTTTCATCACTATTATGAACCGAGCACATTCGAATCTGCAATAAGGTGTGCAGACGAGCAATTCTGGAGAGATGCTATCGAAAAAGAAGTAACATCAATTGAAAATCATCTAGTCTGGGACGATCACTTCGATGAACCTCCCAATCCGCTAGACACTACGTGGGTCTTTAAAATCAAAGACAATTGCCACGGCGATCCTCTGAAACATAAGGCCAGACTCTGCGTGCAAGGCTTCAATCAAATCGAAGGTGTAGATCATGGTGAAACATTCGCTCCAACCGGTAAAGTATCAACACTCCGAATGATCCTTCTTTACGCACTTCACCAGAATTTATCAATCACCCAGTTTGACGTTCAAGGGGCCTTTCTACACGCTCCTCTTTCCAAAGATGTCTACATCAAAACGCCGAAAGGTGTCAATCGAAGCGCTCCGTACCTCAAGCTCAAGAAGGCACTGTACGGACTCAAACAGGCTCCAAAGAACTGGTACGAGACACTCGGGTCATGGCTAGAATCTGTCGGGTTCCAGGAGTCAAACTGCGACCCGTGCCTCTATCTGTGCGACGATGGAGTCTCTCAATTGTTTTTTCATGTGGATGACCTAGTCTTGGTGGGACCGGGAAACAATTTCAAGGACAAGTTCGAAAAACGGTTCTCCAACTCATCGTGTCATGAACCCAACACTATCCTAGGCATGAAATTCGAGAGGCTAGACAACAAGATCCTATTGTCACAACCAAAACACATCGAACACGGTCTTGAAGAACTTGGTCTGTCAAACTCCAAACCCTCTACAACACCTCTCACTCCCAATCTCAAACTGAAGGAAGCCTTGGACAAAGATCATGCGCTGTTTAAGAAGGAAAACGTCAACTATTGATCAGCAATTGGTCTCATGAACTACATTGCCGGATACACCCGCCCGGACATCAGCTTCGCAGTCTCGAGTCTTGCTTGCTTCTCAGTTAAACCTGGAATGACTCATTGGCATGAAGTCAAAAAGGTTTGGCAATACATACGACACACTAGAGACCTGAAACTCACCCTAGAAATCCGCAAACCAAATGAGCTTCTTGAAATCTACAGCGACGCTTCATGGGGGGACGATCCGGTCTTCAGAACATCTCAATCTGGATACCTCTGCTACCTATTTGGAGCTCTGGTCTCCTGGAATAGCAGTCGACAACACAACATAACATATTCATCCACAGAGGCCGAACTGAATCCTTTAGTAGACTCCTTTCACGAAGGAACTTGGTTGAAGGCCTTACTTTCTGACATTTGGGATCTTCAAGTAGACGCAGCAACACACTACATTGACAACAGAGAACTCAACGAACGGCTTATGATGAACGATCAAGATTTCAAAGAAAAATTTACAACATCTCATTACATCGACAACAAGGGTCTCGACGACAAGTTGAAGAAATTCGGTTCTAATCCTAAGACCCGACACATTGACCTCAAAACTAAAGGCATTCGACAGGAACTGAAACATAAAAACATCAAGATCGTCCTCATCCGCACCTTCGACATGTTGGCGGATGCCCTGACAAAGGCTGCCACTAAATCTTCAGTCTTAAATCTCACAAAGACCGTCGACCCGCATTTCTCGGCCTGATCTCTCCAGCCACGGGGAGTGTAAAAATCACAACACTGTCACACCTGTGACAGCTCCTCTTCTCACTTCTCTCTTCTTTCCTTCGCTTTCTCTCGCTCTTCTTCATTCCATTCAATTACCCACCTCAATCAACCACCTCAAGATCAATCGACTATCTGTTCAAATCCTCCCTTTCAATCTCGACACTCATACTCCTCAACTATCCTCGCTTCACTCCTCTCTTCTCTTTACTCTTATTTTCTATTCTATCTTCTTCCTCCGAACTCAAGTCCTTTCTGTCTGGTGAGATCCTGCTTCTCATAAAACACATCTCAAACTCTCAAACTAACAAACTCTACACAGTCTTCTGTCCATTCCTTGTTCTTCCCTCCGAGTCCATCCTTCAAGCCCTGCCTCACCTCACATCTCTGTTGCTCTAAATGTTGGTCTCAAGTTTCTCTACTTTATTTCTTGTTCTACTCTTCTAACTTGTTTCTTTCAAAGTGTGTCGGCTTCACTTAGCAATTCAAATCATCAAAAATATTTCTTTTGGAATGTCCACGCGGGGATAGCGCGGGCAGGGAATGCACAAAGCCTCTCAGGCAGAGTGCATTCCGGTGACATAAGCACTGAGGATGAGGTCAGGAAAGCTTACGGAAAGTCACGCGCGGATTGGAATGCACGGATTGCGGATTTTGGATCGGAGCAGAAAAGACAGGGCTGGACTGCGGCGGGACTACACACGTGGACTGGTAGCAGCGGCGCGTCAGCGGGTGAGCCATGACAGCCAGAGCGGGTTCCACCAGCAGGTGGAACCGGGGTGAAGGCGGTGGTGAGAGAACGACTGACGGGGGCTAGACAGAGGACGGTGGGAGGACAAGCGTCGGAGAGCAGCGGAATCTGGGAGAGTGACGAGCGGGATAGCAGGCGGAGCTGGAGGACTAGTGCCGGAAAGTGTCAGGTGTGCGGGATTGGGTGGGAATGGTGACATGCATGGAGGGAAGGACGGGGGGTGGCTCAGGGTTTTCTCCTCTCTTTTCATCATCCTATTATCTTTATCCTATCAAATTATTACGGATTTCACTCATCATTGTACTTACAACTACGGACGTACAAGAGTTATTCGGAGATTATCTGTGTTCTTATTCTTATTGGAGAGTTACTGCGGATTCTTGCGCTTACGAAGTGCGGAGCTTTATTCACTTGCAGATTATTACGCTATAGATCAGGCTCAGTAGAGGAGCGCTGAAGGCTAGCGGAAAGTAGCAGTGCAGAGCCGAGTTACCAACAATCACACAGCCCGGACATCAATATTCTTGAAGAAGGCGGTCAGCGGACATTCTTCACCAGCCAACCAGCTTTCTTTCTCACAACGGCCAAAACCTAAATGCATGCGACTGCCATGTATACCTTGCAACTTAACGCAATTCCACTTTGGAATATCTAGATTTCCTAGCCGTCTGCTTAAGCCTCACTTCAAAATATTTGGTCTCTTGTTCTGTTTTGTATCTTTGGGACCAGTCATATCCAACACGTGATGATGTTGACTTACCCTATTGTGATATTGCTACTAACAGTAGTTGATTTTGCTGCTTCTTGCGCAACAGATAAGATGCTTGTCTGTTTTTCACACAATGACTACAATAACCCAGACACAAAAGTGGTCAATGTTCCAGGTATGTGTTCCCACACATGCTAATTACCTGGAACCTGTATGTATTGTTTCTTCAACCTTAAGCCCAGTTGCCACCACCAGAAGGCTGTAAAAACAACAAGATTTACAACATTCCAAGCTACAATGACAATCTTCCTTGGCGTGGATGATGCTGTGAAACTACTGAGGTGCAAAAGCTAGTTAACGTGAGTACATACAATGGTGATTTTTTTTGTTCAACTATTGGTGGGTGGGACTGAGCAAATGCTTTTGCTTGTTAAATTTATAAATCAGCCTCAATATGACGCTGGACAGAAATTTAATATCCCTAAGACAATCCTGGTCAACAGAAAATCATTCGACAACCCAGACACAAGCAAAGATTCAATTTGTTCCTGAAATTGTTGATTGCAGATTTACAGGCAAGACTGATGCTTATGTGTGGAAAATGTATATAATGTGAATATTCAATCATTGATTTGGATATTGGGCTAACTCAACCAGCCCAAGTTTTGTTTTGTGTCATAATTCCACCGTTAACTGAGTTCTATTGTTTCTCAGGATTCATTCTCTTTGATTGTATATCTCATTTCACTTTCATATCACAATGATGTTGCTTGTTTTCTTCTTGTATTGAGCAGACCTTAAGAGTTCTCTTGTTGTTTTATTTTCAGAAATCAAATTGTTCCCATAACTTCTTGTACTGGTCTTGATTAGCTGAGTCCAACAGTGAGCCAGCTTCCCTATCATTAGCAATAGTATAGCGCAATTTAGTGCCTTAACACAAACGGGATTCTCCAGTTGGAGAATGTGCAGGCGGATTCGGGGCGGGTACCCGGCACCGGTTGGCGGGTACCGCCCGCGCCCGCCTCGCACCCGCCGGAGCCGGTGGTGCTGGGTGCCCGTTTTATTTTCTAAAAAGCACTGCGGTAGAGCAAGCTGCAGAGCTTTTTCTCCACTCGGATTGTTATTTTCTGTAACTTCAGTGGCGTCCGTAGGCTTGTCTGCCAATGCAGCTTTGCTTGCTGAAGACGGCCCTACCCACCGACGCCAGCCCTGCTTACCGACGCTCGCCTTGCGCAGCATATACCGAAGCCAGCATTGCGTACCAAAGTTGGCCCTGCGGCCCCTGCTTACCGAGTCCGGGCTTGCTTATCGACGCCTTGGTCACCGACGCCGGCCTTGCTGACTGACGCCTTGTCTACCTACGCCGGCCCTGCTGATTGCATCGGGCCAAACTACCTCGAAACAAGCAGCATCAATGTTGTCATGCCTCCAAGATTTCACAGCGAGGTTTTATCCTTGTCATGTCTTCACATCAGAGGCGTTGATATCTAGTTGATTGTCGGGCTGCTTAGCAGCGGGTAGCCTTAGCACCTAAGACAAAGGAGTGTTGCATATCGGACTTCCAACCGGCGCCGGCTGTCAGGTACGCCTATTACAACGCTTCAAAATATTAGCGTTACTCGTTCCTCCCGCCAGCGTCCAACGACGCAGCCGCCTGAGGGTTTTGTATAAAAACTCCCTGATTGTCTGTCGAGTTGAAAGAACCACCCTCACCCACCAGCCATCCATAACTCAATCCCCAAATATCTAGATTTACTAGCCGGCTTCTTAAGCTACGCTCCAAAACACTTCGTCTCTTGTTCTGTGGTCTATCTTCCATGTTACTCATATCAACCACGCATGATGATGTTAAATTTCTCAATTGTGCTCTTGTTACTCACAACAGCCTTGGTCGATGCTGCTAAGACTGGGGAGGGCTGCCCAAAGGATAGACTACCTGTCTGCTTCAAGCCCATTGACTACAAGAACCAAGACCCAAAAGTAACAAATCTTCCAGGTATGTACTCCCTAATCTCATTGATTCCTGCCTATTCCCAGCATGTATGCTAACCTGCAACCTGTATGTATTGTTTATTCAATCTTGAAGGCCAGTTCCCACCTAAAACGGGAGGCTGCCTCACAAATAGTCCAGGTAGCGATAATCCAGATGTCAATGATGCTGCTTTTTGGGGCACTCGATGCTGTCTACGAAAAGTGTTGAAAGATAATAACATAGTTAAGGTGAGTTTGGACAGCAGTGAAAAAACTTCTATTTAACTGATGGTGGGGTGTGACTAACCAAAAGCTTTCCATTATCACATGATTGACAAATCAGGAACCATTTGATGCTGGAAAGGCATTCACTATTCCCAAGAAAATGCTGGTCAATGGTCCAATTGATAAACCAAACCAAGCCGCAGATGCAGTTTGTAATTGAAATTGTTGGTTGCAGATTTACAGGCAAGACTGAAGCTCATGTGTGGCAAATGTATATAGCTGTCTGAATATTCAATCATCACTTTGAATCTCAAGCCAACTCCACCAACCCAAGTTCTGTGATGTATGTAGAAGACCTGATTTCTATTTTGTATTCATTGTGTTTCATTGGATGACTTCCTGTCGTCATTTAGAGAGCTCTAGATGCCCCTCTAAATCTCAAATTAAGACACCTATCAAAAAATCAACCAGTGCACATGAAATCAATAAACTGTAGGGTTGGGAAAACACTTCTCTTTTTGTCAAAAATTGAGAATTTGGGTGTGTAAATTGAGATCTGGGAGGCTCCCAGACTCGACGGGATGTCCTCCATTGTTCACTTCATTTCACTTTGATATCACAATTCTGTTTCTTTGTTGTATATCCAGAGTTTCCTGATTGTAAATATTTGCAGAGAAAAAATTCATCGTGTCACTTCTGGTACTGGTCTTGACTGGCCCAGTCCAACGGCGGGTCCGCTAAGCTTTTAGTAGAAATAGCGGAGTGTATGTATTGCAGCTTCGCGCCGCGTTGTCGTCGAAAACCCAATGACAAAGATGATGGTGGGAGGTGCAGTAAGCCTGGAGTGCACGGTCTGAATATTGCAGATGGCCAGCCTCCATTCTGCTGCTTGTCCCAGTAGGATGCCTGATGGTTTGTTGTAGTAGTAGCAATAGCTGCACGATGGATCGACTCCACTACCCCTTATGGTAATGTATTCAGCATCACCGTTGAATATAAGGGGAAGTATTTAGCTGAAGACGCAGCTGTGAGTTTTGTTGGTTTGCTGTTTTCGCTCGAGGGTTGTGAATCTTCCGACTGTTTAAATATGTGGGATTTGTCCTTCCGCTTGGCCAGCTGATCATGTGCTCACATCCAGCATAAGTTGGCGGCGGTTGAACTGTCGATCGAATCCAGAATCCAGATTGGGTGCTTATGTAAGGCTGGCTTATGTGATCATGCAATCTGTGTTTACAAACCCAATCGGCCATCCTCGGCCATCCGAGCACAGCGCATCTGCTACACTAACCGTCCGACGGTTGGATATCGAACTCCGCCTCCGAGAAGACGACCAGTAAGCCATTGTATGCACGCCGGTCATGAGCAGCACCATCCGCCGAATCGCCAAGCCGAACCCAGGAGGCCAAAACCAGGCCAACCCCGCCCAGGCCCAGCCCCCGGTCAACACCAGCATGGCCAACCCGGCCTCGCTGCCTGACTTCGTCAGTACTGCTGCTGCCCATGCCCCCCTCCCTCCTGACCGCTTCTCCTCTGAACTTGTCTTTCCCAACACAACCATCTTCCCCCTCCAGCAACTCGGCGAGGTCCTCGGAAGGGGCGCCTTCGGATGCGTCTTCCGAGCCCTGAACTGGTTCACCGGCGAAACGGTGGCCGTCAAACAGGCGAGTCTTGCAATACCATCATCTGCTAATATAGCCCCGATCTGACTTCTTCTGGAACTGCCGCAGGTTGGGCTCAGTAATATTCCTCGCTCGGAGCTGCCCGAGATCATGGTCTGCAGTGTGCTTTGGTCTCCCAAAAAAGACAAATGAAGTCCTGACGTTTTGCTCGATCTCTAGTCCGAAATCGACCTGTTGAAGAATCTGGATCGTATGCCCTGCAACCCGTCTCCTGTCGTGGACCAATGGCCTGTTGACTCTTCTTTCTGTTTGTAGATCCAAACATTGTCCAATACCGTGGATTCGTCAAAACATCAGACTATCTGTACATCATATTGGAATACTGTGAAAACGGGTCGCTGCACACGATCTGCAAAAAGTTTGGAAAATTCCCAGAATCACTCGTGGCTGTCTACATCTGTCAGGTGCTCGAAGGCCTGCTTTATCTGCACGAACAGGGTGTGATCCACCGGGACATCAAAGGCTCCAACATCCTCGCCACCAAGGAAGGAGGGGTCAAGCTTGCCGACTTCGGCGTGGCCACCCGCACCGGTGGCCTATCCGACAACGCCGTCGTCGGCTCGCCCTACTGGATGGCCCCCGAAGTCGTCGACCAATCCGGCGCCACGACGGCCTCCGACATCTGGTCGGTGGGCTGCGTGGTGATTGAGCTTCTCGAAGGTAAACCGCCCTACTATTTCTTGGACCCCATGCCGGCCTTGTTCAGGATCGTGAATGACGACTGTCCTCCTTTGCCTGAATCCGCCTCACCCATCGCAAGAGATTTCCTCCTTCAATGCTTCCAGAAAGACCAAAATCTCAGGATCAGTGCTAAGAAATTACTCAAACATCCCTGGATGCTCTCCGCCAAGAAACGTCTCGAACAGAAGGAACGCGAGCAGGCACTCGCCCAGGGGCGTAGGACTCCCGCCGGGCAACACTACAACCAAAACGGGCGCGGAACTTCATCTCGTGAGAATCCATCCCCGGACACCAACAACAACACATCCAAGACGGGCTACGACGAGACCGTCCAACGTGTCCAAGACTGGAATAAAGCATTAGAAAGTCCCTCGGCGATCCACCCCAAGCCCCCGTACGAGCCTGTCCATTCACCCCTTCAAGGCCTTGCCCATCTCACCGCGACCTCTCCGAACCACATCCCCTCCGTCATCCATCACCGTCCGAATAATAATGAAGATCTACGTCCGAAGACTGTCAACCGGACGCTCTTCACCAACGTGGGCTCGATCGGGCCCTCCAAAGTCGGTCCGGCGGCGTTAAGCCAGTACCAAGACGAGGCGATGTCGCTGAAAAACTCGACGATCCGTGGGCTGGCGGGGGTCACTCATGTGAGTCGGCCCGCGGCCGGCTCTGCGCTCCCGCTGTCCTCCAGTGCACTCCCCCTGGCGGTCATCAGCACCACCCCGCCCGCCCGCAAACTGGCGGAGATGGGCATCGAGAGCCCGCAGGGAGACAACTGGGACGACGACTTCGAGGGCGGGATCTCGACGTCGAAGATCGCGGCCTTGGATGAGGCCCATGCTAATAGCGGCTCGTCTGAGAGCGAAGAGGACGACGACGAGGACGACAGTGACGAGTCCTCGCAGACCCGCCGGATGACGACCAGGGAGGATAACTCCGCGACTATCAAGCCTGGCGGGCCTGGGATCAAGTCCTCCTCTACCAGTCTCTCGAAATCGCTCCCTCAAACTTCCCCTGCACTCGGCCCCATCGTCGAGGATTATTCGGACCTGGTGGCCGACGATCAGCGCGACCCTTTCGAGGGCAAAGTCGCCAGCCTCAAGGTCCATTCCCCGCCTCTTGTCCCATCCGAACCGACTGGAACTGACCATCCATTCCTCATACAGGTACTCAACCAACACCAGAAGATCCTGCACCCGAAGGACATCAGTCTGCCTGCTTCAGTGACGGGAGTTGATGTGGTGCCTGGCCTGAAGACGCGCCTCTCGAGCATCGCTGCAGCCCGGTCGGATTCGTCGTCGTCGAGCTCGCAACGCGCAGAGTCCCCCGCGCCCTCCTTCACTCGCTCTCAAGGCGCGTCTTCCTCCGGAATGGCCCGAGCCCAGTCCACCGACGCCACTCTCAACCGGTTCTCCGAACAGGCAGGCGAGGACTACGAGGACCTCTTCGGCAAGCCCCAGCCACACCAGACCGACGACCGTCCATTCCCATCCTCAGAGACGTTGAAGCTGCAAACCCGACTGTCCAACATGTCCAGCAAATCCTGGGTAAGCCCTTCCCCCCCCCCCCCCCCCCCCCCCCCGTATTTCCTTTTAACGATTGGAGTGCTGAGGTTTGTGTGTGAGAGATAGTTGGGAGACGAGGACAGTGACGAGGTGGACCCGTTCGCAGAGGTCGACGAGGACAATCTTACGGAAGAAGCCACCTTGGAGGCCAACATTGCCCGCGATAGGTTGGCTAGACTGTCGACTTTGGTCACCGAGATCGTCGACCAAATGACGCCGGACATCGACGAGATCTCGCTCAAGGACGGATGCATGCAACTGGTCAGCCTCCCCTCAACCCTTACGTTCACGCGAAATGCTGATTTTTTGGGGGGGATGGGGATGTGGGGATCGATAGATTGGGCTGTTCGAAGACACTCCCGAGATCCGCACTCATTTCGTCCGCTCTCATGGCATGCTCGCCGTCATCGAACTCTTGCAACAGTTCCAGAGATCACGGGACCTCGTTAGCCTGTTGCTGCGCACTATCAACCTGGTGGGTCCCTTGTTCAATATCTCTGGATATATGCGCAGGAAATGTTGATCGGATTCGCGTGTAGATCATCAACGACGATCCGGAGTCCTTGGAAAAGATCTGCGTCAGTCCTTCTTTCATATTCTCCCATATCGACGTGTCTCCAAAGTGCTAATTACTGGCGTTCGGGGGCTGGAGGAAATAGTATAACGGCGGATGTCCGGTGGTGATGGGCTTTGCGTCGAATAAATACGCGCGCGAGATCCGACTGGAGGCGGCGTTGTTCATAGGCTCCATGTGTCAGACGTCGCTACTCACTGTCTGCCGCATCGCTTTGCCTTCCTTCCTTTTCTAGCTCGCGCACGCAAACACCCGGACCCTTTTGACTGACTTTTGCGTGCTCTTTCTTTTGGTTGGGTTATCCAGTTGCAGATGTTTATCAGCTGTAGAGGTCTGAAAGTGTTAGTGGAAATGATGGACGAGAATTACGATGAGCAGAAGGACCTGGTATGGATGGCGGTGGACGGGATCTGTCGGGTGTTTGAACTACAGGTGAGTTGTGTGGTGCGCTTGACCGGTGCAGGTGCTGTCCTTGACGCCGTTGTGTGCATCGTGTGTTTTGGGCTTGTGTAGGGACCGACGCCGCGAAACGATTTTTGCCGGATGTTTGCGCACGAGGGGTTGCTCGAACCCCTCTCGGAAGCCCTCCTTCATGTCTCTCATGACGACGACGACCTCGCTGAAAACGCCAAAGGCCGGATCGTTCATATCTTCCTCCTATTCTCTCAGGCCGACATGAAAGTCAAAGAAATCATGCTCACACGTGCAATCATCCTACGTACGGCTTTCCCTTTTTTTTAAAAAAAAAAGAGAGAGATGGAGAGGTAATGATGGGTAGATTGTTTGCAGGTCTGATTCGCTCCCTATCTATCTTGGAGAACGAGCTTTTGGCGACGATGCTCAAAACGCTGAAGAACTTGACAATGCTTCCGGTCGGCTTGCAAGTCCTGCAGAACGCGAATGCGATCGAGACTCTGACGAAGGTGTTGAAGGAGCAGATCGAGCGCGATCCGGACACGCCGTTGACGACAGTGAGTGTCCGGCTCCTTCTCCCGCCCGCAGATTTGTTTTATTTCTGGGTATGTATCTCTGAATTTGCGGGGGCATTCTAATTACGAACAGGAAATCGCGAACCATGTGGTGAATGCGTTGTACAATTTATGTCGACTGAGCAAGCCTCGTCAAGAAGAAGCGGCGCTTGCAGGCGCGATCCCAATCCTCCAACGCGTCGTCAAGAGCAGCTCGCCCCTCAAACAGTTCGCCCTACCCATCCTGTGCGACTTTGCACACACGAGCAAGACCTGTCGGAAGTTGCTGTGGCAGAAGGATGGCTTCGCGTTCTACCTCGGCTTGTTGAGGGATCCGTTCTGGGGCATCACCGCGCTGGAATCCATCTTGGCTTGGTCAGTATTTTCTGTTCGGGGCGAGCACATCAAACGTGTTCGTGCAGTATTCTCAACGTTTTTTCTTTCAGGCTTTCGGACGAAACTGCCCGTGTCGAAGACGCGTTGACTGAGCCGTCTTCTATCGAGGCGCTTCTGCGGATGTTCACCAAAGCCAAGGCCACGACGTTCGAGAACCTGCTCGATCCCCTCTTAAAAGTAAGCTGCAAAGTATGAGAACCAAACAGTTATTTCACGACAGCTCATTCTTTCTTTTTTCCTAGCTGTTCCGGATCTCGCCCGCGGTTGGGACGTCATTAATCAGCCAACCGGCGTTTGCACGCCGATTAGTAGACCGATTACTGGGCCACAATAAGGCGGTGGTCCGATTGAACTTGCTACGACTGACGAAAGCGGTATTCGAGACGGCGGAGGAAAAGACGACGGTTGTTCGGATGAGTGGACTGGCGGCGGCGATCACGAAGATGGCCGATTCGGAGTCGGCGATCCTTGTGCGTGAGCTTGCCAAGGAACTGAACCGGGAGTTCTGCACGCTCGAGAAGAGCCCGTCGAGTGTCGCCAAGGGGGGCAAGAAGCCCGGCCGGCCGGCCCACCTTCCCGCCGGTGCCCTTCCCCGCTCGTCCGCTTCCACGTCTCTCGGCCTGCCGCCTAACGACGACTATCTCAGTCTGCCTCACCATACCAGAAAACCCGGGCCCATCAGCGAGCCATCTGGGACCCGCCTGTCCACCGCGCGCTCGTTGTCCAGAGACACCCTCAACCAAATGGCCCGCTCCTCCTCATCCTCCTCCTCGGCCTCCTCCCCTGCAGACCAACAGCCGCCCACCGCCGGCCTCGCTGCGAGCTTCTCTTCGAATTCCGGCTTGCACGCTGTTGGCGCAGCCTCTCAGAATGCCCACAACAACGGGCCGAGGCCCTCCCCCGCCGAGCGCGGGCTCGTCTCGAGGCCGTCGTTCTTGCTTAACTCGCGTCGCTCGTCAAACACCCCGCCCCCTCCACACCATCCCTCGTGATTCACTCTATTCCTCGTGATTCTCTCTATTCTCTCTTCACTTCCACTTCCTTTTCCTTTCGTCTTCTTTGGATGTATCTCCCTCACTCTCGTCCCTATTTATCGATCTTTAATTTATTTTGTAGTACACCATCAGCTTCATCACCCTTTCCATAAAATGTGCTCACAGGTCGTGTGGATATATATATATGTATAGACGCTCTTTTTTATTTTGCGCGTTCCTGTGCTTCGTTCTCTTATGACTTATACACGCCCTTCTCTCTTGCTGCTTCTCTGTGTCCTTTGTACCATCACAAGAAAGAAGAAAAAAATAATCTAATTCTCGTGTCTTCATTTATGGTCTTTTAACAAGCAAGCAGTGGGAGCACTATGTCTCAAGCAATACTAGAGTTTCGTCTGGCAAGGCATTGTAATCGTCAGCTTTGTAAAACGGTGTGTGGGGCGCAGGGTGCCCTTGACGGGGGTGTGCAGCCTGCTTTTGTCATCAGGCTTGGTCCTTTGAGTTTCGATTCGCCAGCTGGTGCGCCAGTGTGTGCGATGACTTTGGCCTGGGCTCATCTGAGCGGGGGCTGTGAGGACTGCTGGGGGTTATGAAACTACCCAAGCCTGAAACAAGAATACCCAAAAAGAAGCGAGCATGCGACTTGTTGTAAGTTCGAAAAAGAAGCAGAAGCTGCTAAGAATCTTCTCCTACTGTTTCAAGTTCGAGTCGGAACACCCTCCCACAGTTTTCTTCCGATACATAGTTCTGGACACCCAGCAACGTGTATGTAGGCACGTATCAGGATATGGAGCCTGATGGACCATATATCCAGCTTCCATCAATGAACCTAGCCCGACCGGTCAAGATTTCCTCGCCATCAAAACTCACGATCAGCCGCGTCAGTCCTCTAAACTTTCTTCACAAGCTTGCAGTTCGGGAGTGCTGATCGGTTGCCAATTTCCTTTCTTTTTTGTTATAGGTTTCCTGTCCATCGCGCACTTCATCTCTCTCGCTGTCTGGTTGACTCGACCGCCCCCCTGGTTGCAGGTACGGCCAATCATACTTTCTTTTCCGTTTTGTGATCAATCAATCTGACTTGCATTCTTCTTATTCCTGAAATAGTTTCCCAATAGGTGAATAGTGTGTGCTGGTGGAAACTTCTTGTCGGGTGCAACGTAAAATCCTACATCTTAACACTACTCACACAATCTGAAACCCTGGCAGAACTTACGCATTCGAAGAATAAAAATCCCTTGAATTGTTGCGATGGCTGCGTGGTTATTATGGCTATTAGTTAAGCGCTCTTCATTCCATCATGAAATATTGGGATTATAATCTTTGAATTCTACCACTCATAATTGAATTTCTAGCTTGTTGGGTACAGCTTACAAATGGAGCATGCAGGAGGATTTACACGTAATTCAGGCATTGGACCCGCTATAGAGCTCTCTAGCCACTCCGGCACAGCTGACAACTACCCAGGTCACATCATCGTGGATATACCTCGAGAATTCCTCGATAATGTGAGTGCTTTTTGTTGACAAGATCGAGCCTTAAACTTCCCGATTCTTGCGAGCTGAATTTTATTTTTTATCGAATTGAGGAGGGCAGCAGCCCGAGGTATCTTTGGGCAGGCAATCTCCCCAAAGTTCCATCCACGCACCCACTGCTTCCGCATGCACTAGTGGTGGAGTGGTACACATTACCATCGGCCCTGATGACGAATGTGGGATTTGCCTCGAACCACTCCTCAAAATAATAGAGGACCACAAACCGGAACCACAGGCCAAAAAACTAGAAGAGGCCAAGGAACCGGAGACAAAAAATCTAGAATTAGAGGCCAAAAAACCGGAGGTCGAAGAACCAGGCGCCAAAGCCAAAATATCAGATGCCCAAATACTAGAGGCCAAAAACCCAGAGGCCGAAGAACAAGAGATAATTACAACACTTGAAGTATGCCGGCATTCATTTTGTACCAAATGCATTAATGAATGGTTCCTAAAAGAGACTAGCTGTCCAGCTTGCCGAAAAATTGATCCTCACGCAACAGCATCCAGACCTCCAGAATCAGTTGCTCGGCTTGCTCCAGGGTCAGTTGTGCGAACCCAAATCCGACCACTTCCGCCAACACCAGCACCAACCAGAAGGGACTATTGTAAATTGGCTGCCTTTATCATGATTGTTTACACCGGCATAGCGTTGGGGATTCTTAAAGGGTAAGTTGTTTAGTAATATTTTCATGCCTCATGTCATCTTAAATGAAATTTTGACTTGACATGCTTCTGGTGCACCTGTTTCAACCCCAGTTACCATGCTTACTAATTATAGCAAGGAACAGGAAACTTCAGTAGCTGTAACTCTTTCCCACCTCCTCCCCAGCCACAATTTTTTGACATGGAAATCTATTTGCATCCAATTCTTCAGCCAGTTCAAGTGTTGTAGGGGTATTTGATTGCAGCAATGGCCAAAAAACATCATTTCCATCAAATAACCCCAGATGTTTCCACCAAAATTTTTGGATGATCTGGAAGCAAACTTCAAAGGTTTTCCACAGTTGATGCACATAAAACTTGAAGGAAATTTTAATCAATTCAGCTTGGATGTTGACAACCCTGGTTGTACTGAAAATTTCAAATATTTTTTGGACTATATTTCAATCTAATTTGGTGTGGATTTTGGAGTTGTTTTCAAAAGCTTGCCCAAATATACCCCTCCCAAGTTTTTTCAAAGTGAATCCTTAAAAGTTTGTCTAGTGTGCTGCATCTGCCTGCCCCGCTTCTTCAAAAACGCCCCAAAATTCAACTGCATCTAAGCTGTCATGGGTTTTTCTCAATGCTACATTCATCACATTGTGCTGTTGCACCATTGGGCACTAGCAAAAGACCCAGGAAAGGGGTATGAGGTACTCAGAGGGTAATTACACAAAAACAGAACTGTACAGAGGCCTAGAAATTTGATGTAACCCACAGAGGGAGGGGCTTGACAAGTTAGGTTAAGATCACCAGCAATGGTGCAACAAATATTATACATGTATTTGTATATGGCATGTATTGTACTGTTTTGTATAGCATATGCAGTGTATTTGTATTGTATTTTTTATCCAACACAATACAATGTATTGCCCTCCCCAAATGTAATATTTTGTGGATTGGCACAGTCAATACATTTTTTTTGAAATGTATTGTAGTGTATTGGGTGACCAATGCCATACAAATACGCCAAGACATTTTGTATTCAAAAATAAATACAATACAATGTATATGCCTATACAATACACATATTGCATTTGTTGCACCATTGTCACCAGGGAAAATTGGAGAGCTCAAGTGTCAGGGCGCGTCTCTAAAGTGACAACGTCCTGAATAGCAAAGAACAAATCGTGAGTTCCTAAATAGGAAAAAACACTCAACTCTACCGCAGTACAGGAGGAGAATGCCGCACCTCCGGTGGAGGGGCTGGTAGAGCTAAGTTGTATCTGAACCTGAGAAGGTTATAGAAAAATTCTAGCTTACCTGGTAGAGCAGCAAGTGGGAAGAAAGAGAAGGGGGGAAGAGCTGGTAATGGCGGAGGCGGAGTTGAAGGAGGAGTCAGAGGCGGGGGAGGCGAGGAAGAAAAGTCTTGAAGATATGAGAAGAAATGAGATGTAACTAGATATAAGCCCCAGTTGTTTTTGTATCAAACAAGGATGACGGGTGAAGTAATCTAAAAATCTAGGGGACCTCCAGTGGGGCGGAGTCCCCAGGTCTTCTATAGCCTAGGAGAATGGCAACTTGTAGACTCTGTTTCCTCACAGTGTTCTTGCTTGAACTCAATACACGCGTGGAACATTTGTGTGGATTTTTCTCACTCGAGCTTGACAATCAGTGAGAGTTACCCAGCCAAGTATGACAAATAATGGCAGGTATTCACACATTGTTGAATCCTCAGCTCAGTTGCGCTTGTGCGCGCACACATCATCTTTGGTGTGTGCTGTTTCTGGGGCGGCATTATGCGCACACAAGTCTTCTGCGGCGTGTGCAGTGTCAGCATTGGCGCTGTCTGGACTAGTGAAGTACTGACATCAAGGCACAAAACACCTCTAAGGGAGATCCTTATGTACATGCCTCCAACATCACACCATTTTCTGCAGTCCAACATGTTGGTTTTCAGCGTGCTGTGGAGCTTCCATAGAGGATGCACCAGGGAAGCTTTGGGGGCACTCCCCAGGGAGTGCCACAGCTGAATTTGGGGTTAGTTTTTGTCTGAACTGGGGCAGAAGTCCTTACAATGTGATGGTGAATTGTTCAATTACTGGGCAAGAACTATAGACCAATCTAATTTGGAGTGATATGTAGCTGTTGGACGTGAAATATCATTCAACTCTGTTGAATTCACCTTGAATTCAATTTCATGTCAATACTAACTTAAGTTCTACATTTCAAAATCAGGCAGCGCTTCCACATCCAATTTTTTTTACATTGGGGTGAACTGCCTTCATCAAATATATATCACACCTGAAACACAACTGCCTAGATTGGGATAAAGAAAATGTCAGAAGTGCAAAACATTTTAATATTTGCACAAGAGCAGGAGAACTGTATTTTGGCCGGGTACACAAGGGTGATACAGTTTGTAAATCACTCAGCTGAAAATGCCCCTCTGTTCTAAAAAATGTGTGATTGGTGTGTGATTTGTCATCCTTTTGTACACGCGTACAATAGGGTGACAAATCATATTCCATCAGGGCAGTTACACTAATTTTTTCTTAAATTTTACTCTCATTTACTCGGCAGAAACCTCCCTCTGGTCTGAAAAGCGCCTGATTTGTCACCCTATTGTACGCGCGTACAATAGGGTGACAGATCACAAACTTTTCAGACCAGAGGGGATTTTTTGCCAAGTAAATCAGGGTGACACAGTTTGGAAACAATTCAGCTGGACATGTCCCTCTGGTCTAAAAAGTGTGTGACTTGTCACCCTAGTACAATAGAGTGACAAATCACACACAAGTCACACACTTTCCTGACCAGAGGGACATGTCTAGTTGAATTTTTTCCAAACCGTGTCACCCTCATTTAATTGGCAAAAATTAACATTTGGTCTGGAAAGTCTGTGATTTGTCATCCTATTGTACGCGCGCACAATAGGGGGACAAATCAGACATTTTTCATACCAGAGGGGTATTCCTGCCGAGTAAATGAGGGTAAGATTTAAGAAATATTTAGCTGTAACTGCCATGATTGAATATGATTTGTCACCCTATTGTCCATGTGTACAATAGGGTGACAAATCACAAACCAATCACATTCTGGTGAGGCCACAGCAACGGGTACAGGAGGATGAAATGTTTCCAACACCATTCAGATTGATTTCACCCTTGGGTACAAACAATGTGTGAGTGGTGCTTTAAACTTTAGTTAAACTTTGGTTACAGACACTTTGTGCTCTGCGGTCCAGTTTAGTTACTACTGAGTTACAGAAGAGTTCCAGCTGAGTTATGGATACTTCATATATACTTGTATATTATTTCATGTTTAATTACACATATGATGTAGTAGAAATTGCACCAAGTTATGAAAATAATTCAAGGTAAGGCACTCCCTGGGGAGTGCCCCCCAAGCATCCCTGGTGATGGTAGAATGGAGAAAAGAAATACATCTCATGAGGGGAAAGGAAAACAACTGTGAATTCAGATACCATTTTTCATGTAGGGAATGTGATCTTGAAGAAAATGCAGAGCCAAGTTGAAGATGATATCCTAAAAGATTGTGTAGTGATGGAAAGTTTTTATTCTTATCACCTTTGTATATCAAACTTTATAAACCAAAGGAAATCTTAAGTAAGTCTCCTTAAAACTATGGACAATTGAAATATAAATGTTTGATTTGTGATTCTGTGGGTTTTTCCACCTTTTCCCAAGAGTTGATGCATAGCCTGTAAATCTTGAAAAAACCCATTTTAAGTACAATTTGGATTTTTTACTGGGTCTGGGTTGTCAAGAGGACTTCCATTGACCAAGAGACTCTTAGGGATTTGGAATTTCTCTCCACTTTTAGTGGGGGCCTGAGGTATAAGACGTAATGGTTGAAGTTAGCTTTTGGTTGTTCCTGAAATTAGTTCAGAGATTTTGGTACTGCAGCACCCATATAACTCACATTTATTTTTTGCAACTCAGATGTTTTACAGCATCTTGAATGCCAAAGAGCAACATTATTTCTCTCTGGGAGAGATGGGTGGTTGGTGTAACAGCCTCCTTCTGGTGGTATCTGGGCTTTAAGATTGAAATACCGTCCTAAGTTAGTTTTAAGGGTTGGAATAGATTTTTATATCAGTGATTAGGGACATACCTGGAACATCTGTTATCATGCTGTGTTGGTCAGTATAGCCATCGGCCGAAAAACAAACAAGTTGCTTGTCTGGAGGACATTCATCACCTAAGACGGCTGTGAATGACAATATTGCAATCAAGCAGTACATCAACATCTTCATGTGTAGGTCGGTGAGATATGAACGATGTTTAAGATTTGTGAAATTTTTCACAGAACTAAGATTTATTTCATTATGAGTGAGAGGTCTATCTGTCAGGCACAGAGACTGAGAGAATAATGGGAAACAACAATTACCTAAGAGCAGATAAGAGGCCGACTCTGGTAATGATATGAAAGAAAAGAGTTGAGAGTAAAAAGGGCTGCAGAGCAGCTTGGACCACGTGTTGATGGCTGAAGACAGATGTTTCTGTATGTTGAAATGGTCACTGCGAGTGGCGTCAGTGACTGGGCTTCCTAAGGGTAAGCTTGAGAGGTTTTTCTCTTACAGGGACTCGGTAGGTGTTGCGCTCAACACTAGCCAATCCGAGCTGAGAGATTGCAGGAGCTGCCGATTTCTATGTCCAAGTGACAGCGGTCAGCTTCTGGCAATCCTGACTTGGCACTGCAGCGCAGGACTTACCTCCTCTTGAGGGGCTGGTGATCCTGTCGCTGAGGCTTGAACCGGAACGGTCTGGGTTGGCGTCGGACGCTGGCGTGCTGTATCATAGAGAGTACTCTCATCAGCATTGCTGTCCTAGCTTTGACGATCCCAGCTTACCTACTCACCTTGAGAAGGTTTGGGTTTGCTTGGGTCGCTTGGGCGCTTTGTCTGTTGATGACGTGGCTAGAGGGGAGCAGAGGATTTAGCGTTAGCCTGATCCTACTGCCTGAGAGGAGCGTCATGCATATGCATGCGCCTGGGGGTCGCGCGGACTCACCGATCCCCCTTGCGGGGTTAGGGTTCAGTTCCTTGCGCTTCCTTTGCTCAGGGCCTGGGCCCGAGTCTTGGAGTTGCTCAGGGCCTTGGCCCGAGTCTTGACAAGATTTGCAATGGAGCAAGAGACACAACTGTTTTGGTGAAGCTTAGTAAGTCTAGATATTTGATTGGAAGGTGGCCTGAATTGAGTTGGGAAGGTGAAATATTTGACAGAACTTTGTAGAAGTCGACAGATAACCAGTCAGGTTTGAGATAAAATACACAAAGAGATGTGTCGTGACTCGCTTGATGATGGCAAGAAGACCCAGTGTTATTTAAGGAACACTTGGCGCAACATCACAACCTTGGCAACCGGCACCGGTCGACCAGCTGTTTAACCTGCAATCGGAGGTAGGACAAGAAGCATTTTAACCCCAAACTGTTGAAGGCAGTCTGATCGGAATCGACTGGCAAGGCCGGCGGCGGGAACCAAGGTCGGTCTCGGGAACCAAGGTCTCGGGAACCAAGGTCGGTCTCGGGAACCAAGGTCAGTCTCAGGAACCAAGGTCGGTCTCGGGAACCAAGGCTAGCACTGGAAAGCAAGGCTATGGTCGGGAGACAAGGCCACAGACATAATTCAGCAAGGGGCTTGAATCATCGGCCGTCGGTCCTTCATACGGTGCGGGTGACCTACCCCGCGAACTTGTGGAAGTCCCTATTCTGCGGGGGGGCGGGCAGCCGAACTTAACACAAGTCCATACCTCCGTTGCGGGCCGTGCAGCATTTGGCTGGTCGCGAAGCGACCCCGACCGGAGGGAGGGACTTGCATACTAAAACACCTTTCTGGCGTGAGCCAGATCCAAGGTTTGGCTGGGAGCCACCTTGTTTGCGTCACCACGCCTTTATTACTCTCCAGTTTCTTTCTACGTTGGAGTATGCAATACATCTGCATATTCTTGATTTTTGAGTATTTTTTTTACTACAAGATCTGCATTGCATCAAGGGGAAAAAAATTATTGAAGTTCATGATTTTGAACTTTGCATCTTGACGCTCACATCACAAGGGCCGTGCGCATCCGCACTATAAGGATGTTTATGCTTAAGGAGGACATCGGTCATGAAGCTACCGAGTAGCTCACATCACTCGGCAACTTCTGCAAGTCCGCATACAGCTTGCCCCCATCGCCTCCATCCGATCACTCGATCAAAATAGCCGATCACTTCACTCCTCTCAGCCACCCGGCGATTTACCCAGCCTTCCGAAAAATCACGATGCTCCCGCCCCCCGAGCGGCCTGCCGACCTGAAAACCGAGGCATCAAAAATAAACTACATTTGTGAGGTCATGAACTCACTCGGCCTGACCCCGAAACAATTTTTCCTCGCGTTTGTGCAGCAAGATGAAATCAACATTGTCAGCAGGCGTCGGCTTTGGCCAGATGATGCCTGGAACTCTACGAGGATCCTTCTTGAGGCTATTGGCACGATGATCTGCTTCCAGGGACCTGGCCAAGATAACTGGAGTGATTTCATACTTGGGCAGGTGTGTGTTTGGAAACAAATAAATAGAATGATTTAGCAATTGAACACTGACTTTTTTTTGGCTCATTTTTAGGCCCAGAACATCCTCAAAGTCGACAAGAAGCGCGAAAAATCTCGAGGACTGTATTACAATTTGAAACAGATCGGGGCGGATTTTTTCAGCAAGGAAAACCGAGCTAAACGGGACAAGCAAATGACCACCGAGGAGCACCCTTTTCTCTACAGGCTCCTCAAGTCAAAAATAATGCACCAATCCGCTTTCCAAGACAAAGATTCAGATGGCGAAGACGATGACAAAGACGATACCGACTCTCTCCGGGGCACCTTTGATGAGCCCGTCGAACTGGATGACGATGGCAAGGCTGCTGCCAAGTTGCATCGAGCCCATGTAGTATGCTGACATTTCCTTCTGCGCTTCTTTTAACTTTTTATTAAAATTATCCAGTCGCTTATTGGGATGTTCAATTTTGTATCTATGCAGGTTGCGAAGACGGTGTGCTCAATGATCACATTTGCATCCAATCGGCGCCAAAATGCAATGCAGCTAGAAAATGCAGTCACCTTCGTAGCCTGCGGAATCTCCGATCGAGTCAATAAATATCTGAACTTTATCGGTTTAAGCTCCTCTCGTCAGACAGCTCATTCGGCATTGGGGACACTTGGGAAGAAAGCCAAACAAACAATAAAAAATCGCATGAAACTCGGACCACCGGGATCACCCAACTTCTGCCCCCTGATCTGCATCGACAACCCCGATTTCCAGGAAGCTGTGCACGTGAAATCTGTAGACAACCAAAGCAGTATGTTTCACGGAACCTGGGGGTATCTCCATCATCCCAACCCAAAACTCTTAGCTCGCGTGGATCCGAAAGACTTGACCCTTGAAGCTTACAGGACGGCCATCACAAATTTGGCCAAAGACGACATTTCACCTGCTAAGTTTGTCTTAAATAAGGAGGAAAGCTTGCACCACCGATCAGTCCTGAAGAGTCAAATTGCCAGCGTTTTCATGACTTATATTGCGGAGACCGGCGATCAAACACCACATATTCCACTCAATCCACCACCGATTGAAGTACTCAACGCTCAAAAGCCAGACATCACAATGCTCAAGCTGATGGTCGCGTCCGACAACAGCTCTGAGGGTGTTGGCGAAGTACTTGAAGGCCTTGCGAGACAAAGCGGACTGGCACCTGCAAAATTTGCCTCTAGACTCATGGTCCTTGAAGGTGATTTAGGCACCTGCCTCAACATAAGCAGTTTGCGCGCACAACAAAAACCAAACCGTCTCCCTGAAGAAAGTCTCTCGAATATTTTTGCTCTGCTAGGTGGAGCGCACACTCTCTGGAACGTTGCACAGGCGATAATTTCACTCCATTTTGGGGACAGTTCGGACTCCAAAGACCTTGGATGCTGGCACTTCCTCGAAGCTCTCGGAGTGAAGTCAAATCAAGTAGTAAACAAGAAGGACTTCTCCTTGATGCTCATCCAAATACAGAAGGTACACGAGGCTACGATTGCTTATCTAATCCTGTACGCTTTTCTCCTTCTCTTCCAAGCTGTTACTTGAAGCTAGTATTAACGTGATATATTATCATTATTATATTTCTTTTAGGTCGCATATGGGAAAAAAAACCAAAACTTTTCCCAAGGAAATTTTTTTGATGAGGGCCCAGGATATCATCACGGTCATTGATTCGATTTATGGAAAGTACTTCTCTCCTCAGGCGCTCGCGACTGCAAAGAATCCAAAAGCGCCCTGCCTTGCCAATATGCTACTCCGGCTCCGCGACTTCTCAGGTATCGTTGAATGCAACCGTGCAATGAAAGCTGGCAATATCGGGCGTGTAATGAATGTTTGGAAACAATGGTCCGTAATGGCCATGGGAATCCAAGGACTAAACAACTATGCAATTGACCTACCCCGCATGTATCTACTACTCACGGAGGTACTTCCTCCAGGTCTGCGACTGCTGCTCAAACATTCCCTTCTTATTTCTCCGATGGGTAGAGCCAATCACTTCGTGGCGAAAGATTTTTACTTGGAGAATCAGAACTTCTTCTTGAAGTATTTCTATAATAATACGGGTATGGGTACAAAGATTGATTGGCTTAAAGACAAGTACTCCCTTGCTATTCCAGTGGTCAGTTATTAAATATTTGTTTTTTTATTTCTCTGGTTTATTTACACAATTATATCCTTTCTCAACAGCTGCGTGAACTACTTGACTCGCTTAATGACCAATGCGGACGGAAGCATATCTATCAGTCGCATCAAAACACAATATCAAGGCCATCAATGATTAGCTTTATCAAGTTTGCCAACCAATACGACATCTGCTGTGTCTCACCAAAATTAAACAGAACAAACAAAAAAGAAGTGATCGACATTTACAGTAATGGGTTCAAAGTGATGCAAGCAGATGTTAAAAAAGGAAGCGCAAAAATGAATCAATTACGTCCCGCAACAACCCTCCACCAAGAGAAAATTGACGATACGGAAGAGATTGGAGACAAAGATCAAGTGCGCGATGAAGATGAAGAGGTGGTGGCTTGATTCTGGTTTGTTGTAATTTCTTTGTTCATCATAATTTTTTTGGGTCTGAATGTTCTTGTTGGTACAGTGACCTCTTTCCTTGGCGCAGCGATGAAGCCCTCAGCATCTTCAGTTGGTCCAGGAACAACTTCCACAGTCTTGTCAGTCGGTACCAGTCCTGGTGGCCCAGGAACAGCTGCCGCGGTATCTTCAGTTCTTACCGGTCCGGGTGGTCCAGGAACACCTTGTGCGGTCTCTTCAGCCAGTTCCACTTGCCGTAAAGTATGTTTAAGTCACATTCTCTCCTCGTTAATTCTCTTGTACTCCTCTAATATTACTTGATTGTCAAGCCGCTTTCTTTGCTTCCTTTCTCTCTCCATCTCGGCCTTGGTTGGTGGTTTGATTACTTTTGGGGCTTCCACGTCTGTATTTTTCCTTTTCCAAGGGTTGGTGTTGTTTCCCTCCACGTAATCCCAGTAAGTATTACTTGCGCAATAAACATCTACAATTTTTGTTTGCAAATGCTCCATCTGGCCTATGATCATCTCTCCACCAATAACCCGGGTTATTTTGGTGAGTGGTAGGCTCCTTTTAATTGCCAGGGCAAATGCTCTGGCTTGTTGAATTTCAAACATCTGTTCGACGTGGACTTCTGTGGTATCTACATCAAACATATCCTCAAAGAGTCGGCCAAATTCCTCAACAAGTTGATTGGCAAGTCCTTCCAGGACCGGAGCGAGTGGGGTTTTTGTCGAGCCGAGCCGGTAAGTTGGCCGTTGTGATGCTCTCACGTAAGTTGTATTCAGAGGATTGTTGGGTAAGTCTTCCCCTGTTTCCATGTACTGATCAAAGTTCGATGTTCTGAATTTCCTGTAGTTATCCAACAAACTGGATACTTTTGTTGGCTCGCAGTTAGAACATTGAAACGTGGGGAACTCCATCTGCCCTTGGCGGGCACGTTCTTGGATGACATTGGGATCATCAAGGGATAATGGTATATATCCAACCCTGGAAAAAGCAGCAACATCATCACACCAGGGAGGGATTGGTTGCACTCTCTAGAGAGTGCCAGACCGTAATTTCTCCCTGGAAGTCTGCCAGATGTGAACCATTCCCTCATGTGTAACTTTATTGTGGTTCAGCTGTATGGTTATACTGAACTCATACTGAGTTATTCCATATCCAATCTTGTGTGTTCCAGTGAGTTAAACTCAAATATTGGTTTTCTCAAATCAATTGCTCATTCTGGCACCCACAGGGATCCTCCACTGGCCAGTGTGTACTGGAAATCAAGTGGATACACCCTCCAATTGAGTACCAGTATGGACATGCATTGAGTGGCAAAAGCCTTCGCTCAATGGTGGTTTGGAAGGCCATCAAGTTGAGAAATACTCCAATCAATGAGCCTGGGTACTGGCAATCAATTGGAGAGCTTCACTTGATGGCCATGTATATTACCAGCCATTGATTTGAGACATCCTCTGCTCAATGACCAGTTTGTAAGGCCATCACATTAAGTTTTTCTCCTCTCAATGACCAGTGTGCACTGGCCATCAAGTGGAGCCACCATCCAATTGATTACAGGGTAATAGGCTGTGAAAATCTCAGCTCAATGACCAGCAAACAATGGTTGTTGAGCAGAGCCTTTCTCAGCCTGGTGAACCGGCATGCACCCCACATCGCGCTGGGAAAATCCCAGCTCAACAGCCAGCATTTACTGGTCATTCAGCTGGGCTTTTAAGAGCTCGGTGGACAGTATGTACTGCCTACTGAGCTCGTAAAATCCCAAATAGATGACCAGCATGTGCTGGTCATTGCGCGAGGGCTTCCCTGGCTTGATGACCTATGTACTCCGGGTTTGAGCTCGGAGAGCCAGGGGGCTGATGACAAATGCATGCTGGTCACCAAGCGCGGCCTCTGCCAGTTTGATGACCAGTTCGTGCTTGTTGTTGAGCCGGAGAAGCCCTAGCCCGATGACCAGCACATGCTGGTCATCGATCTGGGCCTATCTGAGCTTGGTAGGCAGTTTATACTCCCTACAAGGCTCGGATACGCCCAGCTTGATTGCCAGCATGTACTGGGAGTCAGCTGGGACTTTCCCAGTGCAATGAACAGTACACACTGTTCATCAACTTGCAGTACATGTGCCAGCGACTTGCCAATGTCCACCCTCACGTTCGCCCAAACCTGAGGGTGGACATTACATAAGAAAATAACACTCCCCGGGGGACACAGGGGGATACAAAACCAATCCAAGTTTCCCCGCGCGCCCATGGTTTACTTGTGCCCACCTTCAAACCACCAGACAAATTTTTTTTTAACTCTTTTCCTCACATGTGCATGCCACTCCTGCTGTTCCAAGGCCAATAATTTTCAGTGGTCTGGATACAGCAGGTCTGCAGTACCAAAGGCTTATCTAGCAGCCTGTGCTAATTAAGTGGCATGTGATAAGAGCAATCAACACCACATTTTTGCACCATGCACATGGAAACAAAGCTACCTGTGAATAATGAATCCTACGTGCAGGAGAAAATTCATGGAAAATATGTATGGAAAATATGTGAAGACAATCAATCTAAAAGACAAAAGGCATACATAAACCAAACCAAGATGTGTGTGAGAATTTAAGAAGTGACTGTTTGCCTTGGAGGTCTCAGGCAAACTGTTGAATTATTTCTCCAGCTGTTTTCAGAAGCAAGGATATTGAAGTTCCTGTTAACCTCCACCAATCTAGCCCCTTTTGGTGTTGAACAATTTTATTTGTGGCTCTGAACCCTGCATTTTTCAGTAAGTTTTAACTAAAGGTATGAAAATTGTACAATGTGTAGTCCTGTACACAAGGTGTGTATTCCGAAATGATAATAAGTGATTCACACTTCAGAATCTAAAATTCCTGAATGTTCCATCACTTAGTAAAATTTTTAGGGAAAACTAAATCCAGTAGTTTCACATTTTGTATTTCTGGGAGTCAAATTTCATGTTACACAGGTTTTCCTACCTTTTTCCCTGTTCTTGAAGGATATAAATTTGATACCAAACCACTCTCCCCAAATAATATCATGGCTGAAATATGTCACTCACTAGGATTCATCCACCATTTGGCTGATTCTCTGAAGTTGCTATACTTGACAAGTATTTTTCATAATGTGGTGTTGTTTGGTTTTTGAATTAAAACAATTCTGCAATGAAAAATATTGCCTGTAACTTGGATAAAGCAATATTTAGAATAAGGATTGGTACATTCTTGGCAACAATTTTGTGCATTGAAGCTTGTGTTCAAAATTGTGATCATGATGAACCAAACACAAAAATTCAACAGAGCAATAATGATGTGTTGACATTGAGTGACAGATCATTTCACAACAACTTCACCTACAGTTACCTTTCTATTGGGGAGGAAGTTTAACAAAGTTACAGATGACATTGAACTCACATTGTCAGGCTCGGTGATGCCAAGACACGAAGTCCTCTAGCTACACGAGTGACTGCGGCGAGTGGGCGCGTCTGTAGACGCGGTAAGATGATGGTTTATAAAGATTTATATCCCTGATGGGATGTAACGGAGGGGCCGCGAGAGCAGCGGAATGGTTAAGGTGCCCTCCGGGGCGGTTCTTACAGGGCCTGACAAGCAGGGGTAGTATGTCCTGTGTTGTCTGGGGTCCGACAAGCGGGGGTTGTTCGACAAGTTCCCAAGTATATAATTGATGGGGATTACTCCCGAGATGATAAAGAGAAAATGAGCTGGACTTACTGTTGGAGCAGGAGTCCAGCGACGAGCAATGAATCTAAAAACAATCTAACACAAGCTGAGAGCGAACTGATCAACGAATATGTTCGGCAAAGTAGTGCGCTGCTGGGCGGTTAAAGTGATTGACAATTCTGGGGAGCCAGAGTCCTCCCAACACCGGCTTTTTATGCTGTTTCTGGGAGGCTCGTCGGCTCGCTATTCTCCTGGCTGGCCTTCCAATACATTTTGTTGGAAGGCACAGCCTCTTTACTGGTCTTGCTACTCTTAAGACCCGTATCTCTTGGATACTGGTCGCAAGGAGGATTCTTCCTTCTCAGAACCTGTTTACTGAGTTCTACTCGGAATGACACGCTAGAGATCTTCTGCTCTCGAGTAGAGGATCACTAGGAGTCATTTCCTATGCGGAGCTCTTCGGCGATTCGTATCCAAGTCTTTCCGCTACTGTTGCTGCGACGGAGCTCGGAAGAAGATTATTACCACGCGACCAGGTACTGTAGTTCTCTGAGTCGCGTGGCTTGGTTGTTTAGCCGCCTACCGGCGACTGTTGTTTCCATGCGACCAGGTATTACAGGCTGAGTGATTTAGCCGCTACCAAGCCCACGTAGTCTTCACACAACCAGTGGCTGTCTGCTGAGTATTACGTGGGTTTTCTGAGGGGGTCTTTTCATACAGGCTCCCTTGGTTTTGTTACTTGTACTTAGTTGGAATATATTGTACAGAAGAGGTTCTGGACCGCGCGGCGGTCCTCTTGGTGTCTAGCTTCTCTAGGAAGCTATTTGCAAGTAATTAAAACAATCAAAACTAATCTATGCTGCGCAGAGGTCCGCGCTGCGGTCTGCTCTGCACCCAGTTTACGGTGCTCTTGGCTGCGCTACCGGAGCTGCAGGCGGGGCTCTATTTTAGAATGGTAGCCCGGCTGACATTCCCCACCACCAAGATAAGTTACTCTTAACTTAGCTGAATTTCTAAAATTATTTACGTTTAGAAGCTCTGTAGCTACGTAGGTGAATTGCACCGTCCGGGATGTTGTCCTCTGGCAGCCATTCATCTTTATCTGCAGATTGGTTTCTGTATCTTACGAGGTATAACCTTGTATCTTTTCCTGAAATCCTCTCCTTTTTATCTTTGAGGATCTTATGTACCTTAAGTTGTTCTTTCTTTAAAGGTTCTTCTATGGGTACCGGTAACGGTTTGGGGACCACTTCATTTGCTCTTGGAACATATTTCTTGATAAGGCTTACGGGAAACACAGGGTGTTTCCTACTGAATTCTTCTGTCAAAATTACTTCTACTGCATTTTTACCGTGTAGGTTCTTAATGACAAAAGGTCCCACGAAAGCGGGTTTCAGTTTTCTGCTGCCTCCCAGATTATTAAAGTTCACTGTGGACAGAAGCACTGGATCTCCTATTTGCAATTCAGGTTCTTTGTGACTTCTATCCCAGCGAGTTTTACTATACTCTGCTGCTTCTTGGACACATCTGGCTGCGTGAGCATTTGTTGTGTCTAACATCTTTTTGAAGTCTACTGCGGTTGGGTGGGCTACAGGTAATTTATCATTAATAGTATCCTTAGGTAACCGCGGTATCCATCCTCTTTCTAAGATGTAGGGCGTTTCTTTTGTAGTAGAATGTTTGCTGCTATTATACGCCATTTCCAATGCTGGCAACAGATTGACCCAATCATGTGTGTACCCGTCACTGTTTTTAAACTCTAATCCAAACGCACAGAACCTTCTGAGTAGGTCTTCTAATGTTTGTATCATGCGTTCCGCTAAGCCATCTGTCTGCGGATGGTATGCAGTGGAAAAAGCTAGTTTAGTACCCAGCATATCATGCAAGTTTTGCCAAAATTCTGACGTGAATTTAGGGTCCCTGTCACTTATAATAATTTTTGGGATACCTACGTCAGCCATTATTCTATTCCAAAATAATATGGCTACTTCCATAGCAGTATCATCTTTATGATGCGGGATAAACCTGGCTCTTTTCGAGAACCTGTCTACTACTACTAGAACAGAGTTGTAGGAGAAAGGTCCTCCCGGAGGTAGGCCAGTTACAAAATCCATGTTGATAATTTCCCACCGCGTTTTTGGTTCTGCAATGGTTTGTAATAATCCAAATCTCTTGCCGGTTTGTTTATTAGACTTTTGGCAAATTTCACATGACTTAACATATTCTTTAACTTGGTTTTTCCAGTCAATCCACCAGGCAGTTTGTTTGACTCTTTCAACGGTGCGCTCTTTGGAGAAGTGACCAGAACCAACATTGTCATGGCATTCTTGTAACATATTTTTGATGTGACTCTCTTTTCTTAGCACAATTACGCTAGAGTGTCTATGACGAAAATAAATTATGCCGTCTAAGAGCGTGAATTGTCCGGCTTTGTAAGGAGTAAGCCATTTCTCCTGTAGACTAGCAATTAATTCTGGCGCACTGTTTTCATTGTCCAATATATTGATTAATTTAACTAGCTCCATATCTTCATTGTAACTAACTCTGACTTCTTCAAAGAATACATCATCAATGTCACATACATGAATGCCCAAGATTGGAAATACGTCCTCATCTTCTGGGTCGTACGCTGGGTTATCTGGAGTATTGGGTAGAGCCCATCTACTTAGTCCGTCGGCGTTAGTATGCTTAGCTCCCGCTCTATGAATTATAGTCATGTGGCCTCTATATTGCTGAATTGCAATTTGCCATCTGAGCATGTGACGGTTAGGTGTCTTCATATTCATGAGAGTTTTCACAGCAGTACAGTCGGTGACTACTATGATTTTACAACCTTCCAGATAGTAGTGTAATTTTTCTAATGCCCAAACAAGGCAGAGACATTCCATCTGACTGGCGCCGTATCTCATCTCTGTTTTACGGACTTGTCTTGATATGAACAAGATTGGTTTTTCTACTGGTACTCCATCTATGATGAATTCTTGGTGTAACGCGGCACCTATTCCCTCAAAACAGGCATCTATGTACAGGATAAATGGCAAAGCGTAATCTGGTTGAGCTAAGACAGGGGCAGTAGTTATGAGTCTCTTTAGCTGCTCGTAGTCTTCCACTCTCCCGTAGGTCATCTCAAAAAAGACATCCTTGCTACATAGTTCATACAAACTTTTGGTTATGTTTGCAAACCTAGGGATGTGTTGACGGTAATAGCTACAGAATCCAAGAAATGACTGCATTTCTGTAATTGTCTGTGGCATAGGTTTGAGTAGTACTGCCGCCACTCTATTTTGATCTATAGCTAGTGATAACCCTGAGACAATGTGGCCTAAGGCTTTAAGTTCTTTGAATCCAAAGTTGCATTTCTTAATGGACATTTTCAAACCGGATTTTATAGCTGTTTTGAGTACTAATCTTATTTTCTCAAGATGTTCCTCCCAGTCCGCAGAATATATGATGATGTCATCTATGTACACCATCATCCAGCTTTGTCGGATAAAAGATCCAAATATGGTATCCATCATACGCTGAAAGTGGGACGGCGCATTTTTAATACCAAAAGGCATGCGTAAATATTCGTAAACACCCAAGTGGCAGATAATTCTCATAAATTGCCTACTCTCTTCCTTAATAGGAATTTGGTGGAAACCTTTAAGCACATCCATTGTTGTGATAAACTTCGCGTTAGCCAAGTTATGTAACGAGTGGTCTATACAGGGGATAGGGTAATTATCCGCTTTTGTATAATTGTTAAGCGCTCGAAAGTCTCCTACCATGCGGGACTTCTCATTATGCCATGCTATTATTACTGGTGTAGTTATTTCTACTTGCTCATTATGGCCTACTTTCCTCAATACTTTAAGTTCTAGCAGTTCTTTAATGTGAATTTCTAGTGCTTCACGGGACTTAGGGCTTGAGGGATACGCCGCTCTCCTCAGCGCGGGGGGATAAGGAGGTTTGCAAGTAAGTTCTATCTCAATGTCATGTCCGGAGATATTACCTATGGGCTCCTCTTTTGTGCAGAAAGCTTCTTCATGTTCAAAGCAAATTTTTAACACATCTAGATGTTGGTCTTTGCTCAGCGTGTCACTGACGGCAGCTTGAGACATGTAATCTTGACGGAAACGGTTCAGCTCTTTCTCGTCTTGGTTTCCTTTTACAGGGCTCTGGAAATTGATGTTACATATCTCAAACTTCCTTTTCCAATCTCCACCTATAGTGTAGAACCTGTCTTTACTTTGGAAAACATCTATCCCGTAAAGACAGAATGCATCATTTCCCAAGATTAGGTAATCACACACAGCATCTTCTAACACTACAAATTCTATATGTAGTCTAAGTGAACCCTTGGTGTGCGGGAAAATTAGTGGCATCTTTACAACTCCTATAGGCTTAAGTGCAGAATTACAACTACTAAACTTGGCACGCGGGGTTGGGAGTAATTTCTCCCGCCATCCTGGATAGTACCGGCTCAACAAGTTGGTACTGGTACATGAACAGAAGGCTCCAATATCTAGGAGAGCTTTAACTTCTTTACCATCATAGAGCACAGTAGTGTAACTTGTTTTGCCTAGGGTATAACTCATACCTTCTTCTGGCTTATTAGTCATCAATTTGGCATCAGATACATGTCCGACTCCAGCGGAAGGGTTCCATTTTTGTGGCAAGTTTGAATCACCTTGGATTACTGTAATGTGAAGGGGGTCACCCAAGTCTGCTTGAATCACGTTGCAGCGGGCTATTGGTTCGGATCCACAATCCCCGGTGACACTCTCCCGGTGTAAGACTCAAAAGTGGTTGTGAAACCCTTTTGCTGAATGGAGAAGGGGATGAAGGAGTTGCAAGCTCTGCCCTTCTATACTACCAGCTACAAGACCCACCAAGCTCAGCTTGGCAAGCTTTAATTAGGTGATAGGAGTGAATGCTCAAGATGAGTTTATTCGATACACTTTATAAAGATTTGTTATTGATATATAAGGGTTGTTATGAGTATAGTTGTAAGTGTTGAGAGTACAAGGTGGTGAGTGAATCACTGATCAGTAATAAACTGAGGAGCTACAAATGAGGGGGAGAGAGCCCCTTATATAGACAAATGTGAGGGATTTTAGCTCCAGGGCAGCCCCAGTGAGGGATTTTAGCTGGCCTGCGCTGTGTACAATTTATGCAAGGGGTGCATGCATGATGCAGGGAACAATGGCATGTGATGCAATAAAACCAAACAAAAGTGGAGGTGAAAGTTCTAGAATGCGGAGAACAATGGCACAGACTGCAGTGGCAGTGCTGGATGATGTCATGCAGCTAGAAAACAAAGGCAAAATAATATATGCAGTGGAGATACCATGGAGTAGGGAAAGGTGGCTTGAGGTGCGTGACAGGGGTCAACAGGGTGCTACAGGTTGTCCGGAGGGTCTAACTTCCAGTGCAGTGGGGCTACAGTTACACTTTCAGTGGAGACTAGGGGGTAATTTGGCCGTAGATTCCATTTCTGGGGTCCATATGGTCGTACCATGAGGCATTCTATGACTAATTACGCAAATGAGAGAAAAACTTTTGATTTTTCCCATTTTGTATACCACACCGGTCATTTTCAAAATGTACTATATCAAACTGGGATCCAGTGTCAGAGTCGCCTTCGTCATCTGTAAACACCTCAATGTTGTTAATCCTTCTGCGGGGTTTGGGGCACTCAGGTCTCTTATGGCCCTTTTGCCCGCAATTATAACACTCAGGAATATTAGCCTTTTTTGGCGCAGTTTCAGCAGGTTTTGTGCCGGTGGGCGCATTATCTCTATACACAGCACTCTTTCTTTCTTCATAAGATTTGGGCTTCTTATCTAAACCTTTTGCAGCAATCACCAATTCTATAACTGAGACTAACTCTGCTAAGTCTACGTCAGGATCTCGCAGGCGACACATTACATCATGCTCTAAGTCACCCCGACACTTTTTCAAGATTTTCTTGGTGACAAATTTTTGAGAAGGTTGATCATATATGCAGTCAATTCTCTTCTTTTGTGTCAAGCACCATTTGTAAGGCACATGTTTCATAGGGTCAAAGAAATCGGTTTCATATGCGGCAAGCATTTTATCTTCCCAGACGTCAGTGCTGTATTGTAAGTGGATCAGTTTCTTCCATTCCTTCCAGCTGATTTTGCCAACTGATTTCTTTTTTCCTACAAACCAATCTAAGGCCATGCCTTCAAACAATTGGGGTAATCTGGATGTCACTATTTCATCTGACGCTTCGTAGGACTCAAGGAGATGATCTATGTAATTCATAAAGTATATGTGATCATATTCTCCTTTGCCGGTGAATTTGGGCCATTCTTTGATGGGTGGCAAGAGTTTGTTCATTGCAAACATATCAAAGTTGCTCAAATGTGATGAGGTCTGTCTTGCTTGGTTTTGGTAAGGATGGGTTTGTTCAACAGGTTCCTCTTTTTTGGGAGGAATTGATCTTTCTTTATGTTGAAAGAATCTCTCTTTTGTGTTCAAGAAAGGGTTATTGAATTGTAATTCTTCTTGAACAATGGATTCCGCCTTATTGGTCATGTGGGGCGGAGTTTGAATACCAGAGGCTGCCTGTTTAAGGGACTTAATCTCAATTTTCAAAGTGCTAATTTGTTCCGAAACAGACTGAGTGATTTGTTTGGCAACTTCTTTGATTGTGTCATCCTGGTTGCTGACAAGGTCAATCAGAATTCTTAACTGAGCAGATTGGTGCTCCTCACGCTCACGCTGAGCTACCATTATCTCAGATTTAATCATGGTGATTACTTCATTTTTGAAGTCCGCCAGGCTGATGTCAAGATCAGTTAATTTGTCCTGCGCTGTGAGATTGGAGTCTCTTACTGCAGCAACAGTTTTAACTATGTCACGGAGTTCTCTCTCAGTTTTCTGAACTATTTCTCTCAGTTCTGGGATCTTAACAAAAGGTTCTTGGGACAATTCCAGCGATTTTTTTACGCCGGTCTCAATCATGTTACTTGTGGCTTTATAACAATCAATAATTTTGGAGACAGTAGTTTTATGGTAATTATTTGAGTTGTAATGTAATTTGTCTAGATTACTGTATACATTCTCAAACAAAGAAAAAATAAAGTCTCTGTCTATTGTAGGTGATTGTAAGCCTTGTCTAGTGTGTCCGCCACCTTCATCAGGCGCTTCCATCGGATGACGTCGTCTCTGGCTGCTTGAGTTGGGGGTGCTTTGCGCTTTTTCCCGGTGTTTCTGGCTGGGTAGAGTTGCTTCATCACCGTCCAAGGATTCCAACCCTCGACGTAAGACTCTAGCTGTTTTTGAGTCATCAACTTCTGCGCCATTTTCTGGCTCTCTTGAGCTCTGCGGAGAGCTGTTCGCAGCTCTTCTGTCGCTCCTCCTTTCGCTTGGAGAGCTACACACTCCTGCCAGTTCAGGACGTGGTCGCGGACTAAGTCCTTGGTCTTGTCCAGCTTGATTAGCTGTTCTTTCGTCTTGAGGATAGTCCTCGCCGGATTGGTCAAGGTGGTCGTCGAGGTACTCAGAACCGGAGCTGGGTCCTTCTTCTTGAATTTCAAGGAGCTCAGCTTCGGAGTCTTCTCCTTGGGAGGCTCGGCGGCTACCTCCTCGGCTTCCTCTTCCTCCGCGGCTTCCTCCTCTTCCGCCACTTCCTTGGCTTCCGCCGCCGGTGGCTTGTCGAGGATGCCTCTTGGGGGTGGGCAGAGGTCCTTTGAGATCGGGTCTGCTCGATCGGGTGGACATGTTAGTTTATGTTTTTTTTTTTTTTTTTTTTTTTTTTTTATTGTTTTTATACGCATTATTTGCTATAGAAACTTGGACTAACTGAGTTCGTCTGCTTCAGAATCGCTTAATACGGGATTCTCAAACTTCTCGGCTTCCTTTGCGGTAAAGGAGCTTGTTTTTTCCTTGTTTTGTTCGGCCACTAGGCGGAAGAATTAATAATTTGTTAGAATTCTTCAAAGTAAATTTTTAAGTACGCGAAAAAAGGCGATTTACTTCTTTCTTTTTTTTTTTGAATTCTATTCAACCGGTGTTTGTTGAGTAAAAAGTTCAGAGTGATTTGAGCCTCTAAATCCTTTTTCTTGCTCTTTTCAACTAGGATCGTGCCGAGTTGGATTCTTTCTTCGCAGGTTAACTTTTCAAAGTCGTCCGGCTGGTAGTTTTTAATAAACTCTTTGTTTCTGAGTTTAAGATAGCGGAGGTAATATTGGATCAGCTCTGCGTTCTGTTGTAAATGAGCCACTGATGTGGTAAAATAAGAACACAAAAAGCAAGTTAGGGAGGTTCAAAAGCGAGTAAAGAGATGATAGGAGATAATTCTGAAGGATTAGTAGCTTCTGAATTGTTCAGGGGTAAGTTGCGCGCGAAAGAGCGCGGTCTTTGAGCTTTACTAGACTAAAAAGTCAATCTAATGGTGCGATATAGCGCGCCGTGCTCAAACTGCAGAGTTTTCTAGACACAATCTAACGGTGATATAAGCTAAAAGAGCTTTAGGGGTAGGTTTGGTTTGGTTAATCGTCAGATAGACGAAAAAGTAGGATTTTTTCTGGTTTTTTGGGATAAGTTCCCGGCCAGACCCCCAATTCTCAGGCTTGGTGATGCCAAGACACGAAGTCCTCTAGCTACACGAGTGACTGCGGCGAGTGGGCGCGTCTGTAGACGCGGTAAGATGATGGTTTATAAAGATTTATATCCCTGATGGGATGTAACGGAGGGGCCGCGAGAGCAGCGGAATGGTTAAGGTGCCCTCCGGGGCGGTTCTTACAGGGCCTGACAAGCAGGGGTAGTATGTCCTGTGTTGTCTGGGGTCCGACAAGCGGGGGTTGTTCGACAAGTTCCCAAGTATATAATTGATGGGGATTACTCCCGAGATGATAAAGAGAAAATGAGCTGGACTTACTGTTGGAGCAGGAGTCCAGCGACGAGCAATGAATCTAAAAACAATCTAACACAAGCTGAGAGCGAACTGATCAACGAATATGTTCGGCAAAGTAGTGCGCTGCTGGGCGGTTAAAGTGATTGACAATTCTGGGGAGCCAGAGTCCTCCCAACACCGGCTTTTTATGCTGTTTCTGGGAGGCTCGTCGGCTCGCTATTCTCCTGGCTGGCCTTCCAATACATTTTGTTGGAAGGCACAGCCTCTTTACTGGTCTTGCTACTCTTAAGACCCGTATCTCTTGGATACTGGTCGCAAGGAGGATTCTTCCTTCTCAGAACCTGTTTACTGAGTTCTACTCGGAATGACACGCTAGAGATCTTCTGCTCTCGAGTAGAGGATCACTAGGAGTCATTTCCTATGCGGAGCTCTTCGGCGATTCGTATCCAAGTCTTTCCGCTACTGTTGCTGCGACGGAGCTCGGAAGAAGATTATTACCACGCGACCAGGTACTGTAGTTCTCTGAGTCGCGTGGCTTGGTTGTTTAGCCGCCTACCGGCGACTGTTGTTTCCATGCGACCAGGTATTACAGGCTGAGTGATTTAGCCGCTACCAAGCCCACGTAGTCTTCACACAACCAGTGGCTGTCTGCTGAGTATTACGTGGGTTTTCTGAGGGGGTCTTTTCATACAGGCTCCCTTGGTTTTGTTACTTGTACTTAGTTGGAATATATTGTACAGAAGAGGTTCTGGACCGCGCGGCGGTCCTCTTGGTGTCTAGCTTCTCTAGGAAGCTATTTGCAAGTAATTAAAACAATCAAAACTAATCTATGCTGCGCAGAGGTCCGCGCTGCGGTCTGCTCTGCACCCAGTTTACGGTGCTCTTGGCTGCGCTACCGGAGCTGCAGGCGGGGCTCTATTTTAGAATGGTAGCCCGGCTGACACACATCATACCAAGCAACTGACAAAATTACGGTCTGGCACTCTCTAGAGAATGCAACAAATCCCTCCCTGGTGTCAGTTTTTTTTTTTTAAAAGTTCACGCATCTAGGTAGGTTTGCTCACTTGTTATCAATTGCAAAACAGATTTGTAAACAGACTGGAGTGATTGCGAGAGCGTCCATCCGTTCATCATTGGTTTGCTGAGTTGGTGTAGTGAATTCTTCAACACTATTCTTACCCAAACGGCGATTTGGCTCGACAAACAAAATAGCCAATCCATTTGATCCCCCTCTCCCACAGCGACCAATCATCTAGAAGATGGAGGCAGGATCTCCTTGTCCAACATGAATAACCAATCGGACACGCTTCCAGTTTTGCCCGAGGCCAAGGGCCATTGTACACGAGATCACGGGAAATTCCCCAGCCGCAAAATTTTTCGTGGTCTCTTGCTTGCTCACATTGCCCAAACATGCATGGAACCTCCAGGCAAACATACTGTTGGCATCTCCGTGGCCGCCCGGAATCCGCCTAGCCTCGTGGACGACCTTTGAAGCTTGCATGGTGAGGTTCCGGGCGGTGGAGTAAATCAATGTTGGTATTACTTTGTTGTTGGGGACACAGGAACGCGGGCCATATAGTTGGAGGAGGTCATCACATGACTTCAGTGAATATTTCATTGGCACACGAACAATGCAAATCTCTGGTCGGCTGAGCTCTGCATGCCAGTAAGATATAGAGTCTTCAGTTATCTTGAGGCTCTGAAGTATGCCTTTAATTGCTTGCGGGCGGCAGGTGGCTGATAGAAGAAGTAATGGTGCATTTATTCCTAAAAGTCAAGCCGCAATCTCTCCGTACAAAGGACAAAAAACTGCCCGATCCTGATGGCGGCCGTGTGAGAAAAGCTTCTTGGATTTTCCACTGGCAACCAAGCCCCACACATATATCATGTGTGCTTCGTCGACCACAACCAACAAAACACGATCCTGGAAGGTCTCGTTGAAGAAAATCCTGGTAAATATTGCATTGTTCAACAAAAACTCAGGGCTCTTCCAAACCATCAGCTCAACTCTGAAAGCCACGGCAAGCAAACTCAGTAACATACCAGGTAGATAAAGGAATAATCTCCCTTCAATATCTCTTTTTCAACCTGCTCATTCAGGTTCATCTTTGTGAGATTTATCACTGAGATTCCAAGACTTTTTTTCTCCTCTACCTGCATGCATGTAGGTTGGCTTGGTTAGTAAGTGTCAGGTATCAGTTTGGCGAAAGAGCATACCTGATTATCACCAAGTGAGTCGAGGGGGTTCAAGACCAGCACGATTGGCTTTTTGTATCTGGGAAATAGATCCCAGTACATCTTGGCAATTCGACTCTTGCCAACTCCCGTTCCGGCGAGGACAAAAGTGTCGCGACGGTGAATCAGATCAATGACCGAGTCCAGTTGGACTTTCTTTGGAGCCTGAGGGCCGTAAACCGCTGCCAAGCGGTTCTTCAACATTTCTATCTGCTTTTCTTGTTTCATCTCGATAATCTTATTATTTAAGCTAACTTCTCCTCGTTTTGTCTTGAGTACTCGCCTAGATCCTCCCAATGACGACTCCCGGGTGTGATCTTCCAATCCCTCTTCGAAGGGCATGGGGTCTTCTGTGATGACATTCGGCTGCAGCGGTTGGAGCGTCTCTGGGTGATTGTTCTCTCCGGAAGGTGGCGAGGGTAGATCGTTTGTTTGTATGTCCTCCATTGTGATCTTGGATAGTTACATGTGTTTGACTTGACGACTTTGTTATTCCGATCACTTTTTTACCGACTCGGTGGACTCGTCCGACTATGTACTGTTGTTAATTACTGCTTAGCTGTTTCATTACTCATACTGTTTGATAACTCGTTACTTTTTCATCAAGTATCCTTAATTACAATATAATGTGATATTCTTTGTTATTTCATTTGGCGCTTAATTAAGTGGGACGGAAATTCAAATTTATTTGTTCTCAAGTTTCAAAAATGATGGGGTGGAAATACAACAATAAAAAAAATATGGAAAAATGAAGAGGATGATGGACTCTCAGAAAAACAAAACAAGAAATGATGATGATGAGTGGTCTAGGAGCCAAAGGAGGAAGTCTGAAAAATGGCTTCAATATAACGTCTGGCTCACGCAAACTTGGTGCGCTAATCCATAAGCCTCTCTGGTGAGACTGGGCTGCCGCCCAGACCCGCTCACCACAAGTGTTGGCTTAGTTAAGCTCGGCGGGCAGCCCTGACTTGAGTCAACCGCGTCACAGTTAAGGATGGCGTTTGGGACCCGAGTACCCGTCGCGGGTCCGGGTACCGGGTGAATACCAAAAGATGGCACCTGATGGCACCCGGCACCGCACCCGGCACCGCTTGGGCGGGTACCGGCGGTACCGGAGGCGGTATACCGTTAAGGATGGCACTGCCAGCATGTTTGGCTGGGATGAAGTCATCCCAGTTTAACTGGGATGCACTCAACCAATTTAAAATGGGTTGATCTTGACCAATGAAATATAAATCCAAAGGGGGGACCTTGGATTTATATTTCATCAGTTGAGATCAACCAAGTTTAAATTGGTTGAGTTCATCCCAGTTTAACTGGGATAACCTTAACCCAGCTAATTATGCTGGCAGTGTGGCGTTGGGGCTTTTCACCTTCTTATTATATGTCACCACCCTTTTTTCAATCGTCCAATGGTGTTATCCTAAAATCTACCTCACATACTCAGCAACTCAACACCTCCAAACCCCTTCCCCCTATCCCCATTTGCAATTCACAAGAGCACTAGCCCCGCTCTCCCCCCTATTCCCTCCATCAACCCTTCAGCACTTACCAGTCTCATCTACCCATTGCAAACCCCCTGCTCCCGCAGGGCGGAGGCCCCGCGACCGGTAACAACATGACCCACCTGGACATTTACTTTACTGAGGGCTCCCTGGCCGAGGTCGATAACAAACTAGCGGAGAAACTCAATCATCTGATTGATACTCTTGTACCTAGATTGGAAAGTCTCGAGAGGGCTGTCTCCAGACAGGCCTCGAAGTCTTCTGGAGCAGCTCGCGCAGACTCCTTCAACACCCTCTTAGTGAGGATTGAGGAGATCGCAGCCAATATGGCCAGATTAGAGAAGAAGGTAGAGACCATGTCGCTCCCGACTTCTTCTAACATGATGGACCAAGCGGCCGTGAGACCAGGCAACCTACCCCCCAGGCCAGTTCCTCTCTACTCAGAGAAGGCTGCTAAGGCACCAAACTTTAGCGTGCCAAAGAACCTACCACCGGTCCCCCCCTCCTTGTACATCAACAGGTTCAAGCTAGGCTAAGTGGTGATCAGAAAAAGGTTTGATCAATCAAAGCCTTTCAAAGGTCTGACAGCAGCGGTGATCTGTCAAAAAATCAATGAGGCGCTATCCTTTGCGGGTGCCACGATCAATAACGAAACCATTAAGGTAAAGGCGGTTGCCCAATTTCCTAATGGGGACGTAAAAATTTACACCAAGGATTGACAAGCTGCTAAATGGCTTCTTGATAACAAAAATCTCTGGACTGAGAAAGCTGACCCTGTTTTTGTCACCTCTTGAGTTACTCACCCCGTGCTCTTACACTCCTGTCCCACCAGCTTTGAGGTCGATAGCAAAGAACATGTAGAGCTTCTTTGCAAACAAAATGATATTGAACCAAAGGAGATCCAGAAATTCAGATGGCTCCTAAACCCCAAAACTTCCGGTAAGGCTACAAGCACCCTATTGATTCACTTGTTTGACAGGCAAATAGCCCTTGACATTGAGAGAGCGGGATTATGCTACAATAGCTTGCATCTGAAGTGGCAACATTACCTTCAGGGCCCCAAGCAATGCTACAATTGCTTGGCGGTAGGCCACCTTGCTCACTCTTGCAAAGAGAAAGCTATCTGCTCTCGCTGCGGAGCAGGGCACAACTCTGCCTCCTGTGAAGAGATGGAGGATGCCTGCAGGAGCTGTCAGCAATGTTTACAGTCTGACCGCAAAACTTCCTCCGATATCGACCTTTCCAACCCCAAATATGATCATTCTCCCTTTAGCAGTGCATGCCCCATCTGCACCAAAGAATTGGAAAAACTCTCTAAAGATAAGACCCCTAACCGCGCACCTGAATGTACATAGCCTAAACAATCATAAATTAATATGGCTGTCAACTTGCAAAAAAGGCTAAAAAAATTATGTACAACTAAAAAAACACAACCATGGATGAGCCATTACATAACCAGATAACTTTTCATAGCCAAGCAAGCACGCGCCGGGACTTCTCACTGGCATGCTGGCAAGGCATCACCTCCGGCTTCCCAGTGGCATCTCCAGGAAGCGGGCACACGGTTTAACTGCTCGCAGGAGTCTTGCCCAGAATCATTGCCCGGCAAGCGGAAGAAGCTCCAAGGATGAATCCATAAATAGGTACATGTATCCACACGCCGGAGATGATTCCTCCCTGGCAAGTACCTTGATGTTGTACCTGCTTGCCGAGGTCCTTAGTGTGAGAATACGGATTCAGGCCCGCAGCTATCCTCCAGGAAGCTCGCAAGGCTCCGGCAAAACCCAGACCCAGACCCGCAGCAACCCTTGAGGAAGCTTGCGCGGATAGAACCAAAACTAGCCCCAGCTGCAAAAATAGGTAAGCCCCTCTGCAGATCAGAACCCTAACCCAATCTCTAGCTGACAAGCCTTGCTTGATTGCTTGCAGATACGGCAACCATACCGGGAACCGCAACGGGAAGACTAAGCTCAGAAACAGCGTCAACGTACGTACTTGAGGAGAGATAAAGTTGGAATAAACAGCTGACCAACCTTTATACTTGTAGAACCCTTGCAGACCGGATTGGTACCAGGAACCAACATTCCCTGCTCCACAGGATCTCAGCAACCACCGTGCAAGGTGAGTAGAACAGTCTCCCTAAGAACAAACAGAAACATAACAGACCACTGACTTAGCCAAACTCTGTTTGACAAGCAGACACCAGCTCGTCTCACCCGTATAGACGGGATAAGACCAAGCTCCTCAACTAGCTGGCCCCGTCATCAAAAATTCTCTGTTAGGCCAGCATAAGCAACTATTGCCTGTCAGCCTTAGAGTCAACTCAGCTGACCTAAAGTCTGCCTTTTTATACCTTTTACATATGAATTACTTCATATCTTTTTCATCTTAAGAGATGACTTTATTTAGACTTCATATTCTGTTTCCTCATGCAATTTTAACCCTAGTTACAACTTACCAATTGTTTGTAACCATGCTCCTTCCCTGAGTTATTGAGTTGTGGCGCGCATGCGCAGTTGTGAAGTGTCAGCGCTACCAGGCACGCCAAACCACATGTACATATGTAAATTACATAAGCAAACTGTGAAAATTTTTGTAGTCAGGATCCCCCTTGCCTCAGGCGGATCTACAGACTTTAGCACACCAGAACCACCCCCAGATAACCCCAGGATCACCACCAAAGAGTTTACAACACTCCCAGTATACCTACCGTCACAGGCGCCTAGGATATTGACAGTAAGTAACCTCTTTCACTGAACCTTGTTTATCTCAGAGGTACAACTCTGTGTCTTGCTTGATCTGTTCTTTTCTGCTGGCCTTTGCCTTCTTTTGATCACAGGGCTGTCCCTCCATATCTGCTGGCCTTTGCCTCATTCTTGATCACAGGGCTGTCCCTTATTATCTGCTGGCCTTTGCCTCAAATCTAGGTTACAGGGCTGTCCCTCAGGTTTCCCTTTAAGAACCTTGACTATCCAGAAGGAAGCTAAAAAATTGTGGCTGGATTAAACTTATCTAATCCAGAGACCCTCCACATTTCTTAGTGAGAGGAGGCTGTAGCACTTTCTAGCACAGCTTAGCAGCACTCTTCTGAAGAGTAGCATTGCCAGTGGATGTGCATTCCTACTAGAATAACCTAGTATATCTCCTTATCCTGATCCTATCCTGTTTCTCTTTTCTCTTTCTCTATCTCTCTCACAGTTGTATTTTCTTTATCCAAAGAAATCCAACTATTTCCTCCCTTCTTTCTTGTGTCCTGTAGTCACTATAGAGACTCAGGCTCACAATTGGGGGCCTCATTGGGAAAATTACTTACCTTTTCATAATTCTAGACTGCTATAAAGCCAAAGGACTGATCCTCCTGACTAAATCAAACAAAAAACTCTTAAAATTCGAAAAAATAACTTGAAAAAATTTTCTACATATCCTACTAACGCTAAAATTCCTCCAAAATTATCTAAAATTGCTTTTATATTGATAAATTTCCTAACTGAACCCTTGAAATTTTTTCTTACGTCTTGTGTACTCGTGAAAGTGCAGAATTGCAACTCTTTCGCGCCGCTATTTATCCCTTCGTCGGACTTATCCTCCCCAGAACCCTCTATATCTTTGGATCAAGAAAAGATAGCAAAAAACAGAGTGCGCTCAAAAGATTCTCCTGCTTCTTATCTACAATTACCGCAGTTGACCGTAAAGAAATTCTTGACGGCGTAGACTAGCGCAGACAAAGAAAACTACAACAACAAAATAATAGCAAATCCGTGTAACGGCAATTTGATCAGTAGCACCGTGTGGACTCCTATTGCTACAGCAAAAGCGCCGAAAACTCGTCGAAAAAGGACCGTAGCTCCTGTTAATATAGCCGAGTGGACTTCTAACTCCTCAGCGAAGCCAAGCGCAAAGGAAAATAAGAAAAAATTGTCTTCTACTACTAGGAAAAGCAAGAGGATTTCCGCTAAATCTAAATACTCAGGTATTTCACTTTAAAAAATCTGTAAATCTTTTTCTCCTACCTTTTTCTCACATTTTCTTACGCGTAATTACAATGCCTCCCCACCTCAGAAATGGCAAAGACCTCTCAGCAGAACTGCGCCACCAATACCGCCTTAGCGCAGCCGCCAAAGAACGGCTTCGAAGGGCTAGAAGCAGCCTTGCCCCCTCTACAGGAGGACTTCCTCAAGCTCCTGGAAGAGGAGCCGCTCCCCCCAGATACCGGGATCCCTCCGGCTCTATACCAGCCTAGAGAGACATCTATAGCTCTAGCGTTGAGCAGATCCACGCAGGTCCCACGACCTATTGACAGGGAACAGATAGATTTAACGGTGAACCCTCCTCAGACGAGTCAACCGCCCTCCCAGCCTATCAACCCAGAGGGCATGAGACCCACGGCGCCGCCCAATCTAGCCCTCCTTCTGTACACTCAGAGCCCTCAACGGGAGGCGTCCTCAGGACCTATGGACCTTATCCCGGAAGAGGAGGAGCTATCCAGCCTCATCAGTATTTTCAACAAACAATTTGACCTGTTTGTCCGCGCCAGAGAAGCGCAGAACATATTAACTATGAGGCGTCTCCTCTCCCAAGCCTCAATGACCCAAGAAATGATCATAGATCTAGTTGGGAGGAACGACGGGATACGCCTGTGTCAGGATTGGATCCCCAGAGAGGAACTCAACAATCTAGAAGTCTCTTTGACGCATCAGAACAACAGCAACATGCCGCCGAACTCGACCGCGCTACAAATCCGAACTCCTTCGCAGCTAGCAATGATACCGCACGCCAACCAACGACCGCTGCTAGTCACTCCGACTCCAAAGCCTATGGGTTTTCAGCACAGAGCCTTGGCGCAGGAGTTCCAGGTTCCTACCCCTTCCAATCTACCAGAATCTTGTCCACAGCCGCAACCTCAACCGCGCCCAGAGAATCAGAACTACCAAGGAACTCCCTTGCCGCCGCCGCCACCGCCGCAGATGCTCCAAGTGAGGCCGCCACCAGCTTCTATACCGCGAGAGGTGGTTCAGTTATTCCGCCCCAGCCCGCATCATCAAACTGGAGGCTACAATCCACACCTTTATCCTCAAATGCCGCAAGAACTTGCAGGCCACAACACCCCCCCCCCCCCCCCCCCCCCCCCCCATCCTCAAAACAACTGGAGAGGATCAGGGAGGAACTGGAGACGCCCCCAGTGTCAGCCTGTAGGTAAACAACCGTGTCTGAGAGGGTTGTTACAAGCAAGATGATAGTGTAAGATGCCAAGGATGGGCCAATGGGTTCGTGGTAAGACCTGTAAAAGGTTTCACTCTACAGTAATCTTGACTGAGAGGCTTGCTCAATTAAGGCGCATCCAGATCAACACAGGGTGTTAATAGACATCCAAGGAATAACTCAACTTGGGTTTGTGGTTTTACCTACAGAAAGGTAAGGGTAATCAAGAGTTGAGAGTATTCCTGAATTGAATGATGGGTGAGAATGAAAGCACTGTTTAACTATAGTATGGGTTAAACTTTGCTGTAATAATATTCTGAGGGATAAACAGTCCTGGAGGGCGTGTTTATATAGGGGGGGAAAGAGCAGGAGGGAACATGAGGCGCTTGGAGGCGCTTCAGGACCAGGGGGGAACTGGAAGCGCTCAAGGGAAGCAGATCCTCATGAGGATCAACATTGGAAATGATCAAGGCAGTGTAATGATCAGTACTGATCCTAGATCAGTAGCTGTGCACACTAGCTGATCATAACCAATCAGTGATTCCATTCAGTGCTCTTTGAATTGGATTACATCATGTATTGTTTATGTGTTTATATCATACCCAATATATTATGTAAATGGGGACTGAGGCGTAACATGGATAAATGAGTGATACCTGTCTTGGGTATTTCACGTGTACAGTAATATTACAATGTATTGTAATCTTACTGTTGCACGTAACTTAACTTTCATAACAACAGTACATTATGGTAACTGTATTTAACTATGGTTATCTGTAATGTAATGTATAACAGGAGTATATTCTTAAGCTTGTATCTAATGATGTACATATGTAATAAAGGTGTAAAAAGGAATGTACTATATGTAATGTGAACAATTGCAGGTACTTGGTACGTGTAAGGTACTGTGACATGTACTCTGTGGCTGACACCCAGGACGACACTCAGAGAGTTCTAGAAATAGGAGAATACCTAATGAGAGCAACACGAGGAGTGAGGAGAGGCTATGGACGCGGGAGAGCCAGGGGGAGAGGCCCTTATTAGATGAATCCTTGCCTAAAAGTTCTTTAAGTAGTGATTCCCCACTAGGCCTTAGTTTAGATATTGACAATCTCTCTGATCCTTCAAATAGAGAATTTTTCCTCAATAATCTTAACACTGAAATGTCTAGAAATGGCCCTTTGTTTCCAGAAGAAAAATTACAAGTCCTGTTCTCTAAATTTCTCTCTGAATTATCTGGTACTGTTGAAACCATTCCTGGTACTCTTCTTGAATCTTGTGTCAGCAATTTTAAAGATGTCCTGCATCATTCCATTCTTGATCTGTTTAAAAATGAATTCATTCCCCTTTTGCTTGATCAAATCCTGAACAACTTAGGTGAAAGTGCCAGAGAAAAGTCCACAGTGAATAATAATGTGTTAGAACAACTGAAGAAACACATAGATGAGAAGTTTGAGACAGTTCAAGATCTAATTCTGGTGAATGAATCCCAATGTCATTCTAACATGGATACAATTGGTCAGAATCTGAAAGGTTTTGAAGAGAAAGTGAGCAACAATCTTTCATCCATTGGTAATCAAATCAATGACCTTCATGCCAATGATCATAACAGATTTGAACAATCTAAGAGGAGATTCAGTGACATATCTTCTGTAGTAAACTCTGTGAGCTCAAAGCTAGATTCCTTGATAATACCAGATGACAGAGACCAACCCCCTCATCTCTTATACAATAATCTCTTTCAGAATGTCCAACAACAGGAACACAGAGCCCCTCCTCCTGTTCCTTGTCAGCCTACGTGATGCCAAGGATATTATCCTTCTAGCTACACGTGGTGCAAAGCAAAAGATTAGAGTTATAAAACTCTAAGACAAGGTTATAAGGGTTAATTCCAACGTAATTGTTGGGAATTATGGCGTAAGAATAAGGCAATTTGGGCCAATTTGGGCCAATTTGACGTAATAAAATGAATATAATTAATTTTAAAGAGGGGCCTGATAAATCAGGGGTGTTTAATCCCTCTAGAATGAAGAACTGTGGCCTGTAAACAGGGGTGTTTCAAATCCCAGAAAGAAATAGCGGAGAATCTCAAGAGAAGGGGCTTAAACTTACTAGTATAAGACCCTAGGGGCACTTGAGGTTCTTCAGGCGTGAAGTTGGGCAGTTGGAGGCGCTCAGAAGTGGTAATCTTGAGGGCAGGGTGGTTACTGGACAGCTTCAGGGCGGAAATTGGGGCTAAAAATCACGAAAGTAGGTATTTTACCTGGCAAATCACAGGCTATTGAGGCTGTTGAAGGCGGGTAAAATTCTAGTAGGTAATGTAAAGCTGGGGAATCTCCTTTTGGGCGGAGAAGGGGCCCTTTTTATAGCCTAGGCAGGCCTCCAGGGGCGCCCAGGGGACATGGGGACACTTGTGGGCGCATTCTGAGGCAATTTGGTTGCGCTAGAAGGCGCTGTGGGTCGTGGAACCTTGGGGCTTGGATACAAGGGTTGCCAAGGACCTTTTACAGAGGTTCTGCGTGATTTTACACATGCTTTACACGTCATGGGGGCTGGTTTGGGGGTTCTATGACGCTCATTTCCGTGGAAATGTGCCACAGAAGGTACTAGAACTGGCTTCTGTGTACTTGTACACGTGTAAGCAGTGCTTTATACATGTTCTGGGGGCGCTCATTGATTGCTCCAGTTCATTTGATACCTTCTACACATTTACTACAGTTGTAATTTACGTGTAGTGAGGCTTGGGAGAAGCTGGGGCGCTTTCTAGTGTCTCCTGTGCACGCTGCAAGAGCTCTTTTCAATCTAGAATGTTTTATATTGAATGACGTGGTAATTACATCTTGTTTGGTGATTAATTACATGTGTACAAGTCCTATAACACATGTAATATTGTTATTGGGGCGTATTCTGGCCCATTCTTACTTATTGGTAGCCTGAGCGCTTTGGTTGCGGGCTAGTTTATGCATTATGCATATATGTACACTATGGGCGCTGGCTTGAGCTCTAGGCAACAGAACACGCGGGCTTGGGTGCGCCACGCAACAAATAAAGCTATCTTTTGAACTGTACACAACACCTCAGTTACGTCACTGGAAATGGTTGTAAATATATGTACTTATCTATGTATGTGCATACAAGTGTATTCACGTGGGGCGTGATGCACTTGCTTAAACTTTGAAGTTAGTTTACACAAGGAAGGGGTAATAATTAAGGGTATGTGTAAGTGAGGTACCCTAGGTTATTTTACCCGTAGAATAAGAATCTTCTATAATATTTCACATATTAGTTACATAAAGCTGAGTAATTAATTATTTATATATGTATTTAATGTTTTTGCGTAGTTTTACATATGTAAGAGTAATAATGTCTCTTTCATATGTAACACTACTTTTTATGGTTTTGTTTGTATTATTTCTATGTCACGGTGGCTCTGCCATAGTAGCCAGCTGACATTCCTACTCCTGAACCCCAGAGACCATCAAGAGATAACTTCCCCAAGCCTGCAAGCAATAATCCTGATGCAAATGCTCAAGAAGAATTCCCCTACATTGATCATGGAGCAGTAGACTTTGAAATGAGGAAGGAATTGCGGAAAGGTATCCCTAAGAATGGAGACTGGGAGAAATTCTCTGGAGAATTGCCTTACAATCATGAACTTTGGATTAAAAACACTGATATACTGGTCAGAGACTACTTGATGCTGGATAACATGATAATCAGCAGATTAACAATCTTGTTGACTGACACTGCAAGGAATTGGTACTTAGGCATCAGAGACCAGTATGGAAACAAGTCTTGGGCTTGGTGGAAGAATTCCATCAGAAACAAGTTTGGCACTGAGAACTGGAAATGGAAAATGCAACAAGAGTTTGAGAATGATCACTTTGCCTATGATGGGAGGAAAATCCATAAATGGTTTGGTAATCAGAGAGAAAGACTGAAAGCTTATCAACCTGAACTCAGTGAGTATCTTATTTGTGAGAAAATCTTGAAGCAATGCCCTCCAAACCTTGAGCATGCTATTAAAAGCAGATACAAAAGAGATGCTAGTGAAATGAGTTTTGAGGATATGGTTATGATTGCTGAAGAAGTCATAGACAGAGTCATGAAAAGGAACAAGCCTGTGACAAACAATTATAACACTCCTAACAGATCCCAATGGAGAAATAATCCTGCCCCTGAGAAAACAGATAAGCCAACTGACTCCTCTACCAAAAGGAATCCTGTCTCTGCCCCTGAGAAAGAAAAACTTGTATGTCATTTCTGCAAACAAACTGGCCACTTCTCCAGGGAATGCCCTAAGAAGAAGAGCAGAATCAATAATGTAGGAATGGATGATGATGATGATACCAAGAGTGACAATGGAGAAGATCAAGGTGAACCACATAAGTCTGAATCAGAACTGGATGAAGAAGAAGAGAATCATAGAACCAATCACATGATCCTTGCCATGGACAATGGAAATGGTGCCAACTATGATCCATTAGTTGATTTTGATTTTGGAGCACATGCTGTAGAGTGTGAAATAAACCAAGACTTCTCCATAGCTGAAATTCAAGCTGAAACTCATCAACCTCAGACCTGGGACAAATCCTGCCAGTCTTCCCACATAGAGGATGCTAGACTGATGAAATGTAAGCCTGATAGAGGAAAAGCTCATCTTACTGGAAAAGCTAATCTCACTACTGTCCTCATTGAATACAGAGAACACTCATGTCTTCTTGATAGTGGAGCTTATTGCTCTATCATCAGCAACAAATTGCTGGATTCTATAATACCATAATGGGATAACAAGCTCATGCCAATTAACCATGCTAAATTTCACAGCTGTAGTGACCAATTACAGCCAATGGGCATAATAGAAATGGTTTGATTTTTCCTTACACTAAAGGTTCCATTAGAATTCTAGCAGAATTTGTAGTTATGAAAAATGCAAGAATAAACTACCTTATCCTTGGAAATGATTACATGTCTCTTTATGGTTTTGATATTACAAAAAGTAAAGAGAGATTCTTCACCATTGGGAATGAGAACAAGAGGAAGAAATTCAGTTTCAAATCCCATCATCTAGAAAAAATGAGTCCTTCAAATGAAATCTCTGCTGTAAAGAAGTCCAATCCCCAACTGCAACAATTTATAGCAGAAGAACTTTGTGAAGCCAAGTTCAGTGATGAACTAACCATTGAACAAAAAGAGAAACTGTTTGAAGTACTCTACAATAACAACACTGCCTTCTCTAACACCAATCAGCCCCTTGGTGCCATTAAAGGTCATGAAGTTCATCTCAAATTGACAACTGAGAGGCCCTATCCTCCTCTGCTCAGGAGACCTCCTTACCCTGCAAGCCCCAAAAGCAGAGAAGCTCTTGAGCAACATATTGAAGAACTGGTAAACCTGAATGTTCTGAGGAAAGTTGGCCATAATGATGTAGTTGGAATCACAACTCCTGTAATCATTGCCTGGCACAATGGAAAGTCCAGAATGGTAGGAGATTTCAGAGCTTTAAACTCCTATACTGCTTCAGACAGGTATCCCATTCCCAAGATCAGTGAGACTCTGAACAACCTTGCAAAAGCTAAGTATCTGACTAGTATGGATGTACTCAAAGGTTTTCACCAGAATGTTATTGCAGAAGATTCCAGACACCTACTCAGGATTATTATGCACAAAGGGATCTATGAATACCTGAGAATGCCCTTTGGGATCAAGAATGCCCCCTCTCATTTCCAGAGAATGATGGACATTGAGTTCAGAAAAGAAATTGATGAGAAGTGGGTCATTATCTACATTGATGATATCATCATTATGTCCAACACTTGGGAAGAACACCTCAATAGGATAGACAGGATACTGAAAGTTGTCATCAATATGAACATGAAAATCTCACTGAAAAAGTGTAACTTTGGATTTGATCAGATCAAAGCCCTAGGCCATCTTGTCTCTGGAATTGCCATAGGAATAGACCAGAACAAAGTAGCTGCTGTCCTCCAAAAGCCTGTGCCTAGTAGTAGGAAAGAAATGCAATCCTTTCTTGGTTTTGCTGGTTACTACAGACAACACATTGAGAAATTTGCAGAGATAACAAAACCCTTAACTGAACTCACAAGGATTGATGTCATATATGAGATGACTCATCATAGGATAGTAGCCTACAACCTGTTGAAAGAAAAACTGACCACTGCTCCATTGCTACTGTTTCGTGACTGGGCCCATCCTTTCACACTATACGTAGATGCTAGTATGACTGGTTTAGGTGCTGCTCTACACCAAGTCCAAGTCATTGATGGAGTGAGAAAAGAAGGGCCTATTGTTTTCATATCCAGACAACTGAAGGACAGTGAAACAAGATATGGTGCTAGTCAACTTGAATGCTTATGTCTGGTTTGGGCCCTGGAAAAACTCCATTACTACTTGGATGGCAGTGTTTTTCATGTTGTAACAGATTGCACAGCTTTGAGATCACTGCCGAACATGAAGACACCCAACAGACACATGCTCAGGTGGCAGATTGCCATTCAGGAATACAGAGGTAACATGACTATCATCCACAGAGATGGGAATATTCACAAGAATGCTGATGGACTTAGCAGATGGGCCTTGCCAAATGATCCTAGTAACCCTGCTTATGACCCAGAAGACAAAGATGATGATAGATTCCCCATCATGGGCATACATGTCTCTACTTTCAAGAATGAGTTCTTTGACTCAGTAAGAGAGGGTTACAAGCAAGATAAAAACACTACTGTATTGTCTGAACTTTTGTTAAAAGATGCTAAAGATGCCCAGCTGAAAAATTCTCTACAAGATCCATGGAGAAAGCTATATGATGAAGGAAGGTTCTCTATATTTGATGGCCTCATCTACTTCAGATAAAAACACAATTCCGTCTTAGTCCTAGCTGACAAAGAAAGTATCAACACCATTTTCCATGAATGCCATGACAGTGTCTACTCTGGTCATCTTTCTGAAGACAAGAAAGTAGCTGACACTGCCTGGTGGGCTAACTGGAGACAAGACACTGGTGAATACTGCTCTTCCTGTGATAGATGCCAGAAAGCAAATAAAGCCACAGGCAAGAGATTTGGACTGCTCATGAAAATTGAAGAACCCTCAAAGCCATGGGATGTGATTAACATGGATTGGGTAATGTCTTTGTCTCCTGGAGGAGTTGCTAGTTTCAATGCTTGTCTGGTAATAGTAGACAGATACTCTAAGACCCCCATATTTGTACCCTGCTTCAAGGATGACTCTGCCATGGACACTGCCATACTGTTTTGGAACAGAGTAATGCCCAGGACTGGCATCCCCAGAATCATCATCTCTGACAGAGATCCCAAGTTCACATCTGAATTCTGGACTGGTTTACATAGCATGCTAGGAACAAAACTCTCCTCCACTGCTTACCACCCCCAGACTGATGGTTTGGCTGAGAGAATGATTCAAACACTGGAAGATATGATCAGGAGGTTTTGTGCATATGGCCTAGAATTCAAAGACAATGATGGATACACTCATGACTGGGTTTCAATCCTACCAATCCTTGAGCTAGCATATTGTACCAGCATACATTCAACCACTGGAAAACCTCCTGCCATCCTAGAGAAAGGCTGGATCCCAAACCTTCCCAGAAATTTCTTGAAACAAGAATCTGTAGACATTCATCCTACTGCTCTTGCCTATGGGAAAATCTTTGAGAAAGAAAGAAAACATGCTGAACAATGCATAACAGAAGCTACCTGTTACAACAAAGAAAGATGGGACAAGACTCACAAAGAACCATCCTTTAAAATTGGTGACAAAGTCCTGATATCCACAGCAAACTTCAACAACTTGTCTGGCCCTAAGAAGATGAGAGACTCCTTTACAGGACCATTCCTTGTGAAAGCTTTACATGGGAAGAATGCTGTAGAAGTGATTCTGACTGAAGAGTTCAGCAGGAAACATCCTACCTTCCCTTTCAGCTTGGTAAAACCATACAGAGAACCAAATCCAGATAAGTTCTCCTTAAGACAGAAGGTTAAAGTTGTCATTCCCCCCATGGATAAAACCCCTCAGAGTAAAGTTATACAGAATATTCTCAGAGACAAAAGATTGAGAGTGGAGAACAGAGATGTTATGATGTACTTGGCTAGATACAAGGGCATGAGTGCTGATCATGATGAATGGCTCCTTGAGAAGGACATTCCAGACTCTGCTATCCTTCTTAGGAAATTCAGAAGTGAGAAGAGATCTACCCCTGTGGTTTAATTTCTTACAGAAATCCAACCCTTTTGGGGGTAGGGAATGTCAGCCTTAGAGTCAACTCAGCTGACCTAAAGTCTGCCTTTTTTACATATGAATTACTTCATATCTTTTTCATCTTAAGAGATAACTTTATTTAGACTTCATATTCTGTTTCCTCATGCAATTTTAACCCTAGTTACAACTTACCAATTATTTGTAACCATGCTCCTTCCCTGAGTTATTGAGTTGTGGCGCCCATGCGCAGTTGTGACGTGTCAGCGCTACCAGGCGCGCCAAACCACATGTACATATGTAAATTACATAAGCAAACTGTGAAAATTTTTGTAGTCAGGATCCCGCTTGCCTGAGGCGGATCTACAGACTTTAGCACACCAGAACCACCCCCAGATAACCCCAGGATCACCACCAAAGAGTTTACAACACTCCCAGTATACCTACCGTCACAGGCGCCTAGGATATTGACAGTAAGTAACCTCTTTCACTGAACCTTGTTTATCTCAGAGGTACAACTCTGTGTCTTGCTTGATCTGTTCTTTTCTGCTGGCCTTTGCCTTCTTTTGATCACAGGGCTGTCCCTCCATATCTGCTGGCCTTTGCCTCATTCTTGATCACAGGGCTGTCCCTTATTATCTGCTGGCCTTTGCCTCAAATCTAGGTTACAGGGCTGTCTCTCAGGTTTCCCTTTAAGAACCTTGCACCAGGGGAGATATGTTCCCACTCCCCAGGGAGTGCCAGAGCTGAATTTTATGTGAGTTTTGGTCGGATGTGAGCCTGATGTGGATTAGTAACTCATCCCCAAAATAGTAAATTGGATGGAGAAGTTAGTGAAAAGTCAGTCGCAATTGATTTGGAAGTCAACACAATGTTGTGTAGAATTCTTTTGTTTTCTATGTACAACTGTAGGAAGAAATATGATGAAATGATATTTCACCAAAGTCCAACTCATCAATTGCTCCTGTTTACTTATTTTTAAGGATAGCAAAGCAAAATTCCCATTCTCAAAAGTAATTCCTCCAAAAAAATGGGTTTCTTGTAATTCACATTATATGCCCTGATGTACAAAATTAAAATAAAAGTCGACTTGGTGTTATTGGGTTTAGATTTTTGGAATGTGGTAATGTTGCAGTCATTGAAATTGAAACCCATTTTCTTGGAAATGCGGGAATTAATTTGAATTTGGCTGATAAAAATGACAAAAAACTGTTTTAATAGGGTGAAAGTCTGAGTTAAGTCAAGGTTGGATTGCGGTGCCAATTCACTTTGGCCATATATCCTGTCCTCCTCACGAAAATGATCTAGTGAATTTTGTATTTTTTTGCTTTTCAAAATCCCCATGTGCACATGCAAGTTAACCTTTTTGCACTTTGCTAATAGTCACCCTGATGTACGCGCGTACATTGAGGTGGAAATATCACAGGATGGGCCTTTCACAGCCACATGAAAAGTAACAAATTTGTTTTGAGACACCAATTGTCCCCCTGATGTAAGCGAGTACATGAGGGGGAAAAAATCACAGGCTGGGCCTTTCACATCTCCATGGAAAGGACACACTGGTCATGGAGCCAAGAAAGGACTATATTCTGGATGAGTTCTGAATGAATTATAGATGAGTTCTGGATGATTTTTTGGCAAGTTATGGTTTATTTCAGGATGATTTCCAACTGATTTCCACGCTGACTTCCAGTCTTGTTCATACCTATTCAATATTGCTTTACCAAAGGCCTCCAGCACAGTTATGGAAAAAAGTTACGGTAAGGCACTCCCTGGGGAGTGGGAACATATCTCCCCTGGTGTTGACTATCCAGAAGGAAGCTAAAAAATTGTGGCTGGATTAAACTTATCTAATCCAGAGACCCTCCACATTTCTTAGTGAGAGGAGGCTGTAGCACTTTCTAGCACAGCTTAGCAGCACTCTTCCGAAGAGTAGCATTGCCAGTGGACGTGCATTCCCACTAGAATAACCTAGTATATCTCCTTATCCTTATCCTATCCTGTTTCTCTTTTCTCTTTCTCTATCTCTCTCACAGTTGTATTTTATTTATCCAAAGAAATCCAACTATTTCCTCCCTTCTTTCTTGTGTCTTACTATAGAGACTCAGGCTCACATTGCCGCGCTAGCCGCCAGACAGACAACAACTCCTAGAAGAATCTCAACCAAAGTGAAGCACCCAACCGTGCTGCTTTCAGGTAAAGTGCTAGATTCTTCTCATTTATTTTCCCCTCAATTATACACATTGTAAATACAAATAAATTGAGAATAGAAACAAAACCTTTCAGTTGTTCCAAATCTTTTACTTAGCAAGCAGGTACAAGATGCTCACCCAAGGGGAAACCTCCTGGACGCGCAGAAGAGAATCCATTGTTGCCGAGTGGGTACCAGTCTGCTTGCTGAGCCCCTCAGCAATCGGGTACAAGGTACCTGTCCTGGAGGAATCTTCCAGGCAAGCCAAAGAGATTCTATCCCCACCAGGTGGGTACATAGAAAGAACCATGAGGTTGGTTATTCTCATTGACAAGAACACAAAATGACACCACCAAGGAGGAGGCTTTTGACTCTTGCTCGGATTCCGGAATCATCCCCGGCAAGCGGAAGAAGCTCCAAGGCCTGCACTCGCCCGGAGGATTCCTCCGGCGCAAACACTTTGCTCGCCCGCCTGGAATGATTCCTGGACCATGGCAAGCAGGTCCCGGGTGCCCACCCAAGAGGAAGCTGCAGATAATACGTAGTTAATCTAGTATGTACATATATCTTCTTTTTTTAAATCCAATAACCATGGGGATGTCCCCAAAAGAGAATTGTTTAGGCTGGATTCATCCTCCCCCCCTAACTCTTGCTAATGTTAGGTAACATCTCCGAGACCTCTACCCTTGATCAATCTGCTCCCAACTCTTCCACCCATGTTTCTTTACCCCCAGAATTCACTAGTTCTTTCAACCCTCACCTCTTTGAGCAATCCCCACATTTTTTCTCCACCCTTCAACTCAACTGCCACAACAGAAAAGATACCACTCTCAGTGTGCTTCAGTTCAAAACATCATCTCTTGCCATTCTTCTCCAAGAAACTTGGACCAACCCCATTGATCATCTACCACCCATTCATCCTAGTTGGCACAGAATCTCACACGTAGACCAACCCCACTCCACTGAAAACAGGCCTAGATGTTGCATATACATCAATAAGTCAATCCCCAGTCATCATTTCCATCAAATGCCAGAAAACTCAAAACTTCTCACAGCGGTCTCTCTCACTATCCATACTGACAACTCCCTCCCCTTCTTCTTAATCTCACTCTATAACCCCCCATCTACCTTTGCGGCATTACCCCTACTTTGTGACTGGTTAAACAACAACAACTGTTGTCACAATCCCACCATTCTCATGATGGATTCAAACCTACACAATTCACGGTGGAAACCTCCAAATTATCACCACACACACTCTACTTCTAAAGAGCTAATTAAACTCTGTGAGCAAAAGGGCTTCACTCTAACCTCCCCGGCTGGGGTACCAACCTTCTTGAACTCCAAAGGATCACAAACCACTATTGATTTGTGCTGAGTTAATGCCCACTGTAAACATAGAGTTAAAGCATGCTCAGTGGTCCTTGATAACCATGCCTCCGACCATCAGCCAATCCAACTGACACTCTCACTTGATGGGAAAGTCTCTCAACCCCAAAGCAACAGAGGTATCACCCCTGAGAAGATGGATAGAACTCACTTCAGGGCTGATCTTGACCGCATGATTAAGTCCATCCCCTCCCCCCACTCTGCAGACTCTGTGCGCTCCATAGATGAAGCAGCATCTCGCTTGACAGAGGGCATCCAAAAATGCCACAAAAAGCAAGGTATTGCACCCTACAGAGGACAAGCCCAGGCAAACTCGTTGTGGGTCCCTCACATTCTCCAACCTCTTGTCTCCAACAGAAACAAAGCACGTAGATGGATGATCTTGTCCAACTCAGCCAAGGCCCGGCAATTCTACTATGCTTGGCAAAATGCTTTCAAACAGAAAGTGGAAGAGCTGAAGCTGCTCCACTGGAGAAGATCCCTGGCCCAAACTGGGGATTCAGCGGCTCTCCAAGCCTATAAGTTCACTAAGGCTAAACAGTCCGCCACTGTTGAGCCGCTTTACCGCACCAATAAAACCCTGTGCACAGATGTGACAGAACAAGCGGAGATTTTGTTCAAAGGCACTTCGGTCATCAACTCCATATGTGACCTGACTGATGTTCAGCCCCAAGACACAGAAGATGACACACCAACTTTTCCCCCTATCACCCTAGCAGAAGTAAACTACACAATTGACTCACTTCCCACCAAGAAAGCAGTTGGGCCTGACACCATCCCAAACGAGTTGATCAAAATGGGCAAGACCCAACTCTCCCCCTTCCTAACCCCTTTTAATGCTTGCCTGAGGCGAAGCCATTTCCCCAGAGACTGGAGGTCAGCAGTTACAGCAATCATTTGGAAAGCTGGCAAACCAGACTACAGCGACCCCAACACATATCACCCAATTGCACTCCTGTGCATGCTGGGAAAACTGTTTGAAAAAATCCTCAATGAGAGGCTAATACATTGGATGGAATCCAAAGAGGCCCTCCCTCAAGGACACATGGGAGGAAGGCAAGGCCGCAATCTCACCAATGCTCTAATCCTTTTTTGCTCTTGGGTTAAACACCAATGGAGAAAAGGAAAATTTTTTGCTAGCTTATTTTTAGACGTCAAATCTGCCTACCCTTCGGTCTACACCTCCCGACTGATTGATTGCCTCCATCAACTGTCTTGCCCCGGATACCTGATATCAGTCATTTCTTCCTTCTCAACTATAATTGGACAATCTCCATGAGGCTGGGAGAATTTGTATCTCTGTAACCCCCTCTTGGGGGTGTCACAAGAAGGATCACAGGATCCCATTTGGACCCGCACTTAGTCCAGCGGTTCCCCTGTCCCTCCTATCTCAGCAGAGATGTTCCTTCCATCTCTCCTGAGCTAGGTGAGTCTGCCCAGTTTCCTCTCTCTCTCTCTTCCTCTCATCCTTCTTCTCAGAACCCATGTAGATAGTCCTGACACAGAGATGTTCCTTCCATCTCTCCTGAGCTAGTTTTTCTGCAATCCACACAACCATTGGTTCTAGAAAGCTCCCAAGGCTCAGCCTTCCTTGTTCCCACTGCCAGTTTCCGATCAGTGAAGCGCCCCCCTATTTGGAGCGCTTACAATCTCCCTCCTCCTCAATTAAAGAAGGATTACCACAAGGATCCCCACTATCAGTCACTCTATACATTCTATATAATAGTGAGCTGCTGATTAATAGCAGGTGCTTGCTTGATGACAACCGGGTCTCCATTGGATATGTCAATGATGTTGTACACTTGGTTGCAGCTGATTCCATAGATAAAGCGGTAATTATGCTCCAAGAAGAGGTTACCCGCTTGCTTGAATGGGGCTGTAAATTTGCCGCCATTTTTGACCCCAAGAAAGCTGTGTTGATGCTCTTTTCCTGTAAACCACTGAAACCCCCAACATTTGATTTCGACGGCCACACTCACTTCTTCCAGAAAACAACCAGATGGCTAGGCATCATATTTGACCAATGACTCACCTTTTCGGAACATCTGAAGAAAGTGAAAGCAACTGGGGATCTCACCATTTCACAGCTCAAACAAATCATCAAGTCAACATACGGCCTGAACACTGCTCTAGCGAGGAGATTGGTTATTTTGGTCCTTTATTAAAGGATTCTGTTTGGGAGTGTCATCTGGTACACCAAGAAGAATGCAAAGGCGGTGGTGCAGGTTCTAGACGGATTATACCATCAAGCTTGTTGACTGATCACAGGATTATTTTGCCAAACCCCTCTGATCTTTGTGAAGAAGAGCAGTGGCTTAGCCACTCCTCAGGAGATTCATCTTGGCAACTCTCATTTATACATTCTCCAAGCCCTGACATACCCCCCATCACATCCCGTCACCGCCTAATTCAAACAGAACTGACCAGACAACAGCCCTCTTTCCCAAGTCCCCTCCACTCACTGCTAACCTTGCCTGATCCATACAGCTTCCCAGTCAACCACACAGAGATCATTTTACCAGTCCCTGCACCTCCTTGGGTGGAGACAATCTCAACCATACACAACATTACAGAAAAGCAAGTGGATGCAATTCAACACATCCCACACCAATTGCAACAAGAGCTTCAGAATCATGCATTGGTCATCTTTACAGACGGCTCATGGATCTCCAACAAAGGTGCAGGAGCAGCGGCAGTGGTTCATCCTTTGGGACAACAAGCCGTAGCTTCTCTCCTCCCAGCAAAATCTCTAACAAATTTTGAATTAGAGCTAATAGGGATAAGCCTTGCCATCACCATGGCGCAGGAAATATTGTATGCTGACACATCTCATAAATTTGCAACAGTAGCCATCTTCAGTGACAATCAGGGAGCTCTGACTCAATAGGCTGAACCTTTATCCCTGTCTGCAGGCCAACACATTTACACTGACAATTTCTTCCGCATAAAGCTACTATGACGACCTGTCCGAATGTATTGGTGTCCTGGCCACGAAGGAATAATGGCCAATGAAACAGCTGATTTGCTTGCCAAGCAGGCGGTGCGAGGGGATATTTCTTTGCCCACAAGTACGGTGCAGCAAATAACTATACCAATGAGCCTGGCAAAGACAAGGCAAGATTGCCGAGCACAACTCAAGGTACCAGAGGAATTATTGGCTGAAGGCAGACGGCACTTTGTTTTCTTTAACGATTGTACAAAGGTGATACAAGCACTTGACGCTCAAGAAAAGGGTATGGCAGCAACTATCTTCCAGTAACGAGCTGATCATGCTCCTCTAAACAACTTTCTTTTTAAAATCAAAGCCGTTCTGGATCCAAGATGTACTAACTGCTTTGTGCTGGAAAATGCAGCACACTTTCTCATGTTCTGTCCCCAATACAGGAAAGCTTGAGCAGATTTAAAAAAGAACCTCCAACAACGCAAGTGTAGGGTGAACCCAAACTCCTTTTGATCTATTATGGACAACCCCAAAGCTTTGGGTGAAGTTGCAAAATTCATTCTTGCCACAAATTGGTTCCCCAATATCCGGAAATAAATGTCCTCCACCAATGGCGAATAATCTCAATGTTTCTTCTTTTGTTCAACTTTCTCAATTCATGATTGTATTTACAAGCAATGGAATAGGGACCACAGCCCAGATTCCAAGAAGCCCGACGGGCCTTAGGTTATTGGGGGATGACCTGAGTTAACCCACTTCTACATATCAGATGCTTGCTCAAGGTTGAGGGGGCCTTTGATGCGCTCTGAATTTAAAATCAAATGGTGGGAAGGGATGAAGGGCTGGGGTTTTTCCGAACTCCAAAGCTCTCACATTTTCCTTTTTTCTCTCCCATGATCAATTTCCTTCTATTTTCCTTTCTCTTCTCTTCTTTTCTTTTCTCCTCCCCAGTTGGCTTCTGAATTTTTTTTTTGTTGTTGATCACATATATTTCAATCACATTTACTACATGGTATCACATGTCTTCAGTCACGTCATATCTTGTTTCACAACATTATATTCCATTGTTTTCTAGAAGGTATGCTTGTATATACATAACAATAGGCAGATAGAGAGTGCGGAATGTAAAATCAATAGCACTTTTTTTTTTAAAAAAAAAGGATGGCGTTTGGGACCCGGGTACCCGTTGCGGGTCCGGGTACCGGGTGAATACCAAAAGATGGCACCCGGCACCGCACCTGGCACCGCCTGGGCGGGTACCGGCGGTACCGGAGGCGGTATACCCGTGATACTTGCTCTCCAAAACATCTCAAAGCCCAGTGTGCCGAGAGGAATACATACCTCTCGGCAAGCTGGACTTTGACCAGCTCGCCAAGAGGTAAGTATTCCTTTTGGCATGCTGGACTTTGACCAGCTCGCCAAGAGGTAAGTATTCCTTTTGGCAAGCTGGACTTTGACCAGCTCGCTGATAGGAATACATACCTCTTGGCAAGCTGGACTTTGACCAGCTCGCCGAGAGGTAAGTATTCCTTGCGGCAAGCTGGATTTTGACCAGTTCGCCGAAAGGAATACTTGCCTCTCGGTGAGCTGAATTTTTACAACAGCTCGCCGAGGGCAAGCTTCCCAGGGAGCTGGTCAAGGCCCAGCTCACCGAGGGATGTATTCCTCTCGGATAGCTGGTCCAAGTCCAGCGCGTCTCGGCACTGCAGCAATTGATCTCTTGGACAAGATTGTCCAAGCAGTTTTTGGACAGACTTTGTCCCATGCGTTGCACAATTTTTGAGCCTGGGCTGCCGGGCTTGTTGGACAAAGTTTGTCTGAATACTTGTTGGACAACTTTGTCCGCGCGGATATTTGATTCAGTGTGGCAATCTGGTAATAGGTGGCTCAGGGCGGGTGCGGGCAGGCGGTACCCGGGTACCGCACCGCTTCTCCAGCCAGAACCACATACCTGGTACCACACCTGATACTGCTTGGCGGGTACCCCACAGCAACGATGCATCTATTACGCTAAATGTAATTAGCGCCGCTAAAACTAAATTGTAACGCTTGTCGCTAATAATCTGGGGCTGTAATTTTTAGCGTAATACCAACCGGCTAAAAACCGCTAACGCTAAATTACAGCTAAATTACAGCTAATTAGCGGCTTGCTACGCTAAATTAGCTGTAATTCGTAGCGAAAATTGCACTTTTTTGCCCAATCTGAGTTAGCTGTAATTGTAATAGTCCGCCCACTACAATTTAGTTTAGCGTAGCGGCGCTAAAAAACCGCTAAATTAGGGTATTACACGCTAACCGTAGTGTAATACATGCATCGTTGCCCACAGGCACCCGCCGCACCCACCAGGCGGTACCGGGTACCCAAACACCATCTCTAGTCACGGTTGGCCAGTTTTGGTGTAGCCAACTTTTCAACGGCTGCACCTCCTGTACATCCGTCTCCCTGGAGGTATAAAGTTGAGTGGGAGATAGATGAGGATTTTGCAGATCTGCTCATCCAATTTTCAAAAGAATATTCTGAAAATTGGACCAGCAGGAATTTTTGCAAGATCACAAAAATCCAAAAATCTGCTCTTCAGGATTGAACTGAAGTTGATTCTTGGCTTCTAAACCAGGATCCCTCCTTCACAAAATTCCTCCAGAAATTTTATATTTACTATGCTTGGATGGCTGTCTTTTCCTCTATTTATTACATAAGGAATGGTTTGGTTTGAAGAAAAAAAAAAAAGTCATGCTGGACTAAAATTGGGTTGTAAGAAATCCTACACATACATACAATTTTTGAAAGATTCAAGATCCTTCTTGATGGGGATGAAGACCCGCATCTTGGGCACACCCTGCCCAACTTCATCATCCACTGGGTGGTTGTGTTTTTAACAGGATTTTTACAAAAAAAAGGACCTCAGAAGCCCATCCGTGACACGCAAGCATGCACGTTTTAGACACAAGCCTCTCCCGCACTTTTTGCATTCAACGGAGAGGCTGTACACGCTCGCCTACCCCGCAAAGCAGCTAATTGTGATTTGCAAGCTGGTTCCAGAACTATCCTTTGGTCATATCTCAAGCTTCAAGTCACCCCGGGGCAGAGGCACAACAAGCCGCCAGAGGGGGACTGAGCCAAATTCCCTCCATTGGTATCACTATCATACATCTGATCAGGGGAGAGGGGGGAGAAGGAGTCTCATGATATTCTGTTTCCTCACGTAATTTTAACCCTAGTTACAACTTACCAATTCTTTGTAACTCTACTCCTTCCCTGAGTTATTGAGTGGTAGCGCGCATGCACAGTTGTGACGTGTCAGCGCTACCAGGCGCGCCAAACCACATGTACATATGTAAATTACATAAGCAAACTGTGAAAATTTTTGTAGTCAGGATCCCCCTTGCCTGAGGCGGATCTACAGACTTCAGCACACCAGAACCACACCCCAGATAACCCAGGATCACCACCAAAGAGTTTACAACACTCCCAGTATACCTACTGTCACAGGCGCCTAGCATATTGACAGTAAGTAACCTCTTTCACTGAACCTTGCTTATCTCAGAGGTAAAACTCTGTTTCTTGCTTGATCTGCTCTTCTTTACTGGCCTTTGTCTCATTCTTGATCACAGGTCTGTCCCTGCTTAACATCATTCTTTTTCTGTGGTTTTTGCAAGAAACATACCACATAGGTTTCCATTTAAAAAACCTTGACTATCCAGAAGGAAGCTAAAAAATTGTGGCTGGATTAAACTTGTCTAATCCATAAGCCCTCCACGTTTCTTTGGTGAGAGGAGGCTGTTGCACTCTCTAGCACAGCTTGGCAGCACTCCTTTAAAGAGGTAGCATTGCCAGTGGACGTGCATTCCCACCAGAATAACCTTGAATATCTGCTTATCTTGAATCTGCTCAGTCTCTTTTCTCTCTTTCTCTCTCTCTCTTATAATTGTAGTTTCTTTATCCCAAGAAATCCAACCAAATATTCCCCCCCCATATCCTTGTGTCCTGCTGTCACTATAGAGACTCAGGCTCACACTAGTACTGGAAGGCAACAAAGCGGCCAATCCACTCAGGCGGTGGATCCAGCAAGTGTTCGCAAAGGTTCAGTCCTTTTCCACACCAAAAAATTCCCCTGTGCACACCAAAAAGGTGTGCAAGTTTGTGCACACCGAATTAATTGGTCTGCATGTTTGTGCACTCTATGCTCCATGGAGTGAAGTTTAGGTACCACAATGCCCACATTTTCTTGGAGTGCACAGTCTTCCACGCCAAATATTATGGAGTGCATCACCACCCACTCCTTCCTTGGCTCCCCCATTTGGCTGTATCTTGGAGTCAATATATACATACAAAATCCTACAGGTACAGACTGGTCATTGGTAGGAAACAATCCTCTCAATGACTGGTCTGTCCTGGTAATCAAGAGGATTAATCCCTCTCAACACTACAGACATTATGTACTTTACATGCATGTATAGCGGTTCAATGTCATGGTATAGTGGTTCAACATATGGCGGTTGCGTTTTTTTTGAGTACTACAAATGAAAATTATTGAATTGAAAAAGAATTTGACTTGGTATTGTTGGGGGTTACACAACAAAACTTGTATCTAGGCACGGCATTGTAGGGGGATTTGACCCCCAGGGGAATTTGGAAATTCATTGCTCTACCATCATCTCGCTCAATAGGTTATGAGCCTGCGCGAATAAAATTCCCTGAAGAACTTGACATTTCATTATCACTGGACCTGATTCCGACTCGGGCAAACGATTATTCAACTACACTCTTGATTCTGTCTCGAGGGGCAAAAGAAAAACGAGCCCGATTCCGTCTTGGGCGTTGGAACTGAGGACTAAGGCGTTCTAGTTCAATTTTTTCCGTAAAGGGTTAGGCAAACAGACTGCTAAAGTGAGTCGACCTACGTGTGCATCTCCCGAAGTGGTTGTGGTGAACTACGCGCCACGTTTGTGAGCATCAGGCAAGGTGTCTTACTTTCAGATTCCGGATCTGCCTTGTGGAACTCGATCGGGGAAGCGATTCGACAAGCCGACCCCAATCAGATCTGAATCACAAGCAACTAGGCCGATTGCACCTCTACCACCGGAGCACTCATCTCCTCACAGGTGTTTGCTGAATTTTCCGCCGTACGCAGCCATACACACTCCACTACCAAATTCCACGTCGGCGAGTCGTGACGAAATGAGCACTCAGGAGGGCCAGCCGGTGGACAAAGGGAAGAGTCCTGCTGGAAGTTTGAATACGGGGCCCCAATTTGTCACGCTCGATCAGCTTGCATTGTTACTCCAGAACATTAATTGACCGGTCGAGCAGAAGGTTGAATCAAAGACTGGAACTGAACGTGCGGTGGCCTTGGCGGATGCGCTTTCAAAGTATCAGAAACTAGGGAAAGCAATTGAACGGCAATTGTCCGAGGACGGAGTCAACTTTCCGGACTGGGAGCTGTCCTTGAGGGCGACGGTCACAAGAGTCTTTGAAGCCGAGGAATACTTTGGGTCAACTGCGAAGGACGTCAATGCAGATAGGGCGGCACTCACGGGCGTCCTAGTGGAAAACAGCGTCCATCCGTCACTTGTTGCTTCGGTCCGGGGAAAAGCTGGGCGAGTAGCTTTCACAACTCTTCAGTCTTGATTTGCAAACGTGTCATGGACCTACATCATGTCCAGGTGGACCAAGGCGAGCGACCCGACGGACGTATCGGCTGACTTGAACACGGCCTACTCGGAGATGCAGACCTGTCTAGATGAGATCGAGAAGCGGACAGGGGCGATTAGCAAAGACTTGGTCCTGGCCCTATTATTCCATCAGAGGTGTCATCCGCACTTTCAAGGGATTGCCAATGCCCTGGATGGCCAAATTGCAGTCAATCCCAAGAGTATGATCTCTTCCAAAACCATCTTGGAGATAGCGGGTCGTATGAACTCGAGTGTCGTCCCAGCCCAGTCGTCGGTGTTCGCGTATAAGTCGGCGAGAGGCGGAGCTGGCGATGGAGCGGTCAAGAAAGGAGGGGACCAATCTCAGTCAATGGTCGAGAAGAGCGACGCGTGGGCGAAACGGGTCTTGACGGAGAAGAATCCCTGCCGGTATTGCTACGAATGGGGTCATTGGATGAATGACTGTCCTCTCAAGAAGAACCAAAAGCCGCCGGTGGGGGATCCTCGACTCTTGAACCCGAATGCCCACTTGAAGAAGTCGTCGGTGTGTCATCCTGCTCTCATGCAGCGCTCCAAAGCGGCAGTGGCGTTGATTGAGAAACAGCCGGGGAGTGGCGACGCGGCGCTCTTGGACTCAGGCGCGACGGACAGCGTTAGCAACGATGTTCGTCTCTTTACATCTCTCAGGCCAATCTCCATGTCCCTTATAGTTGCCTCTACAGACCGATTTCCCGTGAAGCAATTCGGGGACATCGAGCTGCCGACGCCGTTTGGAAAATTGAAAGTAACGAACGTGCTGTATTGCCCGAACATCAGCGGGACGATCATCTCTTTGGGCAAGTTCAGGAAGAGAGACGGCGAAGTCAGGTGGGATGGAGAAAAATATACACTTGTCCAAAATAATGTTCTCTTTCCCTCATTTGAAATCAATGACCGCTGTTTCTTGCGGTGTACTTTGTCGGAGATTTTCGCGGCTGCGACGTCGATCCAAGGGTCTGTGATGCACGAGAGGATAGGTCACTTATCTCTGAGAATGCTCCGAGAGTCAGTGAAGAAAGGGGCGGTGCTGGATGTGCCGGGGTTTGAGGTGGCACCGAACAGGGGATGCGATACGTGCGCCACCATGAAAGCAGTGCACTCGCCTGTTGACTCGCCGTCGACGAACATCTGCCTGGAGCCTGGGGATGTGGTGGCGGCGGATCTCATCGGGCCATACGACCAGTCCATAGACAAGTTCAAGTATGTCCTCTCGGTTCAAGACCTGAATTCTGGGATGGTCTCGGCGATTCCTATCAAGACAAAGGGCGACGCGACACAAGAGGTCATGAACTGGATCAGGAAGTTCAACAATCTGTCTGGGCGGAAGGTGAAGAGAGTACGTACGGATAATGCCTTGGAGTTTGTAAGGAGTGGAAAGATGGCTGAATTCCTGGCGACTGAGGGAATTGTCCACGAGAAGGCCGTACCGCATGAACACCATCAAAACGGGGCAATTGAGAGGGTGAACCGGACGCTGGCGGAAATGGCGAGGTCGCTGCTTCACACGAAGAGACTGCCCAAGTATCTGTGGTCATATGCGTTCCGGCAGGCGGCATACATCTTCAATCGGTTGGTGCATCGGGGGCACGAAGTGACGCCTATCGAGAAGGTCCTCGGGACGAAGCCATCATTAGCGTTGTTGAGGGTGTTTGGGTGCGTGGCGTATATGTATGATCATACGCACAAGAAGCAAATGGTGCCTTACTCTGAGAAGACCAGGCACATCGGCGTGGCGCCAGAGTCGAAGGGCTGGCTTCTGTGGGATGAGAAGACAAAAAAGGTGTCGGTGGCGGCTTCGGTTCAGTTTGAAGAGGACAAACCTCATGTGATGGCGGACGTCGTGGACGCTGGAACGGACATGGAGGTCGTCTGCTCTGCTATTGAATGCGAGCGGCTTGGGGACTTCAGGCTGGGTGACGAGCTGGATCTTCAGGACACGGTGCTGGCGGCGTTGGAGGGGCGTGACCCATACGGCGGTGACTCCCCGACTTATCGTGAGGCGATTGAATCTCCGGAGGCTGGCGAGTGGCGAGGCGCAATGGATGAGGAAAGGAGGTCGCTGGAGGAGCTGGGGGTCGCGATGGAGGACGATCCGCCTGCAGATAAAAAGAAGCTACTCAGGTCTAGGTGGCTGCTTGGTACCAAGAGGACGATGCAAGGGGCGCTCAGGAGGAGGAAAGCCCGGATAATTGTGGGCGGTCACAAGCAGATAAAGAAGGTCAACTACGACGAAACCTTCGCGCCGACACCGACTTTTGCTTTGATGAGGACGGCGCTGACGGTGGCGGCAAAGCTCAAGTGGCCAGTTGCTTTGTTTGACGTGAAGACCGCATTCCTTCACAGTGAAATTGATGAATATGTGTGGGTAGTCCCTCCGCCGGGATATCCTGTTACTCCCGGGAAAGTTTGGAAACTCAAGAAAGCTTTGTATGGGACTAAGCAAGCGGGGAGGTGCTGGTGGTTACACCTCAAGACGGCGCTGGGGAAAATCGGATTCGAGGCGAACCCGCAAGATCAAAGTACTTACACCTACAAGCGGGGGAATGACGTGGCTTTCTTATGGATCCATGTGGATGATGGGCTCCTGGTGGCCAGTTCGGATGCTCTGATGGCGCGACTCAAGGAAGGGCTATCGGAGGCGCTTACGCTCAAATGGGACGAGGCTCTGTCGTCGTTAGTGGGCATTCAGATCCGGCAGACAGAGAAAGGTTTTCGTCTTCAGCAACCGTCGTTAATCAGGAAGCTACTGGAGATGGACGGTTCTACACTCACGTCGGCGGTACCGTTGCAGGACAGCACCCTGCAGTCTAATCCTTTGACAGCACCGGATGCGGTTTATCTTTCGTACATTGGAATTCTGTTGTACATTGCGCAGGGGACCAGGCCCGATATCTCGTTTGCTACTCATTATCTAGCAAGGTTTTCACTGGGCACAAACAAAAAACACTGGGCGGCTCTCAAGAGGCTAGTGGCGTATGTTTGGACGACGGCGCATTTTGAGCTGAAGGTGGAGCCTGAAGAGATGGAGAATCCACTGAGGACGTACGTGGACGCTAGTTGGATGGGCGAGGGAGCAAGGTCGCACCACGGTTTCATCACGTCTCTCTGGTCAGTGCCTTTAGCGTGGAACGCAAAGCGGCAGACAATTGTGGCCAAGTTGACATGCCAGGCGGAATACGTTGCCTTGTCAATGGCGTGTGACGAGGCGGTCTGGATGGCGGGGATTGTTTCCCCGCTGGTGGGCAACTTGAGGCCTTTGCTTCTGTGCGACAACAAGGCGGCGGTGAAGATCTCGACCAATACTGCAAGTATGAAAAGGACAAAGAACATTGATCGAGAATTTCATGTCACCAACGAGCGGCTCAGAAAAGGGGAAATCGGACTGGAATGGGTGGCGGGGTCAGATCAGATGGCGGATTGCTTCACCAAAGCGCTGGGGGGAAACCTGATGGAGAAATTTAATGGGGCTGTATTCGGGAATGGGAAGTGGTCAAGTGAGTGACATTCCCTTAACTATGCACCTGCGGGGTTGCACTGGAGTAGTGGTTCACCCAGCCACTCCAGTGAGCATTTGGCACGGCTTTCTTTCTGCAACACTACAGATGGGCTATTTGGCGACGACAAAAATCAAGGCAATGGGTCTCTTGGATGGCGTAGTGTTGTTGTTATTGTTGAATTTTTTTAAATTTTTCATTGATATTTATGTATGTTTTTTTATTTCATATTGGCGGTGTAGTTTGTTTCTCTTTCAACTTTTGGCTTGTTTTTCCGGTTATTTTCCGTTCTTTTTTTTCTTCTTTTTTTCTCTCTCACTTTCTTTTCAAGGGCTGGGTTGTTTGTTGTGGGGGGGAATGTTGGGGGTTACACAACAAAACTTGTATTTAGGCACGGCATTGTAGGGGGATTTGACCCCCGGGGGAATTTGGAAATTCATCGCTCTACCATCATCTCGCTCAATAGGTATTGTTCAAAATTTACAGCTCATCAAGCACACAATGGAGGACTTCCCATCGGCATTTAGAGAGCTCTAAATGCCTCTCTAATTCCTAAATTAAGACACCTACCAAAACCGTGAACAGCACACATGAGAGCAACAAACTACAGGCTTAGGAAAGCATTTTCCTTGATCCTGAAAATTAAGAGTTTGGTTGTGTAAATTGAGACCTGGGAGGCTCCCAGACTCAACGGGAAGTCCTCCAATGCATCTTTGAAAATTTGCCATGAGCAGGATTTTGCCTCATTATCTGGAATATAAGTTGGTTTGCATCAGTGTGTAATGCCACAATCAGTGAGGAGAGTGTTTTTTATGAGATAATATTCAATGGAGAACAATTGGGGAACATTTAATTTACATTTGCGGCATTTTTCCACTGCAATGTGCATGCTTGCAGCCTAAATAGCATTGTTCATCTGGTTCAAATTTGAAACCATTTTTAACATAGTGCTAAAAGCAACACTGGTTTGCTACGCTATTTCAGCGCTACGCGTTAGCGTAGCGGCAAAAAGCGCCCATCTATTTTGCATAGCGTTAGCGCGCTGTTAGCGCCGCTACGCTGCGCTAATTTTCAGCGGCGCTAACAGCGCGCCAATTCTTTGTTGGCGTTAGCGCAGCGTAGCGCAGCGTAGCGCAGCGTAGCGCGCGCTCTTTTGCGCCCTACATGTGTAGCGTTAGCGCAATTGCGCGCACCTGCGCTAACGCTACGCTATCAGCTAAAGTACCTGCGCACCGCGTGCGCGTAGCGTTAGCGCATATGCGTGCAATTGCGCTAACGCTACGCTAAAAAATAGTGCATTTGCGCTGCGCTACGCTACGCTAACCGCTATGGTTAGCGTAGCGACCCAGTGTTGCTAAAAGAACAGAGAAAAACTTGCCTTGCATATGCATCTCTTGCAGATTTCAATTTACACCCCTTAACTCAGCCCATACTTTCAAGTTTTTAGTGGTGTTGTTTAAGATTCAGAGGGGCATCTTTCCAGCAGTGATTCCTCCAGATTCCATTGTCAGTATCTTCCACAGGCGGATGATTAGAATAGCTTTCCATGTGGTAAGCCAAGTGATCTATGTGTCTGTGTGATCCTATTGCTGATTATCATTTATCTCAACAGCAAGCAACAAAACATTGCAAATGAAAAGGGAGAAATCACCAATACAACATGGTTTTTCTTTGAATCCAAATAAGCTGTGTTTTTTATGTTGAAGTTATGAGCTAATGACACCATTGATTTTGGTTAGTTTTTTTTGGACAAGGGAAATTTACCCAGACTATCACCTCATTCTCAGCCCCAATATCAAGGGTGGAGTTGGCCTCATTGAGGATGAGCTGCTTGGGCAAGCAATCACAGACCGGGCAGAGAGCTGGAAGTGTGTTGTTCCGGAGACAGTCAGGTTGTTTGGTTTTTAGGCCACTTCATTCAAGAGCTTGTGGTTAGTGAAAATGATTGGGAGGGGGACCTGATGGTTTTGAATTGATTGTATGTTCCGCAAGTTCAAGAATAGCATCCCCGCCTTGTGTGTAGTTGGCGAATCAGTAGAGAAGTCTGTACATAATGCCAAAAGGATTGCAAGAACACAGTCTGGAAATCAGCCAGAACAGCCATTTGAGCCGCTAGACTAACTTGCAGAGCCTATTCCGGGAAGGAAATGATATCCAAGCGCGCAACCTAGAGCAGGATATATTTATTTCAGGCAACATCAATACTTTTGCTTATACATATGAATATGTTCATGTAAGATAGATGAATGGTGGATGGTTCGCTCCATAATAGGAGTGTGCCAAACCACACTACATAATAGGAATGTGCCAAAGCACACTCCATAATAGCCCATAATAGAAGTGTGCCAAAGCACACTCCATAATAGCAGTGTGCCAAAGCACACTCCATAATAGCAGTGTGCCAAAGCACACTCCATAAAATCAGTGTGCCAAAGCACACTCCATAAAATCAGTGTGCCAAAGCACACTCCATAATAGCAGTGTGCCAAAGCACAATCCATAATAGCAGTGTGACAAAGCACACTCCATAATAGCAGTGTGCCAAAGCACACTCCATAATAGCAGTGTGCCAAAGCACACTCCATAATGTCAAGTTATCAACCCAGAAACAATGGTGTTCCTCAACTGTAAGTGGCCAATGCGGCTGAACCCTGACCGTTGTCATAAACCGGTGCAGTTTCACTTATACCCTGCCCCTTTCTTTACCGTAGCTTTGGCAAACAAAGTAATAACCCGCATCCACGGCAACCAGCCTGGACCGGTGCAAAAGAATCAGCCCAAACACTGATTCTATTCAGTGAGAAAGGCCACGCCTAGGCAAAACCATCACCAGTAAGCTCCGTCTATAAAGAGCAAACTTTGGACAACGGTGGGCCGCTACGCTAAACTATCCGTAGCGTGCGCTATCCGCTAGTTTAGCGTTGCGTAGTTCCTGACACATTGACGTTAGTTGTAGCGCCCGCTACGGGCCGCTACGCTACGCTAACGGGCGCTAACAGTGCTATCAGCTTTTTTAGCGGTTGAATAGCACTGCTAGCACTGATAGCGGCGATAGAGGCCCTTTAGTTTCAAGGGGTGCCTGTTAGCGGTAGCGGGCAATCACTGCCCGCTAACGGAAAACCCTGTCATTTTTAGTTTGGATCCGCTACGCTGCGCTGAACTACAGACTAAATGTAGCGTAGCGGCCCACCGTTGCTTTGGAGGGCCAGGCAGCTAATCTCATCCGCTTTTTCACCACTATCCCACAAAGTTCACTTTCTAGCTTACTTCACCTTCAAACTTCCTCATCTTCCCTCTTCTCCATTTTCTTGCTTCTTGTGCTTTGTCACACTTCCTTTCTTCTTTCGCATTTGTGCGCTTTTCTTACTATCTTGTCTTCTGTCCGCTCCCAAATTTCTTTCATCTTGTTATCAATCACTTCTACATCTCGAAGCCCTCATCCAGTGCTGTAGATTATTCTCGTCTTGTTCCTTCATTGTCCGCTGCTTCTTCTCAGTTTTCTTTTTACCTTTCCTCGTCATCAGACCCTACTCTTTGTTGTCAATACCTCTGCTCTTAGGTAAGAGCTTATTCCTGTTTTCTATTTTCTTCTTTAAAAGAGGACTGCAGCGCTACTTGAGCAAGACCTAATGAAAATAACTCTTAGCTCTTTGAACTCTCACACATAATAGCAGTCTGCCAAAGCACACTCCATAATAGCAGTGTGCCAAAGCACACTCCATAATAGCAGTGTGCCAAAGCACACTCCATAACAGCACTGTGCCAAACAACAATCTGTTATTAGGAGTGTGCCAAAGCACACTCTGTTATTAGGAGTGTGCCAAAGCACACTCTGTTGTTAGGAGTTCCTGGTAACATCTGACATGCCCCTGGCAGAGGTAATGACAGCTCTGTTTATGAAGCTAAGGGTCAAAACCGTAATTTTTATAAGTAATTAAGGTTTGAGGACCCCTGCACTATAACTGTGCTGAAATAAAACACTGATAAAAAATAATATCAAGCTTGTTACGTGGTAATTAACCACTACAAGGGTTTTCTCTCTTATGTAAGAGGCAGAGAACTTTATTATTAATAATATATAATTATTAATAACAGGGAGTTGAGGCGTAAAAATAGCTGGTAAGAGCTTAAGCTGATTGGCTGCTTGACAGAGGCTGTAGTCTTACTGCAACTATTTTGAAAGAATTTACGCTAAAAATTACTATATAAGGGATTTTGTTGAATTTAAAGTGTATATTCTAGTGATTTTGACGTGCTAGATGGGGTTTTATAAGGGGTGCACTGCTCTAGAAGCAGGAGGAGAATATTCACGAGTAACTTACTGGTTATGGTGGGTGAATAGTCTGGGGGATCTTTTCCTGAGGGCCAAATAGGCCTCTATTTATAGAGGGGACTTCAGTGGGCGTAAGCACTGATTCCTTTTCTCCCTATGGGAGTATCCAGGGGTGTAGCCGTGAAAAGGGCTTGGCTGTGGGTAATTTAATTGTATTGTAATAGACTAATTTCCCTGACTCTGTCACATGACATGTTTATAACCAATTGTCATGTGAAAGAGCTTCATTAGAAGTCTACATAATACTTTCACGGGGTATTTTTACACGAGTGATATTACTCATTAATGTACAACAGTTTAATTTTATTCACATTGTTTGTTTTACTAAATTTATGTATGTAATACTATTTTTGGGCGCTTTTTGGGGCCAATTCTTATTTATACAATTAGTCCATGAAGGAATAGGAATAAGGGGGTACTTTAAGTGGGTGACCCCCCTTAATTTATGATGAGGAATCTGATTCTGCAATAATAATTTAATAATTATTATTATTTACTAAGTTATTGCAGTCTTTTGGATACTTAATGTATCTCTAAGGCTGACAGGTAAGGTGGCCCATCAAGCAACGGAGTCTGATGCCGGATGGCCAGTGGAAGCACCTGCGGAATGAGTCCAAGAAATGAGATGAGCCAGTTCCACCCAGCCAGTGCACAGTGACGGCGCCAAATTGGCAGGGACATGGCGCAGTCAGAGTACTTGTATACATGTGCATTGCCAATTATGGAAAAAGATCAGATGTGACAAGAGATATTGGCAATGACAGAAATGGTCCCCATCTCTTCAACAATCACATACCTAATACTTACCCTGGTGGTAAAAAACCCTTCCAAATTTGGATGGCTTTTTTTGGCACTGGAATGAAACTCTTGGGTAGTAAGTTGGATCTGTTTTGAACCCCCTTATAAAATCACTTACCTTTCTCCTCCATTACCTAGGAAATCCCCTCCAGAAACTCATCATGTCATTCGCCAAACAGCTCTCCAAAACAACTCCTGGTACGTAGTACAGTATTTACTTCTTTAAATTTGAAAACAATTTCTGACTTGGTATTATTATCCTTACCAGCAGATTTAATGTTGGTCATGCTGTCTCTCACCATTGTTGTGATATTTGCTGGTAAGATTGTGCCAAAGCACACTCCGTTGAAGGAGTGTACCAAAGAACACTCCGTTGAAGGAGTGTGCCAAAGCACACTCCGTTGAAGGAGTGTGCCAAAGCACACTCCGTTGAAGGAGTGTGCCAAAGCACACTCCGTTGAAGGAGTGTGCCAAAGCACACTCCGTTGAAGGAGTGTGCCAAAGCACACTCCGTTGAAGGAGTGTGCCAAAGCACACTCCGTTGAAGGAGTGTGCCAAAGCACACTCCGTTGAAGGAGTGTGCCAAAGCACACTCCGTTGAAGGAGTGTGCCAAAGCACACTCCGTTGAAGGAGTGTGCCAAAGCACACTCCGTTGAAGGAGTGTGCCAAAGCACACTCCGTTGAAGGAGTGTGCCAAAGCACACTCCGTTGAAGGAGTGTGCCAAAGCACACTCCGTTGAAGGAGTGTGCCAAAGCACACTCCGTTGAAGGAGTGTGCCAAAGCACACTCCGTTGAAGGAGTGTGCCAAAGCACACTCCGTTGAAGGAGTGTGCCAAAGCACACTCCGTTGAAGGAGTGTGCCAAAGCACACTCCGTTGAAGGAGTGTGCCAAAGCACACTCCGTTGAAGGAGTGTGCCAAAGCACACTCCGTTGAAGGAGTGTGCCAAAGCACACTCCGTTGAAGGAGTGTGCCAAAGCACACTCCGTTGAAGGAGTGTGCCAAAGCACACTCCGTTGAAGGAGTGTGCCAAAGCACACTCCGTTGAAGGAATGTGCCAAAGCACACTCCGTTGAAGGAGTGTGCCAAAGCACACTCCGTTGAAGGAGTGTGCCAAAGCACACTCCGTTGAAGGAGTGTGCCAAAGCACACTCCGTTGAAGGAGTGTGCCAAAGCACACTCCGTTGAAGGAGTGTGCCAAAGCACACTCCGTTGAAGGAGTGTGCCAAAGCACACTCCGTTGAAGGAGTGTGCCAAAGCACACTCCGTTGAAGGAGTGTGCCAAAGCACACTCCGTTGAAGGAGTGTACCAAAGCACACTCCGTTGAAGGAGTGTGCCAAAGCACACTCCGTTGAAGGAGTGTGCCAAAGCACACTCCGTTGAAGGAGTGTGCCAAAGCACACTCCGTTGAAGGAGTGTGCCAAAGCACACTCCGTTGAAGGAGTGTGCCAAAGCACACTCCGTTGAAGGAGTGTGCCAAAGCACACTCCGTTGAAGGAGTGTGCCAAAGCACACTCCGTTGAAGGAGTGTGCCAAAGCACACTCCGTTGAAGGAGTGTGCCAAAGCACACTCCAATGAAGGAGTGTGCCAAAGCACACTCTGTTGAAGGAGTGTGCCCAAGCACACTCCGTTGAAGGAGTGTGCCAAAGCTCACTCCATTGAAGGAGTGTGCCAAAGCACACTCCGTTGTAGGAGGCAGACCCACCTATGGCACCGGAGAGCTGTCATTTGGATCTCGGCGCGGCGTAGGAAACAAACGGGGCAATTGGAGGGGGATGGAAGATTTATCTTCATGTGATCAATCTCCTGTTAATCTGAAGATGGTTGAGCCCACATAAACGAGTGGAGGAAAATCATCGACTGGTAAGGTACCCCTCTACCAGTGCAATGATTTTCTCCCCGTGCCTCATCGGCTCCCAGTCCAACACCACTGGGCTTCTTGCCCTGGTGGTGGGGGCTGGGAACCTCTACACCTCGAGTTTGTTCTGGGCTGGACCAATGAACAGAACACACTCCAATTATACGCAAATCAAACCCGTTGAAGGAGTGTGCCAAAGCACACTCCATTGTAGGAGTGTGCCAAAGCAGACTCTGTTGTAGGAGTGTGCCAAAGCATACTCCATTGTAGGAGTGTGCCAAAGCAGACTCTGTTGTAGGAGTGTGCCAAAGCATACTCCATTGTAGGAGTGTGCCAAAGCAGACTCTGTTGTAGGAGTGTGCCAAAGAATACTCCGTAATAGGAGTGTGCCAAAGCACACTCCGTAATAGGAGTGTGCCAAAGCACACTCCGTAATAGGAGTGTGCCAAAGCACACTCCGTAATAGGAGTGTGCCAAAGCACACTCCGTAATAGGAGTGTGCCAAAGCACACTCCGTAATAGGAGTGTGCCAAAGCACACTCCGTAATAGGAGTGTGCCAAAGCACACTCCGTAATAGGAGTGTGCCAAAGCACACTCCGTAATAGGAGTGTGCCAAAGCACACTCCGTAATAGGAGTGTGCCAAAGCACACTCCGTAATAGGAGTGTGCCAAAGCACACTCCGTAATAGGAGTGTGCCAAAGCACACTCCGTAATAGGAGTGTGCCAAAGCACACTCCGTAATAGGAGTGTGCCAAAGCACACTCCGTAATAGGAGTGTGCCAAAGCACACTCCGTAATAGGAGTGTGCCAAAGCACACTCCATAATAGGAGTGTGCCTAAGCACACTCCGTAATAGGAGTGTGCCAAAGCACACTCCATAATAGGAGTGTGCCAAAGCACACTCCGTAATAGGAGTGTGCCAAAGCACACTCCATAATAGGAGTGTGCCAAAGCACACTCCGTAATAGGAGTGTGCCAAAGCACAGTCCGTAATAGGAGTGTGCCAAAGCACACTCCGTAATAGGAGTGTTCCAAAGCATACTCCGTAATAGGAGTGTTCCAAAGCACACTCCGTAATAGGAGTGTGCCAAAGCACACTCTGTAATAGGAGTGTGCCAAAGCATACTCCGTAATAGGAGTGTGCCAAAGAATACTCCGTAATAGGAGTGTGCCAAAGCATACTCCGTAATAGGAGTATGCCAAAGAATACTCTGTAATAGGAGTGTGCCAAAGCATACTCCGTAATAGGAGTGTGCCAAAGAATACTCCGTAATAGGAGTGTGCCAAAGAATACTCCGTAATAGGAGTATGCCAAAGAATACTCCGTAATAGGAGTGTGCCAAAGAATACTCCGTAATAGGAGTGTGCCAAAGCATACTCCGTAATAGGAGTGTGCCAAAGAATACTCCGTAATAGGAGTGTGCCAAAGCACACTCCGTAATAGGAGTGTGCCAAAGAATACTCCGTAATAGGAGTGTGCCAAAGCATACTCCGTAATAGGAGTGTGCCAAAGAATACTCCGTAATAGGAGTGTGCCAAAGCATACTCCGTAATAGGAGTGTGCCAAAGCATACTCCGTAATAGGAGTGTGCCAAAGAATACTCCGTAATAGGAGTGTGCCAAAGCATACTCCGTAATAGGAGTGTGCCAAAGCATACTCCGTAATAGGAGTGTGCCAAAGAATACTCCGTAATAGGAGTGTGCCAAAGCATACTCCGTAATAGGAGTGTGCCAAAGCATACTCCGTAATAGGAGTGTGCCAAAGCATACTCCGTAATATCAGTGTGCCAAAGCATACTCCGTAATAGGAGTGTGCCAAAGCATACTCCGTAATAGGAGTATGCCAAAGCATAATCCGTAATAGGAGTGTGCCAAAGCACACTCTGTGATAGGAGTGTGCCAAAGCCCACTCCGTGATAGGAGTGTTCCAAAGCACACTTCGTCATAGGAGTGCGCCAAAGCACACTCCTTAATCAGAACCCCCCTCCTCAAGACACCTCTGGCCCAATTCAGGTTATCCCAGAGGAGCAAGAGATAGTGAGATCAATAAATATGCTCAACCAACAGTTCGACATGTATGTCTGAGCTTGGGAGGCACAGAATACCCAAGCCATGAGGTGTCTTCTTGCCCAAGCCGTATTGACTCAAGAGATGATGGAAGATACTGTTGGGGAGCCAATTCTCTCCATCCCAGTCAAGACTGGATCCCTCAAGAGGACCTCAACCAACTGGAGAGGACTCTCTACCATCAGCCCCAATACCAAGCGCACCAAAGGCACCAGCAATGGACATGCATGTTCCTACAAACCTAGCTCTAGCCCCACACCCTGGCCACTCCTACGCAAGGGCCCCCAGCTTCTCAACACCTAGCACAATGACAGGATTACCAGGGTCCTACCCCCCACTATTATCAGCAGGAGCAGATGCCTCCTCAATACCACCAAACGGCTCAAAAGCCGCCACGGCTGTGGTGTGCCAAATCTGTTTCAAGTATCAAATTACATAAAGTGATGGTTGAATATATGAGAAGGAGGCATATTTGTAGATTTATTATAATTGCGTAATTAGATTCTACAGTTCAATTAGCCCCTAGTAACTCACTTGAACTACTAGGATATTTCCACTCAGTCAAAAGTTATTTTGGTTAAATGGTTTTTATAGAACATAAGTACATAGTATGGTAGTGCATTGGTAGTAAATAATATGGTATTAGAGCCAACCACAACTGGTTCATATTGTTTGTGCATATTCAATTATAGTTAGGTCTAGAACCACAATGTGAGCCTGAGCCTCTAAAGTGGCTACAGGACACAAGAGAAAAAGGGAGAAACTGGTTGTATCTCTTGGGATAAAGAACTACAAACAGAAGGAGAGAGAAAAAGAGAGATAGAAGGAGAAAAATAAAGAGAAAGATATGATCTGGAGGGGGTCTATCTACTCTTTATAAAAGGATACTCAAAGTCAGCTTGAACCACCTGGAAAAGTGGTAAGGACAGCTGTGCCAGACCAACAGGGGCTACAGCCTCCGCGCGCACCAAAGAGACGGTGGGGGGACTCCTGGTCATCCTGGCGTCCTGTACCACCCACCTGGCGCATGGACGACTGAAGCGTCAGGTGGGCGCAGGCGCTTTTCCCGATTCCCCCGGGTGTGGAGTTGTACATATCACAAGCGGAACAACGCCATGTATTCCAATGGGTATTGCGGAACAACCAACTCCCTCAAAGGTCAACTGGTATGGAAATGTGAGTTGAAGTCCTTTCTTCGACCTACCTTCAGTATGTCCTCCTACTTAGCTCACAGCAGTTAACATGAACAATCGCGGGTTACCTTTTTTTGGCCCGCGGGATGCTCTTAAAAGTCGCAAAGCCCAAAAGCAATAGTTACTACACCACGGCTCCACTTGTAAAAGGTAGCCAACATCAGATTCAGGTTGGCCTGGCTGAGCTGATGTCTAACTTTTCAGCAGGTCAGACCAACCTGTCCGACAAAGCCAAATAGATGCCAGACTGCCCTTCCCAACAGGAAGGGCAGCCCGGCTTTGCCAATGCCCGGGTCAGCATGGTCGGCTTGCCACATGGATCAAGCCAACAGTCCCTATGGCTGGGGCAGGAGCGCCGGCTTGCCCAAAACTTTGTCAGGCAGTCGGCTATTGAAGGGAATGAGCCGACTTGACTGACAAGTTTGTCCAGTTGGACCATTTTTTCCGTTGGCAAAGGTCAAGAAACCACTCAAAAAAAGTGATCCTCAACCTACACCACAAGATGCACAAGAGCATCTACATAGCATCCACACCAAGAAAAAAAAAAGAAGAAAAAAAAAGATGCCTTGCTGACTTGTCTAAAATTTCACTCAGGGACTTCCTCCAATGGGGGGTGATCTTTGGTATTTTTGCTAACATGTTTTCAAGTTTACCATTGATGTTAATGGCTCAATAGTGCAGCCGGCAGAGAGGTCCCCTCAGCAGTCAGCCCGCCCCCCCCCCCCCCCCCCCCCCCCCCCCGCAAGGTGTACCAGGTCTTGGGTTCAACTCCGCCCACATACTGGTTTTACCCGGCCATCTTAGCAGGGGTTGGCCCGACACCCACCCTGCCGTTGGGGTCAGCCCGACTGCCCCAACGGCCTCTGCTTGGGGAGGAAAAAATCCTCATGTCAGGGTTGATCCCACCCCAGGGAAGACGTCAGGGTCAATCCAACCCTCAATGCTGACATCAGGGTCAGCCAACCTGTCCGTCACTTTTCCTCCCAAGGTCGGATTGCCGCTTGATCCCCGGTTGGTTGGACAGGTTTTATCCAACGTCGGATTGCCGTCTGGGTGCACCCATAGTGTATGGCCCCAAATACTGCACTGGTGTTGTCAGGTCAATGCAAGTCTCCATTTGCATGTGAATACCAACCTCAGCGCATCAATTCCGACCTCAAAGGAGTACTTGTGGCATCATTATTGATGATTACACGCCAGAGGTACTTCCTTGCGAGCAGGTTTGTGGATCTGACAAGGAGCTGTTGATCCGTGGAACCAACAAGGATTGGCTTGGTAAGTGCTTGGCAAGCTTGTTGGTTCCACAGAACATCATTTTCCCCGTGGAACCAACGGGTTTGTCACTTTTCCCCATTGGTTCCACAAAGCACACTCCTGTAACACATGTGGAGACCACATTGGTTGTTGCTCACGTTGGTTCCACCACCACAGCCTTTTTTTTCACTTCCAACCAGGACTAGCTCAGGCTGGTCCTGAAGTGTTGAAAGTTTGAGAAAATATGTAATTGAAAGGAAGAAGAAAAAAAGTTGAAAAAAACTTTGATGGAAAATTGACTCGCAAACAGCTTTTTGAGTGGGTTGAATATTTAGAAACAAGAGGTCCTCTCAATCTGAAATAGCGTAGTCGCTAATCAATGGCAACGGGTGGGCCTTGGCACCTAACTCTGGTGTGAATTCCACTGGGTCCTTTTTGGGAGCAGGCCTTTTTTCACCAGTTCAGTACCGTGCTCCATGTGGATTCCACGGCGGGCGGAATCGGTATCCTCGGATGATCATCACGAGGAGCCCCCGTGATCCATTTGGTGGAGAGCACGTGAACGTGTGGACCAGCAGCCGCTGGTCCAACCTCGCGCAGGGGCACTACGGGGAATCCACGAGGATTCCTCGAGATATCCTCGTCGAAGGACTCCCCGGGTGTATTTCATATCCTTGATCGGCCCTCAAGTTTACAAAGGCTGAATTTATCGCTGACTCAGAGGTCACAGCGAAATGCGACCAGCCTGGCCAGAAAGCTGAATAATGTAGTAAAAAAAATCCTCCACCTTTATTCCTGTTCAACCTGGAACTGTTAGTTGGATTTCTGGCCTCTTTCTATCTCCTACTCCTGCCTCAATCTCATGACATGCAGAAATTGTTAAGATCTACGCCCTAACCAACATGAAAGCCTCCTCCATTATAGTCTGTCTGATCATCATGTTATGAAATCTGCCCCCCAGTCTAAGAACCCTGACTATGGAGGGCTTGCTTTCTCTCATATGTAGATGCTTCACATCTGGTGATTGATGTCATCCCATCCTGTTCTTTTGCATTGTATTCATTTTGAATCCACTTTGCTCTTCACCACATTGTTCTCTTCACGTTTCTTCCTGATCTTTGTTTCTGAATTTGCAGATATGCATTTCACATATACATTGGAATCTTATAAGAGTACAAAGAGATACATAGCCTCAGTTTTGATGAACCCAGAGAATGTTGCGATTTCAAAATGGATGAGTTGAGAGAGAAAGAAGAGATAAATTACATCAGAGTACAATAGGCTAGGGAGGCAAGCGCAAAGAAAGACGGAAAGGATACAAGAATAACTTTTAGAATGTTTTTTCGGTTGAGTCGGCCCCAGTTGCCGCGGTGGCCGAAGAGCCCGCGGAGACGGCTGTGATAACAGGCGCACAACACAGGGTCCAGCAGACGAACCAGTCAGACCAAGCCGCCTCCGAACGTCAAGAAAGAAGAGAAAGGGGGGAGGGGGGATTAGAGGAAAGAGAGGGCGAACCGCTTAGGATCCGGTCGATGTATTCAGAGCCGCTCCATTTCTGATGCTTGAGCACGTCGCAGCCAATCTCCTTCTCGACGGCCTGGATAGACTCGACGTATCCGAGCATCCCGTCCTCTTTGAACCGTTTCGCCAATTGAGCTGCATGTGTATATCCGTGTGCCATCCCCCCCAAAAGAGATTGTCAGTCAAACCAACTCCCTCTTGGTAAGAAAGCGACAAGACGGGGCAGAGAGAGATGTAGCTAACCGGTCATCGTCGCGGTCGAATGCAGACCCGCGAGCGATATCAGCTGCAGATTGAACCCGAAGCGCGAGAGCTCCCAGACAAATGCTTTCAGATCTTCGGGCGAAAAGCCGTGGTGAGACCAATTGAATGACGGCGAGAGGTTGTAGACCAGACTCCTTTATTTCGCATCAAGAGAAAAAAGAACATCAGTTTGTGTGGGTTGTTGGAGCAGGAGAGGGTGGGAAGAATCGACTAAACTGGCTGGGAAAATGGCGGCGTATTTGGGTTGCGATCGATTGGGCTTTCAGAAGATTGGGCTCTTTAGTCTCGATCCACACGAGATCCGACACGGGACAGAACTTCAATGCGCGATTAATCGCGGCTTGGAGACAGCCCTTGAACCTGTAATACCCCTCCCTGGTCCGTGCAAGCTGCGCGTTCCATCCGATCTGCTCCAGGGTCTCCTTCCCATTCGTGCCATCTGCGATCATCTTTCGCGCAAGGATCGATGACTCTCGGTGCGACAGTTCTTGGGCTTCGACTTCTTTCAAGTATTCGGAATATTTGCTCGAGGGAATGTTGTATTGTTCAAAGGCTCGTTCGACGGCTAAAGAAGACGTTTGCTCAGGGCCATCAACAAGATCTTCTGGCTTAAAAAAGAGGGCAGTGTGTACCTTGATCAAACGTGATCAGCTCGACGGACTCGGTCCACCGCTTCTCGATCTCATTGATTTCATCGCCCGACGCGCCGCGCTCCTCAGCCCGGATGATTTCCTCGGCCAAGGCGATCTTTTGGTGATGAGGCGGGCCGGTTTGGATGCCCAAGATGAAGCGATGGTCGCGGGGGTCATGGTCGGAGCTGATGAGCTTAGCGCTTTCGGCGTCGGTCCGGCCGATCAAGAGGGTCTCGAGGCTCATGATGTCCCATTGCATCCGTGCCGCTCGCAGCCGACTAAGATGCTCGCATGTCGGCACCAACACTTTGCCCGCTTGGTGGCCGCACTTCTTGCCCCCCACCAGCTGGTCTTCGAAATGCACCCCGGCTACGCCAGCTTCGCCGAACGCCTTGGCCAGCTTCATGACCGTCGATAGGCCCCCGTGTCCGTTGTCTCCATCGGCCACGATCGGCTTGAGGTATTCCACAGATGGGCGGCCCATGTCGGGCTCAGACGCGTGGGCATCCCATTCTTTCCGCTCGTGTAGTTGCTGGGCTTTGACGAGTCTTTGGACAGCTGTGGGCACGGTGTGGTATGGATAGTCTGCCAGGTCGGGTCCGACTTCGTGCGTTCCGGGGACGAAGGTGCTTGAGGCTGCCCAGCCACTGACGTAGACGATTGGCAGATGATGGGCCATCTGGGATTGCTGAACTGGGTCGAGTGCGCCCATGGTGAGGACTGGTTGGTGGGTTTGTTGGGCCTCGGCGAGCAGTTTCCGCAGCTTCCGTGCTTGGAGGTTGGCATAGCTGTCCTGATGGACCGGCAGGCTGCCCCGCTTGGTGGCTATCAGCTCGGCGGAATACGAGCGTTGAGTGTTGGCAAATCTGGGCGAGTCGAACCACTCCTGGATGGACCGAGTGAGCTGGGCGAGGCTATCAGCATGAGCTCCAGTCATGATCGGCCGGATGGTCTGGGGCTTCGAAGCAGACCGGCTGAGTCTGTGCAAGGGCATCGCCAGCCTCCGAGTGCTCTCGATCATCGTGGTGTGGTGGTCAGTGCTGGGCAGTTGGCCGGAGACTGGCCGGGACTATGACACAACTCCCCCGGGGGAGAAGGGCAGTGTGTATGCGCCAAAAGGGCCAGTTGTATTTAACAATAAAACAACACCACACAGCAATACAAAGCACATCTATGAAACTATAACATTCAAAAAAAAGAAAAAAGGATGATAATGGGAGGAAGAAAACCATGAGATTTAAATACTATGATGAGCTGAGGAGAAATGAGTGGAAGAACTAGCAGGGCCTTTGACCCATTGAACCACAGCCAGTTTGAAATCCCTGCACAGGTCCTTTGCATCCTCCAGCAACTATTCAAGGTCCCCACCTTCATCAGTCTCATCTTGTCCATCATCCTCTTTGCTGTGGCGTGCGGAAGAGGAGTCATCATCAAGTTGCAAGCTCCGGTGTGGAACTCTCACGCAACGGGTAAGTAGAGCTTGAAGGGGAATATGTAAAGTATCACGGAAAATGCCACACTACAAGGGTGCTTGAAAGGCTGCACTCCTGTAATAAGCTTTGGGAGTACACTAGATTTTGAGTGTGGCACAATCTTCTGAAGATTTTTAGTCTAAAGTAATTTGCTTGTTTTAAACCTTGTAGGTGTTTGAGAATTGAGGCAATTATTTAGAAGAGGGCAAATTTAGAAGTGTTTAATTTTAGAAGAGTTCAAGTTTCAAAGTCAATATTTGAAGTGATGAATGCTTTATATGTAAATATATAAACTAATGCAGACATGGGGAAAAGAAACAAGAAGGGGCAAGGAAGGCCTCCTTTTATAGAAAAAACTCATCTGAGAGTGGTTTTTAGATGTGTGAAATAATAAGCAGTGTGAAATAATAATAAGAAGGTTTGAAAAGACTTTTTTAATATAGTGTGAAAAGAAACTTCTACTTTGGGAAAGCTGTACCGTGTGTAGTGAAAAATATACCACATTGGGAAGATGTTGTGAAGTAAAATACTCCTGGCTTTCACCCTAATTACTTAGACTAGATTTAAGCTTTGAATTATAACTAGCTTGGGTGTTTAATATGTAGAGATGATCATATCTGTGACGTGTGAAGACAAAACCTAGTATTTATGAATAAATGTAAAATCAGCTAAAGTGGGCGCTTTTGGATGGATAAAGAAATGTCATAGATAAATGTATGTAACATCCTTGGTCATATTTACATTGTATTATCCACGCTTTTGTGTATGTATCTTGTTGTAAGTCCTATGTAATATGTAATTTAAGGATTTTTCAAGGGAGTACCATGTTGATTGGTCTTACCACACTGGCCAGGCCAAAGCACATTCTGTAATGGCAGTGTGCCAAAGCACACTCCGTAATACACCACGGCACCACTTGTAAAGTGAGTTGCACGGCAGGCAGACCCATCTGTCAGATTTGGGTTGGGCCGTCCTTGCATGACGTCGAGCCGCCCTTCAGGTTGGCCTGACCCTACGCGATCTCCCATTGGCTGTTCCTTCCAATGGGAAGGGCAGGTGGACCTAGTCCAATCATGCCGGCCCGCGAGGCAGCATGGTTGGCTTGTCTGATGCCTCTGGCCAAATCATCTGCCCGGAGGGTCAGCATGGTTGGCTTGCCCTCAAGGTTGACAACAGGTTGGCTGCCCCTGGAAATGAGCCAACCTTCCCAACGAGTTCACCGGACTAGTCAACCTGTCTGTTGGCCCAAGGTCAGAAACTCACTTGAAAAAGTGAGTTTCCTGAGACCACCAGTACAATATTTTGAGTGTGCTTGCGGATTGTACATAGAAGAGAAAAAAAGAAAAAAAAGTTGGACTTTGCACCGGTTGCTCTTCATGATAAGTAGGGAGTGGGGTATATGATGTTTACTGTGGTGGTGACTAAGAATGAGATTGTTGTTTCCATAGTAGTTGTGAGTGATTGCACTGGTGAATCATCAGCAACCAAATGCATGGTGCAGTTGCCGGATTCCTGTATGAGACACTTTTTGCTGTTTGGATCTCGTCATGAAACTGGGCCCCCCGGCCAATGTCTGGGTAATCCCAGCTTGAAGCCCAATATCCAGGTAGAATTTATGGCTGAGCCGCTGTCAGGGTCATCCCAACCTTCCAGACTTTTTTCTTCTCCCCACATCCGCTCTGCAAACCTTTCCTGCAGGGGCAGATGGGGGGAAGCTGATGTTGGCGCAGACGTCTGCCCGCCTTCCAACTGCAGCTGTAGTCCGTAATAGGAGTGTTCCAAAGCACACTTTGTAATAGGAGTGTGCCAAAGCACATTTTGTAATAGGAGTGTGCCAAAGCACACTCCGTAATAGGAGTGTGCCAAAGCACACTCCGTAATAGGAGTGTGCCAAAGCACACTCCGTAATAGGAGTGTGCCAAAGCACACTCCGTAATAGGAGTGTGCCAAAGCACACTCCGTAATAGGAGTGTGCCAAAGCACACTTTGTAATAGGAGTGTGCCAAAGCACACTCCGTAATAGGAGTGTGCCAAAGCACACTCCGTAATAGGAGTGTGCCAAAGCACACTCCGTAATAGGAGTGTGCCAAAGCACACTCCGTAATAGGAGTGTGCCAAAGCACACTCCGTAATAGGAGTGTGCCAAAGCACACTCCGTAATAGGAGTGTGCCAAAGCACACTCCGTAATAGGAGTGTGCCAAAGCACACTCCGTAATAGGAGTGTGCCAAAGCACACTCCGTAATAGGAGTGTGCCAAAGCACACTCCGTAATAGGAGTGTGCCAAAGCACACTCCGTAATAGGAGTGTGCCAAAGCACACTTTGTAATAGGAGTGTGCCAAAGCACACTCCGTAATAGGAGTGTGCCAAAGCACACTCCGTAATAGGAGTGTGCCAAAGCACACTCCGTAATAGGAGTGTGCCAAAGCACACTCCGTAATAGGAGTGTGCCAAAGCACACTCCGTAATAGGAGTGTGCCAAAGCACACTCCGTAATAGGAGTGTGCCAAAGCACACTCCGTAATAGGAGTGTGCCAAAGCACACTCCGTAATAGGAGTGTGCCAAAGCACACTCCGTAATAGGAGTGTGCCAAAGCACACTCCGTAATAGGAGTGTGCCAAAGCACACTCCGTAATAGGAGTGTGCCAAAGCACACTCCGTAATAGGAGTGTGCCAAAGCACACTCCGTAATAGGAGTGTGCCAAAGCACACTCCGTAATAGGAGTGTGCCAAAGCACACTCCGTAATAGGAGTGTGCCAAAGCACACTCCGTAATAGGAGTGTGCCAAAGCACACTCCGTAATAGGAGTGTGCCAAAGCACACTCCGTAATAGGAGTGTGCCAAAGCACACTCCGTAATAGGAGTGTGCCAAAGCACACTCCGTAATAGGAGTGTGCCAAAGCACACTCCGTAATAGGAGTGTGCCAAAGCACACTCCGTAATAGGAGTGTGCCAAAGCACACTCCGTAATAGGAGTGTGCCAAAGCACACTCCGTAATAGGAGTGTGCCAAAGCACACTCCGTAATAGGAGTGTGCCAAAGCACACTCCGTAATAGGAGTGTGCCAAAGCACACTCCGTAATAGGAGTGTGCCAAAGCACACTCCGTAATAGGAGTGTGCCAAAGCACACTCCGTAATAGGAGTGTGCCAAAGCACACTCCGTAATAGGAGTGTGCCAAAGCACACTCCGTAATAGGAGTGTGCCAAAGCACACTCCGTAATAGGAGTGTGCCAAAGCACACTCCGTAATAGGAGTGTGCCAAAGCACACTCCGTAATAGGAGTGTGCCAAAGCACACTCCGTAATAGGAGTGTGCCAAAGCACACTCCGTAATAGGAGTGTGCCAAAGCACACTCCGTAATAGGAGTGTGCCAAAGCACACTCCGTAATAGGAGTGTGCCAAAGCACACTCCGTAATAGGAGTGTGCCAAAGCACACTCCGTAATAGGAGTGTGCCAAAGCACACTCCGTAATAGGAGTGTGCCAAAGCACACTCCGTAATAGGAGTGTGCCAAAGCACACTCCGTAATAGGAGTGTGCCAAAGCACACTCCGTAATAGGAGTGTGCCAAAGCACACTCCGTAATAGGAGTGTGCCAAAGCACACTCCGTAATAGGAGTGTGCCAAAGCACACTCCGTAATAGGAGTGTGCCAAAGCACACTCCGTAATAGGAGTGTGCCAAAGCACACTCCGTAATAGGAGTGTGCCAAAGCACACTCCGTAATAGGAGTGTGCCAAAGCACACTCCGTAATAGGAGTGTGCCAAAGCACACTCCGTAATAGGAGTGTGCCAAAGCACACTCCGTAATAGGAGTGTGCCAAAGCACACTCCGTAATAGGAGTGTGCCAAAGCACACTCCGTAATAGGAGTGTGCCAAAGCACACTCCGTAATAGGAGTGTGCCAAAGCACACTCCGTAATAGGAGTGTGCCAAAGCACACTCCGTAATAGGAGTGTGCCAAAGCACACTCCGTAATAGGAGTGTGCCAAAGCACACTCCGTAATAGGAGTGTGCCAAAGCACACTCCGTAATAGGAGTGTGCCAAAGCACACTCCGTAATAGGAGTGTGCCAAAGCACACTCCGTAATAGGAGTGTGCCAAAGCACACTCCGTAATAGGAGTGTGCCAAAGCACACTCCGTAATATGTGCCATAGCACACTCTGTTTCCAGGAGTGTGCCAAAGCACACTCCGTTTCCAGGAGTGTGCCAAAGCACACTCCGTTTCCAGGAGTGTGCCAAAGCACACTCCGTTTCCAGGAGTGTGCCAAAGCACACTCCGTTTCCAGGAGTGTGCCAAAGCACACTCCGTTTCCAGGAGTGTGCCAAAGCACACTCCGTTTCCAGGAGTGTGCCAAAGCACACTCCGTTTCCAGGAGTGTGCCAAAGCACACTCCGTTTCCAGGAGTGTGCCAAAGCACACTCCGTTTCCAGGAGTGTGCCAAAGCACACTCCCTGATAGGAGCTATTTAACAGCCAATGCATTTGAAACCCCAGTCTTCTTCTTCTCAACTATTCAATCTTATCACTTCTTCCCTCATTTATCTCCCCCCAACAACAATGACCCTATATGCTTTGCCTTAATACCGCACCTGAAACATTTTTTCACACTTGAGATGAAGGAACCACCAGATATCCCAATACCTGGACTCAACCTTGTATCCTGTACAAAACAAATCCCAAAGTTATACTTTGCTCTGGGAAGAAAAGTTCTCAAGTTTTCTTAACAATGCTAGAAATGTGCAATAAAATATTTCTCCTTGATCATTCTTTATACTAGTTCAGACTCCATCCTCCCTTTGTACACATCAATATCTTTTAAGTGAATGCAGAGTATATACTACCAGGACAAATAAGTCATCACTTGATGTCAGCCTAAAGCGCCCCTTTTAGCCCAGCGCAGCCAGTACCCGCTACATGCCCCTCCCAAAAAGCTGTAGCGCAGCCATAAAACGCTGTGCTCCAGCTAAATTTACCTCACTGGCGCTTTTTCTCCAGGGGAAAAAGCGCAAGCACAGCGCAAAAAGCCGCGCTTTGGCTACAATATAACGGAGCGCAGTGCCAACGCGCTTTATTTGCGCTATTTGAGTGCTACATGCGCTTTTACGCTACAAACACTACAAACATTTATTATTTTGCCCAGAAAAGAAATAAAAGTCAACATGAAAAAAAAATGAAACCAGAATTTCACTCAGGGGAACAAACTGAGCATGCTGAGCCAAAAAAATAAAATGACCCAAACTGAGCAAAAATCATTGGACAATGTTTTGGGATGGTGTTTTTTCACGGGCCTGGCGGGCCTGGAGTGGGCTTGAGCGGGCCTTGAGCGGGACTGAGATGGGCCTACCCCAAAAGCACATTGGGTCAGTATTAAAGGAGTTTTGCCTTGCCCTGGGAGCTTCTGGGGCTTTTGATGGGCCCAAAATCTCAACATGGGCTTTTGGTGGTCTAGAAGTATCAACCCGGGCCACTGAATAGCCCATGGGCCTTTGAATTCCAAGAAAGCCCACCATGAGCCCCCACATAGCTAATGGGCTCTTGTAAGCCCATGAAGATCTCCATGGGCCAACAGATACCCTCATGGGCTTTTGGTGGCCCATGAAGATCTCCATGGGCCAACAGATATCCTCATGGGCTTTTGGTGGTCCAAAACGCTCCCCATGGGCTTTTTGTGGCCCAGAAAGGAGGCAAAAAGCCCATGGGATCCCATGATGGAAGTATCTGTTGGCCCATAGGGATCTTCATGGGCAACCAAGAGCCCAATATCTATGTGGGGGATCATGCTGGGCTTTTTGGGAATTCAAAGGCCCATGGGCTATTCAGTGGCCTGGGTTGATACTTCTAGACCACCAAAAGCCCATGTTGAGATTTTGGGCCCATCAAAAGACCCAGCAGCTCCCAGGGCAAGGCAAAACACCTTTAACACTGACCCAATGTGCTTTTGGGGCAGGCCCGTCTCAGGCCCGCTCAAGCCCGCTCCAGGCCCGCCAGGCCCGTGAAAAAAAAAACATCCCAAAACATTGTCCAATGATTTTTGCTCAGTTTGGGTCATTTTATTTTTTTGGCTCAGCATGCTCAGTTTGTTCCCCTGAGTGAAATTTTGGTTTTATTTTTTTCATGTTGACTTTTATTTTTTTTTGGGGCAAAATAATAAATGTTTTTAGTGAAAAGCATAGGCCCGCAGCAGCACCACTGCGCTAGAGGTTTCTCCCAGTGGCAGGGGCTACATGTGGTCTTCCTTGTATGCATGGATGATGGACATTCATACATTATGGCAACACTGCAAGAGCTACGCTTTGCTACAAAAAGCGGCGCTTTTGCGTAGCAAAGCGGAAACACGCTACTCTGGATCCAGAATAGCGTTAGCGCTAGCGGAAAATCGCTACTTTGAGCGTTAGCGAAGCGCCAGAACCGCTACTGCAGTTTTGGCCTGCGCGTAGCGAAGCGCTTTTTTTGCCGCTTCGCTACAGTAGTATAGCGCAGCGGAAAAATTGACGCTTTTTGGCGCTAATAGCGCTTTTTAGCGCCAAAAGCGTAGCGAACCGGGTCGCTTCTGTGTCAAAAGCGTAGCGGGCATCTCTGCCTTTTGGTGGAAAATGCCAGAAATAGTACACAAACATCAATCCTCCATCATTTTATGATGTGCAGTATTGATGTTTGACTGGTGCTATGGTAGCGCAGCAAAATTGCTACAGTAGCGTTTTTTCCGCTACTATAGCGAGAAGCGTAGCGAATTGCCGCTACTCTGCGCTAAAAAAAGCGCGCTATTTTCTTTAATTTTTTCCCCTTAAAAAATGTAGCAAATAGCGAAGCGCCAAGTCCGCTACAAAAAGCTTAGCGAAGCAAGGCTAAAACCGCTACGCTTTTGCTACGCTGCCGCTTTTTGTAGCGTAGCTCTTGCACTGTTGATTATGGGCCTGTACCATAGGGCTTGAAAATTGAAATTTTCCAAATTTATTTGCTTCAAAATTTCTTGGGACAAAAACTGAGCCTGGCTGAAATATAGGCTTGAGCCCAAATGTGAATAATTGAAACATTGGAACCCTCTGCTAGTTTTCAATTTTGGTGTTCAGAACAAAAAAAGTTGAAATTTTTCAAAATTGAGGCCCATGGTACAGGCCCTATATATACATACCCCTTGCTCACCCACAGCCGCTCATCCACACCCACCATCTCCGGCGGTTGGCGGAATATGTGGCTGCGTGGCGAGGTTAGGATGGAAGGGGATTTTTTAAACTGTCAGAAGATCATTGATGCGGCTCATGAGAACCCAAAATCCAATGTTGCACAAAAGAAGAACAATAACGCGGCTGCTAAGTTAAAAAAGTTATAATTTTATTTCATTACTACTGATGCTCTCTACTCTTGCTTCAAATAAAAAATGTCAAAGAAAAAAAAAGTCTTTTTTTTCTTTTATTTTTCCACTTAGCACCAAAAATAGATAAAAAAAGCTACTTTCTCCCCCACCCACAAAATAAGTGCTACAAAATAGTGTAGCGCGCTTTTTATAGCTTAGCGCAGTGCTTTTGCGCTATAATATGGCTAAAAATAGCCGCTAAAAATTTGAAAAGCTATACACTCGTGCCAACAAGGCGCAAGGGCAGCCAAAATAAGCTACAAAATAGGGCAGCGGAGCCGGGCCAAACAACACCGCGCTGCGCTACGCGTAGCCAAAGCCTTTCACCATTGCATCAGGTGACATTTGGAGCTGCATGCAGTCTGCTCTTCTCACAGGCTGGTATGCACTTATGAGTGCCCATTCACTCAACAACCAGCCTGACCTTTTGGTCAACTTATAGCCCGGAAACCAGTATAATTAACCCAATACATTGGAGGAATACAATTATTTTGATGAAAACAATGCTGATATGGATGGATCTGGATGACAGACAATGCTTGAAGGAAGTGAGTTATCAGATGCTTCTGATGAGGAAGGCAATGTGACCATCTACATGAGCAAACCAGACTCAGATACTTGCAAGGGTGCACATCAAGACAATGAAAATGACAACAATGAAGGCAATGATCATCATGAAAACAAGGACTTGGACATGTGTATTGCTGACCGTTGAGTATGCAATGAAATTGTAATGTTGGTCTGTTTTCATTTTTTTTACTCTTGTCTCAGCTGAATGTGTTTCTGGGCCTGAAGATTTCTTATGTTTTCAGTTAGAAAATTTCTTATGTTGACTGATTTAGGCCTCAATCATTGGAGAGTGCCACTGACCTTGACAAAGAAGCTTGTAATCTGATGAATTTCTTGAGCTCCACTGTCAAAAATTTGGTCCACCAGGAGGATATGATCTAATGATCAGGGCTGGGGCTTGAGTTGAGATAGAAGAGAAATCAGAGGTCAAAGATGGGGGCTTGTTCACCAATTGACATCATACAGCCAGTGATGGCTTTGAAGGTGTTGAATTTGGTGAAAAGTTGGTAATCTAAACTGGAGGCATTAAATTCATCAGCCTTTTGGTCTGCACCCCCCCCCCCCCCCCCCCCCCCCCCATAGGTGCAACACCAGTGTGCCTTTTGGGCTGCACACCCCCCCATAGGTGCAACACCGGTGTGCATTTTGGGCTGCACCCCCCCCCCCCCCCCATAGGTGCGACACCGGTGTGCTTTGAGGGCTGCACCCCCCCCCCCCCCCCCCATAGGTGCGACACCGGTGTGCTTTTTGGGCTGCACACACCCCCCCCCCCCCATAGGTCGACACCGGTGTGCTTTTTGGGCTGCACCCCCCCCCCCCCCCCCATAGGTGTGACGCGGGTGTGCGGCTGCACCCCCCCCCCCTCCCATAGGTGCAACACCGGTGTGCCTTTTGGGCTTCACACACCCCCATAGGTGCAACAACCATACAGTGCTTGCTCACTACAACATCTACCCATTGCAACCCCAATGGTGGGCCACTTAAACTTAGCATAGCAGTGCAACCAGGGGCCATGTTTTCCTGTAGTGTTATTGGGCCTTTACACCACTGAAACCAAGCTGTGGCATAAATTTTTCTCCCATGCTAACACCTTTTTTAGTGTTGGTGTCCCCTCCTACGCTAATGGTTAGTGTAGCAGGATGGGGAGTCATGGATTTTTGCTCCCCCCAAAGCATAGCAGAAAGGTTTTCCTGCTACACTATATGGATGGAGAAACTGGGCCAAAACAACATTCCAGTTTTTTTCCTATGTTTGCTTGACTTAACGAAAAAACTGGGTTGTTGTTTCTGCCCAGTTTCATCCCTGCAGTTGCATGGGGACAACTTCTGCTTATTTCTATCTTAGTAGTGTTAGTGGGCAAATGTCAGCCACAGAGTACATGTCACAGTACCTTACACGTACCAAGTACCTGCAATTGTTCACATTACATATAGTACATTCCTTTTTACGCCTTTATTACATATGTATATCATTAGATACAAGCTTAAGAATGTACTCCTGTTATACATTACATTACAGATAACCATAGTTAAATACAGTTACCATAATGTACTGTTGTTATGAGAGTTAAGTTACGTGCAACAGTAAGATTACAATACATTGTAATATTACTGTACACGTGAAATACACCAAGACAGGTATCACTCATTTATTCCCTGTTACGCCTCAGTACCTATTTACATAACATATTGGTTATGATATAAATACATAAACAATACATGATGTAATCCAATTCAAAGAGCACTGAATGGAATCAATGATTGGTTATGATCAGCTAGTGTACACAGCTACTGATCCAGGATCAGTACTGATCATTACACTGCCCTGATCATTTCCAATGTTGATCCTCATGAGGATCTGCTTCCCTTGAGCGCTTCCAGTTCCCCCCTGGTCCTGAAGCGCCTCCAAGCGCCTTATGTTCCCTCCTACTCATTCCCCTCTATATAAACACGCCCCCCAGGACTGTTTATCCCTCAGAATATTATTATAGCAAGGTTTAACACATACATAGTTAAACAGTGCCTTCATTCTCAACCATCATTCAATTCAGGAATACTCTCAACTCTTGATTACCCTTACCTTTCTGTAGGTAAAACCACGAACCCAAGTTGAGTTATTCCTTGGATGCCTATTAACACCCTGTGTTGATCTGGATGCGCCTTAATTGAGCAAGCCTCTCAGTCAAGATTACTGATAGAGTGAAACCTTTTACAGGTCTTACCACGAACCCATTGGCCCATCCTTGGCATCTTACACCATCATCTTGATAGTAACAACCCTCTCAGACACGGTTAGTTACATACAGGCTGACAGCAAATCAGGCCGCTAACCCTAGCGCTGCCATAGCGCAGCTTGAGAAGGCTAACACCACGCTAAGCTAGCATTAATGTTGGTGTAGTTGGCCCAGCATTGGCAGTACCCAGGACTCAATTCTGGAATGCCTCAAGAAAAATTGCATTAAGTATGGGTCACACATGTAGTAAAAGTAATGATAAGGTATGTAGTGTTGACCAATGAGCTATTATTCATACCGGTTTTGATTCAAACCAAACACTAGCTAAGTTTAAGATACACCAAATTACTGGAGCAGGAGAGACGGAACACTTTAGGCAGATATTGAAAGGAAAAGTAAAATCACAACATACTAGTCTTTACAATTATTTTCTAGATCTTTTTGAATACAAGTATTATATTTTTCTACTCAACCGTAGGCTTTAGGATCTGCATTTTTTTTCCCACCCCTTATATCTGTGGAGCGTGGGAAGGGCAAGTTCATGGGATCTTTTAGATCAAGAGCCACAAAGTGTTGCTGATCTGGAATAAAACCAATAAATATTGGCAGAGAATTGTTTGGAGAAGAAAAATGTGGCAAGAAGCTAGAAGAACCTTGTGTAGAGAAGTAAAATACAGGACGATTGTAGGTGTTAGCAAGAAGTTTGCCAGTGAAGGGCATAGACATCCAGTGATTCTCCTTCACCATACCCACTTCAGGGGTATCTATTCTAGCTAGACATTGATTTACATTGTCAGAATCGTAATAGTGGCCTATCTTGGAGTAAAATGTCTTCTGTTTTTTTATTTCATGGACAAGATCTTCTTGTATCTGAGACAATCCAATGTTTTTATCTCCCAAGCAGTAAGCCGCAGCCCTGAACCCGCAGTGACCATCAGAGTTGACATCTTGGACCCGTGCAACATATTCTTGGATGAAATCTGGAAGGTGTTGGACCAATTGGTGGCTTTGGCTTGTGCTGGCATCCGTCTTTAGGCAGATTTTCTTCTTGGGGGGCTGAGTCATTTCAACATTTTTGAGAACGGAGATGCTTCTTGGGAGCCGGGCTACAGTTTCTGATGGGTTTGGGGATTTGCGAAGTTGCATCAAGGCAATGTGTCTTTGAAGGGCAGCTTTAGGCAATGTGTCTTTGAAGGGCAGCTTTGACCTTATCAGCAGCTTTCAGATTATCCTTGTATACATCAAATTGAAAAGTAAATCAACATGAGTCTTGGTTTTTTCTGTAAAATGAAATACTAGTGCTACTCACATGATGTTGGATTTATCAACATGAGCACGGAGCTTGTTGAGATTATCAAACTGCCTCTTACATAAAAAACACTGTTGCAGGCACATGTCAAAAAGGAGCAGTGATTCAGGAGGTTTTGGCTTGTCAACATTTACTTCTGCCTCCTTCCGTTCTAATTTCAATGGTGGGTGGGTTATTATGAGGAGCCAGAGGGAAAAATGTCAGCTTTCCATTTGAAATACTTTGTAATTTTTTTTTTTCCTTTTGGATTGAAAATATTGCCAATCCCAACATGGCAGGATAAGACATACTTTGAGGAATCAATGAAGTAGCTGCTTCAACAACTTCAATTTGAGGACAGCACGTACACCAATCAGGCCTGTGGCCATGCATCTTTGGTTTTGTATTAAGATGTCAGCAACCAAAGTCAGTATATTTTGGGGTCAAGTGAGACATACATGGTCATAACATTCACATTGTTGTTTTTCTGACGTCTTCTCAGGCACATCATAGGCCAAAGCATAACCATCTTTGTCCCAAAAGAAAGCACTTTGGTTAGCTGATATTTGGATTGCCCAACTGTTCCGCCCAGCATTGAAAGAGTTTTTATTGGATCCAGTGATTCTGATGTTTTGCTTCCGCATCCTGACCCCTTCAGGGGAGGCCTTCTGGTCAGAAAGAGCAGAAAGAATGCCGGGGGCCAACTGGCAAATAGGAGGCACAAAAAGCAAATAAGTGCAACAGTGATGCCACACTGTGTTTTCATTCAAAGTAAAATGAATACCGCCTTGGGTTTGAAAGACAGGAATGCAAATCCCCAACTAGTTTTGGTCTTCTTGTCTCTGATTAGAATTACTTTCTTCAGAGAATTTCGCGGGACTGATTCCATTTTCTGGATCACTTCAGCTGTGTCTTCCTCTGTTGTGTCTTGATGAAGTCCTCTCAGCAAAATGGGATTAGGTGATTCACCAACATCCCTTTAGCCAGTGTTACAAGAGATGGCGGAGGGGTTGGAGGATTGGTGCATGTTAGATTTGGAGCTGCCAGTTGAGGGTGTCAATGGTGATGAGTATGTTGGGGCCTAAATGGAGAGTGTGCCAAAGCACACTCCGTTCTAGGAGTGTGCCAAAGCACACTCCGTTCTAGGAGTGTGCCAAAGCACACTCCGTTCTAGGAGTGTGCCAAAGCACACTCTGTTCTAGGAGTGTGCCAAAGCACACTCCGTTCTAGGAGTGTGCCAAAGCACACTCCGTTCTAGGAGTGTGCCAAAGCACACTCCGTTCTAGGAGTGTGCCAAAGCACACTCCGTTCTAGGAGTGTGCCAAAGCACACTCCGTTCTAGGAGTGTGCCAAAGCACACTCCGTTCTAGGAGTGTGCCAAAGCACACTCCGTTCTAGGAGTGTGCCAAAGCACACTCCGTTCTAGGAGTGTGCCAAAGCACACTCCGTTCTAGGAGTGTGCCAAAGCACACTCCGTTCTAGGAGTGTGCCAAAGCACACTCCGTTCTAGGAGTGTGCCAAAGCACACTCCGTTCTAGGAGTGTGCCAAAGCACACTCCGTTCTAGGAGTGTGCCAAAGCACACTCCGTTCTAGGAGTGTGCCAAAGCACACTCCGTTCTAGGAGTGTGCCAAAGCACACTCCGTTCTAGGAGTGTGCCAAAGCACACTCCGTTCTAGGAGTGTGCCAAAGCACACTCCGTTCTAGGAGTGTGCCAAAGCACACTCCGTTCTAGGAGTGTGCCAAAGCACACTCCGTTCTAGGAGTGTGCCAAAGCACACTCCGTTCTAGGAGTGTGCCAAAGCACACTCCGTTCTAGGAGTGTGCCAAAGCACACTCCGTTCTAGGAGTGTGCCAAAGCACACTCCGTTCTAGGAGTGTGCCAAAGCACACTCCGTTCTAGGAGTGTGCCAAAGCACACTCCGTTCTAGGAGTGTGCCAAAGCACACTCCGTTCTAGGAGTGTGCCAAAGCACACTCCGTTCTAGGAGTGTGCCAAAGCACACTCCGTTCTAGGAGTGTGCCAAAGCACACTCCGTTCTAGGAGTGTGCCAAAGCACACTCCGTTCTAGGAGTGTGCCAAAGCACACTCCGTTCTAGGAGTGTGCCAAAGCACACTCCGTTCTAGGAGTGTGCCAAAGCACACTCCGTTCTAGGAGTGTGCCAAAGCACACTCCGTTTCTAGGAGTGTGCCAAAGCACACTCCGTTTCTAGGAGTGTGCCAAAGCACACTCCGTTTCTAGGAGTGTGCCAAAGCACACTCCGTTTCTAGGAGTGTGCCAAAGCACACTCCGTTTCTAGGAGTGTGCCAAAGCACACTCCGTTTCTAGGAGTGTGCCAAAGCACACTCCGTTTCTAGGAGTGTGCCAAAGCACACTCCGTTTCTAGGAGTGTGCCAAAGCACACTCCGTTTCTAGGAGTGTGCCAAAGCACACTCCGTTTCTAGGAGTGTGCCAAAGCACACTCCGTTTCTAGGAGTGTGCCAAAGCACACTCCGTTTCTAGGAGTGTGCCAAAGCACACTCCGTTTCTAGGAGTGTGCCAAAGCACACTCCGTTTCTAGGAGTGTGCCAAAGCACACTCCGTTTCTAGGAGTGTGCCAAAGCACACTCCGTTTCTAGGAGTGTGCCAAAGCACACTCCGTTTTGAGGAGTGTGCCAAAGCACTGTTTCCATTCCTTGCCATGCTCCTCCTCAAGACCAAAAATATCCGTTCCTCACTCCTCTTCCAGCTCAACACAAACCCACCATCTCCATTCTTTGCCATGTTCCTCCTCAAGCCAAATACCAACTCACCCTTATCATTCCTTGCTGCACTCCTCTTAAAGCTCAACAAAAAACTCCAATAATCACTCCTCTTAAGTCTCAATGCCAACCAAACATAATCATTTTTCAAGTCACTCCTCTCAAGGCTCAACACCAATCAAGAATCATCATTCATTGCCATGATCCTCTTAAAGCTCAACAGCAACCCACAGTCATTATTTGTTGCCAGGTCCCTCAAAAAATCATCACGGGCTCTCTTCAAGCTTAACACAACATTAATTAATCCTTGCTGGTCCCTCCTAATTGGGAGTGTGCCAAAGAACACTCCGTAATAGGAATGTGCCAAAGCACAACCCGTAATAGGATTGTGTACAGAGTGTACTTTTGCACATTCCCATTACAGATTGTGCTTAGTCCTTTTCCCATTTGGCCTGAAAAACAAATTGCTCCTTGTTAAATCAATACAAAATTCCCCATACTCCATTTTCACACCAAGGCTCAAATTTCTTTATTTAAATGTGAATTGATTATGGTTACATTTGGTCTGATATTTGCATACATTTCTTTTTTTTAAATCAGATTTTCTTGCACACCTCCTACCTCCCATCCAGGTTGTCATTCAGGCCTTTCAACAAGATCTGCATGCTCAAAATGCAGAAAACCACTGCCTCATCAACACCCAACTGGATGATCTTGACGGCCAAGTGGCCAATATCAACAGCTGAGTGGCTAACATTGACGGTAGAGTGGCTAAAAACTGATGGCCAAGTGGCCAACATTGAAAACTGGGTGGAAAATTCTGAACTCCTTCTAGCTAACCTGAATGCATCTCTGAATGATGCTGCAAACAACCACCTTCAAGAGAACATTGAGGTCAAAACCTGGACCCAACAATGATTGTGGGGACTCAGCAGATTTCCATGAGGCCATAGAGCTTGATCTTCTACTCACGTCTAATCCTCAACCATCACTGTATCTACTGTCAAAAATATTTGTTCACCTTTTCTTGTCTTCTTACCAGGAGCGCAGCAGGAGGTGGTGCTAGTCAAGTGTGCCTCATGGATGGAGGCTTCCGCCGCGCTGGCGGCAGGATGGTTTTCACAAGAGAGGCAGAGCCCTTGGGGCCACCGCAGCTGGCCTAACCTAGTTGATCAGTGACCAAGACCAGTACTGGCCAGGAGCAACCGACAAAGAACCAGCAAACCCACCCGGTGTAAGACTCAAAAGTGGTTGTGAAACCCTTTTGCTGAATGGAGAAGGGGATGATGGAGGTGCAAACTCTGCCCTTCTATACTATCAGATAACAAGACCCACCAAGCTAAGCTTGGCAAGTTTTAATCAAGTGATAGGTCTGGTCTAGTTCCAGATGAAGTTGTTTGATGACAGGTATGTGGGAGTTGAGAGGGTTTATGATGATGGAAAGGGTGAAAGTTGAATTGATGTTTCCGGTGGGGGTTGAACACAGGTCCTCAAGAGGGTGATATAAGAAGTTGAGAAGAGTGTCTGGACTGAGAAGGGTATATATCTCAGTTGGGAGTTGAACCAAGAACCGGGTAGCTTGTGACAGGTGCATGACATGCACCCAGGAGATATGAGAGTATGAGAATATGATAGTGAGCTCAGTGGTTATTGAAGATGAGAGGGATGATATGGTAATGTTATAAAGTGTAAGGGTGATGATAAAGGCTAATGGGTGATATATGTATAACTGGTGGGTACTGAACTGAGGAAAAACAACTGGGGGGGGAGAGAGCTCCTTATATAGACAAATTTGAGGGATTTTAGCTACAGGGGGACCCTGGATTTTAGCTGGTGGGCTGCGTACAAGTGGTGTCAGGAGATACTAAATACAGGCAAAAAGTGGGGTGAGAAATGAAATATGATGTCATACTGATGCAAGGACTGCATAAACAAAGCGGGGAAATGTCAAATACAGGGGTACCTCATGCAAGAGGTGCATGAGTGGTGTCAGACTAATGCAAGGAGTGCAGAAATGGGGTCAGAAGACTGCATGCAGCTGGAAGGGGTACATAAATGAGGCGGGGACATGTCAAATACAGAATAAATGGGGTTGGTCCCCTGCATATGCAGTGGAGATAAGAGGGATAGAAAAGAGTATGTGTTTGGCTGGGGCTGAGTATGCATATACCTGGGAAAGGTGACTTGAGGGGTGTGACAGGTTGATGACTGGGGCTGGCCACGCCCATGAGGGTCCAAGAGGGTGTAACTTCCAATCCAGCGGGGTTTCAGTGACGCTTCCAGTGGTGAATAGGGGTAAAATTGGCTTTAGAATCCATTTTCGAGGTCCATTTGGTGGTATCTTGAGGCCTAGGGTGAGTAAATATATGTATGAGAAAAAAGTTTTGATTTTTCACTTTTCTGTCTACCACACCGGACCACCAGCCACATTTTATCTTGTTCCCAGAGGAATCTTTTGAATCATTTTCGCTAAAACAAAACTAACAACTATGTTTTAACATTCTGGTGTCAACCACAATGGCAGTAGAAGAGGCTGCAGGGATTGCAAACTGGGGAAGATTGAATACACCAGGAAACCTCATGCCAGCTTACCCATCCTTGACCAACCCCTTCTCCCATTTCATCATACCATCTCACTCATCCTTCACCAACCCCTTTTCCCATTTCAAGACCCCAACTCCCCTGTTGGCATCATCTCCAAGGATCAGAGACTTCAAGGAGAGGTTCTCTATCACAAAGTGCACAGAAACTGAATTCATATTTGGATAAAATGGCATCACTACAAACAATGAAGTGGGCTGGTGGTGTCAGCCTTAGAGCCAGCACAGCTGGCCTAAAGTCTGCCTTTTGTACTCCTTTATACCTGAATTACTTCATATCTTTTTTACCTTAATATTCATAATTATTTTGACTTCATATTCTATTTCCTCATGCAATTTTAACCCTAGTTACAACTTAACATTTCTTTGTAACTCTACTCCTTCCCTGCGTTCTTGAGTTGTGATGTGTAAGTGCTACCAATTACATAAGCAAACTGTGAAAATTTTCAAAGTCAGGATCTCCCTTTTATCAGGAGGACCTACAGACTTCAGACACCCAGAACCATACCCCCACACTGCTATGGTCTGATCAGAGTAGTGCTATGAATTTCCTGTCCGAGTGGTACTTGGACCAGCCAGGCTCAAGCCTCAAGCGGCTACCAGGTCCAAGTGGAAATTGGATCAGATTGCTCCGCAGCCAAAGAGATATTGTATCTAGCAGCTTGTTCGAGCTTGGCAGTGCCATGGACCGCGTCCAGAAACTGTACACTTCTGAGGGGGTTGAGGCCTCCGGGAATTGCCAAATGTATCTCCAACTGCCAGTCCTTCACCATCTCAGGTGCGGTTGGGTAATTGTTTGCGGCCGTGGATGCGACCAGCCAGCTCCCACCCCTCAGACCAGCAATATATTTTGAAAATGAATAAACACTCTGGAGTGGGCTATAGCTGGACCTGGAATCACTGAAACGGACAAAAGGAAAAATGAGCATGAGGAACTATGGATGTTTTTGCAAATTACACATACCATGATACCCACAGCGCTTGAAACACTCCTGCAGCGTATAGCTAAGCGCTTAGACCACCACCAGAATAAGCAATTGCAAATGCAGGCCAATCTTGCTGATTTTTGGTTAGCAAAGAAGTGGACTGGCAGCCAGGATCCCTGCCCGGCCCTTTTTGAGCAGGTGACCAGGAGGGGGCAGAGGAGAAAGAACTTGTGAGTTATCAGGTGTGCAATGGATGCAAAACAACAGCAAAATGGGGGCTGGTGGCTGGGAGTGGCTGGGTGGTGGTTGGGTCGGCTGGGGGGAGGTGGGAGGGGATATGGGATTTGGCCAAGACTGTGGCTGGGTGAGGGGATATGTGAGGATATTTGACTCAGAACACAACGGCTTAAGACAGATTTGAAGAGATGAGCTGGGATTCTCAAGAGAGAGGGCAGTGAGATGGAGAGCTCACCGGATGCGGCTCAATGGTGGCATGGGCAAAAAGAGAGGAGAACCATTGAGGTAAATTGCAGGTATCTTAGCCGGTATATATAGATTAAGTACAGGCAGGTGACATGTGGTTGTGAATCATATTGAATATGCACAGATACAATGGAAGACAATGGAAGATGGTGAAGAGCAAGGGGTGAAAAAGATGTGACAGTCAACCAGTCACAGGCATAGCACGTGCACAAAGAGCATCAGTAGTCAGGAAAGCACAACAGTCAGATCAAGTCAGGGATCAAGGTCACAAGCTAGGACATATGAGGGCATGACCAGAATAAAAGACTGAGAGCGCGGACATCAACAAGGACAGGATGTACTACACAAGCTTGAATGGGGGAAGAGTGGACAGAGGCAGAGGGGAGAGAAATCCAACAATATGGGATATGGCCAAGACTGGAGTGTGTATGCAGGGAAATGCAGGGAAATGTATGTGACACCTGGCATACAACAGTGTCAGGGCTTTTGGGGCTATGCAGCCCAATACATATTGGGTTTAGGCGGGATTTTATTGCTCTGCAAGATACACATGGGGAAAATCTGATGTATCAGATTGGATGTGCAATACATAATTCTGCCAATACAGTGTATTGTATTGGCAAGAAAATACAATCCCAATTCCTAAGGATTGGGTAGCATTGCAATACTATTCACCCCCAATCCTGATACCTGTCACCAATAGTTTACAGCATTGGTAGAAGGGCAGAGCTTTAGGGATGTCACAACAGGTACCCGGGTAACTGCCTCAAATTTACAGGATGCTGGACACCCGCACCCGCACCCGGCACCCGTTGACGAGTACCTGGGTGCGAAAGGCAGGTACCCGCGGGTACCTGCAGCCCGGACAGACCAATCATCAAAAGGGCTTTGTCTCCTTGATGAACGGACATACCGGTCATCAAGAGGGCTCTGTCCTCTTGATGACCGGACAGACCGGTCATCAAGAGGGCTGCAGTCTCCTTGATGAGCGGACAGACCAATCATCAAGAGGGCTGCAGTCCCCTTGATGACCAAACAGACAAGTCACCTTGATGACCGGACAGACCGGTCACCGAGAGGGCTGCAGTCCCCTTGATGACCGGACAGACCGGTCACCAAGAGGGCTGCAGTCCCCTTGATGACCGGAAAGACCGGTCATCAAGAGGGCTGCAGTCTTGATGACCGGACAGACTGGTCATTGAGAGGGCTGCAGTCTTGATGACCGGACAGACCGGTCATTGAGAGGGCTGTGTCCCCTCAATGACCGGACAGACCGGTCATTGAGAGGGCTGTGTCCCCTCAATGACCGGACAGACCGGTCATTGAGAGGGCTGTGTCCCCTCAATGACCGGACCGACCGGTAATCAAGCTGCAGTCCCCTCGAGGACTTGACAGCCCTCTTGACCAACAGACCAGTGATTGGGCTGCAGTCCCCTCTGTCCGGTCATTGAGGGGACATTTGGGGCAGGTACCTGTGTGGGTACCCGGGCACCCGCCTAAAAAACCCAGTATTCAGGATACCCGCACCTGCACCTGGCACCCGTGGGCGGGTACCTGCCCACGGGTGCCGGGTACCCAGTGACATCTTTACAGAGCTTGCACCTCCTTCATTCCCTTCTCCATTCACCAAAAGTTTTTCACAAACACTTTTGATTCTTACAACCCCCATCCCATCCATGGCCACCAGAACCCCGCCCCCTCCGGGGCCCTAATACTACATCAGCTGTGAACTGTGCCAGATGGCCGGAAGTTTTGGTAATCCAAGGATGGTTGGAAATATCAAATGGACACTTGCATAACATCCAGTGCATCATCAGAGACCATCCAGCAAATGCATTCTGAAGAGAAAAATCTGAAATCAAGAAATTAGAATGTTATCCTGGGGATGTTTCCTGAAGCACAAGAGGAGGACATCCGTGGACAATTCCAGTTGACATCTGCCACAACACATGGAGCATGAACACCTTGTGTTGATCTGGATGTACCTTCATTGAGCAAGCCTCTTGGTTACAGTTACACTTGTAGAGTTTCAAGCTTAAGCACCAACAAGATACTAAAGATGAGCAATGACAGAGCTTGGGGAAGGGGCAGCAAGGGTGGCAATCTTGCCAAATGCGGCTCAGGTGGGCGCGGAGAAAAAGGAGAGAGAGCCGATGAAGATTGATTTCTTGTACAGGGCTCACTATAAGTAGACTATGTACAAGCATCAATCTGTGGTTGAGAATAATAATGAATTTGAAACTTCTCAAACTCATTTTGACATGTCAAAAGGTACATCAATATCCCCAGCAGAGAGTGCGCACACAAGGGGATATGCAATAAGATGGAAAGCTGACAATCTAATCTAATCAGGGATCAAGGTCTACAAGATAGTAAGAAAGCATACATGACCATAATAAGAGACAGACCAGAATGGATGGAGACTCATAAGTGTTGGATATCTTTGATATGAAAACATGCCCACAGAGGAGGATCAAAAGGGTGGAATGGTTGAAGAATAAAGTGTAGGGAATTTAGAGCATCTCCACCACAGGGGACTAAATCCCAGGCTTGCGCGACTGCGGCGCACTTTTTGTTGAGCAAATGGCATCCGCCAATCTATGCATGCTTGTAACCCAATCATCTTGTAAAATGTCACAGAAGCTGTCACAAGAAGATAGTGTGATCCAAGAATCCAAACTTGATATTGAAGACCCCTGATTACCCAAACTACCAGCACTAGAACATGCAGAGCATGTTTGGGTTGCTTTCAACCAGCGCCAAAAGCAGTATAACCAACAGAAAGCCAACCAGTGTGGTGAAAGCACCAGTGAACAGCTTGCTCATCTCATAAATGAAAATGCCACAGCCATCACAGGAAAAGTAAAGGTTGCATTAAGATTGAATGCACGTAAGAGGAAAACCCGCTGGGATGAGCTCACAATGCGCAAGAGACACCGAGTAACTCCTGGAAAGTATAGGTTGCAACAAGTGAGTCGCACCAAGAAATCAAGCATCCTTAAATGCTTCAATAGGAGAGGAGGTCCTCACAAACTTGTGCACACCCACCAGTGGTGGGCGTTAGTATAAATAGACCATGGTATCAAGTCATGTTTTGCATCTCATGATCATCATCTTATCATTACATTATCATCATTTGTATATACAATCATTGCACTAGTCTGGTAGCCCTAGATCAACAGACTTAGTAATAGAATTCAACAGTTCTTTCATTGCACAAACTTAACACTTTTATCTTCCCGACCGAGGTCTCTTTCACACCGCAAGGTTCCCAAAGTAGCACCTCCAGGTTGTGAAACCGGATACCCCCAACTCCTCAATGGCCGGTCAGCACAAGAGGTGCACCGGTCAATACATAGCAACAATATACAGTCCTCTCAATGGCTGGTCAGTACCGGCCATCAACATGTAGCTGTGTGAGTCACTCGATGACTGGTGTAAGACTCAAAAGTGATTGTGAAATCCTTTTGCTGAATGGAGATGGGGATGATGGAGGTGCAAACTCTGCCCTTCTATAATATCAGATAACAAGACCCACCAAGCTAAGCTTGGCAAGTTTTAATCAAGTGATAGGTCTGGTCTAGTTCTAAAAGAATTTGGACAACTGAAAGTTTATTGCTAAGATCAGATTATAGTCCTAATTACAAGTTTTAAGGGTTCAAGCAATAGCAGTGAGATGAACCTGAAAGCAGGGCTGGAAATGCCCTGGGTCTGTTCTGAGTGAGTGTGAGTATTGCGGGGATGTAAGGCTCTTACGACGGCTTTGCTAGCCGTGCGATCTACGGTACGAGCTTCATTTGGCCAGTCGACCGTAGTCTTGGCTTCAGTGGCTGTGCTCTCTGTTTCTTGTCTTTAGTTTTGTCTTTCTACTCACAAGTATGAAACGTGTCAACGTATCAACTTTGTGTTCTCTTTTCTGAAGAGTTCTGACGTGTCTTGCACTGATTGAACAAAGTTCATCCCAGTTAGCTTGTCTTGGTTTGGACTCTATAAGAGCTGATCTTTACTTACGGGTAGCGGGAGCTTCCGATAGTCTGGCTAGGAGGTCTGTTTGGTTCTTGAGACCGAGTCATTCCGCAAGAGTTCTGTGGAAAGAACACGATCAGGTCAGTCTTATTGCTAAGTCTACTTCTCGTTTAGTCTTGGGACGTACAAGGTTCTTGAGCTTGTCTGTTCTTGTCTTTGTGCTTCGACCTTCAAGGTTCTCGCTGTCTGCGCTTCTGTAATTGGCAAGGCGATACTTTGCATTAGCTTTTGGCCGTGGTTAGGGCTTATGTCTGGACCGCAAAGGAGGGCTAACCTTTCTTTGCGGCTGGGCTTAGGCTTGCGCCTTTGTCTGGCCGCGCGAGCTTCCTGGACGGTTGCTGCAGGCTTTGGTCTGTATTCCTACAAGTTCCAGATGAAGTTGTTCAATGACAGGTATGTGAAAGATGAGAGAGTTTATGAGGAGTGGGAAGGGTGAAGGTTGACTTGATGTTTTGGTGGGGAATCAAAAGAGGTCATCAAGAGGGTGATATATAGAGTTGAGAAGAGTGCCTAGGCTGAGAAGGGTATATGTCTCAGTTAGGAGTTGAACCAGGAACTGGGTAACTCGTGACAGGTATGTGATATGTCAATCAAGAGATATGAGAGTGAGCTCAGTGGTTATTGCAGATATGAGGGAAGATATGGTATGTAATAAGGGTTGTTATCAAGTGTAAGGATGATGATGGCTATGGGTGGTATCTGTATAACTGGTGGGTACTGAACTGAGGGAAAAACAACTGGAGGAGAGAGCTCCTTACATAGACAAGCGTGAGGCATTTTAGCTACAAGGAGGACCCTGGATGAGGGATTTTAGCTGGCGGCTGCATACAAGTGGTGTCAGAAGATACTACATATAGGCAAAAAGTGGGGTGAGAAATGAAAGATGATGTCATACTAATGCAAGGAGTGCATAAACAAAGGGGGAAATGTCAAATACAGGGGTACCTCATGCAAGGGGTGCATGAAAGATGTCAGACTAATGCAAGAAATGCAGAAATGGGGTCAGAAGACTGCATGCAGCTGCAAGGGGTGCATAAATGAGGCGGGAACATGTCAAATACAGAATAAATGGGGTTGGTCCCCTGCATATGCAGTGGAGATAAGAGGGATAGAAAATAGTATGTGTTTGGCTGGGGCTGAGTATGCATATACCTGGGAAAGGTGACTTGAGGGGTGTGACAGGTCAATGACTGGGGCTGGCCGTGTTCATGAGGGTCCAAGAGAGTTACCTTTCCATTCAGAGGGGTTCCAGTGACGCTTCCAGTGGTGACTAGTGGTGAAATTGGCCTGAGAATCCAAATCTGAGGTCTGTTTGATGGTAACTTGAGGCCTAGGGCGATTAAATATAAGTTATAGAAAAAACTTTTGATTTTTCACTTTTCCGTCTACCACACAGGTCAATCCAGTCATCAAGAGATGTGAGTCCTCTTGATGACTGGTAAAGCCCAGTGCGTCCTCCTGAGGACCGGTCTGTGCCGGTCATCAAGAGGTGGTGACTCCCCTCAATGACTGGTCAATGTGGTCATCAAGAGGTGTTGACTCCCCTCAATGACCGGTCAATCCGGTCATCAAGAGGAAACAGGAGTCCCCTCAATGACCGGTCAAGCAGGTCATCAAGAGGAGACGGGAGTCCCCTCAATGACCGGTATATACTGGTCATTGAGAGCTGTGCATCCTCCCAATGACCAGTCTGTGCGGGTCATCAAGAGGTGGTGAGTCCCCTCAATGACCAGTGACCAGTCATTGAGAGCTGCAAGTCCCCTCAATGACTGGCACAGACCGGTCATCAAGAGGAGGGTACTGTACTGCTGAGTCCCCTCAATTTCTGGTACTGGCCATTGATACACATTTATGTTTGTAATGTTTTTGTGTACAATAGTTGGTTTGGCCAGGACGGCCATCAATATATATACATACATATGTATGTCCATGGATGTCTAGGGTTGGGGATATTGAGGGTTGTATGCGGGAAGGAGTGGAGTATCACAGGCCTCCGGCAGTGTGATATGTGAGCCAGAGGAGCTATGTGGGGAGCTATAGTGTCCTAAATCTGGTCTTGGTTTAGCTCCCCAGATGGGCTTTCCTACTTTAGATTAGCCTTTACCGCCTCCGGTGGAGGAGCTAAATTGGATCTGGGGAGCTAAATTTGGTTTAGTCCCTCAATTTGGCTCCCGCGGTAGAGATGCTCTTAGGGATGAGCGGGTAGAGACAGAAATTGAACAATACTGTTAGAGTGAAAAATTTTATACCAGTGACAAACCCATTGGACCATCCAAGGCACTTTACACTCTTTCAATTGTTTTTCTTTTCTAGATGTGTTCAAGGTTGAGTTGCATAAAATCATAAAATTTCAAGCTGAAAAAAATATGTACAACTCAAACACTCATAGTAGAGCAATATTTCCAAAATGGTACATAAAAAATCATCACATAAATTTTTATGATTTCATGATTTTATGTATTGAGAATTTTATGATTTCAACTTTAAACAGCCTGTTCTTAAATTGTCAGCCTTGAGCGCATGAGACTACAACACCCATGCGCCATAAGGCAACTATAGACCACCTGGCCCAGCAAGGGAAGACCTCCCTGCGCCAGAAGGAGCGCAACATGGATACTAGCTCTATTGAGACTAGTATACATTCTTAAAGGGAATAATTATTCCCTGAAGGACAAACACCTGTCCTTACTGAAATGAAGGCTCAAGTGTAGCAAATACAAGAGTGAGCGCTTAAAAGCTAGGGGACCTCGCCTTGAGGAGGATCCCCCAGATTATACCTAACTGAAGATTAAGAAGTTAGATTGTCTCATACCTACCAAGCCCAAGTGATTACAACACAGGCTGTGATTTGGGCTTTTATATAGTTCTCCTTTTCTCTATATTCCTTCATCCCTATTCTCTTTTTGCCTTATCAACCATATCTCTTCAACATTTCATCCATTCTTATCTATTTTACTCATTATTCTTAGTCCTCAAGCTCTTGTAGTGTACTCTTTAAACCCTCCAATACTACAGCACGCCCAAGAATCTTATTCAGTGGTAGTCACCAAAGAGACTACCCCTGACATAAATGTACCTGTCAAAGATAAGAGGAGAGCTTATAAAGCATATTTAAAGATAATTTTCTGAGAGTGAAGAATGTTTAAATGCCAATCTAAATATCCAACACTCAAGATTTCATTGGAACTCATACATGCGTACCAAGACCACTAATTAAGTGAGAACCAAAGATCTTCATCCTTCACTGCAAAAGAAAAATGTGTGAAGTGTGAGCAGTTGACATGCAGTAACTCTGAAGTTTGTGGTGTTACACCAGCCTTACTCAAGGTTTGACTCAACCCAAGCTTCAATGCACAGTCACTGTGCTTCTTGCACAGTGACTGTGCCAACAAAGGCACTTGTGCATTCAGGTGGAGTTACAATGGTAGCTTGGCTTGAGTATCCTGCATGTCATCTGCAAGCAGTTGACCAAGTTTTTTTTGCAGTGCTTTAAATTACAGTTGGACATCTCTTCCTCACTTCTCTTTTCTTGTCCTGGCTGTACCTATTCATTTTTTTTTCTTCTCATTCCACCATTGAAATATTGGTTGTAAACCTTGACGCCTAAGCAGATATCAGAACGGTTCACGACGTACTGAGTAGTGTTAGATTAAGCTTGTCATTACATAGCGTGCAAAGTCAAATCAAGCTGCAGTCCAAAAAAAAAAAAATCCTCTGGCAAGTGAACATGTCAAGAAAAAGACAAAAAGGGATAAGGATGAATGAAGCTAAAATGTTGAGATATCAAACAAGCACCCCATTAGATTGAGCGGGTTGATTTAAGGTATCGGTGGGTCGCTTATATGGACGAATGAGGGAGGACCAGAGTAGTCGACTGGGCGGGACGAGGTGGGGCGAGATGTCGATTAATCGATTGAACTCGAAGTCCAGTTCGCGGTCGTTGGTCTGGCCGCGATTGGGCTCGATAGGTTCCAGGAGAGATCGGTGAAGATCTATCTTGGTCTGGAAAAGGTCTTGGAAAGGCAATTGGGTCGAGATCCCAAGCTCTTGCTCGATCCGTAGCGCCTGATCCATACTCGAAGAAGCGTGATCATCAACCGCCTCTCCTCCCCGGATCAGGCCTGAGCTAGCAGTGATCAAAACCAAGCCGTCCAAGATTTCATCTTTCCTCAACGATTCCTTCTGCTCTGCTGCGGCTTTGGTGGCGATGAATCGACCCGAATAAGGCGCGTGATTGATTTTATTGTTCAGAATCGTCTTCTTCGAGACGACATCAATGATCGCCAACCTGTTAACATTTGATCTTTCTTTGTGCTTCGATTTCGTTTCCTCTTTCTTTCCCCCCTTTTCTGTCCCTTCGTCTACCTCTTTCTCTGCCTCTGCGTCTACATCTTTCTTGCCGGATTTTTCCCCTTTCGCATCGTCATCGCCAGAGGGCTTTCGATGTATGAGCACCACTTTGTTATTGTCGGGCGTCTTAACCATAAACTGAGGCGCACAAGACCAAAATCCGATTTCTGTCGATTAGAGCGATCGCAGTGCATGTAACAAGATGATCAAGTCAGCAAAGGACGTCACCTCACGAAGAGAGAATTTTCGAGCAGGACGTACCAGAGCCGGTTAATAAATCCAATAACCCACAACCAAAGTTACCGAGCAAAAAGATGAACTGATGTTTATCGCCCATGAATTCCAGATCTTTGATGAAGAACTTCTGCGGTAGACGATGACTAAGAGAACCGAAAGAGTTCAGATTAAAGCTCTTCAAAAACGTGAAGTGTTTCAAGTCCCAAATCGATATGATGTTCCGCCCGGAGCTATTATGTAATACGACAAAGATCGAGTTATCCTTGGCGATCACCGTCTTGGAAACGCCATAATTTTTGAGCTTCAGTTTGATCGATTTCAGGTTTTCGAATTCTTTTCCAAATGATGAGTGAATTTTTGTACTTTTGGGTAGCGAAGTCGTCATAGGCGTGACCGCGGTTGGAACGGTTATCAGATGCGGACTGATTGAGGAAGAGGTCCATATCTTGATCGTCCCATCGAGCGAAGTCGTGATTATTTTCGGGACCCGGTCCGTCGATAGTTTTAGCGAAGTGATTTGAGAGTCATCGTGTGGATTGTCTACTCGTGCTATCACATGGAATCTAAATATATTTGCCCGCATAAAGAAAGGCCGGATTAACCATCTCAGTCTTGCTAAGTCCTGTAACTGTTGGATAGCTGAAGCGCGATTGTGACTTACCCATCCGAATTCCGCTCTTGAACTCTTTGCCAAAGCTTCAGAGTGATTTCAAGCGAAAATCCACGCTCTTCATCGACCCAGCTATCGATGGTAGCCAAGTACTGATCCTTGATCCCACCCAACTCGGCAAACAGTAGCTTGGGCTCAACGATGGGCCGGTCGCTTCGTCGACTGACGGTATTCTTCGGTCTCACAAAGATCTCACTCAACACCCTTCCCGAGCAACCATCCAAGACCTGTAGCCCACATGGATAAGAGGACTGGACGAGCACGTTACCATATGGCTTGTTGTGACCTTGAGAGGATTCTGGCGAGCAAATAGGTGATATAATAGCTTGTTGGGTGGCTTGTTTGTAAACGCTGGGCAATTGATACATCTTGGGTAGTTTCAAAGTTTTCGAGAGACTCATGGTTGCAATGTTGACGATCATCAGGGTTCCATCTAGACCAGTGACCAATGCCCCGGGCTCGTTGACGTCCACTTTCTCGATTAGAGAGATACTCGAGATGGGTGTGCCTAATCGGGGCAAGAAGGTCTTTGAATCCAATCCGATCCCGCTGAAGTCTTCCAGTCTCCATAGGACGAGCACGGCCTCTTCTCCTCCACTCAGTAGGTGGGATCCATTGCGAGTAAACGTGAGATCAGCCACAGCGTGAGAATGCCAGTGGGAGAGCGATGTAGGACAGGGAAGAGCGACACCTGGCTTCTGAGTAGCTAATTCGGCAAGAGTCTTCCATTGGGCTTCGGATAAGGCATGCCACAGTGCGATCTTTCCTGAACTCGAACCCGTTGCAAAGAAATCGCACGGCACACAGGACACGTCGATCGATGGAGGTTGCGAGGAATCGAAGTGGTCGGCATGGGTTTTGGTTGGGAAGGCAATGCAAGTGATCGGCTCGGGGGCTGACAAATGAAGCGTTTCGAATTTCACTTTCTTGGATAGTTCTTGATCTTTGACTTTGTCAAACAAATCGATCGGCTTTAACCTGATGATCCATATGTTCAGGCCAGTAACAAGACCCAGCCAATTTCCACAAGGGCTTGAAGAGAAAGCAGAGATAGGATTGATTTTGAGGAGATGAATCTTCTGGATCTGTTGGTTCGTTGGATCGGGAGATGATGGATCGGGGAGCTTGACAGCATAGAGGACTGCCTGTTCACGATTCTTGCTTCTCGTGCCTGGAGGCGGACGTTTAGACTTGGGATTTTTGGGCTCTTGGGGTGCCTTTCTAGTGACCAGCAGCAGGGTTAATGATGTGGTAGTTGATTGATCGGTGGACGATGGACAGGAAGGCCGGAGCGAGTTTCGGATGACGGCATGGGTGATTGAAAGGCTAGTTTGATAGGTGGCTTTAATGGCGTTCTCGATGAAATCGTAGAGGTAAATCTGGCCCGAAGATGATACTAGGATGAGAAGTCGTTGGGGTGAGATAGGGTGTCGGAGAATCTTGATCAGTTTAGATTTTTGGGAAGGATCGGGTATGCTGAGGCTTGAGATTAGCAGGTTTGATTGAGTGGAATAGACGTGGATGGAGAGCGGTAGTCCAGCGAGGAAACACAGTCTAAAAACAAATAAAATACGCTGGTGTTAGCCAATGTCCGTTTCCTTTTTTGTAAGGGTAGACTTACTTTGAGTCGTCTGAGATGACTGGCTGACAGCTGGGATGGTTGGGTTGGAGCAACGTCTGCCACTTCATCTTGCTTGCTCTTTCGCTTTCGTCCGACTGGGGAATTCTTGGCTACAATTTTGGATATTTTTTTCCAAACGCAGCTGTTTAACTCAGGACACCCGAGTTGTGGTTGGGTCCCTCGAAAAGTGCGGGCGGGGTGCCCGCGCTACGAACTTTGCCGCCCGAGCTCACCACTGGCCTGCCCTAACTTAACCCTCGCTTCGGAGGACCCTGGTGCAACCCTAACTTAACACAAGTCCCTCGCTTCGGAGGGCCCAAGCGCCCCTCGCGCAAAGCACGAGCCCCCAAAGGAGGGACTTGGGACTAATGTCCCCCAACTGAACTAAGAGATTCAGATCTTCCAATATATGAACTTTTGCAGGGGATTTTGTGCTGTTTCAATTTTGACCCTATTCTCAAAGGGCCACATGCATTCCCTTTAGACCATGAGTCCATTCTGCGCGCGGTGCTAAACTTCTAGTAATTGTGTCAAGGAAGTGTGTAGAACTGAATTGATCATAGATCAATACATTCTATTCACTATTTCCTCTAGGATGTATAGGAAAATCAGGTAATTTTCACAATCACCCGAGTCTAGGGAAAAGATTGAGTTTGTAATTTTGCACTCAATCAGGCTAGAGGAGTATCTGCAGATTGCTTTTTTTGTGAACATAAGTGAGGAGGGTAAGCAAGGCAAAACCAACCCCTCTGTATGTCACGTTAATCTCCCCTTCCCCCTCCCCCGTTTCCTTGGTTAAATTCAAGGTGAATAAAAACAGGGTCTTGGTTAATTGACTTCCAACTAGCAAACGCGGTTTAAGTTGGGAGGACCGCTACCCAACGTTACGCCTGGGTCACGCGGACCAAAAATTGACCCGGGCGCAATTTGGTAGTAGGAAGTCAAAAATGGAAAAACAAAACAGTAGTCGGATTTATAATTTTTGCAAAAATGGCAAAAAAAATCACAACTCCTCACATTGGGGCCCAAGCCCCGCCAAAACTTTACAGAGGGCAGAAACCCCTCTCAAGAGCATATCTTGAGCTGCACGGCATTAGCACACCTCAGGAATGGAGTGTGCTACTGTGCGTGCATTTTGGCTGGTGTCCTACTAAGGAACACCACCAAAACCATAGCCACAGTGCCCCAAAGGGTCCCAAAATTTTACAGTGCCCAGATTAAGCTCTGAAAACAATATGATGAGCTGTATGGCATCAGTACACCTCAGGAATGGGGTGTGCTACTGTGCACGCATTTTGGCTGGTGTCCATAGCCATGGTGCCCCAAAGGGTCCCAAAGCTTTACAGTGCACATATTAAGCTCTGGAAAAAATATTATGAGCTTCATTCCATTAGAAAACTCCAGGGATGGGTTTGGCTAAGGTTTTGGTGGTATTCCTTAGTAGGACACCAGCCAAAATGCGCGCACAGTAGCACACCCCATTCCTGAGGTGTGCTAATGCCGTGCAGCTCACCTTATGCTCTTGAGAGGGTTTTCTGACCTCTTTAAAGTCTTGGTGGGGCTTGGGCCCCGCCGTGAGGAGTTGTGACTTTTTTTTGCCATTTTTCAAAAATTGTAAATCCGACTACCGTTTGTATTTCCATTTTTGACTTCCAACTACCAAATTGTGCCCGGGTCAATTTTTGGTCTGCGCGACCCGGGCACAACGTCGGGTAGCGGTCCTCCCGACTGAAACCGCGTTTGGTAGTTGGAAGTCGAAAATAGGGTAGTCGATTAACCAAGACCCTAAAAACAATGGGTGGGTGGGATGGTTCTTAAGATGAAACTTTATTTGCTGCCGTTGGCACGCAAATAAAGGAATGGGTGAAGGCAAGACTGATAGAGCTATCAGCCTAGAAGTCCCTCCCTCCGGGTGGCGCAATGCAACAAGTTTTTTTACACTCTAATCTACGAGGAGAGTGGAAATTAAGTTAGGGTTTGGGGCAGAGGGTTGGTCACCTCTCTCCTGGAAACTTAAACTCTCAAATAGGGTAGGTTTTCTGTTCTCTGAAACATCTCCAACAGGCCGGAACCCGCAGGCGGGTGGTCAGGTGGGGCATCAAATTCCTTCCAGCTGGTTGGTCCGGCGGTGAAGGATTTTCGACAGCAAATCAGCAGGTTTCCGGCGTACAAACTTTGGCAGATTAGGTTATCTAGTCGGTACCTCTGTGGACCGCGGGTCTGCTTGACGCAGCCGCATTCCTTCTTCCACGTTGTCCCCGCCCCCTACGGGCCGGGGCTAAGCTGCGCAGCGGCTGCTGGCGCGTGAGTGGGTTCATTTGACGTTGTTCCATGGACCTGGCCCCCATCTGATGCACTCCTGTAACATCTATGAATCTACAAGCGCACTTCTGGTCAAAAAGGTGAGACTCTGAGAGGGAGAAGAATGTGACAAGTCAGAGCAATTCAGTGTTGTTTGCAATGATATGTAGCTCTTTCAAATTCTAACGTGTTGCAAATGAACATCCTGGAAGTTTTACTTGATACATATACATTTTTGGCCCTCACACTGACTGCACGAGAAGACGCGGAGGAGAATCGCATGGTGCGGCTGACCTAAAATGTGTATATAACCTTCATCAAATACAAATGAAATCCTGGTACTTATAGAATTAACCAGAAGGGATTCTGTAACGCAAGGCTCATGCGGGGAAGATAAAATGCCCGTTCATTCACGGTGTCTGTAGTGCTTTGGGGTAGAGAAGCAACCAGTCCCTTCACGTGCTGATCCCTGGCTGGGTAAATCATTCCATTGCATACCGGCTTCCGATCTCCTCTTCGGTTCCCACATCTGGCCAGCAATGTTTTTCTCATTGATCCCCGTCCTAGTTGGGTTCAATTATCCGCTTTTTTTTCTCATATTCCGAGTGGTGATGTGACATTAACTGATATATTCTCGTTGTTTGCCAAAACTGAACAGCTCGGTACCGTTGTGATTCTTTCTAGCTACCCACCGCCAGGTGCACCTTGGTTTGCGTCAGCGTCTCATCAAATATTCCGACGAGGAGTCGAATCAGGACCTGGTATTTATCTCACAGGATATATGTCAGAAAAAATCAGCGGAAAGGAAATAGTCGATGGCCAGCCTACTTTTATGAAGATAGCTGATGCTACAAAGCGTGCCGTAGAATATCTGAGGAAGGGGAAGGAACCAGTCTGCGATCAACCCTTCATGGGACACGAATATCCTAACCCAACTAGTTCAACTTGTACCGACAAAGTCAAGCAGTACCTTGAGGCAATGTATCGTTACGGTTATCAGTCGGGTAGACTTCGACCGGTTCGTATAGTCGAGGAGGGCGAACGTGGGGGTTCACGCGGACCAGATAGTGGAAAGTCTGCTGACCAGCCGTTCAGTAAGGACAAGGATTCGTTCATCGAGGATAGGCGTCAAGGCTCGGCTACTCCAACGCCTTCAAAATCCGAAATTGAACAAACCCAAGCATCTGAGCCATCCTACGAGCAGGTTAGGATACTCGAGGCGGGTGCAACATGCCCAGTGTGTCTTGAAGGCTACCGAAACCCCACCACGAACGGCCAAGGAGGAGTGCGATGGAATTGGATTTATAATTGCGACAAATGCTCTACACACTACCATCACCACTGCCTCAAACGCAGGTATTGCCCGAAGTGCAATGAGCAAGTGAAAACAAAATCTCCCCCATTGTGGAAGGTGGCCAGAAATGCGCTGATCAAACCTGGCATGGCGAATAAGTTTATCAGGGTTTTGAGGAATTTCAGTTAACATATGCAGTCCTTCGTGAGGTATATGCGACATACAACCATAGGCCTCTTCAAAATGAATAAATACATACAATTCATATGCAAGGATTTATCAAGTCAAAAAAACCATCAGCAAGAATCTTGCACATTGTCCTCATTCCTCCTGTCTCATCGCTCACCGCACGCATCATCGGTCATCTCCACGGCACACCTGATCCCTCACTCCTCGCTACACACTACATCCAAGCACTTCCTATCTAATTGTAGACGATCAGGTGTCAACAATTCATCCAGCACCTTTCAATCCTGTGATCAGTGGCGTACTGCGGTGATTTCATAACACCATCACCTCAAAATGTTATTGGTCGCTAGCTCTTGCTCCCATCATTTTCCGTGGACGACCAAATAACATACAAATTTCTTTATACTCAGCCAAGTCACAGATGTTTGGACCAATTATGTGAAATCTCGCTCCAATATTTCTTGATTTTATCAACTTTATGTTACTCAAATTCTCTCTTCGTCAATTCATTTCAATTTGTCTTGTGAGCACAAAAGAAAAACAGACTTCCTTTGTGCACTGCAAAAAGCGCTTTGTTTGTGCACCGCGGGTGGGCAACCCAACGTTGCAACCCCAGTACGTGGTTCTGGAAGATAAATTGAGCACTGCGGATTAAGCAAACACAAGTTGTAAATTTGTTTCTCAGTCAGACAGCAGAGGGGTTATTCTTAGGGTGTGGCTAAATGCACGCCAAATGTTGACTAGGTGCAGCCAAAAAAGGCATGCACAGGCGTGTACACCATCCTTTGTTGCCTTGCAGGGACGTGAACGCCAAGAAAAACGGAAGCCCCAGTCCCGTACGCCTGCATACTTGGCGTACGGGACTGGGGACGCAAACTCCACCGCGCACCAGCAGGGGGGGCTGCTCATGTATTTCTAAATTTTCCTGGTGTATCAAGGCATTGAAATCTCCAATAAAACTGAGGGAGGGTGTAAGAATAGGGCCGTGCTAAATGCACACCAATATTTTACGCCGGGAGTAACGCATACCCCTTGGCGAGCTGGATTTGTACCAGCTCGCCGGGAAAATTGCATACCTGATCACGGCGCGCTAGGCTTTGACCAGCTCGTTGAGAGTTATATCTGCCGCCGAGCTGGTACAAATCCAGTTTGTCAAGAGGTATGTATTGGCAAGCTAGAATTGTGCCAGCGCGCTGGGTTTGGTATGCAAGTCTTGGGCATGCCAAAAATATTGGTGTTCCAGGCAACGTGAAGCGCAGCGCAGCACTTTTTGGCCCAGCTGCGCTGCACGCTTTTTGAGTCAACAATTACACTATTTGGCCGGAGCACGCAGCTTTTGCTTCTTTGGAGCTATCATAGCCATGACATACCGCAGAAACAATCCACTGATGCCATAGGAAGCGCCCGAGGTTATTATATAGCACTGTTTTTCTGTTTCTCTGTTTTTTGGAGGGGGGGGGGGGGGGGGGAAAGTGGCTTTCTTTTATTTTAGTGCTATATATAGTAGACTGGAGGAGAAAAAAACCAACCTATTTTTTATTCTCTGATATTTTCTATTCTAGCTTGAAGGAGATGATTTTCCAAAAAAATATCCAGGCCAAAAATACTAGTGAGAACTAGATTTTCTCACTGGATGCAGTTTATTTTGACATGTGTAGAGCACTTGACTGCATCACCTGTCACAGGTCTGGTCTGGCAGTGTCAAATTTGCTGGTCAGCTTTCATAATGAAATGGACAGATCTCCCAATGACAAGAATTTTTTGTGGGCTTTCACAATTGACTATGCATCAGCTGACTGAAAACATTGACCTTGGATTTTGTTTCTGGAATACAACCATTATCTGCCAGGCCAAAGGAGGTGCACCAAATTCCATTGCCAGACACTTTGGAGCCAGACCTTCTGGTACCAAGTAAGCTCCAACTTTGCTTACATGTCAATGGTAAATTTGACTCACAAAATGTAGAGTACATAATAGGGGGTTTCAAAGTTGGCCAGATGCAACTTGCATGCACTTTTACAAGTTGGTGTTCAAGTTTGTTCTTGAACGCTGAGTTGCAAAAGTGAATGCAAGCCACACTTCAAGAAGATGAGCCTGATGTATTGAGCTGCTGGGGAGAATTTTTCCTAGGTGAGTGGGCACAGGCTGTGTCCACATGGGCAGGATAATCCACCCTTGGCCGGTAGGCACAGTCTATACCTCCCAGCTGGGGAGGAGCCGCCTGCAGGGCAATTTGGTTGGCTGACTCCCAAACAAGCAGACAATTCCTTCCACAAAAAGCAGGCCAAACATGTCAGTCTCCACCCTTCCCCGGCAGTGGATGTGGAAGGACACAACCCTGGCAAGCCCCCCAAGAGGGAGGTGTTGAAAAAGGTATGGCAAATTGGACAAAATCTCTGGAAGGTACTCTTGAAAAAGTTATGAAAGCACCAAAGTGCCTTTTAGGGTGGTCATAGAAAATGTGTGCATCTTTGGTCAGACCTTGGGGGGTAGTTATGTAGTAGGTATGTGATTTGTGTTGGCTCAGTCATTTGGGTTGGTTGACACACTGGTATCAGACTGCCTTCTCATGAGAAACAAGGACCATCTTCTGCAGGGGGGCGGGGCGGGGTGGGACAGTTTGCTGAGAGTTCCAATGGCTTGCTTTGAAAATTGTGACAGGACTTCTTGGGCTCAAAGGAAAAGGCTGCACCAGGTTGACTCTCCAGATACATACCCTCCTGCCTCCCGCACCCCCCCTCCCCCCTGCCAGCAATGGTACCAACACCGCAAGAGCTACGCTTTGCTACAAAAAGCGGTGCTTTTGTGTAGCGAAGCGGGGGTACCGCTTTTTCAAATGACAATTAGCGATAGCACGAGCGGAAGGCCGCTACTTAAAGCGGTAGCGAAGCGCCAGTACCACTACTTTAAATATGATTAGTCCATAGCGCAGCGAATTTTTTTCCGCTTTTGCTAAAGCTGAGCGTAGCGGCGAAATCGGCGCTTTTTGGCGCTATTAGCGCCTTGTAGCGCCCAAAGCGTAGCGAATGGGGCAGCTTTTCTTGAAAAAGTGTAGCGGGCCAGTCCGCCTTTCTGTGGAGACTGCCTTAGATGAAAATTAATCATCAATCCTCCATCAATTATGATGCTGGGGATTGATATTGGAATGTTGCTACAGTAGCGCAGCAAAATCGCTAAAGTAGCGTTTTTTCCGCTACTGTAGCAATAAGCGTAGCGGAATTCCGCTGTTCACCGCTGAAAATAGCTCGCTATTTTTGCGGATCTTTTCTGCTTGAAAAAAAAAGCGAAAAGCGTAGCGCCCAGTCCGCTACTAAAAGCGCAGCGAAGTGGGACCCAAATCGCTACGCTTTCGCTACGCTTACCGCTTTGCGTAGCGTAGCTCTTGCGGTGTTGATGGTACTCATTCAAAAGGTATGGATTTCTCAAAAGACACCCTACCGTACTCTTGAATAAAGGTGTTAGTTGCCCCATCCAAGGGTATTAGTTTTGGGCAAACCCTGTATTTTTCAACACCCCCCTCGTGGGGGGCTTGCTGGGCTCCTTCCAGGACCCCTCCCAAAATACACATCCCGGACCAATGTTTTGGTCCCAGAGCAGTCCCCAGACAGGCCCCAAGCGGGTCTCCCAATGTCCCGTCACGTCGGGCATTGCTTTACGAAGCCATAAAAGAGAGAAGAATGCAATTTGGGAGGAAACGCTCTTTGGCAACCAAGCCGCTGGATGAGGAGATGCTAGTGGAAGTTTAGGCTCGATGTTGAGCTATGAGACCAGAAGATGGTGATTGCAAAGACGACAAAGCACATGAAATTGGGGAAAGACTACAAGCCCTCTTGATGGTAGTGATTATTAAACCAAGGAGCAATGAATGCCGCCGGAACATAATTGTGGTGCAGAATCCTGCGCTAATGTTTGCCGCACTCTTAATCAGCATCCAAGAGCATCCCATTCCAGCTAGTAGATTCCAAAGGGCTCACCTCTGTGTCTGTAGTGGAGTATCTAAGCTTCAACAGCTTGCGGCTGCGTCTCATGTGATGGTCCTGTCCGGAAACAGAACTCGTGTGGATCGCCTGGGTGCGGTGTATCCGCGTTGAGATTTGTTCCTCGCTCCTCGAATGACATCACTTCAGGTTCGTCATCCGAATCATGATCACCAGACCAATCTTTAAGAGAAATAGGAGGACTTGCTCCCGGGCCTGATTCCTCCAGGTCCTCTTTTGATGAAATTTTTCCGTCTGGGCCATGTTCATCATGAGACGATTCTTGATGCAAGAGCGCAGGAGTTGGTCCAGGGCCAGATCCCTCCAGATCCTCCTTTGAAGGAATCTTTCCGTCTGGAGCATATTCATCATGAGACGATTTTTGATGCAAAAGAGCAGGACCAGTTGGTCCGGGGCCATATTTTTCCGGATGTTCTTTTAGGTCGGGGGTGATGGGTTTTGGGCTTCTGAACGAGCGGCGCCCGCTTTGGTTGGCTCGCACACTCCCAACTTTCGGCTCTCGCTTGGAGCCTTTCCTCTTCAATCCCATAAACAGCCCGCATCCTGTGTCCTGAGCGCCGACCACTGGCACCTGGGTAATGGCAAAATTCGGAAATGGAGAAGAAAGATCTCTAAACGAACCCCTTGAAGAAGTGGACCGGGAAGCTGCGAGTCAAATAGAAACGCGGACATCAGGTTAATTTACTTTTGATTCTCAGCATTTCTACCAGGAGGAAATACAAGTCTTATATCCTCACATATCAACGGCCCCGAATTGCTGGTCAAAAATTTGACATCTGGCACATCGGCTTCAATCCCTCCACAGGCCTGGTATTTGAAGCAATTCATTGGAAGCCCATTGAGCACAGTGATGAAGCTGAGGGTGAGGAGGAGAACATGCAAGAATTGACTCATCGGTAGGTTGCTAGGGGTTGTACTGAAGTTTGGAAAAAACATTGCATGTAAATAAGTAGGGCTACAGAATTAGGCACTGTAAGAAGCTTTGGCAAAAAGCCAATGATTGTTCAGATGGTTGTGAAGACTTTTTAAGTTTAGGAGGGATTTCCAACAAGGTGTGCGAGGAGAGCTGCCAAGTGTTTCTCAAATACCTCTCATGACATCCTGTCCAGTGTCGACCGACTTTGTACAGGCTTACACCTGCATAAAACATTGCCTGTCTCTCGGCCTCTATTATTCACCATCCAGAGCCTGCAACCCCCGACACGAGTTCTGTCAAACTTTCTACGTAGAGCCCTGGGGATCGAAGACCAAACTTGTCGGATGGGTTATGTAATACGAATAGCATATGACACATCCAAGGTTGTGATGGCGGAGGTGATAAGGGAGGATAAGGGTGTGCGTGTGTACAGTTTGTCCATCGGTGCCCCAGCCCATGTAATATGGCCGAAACTTAACCCAGGGCTTCAACACGCCTCCACCGGAGGAGGATGGGATGAGTTTGGCGGACGCCGGCGGAGACGAGGCTGCAGAGTCGCTCGACGGGGCGGGACGCGACGTTTCAGACGCGCAGAGCCGGAAAAGCATACATGCACACGTGCAGAAGCCCTACAGCCGCAAGCACAACAAATATGTAGCACTCGAGAGGCTCTTGGTCAGCGTGCGGGACCAGGGGCAGACCATAGGGCCCAGGGCGCGGCTTTTTTAAGGGGGCAAAAACCTGCAAAAGCCCGGGCTCAACCTTGCCTCAACAACCACACGGGGACAAGAGCATATACCCGGCGGAGAAGAATGATGGGCCATGAACGAAAACTGCATGCCCCACGCCCACCAAAAACAACAAGACATGCTGATATAAACTAAAAAAAAAAAAACAGACGTGCAGACTGGAAGAGGAGGGAACGAGGCGAGAGCATGGATGGGACAAGAGCACAACACTACGCGGCAGATAAATCGAGCAGAAAGAAGCGTGTAGGCGAGGCCGGAGGCGGGGGGGGGGCTATCGGACGATGAGATCGAAGTCGATTTTGGCGAGCACTTCCTTGTGCAAGACGGCGAGGGAGTGGAGGTTTTCGAGATAAGTCTGCACCGAAGCGAGGCCAAGAGAAGCGTCAGTGGCGGTCTCAGTTGGGCAGAGAGAGGGGGGGGGTACAGACCTGGGAAGCGAGTGCGCCCTGGCCGGCTCCGAAGCCGAAGGGCTGGGGGAGGGGGCCGTCGAAGGCGGCAGGAAAGGAAGACGAGGAGGAGGGATGGGGGGAGAAAGCGGAGGCGGGGAAGCGGAGGTCCCAGAGCAGGACCTCGGCGGCGGGCTCGGGGTTGGGGTAGCAGAAGAGGTAGTCGTGCAGGCCGCCTCTGCGGTGGTTGCGCGTGCCTTTCTCGCCCCCTGCTCCGCCTGCAATCCCCCCGCCGACCATGGCCGAGCTGCTTCCGAAGCCGAAGCTGAGCACCGGTCGCGCTGGCGTCCTCAGATCACAATACCGGAACTACCAAAATATAAACACAGGGTTAGCGGACCGCAGGCGGGCTCGGGAGGGCGGGTTGGGCTTACTTGACTCCCGGGAGCCTTGTTCCCCGTAGTGACCATGACCGTGTCACTCCCGACCGGACTGCGAAGAGCGCCGAAAGCATCAGCCTGTCATTTCTTCAGTGGTGAGAGAGGACGAGAGCATACTTGGTCTGGATATCGAAGATCCGCGAGTTTTCTTCGAGACACAGGGTATGGTGGAACGCCTGGCCCAGATCGGTAGCGAAGACCTGCACCAAAGAAAACAGATGAGCGACTGCTCTCCGCGAAACGAGGAAGAGAAGGGGGGGGGGGGGGGGAGACCTTTCCATCATGGCCGCCGGAGAGCACCCAATTACGTTTGTCGAAGAGACACAAGGACTGGATGACGCCGGCATGGAAGGCGGGGATCTTGACGAGGTCTTTGGCGGCGAGGAGGGCCTTCTTCTTGTGCACGGAATGCGAGATCTTCCAGAGGCCCAAGAACTTGTCGTGCCCGGCGGTGAGGAAGCGGGTGTGCGTCCGGCTGGGCGGCTCGTCGACGGCCAGCGTGGCCGGCCCCGGTGGCGGGGCTAGACAGGTGGCCAGCACGCCGTGCTCGTGGATCGGGTCGTCCAGCAAGAGCCGGTCATACATCGTCGTCCCTTTCTATACAAAACACTCACAACCATGAACACCCCACCCCCCGTCAAAAAATGAACAAGAAAAAAAGGGACAAACTTTAGTTTTGAAGATCTTGACGAGGGAGACGTTGGACGTGGGGGTATTCCTCGCGGCCTTGGACGTCCTCGCGCCGACGACGAGGGCGTTGGAGGGCAGATCGAAGACGGCGGAGTCGACGATGTCGGTGGGGGAAGCGCCGGGGAGGACGAGCTGGAGAGGGTGGAGGCCGGGGGCGGGGGCGGGGTCCCAGGCGAGGATGTCGCCGCGGATGGAGAGGACGAGGTAGCGGCCGTCGTCGGTGGGCAAGAGGAGGCGCTTCTTGGCGACGCCGAAGCCGAGATGGCTGGTGGTCCGGCTGGCGACCAGCGAGACGTGCGTCTTCCGAGGCCGCCCCGTCCCGCTGGCCCACTCGTCGCCCTTCGCCCGCTGCGCTTTCTTGCCCGACACCAGCGAGTCGTCCCCGCCGGGAATCATCGCGGGCATGCGTGTCTGCGTCTTCAGACTCTCGATCTCCGCCTGCAAGACCTTCACTTGCGACTGGAGCAGCGCCAGGTCCGGGCCGGCCACCGCTTCGGAGCCCGAGCGCAGACTGGTTCCCGGGGGGCAGTCGAGCACGGAGGAGGATGGGACGATAGGGGGACGGGGCGAGTCGCGGATCGAGTGGATCGACGAGCTCCGTCGGGCCCTCGACGGCTCCCCGGCTGGGGACGATTGGCGACGCGAGGAACGCAGGCTCTGCTGGAAGACCTCGCGAGCCTGGTGGTAATCGGAGCCCATCTCGCGACAGGCGCGGCTCTTTTGGATATCGCGGAAGCCCTCGGTGACGGCGGTAGCCCGGGAGGTTTGTTTGCGGATCGTCAGGGTATCGCTGAGGATGATCCACTTCAAGAGTCCGAGACAGCCTTCAGAGGGGTGCAGATGGACGTCGACGGGGCGGAGGATGAGCGAGCGGTCGAAAGCTCTGCGGACCTTGTTGGGGAATTCGGAGAACGAGCCGTGGATGCTGCAGATGACGCGGAGAGGGAGGAGCGAGATCGGACTGGCATCGATGATGAGGTCGGACATCGGATCATTAGAGAGCGCAGGGAGCCGGCTGATGCTGCTGAGGATGCTCGTCCAGCCGGTGCTCTTGGTGATCGCCGAGGCCTTGCGACCCTGCTTGGCAAGGATGTTGGAGAAGACGGCCGAGTCGTCGTAAAGGTACCGAAGGTCCTCGCGCGACTCCTCCCAGAGCCGGAAGAAGGTCGTCAAGAAGTCGTTGAGTGTCCGGGGGAAGTCCGATGAAGTGGATTCATCGAGGTACATGGGCGCGGGCGCAAAGGGCCACGACCGGTGAGTTTTCGGCGATCGCTTCGGCGGTGCTTCACTCGACCGACTGCGATGACGCGTTGCGGAGCTCGAGGTAGAGGCGACGGGGCGCGATTCAGACGCGGCTGTTGTGATGTTGTCTGGCTCGGTTTCTTCAGGGAGCTGAGAATGCTCGTCCGAATTGGGGACTACATGGAGCGTCAAGCATTCTCCCTCCCACGAAGAGTCGATCACAGTCTGGTTCTTGCTCGTTGTCAGCCGGATCTTCTCCAGCTTGTAGTGGAGACGATTGACCGAGCAGGAGGGATGATCGGACTTGCAATTGTCGGGGATCGGGAATTGGATGGTGCGGAGGGGCAGGCCAACTTCTTCTTCTTCTTCTTCTTCTTCTTGAGGGGGGATCGGCTGATCGTCCTGGTTGTTGTGAGACGACGAGGACGATGATGAGCGAGATTGGGTTCTGGATGGGCTACTCTGACGAGATGATGACGCTTGAACCTGTGGGTCGACTTGAGAAGACGAGTCGGGCTCTGGCGGCGGGGGAGATCCGGAAGCATCGGATGGGCAGGGCGCGTCGGGCGACTCGCGGCTCTTGCATTGCAGAAGACGTTCCTTTCGAGCGGCCTGTTCCTGATTTTTCTTGTCGGTAGCTTCCTGCTTGAGCTTGGCCCGGAGCGACTTCAAGACTCGGACCCCTTGAACATAGCGAGAGTTGAGGAAGAGCGGCCATGAATTACACTGGGGAAACACACGACCATGCAACTCTTTCTCGGCTTGTTCGGCCACAGGCTCATCGACGGTCACTTTGAGGTCGATCAGACCTCCTTGACGAGCGTGAACATTGAGAGAAAAACTGGCCATCAATCAGCACAAAACAAACGTGAGCTTCTGTACCCGACCAAGATCTTGTATAGAGAGACTCTCACATCTTGCCAAGAGGCTCAAAGAGTTCTCGGATAAACCTCTCGACCTTCTGATTGTTGATCTTCCGAGGGAAGGATCCTTTGATCCAGACAGTCTTATGGCGCACTCTTTTCCGAGGGACGGGCCGCTTGATGATCTCGATACCCGTGCTGTGATAATCCTTTTGAGCGACAGGCGGCTCGTCAGGCGGCTCGATGTGTATGTTAGGATGATCGGAATTGACGGTCAGAGGGCTCGCAGAGCGCTGCGTCGGGGGCGCGGCGCTATCGGCCGGCGGCCCGTCCTTCACCACACGCTGCCAGAGAGGTTCCTGCATCCAAAAGAGATTCAGTTCCTCCTATCTCTGATTATCATGAGAAATCTAAAAGTACACGGACGTCTTCAGAGCCAGATTCTTCTTGCATCTCAACCGACGACTCTTGCATCTGAGCCGAGTCGCTCCTCGAGTCACAAGGAGGCTGCTCGACCGAGGCCTCGGCCGAGCTTTTGGGCCTCGTCTGTAGAGAGCACTGATGAGTTGAGGCGGGCCCGTTTGGTTTTGGAGGGTATGCAAAACACTCACGCCATCGTGAGGCAGGTCTTCGTCGACGGCCGGTTGGGAGTCCTCGGATGCAGGATTCGGAGCGACCAGAGGCCGGTCGAGCTCGATCGAGGACGATTGGGGGGACGTCTGGCGCGGGGATTCCGGCGGGGGCTGGGGCCTCGCCGGCGGGTTCTGGACGCGCACCGCCGGATTGGTGCGGTGGACGGTGAGAGGGGTGTTGTGGAAGCTGTAGGGCGAGGGGATGTCGAAGGTGCGGCGGAAGAAAGCTTCTCGGGCGGCGCTTATTTGCACGAAGGTGATGGCGAGGAGGACCTCACGGCTGATCCTGCGGCCGACAAAGCTCAGCACCTCGACCTCCGAGCTGAACACACCCTCAATCAGTCTCTCTCTCTCTTGCTCTTACACGGTAGAGGAGGGAGGGAAAGACATAAGGACTCACATGGGGCCGAGAAAGCCGAGGATGTCGCGCACCATTTGCGGTATCTTCTCACGCGTACAGGATTGGTGGATCAGGCCTGTGGCAAAGACCTGGTCGACGGAGCCAGGCAGCGAGGAGCTAGCAGCTGGCGGGGATTGGATGGGTGAGGGGGCCTGTTGAGGGGGAGCCTCTGCGGGGCTCTTGTCAGCGTCGAGCCGCCGAGTCTTGATCTTCTTGAGCGGCGGCTCCTGAGGGTCGTCAAGTTGATCGAGGCCCGACTGGCCCGGGTCCGAGGAGGCTGAAGGCTGAGGAGCAGACGGTTCTGGGGCGATCGGATCGGAGGACAGCATGTCGATGGGTTTGCGGTCGGGGCTCGAGCTGAGCTGGTCGATTTCCTGGGCGGGGGTGGCCGGCCGACTGCGGACGGTCTCCTCGTCGTGGGGGGGTCGAGCATCCCGCCGGCTAACCCTCGACCGGCCATCCCTCTCAGAGGAAGGTCTCGGAGAGTCGGGCGGGGTGGGGGTGATCTCCGGTCTCCTGGAAGAGCCCTCGAAGACGAGCAGGTCGTAGCAATGGTAGTGATAGGCCGAGGGCACCCTAAACCTGCGTCTCGCACAGGCTTCTCTGGCGGCGCTTGCGCGATCGAAGGAGACGCGGAGGACGACGTCGATGGATTTGCGCCGCTCGAAGGCGAGCACCTCCAGCTCCGATCTGCAACCAGACGGCCGTGATCAGCAGGGGAAGCTTCGAGAGGAAAGAGGGTGGGGGACTCACATGTGACCTACAGCACCGAGGATCTCGTGGGCCATGTCCACCGTGTCGCTGCGCGTCGTAGAGCAATGGATGGTAGCGACGGCGATGACGTGGCGGGAGCGTGATGAACTCGACGACGGCCGGCGGCGGGACTCTCTCTTGGGCGAAGCAACGGGCGAGGAAGACTTCAGTTTCCTGGCTTTCCTAGGCGGCGGCAAGGAGGCCTGGTGGATGGAGTGTTGATCTGCCGGCTGGGCGGCGTGGTCGGAAGCGGATCGGCTCCCGGAAGCTTTGCTAGACGCTTGTGCACAGGACTCGATGCTTGTGTCGGCGGCTTCGTCGGGCTTGGACGGACTCGGGTCGATCTGCAAAAGCCCATCAAGTCAGCTGCTGAGTGGCCCTCTCTCGGTGAGAGAGAGTAGACCCACCTTGTGGTCGCTGTCTTGGTGCGGCTGGGAGCTTGGCTGGGAGCTTGGCTGGTCCTGAGTGGGGCCTCCCGAGGCCGAGCTAGCGGATGCTTTATCTGAATACAAACAACAGAAAACGAGTCAGAGGCTGCGTGGCGGGGTCCAGTGGATCCGCGCGGGTGACTGAGAGAAGCAGACTTACCAGACGAGGCCTTGGGGCAGCCATCCTCGGAGGCGGGGTGCTCGGCCTCAGACAGCTTGGGATAAACAATCAGCTTGTTGCCCTTGTGTCTGAACTGGGAGGGGACCATGAACTGCCGTCTGGCGCAGGCGGTCTTGGCGACGGCGGGGTCGAGGAAGCTGACGGCCATGACGATCTCTGCGGCTTTCTTGCCCGTGCTGAAGTACACGATCTCCACCGCCGTTCTACCCAAAAAACAAAAAAACAAAAATGAGTGGGGGATGAGAGGGAGAGGGATCGGGAGCGACGGACATGGTACCGAGGTGGGCGAGGATGGACGAGGTGAGGGCGACGAGATCGGCCCTGTTGGCGGCCTTGTTGATGACGCTGCAGGCAAAAACTTGGTGGAATGGGGTTGAGCCGAGCTGGTAGTGTTTGATGAAGTCGGGCGGGATGAGGGGCGGGTCGGATGGGGGTTCAGGGGATGAGTTGTCGGTGTCCTGGCGCTGCTGCTGCTGCTGCTGCTGGGCTGGGGGAGGCTGTCTGGAGGAGTTGTTGAGTCTGGGTTTCTTGGCCGGGGGCTGGCTCTGCTGATGGTCCCCCCGATCTGTTGGGGCCTGCTGCTGCTGCTGCTGTTGGGTAGTGCTCGGTGTCGATGCAGGATGGCTGGTGTGTTGTGGGTTGGAGTCGGGGGCGGGGATGGTGGAGGTGGAGGGCGAGGCTGGTTCTTGGCTGTAGGCGCGGAAGGTGCGCTTGAACCTGGTTGAGATGGGCTCCATGGGGGCTCGCTCGGGCATGGGCATGGGCATGGGCATAGGCATGGACATGGGCATGGGCATGGGCATGGGCAGGGGGTAGTGTTGTTCGATGGGCCGGTGGCTTGAAACGGCAGAAGAAGAGGCGTCTGTTTCAGAGTTTCGGTTTGGGTTAAGATTAAGTTAGTGCTTGGCTGTGTGTACAGTAGTATTTAATTTTTGAGGGACTGACGGGCATAGCCTAAGTCTGGGGTGAAGTTGAAGGAGTGGCTGGGGAAGATGGGCAGCTGGCAGTTTTCTGTTGAGGCAGTCAGAAAAATGGGTTAGGGTTTTTCTCTCTTTTTCTTTTTTTTCTTTTTTTTAGTTGAAGGGGTCTGCTTCATACCGTATGCAGAGTGCCTCCGATAGGGTGGCTGGGCGTGGGTTGGTGGGCGGTAGCAGTCTGCGGTTGGGTATCTGTGGTCCTGGGGCTGTCTGTGGTAGTGGTACTGGCTGTAGGCGTGTTGTTGCTGGTGGTGGGCTGCTGCTGGCCGGATGACTGGCGGCTGTGCGGGGCGGCGGAGGCGTGGGGGCAGCCAGCCCTGCTCGTTCGGCTGGGCGTCTTCCCTGGGCTGGATGCTCGGCCGGGGTGCTGAACGGTGGTAGACAGTGTTCATCGTCGTTCGTGGTGGTCGTTGGTGGGTGTCGGTCTGGCTGGGCAGCCGGCGAGGCGAGAGAAGACCGCCGGGAAGGTGGGCTCGACTGACTGCGCAGCCATCTTACATCAGCAACTACTTTGCTGATTGGTGATTCCCTTGGATTATCACAAGTCTCATCTGCTTCAATAATGAATTTCAAAAGCCACACACACACATTCATCACATTATTTGATTGGGCAGACACAAGAAGATGGCAGAAGATAGCCAATCATCCTAATTCTCAATGTAGAGGGAGCTTATAACACAAAGATAGAAGTGTGTGGCCTACATAGATCAATGATCTGCCACACTACTCCAGATCACTCACCGTAAATGTCAGCAGCGGTTGATCAATCACATCCAAAGATGCCAAAAGTATGTAGCGGCCAAGAGCATCATTGATCCACTGTGTGGCAGCTCCCATCCCAGCCCTGCTACTGATCAAAAACACCTTGTGGCCTGCTGGAGTTGAGTGCAGGTCACACATCAGTAGGACCATTGGAGATACTCTAAGTGCCTCCCAGAGGGATAACTTCCTCCCCACTGGAGCCTTAGAGGGGGTATCAAATATGACACCATTATGTAATTAAAAGGTTTGAAAAAACCCACCATTGTTAAAACATGTTTTTCCTTCATCTGCCCAGTTTTAAGATCCACTGGGGATGAATTTTATTTTTTTGGCTAATTGAGTGCTTTCCAATTGTAGATTTCCTATATTTGATACCCCCTATTTCACTGTTGGAGTTGGATTGTCAGGATTCCGGACCTCCTCTCTGCTCACATGCTTATTCATCTTTTCCATCACTCTGATTAATGTCAAACTCCCTGTCCATCTCAGCAATTTTCATCACATTGTGGGATGTATCATATTTGAAACTTGACAACAAGAAGCAGTATGACTGCGCATGGTCCTTGTCAATATACCAGGTCCAAGCCAAATCAAAGTTCAAAATCTTGAACTTCAGTAAATTATTTTCACTGGATGCAATCGAGATTTTGTAGCAAAAAAAAAATACTGAAAAATCAAGAATATGTAGATGTATTGCATTTTCAAGCCTAGAAATGTTCTGCAAGGTGTTGGAGGTGTTGTGATGGAAACAAGGCAGCTCCCACCAAAACATTGGACCTGACTCTTGCCAGAAACAAATACTGAAAAAAATACAATACCTGAAGTGTATATGGTAAACATTTATCATTGAAGAGGCCTACCTACATGTCCAATTTTTTGTATTTAGCTACTATCTGTATGATAATGACTAAAAACAAAAAATTGGACATGTAGGTATACATCTTCAATCAAAAAAAAAATTAACATATATGCTCCATGTATTGTAAGAAATTAGCAAAGTCCCTCAAGAACTTGGGCCCCTGGGGAGTAGGCTGAACTTGCAAAGCAAGCCTACATCCCCACATTGGCACAGCAAGAATACCACTTTGACTATTTTTTCCTCCAGTTATGTTCACAGCTGGTGAACAAGCGTGGTGTTTTGGGGCTTGTAGCATCCTCAGAGAGAAAGCTACACAAAAAGCCAGCCACCAACACGCTGGAAAGTGCAGCTGTCAAGTTAGCCACTGCTTGTAAATCCAGCTGTTTGTGGACTTTGGTGAGATTTCTGTGGGTGGCAGGATTTTCAAGAACCACCCCAAATTCATAGGTTGGGTGGCAAGAAGCAGGTCTATAACCTAACCTTGAAGGTCAAAAAAAGGATCCAAGGGCACTCTATAGATTTACTCAACCCTCCCCCTTATAAGAAGGGAGTTGGATGATTTACGGCTCTGTTTACTGGTTGAAGAAATTAGATTATTATTAAAATGTGGGCCTCTCCGCAACATGGAGATCTTTCATTTGGTCAAAAAGGAAAGAATTTGCTCAAGTGAGGGAGGAACTGGCACATTACATACTGAAAAATTTGGGAATTTGGCAAGTTCTTTGTGTGCCAACATTCACAGTGCACTTGCAGGATCAAGTTTGGGTTTTTGCCACATTTTTCAGCCTCCACGGGGGGTCGCCGGGGTCCTCCGACGGGGCCCGCCGGCCGACCCCCGTTGCCTCCAAGGCCCACTCCGGAGACCGTCGCGATCGACGGCGATCCTCAGCCGGCGCCGAGATGGTCAGTCCCATCCCCCATCCACCCCACCACACCACGCTGACCACGCCCAGCCGGGCCGCGCCAGTCCAGCAGGTTCGCCCGGACCATCGCCCGAGGCTACGCGACCAACACCGTCTATCTCGGCCTGGGCTCCAACACCGGCGACCGGCGCACCCACATCCGCGATGCCCTCCGCCACCTCGCCGCCCTCCACCCCGCCACCCGCGTCCTCGACGCCAGCTTCCTCTACCAGTCCAAGCCCATGTACCTCCTCGACCAGCCCCCGTTCCTCAACGCCGCCTGCAAGGCCCGTCCTTCCACCTCTGCTGCCCAATCATCCGCCATCCCGCTCATCCCCTCTCTCGCGTCCGCAGATCTCGACCCCCCTCGAGCCCCTCCAACTCTTGAAACTCGTCAAGACGGTCGAGGCCGCCCAGGGCAGGATCCTCCACGGCCAGCCCCGCAACGGCCCCCGGCCCATCGACATCGACATCCTGCTCTACAACTCCGACATCGTCCGCCACCCGGACCTCACCATCCCCCACATCGGCATCGTCGAGCGCCAGTTCGTCCTGGCCCCGCTTGCTGAGTACCGCCCTCCCCTGCTCACTGATCCATGACCCGGTCCACTCAGGCGGTAAAAAAAAAACTGCGTTTTGTTTTGGGTGTTGGGCAGTGTGGCGCGGCGGACGATCCATCCAGAGACCCAGACGTCGATCGAATCGCTCCTGGCCGACCTCGAGCTGAAGAGCGGCGCGGCGGGGATGGTGCGGAAGACGCATCTGGTGGGCGGCGCGGGCTGCCGGACGCTGGACCTGAGCGAGCGGACGCATCTGATGGCGATTGTGAACTGCACGCCGGACTCCTTCTCCGATGGGGGGGAGTGTCTGGCGGCCGAGGATGCGGTGGACAGGGCGCTGGAGCACGCGGCCGCGGGCGCGGATATCCTCGACATCGGCGGCATGTCCACCCGGCCCGGGGCGCCCGAGGTCTCCCTGGAGACCGAGATCCAGCGCACCCTGCCCGCCATCCGCGCCCTCCGTCACCACCACCGTCTCGACTGCCACATCAGCATCGACACCTTCCGTGCCCAGACAGCCGAGGCCGCCGTCGCGGCTGGCGCAACCATCGTCAACGACGTCTCCGGCGGAGACGCCGACCCCGCCATGCTCCCCACCGTCGCCCGCTTGGACGTGCCCTACGTGCTCATGCACATGCGCGGAAACCCCCGGACGATGGGCCAGCTGACCAGCTACCACCACGTCGTCGAAGACGTCCGTGCCGAGCTTGCCGCCAAGGTCCAGCGAGCCCTCGATGCGGGTATCAAGCGCTGGAACCTGATCATCGACCCCGGCTTCGGCTTCGCCAAGGACCTTGCCGCCAACTGCCAGCTGCTCCACTCCCTCCACGCCCTCCAACGCCCCTCCTCCGCCGAAGACCACCACAACATCTTGCACGGATTCCCGCTCCTCGTCGGCCTCTCCCGCAAACGTTTCCTCGCCCAACTCCTCGCACGGCCCTCCAACTCCTCCCTCCCCCCTCCCGACCAACGCTTGGTCCCGACCATCGTCGCTTCTACTATCGCCGTCCGTAACGGCGCTCACATCATCCGCGCGCATGACACGAAAGCTATCAAACAAGCCATCACTACTCTCGACGGTATCCGCTCCTTCTCTTGACCTTCCTCTTTTCTTTGTGTACCCGGATCAACTTCCCCCTGATGACCAAACACTTTGTAAATGAGTACGAGCATAATACAAGCACGCTTTTTTTTTCTCTTTGTCAAACAAAATAGTCTTTCGCAACCGATCCCGGGACTTTCTTGAGACGCCCTCGAGCTGGTACACACAGAGAGATAAGCTTCAGGGAGAGTGGCCTTGCACTGGTCCATGGACGCCGATGCCCGCCCGTCGTCAGTAGTATGTCGGGTATACATGAATCTCTGGCGAGGAAGTGCAGGTGTACACCGCTCGTTTGTTGGAGAAGATGCAAGTGTTATTCGGGGATCTCCGCCCATACGCACGGGTGGCCCTTTGTTCGCCCTGCTTGTACCTGCTGGAGGAGATCGCTCGCCGACCCAGTTGGGAGCGCCCATCCCGAGTGCCCAGCCGCCGCCGGCTGAGTGGCCAACTTCGGCCCCTCCTGGGCGCATCCTGAAGAGCTGAGATATCAGGATATGGCAAGAATGAGATGAAAACTCCCCCAAGGGGAAATGTATTTGATAGGCATCACTATTTATGGGCCAAAAATATGTACATGATTGGGTTGGTGAGAAACCAAACCCCATAAAAGTGTCTGAAATAAATGACACATGAAATCATGTGTCATAACACGTCCCTCCTCCGGTATCCCGTGCCCCTTCCTTTGAGTCTGGGGGCTCTTTACAATTGTCGCACGAGGAATTGAATAAAACTTCTTTAATTCCGAAAAGAGAGGCAGTTGCGATGTATTAGAAGCTGGGGCACAATGTGGTCTGACGAAAAGATCCACGTCACTGATTAGCTCAGGTCCGCTCGGTATCGGTCCAACTCGGTAAGGATTGATTACTAACCTGACGAAAAGATCCACGTCACTGATTAGCTCAGGTCCGCTCGGTATCGGTCCAACTCGGTGAGGAAAAGAGTTGAACCGGTACCGCGCGGCCTGACTGACTATGTACATACAACTGCTGCGCATACGCAGTGACTAGTAGACACGTGGCGAACTCTAAACTACAAGATGATTATGGTTTAGATAATGTAGATTTAGGTTAGATTTGCCAAGTTTGTAATCGTGGCACCCTCAACTCCTAACACGATGATACAATCAGCAACGGTTGATCATCCACCAGGACCACAACAGCGTAAAAAAACTTAACTACGTTGTAGAGCATATTGGGTTCTTGCACCTTCTGAATTCGCGGCTTGGCCAGCGGGTACACCTCATCAACACTGGGATGTGTGTTCTTCGGTGAGCACCTGCCCACCAGGAGGGATTTCACTATGGAGAAGTCCGTACCAGCTAGCCGAGAAAGGCTGCTTTTGGCGGACGGCAGGGAAGTGTATTGGCTGGCCGGACAACAGAAGGTGTCTTGGCTCGCCGGGCCCGGGGGAGGTTGCTCCCCAGCAACCACCTGCACATGCACGCTTGCCGAGGATGATTCCTTCCCACCGGACAGAATTCTCGACGCTTGTACATGCCTGCCAAGGAAACTGGCCATCAAATGGAGTACATACTCCCTTCTCCACTTCATGACCGCTTACATCGGCGGCCATCAAGAGGGGTTCCTGAAACCCGAAGAGGCATTCTTGTGCCGGGCAGGCAAAATGTGGACTTTGAACACCTTTTGCAAGCTTCTTTGAAAGAGTGAGGCTGGGTGGGACAATCATTGCAAGATCAGCAATGTGTAGGTTCTCAGGCCATTTTTTTAGCAAATAAAGAAGTTTTATTCAGGGGTGCTTGTCGCACGTCCGCTCATCTGGAAGATCTCTCTTGGAGATAATGTGCTGATCAATCAACTGGAGTCCGGATACATAAATACAACGTTAAATAGGAACATCGGCATCCATCAGTATCCATTCTTTGTTCCCTGCTTCTCCTGCTCCCCACATCTTCTGCATAGTGTGCCGCATTTCCTCAGCACTTGGTTGGAATACATCTCGAATAGGCCTCAACTCTGTAAGCTTACATAGTCTGCTTTCTCGGATTCCCTGCAAGGCGCCCACACCAGCACATATTCACTTCCTCATCGAGGCTATACTGATGCATCTCGTCCTGCTATCTTTCTGGCTCTTCTCAGTGCTGCCCAAGCCTACACCACACCCTTGAAGCTATTGAAAACCGCCGAGCTGTGATGCTCGCCGGTTTCAAGAGCGGGAAATATGCGAGCGAACTTAGTTGGTGTTCCATTGCAGGGAGGAAGGGTCTATTTATAGACCGAGGGATGGAACGGCTCGACGAGAGGAGACAAAAGAGAATACAAGAGAGGCTCATCGGATGAGCTATATAAGGTCTTAAGAGGATACAAAAGGAGTGGCCGGACTTGGAGAAGTCCGGTCGCGATAGACAACTGATATACACGGTTTAGGATATAACTATGTGGAGATGATAATGTGAGCATGCCGCGAACGGCTACATACAGAGTCTTAGCCGAGAGCGGCAGTAAGAGAGTTATAGTTCAACACATAAGCAAGAAAGGGATAGTGCCGAAGCCGGCATATAAGGGAAGAAGAATGACCGAGAGCGGTCAAGAGAGGAGAGGGAGTATTACCTTAAGAGGAAGTGTAAGCCGGCGGCTTCACAGAGCTTAGGCGTGTCTCTGTCCGAAATGCACCGCTTCATCCACGCGATTGCGGTGGTGGCTATGCTATCGTGCAGCTGGCTGATCGCCCCCATCGCATCGTTTCAATGCAATGGAGGGGGAAGCCATCCTACTGAAAAATGTCTCTGGCTCGATACCAGAGTCAACAGATGCTACAGTGAGTCTGCCGGGGGAGTTTTGTGTTTGCGGAAGTGAACAGGCGTCAGTTGACATCAACAAAATTCCCAATTCCTCTCCCGCTCATATCCTAAAGTCTACGACCCCGACACTCCGGGTACCTGCAATTCCAAGGCCAGCCCACATTGCTGTCACGTCCGAGGAACTGGGATGCCCACCACTGATGTCAGTAGCACACATTCTCTAGTAACTCCCCGTCGTCGCTTTTATTTATGGATCCCTGCGTTTATCTCTCGCTCAGCCCGACTGTGGAAAAGCCAATCGTTGGGTAGCCAGCTACTGCCTAGATCCTTCCTAGCAAGACCGCCGCCCGGCTGTTTTTTTTTTGATCAAGATAAATACACATGTGAAAGGTTTTTCTTGTTGTGTATAGGGCACAAAGAATGCAGCCACTTTTCATAATTCAATCCTTTGAATCTCATTACTTGCATGTGCTACATTTGAGCATCAGCCTGAGCATGACTGAGACTTGAACCTAGAATAGTTCGTAAACAACATAATCATGAACACCGGTAGGCATTCGTGCTCCCCCTTTGTCCCTTCCTTTTCACGGTGGGGGGAAAATTGATACAATTGATAAAGCAACACGCCTTGTTTTAAGCAACCTGCCGTGGTGACCCTCCCTGAGTTCCGTAATTCTCGTGGGCTTTTGTGAGCCCTGTTTGCATTTCGAGAAGAAGCAATACAAAAAACTGGCCTGGAAATCACCGTGTGGCAGGCCATTCTCAGGTGTTTTGAGAGATACGTACACGAGGCTCGCAATGTCCGGATGACCAAATTACACGCGCGAAGTATCATTTTATGTTTAGATTGACGAGGTTGAAACTTTTGGTCATAAATTAAGTATTGATAGGATACAGCTTGAGATCTATAGGAGATAAGAGGCGTGATACATAAGTTGTCGCATAGGTTGTGTTGAAGGAGGAGGAAGGTGGCTAGGCTTTCTGGACAATATATACACGCGAACCAAGGCATTAAAAACTGATTGAGATGTGAGGGATAACAGAAGGGAGATACAGATCAGAGCAGGAGGACACTTGAGACAAGAATCGCGGTTATGAATCCTGTGAAGCATCAAGGGTCGATCAGTCAATAGGGGTAGCATTGCGAATGAGAAGGATTTTGGCGAAGAGAAAAGACATGACATTGGTAGGTTTTTTGGCGTCGGCGTCTTTAGCGTAATAGCCAATATAACTGTTAGAATAGCCAGCAGCGCTACTCCCAGCATTGAAGCTGTTAGACACGCCGAAGGGCGAGTAGCTGGTGGCGGTGTTGCGGTAGTTTTGCGCATTGTATCCGGTCGAGCTTCCGGAAGCGACGCCACGGGGGAAGCCATAGCCGCCGTAGCCGCCGTAGCCGCTGAGCGCGTTATTGAGAACCTGGCGTTTGTGCAGGAACATATTCGGTTGCTCGGTTTTTTCCAGTGAGGGCAGCGTCGCCGGACTACTAGTGGTGGCTGGAACGGCAAGGCTGCCCTGGAAGAGGGCGAGAGCAAGCAAGCTGGCGAGCACAAAGTGCATGGTGATGGCTTGGTGTTGATGGTGTTGTGGAGTGGGCAATGTCGAGTTAGAGGGATTTGATTGGATACAAGGAAGTACTGCTGGATGGATGATGATGAGAGTGACCAGGAGGTAAGTTTGGCCTGATTTTGTAATCCATGGACGACTCAGGCTACGCCGAAATGTGCTCTCTGGAGGACGATTTCGCGCGTGTAGTGGCGGTTCCTGATCTTGGCTCCCAGCGGATCGTGTTAGGCCCCAATTATAAACAAAATTTTGAGTTATATTTTGAAAGTATTCGAAGAGAATTTTGAAACGGAAATGAAATCAAAATGAAAGATTTTTGATTTCAAAATCCTCTCGGAAAAACTTCAAACAATAGGGTGCACATATAAACAATTGTGCATCCCTGAGCAAGTAGCCTGCCGGAGTGGGCAGGCAGGGGCGATATGTCTGTGACACGGGCAAGCTGGATAGAATACAGCTTGCCTGTTCAGCCTTGGCTGTCTGAACCAAAAAAGGACCCGCACACCTCGCCACACCTCGCCAGGCCAACACGCACACAATGATCCCCCTCCCAATGATCGACTCAACAAATCAGCTCCTCGCCACTTGGCTTTGGAACAAGCAGAATAACGCGTTCGGATCATCTGCGGCGAGATCGTAGCCGTATTGACGTACGTTTTGTCCCGTGGTCCCGCCGCCAAGGGCAGGATCATATTGCCCCTGGTGGTCCCGGGCTGCCTGGAGGTGTTTGTAAGGGTAGGCCATCTGTTTTTTTCTCAGTGAGTGCAATCATGCAATCTGGTATATTGCACAATTGCAGCAGCAGTTTTTTTTCATGTGCCAGCCGACCCCCGCCTGGTGAACTCCGCCGACCCAATACAGCCATTAAATGGGGGGGGGTCTGAGGCACCAGTGGCCTGGAAACCATACAGGCATACTGCCTGTTCAAAATTTTGATTCCTTGGATTTTGAGATTCTGGAATCTTGAACACCCCTCCCGGGTGTGTTTGAAGAGATTTGGGATTATTTTGAAATGAAAAGAACTCAAAACAAAGTTGGTTTTGATTTCAAAACGATTTCAAAATAATCTCAAAATAATCTCAAAATTCCATTTATAATTGGGGCCTTAGAGCTGATATACACTTATGCAATCTTTAGTGTATTTATCTATGTACTTACCTCATATGTACATAGTATCTAACCTAGTCGGTGACAGGTACCAACCTTAACTGTCACCGACGCGCACCTACAGTTCTGGTTCTCCCGTGCCCGGGATCCTTTCTCTTTCCTCACCAAGATTGGACACCCGGGATCAACACGTGGAGAGCTGACCGCCGCTGGACTGTACCGTGCAGGTTAGTAAACTTTATTCAGCAATGTAGACCAAGATTGGACACCCGGGATTGACACGTGGAGAGCTGACCGCCGCCGGACTGTACCGTGCAGTTTCCGTGCCTCTTATAGATCGTAGGGCCCACAGACGATGTTTGGAGAACATCAGCTGCGTGCCTGAGGAAGGTTTCCAGATTATCTACACCTTGGCATAAGAAAACAGACGATACTCCCTCGACTTCCTCCCCTCATAGCTAACCGCTCTATCTCTTCTCACTCAAGCCGTACTACATCATGGCGGGCGGGGAACCCTCACCAGCGGTCGCCGGCCACCGCTCCCGCTAAATACAGCCCATGTGGGGTTGTTACCTCTCTGCTGGACAGGTTACATAACACAAAACACCCAACCCGGCTGATATTAGAGGGTGCTAATTACACACACAACAAACCTTGGTGCCCATCACACTAAACCCCTGACTGCCAACCCCAAAAGCCATCACACATAAAGAAGCCAGATCACAGCACGCCCCGGGCCGGCGAGAGGAGCACCGTTAGGCCAAGAATCTGTGTCCCTTAAATATGGTAATTAATGTGAAAACTTGGTTCTCAACACCACAGCAACCAAGATGAAGTAAAATTTGCAGGCTCTGAAGTCAGATTAGTTGACCCGCCTCTAGCCAATTTTGTGAGTGTACATGCTGAGGAGGCTGGTTGATTGAATGTTTTGGGGTAAAAATTTGACATCATGAGTCCTGTTCTACTGGCAAGTCAAGCCTCCGTGCTTTTGTTTCAGTTGAGGCAAAAATGTAAGTACTGAAGAATCTGTGAGGTGTGGTCCTACAAAAAGCATGAAGGTCAGATTCAGTCTGCTCCTACACCTCAATCTGAATTCTGCAGAGGGACATGAGCTGGAACATACCTTCCATGAATATATTGCTGGCCTAAATATATTCTTGCAATGAATGCCTTTGGGTGTACATCCAATTTGACAGCCTCTGGGAAAAACATGTCCACAATCTTCTTGCACAAATTTCCAGGACAGAAAACACGCGGTCAAGAATAAGGACTGATGTGACTTCTTGATCACAACATTCCAGTAAATCTTGTGTGAAAAACTCTGGAATGTTTGCAAGGGTGCCTGGGGCCACCAAGACTGAGCGCTATACATTAGAAGAAAGGCTGGCTGGGCATAACCAATGGAAAGTTCTGGTTGAAGTACAGCCAAATCAGGCTACCTAGGGCTAAATTGGGAGAAGTTGGTCTGGGATTTCAAAGAGATCCAACACCCAGCATTCACCACAAACTTGTCAAATTCCATGTCCCTGCTGAAGTGTGAACCGGATATAAAACCTTGCCAGTACCCTTTGTTGTTAGAAGGTTACATAGCTAACCTGGACTTTTAAACCTGATTTAAACCCTGTATAGAACCACAGACACTGTGCTGGAGCCATGACCTAGCCATTCACAATCTGAAATGAGTCCTGGCCCTTCCAAGAGTCTATAAAAAGCTGAGATTCATGCCCAAGGGTTATTCTGGCTTGTTGGCTCCATCATTTTCATCCAGCAGCCAAATTCTCAAGATACCCTGAAAACTTCTACTGATCAAGCAAACAACCCTTGAGCCTTACCTTTATCATCAAACCACTTGAAATCTCTCTTTATCTCAGTGTCCCAAATTCTGTTTCTTATCTTCCATAACCTTGTTCATACGGATTGCCTCACAATAACCTCAAAGCCTTCCATTTGATTGTCTTCACTCCAATGTGTTTCACCCCCATGTACTAGTTTCATCTCCATGTTTTTACAATCATGAAGAAGAGACTAGTAATAATTCTTCCTCACTCATCATCACCAACAACAACACAAACAACATCAAGACCAATAACTAACAATCAGATTCTTTTTCCTATTTTTCCACATTAAAATTCTGTAGATCAAAATCTCTCTGTGCGCTTCCTTCACCCCAAACTTAAAAAATTCCCTCTGATGGGGGTGTGTGTCTTTCAAACCAAGCCTCCAATAGCCCTTGGCAGTAGGGACTTGGGTGCTATCACCCCGTTTTGCGGGGCCAAGATTCTCAGTTTTGGTGGGAGGAATTTTTGAAGCTATACAATTACTTTCCCTCTTATCATGGGTTGAAATGAAATATCTTAGTTTGTAGGCATGAGTTTTCTCTTCCAGCCTATAGAATTTGAGGTGTTTCATATGAATACTGCCACCCCCAGAAATTCACCAAAAATCCCTAAACCACTGTATTTCCATGAAGGGGGTAATTTGAAAGTGGCACTGATTAACTAGCGTGCCCATTTTGTGTAGCCTTCCCTCAGAGTAGGGCGCAAGCCCTACAAGATAACACTTGCTCACCAGATGTGAGCATTGATCATTGAAAAAATAGTTAAAGTCAGATTCTTGCTGTGACAGTTTGGGGAGGTACAGTGTAAGTCCCTCCTGACAGAGGCTTGCTTTGTGAGTCCAGCCTACCTCCTGGGGTTACAAAGTCTCAAGGGACTGATTTAGTTTGCCTTCACCCAAAAAACCAAAACCAAAATATTCATCCTCACTTTCACTGCTTTTACGCAGGTATGCATTATTTCTTTTGTTCACATCACCAAAATGCTGCCTTAGGGTCTCCAAACAGCTTTGATTTTCCCATAATCTGGAACCTTCACATTCCCTTTTCCTATCCAATTTTTGCTCTGCAAACAGTTCACTCCATTCACATTTATTTACAACATTGGTTGGGGGTTACATATACCTGCCAAGCTAACAATTGATTAACAACCAAATAGGCATATATTTTTTTTTGACCATTGTGCCACGGAAATAGGGGGCAGATGATTTTTACCAAGTCCTTTTTACAGGGTACAAGGCCCCGTAAAGTCAGGACTTGGTAAAAGTGTACATTTGAGGGGGCTATGTGTAGTTTTACACTGATGCCGCCTGAATTGTCCCCTTGCAAAGGGGGGCCATGTGAAAATAGCATTTTAAAAGTAACAATGTGATTACCTATGGGGAGTTTTACAAGCCATCCTTGTAAATTTTGGATATAATTTGACCAGGAACCAAATGAGAACAACACCTTAAAGATGAGGATGAAATGTTTGTGACAACTTTTATGAAGACAGCAACAAACAGGAACTCTGATTCTCACACACCTGCGTAAACGCAGTGAAAGTGAGGATGAAGATTCTGGGTGAAGGACGCGCACAGAGAGATTTTCATTAGTCTCTTCTTCACAATTGAAATGTAAACGCATAAATTTTGTTAGCAATAGCTAACCTTAAATTTGAAGATGAAATGTCAATAACAACTCTAATGAAAAAACTTATCACAACAGAAATAGACGGCAACTCTGATTCTCACACACCTGAAAAAGAAAATAGTATAAATATGAAATAAAGACAAGTAATAGAAATGTGAGCATAAGATGATAAAAGGATAATTGATTCGTGACCAATGCGCTATGTGAATCGCGACTCATGTTTCTGATATCAAGGATCCTCGCGATTGACCGCACATGTTTCTTCTTATTGCTGCGGTCCAGGTAGTTGTTGATGTTAACCTTCAAATGTTTGAAGGGCACAGGAGATATTGTTAAAGGCGCCGTGCCACGCCTCTTGCCACGCAGAAAACCAAGCCTTGTAGATACTTTCAGGCGAATCACGACTGGTGTCGGTCGTCGGCAGAGGGATGAGATACAGGGCTAGCAGAACCAAAGTGGTTTCAAGAATATGTGAGATATGGCGGAGCGGGTGCCCTATCACAATTCGAAGATCAACCAGTTCGCTGGTGGTATAAGCCTCCCTGAACGCCTTCACGACTTGATAAAAATATCGTTCTATGGACTCAGGAAGTTCGTGCAGAGTGGAAAGTGTCCGGGAGTTGAGATTGGTATCCAACGTGAACGGCAGCTTGGTGGTTGCCGTATTCGATACTTTTTTGGAGAATATTCTTGTCAATTTGACCAGAGGAATGGTGAGGTCGGCTAGCTTATTAACATGTTTCCTGAGAGCGCTTGTCTTGTTGGGCTGCCTGACCGACGTAGGATGAGTCAAGTCGGTGAAAACTTGGAGTAGGACATCGAGCTGGTCCTCTTTCTCTCGCCACTCTTCTTGAATAATATAAAGATCGGATCCTTGAAGCCACTTGATGGTTTGCCGGGTGAAATCACTGAACTCAGCTGCATCCCGGAGAAGACGCCTCTCCAGGTTTTGACACTCAGGGGTTACTGCGTAGTTACTTGAGACTTTTGATGCTTTGATCAGTTCAATAGAGCGCATGAACAGCGGATGGAGATGGTCTGAAAGAGTCGAGGGGATAAGCATTAGCTCGCAACATCTGTAAAATTTGCATCGTTTAAAGTGATAGTCGTGGGTGCTGGTCATATTCATGTCGCCTGAAATCGACTCAATGCACAGTATAGTGTTCCAGCAAGTTTCTTCAAGAGTCGATAGGATGTTATAAGTCAATTCGAAGTTTCGTTTTGAATCGGATCGTAGGCCCAATGAAGCCACAAGAGGCCCGAGTTGCTCTTGGATGGAAGGTAGAAGGCGAGACTCCAGTTCATCCAACAGTTTGTTTTTCTCGTCCAGCTCATCCTGCGTCAGCACATCTTTTAGCTTGACCGATGGGGGGCCGGTGTCGTATTTTGGCAGCCGATCCTCCAGCGCCTGTAGGGCCGAATCTGTGGGAAAAAGAAAGAAATGAGCTGTTCATCCAGTTGATGCGTGGAACCCTGCCAAGAATGCAGACCTACATACCACTGGGTAGGCTCGAGGTGTGTTCCATATCGGCCGTCGAGCAGCGTCGTGTCCGGTTTGGAGAAAGAAGGGATTCTTGGGGGTGGGCCTGGGTGGGCCGAGGTTGGCAGGCGACCACCAACCACGATGGCCGGGAATATCCCACCATCATCATCAGCACACAACCCAGCCGAAAACAACCAGCACATCGAAGCAGAACCATCAACGCTGGGTGCGATCATCCAGGCCCTGCTACCCATCCTACATATCTGGCCAGAATACCTTGCTGGCACTCTACCAGACCCTCAGCGAACTCGCGCAGAAAGCGGATACCCCCCTGACCGACCCCACCAGCCAACTGCTCAACTCCCCAGTCGGTCAGCTTGCACCCTGTCTGCTCTCCAACAAAGAGCGAATGTTGTTGACGATTGTCCGATTTCAGAACGACATGATCATTTGGACCGATTGAAGGTCTGTGATGCAAGCAACCCAGTCAATTCATTGAGATCCGGATCGCGCAGCTCGAAAAGGAGCGGATCGATGTCGAGAAAAAGCTCAGCGAAAGCTCGAAAGAACGGCCCGAACAGATCGAACATCTGCGCAACCAGGCCCGGCTTACATCCATCGAATATCACGATAGTCTCAAACGAAATCAGGAAATCTTGCAGAGTGACGCCCAAATCGATCCCCTGAAAACTCAGCTCAAAGCCGCCCTTCTGGCTCGGGACTCGCAGACGGACTCCATCGCCAGCTTAAAACAACCACTGGTTCGTGTCTTTCTCCCACTCTTTCTTCCCCTAACACATTTCTGAAACCTAAAAAAAATCCCCCGGACGATGTCTTAATCGACGACAGGAAGAGGTGCAAACCGAGCTGAAAACAGCAACGGAACAGCTCGCACAAACGAGAGTGGAGATGGAAGAGAGTTCAGAACGAGAGCAGAGAACAAATCGCTGCGGGAGAACGAGATCCGGGAGGTGGACGAGGTAAAGGGCCTGTTCATGCGCGGGAACATCGAGTAGAACGTGCGCAAAGAAGGCGTCGGCTACTTTGCCAATTTCTCACCGAAACCGCCCACCGACTCGTCTCAACTACCGGCCACACCCACAACGACGAGGAACCCGGCCCTTGGATTCGATGCTGCCCAGCCCGATCTCTCGACCCATCAGCAACACCCCGCCCCCGCCCCATCCTGCTCTCCCTCCCCCCACGCCTCCCACATCCCTCCCATCACGCCGCCTCTTCCCCAGTCCTCGGCGCTTGTCGACCCCGCCTAGGGATGTAAACGGGTCGGGTTCGGGTCGGAAAATGGTGCCCAAACCCGACCCGACGTGAGCACCGGGTCGGGTCGGGTCGGGACAAAACTGCAAATGTACTGCCCAAACCCGAACCCATTAATGAAGAGTCGGGTCCGGGTCGGGTCCGGGTCGGGTCTCGGGCCGACCCGACTTTTTTGCTGACCCGATCTCACAAATGAGAATTAGACTGTAAATTTTCATAGAGAAAGAAAAACAATAGACTAGTATTGTGTATAGTAGCTGGGTTTATTTTTGTAGAATTTAAAGAGATGAAATCAAGGAAGTATTTAGTTATTAATCAATTTCCTCCACCTCGGTATCAGGGTCAGGGTATAGACCCTCCTTGCAGCGGATCCAATCTTGCGCACAAATGAGGGCCTCGAGTGTTTCTGGCTTCAACCTGGTTCGATAGTCGCAGAGTACTCTCCCGCCGGTTGAGAATGCAGACTCGGAAGCGATTGATGTCATTGGGACCATTAATAACAATCTAGCAAGCTTGGCAAGATTTGGAAATCTGCCAGAGTGGGTGCTCCACCAGGCAAGAATCAAGAAATTCCGAGAATCGTTCACGACCGGGGGTTCTTGAAGGTAGAGGTCAAGCTCGGCGGTTGTTGATACCACTTGGGCAGAGTGCATTGCAGAAACATATTTTTTGAAACGCAAGTCAACATCGTCGTCATCTTGAGTCAAAGTTAGCTTATCAACTCGGGCTTGATTCGTATCTGCGGATTGTCCGTCCCCATGTGGCTTTGTTTTCTTTGATAAGATTTTGCTAAACCAGGTCAAGAGGGTCTTTTTGATAGAATTGATACTACTTTCTGCTTCATCGGTACCGAGCTCATCAGCGAGAAGGAATTCTATCATAGCCAGTTTACAGCGGGGATCGAAAACAAGGTTGATTGCGGCAAAATCCTTCATTTTTTCCCAGTACTTGTCAAATTTCTCTCTCATTGGATTGATTAGGTCGATAAGGTCTGCTTGGCCGTTGTTCAAACTTGATTTGAGCTGCGCATCGATCTTTTTCATGTATTTATAAACCGCAGGAGCCGTTGGATATTTGGTCATAGCGAGTTTATTTGTGGCTACAAAGTGGGTAGTAAAACAGAAGGACCTTTTAGAATATGATTCGGAAAGTCATTGAAATAAAATCTAACTGGAAAATAATCCTCACCAGAATTAAATATGGCCAAAAAGTCCTTCATAGTCAATATTTCCTGCCACTCGGTGGGGGTCGGGCAGTCGGTGAAGTTGGCATCTTGCAAGGCCAAGGTATCAAATGCATCTTTGTAAGGAATAGCTGATTTCAACATCAGATAAGTCGAGTTCCAGCGGGTCGGAACATTGAGCGAGGGGAGGGCTTGTACTCCTTCTATGCTAGCTAGCTCGATGGCCTCCCTGAAGAGCTGCTTGCGAGAAGGAGTACTTCTAGCATATCAAACGGCATCCCGAATCTTGTTGATGGAATAGGAGACGTGCTTGAGGCCGTCCTTCACAATCAGATTGATTACATGAGCAGCACAACGGACATGGAAAAATTGTCCATTCATATCGGGTGGATCACTGCTTCGATCTTTCAGAACAGAGCAGACTCGAGCTAGGCTGACATCATTTGCAAGCGCATTGTCCACGGTTATAAAGCCAACCTTATTGAATATCTTCCATTCGGCGATAGTGGTAAGCAACTGCTCAGCAATGGCTAGACCAGTATGAGGAGTCGGAAAATGCTTAAATGAAAGTATTCTTTTGTTGAGGTTCCAGTTGGAGTCGATGAAATGAGAAGTGATCACCATGAAAGGTGTCTGGTTGGATGATGTCCAGACATCAGTCGTCAAGGCCATACGATCAACGTCTTGAATATTGATCATGAGTTGGGTTTTCATTGAATTATAGAGATTGATGATCTCGGTTTTGGCGGTACCACGGCTAAGGAGTTTGAATCTTGGTTGCAACGAGTTAACAAATGCTTGGAAGAGGGGCTGCTCGACTAGAGTGAAAGGATGTTCATGCGCGATAATCATTTGCATCAATATTTCTCGAGATTTCTCCGGGGAAAAGTTCCAAGTTGATGACGACAACGACCCGTCCGCAAGTTTCAGCAAAGATTGCTTGCTCGATGTTGCAAAGGAGGTACATTGCTCTAGGTGGCGCCAAAGGTGTTTGGTTCCGTTCGAGCTTTTCCCATCCAACTGAGCTTGACAATAAACACAGGCTGCCTTCACGCCATTTGCTGGGGTAATAATAATTCAATGAAATTAGTATTCCAGGAGACCAGGCCGAAAAAAAAACAGAAAAATTTAACAGACCCTGCACCTTCTTCTGGAAATGGGCCCAGATATCGCTGGTGGCCTTGCGCTTCTTCTTGGCTTGATCGGAATTGGTAGTGAGATCAAGAACTTGATTTTCCGTTGGGGTTTTCTGGGATTCTGCTGGAGTAGCTACTTCTTTCTGACTGATGGGGGCAGATTCAGCCACTTCGATATCGGCAGCTTCCGAGGATGCCGATGATTGAACAATTCTGTTTCTTTTCGAGCGCGCCATCGGTGGTTGAGAAGGTACTTGGTGGTGGGACTGATCTTTAGTCCCACCCAAAGCGTGGTTAGTCGGGTCGCAATCGGGTTCATGGGCCAACCCGAATGGGAAAAACCCTGCCCAAGCCCAACCCAAAAATCTAATTGGGTCTCAATGGGTCGGGTTGGATTTTCTAACAGAGGCCTGAAGGCTGCCCAAACCCGACCCAAAACCCATCGGGTCTCGGGTCTTTGCGGGTCGACCCGACCCATTTACATCCCTAACCCCGCCTCCTCGTCTGTCAGTCTGGACAACCCGGCGCTCGACGACGAAGCGCAACTCAACTTCGAGTATCTCCGAAACACACTCCTCCAGTTCCTCGAACACAAAGAAACGCGCGGACATCCTCTCCCTCTCTCTCCACAGATGCCGTCTTTTGGAAAGGGATCCTGACTTTTTTTTCGACGGCGGTGGCGATCGTAGCCCCATTTGGTGAAAGTCTTGGGCGTCATCTTGCACTTAACTCTTCAAGAAATTCAAGTCAGTAGTGCCTCCTTCTTATCTCTCAGCTCTGTTTTACCCCCTTCCCCCCAATTACCTTGTTCTTAGTTCAATGCAACAAGGAATACTAATTAACTGTCTTTCAATCACCATTGTTACTCATTTTTGTCTGCTTTTTTTATTGGCTTGCTCGGGCCTGCTTCCATTTGCTCTTGGTTCTGTTAAAAACAAAACAGAGATTGGCTTCAAAAGTTTAAGAAGCCATTATGTAATTATTTTTGTCTATCTGCCTCATTACGTATAAATTTATTCCAAGTTTCTCTTTATTAGACCTTGATATGGCTATCGGCGTAATTACGCTTCCGGTCTCTTCTCTCCTCCCCTCACACACACACATCCAGCTCTTTCTGTTTTTTTTTTTTTTGGGTTGCTGGCTATTTGTTTTATCCTCAAATCCTCCATATGTTATATTTGTTGTTTAGCACCTGGCAAAAATGAGAAGAGTGTGCTTAATGGTATGCTGCTGTCTATCCAGGTTTATCAGTATAGACCAGTAGAGCATCCTTACCACCACCGGGGCGGCTAGTTTAGCTTGTGACACATCACTTTTGTATTATATTTCATGTGCTATCTTACTACAGGTTATGTATTTATACCCCAAATTGACTGTTTGAGGCCTCATAGTTTGGTTGCAGGCTTACCCAAACCCAACCCAACAACTTTACAAGTTGGGTTGGGTTGGGTTTGGGTCATGTCATTTCTTTAAGAATGTGCCCCAACCCAAAATTTGGGTTTGCCTGACCCATTTACACCCTGAGGCTCACTAGACACTAGAGTGTGTGAGTTTGTCATGATGCAATCCACTTCAGGTCATAAGCCCTTTTCTCAAAATATACTAGTCTTCTATCAATCAATTCTCACTGCCCAGCATAGGGATTCTCTCTTTGTTTGTATCATCATCATAGTTATACTTTCCCAGCGTAGGGCCAATATCTTCTCTTTTGAGCAATCATCAAGAAGGGAGTCTTCCCTTCTTGATGTCTGGTTTGTAGAACAACCATCAAGGAGGGAAACTTCTCTCCTTGATGGCCAGCACAGCTTCTGGTGGTGTGGCTCCCTCACTTGAACTTGGCCCAGGATTTGTCGCAAACTTGCCAACTTTGGGCTGTGCCAAGTGGAGTTGGTATTGTGCCACACAAGCGGGCTTTAAGGTTGGCCATGTGGGCTTGGCCTTTTTTTGGCCAAACGTTGTTGCATGCCCAGGCGGGCTTGCAACACCATATGTGTGGATCTGGGTTACCAGAGATGAAGGATACAGTGGGCCTGGACCAAAACCAGTTGTGCCACCCAAAAAACAATCATGTGCCTGTTTCAAAGGCAGTCAATATGCACACACCATTTTTGGCAGGCTGAAACCAGTATAGAAGCTACAGCCTGACCAAAGATGACAGTCCTTCCTGTGCTTTCAAAAATAGATGTTTATGGCCCAATATCAGCCTTAGAACCAGTGCAGCTTGCCAAAATCCTGCCTTTATCATTTATTTTCAACTCATTTATCCTATATCTTTTTTAAAATTTAGGTTTAACCTTGTCTTGACTTCAGGTTGCCCTTTACTCATGAGATTTTGAATCTATTCCTCCCTGGGTACTTTTGATAGACAATTGTATATTATTTGATAGATAAAAGTCCCAATATTGTGATAAAATATGATGGAGAGACACCTTGAACTATACCATCTCAATTCTGAAAATTAGTAGAAGATAGAGCCATTAATCATGAGATTATAAGAGGAGAGTCAGATTTTTGAGCAATAAAAAAGGAGAGTGAATCTGAATAAATGATCTCAATACAGGGACTGATGCTATAAAAAGCTGGAGATCATATAACTGAATATACAGTTCACCACAAGGAACAAATTCTTCAGTCAGAATCAACACAGAATTATACTCCACCTAGTAACATTATTGGAGGCCAATGAGAGAATTATTGGTATGAATTGGTGGTTACCACTGCCGTTCCTGCCCGTTTTCCACGACTAAACCACTGACGCAAGTTGGATTCTTTGATGATGCTACATGCAAAAAATCTCCACCAACCAAATATTAGTATTTATTCACAATTGTATCTCAAGTGATGATGATGATGATATTTTCAAAATTGTTCACTTTTTGCTCCAGAATTCAGGCACTTGAACAGCATCTTCCCCTAGAACAGGAACGACTTCCTCCTGATCAGCTAGTCCTTCAAGTTCTCCCAAAAAATCCATCCATTGCTTGGAATCTTTCATTTGACACTCCTCCTCCAGATTTTGTTGCTTTGCACCTTTCTGCTCTGACTTTTCAGGAATTTCAGATAGACCGCAGACTAAAGGTGGTTTCTGGATCATAATCACTTCAGGTCTTGTTGGTAATTTTTCTTCACCACCAAGGGTTTTCATGTCAGCTAACTGCCTGGAATTCTTTGATAAAGGACTTGGTTCGCTTGCAATATTTTCATTCTTTGGTCTCATTTGATTCTTTCTTCCCCGGATTTGGATTGTTGAAAAGCGTGTTGTAAATCGTGATCTTCTAGTTGTCCTAGATGAGTCTAAGCAATAAGCTGTTCCACAAGCTCCACCAGTACCCACATATCCCAACTCCCAAGGGTGGGGCTGAGGAATCATTGTTGTATGTGAGCTGGTATCACTGCTTGTTTGCACATTTCCTAGATTTGAGTGGCTGCTAGCTTTGGTTCAAATTGATTATATATGTCAACTTAACCCCAATAATCAATTTCTAGCTTAATTAAACCAACATTTTGTCACTGGATGACTCATACTTATTTCATTTTGTTGATGAAGTTGAAAACCTCCGCCAAGTCCATAGCCCCTGCCATCTGTGACTACACCCGGTCCACCACCAGATAAACCCGCTGGAGAAGATTTGAGGGAAGCTACAAAAACCCAAGCAAGAAGGAAAAATCCCAGATGCCATTTGGCAAAGTTGATCCTATGATTCTTGGATTCTGTGAAAAACATTGTATATGATGATTGGAAAAGGCGCCAGAAGGCTTGATAAGAATGCTAAGATTATTCAAAGGATTTTAAAAAAGTGTATGTTTCCACAAGGAATTGGGTCATGAAGCAGTCCTACATACGCTAGAAAAACCTTTCAGGCTGAAATGCAGCTTATGATCAACAAAAAAATCATACAGTAGCCATATTACTAATAATACTATTATTGCAACACTTGCCATGCCTCTGAATATAAACTAAAATTTTTCAGTATGTGTACGGTTTCTTCAGCAATCTCCTCCAATGATCCATCTGGGTGTATTTGGTAGGTTTCTCTTGATCAATCAGCATAAAAATTTGTAACCTGAACAATCTCAGAGATTGGTGGACTGTGTACAGTATTGGCTTAAGCTCACATAACCAGGGCAAAGTCAATATGTGATCTGGCCTCACCATCCTTGATCAGACAGAATTGGATGGTTCCATTGGGGTCTAAGTTTAAGGTGGCCCAGGATACCCTTGCTGGGACAATAACCCCCCCCCCCCCCCCCCCGATACCCTTGCTGGGACAATAACCCCCCCCCCCCCCCCCCCCCCCCCGGAAAGAAAAAAAAATGTCCACTTCTGTTAGTTTTTCAGAGTTTGCTCAAAATTGACAGAATCTGGGCAGTACCATTGCAAGCTCTTTTCTCAGGAAACATAACACAACCTTCATGCCAGGCTACCTCAGAGGCTGGTTAGATGAACACAGCAGTTTGTCTAAAGAAAATCTTCCAAAGGGGCTTCAAAGGGGTGCACACCCCCAACAGGTCTTGCTTGTTGTGGCACACCTCATGTGGGGCTATCCAACAATGTGCACAGGAATCTGCAGCCCGTAGCTTGGGGCCGGGGGTCCGTGCAGTTCAGCACAACCAGTTGGCCAAATGAGGCCTACTGGAAGGGGAGTAGGAGGTAAGCTAGCTTCTCTGGAGAAGAGCCCCACTGGGTCTCTGTCTTGCAGAGAAGCTTGCCCCAAGCGGAAACTTGTGGTGTGGACCATTTGTCTAAAGAAAACCTCCTAAAGGGGCCCCCAACAGGGCTTGCACATTGTGGCACACCTCGTGTGCTAAGCTTACCCAACAATGTACCCCAGAGCTTGGGGACCCACACATTTTGGCATCTAGCTGCCTAACTAAGCCACTCAAATGAAGGGGGGCTTGCTGCAGAAAGTGCCATTTCTGCAGCAAAACAGAGTGGCTTCAATGTTGTAACATGGAGTAAGGCAGAGAATGAGATAATATTCATTTAATTTGGTGATTTAAGTTTAATAGGCATTCAGATCAAGATTCTGGGTCAGGTGTGGTCCCTATGTACACAGGGATATCAGGCAGAATTCCCACTTGCAAAGACCATACCTCACGGATTACTTGTGCCAATTGATTATCCATCTCAAAATACTCCATTTTTGTGTCTTGATGTGACCAGTACCTTTCGGTCATCTGTATTATTTCGTCGCCTGGTAGATGTGCAATTGAACGTAAAAGATGTCTTGAGTTCCAACAGACGGCCTTGAAAAACTTTTGAACAACCTCCTCAGTACCTGGAACGCGCCCCAAGGCACAGGATAACTCTGCGACTTTTGGATTGGGCCTATTATGTAGCTTTCTGTTTTCTGACCCAAGGTGATCACCGGATATTGGATGTGTACATCTTTTGCGTTGGGAACGAGGATGATGGATGGTTGGCCGTCGATTTGCTGGGTACAGACCTTATTGATCACATCCGCTATTTTTGCATTTGCCCAGTAGGTTCCTTGATGGTCGCACCGTCGGATGTTGCTCCATACATCCCAAGATCCGCGCTCCTTTTGACTCTCATCTACCACCAACTGATGATTACCCAGCTGGACGTCTTCAGGGCGGCTGTTAATTTTTGCAATAGCGTCTTCTCTGTCTGATTCTTCCATCAAGGCAAGAAGTACATCACACAGATTCAAACGCCTCTCTCTTATCTCCAGATTGTTGCGATATGGCGGTGTCATTGAATAAAACACGGTGAGAGATTGATTGTCCCTTGAAGGTTTGACCATCATGTATGGTAATTGGAGGATGATGGATTGTTGGGCTTCGAGTTGCTGAGTACACACCATGTTGAGCATAAACGCAATTGATGACTCTGCCATGTGGATTGCATTGTATCTGTGCCACTTGGCCCAATATATGTCCTCATTTACAGGCCAATCCACCACGAGCTGATGAACGTCCGGCTGTTGCGATAGGCTTTTGAGGTGTGAGATAGCGACCCAGCCCCATGTTTCCTTCTCCAAGGCGAGACGTACTTGCTCCAGGTCCAAAGTTCTGTATCTTACGTCCATTTTGCCAATTGGCGGATTCATCGAATAATACACAGCGAGGCATTTATTGTCACTTGAGGGTTTGAGCGACATGTGTGGAAACGTTCCCCAGGCGCGGGTGATGCTGCAAGCCAAGGCAACGGCCAAGAGTCGGAAGTAATAGAGTCTGACAGCGGGAGAATGTATTTTGAGAGAAGAGAACAAACAGGATGAATGAGAAAAATACAACAAAAGCTGAAACATAGGCTATATATATACATGCTAATATGTAGTATGTATGTAATGGATGAGCGCTGTCAAGTCAAGGAAAACATGGGAAAGTCCCATGTCTATGGTAAGTCATGACAGTATGACTTACCATGACAGTGTGGAATGTAACGTAATGGTACATTACGTAACAGGCTACAACACCCCCCCACTCGACGCTACCCGTACCTGATACTGATGAGTGAGGGTTGGGAGGTTCTTTGTAAATATGTCCGCGAATTGGTTCTTGGTATCAACCCAGGATAATGATATTTGTTTTCGAAAGAGGGCTTGGTTTGTAATGCAGAATTCTTGGTCGGTGTGACGGGTCCGTTTGTTGGATGCTTCATCGGAGCAGATCTTCACTGCTGCTTGATTATTGCAGAACAAATGACCGGTTGTTTCGGAACCAGTCATATCTGTAATCAGATGACGAATCCATAGCAGCTGCTTCGTGCCATGGCCTAGCGCCATATATTCGGCGTGTGCTGTGGATGACGCAATGGTGGCCAGTCGGCGGGCTACCCAGTGTATGGGACTACCATGAAATAAGACGAGGATGCCGTAGTTAGACCGCAAAAATTCGCCCCCCCAGTTAGCGTCCGCAAAACATACAAGGCGAGGACTGGCGGGGTTCGGTTTCAGGACTGATTGTTGGTCCCTAGTTGCCGCCACGTAGTTGATAAGGTGGCGAAGACATTTCCAATGTTCAGTGCTGGGATTTTTTGAAAACCGGGACAAGAAATTCACGCCGAACGTGATATCAGGCCGAGATCCGGCGGAGAGTTAACTGAGAAACCCAAGAATGGAGAAGTATTTAGACAATTCCAAAACTTTGTCCATATCACATGAAAGCGGCAGATTTCCGATTGGTAGAGGGGTTTTAGCATGGCTGGCCCCATCCCAGTGCAACAAAAGCAGTTTTGATACTAGTTTTGGCTGCCCAAGACTGAAGCCTTGTTGGTCCCAAGACACTTGAAGACCAACAATGTCAGACAGAGAAGATGACCACTTGATCTCCAAACTGTCCAATAAAGCTGATTCCAGCTCATGCAGGATTTGGGTAGATGACCCGGTAACGATACCGTCGTCGACGTGTATCCAGATAACGGAGGGGCCGTCACGTCTGCGGAGTACATACACGCTGCTATCGAATTGGGAGCTCTCATACCCGAGCCGTCCAAGAGTCGCCAATAGGTGTTGCCACCAGCATCGGGCTGCCTGCCAAGTGCCATAAAGCGCTTTATGGAGCAGACAGGCATGTCCCGCCGGTACATCTAGACCCTCAGGGGGGGCCACCCAGACCTCTTCATTGATAGGCGAGTTCAGATATGCAGCGACGAAATCGAAAGTATGGACAGGCCAGCCGTTCATGGCCGCTATAGATAACACCAGCCGCATGGACACGAATGTAGCCGTAGGGGCAAAAGTGCCGTTGAAATGTTCCCCTTCAATCTGAGCAAATCCCTTTGCCACGTAGCGAGCTTTGAACCTGACCACCACTCCTAAGGCAGATAGTTTCCTGTTGAATACCCATTTAGCTTGGAGGATTTTCGTTCCCTTCGGTATTGGTTTTACTGACCATACGCCAAGACGCCGTAGATTTGACAGTTCTTCTTTAATGGCTTCAAGCCATTTGGCACTATCAGCATCCCTCGTCGCTTGTTTGTAAGTTGTAGGGACCAAGGCGTCCAAGATTTCCGGAATAGTATTACAAATAATATCAACCATGTTATCCTGAGATTGAACCAAAACTTCGTCTTCGAAACTACCGAGTTGTAGAACAAGAGATTAGGCGAAAGAGAAAGACGGTGAGGTAGAAATAGAACTGGGGAAATCCGGAAAGGTGGCCACAGCTGAATGGCAGTAGGATCCAATCTCCGGAATCCAAAATCCCCACCCTTTCGAGTCGGGGAGATAAAACACCGCGTAACCTTTTAGAGCACGTTCATCTAGTTTCCGTCATTTCTTGGCGGGTACATGTACAAAAGCCAACGAGCCAAAAGGTCAAAGACGGTCCACGTTTGGCTTGATCCCAAATAAACGTTCAAAAGGGGTTACATCGCCACTCGCCGCGTTGGGAATGTGATTAAGAGTGTAACAGGCCCATACAAAAGTGAGGCCCCAGAATTCTTTCGGAAGGGTGCTGTCCAATAGGATGGTACGACCCATGTCTTGAAGTGTGCAATCAAAACGTTCGATAGTGCTGTTCTGATAATGGTGATAAGCAACAGAACGCTCAGTGGTAATACCCTTTTTTGTAAGGAAGTCACCAAGTATCTTGCTGTTAAATTCACCCCCATTATCGGAACATAGGATCTTCAGACAACGGCCAGTACGGCGTTCTAGTTTTAAAATAGTGTCTTGGAGGACCGTACACGCCTCACTTTTTTTTACTAATACCTTAGCCTCAGCGTATCCGGAGCCGATATCCCGAATAGTTAACACATAAAGTCCACCCCTGAGAGCGGCAAGTTCAAAAGGTCCAACTAGATCAACATTCCAGGCGTCCACAGGCTGGAAATCCCGACGATCCGACGTCAGGGTATTCCGGTTCACACTCTTGGAAATCACGCAAGAAGGGCATTGAATTTCCCCTCTAGGTAGCGTCTTGGGTAGACCTAACGCCACGCCTAGAGACATTATACGGCGTATGGTGCAAAGGCTAACGTGTCCAAAACGTCTGTGGACATGGAGCAGCAATGCCTCATCGGCGGTGAGGTGAGGCATTTCAAACGGTCGATTGGTTGCGACGGGGACAGAGTACTCAAAAGGAATGTATTCCTTATTTACAATCACTGTTGATACATCAACTGGCGGTACATGTGAAACGGTAGGATAACAACGTGGAGAAACAGTGGGCTGAGGAGTGGATGATGGAGACAAAACGGGTGGGACAGCACCAACATTGTATGTTGAGACAGGAGGAACAAGAGGAGCAGCAGGAAAGGACCGGGTAACAACAGGATGAGACATCAATGGACGACCAGAAGAACAAGTAAACAAGTGAATAGGTGAGGGGAGCTCCCATTTCCTGGAAACCGGATTGAGAGACGACCGTGTCCAGAAGTGTCGTCCGTGAGATATGAAGAAAGAATCAGCTTGGAAGGAAAGGGAAAAGCCAGCGAGTCGCAATGCTGCCGGGGAGATGAGCGTGTGCGCCGCCTCAGGGCAGAACAATACATCATTGATCAGTGTAGGGGTTGAAGTTGACCCCGGAAAAGTCAGCGTTCCCTTTGCTGTAATGAAACGGGGAGGGCCATTAGTGGCTACCCAAAGCGGTATGGGTTTACTTAGCGGAGTGAAGTTGGTCAGGGCTAACCTGTCACCAGTCAGGTGATGAGTAGCGCCGGTATCGAAAATAGCCGGCAAATCTGCATAAGGAGCAGGAGATGCGGCGGAGAAGGACAAAGCTCCGAAAGAAGGTTTGGTCAAACCAACATCTCAATCCATCTCAAACATCTGAGCCGATGGTTGCAAGTTGGTTGTCGAAGGTGTGCCCTGAGGCATTGTATACATCATCTGTGGTGCGGGATGTATGCCGAACATTGGAGGAGCCTCCTGGGGCATAAACATTTGGGGTGTCGGCTGCATAACAAACATTTGCGGGCCATCCGGTGGAACCTCAGCCAATGCTTCGCGCGCCGCGGGTCGTGGTTGGTGACTTTGCGGGTAGACCGGTTGATAATTATCGGCAGGTCGACCGGTATTTGCTGGACTGTTACCTGTGTGTACGATTGGTTGATAGAATTGCTGGAAGCCATAACCCGGGACCGGTGGAGCAAGGATCGGGTAGTAAGCCTGGTATTGAGGGGTTTGCAGACGGTTCTGAGTTGGGTGATTGGCCGGCGAGCTCTTTTGGGCAGTTTCCGGGGGGACAGGGCAGTTACTGATTAAATGCGCGCTGGATCCACAACGGAAACAATGTCTGGTTTGAGAGGGAGAGTTCTTGAACTTTGTAGGGCAAGCGGCCAATGTGTACACGTTGTCTGGGTGACTTTCAATGGAATTCCCCCGGACCGGCGTGGGCTGAGGTTTGGCTTGAAAAATAGAAGGTGGCACCGAACCGCAATGGGCTGCTTCCCGACCGCGGACCTTCTCTTGACAATCGTTTAACAAGTCAATCATTTCGACAAATAGGAGCGGGATTTGCCGCCGTGCTGCTAGCTCTTGGTCGACTCAATAGTCAAATTCTTGCCGCAAGGCTGAACCCTGAGCGATTGAATCTTGAAGCATCATCCCGAAAATCGAGTCCTGGGTCAAGGAAGCACCCGATTCTTTGAGATCCAACAAACAACGTCAATAGGTAGCCAAAATCGTCGTGGCAGGGACCCCTTGGTCACATTTGATAGACTTCAGAGCTGCCCATCGATTGATTTGGGCTGCACGGCTAAATGTGGTGAAACACCGCCGAATGGAGATCATAATTGCGTAGCAGGAATCCCAATGGTTGATGTCCTCCTTAATTTCGTCAGATAGGGCAATGCAAAAGATCACTCGGGCGATGTGGTCGACCGGGTGACGAGAGAAATCCTCAAAGTAAAAATTATGATAGTCAAGGGGGAAATCAGCCAGTTCCTCCATCTTCATCAGCCAGGTTCGGAAGTTCGAGCCGGACGGTAGAAGCTTCTTAGACTCGGGGAACAAATGATGTGCGTGCTTTATGATCTGGTCCTTATTCTTGGAGTCCAATGCATATGAGAAATCGGGAGGCAGGGGGGCATCGTTGTCCGGTAAATTGACTCTGGGAGCAGGTTGATGCGGCGGTTCTTCCCGTGGTGCTCTGACAGTGTCGATTTCGTCGTCTGACGTTGGCGGTGGACTACGTGCGACTCGTTTGCCGGCCGCGTTGCTGCTGGAAGTGGCCGCCGCAGCGTTGGTGGATCTAGTAGCAATAGAGCTAGGGGATCGGTTTACTGGAGCCATGGCGGAAAGAATAGATGAAGGATGACGAGCTAAAAAATTTCTGGGGTATCGAGGTAGGAAGGCGGAAACAACTATATACTAAGGCTAACAACGGGCACAAATTACACTAAAGAATATTCACACTACACTCTTTCACTGCACACTTGTCAACACGACACAACACAAAAAACTCTAAAGTAAACTTTCAATAAGGTTTTCTCGGAGGATAGACTGATAAAGACTCTTTATAACTGTGTAAATGAAAAATTGCGAGATAAAATGCTCATAACCTAATAGAGTCTGACAGCGGGAGAATGTATTTCAAGAGAAGAGAACAAACAGGATGAATGAGAAAAATACAACAAAAGCTGAAACATAGGCTATATATATACATGCTAATATGTAGTATGTATGCAATGGATGAGCGCTGTCAAGTCGAGGAAAACATGGGAAAGTCCCATGTCTATGGTAAGTCATGACAGTATGACTTACCATGACAGTGTGGAATGTAACGTAATGGTACATTACGTAACAGGCTACAACAGGAAGACCATGATCTATCACAGCACTAGGTTGAAAAATCTGCCAAATACAATTGAGGTGTTGCATGTAAATAATGTACACGTGCCAGATGTGTTATCAGAGGGATTTGTCATTAGAATTACTGGCCGAGTCGAAAATTATGTGCGTCTCACTCAGTCTGCTCTTGGCAAGAGAAAAAAAACTGGATAAGAGAACAGAAGAGAACCATAAACTTTGAGATGTAAGTTATGACTGTTGAATTAAATCTTCTCAAAAAGGCCAATTCCTCAGGTCCAGTTTGCGGTGATGCAAAATGAGATGACTGTGGAGATGTAGAAACAAAGGAGTGCTTACAATCAGTAGGGAGCTCCCTGGGTGCAGCCGGTCTGAATTCTTTGCGTTGATACTTCAGAGGGTGTTCAAGTCTAAAGTGGGGGGCAAGTGTGCAATTTCCCTGGGCCTCAGGATTTGTGCAATGGGAGCTTCCTCAATTCAACATGGGGTAAATACAGCATGGTCAACTCGACGACTCTCATACCTTCTCATACTGATGTTGAATCTGCAACATGAAGTCTCAAGATGATCCAAGATCCGTGAATCAGCTCTGAAGTGTTGTCTGTGACCAATTGAGAGCCATGATGATACGGATCTGTTTCAGGTACTGGCAACTGGAAACGTTATATGTACAGCACATAGCTCTGATAGCTACTTTGTCCCAAACCATGTACAACAAATCTGTTTCAGCCCTGTAAAAAATTGATTGATTTAATCTGCAATGACCAGTGGAAATTTTAGTTTTGATTTATGTGTGAATGTAATCCTTCAGTCTCTAATGTCCGGAAAACAAGAACAAAAAGAACGTTGTCACTCCAAGGAAAATAAGGGAGATAGGGGGGCAGCAAGAAAAAGAAAAGGAAGGATGTTTGGACATGAACATGGAGAAAGAGCTAGTAGAATCTGAGCGTTTCTTTTCTTAATAAACAACAAAATGCAACAAATAATTGAGTGAAGAAATGTATGCAAAGTAAAAAAGAGTCGAAACCAACTAGTATGCGCACGTGTCATAAGAGTCCATTAGCCTCAGCGGCAGCAACCGACCAAACCAACAAACGAACAAAAATGTTGACGTGAGAGGGACGAAGGTACAGTGAAAAAGAGAGAGAAGGAACGATCCAGAAAAAACAAAGCACAAGATGAGATTATGAGCGTCAAAGAATCCGGACGGGATCGATACCCAGAGACTTTCTAGCGCTGATGATTGCACCCAATTCTTTAATGGACTCCTCCAAGATGACAACATTATCCAGGAGCATGGACAAGCTGATTACAGTTTTCTCATCCTCAGGAGGAGGGGGATCGCGCTGAGCAGGATGATCCTGAACGTCTTCAGTTCTGAGTTTTCTGGAGGGTTGCGAGAGTTTGATGGAGGGCAGATGGGAGCCATGGAGGGTCTTTTTTGTTGGGGTGTCCGGCCCGGGATTCTCAGAGTCACTGTCGCTCTCTTCCTCGTCCGAAAAGTCGATCTTGAGCAGCGACCGCTGCAGCTTCTTGGTCGAGCCAGGCGTGCTCACGGGGACGATGGTCAGCTTGATCGAGCCGGTTTGCTGATAATGGTCCGAGAACGGCTTCACGGCCACCGGCCGATGCGCTCGTCCCCCAGCGGAATCCATTGGCTTGCCGGCCTGTGTTCGTGGACTGGACGCCGTCGGCGAGGGCGACTTAGAAGGGTTACTGCTCTTGAAGAAGGAGGAAAAAAACGAAGAATCTTTCGGCTTCGCGGGCGGTTCATTCGGCGAGACGGGCGCCTTAGTAGAGTTTTGGACTGATGGTCTGGCCGGACTGACCATCCGATGCTCTTTGTCGACAACAGCTTCGGATTTGGGCATCGTTCCTGTCAACGTATCCAGTGCGTCTTCCAGGTTCTCAACAAAGATTAAACCTTGACGACGTTCTTTCAAGTACTTGTTAAAGTTGGTAATCGTGTTCCGATAGCCCGCCACTTGCTCAGCAAGTTGTCGGTAGACTTCCAACAGACAATCCGCCCCACCTGCGCCCTGGGGCCGGCTAAAAGAGGATTCAAAGGTCCTCCTTGAGCTCGACTTTCGATGACTGCTGACGTATTCGTCCACAGCAAAGTCGATCGATCGGTCGTCTCCTTCGTCATAATCAACTATCGGATTGCGGGGAGTGCATGAGCTTAGAATTGATTGGTCAAAAGATTCATCATCATCTGGGTTAGGAGTGGGCAGCATCCATCCTTCTAAAGATCTTGTTGGGCAGGAGGCCAGCGTAGCAACACATCCCGTGAGAATCAAGTTCAGAGCCGGTGGTTGGACAAAAAACTTCGCTAGTGATTCTAAGATGCTAGATATGAGAGGGTTTTCGGCAGAAAGCCGGTGCCGGATTACTGGATGATCGATGAAGTCCAGTGTTGATTCGTACCTCGACGTTGGTTGATTAGGAGTGAAGTTACTCGGGCGCATACTTCGGCGCTTGTCTGCGGCAGGTTGGGAGCTTGGAATCACTGAGGCTGAAACATAGTCGAACAACAATCCACGACGGAATGTAGCTGTTCCGGTCAATTCAGCCTCGGCGTCTAGCAGATAATGCTGAAAGGCGGTACTGAGAGATCCAGGGACGGAGTCGGCTTTCATTACCATACTAGAGGGGTCAATCAGCTCGACCAAGTTTGATAGAAACTCGATTTCATCTCGGTGAGCTCGGTAGGTTGGACATGGCGAACAGTGGATGCTTTTAACTAAGTCAAATGAGGGCTTTAAGCAATGAGACCGGCCTGTACTCGTGCTTTGGGCATGCGTCTGGGTACCTGGGGTAAACGAAGATAGAGCATTTGTTGAGAGGGGTTTCGTAGGCGTTGGATACTTGAACTCTTCGTCCTCATTGGAAGCCGACTTGACATGTTCGCTCTTACCGGGGTATTCAAACTCTTCATCACCATCGTCCAGTTCATCATTTGAATCAACTTTATCACCACCTGTAGGATAGACAAATTCTTCTTGGTCGGACTCCTGTGAATCTGAATCAACCCCGTTCTCTTTCTGGTTGACATCCATGCTGTGAGGAAAGGGGAATGCCGTCGCAGTCGGATCAGGAATAATGTCTAATAAGGTGAGGGCATATCGATCATGCCTGACTAGGATCACATGTAATAACTTCAGAGCTGCCGTAGCTGTTGGGCTGTCGGTGGATTGGATATTGTTTACTAGCAAGTCTTTCAACGTGAATCGACCCAGGGAATTGAAGTAGGTAATCCCCGTGTCAGACATCAACGTATCCTCTTCATTGCGGACCCGGCGTCCGGGCTTGGCTTTGTTGAAGTCAGCCTTAATGATCGAGATCGCCCCGGAGTTTCGTCGGTTCGGATTGATGAACGGGGATGAAGGTCCCAGTTGCATGACTTCGGTCTGGTTGGAGGTTACAGACTGAAATGAGAGCAGAGATCAGAAACTGAAAATAAGTCTTCAAAAATAAAAGAAAAATGACGAACACAGTGGCCAGCATCTAATTCAAAATCTTCATCAGCCTCTGCCATTAAAAATCTGAGCACGCTATCACTCAGTTCGCCGTCAGTTTCCAACAGTGACAAGGTTGCTTCAAGGTAACTCATCACAGCCACCGCGCTGCCATCATTTTCGGAGCATTCGAGAAGAGAGGGATAGATGATGCCGGAGAGGAAGGATTTCCGAATTGAGAGCAGGACGGTTGAGGAGACAGCTGAAGCCACGATTTCGGACGGACTCGGCCCAGATTCATCTCGCACTGGTTCCGGTAAATGGCTAGTGGGGTTGAGTCGTGGTGGAAGAGCGGAACCAAGGGAAGCCGACCTAGGTGGTTGTGAGGCCAAGAGTAGCTCGGTTGGTGATACGTAATGGTCCAACGTACTAGGACTCACATTCCTCATCACGTCCTGAGCAAACTCGATCATCTTCAAGAAAAGATCAATCTGTGTCCTAAACTCAGCCGATCCCGAGACCCCCAGGCCTATCAGAAGTCTCTGGCGTCGTTCTTCCCTCTCCTTCTCTTGAATTGCCTGGGCGTTCTCCGCCGAGCCTTCCGAAAAATGTATGCCCATACCCCCCAGGACCATTCTTCCAGTCGAGTCCTCACTACTTGGGTCACGAGGAGTGATAACCAGTTTGCTTGGGAGCAAGCCATACGCAGCTCCTAAGCTAGCGCCCAAGACATCTGCAAAATCGGAGTCGAGTACCCATTCACCAAATGCCATGGAGATTGTATCAGCGGGAGTGGGTTGGTCATCGTCAGTTGTTTGAGATGGCTGGGAGTTGAGGAAGGCGTCTCCTGGCAGGTGGGAACATCGGCCCATCGCTAACTCCATCAGGAACAGTAAACCAGCTCGTGCAAGGTCCCCGGTCCGACCCTCCCGATGAAGGAAGCGCAAGAGATAGGAGAATATCAGCATGTCTGAGTCTCCTTTGAGCGCATTGCCGATTGCAGCCAGCTTGGAGCCCGATTTCCTGTTAGCTTCGTTGTACAGATGCTGGCTTGAAGATGAGAATGAGGAGCTGAGGGTGGTGTGAGTAGGGCTAGTAGGACTGTTGGCCGTGTTGCCGGTGGCTGAGAGCTCTGACGTTATTGACGAAGGCGGACGGGGCACAGGAGAGAAATGGACTGATTTGCGTGCGATTGGTTGGATGGCAAGACCGGAGGAAACAGGAGACTGGGAGCTGGACGTCGTTATTGGCATAGGCTGAACAGTCGACGGTTCAGGAACTGCTTCGGCGGGTTGCACCTGCGAGGAGCGAGAGCGATTGTGGATAAAGACAAGCAAAAGTTCTGGATATGTTTTAATTCGAGCACATAAATCTGTTTTTCAGAAAAATGGGGGAAGGCCAAAACGGAAGCTGAAAAATCAATAAAAAGAAGACATCCTATTCAAGTGAGATTCAACGAAACAAGAGGATAAGTATAATTCTCACGGCACATCAGCTCTACGACAGCCTCTTCATAATTCGACCCTCCAGTGCCCCAACCGGCATCATCCCCTGCATCTGATCCCAGCTCTGGCTCGACACAGCTGCGCAAGAGTCTGACCAGTGGCTTGTGGACTTTGGCGTGAACAACGAATTTCTCGTCCATGAAGACGACGAGTGATAAGAAGAATTTGATGACCAAGCCCTTGACGCCGATCGGCTGATCGGGCAAAGACAGTGCGACGAGGTTCCCCGGTACGTCATTTTCAAGAACTTTACAATATAGAGAGAACCAAGGTTCAGTATCGGCTTGTCTGAGTGATACAGCAGGAAATGTACTTACAATATTCAACACATTCAGGAGTTTGAGAAGCAACAGGAGAGAGTGATGGGTTCAAGTTCGTGATCGGGATGTTGTTCTCGACCGCCAAACACTCCCACATGAGCTCAAGTCTTTCCTTGATAGAGGTTGATTCGAGGAGCTGGTGGCGCTGCCTGGGCGAAGACAGCGAGTTCTGTAGAAAGCAAGGCCCGAGCGGGAATTGCGGAAGATATCAGCTGATTTTCTTCATCTTCATCTTCTTGTTTTCTGGATCCAAATGATAAAATGGCGCTGTATTTCCTGACCTTGATGATATGCCATGAGTTTTGGAAGGTGGATAGTTGAGATTGGGCAGAGTCGGGCGATCGATCGGTCGAAGGGGATGAGACTCGAGGGGTACTTGAGGCTTTCGGACCCACACCCAGGACGTTGTTGATTGCCTTGAAGATGGACATGGTTGAGTGTGAGTAGAGCTGTTGTGCTTGAGGGTGAAGGAAATTTTGTTCTCTCCTGCGAGGCGGAGTCGCAGTGGAGGATGATGGGTGGGATGACGTAATCAGCAAGCAACCCCAGGAGAGCACCAAATTGACAATCACCCTCTTCTGCTCTCCTTTTCAGCTCCACACCAAATATAAATCCACATCCACAAAATTTAAGCCAAACGTATACGCATGCCTCCTGCTTCTACACAAATATGCGACCAAAACGATATAGACATTTATTTATACTCGGTAATCAAAAGAGGTTTCCCGGTGACTGCTGTTTGTTGGAACAGAATGCTACGAGTTGAGCATCGCTGCATCGCAATTCGCTTGGCGCAACACTTGGGTGAGACTTTTGCATCATGATCACTTGGCCCTTTTTGATACAGCCCTAGTGGATTCAAATCATCATAAGCTACACAATTATGATAGACCAGGGAGTCAGAATGCTTAATGGCAATCCCAGTTTTAGGCTTTCAAGCTCATTAACTCGATGAATTCTAGTGATGGATTGGATGCACTTCTCTTTTGAATGAAGCCAATCGTGGCCTGGTGTCGCGAAAAGGAAACTTCAGCCTCCCAAAGGAAATCGATTCTGCGTGCAGTAATGATACCTTGCATGTTTCCCGCAATACCTAGTCATCTACTCTAGAAGGTAGGATAAGATGCTTTGAGGGAAACCCACTCTTGGGCGGCAGGCGCGTTTCTATGACAGCTTTTTTAAGATTCAATCAACTTGACGCGTTCTTTACTCTCGTGTCCGGCGCCCCCAAAGTAATTCTTGCAACCAAAGGTCGAAGGATTGAGCAGGGCGGGGCAGGGCCGCGAATTACAGATTAAAACCCTGTCTCTGATGGAAGTCATCTCCCAAAGTGAAACGGTATCCGGACTCAGGGTGCCTATGTAGGATCGACATTGAACACTTCGAGTAGCAATGCTCCCGAGCCTTCTAGAACTGGATACAGCATATATACACCTTCAGCCAACGGATTCATTTACAGGCCCAAGGTTTGCTGAAGATTTTCATTGTGCGGTCGCGGGGGGATTGAGATTTGTACAGTTTTACATTTTATCGACTCTTGAAAGAAAAAAAAAAATGCCATGCCAGCGACTGCCGTTCACTCGTGACGTTTTCCCTGAAGAGATAATTGAGGCGAAAAATATGACCAGGGGCTATACCCAACCGTCTCTAAGGATGAAGTGGTCGGGGCCCTTAGTGGGTGTTCAGGACCCCAAAGAGTGCTGTCTGTACCGGGTCATCGGATGCCTGCACGACAGAAGCTCTGCTCTATTAGGATTAGTCAATTCAGTAAAGAATTAAGATACATATCCTCAAACTTTTTAATTGTTTCACTCACCAGCATGCGAAGACGCAAGGCTTAACGCAGCCTGTCAGCTGATCAAGTTTTTTCTCCCGTGAATTAGTTCACGTATGGTACGCAAGCGCAAGCTAACTCACCATGACTACCGACCCGTCCTTCAGCCCGGAAGAATTGTTTGATACCATATGTCGATTCATTATCCTACATCAAACGGCACCTTCCATCGAAGCGCGAGTTGCCGCGTTCATCGTAAGGCACACGCCCAGCTTCGCGGTGCGGGTGATGTTTTGCTTTATCGCTGTGGTAATGATTTGGTGAGTAAGCTCAGCTTGTCCGTTCGATTCTTCGAGATCCAAGAGGTAGTAGTCACGCGTTAATCGCCTGGTTATTTCCCCTCAGGGTAATTCTTATTTGTTGTGCTAGCATACTTATCAGATGGCGCAAAGGTACGCTGTGGTTCGTACGAAGTGTTCACAAACGCGACGGTGCATACTTCACCCCACATGGTGAGTAGCTTTGATCACCGATTTTCTTGGATGCGGGAGCAATCCTGATGACAAGAGCACTTGAATTTTTGTCTCCAGTGGGCTCCATGTTTGCTTTGACTTCGATCTTTTCAGCTCTGGGTATCGGACTTCTCATCCTCTGTATGCCAACTTTCTGCTTCATAAACAACAAGCTCATAGTCAGAAACTAACCAAATCCACTGGATTGCAGATGAAATAAACTTATGGGATGGCAAGGTTGGGATGGATTCCTCTTGGAAACTCCTCAGTTCAACTGGAAAAATGTGCTGACCTCGGTGGGCTAATTCGTAATGCCAATTAGGTTCTACCCAACCCTTTAATCATACAAACTATGGTTTGGTACCCTGTCTGGCTAGGAAGTTTCTGGTGAGCATCTTTCCTTCCATCTGCGTTGAGTGATCACATTCTGATGGTCGATAAATCCCGATATAGTATGGTTTGGGTGAGCAACGAGACCAATCAATTTATCGACGAGAGAAACTCGAAGTCACCGTTTGACAAATTTATCCATTTTCTTCAGGGGGCCGCTATTGCTGCCTTAAGTTTGTTCAACCAACCTGAGGTTAGGAATAGCACTCTCGGGTTAGAAAACGTGAAAACGATTCAGATGTCATCCAGAATATGGAACTGTCTGGTGCTCGGCCTGCCCTTTCTGGTTTCCTCTGCTCTCATCACCTCCGATGTTTATGCGAATACAATCGCGAACAAATTGCAAGCTAGGGCACGGGAAATTTTCGTCCGGATGGAAAGTTTGAAAATACTCGCATCGGACTCCCAGCAATGCTTCCAGAGCCCACCTCCAACAAGCACACCGACCTTCTCTTCGGTGTCTGATCTCTTCCCACTCTTGCTCGACTTGCATCACGATTCCCTAAACCTGACCAGCAGTATGCAAATCAGCTTTGCATGCTGGTCACTAGGCGGAATCATCAATTTTTTGATCTGGGTACCATGTTTTATCATTCAGCTCAAAATATTTAAAAAGCAGGTGGACGATGAAAACTACTTCAGTCCGCAACCGCCGAGCGATAAGCCCTCACCCCTTCAAATCAGCCTGCCGCTAGAGCTCAGTGGTAATCCTGTCGTCCATCTCGACTCTCCTAACCCTGCTCAACATGGCCAACTACGCTCGAAACAGCCCAGGAAGCGATCACAGACAAGTATTAGCAAGAATAACTCATGTAAGTCACGTGTTCATTGCCATCCTCAAATGATCTTAATAGTTGAACGCCAAACGTTACATTTGATGCACCGCAGATCGGGCCTTGATTTTCAGTTCGCTTTCTTACACAATTGTCACTCTGGGGACACTTTGCTTGACACTTTGGGGTGTGATCTCTCCAGACGTCGTTTTGAAGGATGGAAAGGTCCGAATGCGGTTCATTGGTATCCTTCTGTTAGTCACCACACATTTCAAAGGAAAAACGCATGAGATCTAATCAAGCCGAAATCTAATCTCTCATGTAACTAGAGTCCTTTTTGCGTTTTATGGGGTTTCTATCAACCTGGGAATTTTGTATCAAGCTTGGTCGACTTCCAGGGAGCTCTCAAAGAGCACCAAATCAACCACAAAGAAAGCCAAACAATTCCACTTTTCATTCAAGTCGCTCAGACACAAATCCGAAGAAACCGCTTGATGGAATTACCATAACGGTTTCAGCATGACATCTTCCGCAAAATTTCAAACTTTCCATGGCTTCTCATCAAAAGAACATAAAGGACAAATTAAAAGTAATATTTATCTTTGAATAGACACTTATTGCTGTAATTTGACCTAAATAGTGCTTTTGAATCTTGGCCAATGCTGAAATCAAATGTGTCTACCTACAACACAAACCATCCAGACTTGCTTCTTCCTCATTTTACTTTTTTCAAAACAAATACATATATATATGAAGTGAAGGAAGAAACCTGTTCAATTTTTTTTTTTTTTGAAAAATCAGTATACAGGCTTTTTATTGTACTCTGTGAATTTTGTGGGAGTTTGTTGAAGCTTGCTTGTATGCTGAAAGAATTCATTGTGGAACAAAACAAGTACAGTCATTATGATTTGGGGACCTTGAATTCATCTAAGTATATTGAATCCACACTTTTATGGAAATTGGGATCATGGGCTTCCCCTGTCCCTTTCTCAGTGTCAGCCTGTAGGTGACTAACTGTTTCTGAGAGGGTTGTTACTAGCAAGATGATGGTGTAAAGTGCCAAGGATGGGCCAATAGGGGGGTTCACAATTGAAATTTACAAAACTTTGGGACACATTTTAAGGTGTTTATGAACATTTTAAAAAAAATTTGATTAGTTACTCCAATTGATCAGTATCACCTGCTGCTGTGCATTTTCCCAAAATTTCAAAATTCTGTTCACAAAGGCCTTAAATGTGGCTCTAAAGTTCAATGAAATTCAATCATGAACCCCCCTAATGGGTTTGTGGTAAGACCTGTAAAAGGTTTCACTCTATCAGTAATCTTGACTGAGAGGCTTGCTCAATGAAGGCGCATCCAGATCAACACAGGGTGTCAATAGGCATCCAAGGAATAACTCAACTTGGGTTCGTGGTTTTACCTACAGAAAGGTAAGGCTAATCAAGAGTTGATGTTATTCCTGAATTGAAAGATGGGTGAGAATGAAAGCACTGTTTAACTATAGTATAGGTTAAACTTTGCTGTAATAATATTCTGAAGGATAAACAGTCCTGGGGGGTGTGTTTATGGAGAGGGAAAAGAGCAGGAGGGGATTTGAGGCACTGGGAGGCGCTTCAGGACCTGGGGGAACTGGAAGTGCTCAAAGGAAGCAGATCCTCAAGAGGATCAACATTGGAAATGATCAGGGCAGTGTAATGATCAGTACTGATCCTAGATCAGTAGCTGTGTACACTAGCTGATCAGTGATTCCATTCAGTGCTCTTTTGAATTAGATTACATCATGTATTTGTTTGTGAATTTATATCATAATCAATATGTTATGTAAGTAGGGAATGAGGTGTAACAGGGGATAAATGAGTGATACCTGTCTTGGGGGTATTTCACGTGTACAGTAATGTTACAGTATATTGTAATCTTACTGTTTGCACGTAAATTAACTCTTATAATAACATTACATTATGGTAACTGTATTCAACTGTGGTTATCTGTAAAGTAATGTATAACAAGAGTACATTCTTAAGCTTGTATCTAAAGATATACATATGTAATAAAGGTGTAAAAGGAATGTACTATATATGATGTGAACAATTGCATGTAATTGGTAAGTGTAACAATGCAAGAAAAACTCTAGAAACTGCTTGCAGTTGAGATGCAGCAAGCTTCAACCAAGCTTCAGCTCAAGCTGGGGTCAAGCACCCAAATTCCGTGCTGGTGCAACTTGAGTGTGTACCTTGTTGAGCATCTCAATTTTGAACATGCTGTAGTGCTCATGCAGTAGGCTGAGGAAAATGAGCATCCCCCTGAGCACCCTTTCATTTTCTTTTATTAAACAATCCATGCACCATTGAATCCAGCCAGAATAACATAAAAAGGGTATGTACACATGAAAGGGATATGTACAGATGAAAAAATATGTATGCATGAAGGGGGAATGTGAGGAGGTGTGTTAACACATAAGAGGGATATGTACACATGATGAAAGGGGTATGTATGCATGAAAGGGGTATTTATGCATGAAAGGGGTATTTATGCATGAAAGGGGTATTTATGCATGAATGGGGTATTTATGCACGAAAGGGGTATTTATGCATGAAAGGGGTATTTATGCATGAAAGGGGTTTGTGTAGAAGGGGTATTTGCACATGAAAGGGATATGTAAACATCAAAGGGGTATGTAAACCTGAATGATAAAAGGGGTATTAAAAGGGATCTAAAAAACTCAAAGGGGACATGTAAGCATGAAAGGGCCATGAACACATGATTAAAGTGGTATGTACACATTGTGAAAGGGATACATGCACATGAAAGGGATATACACGCATGAAAGGGGTATGTGCACATAAAGGGCTATGTACACATTATGAAAGGGGTGAATGCATACAAAAGGGATATATGCACATGAAAGGGGTATGTGCACATTAAAGGGGAATTCACACAGGTATCAACTCCTGCACTTAGTTTTTTGTACCTTAGACTCACTCTTGCATAAATTAGACAATGTGCATGGAATCAACCAGTGCTTGATTCTTGCATGAGGCACAGCTTGCCTTGAGCTCTTGCATCTCAACTGCAAGCAGTTTCTAGATTTTTTCTTGCAGTGTAAGGTACTGTGACATGTACTCTGTGGCTGAAACTCAGATTCACCAGGGGGAATTTGGTGGCACTCTCTGGAGAGTGCCAAGCTGTAATTTTATCATCCGTGATGTCTGGATTGAGTTTGATGTCAAGTGGTAATTGAGCACCAAGTGAATTTGAACTCTTTCTAAGTGTGCTTGAGCTCATGATGGACTTAAAAGAATATGAGAAACTGAAATTATATTTCTTGTTAGATGCTGAAAACAACTTTCACTATTGTAATAAACATGACAATAGAGCTGGTGTCAGGCTTGGTGATGCCAAGACACAAAGTCCTCTAGCTACACGAGTGACTGCGGCGAGTGAGCGCGTCGGTAGACGCGGTAGGATGATGGTGTTAAAGTTTTTATATCCCTAATGGGATGTAACGGAGGGGCCGCAAGAGCAGCGGAATGGTTATGGTGCCCTCTGGGGCGGTTCTTACAGGGCCTGACGAGCAGGGGTAGTGGATCCTGTGTTGTCTGGGGTCCAACAAGCGGGGGTAGTTTGACAGATTCCCAAATAGATAGATAGGGAATAATTCCCAAGGTGATAAAGAGAAAAGAGGCTGGACTTACTGAGAGTCCAGCGAGAAAAACAGTGAATCAAGAACGGTTCTAACACAAGCAGGACAGTGAACAGGTTGGCAAACAATTGGTTGGCGAGGGTGTGCGCTGATGTGCGGTTTAAGACAGTTGACGATTCTGGGGAGCAAGAGTCCTCCAGAGCCCGTCTTTTTATGCGGTTCTGGCGAGCTCTTCGGCTTGGTAAACTCCTAGCTATCCTCCCGATACATCTCATCGGAGAGCATAGCATTTTTACTGCTCATGATACTCGTAGGACCCGTATCTCTTGGAGACGGGTCATAGGCAACGGGACCTCTTTGCTGGTTCTACAGAAGCTTCCTACTCAACCTGACGCTCTATCCATCCTCCGCTCTCGTGTAGAGGATGGATAAATGTTGGTATACATGCGGAGAACACCGGAACCTTTGGGACTTTTAGGTTACCGTCTCTGAGGTGCTATGGCCCTTGGAAACTCGTTTCCTTGGCACTAGCTTCCAGGCGGCTGTCGGCTCCACGCGATCAGGTACGGAATTTATTGTTTAGCCGCCTACAGGCGGCGGTATCTTCTACGCGATCAAGTACTGTAGTATGTACTCTGTATCGCGTGGCTGATTGATTTTAGCCGCTACCCAGCGCAACCTGTCTCCATGCCAACAGTGGCTGGATGCTGTGAATCACGTGGGTCGTCTAAGAAGGTCTTTCTCTAAATAGTTCCTTTTTTGTTACATGTACCTGTTTATGATTTGTTGTACAATGAGATTCTGGACCGCGCGGCGGTCTTTTTGGTGTATAGCTTCTCTAGGAAGCTATTTGTTGTAAAAAATTGTTCAAACTAATCTAACCTGTGCAGAGGTCCGCGCTGCGGTCTGCTCTGCACCTAATTTACTGTGCTCTTGGCTGCGCTACCGGAGCTGCAGGCGGGGCTCTATTCTAGAATGGTAGCCCGGCTGACAGCTGGGAGTATTGTACCTGAAAGCAGAGTGAGATGCGCCTGCTATGAGAGAATGATAAAGGAAATGGGCTGAGTCTGTTTGAGGATTTCCTCTGTTTCCACGTTGTGGGTAGTTCTATGAACCTGCCAAGATATTGATAGCGTCAGCTACTAGTCTGGCTGCCCTCTCCACTTCTCTCTTGGACTTACTAAGTGCTAGTGTGTTAGCAAAGCAGTTTTGTCTTGTTCTGGCAGAACGACTCCGCTGGGTCTGGGGCTGCTTGAAGAATATTGTTTGATTCAAGTCAGCTGTTTGTCTTTTCTTTGTCTGGTAGGAACTGCCCTTGACTTACTTGTAGCTGTAGCTTCCAAGGTCCTTGCAAGCAGTTCTTCTTGTGTCTGGGGACCAAGACGTTCCATGAGCGTTCTGCGAGGGAACGGGAATCTAGTTAGTCTTGAGAACAAGAGACTTTCATCCACGGTACATACAAGGTTTTGAATCTTGTTTGTCTCTTTGGCTGGGCTTTGACCGTTAAGGTTCTCTCTTGCTTATCCGCTGCTGCAAAACGCCGAGGCGATGCTTTTGTCAGCTTAGGTTTAGCTTTGGACTGCGAGAGGGGCTTATGGGGCTTACCTCTCTTAGCAGCTGGGTCTTGTTGACTGTACCGCGCGAGCTTCCTTAACGGTTGCTGCGGGCTGGGGTCTGGGCCTGTATTCCTACAGCCTTGCATGCTTTGAGTCGCCAGATTCAAAGTAACTTCTGAGATTTGGATGACTCCAATTTGACTGAGTGAGCGGCGAATGATTGATTGGCCAAGGGCTTTGGTGAGGAAGTCGGCTGCGTTGGCGTTGGTCTTGACGTAGCAAAGCTTGATGAGGTTGAACAGAATGAGTTCCCAAACAAAATGCAGTCGTATATCCATGTGCTTTGCGCGGATGCTATTTTGTGAGGTCTCACTGTTTGGCAGATCCAGCTTTAAGAAAAGCCTCTTACCCAGCATCCCCTAGAAGCAGAGAAGCTTTACAACAACATGTCAATGAATTAGTCAGAATGAAAGTTCTGCGCAAGGTTGGCGCAAATGAGAATGTGGAAGTTACAACACCTGTGATCATTGTGTGGCATAATGATAAGTTCAGGATGGTTGGTGATTTTAGAGCCCTCAATACCTACACTATTCCTGACAGATATCCTATGCCCAAGATTAGTGAAGCAATCACGCAACTCAAGAATGCAAAATTTATTACCTGCATGGATGTACTAAAAGGATTCCATCAGAATGTAATTCATGAAGACAGTAGACATTTGTTACGCATTATATTACATATGGGTATTTATGAATATCTCAGAATGCCTTTTGGGATTAAAAATGCACCATCTCACTTCCAGAGAATGATGGATACTGAATTCCACAGAGAGTTACGTGAAGGATGGCTTATAATTTACATTGATGACATTATCATATTCAGCCAAGACTGGGAAGAACACCTCAAGAATTTGACCATAGTCTTAGAAAGAGTAAGTGAAATGAATATGAAAATATCAATGAGTAAATGCCAATTTGGATTTCAAGAACTGAAAGCTCGAGGACATATAGTATTGTTAGAATTCACAAGACTAGGATAGATTACTTGTGTTACATATTGATAGCTCTGACAGACACAGAGATGAAGAAATAAGAAATAACAAATGTACCTAGGAGCAGATCCGCTCTGGTACTGAGTAAGAGAAAAAGGTTTATAAAAACTTAGACTGCAGGGCAGCTGGGAATCCCAAAGATCTGAAGCTGATGCAACTGTGGTTGAAATCAGTAGCTGGACTCCCATAACGGTGAGCTGAGTAAGACAAATCTCACGTTAGACTTGTTAGGCCTGCGTATCAGCGGTCCCTGATATGCGAGCTACGAGAGTGCCGGAACTGCGGTTGTCTAACATTTAGTACAGTACAACTGTCAGTTCCTTGCTACTCCTGAAAGGGCTCTGCCACAATGGACTTACCGCCAATTGTGGGGTTGGTGATCCTATTGCGGAGGCTGGAACCAATTAGGTCTGGTGAGGCGTTGGATGCGAGTGAGCTGAAGCAGGAGGAAAATCACTCTGATCAGCAACAACTCTTGTCCTAGCTATGGCTATCCCAGCACGCATGCTTACCTGATAGGTTGCCTGTCGTGCTTGGTTTGCTTGGGCTCTTTGTCAATTGATGATGTGGCTGTGGGGAGAGGAGCGGAGGAATTAGCTTTTGCATATTCCAAACGCCTGAGGGCAGCATGCATAATACATGCGCCTGAAGGTCGCGCCAACTCACCTTGGCCCTTTTTGGGGTTAGGTTTAGAGCTCTTGCGCTTCCTCTGATTTGGGGTCAAGCCCAAATCCTGACAAGTATCAGGACTCAGTATAGCTATAGACATGAATAAAGTAGCAGCTGTTTTGCTCAAACCTATGCCAACTAACCTGAAGGAAGTACAGTCATTCTTAGGTTTTGCAAGTTACTATAGACAACACATCAAGGAATTTGCAAAAATAAGTGGCCCACTTTATCAACTCAGTAGTCCCAACACTGCATTTGAGATGACAACTACTAGAGTGGAAGCTTTTAATGTAATGAGAGAAAAACTTACATCACACTATGAAAAAAACTCAAGAAACTGGTGTCAGTTGACATGCAGCATACTTGAGTTCAGTCTCCCTTAGAACAAGCTTCATACAAAATGAATCCCAGGGTGGTGCACCCTGGAATATTTGGAATTTACTCAACGGTTCAGGCTAAGCAGTATGTTGAGACTCTGCTTAGCCACACTAACTTTGGAGATAGCTGGCACAGCAGTGGCACCTAAGTACATACACTACCAGTGCCCTTGTCAACTGGGAGGCATCCCTCCAGCAAACACACAAGGCCTTAAGCTCAACAACATCTAACTTATCAAAGTCCCTCCCCATGCGGGAGGTCGGAGTTCAGAGTTTGGGTGGTGGTCCGGGGGGTAACTCATTTGGGTGGAGCTTAAGTTTGGCTGGTGGCGAAGCCACCCCTCCCGCAGGGAGGGACTTAGGACTAAAGCAATGGTTTGGGTGGGAGACCACCCACCAAAAAGTGATCAAAATTCACTCTTTGAATGTTGTAGCCTGCAGATTCAACGCTGCCCCCCCCCTCCCCCCATTATCGGAACTTAAGGACATAAGTACATGATTGATTTTTTAAGCTCTTCACCTTATCAAGATACCATCAAGGGACTTTTTGATTGATTTTTGAAAAAAGTGGCAAGCCTCAAGACCACCCTCTTCTTGGGCAGTGCCTGGCCCCGCAGGTCCGAGTGGAGAAATTTGCTTTTCTCTTTATTCTCATTAGCTTTTGTGTTTGTGTGACTCTCTTCAAAAACGGAGTCAATAGAAAGACAGACGGGATGCATTTGCATCCATCAATGCTTGGAACTTCATATGTAGCTCGCAAAACAAGCAAGCTACATCCTCTCAAAGTTGAACCAGATTTCCGCCCGATGCTCTCAGGCGAGCACCCCCACATAAGGTCGAAGTCCCTCCCTGCGGTCGGCGGCACTCTGCTCCCCACTCAGCCCCCAGAGGAGGGACTTTGTTAAGTTAGGCTTGACATACACCCGGGAGGGATCCCTCCTGGACAACTGCTTCATACACCAGTTGTCCGGGAGGAATCCCTCCCAGACGACAGATACATACAACGTCCATACAGCAGTTGCCCGGGAGGGATCTCTCCCGGACAACTGCTTCATACACCAGTTGTCCAGGAGGAATCCCTCCCGGACAACAGATACATACAAGAGCCGCCCAGGAGGGATCCCTCCTGGCCGACTGCTTTGTACAACAGCCGTCTGGAAGGGATCCCTCCCGGAAGACGGCTCCATACAACAGTTGCCCGGGAGGGATCCCTCCCGGACAACTGCTTCATACACCAGTTGTCCGGGAGGAATCCCTCCCAGACAACAGATACATACAAAGTCCATACAGCAGTCGCCCGGGAGGGATCTCTCCCGGACGACTGCTTCATACACCAGCTGTCCGGGAGGAATCCCTCCCGGACGACAGATACATACAAGAGTCGCCCAGGAGGGATCCCTCCTGGCCGACTGCTTTGTACAACAGCCGTCCGGAAGGGATCCCTCCCGGACGACGGCCCCATACAAAAGTCCCGCGGGAGGGATCCCTCCCGGACGACTGCTTCATACACCAGCCGTCTGGGAGGGATCCCTCCCAAGTGACAGCCCCATACAGCAGTCGCCTGGGAGGGATCCCTCCCGGTCAACAGATACATGCAAGAGTCTCCCGGGAGGGATCCCTCTTGAACCACTGTTTGACGAAGCAGTCGGCCAGGAGGGATCCCTCCCGGGCGACTCTTGTATGTATCTGTTGTCCGGGAGGGATTCCTCCAGGACAGCTGGTGTATGAAGCAGTTGTCCGGGAGGGATCCCTCCCGGGGGACTGTTGTATGGGGCTGTTGTCCGGGAGGGATCCCTTCCAGACGGCTGTTGTACAAAGCAGTTGGCCAGGAGGGATCCCTCCCGGGCGACTCTTGTATGTATCTGTTGTCCGGGAGGGATTCCCACCGGACAACTGGTGTATGAAGCAGTCGTCCGGGAGAGATCCCTCCTGGGCGACTGCTGTATGGACGTTGTATGTATCTGTTGTCTGGGAGGGATTCCTCTTGGACAACTGGTGTATGAAGCAGTCGTCCGGGAGGGATCCCTCCCGGGCGACTGTTGTATGGGGCCGTTGTTTGGGAGGGATCCCTCCTGGACGGCTGGGGTATGAAGCAGTCGGCCAGGAGGGATCCCCCCCCAGACGACATTTGTATGAAGCAGTTGTCCGGCAGGTGACAACTGTTATGCAAGGCCATCGTACTGGAGGGATTTCTCCCGGGCGACTGTTGGAGGGATTCCGCCCGGTCAACTGTTGTGTTATGTTGTCGACCGGGAGGGAGTCCTCCCAGGCAAGACAGTTGCATATGGCTGTTGACCGGGAGGTATTCCGCCCGGTCAACTGTGATGTTGCGTTGTTGACCAGGGGCAGGAGGGATTCCTCCCGGTCGTGTTATGTTGTTGACCGGGAGGAATCCCTATTCCTCCTGGTCCATGTGGGTGGGCGTATGTGGCCTTGTGTGTCGGAGGGAGGGATGCCTCCCGCTTGAAAGGGTGCTCGTATGTATTCTGCTGTGCCAGCTGAGCAGCTCAAAACAAACTGTGCACAAAGTTAGTGTGGTGGCTGGTGTGGTTAAGCAGAGTCTGAACATACTGCTTAGCCTGAGCTAATCCATAAAAATACATGGAATCAACCAGGAATAAAGCTGGACAAACTCAGGTATGTGGAATTGTATCAGCCCGGATTTGGTATGTCAACTGACACCAGTTTCTCAAGTTTTTTTCATAGTGTCAGCACCAATACTGTTTATGCCTGATCCCCATGAACCTTACAGATTATATGTAGATGCCAGCATGGAAGGATTAGGCACTGAATTAAATCAGATACAGGATTTTGAAGTCCCCAGAGAAGGAGTCATACGCTACATTTCACGCACCTTGAAAGACAGTGAAAAAAGATATGGAGCCAGCCAGCTAGAATATCTTTGTCTAGTATGGGCACTTGAAAAATTATATTACTACTTGGATGGATGTGACTTTGAAGTCATTACTGATTGTATAGCCCTTAAAAGTCTCTTAGGTATGAAAACTCCCAATAGACATATGCTTAGATGGAAAATTCCTATTCAAATCTGGAGAGGAAGCATGACTATTATCCACAGAGCTGGAAATATCCATAAAAATGCGGATGGTCTTAGCAGATGGTCTTTAGAAAATTTACCAGAGAACCCAGCGTGGGACGGAGAAATTGCTGCAAAAATCATGGCTTTATTTGCTTTTGAGAATGATGAAGATAATCCTGCATATGATGCTCCTTCAGAAAATTATGATATCCTTGGATTACATGTATGTGAAATGGAAGAAGAATTCTGGGATGAAATCAGAAAATCCTATGATACCAATAAGAATACTTCTACCATTAAGGAAATACTACAGAGTAAGTATAAGAATATGGGTTTAATTAACCCATTAGAAGAACCCTGGGCTACAGCATTTAAAGAAGACAGATTTCCCCTTCTTGATGGATTACTTTACCATAGAACCAAACATACTAGTGTGGTAGTGCTGGTGCAAAGAGAACATATCAATTTATTTCTTAGAGGATGCCATGATAATATCACTGCTGGGCATTTCTCTGTAGAGCGCACTACAGATAGAGTAAAGCACATTGCATGGTGGCCAAACTTTAAGAATGAAACCAAGGACTACTGTGAATCTTGTGAAAGGTGCCAAAAAGCCAACAAAGCTACAGGAAAGAGATATGGACTATTACAGGAAATTGAAGAACCTACTGAAAGATGGTCTGTAATTAATATGGATTTTGTTACAGGATTACCACCTGCAGGACAAGATAACTATAATTCAGTCCTAGTAGTAGTAGACAGATTTTCCAAAAGAACCAAATTCCTTCCATGTCATAAAGAGAATACAGCTTTTGATATAGCTATGCTGTTCTGGCAAAAGAGAATTGCTGATGTAGGATGCCCAAGATACATTATTACAGACAGAGATCCTGAATTTACGTCAGAATTCTGGAGAGGACTTTATGATCTATGTGGTACAAAATTAAAGTTCTCCACAGCTTACCACCCACAGACTGATGGATTAGCTGAAAGGATGATTCAAACTCTTGAAGACATCATCAGAAGATATTGTGCCTAGGGATTGGAATTTAAGGACAAAGATAATTATAATCATGATTGGTGCTCACTCTTACCAGCCCTTGAGTTTGCCTACAATTCCAGCAAACATAGCTCTACAAATATTACGCCTTTTGAATTGGAAAGAGGATGGATTCCATGGTTCCCCAAAGACTTAGTTTTATCCAAATCTGTAACAATACATCCTAATGCAGCAGACTTCCATCAAATGATAACTAAGACAGCTAATTACGCCGCAGAATGCATTAAGAAATCCTTTGAATACAACAAAACTAGATGGGACAAGACTCATAAACCTCACCAGTTTAAAGTTGGAGAAGAAGTTCTTATTTCTACATTTAACTGTACCAACCTCACTGGCCCTAAGAAATTGAGAGACTCATTTGTAGGACCATTTGTTATCAAAGCCTTACACGGAAAGAATGCTGTTGAGGTCATACTGACAGGTGAATTAGAAAGAAAACATCATACTTTTCCTGTTAGTTTAATCAAACCTTACGTGCCTAGTAACAATGAAAATTTCCCTTTAAGGAAAGACAACATTAAAGTTGTGATTCCAAAACTGGAGAAAGAAGTTGTGAAAATAAAGAAGGTTTTGCAACACAGAAAAATCAGAAAAAACAATGTGGACATTAAAAAATATCTAGTTAGATGCAGTGGTTTTAAAGAAGATGAATGGCTCACTACTGACCAAATTCCAGACTCTGAAAAATTCCTTATACAATACAGAGCTGATAAAAGAAATCTTTAATTCTTTGATCAGCCCTGTTTTGGAGGGAGGAAGTGTCAGCCACAGAGTACATGTCACAGTACCTTACACATACCAAGTACCTGCAATTGTTCACATTACTTTTAGTACATTCCTTTACACCTTTATTACATATGTATATCATTAGATACAAGCTTAAGAATGTACTCTTGTTATACATCACATTACAGATAACCATAGTTAAATACAGTTACCATAATGTACTGTTGTTATAAGAGTTAAGTTACGTGCAAACAGTAAGATTACAATACATTGTAATATTAATGTACACGTGAAATACCCCAAGACAGGTATCACTCATTTATCCCCTGTTACGCCTCAGTCCCTATTTACATAACATATTGGTTATGATATAAATACATAAACAATACATGATGTAATCCAATTCAAAGAGCACTAAATGGAATCAATGATTGCTTATGATCAGCTAGTGTGCACTGCTACTGATTTAGGATCAGTACTGATCATTACACTGCCTTGATCATTTCCAATATTGATCCTCATGAGGATCTGCTTCCTTTGAGAACTTCCAGTTCCCCCTGGTCCTGAAGCGCCTCCAGGCGCCTCATGTTCCCTCCTGCTCTTTCCCCTCTATATAAACACGCCCCCCAGGACTGTTTATCCCTCAGAATATTATTACAGCAAAGTTTAACCCATACTATAGTTAAACAGTGCTTTCATTCTCAACCATCATTCAATTCAGGAATAACATCAACTCTTGATTACCCTTACCTTTCTGTAGGTAAAACCACGAACCCAATTTGAGTTATTCCTTGGATGCCTATCAACACCCTGTGTTGATCTGGATGCGCCTTAATTGAGCAAGCCTCTCAGTCAAGATTACTGATAGAGTGAAACCTTTTACAGGTCTTACCACGAACCCATTGGCCCATTCTTGGCATCTTACACTATCATCTTGCTAGTAACAACCCTCTCAGACACGGTTAGTTACCAACAGGCTGACACCTCTTGATGACCTGTACACACTGGTCATCAAGAGGTGTGAGTCTCCTTGATGACCGGCATGGACCAGTCATCAAGAGGAGATTCCACTCCAATCAAGATTTTTTTCTTTTGCCCCCGTGGTGTACCAGTGATCAAGAGGTGTCAGCAGGCATCCGGGTGGGCCAGACAGGGTGTGTACATAGTATACCCTGCTTGACTGGGGTTCAACTTGAACCCCATATGCACTCCAGCTCTGGCTGGAGAGCTCTGCACTCCCCTTTCAGGGAGGAGAAATGTCAGGGCGGGTCTCTAAAGTGACTACGCTCTGAATACAGCGGAAAAGCTATCTACGACTAATCAGTTGGAAACTCTACTCTACTGCTTCAGCGGGAGGATAAAACCACACCTCCTATAGGAGGGGCTGTTGACAAGGGTCAACCGGAGGCTTGCAGCGCTCCTGATGGGGAATAGTATTTGAAGGATACTAGAGCTCGAACTTACCAGATGGGCGAGGTCAAGCGCTGATACCGAAAGGGAATGGAAGAGAGAAAAGAAAAGAGATGTCGAAGGCCCCAATCGCAGTTGTCGAAGTTGTCAAGAACTACAATGTTGGCGGGCTTGGTAAATCAAATCTGAGGGAAAACTCCGATAAGGAAGGTTCCCTCGTAATTATACTAGTAGATCTGTTGATCTGTGACAGTCTTACTTGACGAGTGTCTTTCTCTTGTCAAGGATTGCTTTGCTGCGCGCAGTCTCTGCGCGCTCCTTCGCGCTCCTTGGCTTAGGGCCAAGTGACTATAAGCCGCTAGTAGTCGCGGCGTTTTCAGTCGCTGCGCTGTCTAGACTAGCATCTGGCTGACACTCGCCCCCCCAAAAAAGGACGGCTCTTATAGGAGTTGTCCTAAGGTGCCTTTTAGAAGCTCTAAACTTACGCAGAAGTACCTCCGCATTTTGGATTCGTTCCTTTGGTAACCACTTATCAAGGTCTGGTGATTTGTTTTTAAAGCGCGTCAGATAGAGGCGGCAATCCTGCCCTTTAAACCTGGTCAGCTTTTCATCGAGGATCCTAAAAGCTACTAAACCCTCCAGTGGGTCATCCTCCACATTGGGAACCACTGGTTCTGGTTCTCCCCTATGATCTCTAGGAAGTACATACTTCTTAAGGAGACTCACCGGGAATGTAGGGTGTTTCAGGTCATAGCCTTCTGTTAAGATGACCTCTACCGCGTTTCTGCCGTGCAATGCTTTCACAAAGAACGGTCCAACAAATGCATCCTTAAGTTTCCGGTTACCCCCAAGGTTCTGAAAGTTTACCGTAGAAACAAGTACTCTGTCTCCCACCTGAATATCATGATCCCTGTGGCTCTTATCCCAGCGGTCTTTGTTGTACTGAACCGCCTCTTGCAAGCATTTGCTAGCTTGTTGCTCAGCTTTCAAAATCATTTCCTGGAACTTCTCCGCCGATGGGTGTAGGGTCACTGCTTTGCTAAGAAGCAAGTCCCGTGGCATATGCGGTACCCATCCGCGTTCCAGTTCGAACGGAGTCTTGCCTGTCGTAGCGTGTATACTGGAGTTATACGCGTATTCCAACGCAGGTAGCAGAGAAACCCAATCATGAGTATAACCGTCCCCATCCTTGAACTGAAGGCCAAACGCGCAGTAGCGCCTAACCATGTCTTCCAAAGTCTGTATCATCCTTTCCGCTAAACCATCCGTCTGCGGATGGTACGCTGTAGAAAAAGACAGTTTGGACCCTAGCAATTGGAACAAACTCTGCCAAAACTCCGACGTAAATTTTGGATTGCGGTCTGTAATGATCACCTTAGGGCATCCCACATCATGAATTATAGAATTCCAGAACAGTAGCGCTATGTCTAGCGCCGTACTGTCCTTATAACAAGGTAAGAATCTTGCTCTCTTTGAGAAGCGGTCCACTACCACCAGTACGGCATTGAAGTTATCCTTTCCCGCTATGGGCAATGCTGTTACAAAATCCATATTAATGACCTCCCAACACTGCTTGGGTTCCTCAATTGCTTGCAACAAGCCAAACCGTTTACCCGTAGACCGGTTAGCCTTCTGGCAACGGTCACAGCTGATGCAGTACTGCTCTACCCTGGCAGTCCATCCAGGCCACCAAGCTAACGCTCGAATGCGCTCTAACGTACAGTCTTTAGAAAAATGACCGGCTGTTAGATTGTCATGACACTCATGTAACACGGTGTTAATGAGGTTGTCTTCTACCAACACTAAAGCACAGTTATTCCCGCTCCTGTGGTATAGCAACCCGTCGAGGAGGATGAACCTTCCAGCCACAAAGTTAGCTTTCCACGGCTCTTCCAACTGGCTTACTAGGTCTTGCTGTGAATGCTTCGACTTCAGAATCACTATCAAAGCTGCCGTGTTCCTATTAGTTTCATAGCTGCTCTCTACCGAGTCCCAGAATTCAATGGACAGGCCGCTAACGCTAATAGCCATGATTGGCACCTCCCGGACGAATTCTTCCTCATCCGCCGCTGGATTGTCCTTGTCATTGGGCAACGCCCATCTAGACAGTCCGTCCGCATTCTTATGGATGAGACCATCCCGATGGACGATTGTCATAGCACCTCTCCACTCTTGGATCAATATTTGCCACCTCATCATATGTCGACTAGGTGTTTTCATGTTAAGTAGTGATTTCAACGCTATGCAGTCGGTAATCACTTCGAAGACACATCCGTCCAGATAGTAGTACAGTTTTTCTAGCGCCCATACCAGGCACAAGCATTCAAGCTGCGAAGCTCCGTATCTCTTCTCCGAATCCTTCAACTGTCTGGAGATGAAACATATAGGGCCCTCAATCTCTCTACCGTCAATCATTTGTATCTGATGTAGAGCCGCGCCGAGTCCCTCCAGGCAAGCATCTACATAGAGACGAAATGGTCTACTGGGGTCGGGGTGAAACAACAAGGGTGCTGTAGTTAACGCCACCCTCAAAGCTTTATACGCGTCGACCCTTTCTCTGGTCATCTCAAACGCGACATTGGGACTACATATCTTGTCTGGAGCCAGTCACCCAGTCATTTGTGTGGAGCGGCTCAACTGGCAGGTTCACCAAGGACACTTTCCTCTTGCTCACAAATTTCAACATGCACACGCTGTTGGCACGGTCTATGTTGTCAAGGTCCACATCAATCCAATTTTTGGCTGTGTGGGGTCTGTGGAAGTTGTGGATCAGGCCAAGAGTCAGGTCAGCATTTTCAAGCAGCAAATTTTTGGTTATTCCGGAGCTACTGAAGTGAACATGTGCTGACGGTGATTGGGCTAGTCTAAACTTGGTCAAATCATGCTTGTGGCAACCAGCGCACAAGCCCACAGAATCTTTCAGACTACTAGACAAGGTGATTACATCAGGTTTGGCAGTGTGGCAGGTCAAGCATCACTGTTGGGAAGCAGCTTACTTGCGTTGGGTGTGAGTGCAGTCAGATTTTGTCTCAGAGTCTGTTGGCTGACAGTGCGTTGTTGGAAGGTGGAGCACGCTTCAAAGATAACCCGCTCCCAGAAGAGCCCCTACAACTTGAGGAACCATCCCAGCACACGATTCAAGCTCAAAGTCAAAGATTGGCAGAAACTGTCAAAGATCAGGCAACAGAGGGAGAAGAGGGCGTAAGACTTGGTTGGGATAGGGTTTTTCAGTGGAGGAGTCTTACACTTCCCAGGTCATTATAATATCTATTTCTGCTATCACCACCTGTTATTGTCTGTTCAAGCTTGACGGCGGGTAATTCAGGCCATGCACTACAGTTCTGATTGCATGTGTTGCTCAGACACACATCCAAGGGCTGAAACTACCAGACCATGATTTTATGAAATGGAATCCTCACAGTTCCTTTTGTCTGGCAGAGGCTTACCGTAATCCTGAGCATAGGACATGTGCCTTGATAGGAAGTGCAAGGACCACTAAGGGTCAGAGGAATTAGTGCGCTGCTGCATTTTGTGACGGCACAGGCACACATATGTGATAAGGGTGGCAGTGGAAAACCAGAAGGTACAGGTCTTGAGAGTATGTACAACGGGAAGCAAATGAGTGAGATAACTGGCAAATACACAACACCTATAAGGGTCCACAATGGGCCCCATCGTGGACCCTTTACTTAGACTGAGTAGCATGCGGGAGAAGAGAAGGGGAACTCAGTTTCCAGGTCTCCCACTGATTGAGGAAATCATTTGATATCACCTCTGCGAGCTCAATTTGTGTAGGCAATTTGATGTGAGCAAGGGGGCAGGTCTTGTCCGGTGACTGAAATATTGGAGAGAAGATCTTGACCAGATATGCAGAGGTATTCTTCCAAATAGGTTCTCTGGGCACGTGGATGGTTGTTGAGTGCTGTTTGATGATAGACATCGCTTGGATGAATGACATACATGCCAAAGTTCCTGCAATCCGGTGGTCCCTCAATGTCACAAACAGACCCCGTACTCCCGCAAGGACAAAATAGATGAGTGGCTGGTAATTTTGTTTTTTTTTGATATATTTGGAGGTGGTGGGCAGCGTCTTTGGGGAGGCAAGCCACGTCTGAAGGATTGTTGGAAGTGCTAGCAACAGTTGTTTGGGGTGTGTCCTGAGGGGGCTGTTGGTTGGCGCGGTTGTTTGCCTTCTTCTTAGCTGAGGTCAAGGGCGCCTCGCAAAGGGAGTGAGTTTGGTATATTATGTAAGCCATCATAACATCTATGATGACATTGTGGAATTGGTGCAGCACATCGACCGAGTGGAGACGCGGCTTGCTCGGAACCAAAGGGTTATCAGTCTCAATCAATGAGGTAAAGGTGGATGAAGAGTTCTTGACCGTGTCGAGATAGCAGAGGGCATCTGAAGCCTGAGTGACGTGATTGGTGGTGGGATTGGAGGTGACTAGAGGTGGTTTGAAGAGGTTGTCCGCCATCAACTCCACAGAAGCGGCAATAATCCTGGCCCATTCAATTTGCACGTATTGTGGCGGGTGCAGGAGGCGGAACAGGCAGCAAACAAAAACGGATTCTGGATGATTGGTCTTGGTAACTGTTGAGATGAAGGAGCCTGGTAGGAGATTTTTCTCCTTGTTGCCAAAACTGGTCAGCTTGGGAAAGTCAATCTGATCTGGGCAAGACCATTGCTCATGTTGTGACGGCGCTAAAAACTGTTTGGCTGAGAAAAAAACGGAGGGTTGTTTAAATGACTGGGTAGAAGGGACCTGGAATCAACTATAAACTCACCCAGTGATGTGATACTCTCAATCCATGAAGTGTACAAGCAGGCTGCGCATTTCAAGTGGTGGATTGATGGCGCAATGGGACTTTGAGGTTGCATTGCCTGTGCGCAATTGATAAGCAAGGGCGCTAGTGATTCCCAAGTAGTGCAATATTTCGCCCAAGAAGGTTTAGTGCCTGCAAAGGTATTGTGGATGCTGATGATGTGCACGCGGATTGTGTCAAACTTGATGATTGTAAGCTTTCCCGCAGCTGTGTTTGGGGTGGCATTGTGTGGCTGACCGGCGATAGCGCTGTTGGTTGCGGTGGAAGTTTGTACTGGACGCTGCTCCGAGGCAAGAGGACTAGCTTTGCGACTCGGGGGTTGAACAAAGCAGGAGATGCACGTTGCCTGCTTTGATTGTCATTTGGTTGCAAAGGTGAATTGGGAGAAGTTTGATTGGGTGATGTCACAGTTCCAATTTGCAGTACCGCATTCCAGGTGGAATTGTTTGAAGCAGGCAACGTGAGAGGAGACCATGGCTCAAAAGTTCTGGCACCTGAAGATACTGTAGTGCTTGGCGTTTCACCAATGTTCATGTCCGGGAGCAACGTGCTGGTCTGGGGTGTAGAGGTCAGAGGATGTCTCCCTCCAGCCAAAGATTGGTAGCCAGTTGCGGAAGCTGGGGCCATGCAATCAGGAGGAAGGTTGGAACTGTCACGTGTGCCCGTGTCCGACGCAATCAATGGGTTATTTGGGTTGCTGGCAAGCAGATTCACGGCCTTGGTGGATGTGGAGCGTGGCTTACGGCTTGAAAGAGGTTTTGGGCGCAATTTGGAAGTGTTGTTGGTGGTTGAGGGGGCGGCTCAGGAGAGGTCGGTGATTTTGATGTCCTCATTGTCAGAAACAACACCTGTGGCTTCCCATCCTATGGTAGAGAGGTGTCAGTGAATAGCAATGATGCAAGGGGGGATGTTGAAGGGGCTGACGGCGTTTTCTTTTGGAGAGAGAAGCTGAAAGTTCTTCTGCAATCCGTTTATAGCTGCGGGGAAGCTTAAGGGAAAGGATCTCCTTGGTTGAGCGGGCGGCAGCTTCAATAGAACAACTGAATTCTTCCGGGGTAATTTCTTGGATTTCAGTGCAAAGGATTGATTCCTCAGGATTTAACAAACGCTGGGGTGCACCAAAGGCCGACTGGAGTGCAAATTGTGTGAAAAACAGTGCAGGGACTGGTTTGGGCGGGAGGTTCTGCTCAACTTCATTTTTGGCTATGACAAACATAGACAAAAGACAATCAGGATCGAGTGGCTGGCTAGACAGGAAAAAGTCTCCTTACTCGGAGGTGGAGTGGATGACATTGCGCAAGGAGGGTCTTCAGCAGGAGATCTTGAGGTTTGTAGGCCTGGCTGCACGGAATCATCCATGGTTGGGTGTGAGAGGTTGGTCGTGTGAAGTTGGTGTGCGGTGTCAGGTGTTGGGAAGGCAAGTCGGAGCAGAATGAGACAAAGCAATGGGGGACAGCAGAGGCCAGCGTGATTGGGAGTGGGGCTTTTATAGACAGCACCGGTCCTTTTTGATGTGGCAGAGAGTTTTGTGCACACATGCAGCCTACCTTTCATTGAGGGTGCAGCCATTGCCACTCTACCCGCCTCTGACGCAATCTCACATGAATATGTTTGGTAGACATTAGAGAAAGGCATGTTTGGGAGTTGATGACACAGGGCTGACGTGAGCAGCTACCATCTACTGTGTGTAGCTCACAGAATGGATCATCATGAGTGGGTCAGCGCTGGTCCCACATGCGTCGCACGGCTGAGGGATTCACTGGATGTGGTGGGCCAAAGGCCACAGCAGATACGCTCAAAATCTCCTCCAGGATTGGGCATGCCAATGGGGATTGATGGGAAGCAGAGTGCTCAATTCCAACCTCTCTGTCACACATGTCTACTGCAACGTACAGCCGTACATGACAGTGGACAACATGTGAGTTTTACCAGGTACCCGCTCCCACTCACGTCAACGGGGTCCCCTGTGTCACACAGAGGGGAACCCGTCGGATCTGGACCGGGAGGTGCTACAGTGAATCAATGCCTCTGTATGCGGCGCAGCTGGCACCACCTATCCAAGGGAGCCTGGCCACCTGCGGTCCGTGGAGAGCCTGGCAAAGGACCACACGTGCGCGGCAACTGCTGCGCGTGTGGGTCTGTTGCGCACAACACACCCTGTGCACTTGTCCACCGTCATGCACGGCCGTACATTGCGGTAGACATGTGTGACATGTCTGCACATGTCCACCGCAACGTACGGCCGTACATGACGGTGGACAAGTGCACAGGTACCTCCCAGATGGTCTTCCATCCACAACAGTGACACTCGCGACTCACGGGTTAACTGCAACTCATGGAAGCCATAACCCAGGCCAGAATGATTGTGCCACTGTAGCAAGCTACAGCCATGGAAAAAGGGAGGTAGACACAAAAGGTGGAAGGCATTCTGAACCTTCCCACTGGTTGTCACTTGTCCAACGTGATGTTTGGCCAAACGTTGCGGTGGACATCCGACTGTGTGCAGGCCTGCTTCTATGATTGTCTTCCACCAGAAGGTTGGAGCCCGACATGGAGCCAGCCAACCAGATCTTAATCTTGAATTAGGAGACAGGGTACATGCTCCTAACATCACATGCATTCAAGCTCAGAGGCACATGTCAGGGATCCACAGGCAATTGGCCACGGGGGAGCTGGGGACCAGAATTTCACTGTTTCTGTCATCAACCATGAGCAAGCCAACAAGGGACAAGGGGGCATAAGTTGTAACACTGTGATAATCATCAAGACATGTAAGGTTATGGCATTCAGAACACGGAATCAACCAAGGCAGTCAGTCATGCATCCATTTACATGAAGCTGCCAGGTGCGTTGGTCAAATCTCCGCCTGCCCCCCCTCCCCCAGAATGGCGGGGTCTAGCGTTGGATAGATCAGGGTTGTGAGGCGCCCTACCCGGTGGATTACTGGGGCCAACTTGAGGGGAGCACTTTTGTTGCATGCTTCTAGCAATCACATTTAGACTGATGGCTGGGACCTTAGAGATGGTCTCTTGCTCAAATGAACCTAGCTTATTCCAGTAGATTGGGCTGTAACAGTCGAGATGCAGACCGCATGGGATGCCAACAATCCCTTTAGTAGTTTTGAAGTTACATGCAGAGCGTCGGTAGATTTTGTTGTTTTCAGCAATTGTTTTGGGGTGTTCTGCGCAAGCCATAACCATCTTGTCAAGATGGTGTAAGATTGTGGTAAGGTTGTTGCTACGCCAGTCCGGGACGAGTGTAACCGGTGTGCCTTTGTCCGGCCCATCTTCAATATCAGATCCGCACTCTCTCTGCTCCACAATATGCGCCAGTTGGATGTTCTTTTCAAAGACTTTTGCCGCGATAGCACATCAGTTATCCTTCATCTGTCAAAACACCAACATTTAGCTTAACCACCATTGGAGGGGAGCAAGGAAAATGATTGCAAGTCATGATTTACCTTCTTCCGCCATCACATGTATTGCTCCTTGGTGGATTTAGCGCTCTTCAACTTGTTGTATTCCTCAACATTCATGTTCTGAAAATCTTGCATTTTGTGTGATTTGGTTGCAAGCCACCAGCCAAGGATTCCAGGCACCTGACCTGCTTGGGTGTCTGTGATGGGTCCCGTGCGCCGCATCCACTTGACGGCCTTTGATGCTAGGACCTCATTGACAGCTGAGTTCCATGACCAAGTATTGCCGGTGTGGCCAACATCCCATTGAAATGTGACTCTGGAGATACCCGACAAGGCCATTGCCCTCTCGACTTTGGATTTAGTGTGAGGACTGATGGGACAAACGCTTTTGCCTGTAGCTTTTGAGACTGCAGGAGTGAATGGCGGTAACGGAATGTTACGCCGGATTTCCTTCTCAGCGACCCCGACATAATAATCAATCTTGGCTGCTGGTCTGCCAACAAGAGCTTCGCGCACCCTGTTGAGTTGCTTGTTGATGACCGCACTCCTCTTCTCCACCCAATGTTGGCCGGCCATTTCCTCGGGAGTTGGCGCTTGAGGGTAGTCTTGAGGTTTCTCCGGCTGACCAAGAAAGAACTTGACAAAATTTTGGATACTTCTTGAGAACTTGTTGTAGTGCTCCGGGAGAGGTGCCTTTGCTGCAATTCCCCTCACACGCCGGGATGATCGCCGCTCGCTCTCATGCTCTTCAGCCTGATTGCAAGCTTTCCTGGCGTTGGCAACAACAAACTCGGGATCCAAGCGTAAGGGGTCGTCAAGGTCAGCTGGAAGCTGAGCCGCAGCGGTGGCATTAGGGTCTGCAAACAAATAATGAGGCAGTCAGTCACTTTATCCAAGTTTTCTGAACAGTAGAACTCCACAAGCCTTGCTGATTGGTCTGCATTGCTGTTTCACCCGGGGCGGCGGTGCTCCGCTGTTGAAATTCAGGGACAAGCCAATCCACCTGTCAGCTCCCGTCTCTTATGTGACGAGGGGCTGATGGGTTTTGGATTACGTGCTGTAGCGGCTTGGGCAGTGGCCAGCAAAAACAGGGCCGCACTATAGCTATTACAGCCAGTGGGAATAAACCACACCTTGACGCTGAATAGCGGAGGGGCTAGCTCCCTTACAAAAGTAAGGGGACGCGGCGATGACTCAAGCCAGGCGCCGTAGCTTCAAACAAAAGAGAGGTTATTTTCTAGGTTACAGGTGTGATAACAATCACCTGTACCTAGAAATTACACGAGTTGAGGTCAAAGGAGCTGTAAAGGAAAAGATAGGGTTAGTTGATTATTGAAAACCCCACTCACTATTGTTTTATAGTAAGGTTGGCGGGTTTGTATGTGTAATAATCTTGGGGGGAAAGATCTCTCCAGAGGAAAGATCCCCCCCTTTTATATTACAGGGACCTGATCCTCCTTCGAGTCAAGGCCCCAGAGGGATCCTTAACTCCAAGGAGGGGGAAGAGGTCCACGGAATTCAGAGGAGGAATTACATGAATAATTATGTAATCTCTCTATGTATGGTAAATCCATAGAGAGATATACTCCATTAGTACAGTATTATTCTCAATCAAGGTAAATACATAATAAGTGTGAAATCATGTAGTTTAGTACATATAAACTAATGATTGCAACAAAAGTAATATTATAAGACAACATGAGGACTTGAACACAGGATCTTACACAAGATCTAGGTCACCATTAGGGCAGCCTTTAGCCATTGGGTTGCATGACTTGTAACTATCATTGTAGACACATGGACAATTGTCTCAGTGGCTGACACCACCAGACTCGAGATCCAACTCTTGTCATGCCCAGGAAAAGAGTCTCCATTGGCATTGCTTCCGCGTTGTTCGGCCGAAGTAGCATTGTTGGTACTCATATTTGAAGGGTCAAAATGGTCGCTGGTGGGCAAGTGCAAAGACACACTCAAAGCAAAGTAGAAGGACTGATCACGTTGGTGTAGACAAATAGGCAGGGGGTGCATAAGTCTACGTGTACAATTCAAGTGAGAGGAAAGGATGGAGCATCAGGATGGGGGACGGTGTGTCTGAAGTGGGTCTGAATTTCTACATCTATTGAGATTTCAGACACACGTCAAGCAGGCATGCAATACAACTTGGAGGCCGTTTGGCCTTTGTTGGAGATAAGCTGGGTGCGGGGAACGGGATCCCATCAAGGACATCACAAAGGGTTGTACCAAATGGCTTGCCTGCATTGCTCAACTGATGAGCCATGTGTGGACACTGCGTAGTTCAACTTTCCACTAAGCTGACTCATCACCAAGGCCTTCCCACCCCTAGACCAGGCAAATATGGACCAAACAGCCCCAATCAGGATGAGTGCACATCTCTTTGGAAAAATGCACATGCCTAGTGACTTACCAAGGTACCTAGACCAACAGCACTAATGGTTTCTTGGGCCAGTCCAAATGTTCCGGCAGCATGCCTCATAATTGCAACATGACCAATGAGAAGGTCACTGTGAATCACCGCGCTTGCCTCCTTGTCAGCCTCAATTAAGCGGCAGTTGAGATTGGGATAGCCGCGATATGGGTCCTGACTCCTATGTAGTTCCCTGAATGGCTTTACTACAAGCCATGTTACGTCTGGTGTTTGGTTGGAGCGGAAGATATTCACAACCTCAGCAAAACGTTGATCTTTTCCAAGGTAGAACTCCACTAAGGAGTTTCCCTCGTGAAACTCCTTTGTGGTGACTGTCTTCCTGTTGACTCAAACGGTTTTAACTTTCTCCACTGTGGGGACCAATCTGACGTGTGCCGGTTTCATTCCTGGCGGAGTGCGTGCCATAAGTTGTGCAGCAACCATCCTTTTCCATTTGACAAACACCACCTGCTCAAGGTCAAACATCTTTGGGAGCCCTAGTTCTACCTCCTCTGCCACAAACGTGTTTACATAGCTTGGGTCTTGCTGGAGAGAATGGAGGGTTGAGTTGAGATGCCACTTTGTAAGCAATGTCTTAGGGATGTCTTCTGCAAGAAGATACAATTGTGTGGTAAGCAAAACAGGGGAATCTTCAAGTCAGAGACCAACACACAAAACAACTGACCAAGGTGGTGGTTGGTTGGCAACCTCTGTAGCATGCCATTCATACGCTCTTGAGCCCATGCTGCAGTCAACCAAGGCGGACCAAACCTTTGGATAAAATTGGAGAAATGCTGGGTCATATACAAATTAGGTTTGCTTGGTTTTGAGGGCCACCCGCTCCGTAAACATTTGCGGTACTGATAGATGAGGCTGTCAAGCTCATTCAAGTCCTGCGCTTGTATTCTGGGCAGGGTCATGAAATGAGCCACCTGAGAAAGGGTGGTGGTTGATTCTAACAGCAGAGAGACTCTGCGGCTGCTTTCTGTGGTTGCAGCACCTTCCAGTGCTTGTACCCAAAGAGGTATTAGGGCAATAGTGTAGTAGACCTTGTAAAGGAGCAGCCATTCTGCCACCTTCAAGGAGCCATGATTAGCCTATCCCAAGTTTTGGGGCACTCTGTCAATCCAGGTGGGCAACACGGTGTGAAGGATAGTTCAACAAACAATATCCAGTTCTTCTGGCAACAATTGGGGACAATAATTGCCGTCTTCACAAGGAGGCCTCTGTGTAGTTTCCCCCCTTCACTGTATTATTGCTTCCTCCTCCTTCTTCTGATTCAGGGTTTTCATCCTCCTCACACTTGGTGTATAGAGTCTTCTTCCTCAGCCGTAGCGAATAGGAATGACTAGATGAGGTGTCTGAGTTTGGGCCACTGCCACAAGTCTCCGCGTGAGCTGAGGGAGATTGAACCTTTGCGCTTCCACCATGCACCTCAACAAGAGTTCTATGGGTCCTCTTAGTAGGTCGTTTGTGTTCAGGTGTATAATTGATTTCGCTTGCATTGTCTGCCATTTTTCTTTTCCCCTTGGAACGCTTTCCAGATCACAGCTTCTCAGCAAAAGGCGGCTCCTTATACACTTCGTCATTCTGCCATGCTTGGTCTAGCTCCTGAATCTTGTTCAGTTGCGCTCCAGCTGCAGGCAGATTCAGGAATCACATGCTGTGATCTTTCAGGTCACCCAGCACCAACACGTGCATAAATTTGATTGAACAGTGCTGAACCGGTTGCCAATAGGGTAGCTTGTTGAGTACACTCCATCTTGCACCATTCACCTTGGCAAATGCCTTCCTCTCTGTGAAGTTTTGGATCTGCAACCACGCGTCTGCGAGTTGCCAGTGGGACTCGTCAGTCCGTGGAGGAAATTTGGCAGGATCCGTCTTGTCTAGGTCGTTTTTATTGAGAAGACAAAAAGAACAGAAGAGAGTGGCGGCATGACTTCCAAATCCAGCCGTCTTGCGCAGGGCAGGTAGGTCCGCAATCAGTGGGAAAATTACAGCACAAACATCTCTACCGGTTGGATGAAGGGAAGTTGATTCAAACCAGACCCCTTTCCAAAATTGCTGCAGCTCCGTGACTAGAGGGTGAAGTAAGTGGTTGATCTGTTCCAGTTTATGCTCCACCAGGCCTGGGATGATCCCGAAGAGAAAGATATTCTCCAACCTGTATCAATGAGTCGGAGGTAGGTTCAGGAAAACTAACGTAATGGCGCCAACTGTTGTGTGCTTTCCAAGATTGGAGCTTCCTTCTGGGATGAACCAGTCGAGATAGAGACTGAACACAAGGTTACCAGAATGTTCCGTATATCTTCCTGTACCATCATTACTATCCGCAAATTCTTGCCAAACCCAGCCATGCCACACATCCTCCATTGGTTCGTCGTCGCGCCAGTGGTTTGCGGCCAAAGACGAATCCAGCAAGGCTTCAAACGGATGGTGCAGTAGCCGGCTCTTCAGCCATGATTACAGTGAGACGTAGGAGAATTTCTGGACTGGGATGACAGCTCCGCTCTTGTTGATGTTGACCTTGAAGAGTGCTTCATCACATTGTGGCGTGATATTCTTGGACTTGGCCCACTTGCAAAAACCCTGCTTAGGCAATAGAAAAGGCTGAGTGCATCGTGGCGGGTTGCTCCCAGGCTTTGCATCTGTGGAGTACAGTGCAAAGCATTTTGGGCAGCATATACAGCTCGTGAGGATTGGATTCAACCCCAGGCGGTGGAAAACGGCTTCCTGAGTCTTGGGGATCTGCTGGAGAATTTTGTGTGGATTGATGATAGTTGAAGTTTTCCCACTCCAGATTTGCGCAAGAAGGATCACGTTTGCCCGGACAGCCTTCAAGAAATCCACCGCGGCACCTTTACTGAGCTTGTTTGCAAACACAGAGGACACCAATTGAAGCATCACCTGTTTGCAAAAAGCTTCATTCAGAACGATGGTGGTGGCTGCACTGCCAGTTGGTTTGGTTGAGGCAGGCGCGGATTCAACAGAAACGCGCTACAAAGAGGGTAGATCAGTATCTCCTGCCAACAGGAACACCTGACTGTTCAGACTTACGACACTTTCATTTGAAGGTCCCGCGTCTCTGCATGCAGAAGCAGAGCGCTTGGATTGCTCAGAGGACAGCTTTGACTGATGGACTTGAAACACCCGATGCGTCAAAACTTGTCCAGGCACAATGCCTTGTCCGTCCTCTTTGTGCTGAGTCTTGTCACAGCCATACTGCGTGCAGAGACAGACGTACACACCTTGGTTGCCCATCAGCCTTTTGGATTCCACTGATCACGTGTCAGATTTCTGGCTATTTTTGTTAGCAATTGAGCAGGTTGATGGAGGGGCAGGAGTCTGTGGCTGCACAACCTAACCGGGTGCTGCAGGCAAGCCAGGGAAGTCTGCACTTCTTGCACGACCACCTCAACTCAACTGTTCTCCCATCACTGTATATCCATGGATCAACCCCGCCACACGCTGAGGGACTCCTGTCCGTGCTAGGCGGCGGCAGTCGTGTGAGGGGAGATTTGCTGTTTAGGCTGCCCTCGTGGCTGGGTGGTCCGTAGGAATGAGCACTGGAAAATGGGGGGGGGGGATCTGGGATAGCTGTGGGTGTGTGGTGGTTTTGAGAGGTTCGCCGGGGGGTTTGGATCCTCGGCGGCGGTTGTTTTGTTGATGAGGGGATGAGGAGTGATCTTAAAAAAAAGAAAGGGAAGGGGATGTGAGACTCTCGATGAAAGATGATCGGCGGGCGGAGCCCAAAAGTTGAAACTCTGAAGATATGATCTATAAACTCTTGATGGTCCGTATTCTGGGGATCAGAATGCCATAGCCACCCATCATCCAAGTTCAAGCTGAACTTGGACTCAGGGTGACATGTCACATACATTTCATCACATCCTCCGCGCGCTACGCGCGCACACACATACAACAAACAAGAGAAGCAGGAAAGAAGGAAACACAACACAATAAAACAAGGAAACACAATGATCTAAGCAGAAAGAAAAGAACCAAAGAAGAAGAAAAAAACAAAAGGAAAAGAGGAAAGAGCAGACAGACAAAAACAAAAGAAGAGAAAGAAAAACAAACCAGAGAATAAAACCACAGCAGATGCTGTGTTAGGACCAAGAAAAGTGAAGGGGACTGGGAAGGAGAGAAAAAGGTGAGATGGAAGGATGGAAAAGGAAGGAGGAAAGGAGTATGGAAGAGAGAGGTGAAAGATGAGGAGAGATGGGGAGAGGGTGAATTCTTGAGGGTCTTGAGGATCTTGATGTTTCTTGAGACTTGAGGAATGAAATTAAAAGCTGGAATGTTGATGACAATCCTGGCGGCGGCGATGCTTCTGACTAGCTGGCCACGGGAGGGGTCACCACATCCACCCACCACTTGGAGTCTGTCCCCAGACTCCTTCGATATTCCACGCGGCCAAAGAAAGACGGGGGAACCTGGAAGGAAAAACCCAACAAAGGTCCCTCGGGCGGCTCACAAAGTGGCGACATAATGCTTACAAAAGGTGTACTAGAGAAACCCTACGGTGCATACTAAGGAGGGGGACTTACTTCTGGTAAGCAATGACCCCACGCGGAAAGTACCGCTTGACCTGATCCGCCGCAAAACGGCGCTTGAGCTCCGTCCCATCGAGCTCAGACAGAACATAAGACCCTCCTTGGACCTGCTTGACGACTTGGTAGGGGCCGTTCCACTTGTGAGCAAATAGCTGCCCCCACTGAACTTCCAGGGATTGGATGTAGGCCAGAACAATGTTGCCCACGGAGAGCGGAACACGGAATCGACTTGAGTTCTTGTCTTCCCAGTAGCGTACCGATTTGCCGCGCGCCTTCATCATGCGCTCGTACGCAACCGCCCGAGTTTCTTCACTTCTCTCTAGCTGCTTAGACCGCGCCACCAGCAGATCCGCCATGTCGCGGACTTCTTCCCAGTCGACGCTGAGGTAGGATTCGATGTCTAAATCAATTGGCAGGGCCGCGCGCTGCCCGAAAACAAGCTCATACGGGGAATAACCCGTCGTGCGCTTAGTTGAGATTCGATCAGCAAACAAAACCAAGGGCAGGAACTTCCGACAGTTCTTGCCCAACTCGCCCGCCAGCTTGACTAACGCCGCTTTCAGAGGGCCGTGTCCCCGCTCAACCATACCCTGCCCTTCGGGGTAGTAGGGCGTAGAGACTCAATGCTGGCCCGGCAATGATCACAGCATATCCGCTAGAGCCCCGCCAAATTTGGAGCCACCATCTGTTGAGTAAGAGCGCGCCAGGCCGTAGCGCATAGTCCAGTTTTCCTGGAGGAAAGCTGCGACCGCCTCAGAGGTGAGATTGTTGAGAAACTTTGCTTCCACCCACCCGGAAAAGTCATCTCGAGCGACAATCAGGCACCTCCCGCTTTGATGTGAACGGCGTCCATCGATACTCGTCCAAACACCGTTTCCTCTCCATTCGGGTAGTGCGGCTCCAGAGGTTGCTTCAAATCCATCTTCTGGCAGGCCTTGCAGCTCTGACACCAGCAAGCAACAGTCTGTTTTAGACCCGGCCACCAAAATCGATCTGCGACCCGGCGGTACGTCTCCGCGACACCACGGTGCCCAAGATCCTCGTGGAGCTTGCTGAGGATTTCATCCTGCTTGGTGGGGATTGTGACCACAATCCTGGGCAAGGGACTCCCTCGCTTCAAGAGGCGGCCGGCTTGAACAAAAAAGGTGGATGTCTTGCGTTTGAGGGCGCGAAACTGCTTAGCGTCCATGTCGCCCGGGCAAGCCAACGTCGTGAGATAAGCCTCCATCTGCCGCCAAAAACCCTCCTGATACCCTGCGTAGACTTTCCTAGGGCCGGCCACGTAGGAATGTAACGGCCTCACATGAGGCAGATCTTTGTCAAAATCCGAAGATGGCGGGTCGGAGTCTTTGTCGCCCTGCGGCCGCTGTGAAAGGCCGTTGGGCATAGTGAAAAATTTGCCAGGGCAATGGACAATATCGAATGAGAAGAGCTGGATGAACAAGACCCAGCGCGTCATTGGCGCGTTGGGTAGACTGGAGGCGTTAATCATTTGAATAAGTGATTGGGCGTCGACCTGAAGCTCAAAATGCTGGCCCCACAAAACCTTCTGAAGTTTCTTGAGGATTCGCGCCACGCCGCATAGCTCGAGTTTAGGTTGAGAATATCGAGACTCCTTGTCCAAGAAAAGGAGTGATTCATACAGTGCAGGCTGGTCAAGGCCTTCTTGGTCCTCCTGAGAAAGCACCGCTCCGGCCGCGTGGGAACTAGAATCGACCGCCAGCTTAATTTTCCCAGCGCTGGGCCCGTAATCGATCTTGACCAGCACAATATCCCTCCCTACAACTCTCTTCAGCTCCTCGAATGCTCTCTTGCAAACCTCAGTCCAAATGAAATCCACGTCCTTGCGCGTCAGGCGTCGGAGCGGAAGACAGATTTGAGATAGGGAGGGGATAAAAATGCGGACATACACCACCACTCCCAAAACGCCTCGAACCTCTGTCGCATTCACCGGGGTTGGCCAGGAGAGTATCTTTTTGACTTTACTCTTCGCCATGCGCCGGCCCTCTTTGCACACCACGTGCCCGACAATCTCAAGGGCGGGAACACACGCCGCCAGCTTCGATGCCGATACAGTCAAACCCGACTCCTCGATTCGGAAAAGAATCCGCTCCAACGTCTCTGCGTACTCCCAAATGAAGCGCCGAATACCGGAGTGCCAGGGGAACAGCTCGTTGTTGTAATCCGAAATGGGGCCCTTGATGCCCCCATCATCAATAAAAATCCCAGCATGGTCCGGGATCTCCTCCTGCAAGATCCACACCATCTGCGCCTGGTAAACGGCGACAGAATTAGTGGCACCCTGCGGGAGACGAGTGAGCTGGAACCGCCCCAGTGGGGTATCAAAAGTAGTGAGGGGGCAAGAAATAGGATGTAGCGCGCGCTTGTTGTAGCCGCCCATGATGTCGCCAAGCGCCCGTAACACGCGCGCCCTGAGAATGACTCCACAAACTCTTCAGTGGCCGGCAGAACACCCGCGTCTTTAACCGTGACTCTATTTAGTGGCTGAAGGTCATGAACAATCCGAAGTTTACCGTTGCTTTTGAGGACACAAAAGACCGGGCTTGAGTACGATGAAGTCGACTGCTTGTATAGGCCGGTTTGGACTCGCTTTCTAATCAGCTTGGTGTACTCTTCCAGCTTTGCGGCCGGGATCGGGATCTTGCGCTTCTGCCAGGGATCGTGCTCAATGACCGGGATGATGTAAGGAAGTCCATAGGACTCCTTAAGGAGTCCTCGCTGAGAGTCATTGAAAGCGATGGCCAGATTCCGCTCTGCTAGTACGTTCTTGATTAAGTTCAACTCAGCGGGACGCAACCATCCAGGCGGACCAAAATTTACCACCTGGAGACTCTCTTCAGTAACCCGCCCACGTGGCACAAAGGGACCCGCAAGGGATCTGGGAAGTCCACGATAAGGATCGCGAGACAAAGGGGGCCGCTGCAACGGAGGGTTTAGGTTTTGCGGCATGGGTTGATTTACTGGCTTGACTTTCCGGGCCACGGGCTTGTATTTGGCGGCAAAAGAGAGAAGAGCGCCTCTCTTCCACGCTTCCGCAAGCGCCAACTGTGCGCCGTGATTGAGACCATTCTCAAGCAAGCGCCAAGTCCAATGCTCCGCGCCATTTTTGAACGCCGCCTTCTCTGAGAACAAAGAGCAAAAGGGAGATTTGCAGCTCACAAGTGTGGCTGGAGTAGGGTTTTTACGACGTGTAGAGGGACCCTCAAAGGTGCAACTATGGGAGGAACTTACTTCTACGTCTCCCAACCTCCGCGGAACACCAAACTCCACCACGCCTCCTTCACATTCCAACCAATAAGTACCTAGTTTCACCTCATTGCGGAGGATATTTAGTTTATCCTTGTCGCAGAGGCTCGGAAGTTTAACCTCATTGCGGAGGCCGTCAAATGATGTAAATAGTTTAGCCTCTTCACGGAGGGGGAGTAGTTTATTCTCTTTGCAGAGACGGGGATTGAGGGATAGGGTCCCATCTAAAGTGGAGGAAAAACGGGGTTCCGACAAGTCGCTCACGTGCGTGGCACAGGGTAATGTTTTCGAGATAACGGTAGTAGCTACCCGGAGATGCATACCAAGGAGGGGACTTACTTTTGTACTTTGTGCCCCCGCTGAGTACCCCTGATGCGAGTCCACTACCAAACTACCGCTTGAAGCGGCCAAATCCTCTTTGAAGGATCGAGTGAGAATGATTCTGAGAGAGAGAGAAACGGAGACTGAAAAACCAAAGAAGCGAATTTTTTTGATGATTTTCGATTTTGCTGCTGTTTTTGAGTTTTGATGTTTTGAACAGATGAGACCGAGGAAGACCGAATCAAGAAAGGAGAGAAAGCACTACCGTGGGCCTCTGAGGGTTGAGTTGAATCCGCTGACCGAGTGCAAGGCCCTAGATTAAACCCGCCAGCTGATGGACCAACTCCCCTTATAAAAAAGACGGATCCTCCGCTCCCTCAGGCAGCTCCAAGATGCGCCCGCAGTGAGTCAACACCGCTTTCCGACCGTGTGCCGGAAATTCCCGCTCCCATTGACCCTTTTCAATAGGACAGAGCAACAACTCGATGTTCCGACCTTTGGGGTCGGGCAAGATGATCCGTTCCCCTGCCGTGGGAGAGAAAAAAAGAGTCGCTTCGAAGTCCATCAAAAATGGACGACCTAGAATAAAAGGGCTGTCCTGACGGGTAATCCAAAAGTGACAGGTGCCCACGATACTCTTACCCACCCAAACAGGGACGTCCTCAGCGACTCCAATCAGCTCGCAAGCCTGGTCATTGATACCATAGACTGCGGAGCTGAAGTTGACCCAAGGTGTGAGGTTAAACTGATTTGCCATGGCATCCGATATGATGTTGAGCTGCGACCCTGAGTCAATCAACGGAGACGCGGCGTTCTCCCCCCCTCCGATCAAGCAAGCCAGATAACCGAGCGGGCAGGAATAGAGACAGGGGTCCGGCGAGGTTTCTCTAAACTCACGGCCCTCCGCCAAAGTGCCCAAATGCACCTTCAACTCCTCTGGCCCTACCTCCACACGACGCCGCGAGACCCACTTTTTAACGCCATCCAATACTGCCGGAGAGACTGAACAAATTTCTGCCACTGTTGTTGTGACCAGAAGCTCAAAGATCTTCTTGACAAAACCATCCACCGCGTCTGGGTGGTCCCGTGAGACGTCCCGCTCGAAGCGGACCTTTGGCTGCGCTCCCGCACCCTTAGACGGCATGGCTGGCCTGGCTGGCGAGTCCTTTGGCGGACAGGGCTGAGTGTCGGGATCTTTCATAATCCGCTCAAAGAGTTCCTGCTCGTCCGCCACATCGGGCTCCATAGGACCGCCCGGAGCGACTGCTGGCTTGCGAAGCGGCCGTTTAGCCTGGGATGACGGAGCCAAAGGAGCTTTGTAAGGCCTCGGCTCCTCATGCCTCTTCCTGCCAGCCGCCTCCGAGTTGTATCCACCCAAGAACGATTGAGATGAAACCGCCGGGGGGTACCATTGCTCTAAAGACCCACAGCTGGCCTTAAACTCCACGGAGGCCGAGTGAGATGTCAGACAAGGCCCAGGAGACTGAGCCCAAGAACTTGACGCCTGATTGGATGGAAAAGAGGCCACTACGTGGCGAATCGGGCGACTTCGGTCGAAAGGAATGAGCGCCCCATTGGGCAGGAAAAAATTGTTGCCCTTTTTCTCAACGAGACCCGCTTCCTGATCTTTTTGCAGCTTGGCGCACCGCAAAGTCCCGTGATTTTCCCGGTGACAATAGTAACAGATCATTGGACCTTGCTCGGCCAACGGTCCCGATTTTCCGCCGCCCTGCTTCATGTACTGTTTGAAGGCTTTAAACATCTTTGTTATTTCATCAACGGAGGGTTCAGGCTTTGAGTCTGCCGCTGCTGGCGCTGGGCGCTTGTCCGTCCCCATCTTCTTCATGATTTGGTTCGCCTCCTGGAAGGGCGACGAAACCGGGGCGGACGATCTTGTATCCTCAAACGAAAGGGATATCTGACCCTTCATGACCGTGTCGACCGCGCTACGAACTATCTTGAAAGCTGGTAGCCGCGCTCGGTTGTCGACCGTTGTCACCAGAGTGTTGTCTTTGATCATCTGGTCCCTGATTCGACCTTGAAATCCGGCAGAGAAAGCCTGGTAGTACTGTTTTTTAAGCTCCTCTTCTGACTCAATGTGGCCTTTGGAGACAAGGTAAGATTGAATTGGATCCCAAACCTTACAAAACAAATGGTAATCGGATACCAAGGAGACTCCACCTTTCTTCGTCCACGTCTCTACTAGCCCAGCAATGTCGAGCTCCGTGTAGACTGCCGTGTCCACATCCGCCCAATAACCCAGCATTGCAGCCTTCAGCTTCGGCCAGTCCGGCGGGTTGTGTCCTTCCAGCGTCTCAAGAATGTCCCGAGTCTCGCCATTATCAACGAAACGCACGACTTGACGAGCCTTGTTGTAATCAGAGGCGTCATCCAACTTGGCCGCCAGTTCATAGTTGGCTAGAAATCGCTCGATATTGGATCCATCGAACTTAAGGCCGTCTTGAGGCTTGATCTTCTTCATCTTTGCGGGTCTCGCGCCTCCGACCGCGTCGGCCATGTCGTATGAGAGCTAGGGAAAAGATTGCAAACGGTGCAGGGACGGCTCACAGAGTGGCGATGATGTTTTTCGACAAAAGATGGTAGAACTTTGGAGGTGCAACTAATGTGGTGGGGACTTACTTCTACAACCTAAGTCCCCCGCCGCTGAACCTTAAGAAAGAAACAGAAAGAGAGGAGAAATTCAAACAATCCTGAAACGACTTGATCCACTGAAACAAGGACTAGTCCGTCTTGAGGAGCGGCAAGAGATGAGAGCCGTTGAAACTTGAAAATTGAGGAGAGAGAAGAACCAAATAGGTTCAGCAGAGATTATTAGGATTTTTGGATAGACGAAAATATGAAGAAAGAAAGAAAGGAAATATAACCGCCAAACGGCCTCAAAACCACAGTAGCAAGACTGTAAATCTTGAGGTCGCTGGTTTGATCCCGGCTCGAGGGACCAAATGAGGGACTCCTGTCCGTGCTAGGCGGCGGCAGTTGTGTGAGGGGAGATTTGCTGTTTAGGCTGCCCTTGTGGCTGGGTGGTCCGTAGGAATGAGCGCTGGAAAATGGGGGGGGGGATCTGGGATAGCTGTGGGTGTGTGGTGGTTTTGAGAGGTTCGCCGGGGGGTTTGGATCCTCGGCGGCGGTTGTTTTGTTGATGAGGGGATGAGGAGTGATCTTAAAAAAAAGAAAGGGAAGGGGATGTGAGACTCGATGAAAGATGATCGGCGGGCGGAGCCCAAAAGTTGAAACTCTGAAGATATGATCTATAAACTCTTGATGGTCCGTATTCTGGGGATCAGAATGCCATAGCCACCCATCATCCAAGTTCAAGCTGAACTTGGACTCAGGGTGACATGTCACATACATTTCATCACATCCTCCGCGCGCTACGCGCGCACACACACACAACAAACAAGAGAAGCAGGAAAGAAGGAAACACAACACAATAAAACAAGGAAACACAGTGATCTGAGGCAGAAAGAAAAGAACCAAAGAAGAAGAAAAAAACAAAAGGAAAAGAGGAAAGAGCAGACAGACAAAAACAAAAGAAGAGAAAGAAAAACAAACCAGAAAATAAACCCACAGCAGATGCTGTGTTAGGACCAAGAAAAGTGAAGGGGACTGGGAAGGAGAGAAAAAGGTGAGATGGAAGGATGGAAAAGGAAGGAGGAAAGGAGTATGGAAGAGAGAGGTGAAAGATGAGGAGAGATGGGGAGAGGGTGAATTCTTGAGGGTCTTGAGGATCTTGATGTTTCTTGAGACTTGAGGAATGAAATTAAAAGCTGGAATGTTGATGACAATCCTGGCGGCGGCAATGCTTCTGACTAGCTGACCACGGGAGGGGTCACCACAACGCGTGGACGGTGAGGCTTGGCGCAGCTGTGACAACTATCCCTCTCAATTGAAATTCTTCTCTTGTCTTCTAATACCACAATTCTTCTTCAGACGCCAAACTAAATTGGACTTACAAAGTAGGCCGCTGAATTAGTTGCGTGAAGTCAGATCTAGAGCCAGCTTCGCTCTACCCCCAACAGCCCCTCCGCACTCAACTGAGCGGCAAGCATGGTGGTGACGTTCAGGGTTAAAATGTGAGCCTCAATTCTGACAAACATCAGCTGAGGACAATCTGGTGTCTGCAAGCCTCCCTGATACCTCTATAAAATCTGCCCCACTGAGCATCATCTATCCTCCTGTCATTTACACCTCATTGTCCAGCTGCTAAGTCATGCAAGATAATAGCTTTACTCCCCTACAACTACTGTGACTGCAAGAAAAGCAAACACTTGTTGATGTCAAGATGCAGTGTACTGTGGACGGGTCACATGCTGTTTCAAACTGTGGGATCCATCTTGACCAGGCCTTCCTGTTTCAGCAGAAGTTGTATGCTGACACCGGTGACATGAAGATCCCTTGATGGGCCGTGCCAGATGTCTTCGCAACCTGGAACGCCATAAGAAATTGAGAGGGCAAGGGTCTGTCTAATCCATAAATTCATTGGTCTCTCCCGTTATCAAGAAGGTCTGATGTTCCGATTCACAGGTCCTGTGAAGCATCAGATAAGCGTATCTGAGAGTACCAACAGCGCAAACGGTGGCCTCTTGTAACTGTTGGCTGCGGCCAAATTGTGAGTTTCTTGTGGCATTTTGGTCTCTGGCAAGTCACTGCGCCTGACAGTTTACTCCGCCTGCCACAGTCCCAGGGAACACTACATTGGCCTTTCGCACTCACCCACTCTGTGTCTGAAGCTATCTCCATAATATCCTACTCCCATATGTTGAACACTGTGACCTGTGGGCTTTGGTTTCCCTGCAACACATATCAGGTGGCGTGGAGTGTATGTAATATGGAAAAGCTGTCTTGCAAGACACGGATCTTTGTTCTCCCTGCTCATCTCTCTTCAAGATGATGTCAGGTGCTCCTTCAGGATGTTGGCTGAGCTGGGTGAGAACCATGAGTTTGGGGAGACCACATCCGGTGTGTCACAAGGACTCGGACACTGTGCCTTCGTACATATGGCTGATAACACACCTGCGCTGCAGCTTGGCAGAGGCCTTATGATGGGCCTGCGTGGCTCTTCAGTTGATTTCTGGGAGGCAGCTGCGTTTGTGCATACAGCATCAGGCCAGGCAGAGCTTGATTGGGTGCCCATCTACTAGCAGAGCCGCTTGTGCACAAGCTATGCATGTGTAATGCCACCCTTCCACAGGGAGGGATCTGTGAGAATGTCCTCATGCTTGGTCAATGTGGATAATGTCCACCGTGACGTTTGGCCCAACATCATGGTGGACATTGGCCGCAGCACAGCTGCACCGCTGTCTTGCTTGTGACACTGTGTGGATGCAGCGGTTAATTTTGCCTGTGACATAGGTCCCCATGTGCAAGATGTCCACCCGGATGTTCAGCCAAACGTCACGGTGGACATGCTTGCTACTCCCTGTCTGCAACGTGCCCAGCCAGCTCTAGCAGCCCAAACAATCCCTCTCCAGTGCCCCTTGTCTTGCGTGCACCCTGTGTCCCTTTGACATGGTTGCCCCACAAACTCCTTTGTCATTCCGGACCCTCAAGCGTTGACTGCACTACTTAAGGTGTGCCCCTGCTCTTCCTGCTTCGGGCACAGATCTGCTCCCATCTTTCTTGCCCTATGTCATCATCCACAGCTACCTTGTGGGATGGCAAACCGCCATCCCAGGCAGCAAAGATCAACGCTATCTACTCCACAATTCTGCCAAACTCCCAGTCATCTTCTGCCTGGAGCATGGCAGCTTTTTTACAAACTCTGCTCCAGTTGGTTTTTTCCCCCAAGAAACCTCCTTTGGATGATTGGAAGATCCGTCCGCCGGCCCACAACCTCCACGTTGGCTCAAATCTCCCCAACTTCATCTTGATCCATCCAATAGATGCTATTCCCCCAGAGGCGCTGCTTGCCAAAGCTCAAACAATTCACTCAATATTCAGAACCATCTTCCTTCAAGACCTCTCAAGCTCCCATTTCCCAGGTACAACATTTGCGTGGGATCACCCGTGGGTCGCCCACTGGAACCAACTCTTTGCAAAGTTCATCATTAAGCACTGGTTGAATGCCTACGGTGCTGGAGCGTTCAAATTATTCTTCATCAATCCTGTGGAAGCTCACAACTTGTCAATCCTCCTTGGGTTGCTCCATCAATGGTTCATCGGAAGGAAGGAAGGCCTTTGATTGGGTCATTTCTCAGGCAGGTGGCGATCTCAGAAGAAGAAATACAAAAGCAAAACCAAGATCCGGATGCAGGTATGCTCTTTTGGTACACATCTAATCATGATTGCACACTTATGTTACTCCTGCTCAACACCAGGTTCAGCAACACTGTCAAGAGACACTTTCCGCACTTCCGGTTTTGCCAGCTCTCCGCACAGCGTTTGAAAATATCAAGGCCACATCTGAGACTGAGACCACACCTCCCAGAGCTCTATCCAAGCTGCCATTGTCCTGGCAATCAGACGGGTTCACCCGGTTTGCTCAACAGTTGGATACCATCTACACACAGGAAAAGATCAATGCCAACAGATGGACCTTTGTCCACAAGTACATTCTTGAAGCGCGCAGAATACCCTCACACATAACACAATCCAACAGCTTCAAAAACGTACCGCGCAACTTGCCCATCAACTGCTACGCTGCAAGTTACTTATCAACTCTATCAAATTCACAGCAGGCACTCTTGAACCCATCTGACGCGGTTGTCTGGCCTAATCTTGTGACATTGTGCTGAAGGTACATATATTCAAGGTAAGGATTTGCCTATGATCCTGTGAGGTTTGTCATCAAGAGCTTAGCACATTCATATTGTTTGTTTCCACCAGTAGGTACACTCAGCCTAGATGGCGAATCCCATCAGCAACTCCTCAACTTGCTCTCATGTACATAACATAGACAAGAAACCCGCTCACAATGCCAATTTGCACTTGTGTCTTTGTACTTGAAAAATGTTCATCTCCAAGCTGCCTTGTATGTAGTACTGATACACCCAAACTGAGTTTTTCTGGCCCAAGCGGTAGAGTTAATCAATTGCTTGGAACTCCATTTCAGGGTTCCAACTAGGCCCCTAAGTTTTAATGAGGCTGATCAGCCTGGGTATTGCTCAAAAAAAAAAGATGTGGACTTGCCATCAAGTACACATTCTGAGCACATCGCAAGTCAATCCCCACCCCCGCTGCCTGCAGGGACGCAAGCAGGACCTTGCAATTACTGTTGCCTCAAAATGTTTTGAGGTTCTCATCACGCTTTTGAAACTTTAAGTTCCTGGTCAGCCAAGTGAATCCAATGTGGCTTTCTTGCAGAGCGCGCTCAACACTATGAATAGAGGAATCACCATGAGTTATTTATGCACAGTAGGACTTGGGTTGTATGCTCACATCTCCAAAAAACCAACAAAACTTGAGAAGACAACTGCCTTTGGACGCTCAATCTCTTGGCCTCCGCTGAAAAAGACCAAAAGACTGTCAATCAGGTGGACGATCTTTCCAGAATTCTGCCATCGCCATGTTGGTTGGATGAGTAGTACCACACGTGCAAAGACTGGATGATTGCAGAATTGACGCAGCATTGTCAACTGGCGGAAAAATTCGGCCCCGTCCCATTGCTCTTTGGAGGTTCGAAGTCTTCCAAAGTTTTGGATGAAGCTTTCATGCAAATCTTGTGAGTGTCTTTCCCACTGCGCGCTATATTGCACCACCACTGCCTGCTCGAGCTTCTGTGGCAGCTGCAACAGAACATCTTTTGTCCTTCTCAAGCAGAGTGATTGCATCAGCAACAACAGAGTCCTAATACCTTCAGGTGCCCCCACATTCATTCTGGGAATAAGGTAACTCTTCCAGATGAGATCGTTATCCCACAGCGGCATCTTCAATGTGGTGATCAAGCTTTGGAGGTCCGTCAGGCAATTCTGGACCGGTGTTCCAGTTAGACACAACAAAAACTGGTAGTTGAGTTGCTGGATGTTGAGCGTGCGGTTTGCTGCTGGATTCCTCATCAGGCTGTCAAAATGAAAATCAATCAGATTGTGTGGTGTCTGAGGTACAACAGACATTTTTGACTCACTGTGCTTCTTCCAGGACAATCCTGTACCAGCAGAGATCGAGGGATTCAATGGTGTACTGGTTTGGGTGTCTGTTCCCACTAGTGCCAATCATTTCATACGTTGTAAGAACTATGTGAGCCAATTGAAAGTCTTTCCAAGTAAGTTGGTTCCGATGGGGTCTGTGGAACACATGGTAGGTGATTGCCTGATCTTCAAAGTGAATGTTGATTTCACTTTCCCAGTTGGTCAGTGTTGCTAGTGGGTAGATAACAATGTTGCAGATGACTGGTGGGACCAACTTTCCCACATAAATCGCACAGCGGAATCAAAGGTTGAAAGGATGAATGCTAATGCCGTCAAAGTCTTCCCTAAGCCCATGTTGTCTGCCAGGATGGATCCTTGGGCTCTTGGTGATGTTGAGTCGCTGAGCGGATTGAAACCGGTTTGATCCACGCAACTGCAAATCCATGCGTTTGTAGGGTGGTTCCAGAGCACCATTGGATCTGTGTCGGCCGTCTTGTTATTGCGGAGGAACAAGAGGGCAGTCAGCTCATGGGGTTTCAAGGCCGTGCGGCATTGGCACAGAGCTCTTGTGACCCAAGGTTGTCGAGCTGTGACCTCGTGCGTTTCTAGTCTGACAAACTCAACCTGCGGGATGTCAAAGAAGACACTTGGGTTGTAGTTCCACATTGGGGTCAGATCTATGTTGGAAGCCCTAAAGGCCATCTGGACACGGTGAATATCTTTGGCACGGCTGAAGACACAACCTCGCAGCTCAGGTGGAACACCTCGGCGGCTCACTACGAAGGCGGGCACCTTCATGATCCCGGGATTGCTTGATGAGACTTTGTTACTTGTGACTGGGGTCGAACACAAAGATATTGGTCCAAGCAAGGGACCAAGGTGCTCACTTGCCAGAGAGCTGAGGCGACCAATTTTCTGCCGCGGTGCACAATACACATGCAATTCTTGATGACCTTGTTGGAGGAAGCCCACCTGGTGGTGATGGTCTGTGTAAGAAGAGGGCGGAGACCGCAACACTGGTGCAATGAATTGTCCAAGACAATATGTACTTCTCATGGCTACGGATGGATTGAGGATCGGGCAGGTGATTTGGTTGGACTAGGCCTCTGGCAAAGTTTTCTGAAAGTCCGAGTTGTTGTGGGTGGCAGATGTTAGTTCCCACACTTGGCCAGGTCAGGCATATAATGAGTTGGGGGCACTTGAAAATTGTGTGAAGTTTGTTCAACTCCGTAGCCCAAAAACTTCACCTCAGTCAGTGCAAATCTGGGCCAAGGAGAAAAACAAACCTGAGGATCATATTGGTTCCTGTTTGGCCAACAGCACATACATCACCAAACACCAGGCAGTTCTGTGACCGTGCCAGGAGCAAACTTTGATAATACATGCTCACACCAATAGTTTTGTCATTTTCTCCAGGTTCATTTTTCACAGTGGCTCCACTCCCACCTGCAAGATTCTCCTGCTGTTGAATCACGTGCTGGACAAGTTTTTAGCTCGTGTATCATTCTGGATGACTGCTGTGGTGGTGGAAGTCACCCAAAGTGTCTGATGAAATGCAGAGTAAACTTATGGCCAGCATGGATAACATAGCACAAAAAATTGGCAACAATATACAAGTGCAACCCCAAGTTCAGACACCATACAAACAAGGAACAAAAGATGTACCACCACATCAATCCAGCAATCCCTTCAGAAGAATGGCAGAAGAGGAAAAACCCTTGAGAAAAGAGTACACAGTACCACCAACACCATTCTTCAAAGAAAAATCATATAATCCAAGTATCCAAACTATGAGGGATAACTCTAAAGATGTACCCAGAATTACAGATTGGCTATCATTTAGAGGTGAAGGAGAATATGATCACCTGGACTTCATTAAAACAATTGATTTGTACCAAGAAGATTTTGAGCTTAGTGATTCCTCAATTACTGGAAGACTCAACAGTCTCTTCAAAGGTTGCGCCAAGCGCTGGTTTACAGACTTACGCTCAAACCATGGCAAACAATCTTGGGAATGGTGGAAAGACCAAATCAATAGTAAATGGGGAAGCCCAGCATGGCGCTTCAAAATTGAGAATAAATTTGATGAGAGAACCTTTGATATTGAAAAGGACAATCCAATTAAACGGGTCATATCTCAGAAGGATAGATTGAAAGCCATTTGGCCCAATTTAACAGACAATGAAGTCCACCTGAGAATCCTCAAAAAATGTGGAGGAGATCTAGAGCACGCCATTAAAAGTATACTACCCTACAATGCAAGTACTGAAGATATTGTTAACACTTTAGAAGACATAACTACACGTACACGTATTGGCAGAAGATATAAGCCTAAATATCAAGGAGATAAAACTGAGAAAACAGAAGAGAAAAAACCATCCTCTTCAAAAGACCAGAGTTATCAGAAAGATAAGAAGTGCTACAACTGTGGTAAAATGGGCCACACTTCACCAAACTGCCCTCAACCAAAGAAAAATATTAACAATGTTGAAATAGAGGCAGAAGAAACAGCTGAAGAGAAGACTCAATCAGACACAGAGGAAACACATGATGATGGGTCTTCAGTCTCATCAGGGTCTTGTAATATGATTAACATAGACATAGAAATGGCTGAAGCTGAAACAGAGCATAATTTACCACAAGCATGGCATCCTGGACAACCTATAGGAAATATCCAAGAAGCCAGACTGATGAAAACTAAACCTACAAGAAGGAAAGGCTACACAGCTGGTAAAACCAACATTACACATATACTGTTTAATGGTAGAGAAGCAGAAATGCTACTTGACAGTGGTGCATATTGCTCAGTAGTACCTGAGATATACTTGAGAAAATTATGCCCAGACTACAAGGATATTCTTCTACCACTAGGAAAAGTAAGAATAAACAGTGCCAGTAGTACCATGAAACCAATAGGAGTATTTGAATGCCCCATAATAATCCCTCACCCAACAGGATCAGTCAGAATGACAGTGGAATTCATTGTAATAGAGGATGCAGTGAGCAAACACTTCATACTAGGGAATGACTACTTAAATATCTATGGCTTTGACATAACCAATAGCAGAGAAAGATACTTCACTATTGGGAATGACAATAAAAAGAAGAAATTCCTATTTAAATTCAAAGAGCCTTTACCTGTGGAACAAGTAGAAATACAGGATGAAGAAAAAGAAAGATTTGGAAGAGAACAACTAGCAGAAGCTAATTTTAATGATAAACTGAGCATAGATCAACTACAACAGTTACACAACATGCTGTATAGGAACAAGACTGCATTTGCATCAGACAAGGAGCCACTAGGGGCAGTCATAGGCCACGAAGTGGACATTACATTAAACATAGAGCGCCCCTACCCACCTTTGCTAAGGAGACCAGCCTACCCAGCAAGCCCCAGAGCAAGAGAAGAGCTTGCAAAACACTTGGATGAGCTGGTGAGGCTTAATGTCCTTAGAAAAGTAGGGCATAATGAAGAAGTGGAAATAACCACACCAGTAATTATAACCTACCATAATGGTAAATCACGCATGGTAGGAGATTTCCGTGCACTGAACACCTATACAGTCCCAGACAGATATCCTATACCAAGGATACAGGAAACATTGACAAACCTAGCCAAAGCAAAATACATTACAAGTATGTATGCTTTAAAAGGATTTCATCAGAATGTAGTAACAGAACGTGCAAGAAAATACCTGAGAATTATAACACACAAAGGTGTTTATGAATACCTCAGGATGCCTTTTGGAATTAAAAATGCCCCATCACATTTTCAAAGAATGATGAATACCATCTTCTGCGAAGAACTTGGACTAGGATGGCTGATTATATACATAGATGACATAATTATATGCTCTGAAACATGGGGAGACCATATGAGTAGAACAGAACTAGTTCTAACAAAAATAATTAATGTCAACATGAAAATTTCATTAAAGAAATGTGCATTTGGATTTGCAGAAATTAAAGCACTAGGACATGTAGTTTCAGGACTAGGATTATGCATAGACCAGAATAAAGTAGCAGCAGTGTTACAGAAGCCAGCACCAACAAACAAGAAGGAAATGCAAAGCTTTCTTGGATTTGCCAGCTACAACAGACAACACCTAGAAGGCTATGCAGCTATGGCCAGAAGCTTGTATGAGATAGCTTCCAATGATACTGCCTTTGAAATGACCACAGAAAGACACATGGCATTTAATAAGATAAGAGAAAACCTGACTAGAGCACCTCTACTATTAATGCCAGATTTTAAGAAACCTTTTGTGTTATATGTTGATGCCTCCATGGAAGGACTAGGAGCAGCACTCCATCAATTACAAATCATCAATGATAAACCAGTGGAAGGTCCCATTTGTTTCATATCCAGACAACTCAAGAAAACTGAAGCAAGATATGGAGCAAGCCAACTAGAATGCTTATGTTTAGTCTGGGCCCTAGAGAAACTCCACTACTATCTAGATGGAAGTGTGTTTGATGTCATCACAGACTGTATTGCATTAAAATCACTCATCAATATGAAAACCTCTAACAGACATATGCTTAGATGGCAGATATCCATTCAAGTGTACAGAGGTAACATGAAAATAATTCATAAAGAAGGGAGATTGCATAAAAATGCAGATGGACTCTCTAGATGGTCCCTACCAAACACACCAGATAATCCAGCCTGGGCACCTAAAGACCCAGATGAATTACCAATAATGGGAATTAGCATTACTGAACTAGAGGATGAATTCTTTGAAGAAATCAGAAATAGTTACAAACAAGACAAGAACTGTACATTGTTAATACAAATATTATCCAAAACAGATTCAAAAGATGATGACCTGATTGCAGCACTAGATACAGCATGGAAGAAATCATATCAAGAAGGAAGATTTCACCTATTTGACGGTATAATCTACCACAGATCCAAACACACATGTGTACTAACAGTAATGGACAGAGTATTGATCAATACACTACTACATGAATGCCATGACAGCACATCATCTGGCCATCTATCTTCAGACAGAACAGAAGACAGAGTGAGAAACCTAGCATGGTGGCCAACGTGGCAACAAGATGTAGAAACATACTGCACTACATGTGAAAGATGCCAGAGAGCAAATAAAGCAACAGGCAAAAGGTTTGGACACATGATAAAAATAGAAGAACCCACTAGACCATGGGAAACAGTTAAAATGGACTGGGTTACAGGACTACCACCTGGACGAAAGAAAAACTATAATTCATGTCTAGTTATTGTAGACAGATTTAGTAAAACACCTATATTCTTACCATGTCACAAAGATGATACAGCTATGGACACAGCCATAATGATTTGGCAACAGGTGATTTCATGGACAGGACTATTCAAAAACATCATCAGTGACAGAGATCCCAAGTTTACATCAAATCTATGGAGAGGACTGTACCGCCTATTTGGCACCAAACTCTCTTTCTCAACAGCATACCATCCACAAACAGATGGTCTAGCAGAGAGAATGATCCAAACTTTGGAAGACATGCTAAGGAGATTCTGTGCCTATGGATTAGAGTTCAAAGACTCCGATGGATTTACTCATGACTGGGTCACACTATTACCAGCCCTAGAACTAGCCTACATGACATCAACCCATGCATCAACAGGGAAAACACCAGCTATTCTAGAGAAAGGATGGAACCCCAGACTACCACAAGACAGCCTAAAAAAGGACCTGGTAGAAGTAAACCCCACAGCAGCAAGCTTTAAGAACATGCTGGACAAAGCCAGAAAACAGGCCCAACAAAGAATGGATAATGCATTTGAATACAGCAAAGAAAAATGGGACAAAAAGCACAAAATACCCAGCTTCAAAATAGGAGATTTAGTATTAATATCAACTCCAAACTTTACTAATATTAAAGGACCTAAGAAGCTTAGGAATGCATTTGTAGGACCATTTGTAGTCAAAGCATTACATGGACCAAATGCAGTAGAAGTGGAACTGTATGGAGAATTAGAAAAGAAACATCCCACATTCCCAGTAAGCTTACTCAAACATTATAATGAATCAGATGCTGAATTATTCCCTTTACGTAAGGAAATACCTGAAGCAGAAGTACCTCCACTTGAAGAGTCAGAGGAGAAGAAAATTCATAAGATCTTGAAAGACAAAAAGATCAGAGGAGAGAAAGATAAATTATATCTTGTAAGATACAGGAACCCAATTCATCATCTTCGTGAATGGCTGCCAGAAAAGGACATCAAAGATGCGGATAAATATATAAGAAAATTCAAGAACTCTAAACACAAAGATTAAATTATTTCAGAATTTAACCTTTTTAGAGGGGGCAAGTGTCAGCCTTAGAGATACATTAAGTATCCAGAAGACTGCAATAAATTAGTAAATAATAATAATTATTAAATTATTATTGCAGAATCAGATTCCTCATCATAAATTAGGGGGGGTCACCCCCTTATTCCTATTCCTTCATGGACTAATTGTATAAATAAGAATTGGCCCCAGAAAGCGCCCAAAAATAGTATTACATACATAAATTTAGTAAAACAAACAATGTACATAAAATTAAACTGTTGTACATTAATGAGTAATATTACTCGTGTAAAAATACCCCGTGAAAGTATTATGTAGAATTCTACTGAAGCTCTTTCACATGAAAATTGGTTATAAACATGTCATGTGACAGAGTCAGGGAAATTAGTCTATTACAATACAATTAAAATACCCACAGCCAAGCCCTTTTTACGGCTACACCCCTGGATACTCCCACAGGGAGAAAAGGACTCAGTGTTTACGCCCACTGAAGTCCCCTCTATAAATAGAGGCCTATTTGGCCCTCAGGAAAAGATCCCCCAGACCATTCACCGCCCATAAACTGTAAGTTTGCCGTGAATATCCTCCTCTGCTACTACTGTAGCCCCTTTTCCCTTTAAACCATCCCCAGCACGTAAAATCCACTGGATTAAACCTTTAAAAATATCAAAAATCCCTTATAATTAGCATATTTACAAGCTTTATCCTTAAAAGTAGTTGCCGTAGGACCTCTGCCTCTGACAAGCAGCCAATCAGCTTAAGCGCTTACCACCTACCTTTTACACCAAATGAATTCACTGTAATTAATAATTATATATTATTAATTACATAATAAATTCTCCTCTTTTTAAAGAGTGTTTAAAACCCTTGTAGTGGCTAAATTACCACGTAACAAGTTTAGTAATTTACATTACTAGTGTTTATATCAGCACAGTTATAGTGCTAGAGCCCAAAAACCCTTAATTTTGACGGGTTTTAGCCCTAAGCTTCATAAACAGAGCTGTCAAGTTCTTTCTAGGCCATCCAGAAAAGCCCCAAGACTACCCACGAACTCCAACCTCAGTTGAAATTGCGGACCAATATTGGATTGAGAATAGGAGCAAGATGATCCTCACCCAGCTTGACCGAGTCCGTGAAGCTTTGAGTGAAAAACCGCCTGCAGAGATTGACCACTTTGTTGCAATGGCAGAGAAAGAAATCCGCCAAAATGTTGTCTTACCCCCGTTCACTTCATCTGTTGTCCGGCGCATGGTCAAAGGCTCAAAGCCCATCATCATTCAGACGCAAGCTGACGTTAAAAGGGCTCTGGCCTTGGCGGGTATATCACGATTGACCTTTCAGTGGGAAGCCGGGCCAGGGGTCAGTTTGGGCTGGAATTTGGCGGCTTTTGAGGTGCTAGCAATCAAAGCGGTTGAATGGATCAGGCAAACAACCCCCTTGAGTGACGTCCAGGCCGGAGAGGCACCCGCAATCATCAACAGGTGGCTCCAGACCAAATCAGGGGAGCTGCGCAAATTCCAGGACATGGCTGTGGAGGATTACAACAAGATCAAGCGTGCAAAAGCCGCAAAGGAACAATACACGTGCTGGCAGAAGAAAGTAAGCAACTTGCTCATTGGTGCCTTCAGGATGTGTTGACTGACTGGTCCTGGAACGGTTAAACAGATAATGCAGAACAGATGCGCCATGGTTGACAAACTCTTTGAAAGTAACATAGCGCTGGCACACATTGTTGAGCACAAGGGGTGCGGCTTGGACATTGAAGATGCAGGCCCAGACAGCGCTCCAGCCTCACTTGTGCCTGAATGGCGTAGTGACAACCTGACCACAATACTGCACTCTGTCAACAAAATCATCCAAGCTCAAGCACAGCACCATAAGACGATTGCGACCCACAAAACGTTGTACGCCCAGTCCGCACGCAACTTCAAGAGAACAAAAGGAGTTGTCCGTGTGCCGCGAGGTTTACCCATCGATTGCTATTGGTCAAGCTATTGGAGTCAACTCAGCTGTTGTGAGCAAGATATTGTCTCAAAAGTCAAACCAATGGGTTTGGCATCATAGCCCAAAACCTGTAACAGAGGTGCTCACTTCAAGATGGAACCGCGGGATCAGGCACGTCTAATGCACCATTGCAACCCACCGCTGGGCCCAGTGGAGGTGCCGCGGGAGGATCAGGTGTGCCATCCGGGGGTTCAATGCAATGTGACGCTTGAAGGGAGGGGGAGCTGGGATAGGGGCTTTTTACATGTCATGTCTTCTCTAAGTGTTTTGTAGCTGTGACACATGGCCAGGATGAATGTGATGTACTGTGATGGGAGTGACTCGCTGGCTGCCATAGAAGGCAGTGCCAAATCTGCCGGTGATACCTTGTGGACAGGTGTGGCAGAGGCTCTATGTTGTCCACCCTGACGTTTGGCCAAACATCAGGGTGGACAATGTGTGACAGGGTGCGACAGGCTTGGCTGATACAACACTCACTCAAACCTCTGTGTCTTTTCCACCGTGATGTTTGGCCGTACATCACGGTGGACAACTTGTGAATAGGAGCAGGAATCACACAGCCATGCTCCCTATACTCTGTGTAGAGATGGCACTTCACACCCGGGTACCCGTGGCCGGTGCAGGTACCTGCCCAAATTTTCACAAAATTTGGACACCCGCACCCGCACCTGGCACCCGCTGGCGGGCACCTGCAAAATGGTACCCAGCGCCATCCCTACCCTGTAGGACAGCACTTTCTGTGCAGATACCTGTGACAGGTGCGGATACCTGCCTGAAATTTCATTGATATTGGACACCCGCACCTGCACCCGGCACCTGTTTCCAGGTACCTGCTCCTGAAATCAGGTACCCGCAAACGGGTAGCAGGTTTCCCGCAAACGGGTAGCGGGTAGCGGGTACCCGCAAACAGGTACCTGATGCCATCTCTAACTCTGTGTTCTATGCCCCCGTGAACCGCTGCCGCACACCGGCAGGAACTCGCCGCTGCCAAACGCATCTCTGTGTTGGGTTCAATGAGCACCTGCAAAGCAGTGGCAATTGCCCACTGGTTGCATGTGCGTCACAGCAACAAATGGTGAGACTAAGACAGGCATCATGATTGTCATCACCCGCCGGAGGAGGCGGACCACAGTAGTTAGTGGAACCCAACACCATCATATCAAGCAGCCCACGGTGTGGGGTTCACTCATAGGTGACCACACATGAACACATTGTATTCAGTAGCTGATCATCCAGGTGGATGTTTGCGTAATTGTTGGTGAAGCCCCAAAACACCATGCCGCCTCACCAGAGCAATTACTCCCCTATGGCTCCTCAATCCTCTCATGGCCGCTACCCTCATAGGAGACAAGAACATTTCCTGCCATTATTGGCAGTTTCAACGTCCCTGCAGTGCACGGGGATCCATACCGCTCTGACATACGGTCCCGCCCCAGAAGATGGAGCCTGTAATTCTTTGTCTTGGTACCATTACACCTCCGATTGAGATGTCCACCCTGACGTTTGGCCAAACGTCAGGGTGGAAAAGAGCATAGCAAACAAAGTACATGCAACCCTGGGCTCTGCCTGCTTCCACAGGCACTCCGTTATGAATCAGCTTGGCCATATAAGGATTTGGCCCCGCCACCCTCCTTCTTCATAGCCGCGACTAGCACATTGGCACTGCGTGTTGCAGGCCACAAGAGTGAGTCACACGCACTCTGAAACTGCAGACATTGCGCACACGGATGAGTGCTTCCCCACCTGATCAATGACATTCCCAACAGGTGACAAGCGGCATGCCCCCAAGCCATGGGGATGAAACCCAGCACGTTCCCACCATCCAGCTCCATGGCAAGCCAAATGTCCACCCTGATGTTTGGCTAAACGTCATGGTGGACATGCACCGCGGAAAGCCACTGGCGATCTTCTGGCTCTGCATGCCGTTGTTACAAGGACCCACAAAACAGGGAATGATAGCCGCTAGGTCATTGACGGTGCTGTCAATCCAGCCCCAAAGAAACCTGTCAACTAATTGGTCCCACACCAATGTTTTGCAAAACTCTTCCCCGCGGGCTTGATCCCCTTGGGCAGCAGGGGATCTCCAGCATTTGCCAATGGCTGACCAAGTCTCTCCACAGCCTTTGATTGCACACAAATGATCCCATCATCAAGCATACACCGCGGCGACTGCGGTCACCCTGCGGCCCACAAAAGAATCAGAACACATCATCTCATAGGGAGAAGGTTGACGTCACCACACAAAGGCCATGGGGAGTTTGGTTCTAGACGCAAGAATTGTCTCACCTTCCTCCCTTGCAACAACATAAAGAGCGGGTAGGCTTTGACTCTTGCCTCGCTCCTCCCACACCCAACCTCCTCTTGACTCATCAGATTCCATCATGCACCCAGCTTTTGCATTGGGCATCCACTTCCACCCCACCAATCTGCATTTTCCCACTTCCTCCAACCACTCCAACCAGCCTGTGTCTTCACCAATCAGTAGCCATTGCGACCGCTTGGATTCCACACCACCTCCAAGTATGTAGCCTCTTAGCTTAATCCCTCCGGGCATTGTGCAACTGTGCCAATTCATATTTGTAACAGCCAAAGAGGACATCAAACAAAATCAGACGAACTCTCCACTGCCGGCCCCGTTGTTTGCCAAGTTTCTCATTCAGAACGGCTCCTCCGCGGGCCCCGCCGCATTAAATCCTCGCAAAGCCATCCTGCCCACTGAAATCCAGGAAATCACTGCAGAAGAGTTTAACCAAACAATCAATGCCGCCAAACGCTCTGCCAAAGAGATCCTTGCACTCAAGCTCCCTCGGAGTTGCAAACGTGTCTCCAAACAGCTAGAAAATTCTCTCACACACAGCAAACGCAGTAAGCCTCTTCTTCTCCCTGCCTGATCACCACCTCCTTACTCATGTCAGTTCTGACACCCATCCTTCCTTCACACAGAGTGGGAGGAAACCGGTGTCATTCCTGAAGATGAAGACATTAAGATTTACCAACCAGCCAACCAAGCATCACCTGGCCACATGAAAGCAGATAAGCCCGTCAAGAAAGTGGCAAACAAGCAAGCAAAGAAGGCCAGAGGTACCAAGGCAGTTGATCTCCTCCAGAAAGGCCCAACTTCCTCTACCACTCTTTCCACCCCCGCTCAACCTCTGGCTCCAACCAATCATCCAGGCCTCTCACCCACTGTCTCTCCCACCACTCAGCGGTCTCCTTGGGACAACGGGCCGCCGTAAGCCACCGGGAATTTTCCCTCCTCTTGGGCACTTGAGATACAGCTCTCTTCTAACGACAAATGTAGCACTTCACCAACCTTTGACCAATCAAGTCCAACGCGGGCCCTCAACATCTTACCTTGGCCTAGAATTTGTGCCAACTCACCGGGGGCACCTGCTTCGGCTACTTCAAACATTCCTAACACTACTGGATTGAATCCTACCAGCCACCATTTGGCCCCAGATCATTTGCCCCACTCCACTTCCGAACCAGCTGGCACAGAGGACACCACATCAGCCACAACCCAATCAGACCCAGCTTTGCATCCTTGTCCTGGTCCCTTGGCCCTCACTCTTGGTCCATTAGACTCTACAACTGCTCAAACCTATTGCATTCACACTGTGCCATCCGCATCAAGTGCAATCCCAAATCCTCAGCTTACTATAATCAAATGTGATAATGTCCGAGCACAGGTCATTGCTATTAGCCAATCTTTTACTGGATCCAAACTATTGTGGTCAAAATATGTTGCCACTTGGAAGCTACTCTCCCCGTTGCTTCAGAACTGCTCCCGGGGTCTCCATCCTCCAGCTCCACCTTTGCCATCTTTTCATTTCCAAAGGATTTCCTGCTCCTACGCATCTTGGATGCAGACAATTACATTGCTTAGTGCGCTGTTCTCCTTTGCACTGGTAAAAGATGATGACAGACTGAAATTTCCTCTTTTGGTAGCTGGTGATTTCCTGTCCCCCCCTCACAACAAGCAATGGTATTGCCCAGATGTGATTGACTTCCCCCTACTCAGAAAGTTTGGAAACCAGAACCACCTCCTGCCCTCTGGCTCCTTCATCCCAACGATCACAAAAACAGAACATCCAGAATCCACACTTGTCCACTGCCTGTACCAACTGCTACACCCTCCGGAATATGTCTCTGTTGACTGGGCAAGGATTGTTGCTGCCTTGGTGGAACTCCATGTCTTTCATACAAGTTCTATCCATCATCAAGCTCAGCTCAACCACACAACACACCTCCAAAGAACCAATGTGGAAATTACTGTTGGCATGCCTTGTCAAGATGTTCATCCCCTTCTTCAATTCTCCGGATCAGATTTTCTCTCTTCACCTTGTCAAAGTTCCCACTCGCTTTGAGATTGCCAAAGCGATAAAAAATGACTTCTTGAATCAATGGCAGACTCTGAACCCTTCTTCACCATTTCTCATGGCACACACATCCCACCACATCACCAGTAGCTAACACTTCAGGCTGCTGAACAGCTGATATTGAGAATATTGCCTCTAAAACTGACAGCTCACCTTGTAAATAGTCATAAGAATGTGATCCGGTTGTCTTCCCCCATTTTTCTTGGAAATTTCTGACCATTGATATTCACAATAGTCCTGTATATTACCTTGAGGGTCACACAATCAATCCACAAATTGGCAGGTGCAAACTATAGGGATTTATGTTCTCCTCCCCCCACTCACCAAATAGTCTTGCAAGTTTGGTCCCATTGTTCACCACAAAATTCACTGAGCTGCTAAAAAGGAAGCTTGCTGAGACGGACTGAGTCCTGGGTGGTATCATGGCACCCACCTTCTACTTCAGCCCCCTGCACCAGTTGGATTCTCAACACTACTTCTCAATAGGTCATGGATCAAGCGGAGTCATGGGCCCTTAAATTCCATGGAGGAATCTGTGGAACGTATATGACTATACAGCTTTAGGATGGGAGAGCTTTCCCTAGCTGCAACACATTGCAAAAAAAGTAGGCTACTGTTGATTACGGCGGATCTTCTTCTTTTGATGTTTTCTGGCCTGGGAAGGTGCCTTCCAATTGTTGACTCAAAGTTCAAAACACTTCTTAGGATTGTTCCTTAATTTGTAGGTAGTCTTTTTATGTCTATGCAGCTTGACGTCATGCTCAACCTGCAAGAGACACATGCCGTCAGAATTCAAGGACTGTCTTTAATCCCTGAGATGAACAACTTACACCAATAGTGACCATTCTGCTGCCGGCATTGGACGGTCCTGGCCCAAAACCACCAAAACTGATAGTATCCCTGCGGGAAAGAGTTTGAAAACATTTGTGTGCTTGAGCTTGTTTAGCATCAAACTTGATGTGACCAATGTTGCGCTGTATGTTGATTTCAGCCTGTGTCAGTTCTAATAACAAATTGCCAACCAGAGCAATGTGGGGGGCATCTTGGAGGAGTTAATGTAAAATAAGTACTCTGTTCCATTTGTTATCAACAACTTCAATATACCCCACACAACCTACGATCTGATCGAAGTGGACCTTGACTACATAGGCTGTACCAAAGGCGTGGGTCTTTGCGAATTCCCAAGCAAGTGAAAAGTTCCCCCAGTGAACCTGCCAGTCCAATTTTTCAACAAGAATCTTTGGGGGAATTGCATCAGAGTGAACAATAAGCTGGCCGCTGAAGAAAATCTCTGTGCAGAAGTAGTACAATATGGCGGGCACAGGTGCAGAAGTTGACTTCATGAGCACGATGTTGTACTTCTGGTAGGGTGACATGGATAAATTGGAAGAGAGCTGATATGACACTATGCAAGTATTGTCAATGTGAATCTTATCCTCAATCCCACATATATTGACCGGACTAGTATTGGACATATGTATATTCCCAGCAAGCTCAATCATGATTAGACAGTGGATGTAGCAGTATTGAGGGATCCGATTGAGTTGGCGGGAGTTATGATAGATTTCAAGAAATGTCAGATTGAGTGTTCAAAGAGACGGAAGCAAAACAGGAAGAAAAATCAATAGAAAAGAAGAAGCCAGATGAGAATCTCCAAGACCAATAGAAGAAGGGTATCGTCAACTTTACTCTCAGAAGAAACAAATATCCGCCTCTCAAACACCTATCAATTAAAATCATGAGGTACACTGAGCTAGATCAATTCCTTCCACCTTGATGCCCAGGTCCATCCTGCTCAATTCCTGTTCATTAATTCATAATTGGTTGGACAGAAACACATTCATCCTAATCTAAGCAGCAGGATCTTCCACAGCTTCCACAAGGCACTACCTGAGCTCCCACTTATTCACACTCCTAATCAGTCCACATTTAGAAGTGCACAACTAATACCCAGTTCAAGTATCCAGAGATGAACAGACCTCTGAATCTGGCTTCAAGAAGGTAGGAAAATTCACAATCCCCTGCCATTGATGAAAGACCAAGCAGCAATCACCTGCCTCTTGCATTCAGGCATCAAGACATTCATTCTACCCAACATAAATTGAAGCAATACCAAAGAAACCTGGAAGAACTGCACACTTCTCACAAAACAATTCAGCAGGTCCAACTAGTGGACCATCTCAGGCTCACTGAACAACTCAACAAGGGATGGATTTCCCGGTGTTAAGCTCATGCTTATTCTATAAAACCTGTGAAGAGATCACACAGCCTACACTCAACGTGGAACACTTCAGGGGTTTGCTCGACCAGAGCAGCTTGGGGAAACTCAGTGGTGTTGTTGCAAAGGCTGATTTATTGAAGTTGAGTCTGAATCTAGAGGCTGCTGATAATACAGACATGAGCCATGTTATGACCCTGATCCACACAGCATCAAGCAGGCCCCCCTAGAAGAGTGTTGGGATCTGTGAATTATTCACAGATTCCAATGGCTTTGGACACCATTTCCGCTGTCCACGTGACCAACACAAGGAACAGCAGTTATCTCCTCCGCACAGCACAACACTCAGAAGCCCTTTCAATATGTAGATCCCCTTGGCTCCACAGCACTTCATAACAAAATGTCTGGCCAACAACCCAACAGCATTTCTTTCAACCCATCAAGTCAGTGACTACCTATTATGTTTTCCCCTGCCACAACCGTATCACCAGTTGATCTGGCCACCAGTGGCACTATCACCAGAAAGGTGGGCAACAATATAACAATATGCAAGCCAATTTCTAGTACCACTTGTGGTCAGGCACCACTGGTGGTACATGGGCAGATGACAACTTTCTGTCATCCACCTCCTGGCCTGCAAATGATTCTTTTGGTCAACTTGCTTGACTCTGAAAACTGGATATCAAAGAGGTCATTGATGGGAATATATTCCTGTGTTGTGGAGCTTTGGTTCATTTCAGCTAGGTTTGGTTCAGAAGGAGATCTGGCCCAACCATCCGCAATCTGCCTGGCAGCCAATCATTGCGGGGTTGAGGTGACATAATACACCATGCTTCATGGAAGAGGTAATCTTCAGACCCAGTCACCTCCACTCTTGGTTCTGATGACTCTGATCATGATGGACCACATCATCTTGAGTGAAAGTCACCTATTTCCAGTCCAGACTTCATGCATTACCCAAGATTGTCCCCGGCAACTGCCTCCACTGGCACTTTTAGGTTCAGCTGGGTTCCACTCCAACCTCCAAAATTGTGATAAGCTATTATTATTTCAACTGCCATTAGGAGTACCCAGTAGATCTTATATATATATGTGTGTGTGGGTCCCTTTTTGGAAGTAGATTAGTTTTCAAATTCATCATGCCTGCAGCCTCTGAGGAAAGGGTCCACATCAGCTGCAATTAACAGGAATGATTGGAACACATACTGAGAATGGTTAGCCCTTTGTTGGTGTTAAACCACCAGAATGATCAAGTATTGGCTCAAGCAGCAATTGATATCATATGGAGATAACTTCAAGCTAGCACAAGACTGATTTCAAACCAACACACAACTCAAATCTGGCAGCATTACTGAAAGAAATTACCATCTGGCACTCTCTGGAGAGCGCAACCATTCCCCCCCTGGTGTATTGAACTAAGAAATTGTCAATCAAAAGATTGATTGGAAATAGAAAGAGGAGGGTAGCAATGAAAGTAAACTACCAATCCTCCCCCGGCCAAAGATGAACAGTCAAGAAACAACATCATGAAAAGAACTCTTCCTCAGACCAAGGAAGAGCTCACCATGTCATCAAGAACAATGAACAGGAGTGATGTGAGTGGTAAAATACTCAATCACTCCTGTCTAAACTGATTGTTCCCCCTATCAAACAAGTGAAGTGTATGTTGAACCCACAACCTTGTGTACTGTGAGATAAAACTCACATACTGATCAGCATTCATGAGTGATGCTCTAACCATTGATCTAAGTACACTTTGCTATGTTTCAGTTGAATACAGAAGATGTATGCTTATGATGATGTGTGGTGTTTCCTCCAATGATGATTGGATGTGTAAGCAAAAATGTGTTAATCAGTGCTATATTGTCACTTCAACATTCCCCATGCTTGATACAGGGTTGCACGCAATGCACCAATCTTTCCAAGTTCAATTTTGAAGCAGCAAGCGCTACCTGGGCTCATAACCTGTTGAACAAGTGCAAAGAAAGGTCCGAGTGAAGTGGGTGTTGAACCCACAACCTTGTGTACTGTGAGAGTCAAACTCACACACTCAGCATTCATGAGTAATGTTCTAACCATTGAGCTAAGTACACATTGCTATGTTGCAGTTGAATACCGTAAATTTATGCTTGTGATAATGTGTGTTTTTGCCTCCAATGGTGATTGGATGTGTAAGCAACAACGTGTTAAGCAGTGCTAGATTGACACTTCAACACCCCCGACCCAGAAGACAAGAGAAATTTGCAATGAACAGCAACCCTACCAGTTGCAGCAAGAGTATATAAAGGGAGGCTTTTGAGTAAGTAAAAGCCTCCCCAGATTCATAAACCACTTTGCCTCTACCTCTTCCTTAGCCCCGCCCTCATCCTTCCAACTTTTCCGCTAGCCTGCTGTCACCGGAATCTTGGTTCTCAATTTGAGCTCTTGCTTTTTTGTGGACCCTCTTTTCCAAGTAAGTCCACTGTTTTCTTTTCTATTGAGATTTTATCCCAAAACTACCCCCTGGGAACTTTTTACGTTCAAACTACCCCCCTAACCGGGCCCCAGAAGTCACAGGCATTAAAAAACCTCTGCGCACCCGTGCTCAGACCCAGTATAAACCTTGGAGGGCACTTAAACACCCCAGGAGCTCCTGGCCCCTCTGTTACCTTTTTTGAAAGTGAAAATAACTTAAGTTATTTTCATATTCTAATTTGCGCTTTTACCGCGCTAACCTACGCACCTTGACCTAGTTGCTGGTGTAGCTAGAGGAGTTATCCTACTCCTGGCATCCCCAAGCCTGACACGTATAAATTTTGTGTGTGCTTTCTTCACAACACACAATTTTCAAACCTCACACCAGGGCAGATATGTTCCCACTCCCCAGGGAGTGCCTTACTGTAACTTTTTTCCATAACTGTGCTGGAGGCCTTTGGTAAAGAAATGTTCAATAGGTATGAACAAGACTGGAAGTGAGCTTCAAATCAGTTGGAAATCATCCTGAAATAAACCATAACTTGCCAAGGAATAATCCAGAACTCATCTGGAATTCATCCAGAACTCATCCAAAATATAGGCCTTTCTTGGCTCCATGACCAGTGTGTCCTTTTCATGGGGATGTGAAAGGCGCAGTATGTCATATTGTCCCCCTCATGTACTTGCATACATCAGGGAGACAATTGGTGTCTCAACACAAAGTTTTTACTTTACATGTGGCTGTGAAAGGCCCATCCTGTGATATTTCCACCTCAATGTGCGCGCGTACATTAGGGTGACTATTAACAAAGTGAAAAAAAGTTCACTTGCATGTGCACATGTGGATTTTGAAAAGAAAAAAAAATCACACAATCATTTTTGTCAAGAGGCCAGGATATGTGGCCAAACTCAAACTTAACACAAGCCCCGCCTTCTGCGGGGCAGTAACTTGCGCGAGCAACCCTCCCAAGGAGGGACTTGAGTCTAATCTGGCAATTTAACCGCGTCACGGTTGAGCTGTTTTGGTGTAACGGACTTTGGTCCGGCTCCACTGCCTTTGTATCCCTCTCAGCGCATGATTAATTTAGTGTACAATGTAGCCCAGCATCTTGCGGATGTGCTCATCTAGATTACAAGGAAAACCCATGAGCGTTGGACCAAGAAGAAATTTTACAAGATTGCCAAATCCGAAAATCTTGAGTCTCCAGATTGAACACAAGTCCATACTTTTCTGACATAATCAGACAACTACTCTTTTTTTTCAAACTTACAGAAGTCACTCAATCAGCTCCTAGTGCGCATACATACACCACTCCAACTTGACTTGCCATTGACTATCAACAACAAGTTTCCATCTCAACATACATCAAACATGGTCCAAAGAAGAAATTCCATGCACTCAAAAATCACGCGCGTCTTTCAGCTAATGGATGAGCTTGGGATTCCGCCCAAGGACTTTTTACTTGCTTTCCTCCCTGACAATAGCGTGGAGTTTTTGAAGCGTTTGCACTTGTGACGTCACCGTCTGAGCTCCGCAATGATCACTGCGCCCGCCGCGCATCTATTCCAACACACCCCCATGCACCAAACGTCATTGAGGACCTTGAAAATAGAAGCTCTACCAATGGATTTAGTGAGAAAATCAGCTAGCATCATATGCGTTCGCTTATAGACTAAAGAGATTGTTTCGGCGATGATTTCTGCTCGTACAAAGTGAAAGCAAAGGTTCATATGCTTTGTTTTGAAAGCTGAGTGATTTGCTTCATTATTCGCTAGCATTATAGCCCCTTGGTTATCTTCAAATATTTTAAAAGGTAGAGATATTTTAATTTTCAAAGCAGAATCCAAAACCATTTTTAGCCAGAGGAGTTCTTTTGTTACTTCGGTGATGGCAATATATTTGGCTTCAGTGGAGGATAACAAAGTTGTAGCTTGCTTTCTAGACCGCCATGAAACTAGATTATTGTTCCAGAGGATAAGATAGCCGGTTGTTGACTTAGCGGTTAATGGACAACTGGCCCAACTTGCATCCACATAAGAAAGAAAATCCGATTGTCCAACCGGAGTTTTACAAAGAGTGATGCCAAAGTCTTTTGAGCCCTTCAGATATTTTAAACAGTGTACTGCAGCGTCCCAGTGTAGAATACCTGGGTTCTTGAGAAACTGCAAAAGACATCCTACGGTGAACGTAATGTCTGGCCTAGTGGTAACGCTGAGATAGTTTAGAGCGCCAACAAGTCCTCGATAACGCACGTTCATTTTGTCCAATTGCTCAATTTTGCCTTGTGAAGCTTTGACTAAGTGAGAGCCAGGTTTCATTGGAGTTGCAAGTGGAATCAACATATCACATTTATATTTTTTAAGCGTCTCTTCAATATAATGCGTCTGAGTAAGATGAACCAAATCAATTAATTGAGTGACTTTCATCCCAAGAAGATGTTTTGCGCTGCCAAGATCCTTTATCTTGAACCGTTTTTGAATGAGATTTTTGAAGATTTCAGGTTCAGGACTGAAAATAGCAATGTCATTGACGTGAACATACAACCAGGTGTTAGACAACCAGAATACACACGGCTAAGCATAGCTACGGTTAAATCCGACCAAAAGTAGCCAAGATGATAGAGTTAAATGCCACTCTTTTGGAGCTTGCTTCAAGCCGTAAAGAGCCTTCTTGAGCAGTAGCACTTTTCCAGAAGGAACATCAAAGCCTGGAGGAGGATTCAGAGTGATTCTTTCTCTTATGGGAGCATTAAGGAAAGCACTTCAAGCCCCATTTGAGTGGCCAAGCTATATGATCTAACATCCAAAATATCACCAGTAAGACCAACTGTGTGTTTAGCTCAGTGGTATAAGAGCAGCTCTCATGAATGTAGAAGGTCGTGGGTTCAAATCCCACAACACACAATTCTTTTCACCTGAGTAATTTCAACAGATTTTGCCATCCATCAAAGATACTAGGCAACCGAAGAAAAGGGATGGGAATCAACTGTGGACGTTATACATGCTATCCAAGACGTCATCAACAAGAAAGAAGTTGGAAAACAACTCTGGATGGATTTGATATTGTCCAAGGTATGTCACCATTCCTCACAATATAAAGTATCTGTCAGCCTGTAGGTAACTAACATTGTCTGAGAGGGTTGTTACTATCAAGATGATGGTGTAAGATGCCAAGGATGGGCCAATGGGTTTGTGGTAAGACCTGTAAAAAGGTTTCACTCTATCAGTAATCTTGACTGAGAGGCTTGCTCAATTAAGGTGCATCCAGATCAACACAGGGTGTTAATAGGCATCCAAGGAATAACTCAACTTGGGTTCGTGGTTTTACCTACAGAAAGGTAAGGGTAATCAAGAGTTGAGAGTATTCCTGAATTGAATGATGGGTGAGAATGAAAGCACTGTTTAACTATAGTATGGGTTAAACTTTGCTGTAATAATATTCTGAGGGATAAACAGTCCTGGGGGGCGTGTTTATATAGAGGGGAATGAGCAGGAGGGAACATGAGGCGCTTGGAGGCGCTTCAGGACCAGGGAGGAACTGGAAGCGCTCAAGGGAAGCAGATCCTCATGAGGATCAACATTGGAAATGATCAGGGCAGTGTAATGATCAGTACTGATCCTGGATCAGTAGCTGTGCACACTAGCTGATCATAACCAATCATTGATTCCATTCAGTGCTCTTTGAATTGGATTACATCATGTATTGTTTATGTATTTATATCATAACCAATATGTTATGTAAATAGGTACTGAGGCGTAACAGGGGATAAATGAGTGATACCTGTCTTGGGGTATTTCACGTGTACAGTAATATTACAATGTATTGTAATCTTACTGTTTTGCACGTAAATTAACTCTCATAACAACAGTACATTATGGTAACTATATTTAACTATGGTTATCTGTAATGTAATGTATAATAAGAGTACATTCTTAAGCTTGTATCTAATGATGTACATATGTAATAAAGGTGTAAAAGGAATGTACTATGAATAATGTGAACAATTGCAGGTACTTGGTACGTGTAAGGTACTGTGACATGTACTCTGTGACTGACAGTATCAGAGATACTTCAATAGCACTGATATTGGTTTAACCATCTAAAAACAACAGGCATCCATAATTGTTGGTCGTCAAAAACCGCCCGTTCATTTGGGCAAATATTATAGCGCGGGCCACATCCAACCTGATCTCCTCACAGACAAGACCGCTTGAGAAATCCATGAAAGAACACTGGTGGAGCACAACATGCCCTTCCTGTACCAGCTGATCTCTCACAAGCTTAGCAAAACTGTAGCACCTCCAATCCAAGCCAAGCAAGAAATACAAGACAAACCCGAACTTGAGGACAATAGTGATTCTGATAAGGAGGGACCCGATTCAGATGATGACCTATTTGATGGTGCAATCAAGAAGGTCAAAGGCTTGCAGGGCAAGATGGCCGCTCAAAAAGACAGGATTCACACTGTGATTATTTTGTAGACCAAACTTTTTCCTCTTTGCAATGTATTTGATAGATTTTCTCTTCTTTTATGCAAACCAGACCTCAAAAACTGTCTGTTAAATGGTATCCTTTGTACTCAACCGTTGGAACAATGCCAGACAACTTGAGAACTCTTTAACATTCCCGGCGTGCGGTGTGAGCAATTGAGTTAGCAGATATCTGAACTACATTGGGCTTGCTTCCTCAAGTGGAACCGCCAACAAGGCCTTGGAAACACTTGTTTGTTGCGCTGAGGATAAAATCCTGGAGAAGCTTTCAACGAAAAAATCAGATCCCATTGCACCAATCTTGTGCATTGATAACCTGGACTTCAAGCAGCGAGTAAATTCAAAATCTCAGGGTAATGACAGCCAGATGTTCCACAGAACATGGGGCTATCTTCATGAGGTCAAACCCTCTCTTCTGTCCTCTATTGCACCTGCTGATCTGAGTCTGGAAAGCTACCTCTCCTTGATGGAAAAAGTCTCTGAGATGTGTGTTTCTCCACAAATGCTCATTTCATCTCCTGAAGACAAAAAGCATTGGACCATTCTACTGAAGAGTCAGGTGGCCAAAGTTCTACTTGAGCTTATTGCAAAGCCCACCAATACAACCACTACAATCCACATTAATCCACCAGTAATTGACCAGGTTTCTCACACAATCCCGACGATCACAATGCTCAAACTCATGATTGCCTCCGATAACTCAGCACAAGGGATTGGCAAAGTCTGTACCAGTATCATTCAGCAATCCAACCTCAAACCAAATGATTTTTTCAGCCAGCTGCAAGTTATTGATGGTGATCTGGGAACCTGCTTGAATGTCAAAAGTCTTTGAAGCCAGCAAATCCCAAGTGCTCACAATGAAGACACAATCAACAATCTTCTCACGTTACTAGGCGGCTTGCACACTTTATGGAATGTTGGCCAGGCAATCTTTGAATTGCATTACGGCAATACATCAAGTTCGTGTGACTGTGGCGTGTGGCAATTGCTTGAATCACTTAAGATTCCTTCAACCAAAGCTGTCAACAAGAAAGATTTTACAAAAATGATTCAGAACATGGAACAAATCCATGAGGCAACCCTTTTATACTGTATCATGTGAGTATTTCTGCTTTGAGTGTGTTGGAATGCTATACAGTTTCTTATTCCTCATTAAGTAATTACAGGAGCCTGATGGGAATTCAGAACCTTCCCTTGACCAAAGACCTTTGCCTTCTCCCAAGTCAAACCATTGAATCAATCATTCAAGATACCTTCAATTGATTTTTCAGCGCAAGAGCAAAGTACGAGGCAGCAAGGTCACAGTGCCCAAAACTTTCAAACCTGCTCTTGCGGCTGAGGACTTTGCTTCTATTGTCAAAGGAAACCAGGCTATGAAGTCGGGGGACATAGGAAGATTAATCAATATGTGGAAAAGATGGTTGGTGATCACAATTGGAATCCCAAAACTGCGGCAATACGCGGTTCAACTACCCCAAATGGTCATCTTGATCAACCACGTGTTGTCTCCTGGCCTCTCAAAAGCTATCCTCCACTCACTACTGATTGCACCAAGTGGAAGACAAAAACACTTTGTTGCAAAAGACTTCTTCCTCAAACATAAAAACTGCTGGCTAAACTACATTTTCAATCAAACCAGGAGAGGCACAAAAATTGACAGATCAAAGGACATGTATTCAGTTAATATTTCAATGGTAAGCTAGCTTAGATATTCATTTTTTTGGTTTGAATTGTATACATCTAATTCTGCTCAATGGTTTTAGTTAGAAAGCTTGATACAGAAAATAACGACTGATCCTGGAGCCGTAAAAATATTTCAATCACACCACAACATAATTGATCTCAAATCAATCAACAACTGCCTCCGTATGACCAGGGCTAATGATGTATGTGGTTGCTCGGATCAGATGGGAGATTACAACCCATGAGCAATTCTATCTAACTTCTACTGTGATGGTATTAAAAAGATCCTGATTGATTTTGCCAAACCAAACTTCCCACTAAATCGGCTCCTTCCTCAAGCTATTGTCACCTGGCCAAAGGATGGTGTTCTGTCAAAAGACCTTGAATCGGATTGTTCAGAAAGTGACAAACGCTCAGATCAATCCTCCGGCAGCAACAAATCCTTTGAGCTCTAAGCTTTAAAAATCAACAACTTGGATCCGTCTGACCTGAAAATTTCTGAGGCCGATTGTTGCTGGGTCCAGCCTGTTGAGATGATCTAGGCGGAGCAAGTTTTTTGGGCTTTGGTCTTGGTTTGGCGCCTGTTGTTGGCTTTCCTTGGCTTGTTGATGCTGACGTTCCTTCTAGCACAAGCCTTTTGTATTTTTCTAAGTGGATCCTATCTTCTTCCCATTTCCTCTTCTTTGCTTCTTTGTTCTTTTTGGCTCCTTCTCTCCGTTTGATTGCGTCAGTCCGTCTTTTTTCAGCTGCAATTAACTTCCTCTCTGTTTCACGCTCAGCAGCAGCACACTTTTCCGCTAGACAAGCATTCTCTGCGGCAATTTGTTCATTGCTATTTTGGTTTGCTTTTGATTGTGCTTTGGTCCGTTTCTTTTTTTTGTTGATCTCAATCTGTCTCTTTCTTTTGCCTTTATCATTCAGATAGTTGTGAAATACAATCCCTTGGCAGAATTGAACCACAGATTTGTACAGAAGCTCAAGCTGCCCATCAACAGGATTGCCTCCAATGTTGTCTAGCATATCGTCTGCGGAATTTATATCTGGTATGTGTTGCGCAATGTTTTTTGCCTGCTCTAAACCAAATATTTGATCTGGGAAGAAAGATGCTGATTCCGGGTACTGTTTCCAGAAAAAAAGTTCTCAAATTCCTTGACTAGGCTACTGGAAAACTCGAGAAGAGCAGGCGAGAGCTCTTTTCTTTGCGGACCGCGTTTACGAGATGGCTGGTCAAATGGGACGTAAGATGTTGTAGGCAAGAGCTGTGGATTCAGGATTGCATCTGAGAAGTTTTGCACCGTGAGTTTGCGCATATTATTGTAGAGTTGTATTGCTTCTTCAGGAAGACAATTAGAACATTGACATGGTGGGAATTCCTCATCAATCTTGCGCTGCCCCTCTTCTAGGTATTGATCATCTTTTGTTGACATGGGAATATAACCATGTCTGAAAACAAACACAAGAAAGGTTTGTCATTCCATTCTATTTCTGACACAAATATGTATAAGTCTCTTACAAGTTATCCAATGAGAATGCTATCCTCAAGCAAATCAGAGTCACCACCAAAGTGTCCATATAATCATCATTGGACTGCTCCTTGAGTCCTGCAAAGTCTTCAATTAAGTTCTTTCCTTGACGTTGCTTCTTTTCCATAAAGAGAAGAGCCAAACCAGGTCTGCCATCTCTTCCACAGCAACCCATCATCTGACAGATATTTGATGGATCTCTGCGGCCCATGTGGATGACTTTGTGGACTTGTTTCCAGTTTTGGCCCAACCCAAGAGCCATTGTGCACAACATGTAAGGGAATTTCTTTCCGGTGAATGCATCAATTGAATCAATTTTGGCAACATCCCCAGTGTTTGAGTGATAGCGCTGTATTAATGAGCTATGGGAGTTGTATTTGGCGCCAGGGGTATGTCGAGCTTTATTTGCCACCTTCATCGCTTGTAGAGTGGCTTTTTGCGTCCTGGAATAGATTAGCGTTGGCTCAATCTGGTCATTAGAAGATTTGGGTTTCTCAATCACTGGAAGTAAGTCTTGATTTGATTTCAATGAGCTAGTCATTATGACACGTAGGATTTGGATTTTGGGCCTTGTCAATTCCCCTTGGATGAAATTGATATTGTCCTCTGTGATTTTCAGAAACTTGAGGATTCCATGAATCGTGACAGGCCTACAAGTTGCTGATAAAAACAAAATAGGCACTCCCTCCGTTGCACTCAACTGGTCACTCATATTGCCAAAAGATGGTCGAAATATAGAGCAGTCTTTGGTCTTCTTATGAGCAGAGGACTTCTTTGCTTTACCGCTAGCAACTAGGCCCCAGGAGTAGATCATGTGGGCCTCATCTATGACAATTAAGGCTAATTGGTTTTTGTTGGAATTCTGACATCCGCAGACGCGCGCATTCTCTGACATCTGCGCATGCGCGCACCAATTAGCCCAGTGTCTGTATCTCTACTCAAACTTGCCTCTGACTTCCTCCCGTTCCCCGTCATCTCCTTTCCTGAAACAACCAACTCCGCCGACCGATTCTTCTCAAAACATCAACCATGCACATCTCAACTCATTGTCTCAACTCATGTCTCAAGTCAGAACCACAACTCAGCCGCTCGGTCCTCAAGCTTAAAAGCAGCCTCTGATTGCCTTGTTCTTGGTTCCTCAGCAGACTCCTTGACCTTGAACAGCTCTTCTGCTCAGCTTTGCTCCCCCAACAAACAACCTTCCACCATTCCCTTCTTCACGCTCCCCATACGACTTCGTGTCTTCCCATCCTTGCTCCTCTATCTTCTATTGCTCATATCAATCATTGTTCAATCTCATCGCTTCCAACCAGAACTCAATTTGTCCTTTAGCTCAACAGCTCCCATTCTGGTAGCGCCTACGCGATCTCTTGAATTCATTAATTGGTTATATCCAATTTGGTGAGAAACAACAAATCCTCCAGAATTCATCAACAATCCAACCTACCCTTCCCTTGTTTATTCTCCACAGTGTCCACTATTATTCCCTGTTTGATCTGATCTATCTTAGTCTGTCCGTGCTTGTTCCTTCAAAAACTCACTATCATCGTGGTATGCTCAGTTTTCATCCTTATTGTCATTCAACCAATCTTGCTCTTGTTTTTACAAATTCTAACATCTATTGTTTTTAGTCTTGGTTCTAGTTTCAATTATAAAACCTGTTTTTTCTCAGTTTTGAAACTCATCTTTGTAGTATACTTCTTTGAAAAGTCCGTTGTTGAGGAAAACTTCCGGACTCAGGTAGATGGAGTTGAAGGCACCTGCTCTGATTTCAAGAGCATTTTTTCAATTAAATTCCATTTTTGTTAAGTCAATTGCAGTAAAACCAGCAGCCTTCTTTTCCAAAACCTATAATTTCTTCATTCAGTTTATAATAGAAGGGATGCATTTAAAAAATATGCACACCTGATTGTCCCCAAGCGCATCTAAGGGATTCAAAACAAGCACTGTTGCTTTTTGTTTCTTTTGAAACAACTGGAGGAACATCTCGGATATGCAACTTTTCCCAAAACCCGTACCAGCCAGGACAAAAGTGTTCATTCCTTTGAAAAGAGAGCTCACTGCGTCGACTTGCAGACTCTTGGGATCTTGATTGTACTTTGCCTGAGCCTTTTTTGTTATGTGCTCTTGGAGATGGGGCTCATTGTAGGCTAGGATGCTCTCCAACAAAGTGACTTGTGCACTTTGATTGTTGGATTGATCAAGACTTGTTGCCGCGTTGGCCATGCCTGTAGGGACGACCAAGCCGAGTGGATGGGTCTGTTGAGGTTTATCTTGGAGCAACGGTCATTTGCAAGCGGCAAGAACATCACTCTCTAAGTTTCTGTGAGCCTTACTGTCAGCCTTAGAGTCAACTCAGCTGACCTAAAATCTGCCTTTATATGCTTTTTGCATATGAATTACTTCATATCTTTTTCATCTTAGGAGATAACCTTGTTTTGAATTGATATTCTGTTTCCTCACGCAATTTTAAACCTAGTTACAACTTACCAAGTCTTTGTAACTATACTCCTTCCCTGAGTTATTGAGTTGTGGCGCGCATGCGCAGTCTTGACGTGTCAGTGCTACCAGGCGCGCCAAACCACATGTACATATGTAAATTACATAAGCAAACTGTGAGAATTTTTGTAATCAGGATCCCCTTTGCCTGAGACGGATCTACAGACTTCAGCACACCAGAACCACACCCCAGATAACCCCAGGATCACCACCAAAGAGTTTACAACACTCCCAGTACACCTACTGTCGCAGGCGCCTAGGATATTGACAGTAACACTACCAAGATGGATGAATTTGCAATGTCGTATAACGATCAATATAGCGTATATTGATCAATTTATATTGATCAATTTTTTTTTATTATTACTACTCTTGATACCTTTGTCTGTTTTCCATGTCTCCTTGATACTATTCTATAATCTCTCTCCTTCTGCCTCTGTTAGCTTCAAGCCACAGGAATTTTTTTTTTTGCTTTTGCCTGATAACATTCATAAATTTCTACATACACCACTAAATTCTTCCTGAAAAAAAGACGTTGCAAGTTTTAGGATTAATCCAGGGTAGCTGAGGGGTCTCAATTTTTTTTCTTTTTTTTTTTGCTTCAACAATTGATGTTATCAGAAGTCTCCAAATCAACTTTTTTTAAAAAGAGGAAAAACGTTGACCCCTGACCTCTCTCATGATACCATCCTGCACACATTTTTAATTTGGTTGGTTGAACTTGCTCAAGATATTGCATATCATACTTGAAGTGCTGCATGCATTGAAGGCCTTTTTGAAATTAGTTTACCATGGTTTAGCATATTTTTGTCAGGTTCTTTTTTTTATCTACTTTTGTTATCAAGCACAGATTAATGAGGAATATTTCCACATAAAATTTCATCAGACAATTTTTCTGCATATAAAACCCAGAAATATTTTGAAATATAATTTATTTGGGGTCGCATCCATTATGCAGCAGCAACAATGTGATCAGTTCCCGAATATGACTAATTTGGTAGTTTCTGGCCCTTTCTGCCAGTATATCTCAACACAGCGTGGGAGGTCTTCCATGATATTGGTAGCAAAATGATCAATAGCCCCCAAGGATTCATTTTGTACCTTAAATTACCACATAACCCAAATGTAGCAGCTACAATCTGATCAGTTGCCAAATGTCACTAATTTGGTAGTTTCTTGGTGTTGCTGCCACTATATCTCAACACAGCCTGGGAATTCTTCCACGATATTGCGATCCAAAGGATTAATAGCCACCAAGGATTCATTGTGTACCTTAAATGACCACAAAACCTCCAAATGTAGCAGCTACAATCTGACCAGTTGCCAAATCTCACTAATTTGGTAGTTTCTTGGTGTTTCTGCCACTATATCTCAGCGCAGCATGGGAGTTCTTCCATGATATTGGTACCAAGATGATCAAATTCCCTCAAAGATTGATTGATTACCTCCAATGAGCACAAAACCCCCAATTGTAGCAGGCACAATGTGATCAGTTGCCCAATATCACTAATTTGGTAGTTTCTTGGTGTTTCTGCCACTATATCTCAGCGCAGCATGGGAGTTCTTCCATGATATTGGTACCAAAATAGTCAAATGCCACTGAAGATTCATTGGGTACTTTGAATGACCACAAAAACCCCAAATGTAGCAGCCACAATGTGATCAGTTGCCAAATATCACTAATTTGGTAGTTTCTTGGTGTTTCTGCCACTATATCTCAGCGCAGCATGGGAGTTATTACATGATATTGGTACCAAAATGATCAAAAGCCCTCAAACAATCATTGAGTACCTTGTGTGACCACAAAACCCCCGAATGTAGCAGGCACAATGTGATCAGTTGCCAAATATCACTAATTTGGTAGTTTCTTGGTGTTTCTGCCACTATATCTCAGCGCAGCATGGGAGTTCTTCCATGATATTGGTACCAAAATGATCAAATGCCCCTGAAGATTCATTGTGTACCTTGAATGACCAAAATACCCCCAAATGTAGCAGCCACACTGTGATCAGTTGCAAAATATCACTAATTTGGTAGTTTCTTGGTGTTTCTGCCACTATATCGCATCACAGCATGGGAGTTCTTCCATGTTATTGGTACCAAAATGATCACATGCCCTCAAAAATTCATTGAGTACCTTGGGTGACCACGAAACCCCCAAATGTAGCAGCCACAATGTGATCAGTTGCCAAATATCACTAATTTGGTGTTTCTGCCACTATATCTCAGCGAAGCATGGGAGTTCTTCCATGATATTGGAAACAAAATGATCAAATGCCCCTGAAGAATCATAGCAGGCACAATGTGATCAGTTGCCAAATATCACTAATTTGGTAGTTTCTTGGTGTTTCTGCCACTATATCTCAGCGCAGCATGGGAGTTCTTCCATGATATTGATACCAAGATGATCAAATTCCCTCAAAGATTGATTGATTACCTCCAATGAGCACAAAACTCCCAATTGGAGCAGGCACAACGTGATCAGTTGCGAAATATCACTAATTTGGTAGTTTCTTGGTGTTTCTGCCACTATATCTCAGCGCAGCATGGGAGTTCTTCCATGATATTGGTACCAAAATGATCAAATTCCCCTGAAGATTCTCTGTGTACCTTGAATGACTACAATACCCCCAAATGTAGCAGCCACACTGTGATCAGTTGCAAAATATCACTAATTTGGTAGTTTCTCGGTGTTTCTGCCACTATATCTCAGCGCAGCATGGGAGTTATTACATGATATTGGTACCAAAATGATCACAAGCCCTCAAACAATCATTAAGTACCTTGTGTGACCACAAAATCCCCGAATGTAGCAGGCACAATGTGATCAGTTGCCAAATATCACTAATTTGGTAGTTTCTTGGTGTTTCTGCCACTATATCTCAGCGCAGCATGGGAGTTCTTCCATGATATTGGTACCAAAATGATCAAATGCCCCTGAAGATTCATTGTGTACCTTGAATGACCAAAATACCCCCAAATGTAGCAGCCACACTGTGATCAGTTGCAAAATATCACTAATTTGGTAGTTTCTTGGTGTTTCTGCCACTATATCGCATCACAGCATGGGAGTTCTTCCATGATATTGGTACCAAAATGATCACATGCCCTCAAAAATTCATTGAGTACCTTGGGTGACCACGAAACCCCCGAATGTAGCAGCCACAATGTGATCAGTTGCCAAATATCACTAATTTGGTGTTTCTGCCACTATATCTCAGCAAAGCATGGGAGTTCTTCCATGATATTGGAAACAAAATGATCAAATGCCCCTGAAGAATCATTGTGTACCTTGAATGACCATAATACCCCCAAATGTAGCAGCGACACTGTGATCAGTTGCAAAGTATCACTAATTTGGTAGTTCCTTGGTGTTTCTGCCACTATATCTCAGTGCAGCATGCGAGTTCTCCCATGATATTGATACCAAAATGATCACATCCCCTCAAAAATTCATTGTGTACCTTGAATGACCACAAAAACCCCAAATGTAGCAGCTACAAAATGATCAGTTGCCAAATATCACTAATTTGGTAGTTTCTTGGTGTTTCTGCCACTTTATCTCAGCGCAGCGTGGGAATCCTTTCATTATATTGGTACCAAAATGATCAAAAGCCCTCAAAGATTCATTGTGTCCCTAGAATGACCACAAAACCCCCAAATGTAGCAACCACAGTGTGATCGGTTGCCAAATATCACTAATTTGGTAGTTTCTTGGTTTTTCTGCCACCATATGTCAGCGCAGCATGGGAGTTCTTCTCTGATATTGGTACCAAAATGATGAAATGCCCCTGAAGACTCATTGTGTACCTTGAATGACCACGATACCCCCAAATGTAGCAGCCACACTGTGATCGGTTGCAAAATATCACTAATTTGGTAGTTTCTCGGTGTTACTGCCACTATACCTCAGCACAGCATGGGAGTTCTTCCATGATATTGGTAAAAAAATGATCAGAAGCCCTCAAACATTCATTGAGGCCCTTGGGTGACCACAAAACCCCCGAATGTAGCAGCCACAATGTGATCAGTTGCCAAATATCACTAATTTGGTGTTTCTGCCACTATATCTCAGCGCAGCGTGGGAGTTCTTCCATGATATTGGTAAAAAAATGATCACATGCCCCTGAAGATTCATTATGTACCTTGAATGACCACAATACCCCAAAATGTAGCAGCCACACTGTGATCAGTTGCAAAATATCACTAATTTGGTAGTTTTTTGGTGTTTCTGCCACTAAATCTCAGCGCAGCATCGGAGTTCTTCCATGATATTGGTACCAAAATTATCACATGCCCCTGAAGATTCATTGTGTACCTTGAATGACCACAAAAACCCCAAATGTAGCAGCCAAGATGTGATCAGTTGCCAAATATCACCAATTTGGTAATTTCTTGGTGTTTCTGCCACTATATCTCAGCACAGCGTGGGAGTTCTTCCATGATATTGGTACCGAAATGGTCAAACACCCTCAAAGATTCATTGAGTACCTTGGATGACCGCAAAACCCCCAAATGTAGCAGCTACAATGTGATCAGCTGCCAAATATCACTAATTTGGTAGTTTCTTGGTGTTTCTGCCCCAATATCTCAGAGCAGCATGGGATTTCTTCCATGATATTGCTATCATAATGATCACATGCCCCTGAAGATTCATTGTGTACCTTGAATGACCACAAAAAACCCAAATGTAGCAGCCAAGATGTGATCAGTTGCCAAATATCACTAATTTGGTAGTTTCTTGGTGTTTCTGCCACTATATCTCAGCCCAGCATGGGAGTTCTTCCATGATATTGGTACCAAAATTATCACATGCCCCTGAAGATTCATTGTGTACCTTGAATGACTACAAAAACCCCAAATGTAGCAGCCAAGATGTGATCAGTTGCCAAATATCACCAATTTGGTAATTTCTTGGGTTTCTGCCACTTTATCTCAGCGCAGCGTGGGAGTCCTTCCATTATATTGATACCAAAATGATCAAACGCCCTCAAAGATTCATTGTGTACCTTGAATGACCACAAAACCCCCAAATGTAGCAGCCACAATGTGATTGGTTGCCAAATATCACTAATTTGGTGGTTTCTTTGTGTTGCCGCCACAATATCTCAACACAGCGTGGGAGTTCTTCCATGATATTGGTAACAAAATGGTTAAACACCCTCAAAGATTCATTGAGTACCTTGGACGACCGCAAAACCCCCAAATGTAGCAGCCACAATGTGATCAGCTGCCAAATATCACTAATTTGGTAGTTCCTTGGTGTTTCTGCCCCAATATCTCAGAGAAGCATGGGAGTTCTTCCATGATATTGGTACCATAATGATCACATGCCCCTATAGATTCATTGTGTACCTTGAATGACCACAAAAAACCCAAATGTAGCAGCCAAGATGTGATCAGTTGCCAAATATCACTAATTTGGTAGTTTCTTGGTTTTTCTGCCACTATATCTCAGCCTAGCATGGGAGTTCTTCCATGATATTGGAACCAAAATGATCAAATGCCCGTGAAGATTCATTGTGTACCTTGAATGACCACAATACCCCCAAATGTAGCAGCCACACTGTGATCAGTTGCAAAATATCACAAATTTGGTAGTTTCTTGGTGTTTCTGCCACTATATCTCAGCACAGCATGGTAGTTCTTCCATGATATTGGTACCAAAATGATCAAATGCCCTCAAAAATTCATTGAGTACCTCGGGTGACCACAAAACCCCCGAATGTATAAGCAGCCACAATGTGATCAGTTGCCAAATATCACTAATTTGGTGTTTCTGCCACTATATCTCAGCAAAGCATGGGAGTTCTTCCATGATATTGGAAACAAAATGATCAAATGCCCCTGAAGATTCATTGGGTACCTTGAATGACCACAAAACCCCCAAATGTAGCAGCCACACTGATCATTTGCCAAATATCACTAATTTGGTAGTTTCTTGGTGTATCTGCCACTATATCTCCGCCCAGCATGGGAGTTCTTCCATGATATAGGTATATCAAAATGATCACCTGCCCTCAAACATTCATGGAGTACCTTGGATGACCACAAAACCCCCAAATGTAGCAGCCACACTGTGATCATTTGCCAAATATCACTAATTTGGTAGTGTCTTGGTGTTTCTTCCACTGTATCTCAGCACAGCGTGGGAGTTCTTTGATGGTATTTGTACCAAAATGATCATCACTAATTTGGTAGTTTCTTGGTGTTACCGCCACTATATATCAGCACAGCGTGGGAGTTCTTCCATGATATTGGTACCAAAATTATTAATCACCCCTGAAGATTCATTGTGTACCTTGAATGACCACAAAACTCCCAAATGTAGCAGCGACACTGTGATCAGTTGCCAAATATCACTAATTTGGTAGTTTCTTGGTGTTTCTGCCACTATATCTCAGCACAGCATGGGAGTTCTTCGATGGTATTTCTACAAAAGTGATCACATGCCCTCAAAGATTCATTGAGTACCTTGGATGACCACAAAACCCTCAAATGTAGCAGCCACCATGTGATCAATTGCCAAATATCACTAATTTGGTAGTTTCTTGGTGTTTCTGCCACTATATCTCAGCGCAGCGTGGGAGGTCTTCCATGATATTGGTACCAAAATGATCACATGCTCCTGAAGATTCATTTTGTACCGAGAATGACAACAAACCCACCATATGTAGCAGCCAAGAGGTGATCAGTTGCCAAATAATACTAATTTGGTAGTTCTTTGGTGTTTCTGCCACTATATCTCAGCGCAGCATGGGAGTTCTTCCATGATATTGGTACCAAAATGATCACATGCCCTCAAACGTTCATTGGGTACCTTGGATGACCACAAAACCCCCAAATGTAGCAGCCACAATGTGATCAGTTGACAAGCATCACTAATTTGGTAGTTTCTTGGTGTTACCGCAACTATATCTCAGCACAGCGCGGGAGTTCTTCCATGATATTGGTACCAAAATGATAAAATGCCCTCAAAAATCCATCGAGTACATTGGATGACCACAAAACCCCCAAATGTAGCAGCCACCATGTGATCAATTGCCAAATATCACTAATTTGGTAGTTTCTTGGTGTTTCTGCCACTATATCTCAGCGCAGCGTGGGAGGTCTTCCATGATATTGGTACCAAAATGATCACATGCTCCTGAAGATTCATTTTTTACCGAGAATGACAACAAACCCACCATATGTAGCAGCCAAAAGGTGATCAGTTGCCAAATATCACTAATTTGGTAGTTCTTTGGTGTTTCTGCCACTATATCTCAGCGCAGCATGGGAGTTCTTCCATGATATTGGTACCAAAATGATCACATGCCCTCAAACGTTCATTGGGTACCTTGGATGACCACAAAACCCCCAAATGTAGCAGCCACAATGTGATCAGTTGACAAATATCACTAATTTGGTAGTTTCTTGGTGTTACCGCAACTATATCTCAGCACAGCGCGGGAGTTCTTCCATGATATTGGTACCAAAATTATCGAATGCCCCTGAAGATTTTTTGTGTACCTTGAATGACCACAAAACCCCCAAATGTAGCAGCCACACTGTGATCAGTTGCCAAATATCACTAATTTGGTAGTTTCTTGGTGTTTCCGCCACTATATCTCAGTGCAGCATGGGAGTTCTTCCATGATATTTGTACCAAAATGACCACATGCCCTAAAACATTCATTGAGTATCTTGGATGCCCACAAAACCCGCAAATGTAGTAGCCACACTGTGATCAGTTGCCAAATTAGTGATATTTGGCAACCATTCACATTGTAGCTGCTACATTTGGGACTTTGTGGTCATTCAAGGTACACAATGAATCTTCAGGGGCATGTGACCATTCTGGTCCCAATATCATGGAAGAACTCCTATGCTGCGCTGAGATATAGTGGCAGAAACACCAAGGAACTACCAAATTGGTGATATTTGGCAACTGATCACATTGTGGCTGCTACATTTGGGGGTTTTGTGGTCATCAAAGGTACTCAATGAATGTTTGAGGGCATGTGATTATTCTGGTCCCAATATCATGGAAGAACTCCCAGGCTGCTTTGAGATATAGTGGCAGAAACACCAAGAAACTACCAAATTAGTGATATTTGGCAACTGATCAGGTCGTACGGCTACATTAGGGAGTTTCATGGTAATACAAGGTACACAATGAATCCTTGGGGACTATTGATCATTTTGAAACCAATATCATGGAAGAACTCCCAGGTTATGTTGAGATTTAGTGGCAGAAACACCAAGAACCTACCAAATTAGTGAGATTTGGCAACTGATGAGATTGTAGCTGCCACATTTGGGGGCTTTGTGGTCATTTAAGGTACACAATGGATCCTTGGGGTCTACTGAACATTTTGATACCAATATCATGGAAGAACCCCCAGGCTGTGTTGAGATATAGTGGCAGATACACCAAGAAACTACCAAATTAGTGATATTTGGCAACTGATCAGGTCGTAGGGGCTACATTAGGGACTTTTGTGGTCATTTAAGGTACACAATGAATCCTTGGGGACCATTGATCATTTCTAAACCAATATCATGGAAGAACTCCTGGGCTGTGTTGAGATATAGTGGCAGAAACACCAAGAAACTACCAAATTAATGATATTTGGCCACTGATCAGATTGTAGCAGCTACATTTGGGGATTTTGTGGTCATTAAAGTTACACAATGAATCTATGGGGGCTTTTAAAAAGTTTGGTATCAATTTCATGGAAAAATTCCCAGGCTGTGTTGAGATATAGTTGCAGAAATACCAAGAAACTAACAAACTAGTGAGATTTGGCAACTGATCAGATTGCAGCTGCTGCATAATGGATGTGACCCCAAAAACATTATTTCTGGGTTTTATATTCAGAAAAATTGTCCAAAAAAATTTTATGTGGAAATATTCCTCATTAATCTGTGGTTGATAACAAAAGTAGATAAAAAAAAGAACCTGACAAAAATATGCTAAACCATGGTAAACTAATTTCAAAAAGGCCTCCTATGCATGTAGCACTTCAAGTATGATATGCAATATCTTGAGCAAGTTCAACCAACCAAATTAAAAATGTGTGCAGGATGGTATCATGAGAGAGGTCAGGGGTCAATGTTTTTCCTTTTTTGAAAAAAAAGTCAACTTGCAGACTTCTGATAACAGATCAATTGTTGAAAAAAAAAAAATGAAAAAAAAAAAACGAAAAAAAAAAAATGAGACCCCTCAGCTACCCTGGATTAATCCTAAAACTTGCAACATCTTTTTTTCAGGAAGAATTGAGTGGTGTATGTAGAAATTTATGAATCTTATCAGGCAAAAAAAAAGATTCCTGTGGCTTGAAGCTAACACAAGGGGAAGGAGAGAGATTATAGAATGGTATTAAGGAGACATGGAAAACAGACAAAGGTATCAAGAAGAATAATGAAAAAATATGGATCAATATAAATTGATCAATATACGCTATATTGATCAATATACAACATCGCAAATTCATCCATCTTAGTAGTGAATGACGTTGAGGAACGCCTCTGTGACCTGCTCCAGGTTGCGCGCCGCCTTGTCCTCCTCCGCACTCGCCCGATGCGGGTTGAAAGGACTCCAAGGGCTTGTTGGCAAGGCCAACCAGCAGGTTCGAGAGCGTGGTCTGCACATAGTCGTAGCCCTGGGCCCGGGCAAAGATGGTGAGCAGCTGTGTGGTGAACAAGTTCCCCCAGAACACCGTTGACTCGTGGTCTAGACACCCAGCATCATTGTGTCGTCAGCCATATGTGTACATAAAAAGAGTGGGGCATGCAGGACAACGCGCCTGTCACCGCAACTTCCCGCTTGATCGAGGCCTTCAGGAACTTGATGACGCCTTTGCAATAGTCAAAGATATTGAGGATCACCTCTGTCACTTCCTTGAAGTTGGCGGACCCGCAGACCTTGCAGATAGCAAGGGCAAGCGTGAGGTCGGGCCGCGTGATCATCTAGCCCACCCAAGAAAAAACAGCATCAACAGCGAGTCTGGCGCCAAGGAAAAGCCCTACATCAACGATTTTGTCCAAGCCAGTCGCCCGCACAGGCTTGACGAGCTCAGGCAGAAGATGGCCGCCCTGCTTCACGACCTCCCACAGGATGTGGGTATTTGCCTGTTTGATGCGATTGTCGGGGTAATGGAACATGTTGACAAAGTAGCGGAAGGCGGGGTCGATGTTTGCAGCCATGAGCTTGACGAGACAGTTGATGGTCTGCTTGCGGAAGCCGGCCAGCTTGACGATCTTGCGGGTGATCGAGGCCAGCTTGCGTTGCAGGGCCGCCGCCTGCTCCAGCACGCCCCCGCCCCCGTCCTGCTGCTGCAAACCCCCCCACTTCTTGTCAGTCATAACCACACCTCCATCCACCCTTTTTCCCACCTCACAATTTTCCCCCCGGCCACCATCTTCCCTTTCCGGCTGCAAACCGCAACAGCCTGCAGCCCCAAAAGTCAACCACCACACCAGAAAGAAGGAAGGGAGATGTGCAGACCTCCAGCTTTGTGACTTCGGTGAGCAAGAAGGAAAGATAGTCGTAATGGCGGCTGAAGAGGCAAACATTGATAACGTCGGGGTTGGTGAAGGGCGGGTTGCGGAGGGCGTGTCGGGGCCGGAGCTTGAGACGGTTGTAGAAGGCGGCGAGGGCCTAGAGACAGGCAATGCTGAGGTCCCTGTTGGCCCGTTGCCGGCTGGCTTCCTTGGCCAAAATACATGAAACCTTTTTTCCTCACAAAACAGAAGTCAGAGAAGGAAAAAGGGAGAGGTGTGAGGATGTGTAGATGTACAATGATGATGCTGGTGGCCCAGGCGAGGAAGTAACCAATGAGCTGGCTTTTGAGGACGGGGCTGTTCACCAAGGGCGGGCGGTCCTTGTGGGCGACGAGGAGCTCGCAGAGCTGGGCCATTTTGTATTTGATGCGGGTGGCAAAGGGGGAGAAGTCAGAGCCAAGGCTGCCGAGCTGGTTGGTGTAGCGGGCAAAGTCGACAAGCAGGCCGGCAAGGCGCTTGGCGACGGGCTTGGCCAGCGGCTCGTTGATGCGCTTGAAGAAGAGCCGCAGCATTGAGATTGCCTGCTCGATGAAGTGGCTGAACGGGCTCTGCGGCTTTGCCTGCTCATGCTCGAAGAAATGGGCGACAATTGACTTGAGGTGTTTGAGCAGGATCGGGAAGAGTGCCGTGTTCAGCTCCATGCCCAGTGCGTCCTTCACGCCCTCGCGCATCCGCAGGTCGTCCGCCACCAGCAGGTCCACCATCTCCTATGATCCCCCAGCCCCTCATGTAAGCCCATCTCTCTCACAGTTGAGACCAATAAAGACACGCGCTCACGCACCTGGATTTAGCGGTCCACATTCCGGGCGCGGTCGGGCACGGCATAGAAGCGGTCGTGGAGCAGGTCTGGGGGTATGAAGTGGTCGAGCAGGGGCGGGCGGGGGTTTGTCGGATGGTTGGAGTCATGGATAGAGGCGATGGAGGTGAGCAGGCCGGAGATGCTGATCCAGGCATTTGTGTTTTCCTGTACACACACACAAACAAATAAGGAGGCGAGGGGAGTAAGGAGGGGAAGGAGAGGGGACGGAAGAGGACGCCTTCGCCGGAGAGGGGCCTGAGCGCGGGGAGCGGGTTGTACAGCCCGGTGTCCCCCGACCCGTCCTCGAACGGCCGATGGCCGACAAGCCTCAAGAGCAGCTTCCAGAAACGCAAGGCCTCGTCCCAAATGGGGTTGATGATGGGAGAGTTGGAGGCAATGGTGCACATGATGAGCTTGGCGCGCTGGGCCTGGGCGACCCGGCCTGTGGGAAACACACACAAATGAGCAGGAATCGGGTGTTTTGGAGGCAGGACTGACCACCTAAGCCATTGCCGCCGTTGGGCAGGCCCTGCAAGGTGGCCAAGAGCTGGACCGAGGAGAGCTTGGCATTGAGGCCGCAGAGGCGGAGGACGGCGGGGAACTTCTCGAAGACGCTGATGAGCTCCTTCGATCAGCGGAGGAGGAGGGCCAGGTTGTACTGGTCAACGGTGCAGAGCCCCAGCGGGACGGCGAGCCGCAGCAGGTGGCCGAAGATGTGCCAGTCGGCCGCGCTGGCCTTGCTTGCGAAGCCGTAGAAGCCCTGCGGGAATCAGGGTCAGTTTTCTGGGAAGCGGGCGGAAGAGAGAGACATACATTGGAGGCCCGTTTGCTGCACTCGACGGCCTCCTTGAGCCGGTCGAGATACGCCATGAGCAGCTGGAGCACCTCGCGCTCTTCCTCACGGAAGACCCAGGAGTCCAGGAGGGCCTTGAGAATGGCGGTGCCAACGATGGGGTGGGTCTGGCGGAGGCCGGGGGCAGGTCCAGGGCGGGGGGTCCAAGCGCGCGGGCGGGGTCGTCCAGTCTGCTACATGAGGTGGCAGAGGGGCTGGTGGTAAGCGCGCAGGACGGTCATTGCTGCTTGGCGGACCGGGCGCGGCTGCGGCTGTTCAGGAACAGCGTGGTCAAGTAGACGAACATCTCCAGGTCATCCGAGTCGATGTTGTCGGCGCCCGAGGCCAGGCGCGAGTTGAGCTCGTGGGAAAAGCGTCCGGGGAGGGGCGCGCTCCGCCCGCCGGCGGGCACGACAAAGAAGGCCAGCTTGCAGTCCTGCGTCCACAGGTTGAGCAGCGCGCGCACCATCTCCGTCTTCTGCCCGTTCTCTTTGCCCGCCATCATTTTTGAGTGCAAGCACATGAGGATGTGGAACTGGTTTGACTCAATCACTGCGCTCATGAACACGTGGCGCAGGGAAGAGGCGATGGCGGGGTAGAGCTCCTGGAGCTTGACGTTCCAGTTTGCCATGCCGTTGTTGTTGTCCCCCCGCTCCTGCGCCTGCTCGCCCTACGCGTTGCTGTCCCGCGCGCCCTCCGCGGCCAGCCTCCTTCTTGTGCGGGGCTTGCTGGTGAGCTCGGGGTTGCTGGCGAGCTTGTGGCAGGCCTGGATGAAGGCAATCTGGAAGGGCACAAAGCCCGTCTGGGCAAGGCATTTCTCGAGCAGACTGGTGTTGACAAAGTGTCCATGTCAAGCTTGCAGAGCGCGGCGAGGGCCTCAGACATGAGCGGGATCTTGACGACGCCGTTGGCGTTGGTGAACGGCTTGGCGGGGTCGAGCAGGCGCGCGTTGAGGTTGGAGACGAGGTTGAGGGCAAGCAGGCACAGCCCGGGGCCCTTGGTGGTTGTCTTGGGGAAGAAGGTGGCGGCCTTGCAGAGGTCCACGCAGCACGCCGTGGCCACGTCGGCCATCTTGACCGCCTTGAGATGCTTGCGCAGACTCTCGATGAACGCGGCCTTGCGCGCGGTGACCTGGGAGCGGTTGCAGTTGCCGACGGTGATCTTGAGGACAATGTCCGGGCAGACGGCAAGGAGCATGGACATCATCGGCCAGGTGCACGCGCGCTTCTTGCAGTTCTCGGACAGGCCGTGGGCAACGTTGAAGAGCACGCCAGGCGCGCCCTCAAGGCGGCCGTTGGAGCGGACCAGCCCGGCATACTCGTTGGGGTAGGTCTTGATCCAGTTCCAGATGGCGCAACGGAGGGCAAGGGCGATGTCGGACTGGGCGGGGCGCTTGAGATGGACGAACTGGGCGGAGAGCTCAGGCGGAGGCGGTTGAGCAAGCAGAACTCAAGCAGGCGGGTCTCGGAGCGGTTGGAGTATTCTTTGGGGCCGGACCAGTAGGCAATCCGGTTCTTGATCTTGCCGAGGATGATGGTCCAGTTGGAGGCGGAGACGAAGAAGCAGATATTGGAGACCTGGGTGAGGATTTCACCCATGAGGGAGGGAACAATTGGCTTCTTGTTGCCGTCTCTGCCGGGGGCAAGGCCAAAGATCAAGTGCGGGTTTGCGGCGGCCAGGGTGGCTTTGCGGTGCGGCTCGTAGGCGTTGCTGGTGGTGTTGCTGTTGATGTTGATGCTGCTGGGCTGGGTGCCAATGGGTCCAAGGGCGGCGGCGGCCTCTTTGAAGCGCTGGTGCTCCTTGAGGAAGAAGCTTATGGTGGCGACAAGCTGCTTGGCAAGGTTGTCGTCGAGCTGGGGAGGGGGGGGGGTTGACCCAGTCTGTGAGCAATGGCTTGGGGGCCTGGCTGGGGTGGTGGGGCGTGGGGGGAGGGTCGCGGATGCTGGCGAGGGCGACCTGCTCGCGGTGCCAGGCCCAGTGGTATGACATGCAGTAGCAGAGGATCTTGATGATGAAGAGCTGTGTGCGCAGATGGTTGACAAGGCCCTTCTGTTCGTCAGAGGTGAAGGGCTGTTGACGGAAGGGAGTCAGTGAGTGAGTCAGCCAGGTATAGTTAGTGAAGCTCACGTGGGAGGGAGAGGCTAGTTCCTGGAGTAGTTTTTGGATGATGCAGGGCAGTTGCTGGCAGTACATCTCAAATAGTGCGCTGCATGACTGGCGGATGAGTACGTCTGTCTCAAATGGGCTGAGATGGGGTTGGCCTGGTTGGATAGCTTGGCCATGATCTTGTTGACAAGGGCAACAATGAGTTTGTCTTGGGCTGCTGCTACTGCTGTTGATGTTCCTTTCGACCTGTTCAATGTTTGTCAGGATGAAGAGATGGTCTCTCGCGGTTGCCTTTGAGAGGGGAGCAAAATATGATAATCCGACCGAAAACTCCAAGTATTTACCGGATATTCCGTCACCCCTACCAGATATTCCCCACGGAATATCAAACAATGTTTGAAGTGTCACACCATTTCAACAGTGGTTTACACCATTTAAAGAGTGGTTTACACCATTTATTGGTGGTTTACACCATTTATCAGTGGTTTACACCTCTATACCATGGTTTACACCATTTAAACGGTGGTTTAAACCTTGTAAACTGTTGGTTACACCTTGTAAGCTGTTGTTTACACCTTGTAAACTGTTGATGACACCTTGTAAACTGTTGTTTACACCTTGTAAACTGTTGTTTACACCTTGTAAACTGTTGTTTACACCTTGTAAACTGTTGTTTACACCTTGTAAACTGTTGTTGACACCTTGTAAACTGTTGTTGACACCTTGTAAACTGTTGTTGACACCTTGTAAACTGTTGTTGACACCTTGTAAACTGTTGTTTACAACTTGTAAACTGTTGTTTACAACTTGTAAACTGTTGTTTACAACTTGTAAACTGTTGTTTACAACTTATAAACTGTTGTTTACAACTTGTAAACTGTTGTTTACTGTAAATTGTTGTTTACAACTTATAAACTGTTGTTTACAACTTATAAACTGTTGTTTACAACTTGTAAACTGTTGTTTACAACTTATAAACTGTTGTTTACAACTTGTAAACTGTTGTTTACACATTTTGAACTTTGGTTTACACCATTTAAACCATGGTTTAAGATTTAAACCTTGTAAGATGTTGTTTACATTGTTTGAACAGGGGTTTACACCATTTGAACCGTGGTTTACACCATTTAAATCATGGTTGACACCATTTAAATTGTGGTTTGCACCATTTAAACCATGGTGAACACCATTTGTACCGTAGTTTACATGATTTGAACCATGGTTTACACCATTTGAACAGTGGTTTACACCATGTAAGCCTGGGTTTACAACATTTAAAACTTGGTTTACACCATGTAAATTCTTGTCTGCACCCTTTCAACTGTGGTTTTGTGCAATCCAAACCTTGGTCTACACCAGGTAAACTTTGGTTTGACACCATGTAAACTTTGGTTTTACACCATGTAAACTGTCGTTTTACACCATGTAAACTGAGGTTTTAAACCATGAAAACTGTGGTCTTACACCATTTAAACTGTGGTTACACCTTGTGACACAAGGTTTAAACTGTGGTTTAGACCATTTAAACCGGTGTTTACACCATTTAAACCATGGCTTACACAATTTAAACCGTGGTTTACACCATTTAGACCGTGTTTAAACCATTTAAACTGTGGTTTACATCATTCAAACTGTGTTTACACCATTTAACCTGTGGTGTACACCATCCAAAGCTTGGTTTACACAAGTTGAAATGTGGTTTACACCTTGTAAATTGTGGTTTACACCATTTAAACAGTGGTTTACACCTTTTACCAGTGGTTCACACCTTGTAAGCTGTGGTTTACACCATTTAAACGGTGGTTGACACCTTGTAAACTGTGGTTGACACCATTTGAACAGTGTTTTACAAAATTTACACCATCTAAACCATGGTTAAAACTATTTAAACCTTGGTTTACACCATCTAAACCATGGTTTACAAAATTTAAACTGTGATTTACAACTTGTAAACTGTGGTTTACACATTGTTTATTGTGGTTTACACATTTTAAACTGTGGTTTACACATTGTAAACTGTGGTTTACACCATTTAAACCATAGTTTACACCTTGTAAGGTGTGGTCTACACCATTTGCACAGTGGTTTAAACCATTTGAACCGTGGTTTAAACCATTTAAACTATGTTTTAGACCATTTAAACCATGGTTTAGAACATTCAAACCATGGTTTCACCATTGAAACCATGGTTTAGACCATTTAAAACGTGGTTTGGACCATTTAAACCATGGTTAAAACCATTTGTACCATAGTTTACACCATTCAAACCATGGCTTACACCATTCAAACCATGGTTTACACCATTCAAACAGTGGTTTATGCCGTTTAAACTTTGGTTTACACCATTTAGACTTTCAGTTACACCTTTTAACCTCTGGTTTACACCTTGTAAAATCTGTTTTACAAACTCTGGTTTACACCTTTTAAACACTGTTTTACAAACTCTGGTTTTGTATACCGTTGTTTAAACCTTGTAAATTGTGGTTTGCACCTTGTATACCTTGGTTTACACCTTGTATACCGTGGTTTACACCTTGTATACCATGGTTTAGACCTTGTAAACCGTGGTTTACACTTTGTAAACTGTGGTTTAGATCTCTTCAACTGTGGTTTACAGCTTGCTTGTGAACAATGATTTACACCATTTAAATGGTGATTGAAACCTTGTAAACTGTGGTTTACACCTTGTAAACTGTGGTTTACACCTTGTAAACTGTGGTTTACACCTTGTAAACTGTGGTTTTACACCATTTAAACAGTGGTTTAGACCATTCAACCTTGGTTCAAATTAAGGATGCCAATCAGGTAGACTTGGGCTGCCCACGGGCTAGCCCGGCTCAACCCGCTAGACAATTGGACAGGCCAGGCTGGGCAAAATCACCTGATTTTTGTGTCTGGCCCAAACCCGGGTCCGTGTCATTGCTAACACAGGCTACCCAGCGGCAAGCGGTTGGGCCAGGTGGGGAGCCCGCAGGCTGCCCAGTGGAAGCCCATGGGTCAAGGTCAAAGAAGTGAAAATAGGCAATATATTTAAAATTTCACATTTCTGGGTGTTAGTGTCAATACATGAGAGTTGAGACAAGAACAAGGAAAATTGTACTGTGCAACTACTTTAGATATGAGATGAGACTATTTGTCATATTGAGAGTTGAACAGGCAGCTTGTAGGCAAAAAAAATTAGGAGAAAAATACAAGAAGGAGTAACCACACCTACTTGGCCAAACACATCCAATCTTTAGAGCACAAGAGGGCCTTGATAGTAGCTTCATTAAGTTGACTTCATTAGTTGTCTAACAAACGCTCAGCAGTGGAATAATCTGATTCTGATCCCACCAAGGTGACTGGGGTCATCAAAATGATCTTTGCAAGATTGGAGAGGGATGGGAAGCAAATTTCATTCAACTATTTGTCATACTGAGAGTTTAAAAGGCAGCTTCACCAGGAAAAAAAAATAGTCACTTGATGGCAAGTGACATGATGCAGCTTTGGTTTCTGCTCCAGAGCTACTCCAGCGCTGCTCCAAGTCTGCTCCACCAGCACTTGTAGAGCTTGCAGGACAGCACCAGAGTACTCAATGTGGCACAGTCAGCTGATCCTAATTTGTTCCCAGGAACAGCTGATGCTCATCATAAGCTGAGCAGTAGGCATTGACTGAGCCTGGGCCAAAGCTGAGTATTGGCTGAGCCTGGGCCACAGCTGAGCATTGGATATTTCAAGCCTGATACAAATCCAAGTGTCAGATGGACCAAGAATATTCCAAATCTGAGCATCAGCTTAGCCAACAATGGTCCAAAGCTGAGCATCATCTTGTAAAAGGCTTGTGCAGAGCTTAGGATCAGCTGTGACAATACTGTTCCAAAGATTAACACCAGCTGGCCCAAAACTTTTCAAAAGCTGAGCATCAGCTGAGCCAATGCTGGTACAAAGCTGAGCGTTGGCTGAGCCAAGGCTGTTCTAAAGCTGAGTATCAGCTGTTTTGAGACTATTAAAAAGATTAATATCACCTGAGCCAAGGCTGTTCCAAAGCTGAGCATCAACTGAGCCAAGGCTGGTCCACAGCTGAGCATCAGCTGAGCCAAGGCTGGTCCACAGCTGAGCATTGTCTTAGCCAAGGTTGGTCCACAGCTCAGCATCAGCTGAGCCAAGGCTGGTCCACAGATGAGCATAAGCTGTTACAGGAGTGGTCAGACTCAGAATCTGAGCATTGGCTGGGCCAAGATTTAATCAAAGCTGAAAATCAGCTGAGCCAATACTGGTCCAAAGCTGAGCATTGGCTGGGCCAATGATAGTCCTAGTATGAGTCTAATATGAGCCATGAGTGGAATAAAGCTGAAAAGCAGCTGGGCCAGGACTGGTTCTGATCTGAGCAACAAAGCTGAGCATGAGCTGGGCAACAAAGCTGAGCATAAGCTTGGAGCTAAAGCTGAGTATCAGCTGACCAGAAATGGGGATCAGTGGTGCCCAGTGAAAACTGAGGATCTCCTGTGGAAATTCTGAAAGTGGTTAGATGGTGGGTAGATGGTGGGTAGGTGATGGGTAGATGGTGGGTAGATGATGGGTAGATGGCGGGTAGCCTGCTGGAGCTGGCATGATGTCACTTGTCATCAAGTGACTATTTTCTTTTCCTGGTGCTTGTAGTCAAAAGAAATGAGGAGAAAAATACAAGAAGGAGCAACCACAGCTACTTGGCCAAACACATCCAATCTTGAGAGCACAAGAGGGCCTTGGTAGTAACTTTATTAAGTTGGCTTCAGTAGTCGTCTAACACATGCACAGCAGTGGAAAAATCTGATTCTGATCCCACCAAGGCGTGGCTGGGGTCATTAAAATGATCTTTGCAAGTTTGGAGAGGGATGGGAAGCAAATTTCATTCATCTTCCACCAACCAAGAATATCAAAATTTTTGTCATTGGTGATGCTAACATTTCTTTCCTCAAGGTATAAGTTGAGTTCACCACCGGGTGTGTTAATCTGAGAGCCATCTGAAGAACCGTTCATGAACATGAGGAATTTGGATGTGTCCTCATCAACTTTGCTGGGAGCGGTAGATGTGGTCGCCAAAGGGTTTTCAGGCGTGGGCAAAGGGATGTACATATCACAGGGAGCCAAGATACCAGTCGGAATGTTGCCCAAGAAACATTTGATGTCTTTGGAACTATGTGTTTCTTCAAGACTGAGGTGGTGGTATTGGACCTTATAGCAAGGATCAAGGACTAGGCCAATCACAGCAATTTCTTGCATAGATTCCCATTATTTGAGGAAATTCTGCTTCATTGGCTCAATGATGTCAGACAGAGGATTGTTTTGGAGCCAAGAGAACTTTGCAAGTAGATTCTCAATTTTTTTATCACCCAGTAAGTGTGGTTCATTGTTGGGTAATGGCTGCCACTCAAAACTAGTGTGGCTGACAGATGTATACAGAAAGATAATTAGGATGTTCAAAGTTGTCTTGCATAAAATCATAACACCATAAAATCATAAAATTCTAATCTTAAAAAAACTATTTTCCACCCAAGCACTCAAATTAGAGCAATATTTCTAGAATGGTACATATGAAATCATCACTTGAAAGCTTTAGGCCCCATTTGGCTGCCGTGTTATATAGTGCATCAAGCCTGTCTGGGCACATCCACTATTTGGGGGTGAAAAGCCCAAGCCCGCTTGGCCAAGCCCAAAGCGTGTGTGACACACCCAAAACCCCCGCTTGGCACATGGCCAAGTTGGCAGGGTTTGGCACAAACCAGGCCAAGCAAGGGTGTCACGCCTGCCAAAGGTGCCGGCCATTGAGGAGAGAAGTTCCACTCCTCAATTTTCTCTTCTTGATGACCAATACAGGTATTGACCACCAAGAAGGGAGTCGTCTCTCCCTCTCAATGACCGGTTTGCAGACCAACCATTGAGGAGGGGTAGTTCTCTCCTTGATGGGAGATCTCCTCCCCAAGACTAGCAGTTTATTGGCCCTCGATATTGACACATCCAATGGCCGGTACACACATCAGTCTAGATATGTTACCGCGATGATTCCATTGGCCCAGAGCTTGGGGTCGGCCAAGCGGGACTTGGGCATGTGCCAAGATCCGCCGCCCGCCCAACCTCCCTGATAAAGCCCTCTGGGCACCCCCCAAACCCCCGGTGGCGCTTGGCCGCGCGGGACTGGGGCATGTGCCCAGACGCGCTTGATGTACTATATGTCATAAATGGTCAAATTTATGAAGCTTGACTCCCGGGGGTTTCAAAGTTTTGGTGGCAACCGGGCAAAATTTGGGTTGCGGTGTCATAAATTCAACCATTTATGACTTATAACGCGGTAGCCAAACGGGGCCTTATGATTTTATGTATTGAAAATTTTATAATTTCAACTTTGAACACCATAAATGCATAGATGAGTGATTCAAAGTTGGAATACATAATTGGGAACTGAAAAACAACAGAAATGTGTTTATTTACATACCTGTGTAGAAAGGCTCCAAGAATTCTCTCATGAGAACAAGCTGGTCCCAGTCAAGGGCACAAGGGCTAAACTAAAATTTCTTGTCATCCATAGAGAGCTTTTGGAAGGCAAGCTTGAGAGGTACCAATGATTCAATCATGAGGTAGGCTGCATTCCAGCATGTTGGAACATCCTTTGATGAATGCTTCTTTGTTGGATCAATATTTGATTTGACCATGGCACATTTGAATGCTTCCATCCTGGCCAAAGAGCCATGGATATATTTGACACTTTGTCAAAGGTGTTCAACAGGACCACTGACTTTCATGAGTCCATCCTTGGAAACAAGGTTGATCACATGGGCGGAGCAACAGATGTGAAAGTATTTTGAGATTAAGGGACGGCTGGCAAATTCGGATCAATCAGTGATGAATCAATGGAGTTGGGTCACAGATACATTATTGAAACTGACATTTTCAAGGGTGACAAATGAAACTTTTTTGAGCGCATTCCACTCAATCAAAAACTGACTGAGGTGGTTGGCAATGGCTTGGCCAGTATGCGGCAAAAGAAGGGGACGGAAACTGATAATTGATTTTGTTAATTCCCACTACTAGACTTTTAGGGCGGCTTTGCCGCTGCTTGTCTCAGACTGTTCATTAAGATCAGGTTTAATTCAGACACTATTTTGAAGTCTCCCTCACAGCCACTGAAAAAATCCAAGTTTATTAAAGACACACAAAACTGAGACCCCCCCAAAAAAAATGCCAGAGTTTCACCTATGATATCACAAACTACAAAACAAAATGTTAAGGGTTTCCCCTCTAAACAAACTACAAAACAAATGTCAAGGGTTTCCCCTATAACCATTCAGAACATCAAAAAATATCCAAAAATACCACAAAGATTTAACTTCTACAAACACCTAAAAAACTCAACCTAGCCCTCCAACATCAGCAAGAGTGCTGTGTCCACAGGCTCACCCCCCAGCCCGCGTCAAGCGCACGGGTCAAAAGGGATGGACGTGAAGGCCCCCGGCCTGCAGCAAAGGCTGTGACCAGTGGGGGGCCCACTCTTTGCCCCTCAAACTGCGCAAGAGCAACAGCGGAGGGGTTGGGGGTTAGTGGTAGCCGGAATTACAGCATGCCAAATCGCCCCAGCGGAAAGACACAGGAAACGACGCCCTCTTTATACTCCGACCGGCAGTCGACGCACAGCGAATACAATCCACCAGCCAACGCATTTTGAACCCTCCTCAACCCTTCCAAACCCTCAACAACAACCAACAAACCACATCTGAACCCACCATCAGTAACCACTTAGCCGGCGCCCAAGTACGCCACTCCTGCCCCCCCCTACGTCCCAATCCAAACAACTGTAGCGAATACCGTCTTGTTGCATTGGCGACAGTCGAAGGGACTACTCCTGGTGGCATGGTTGAGCCTACTTTTGCTGTACCGTTCCTTTTGACTAGGCCAGCCCAGGATTTTGCTGTACCGTTCCTTTTGACTAGGCCAGCCCAGGATTTTGCTGTACCGTTCCTTTTGACTAGGCCAGCCCAGGATCAATACATTTACTTTCTCCGGCCTGGTTTTTGATCCCTCTCGCCGTCCTAACAGCCATTGTGCCAGGGCAACTTCCCCAGCTGAACTATTTCCCGACTCGTCTTGTGAGTAACTGCCTGCTCCTTTTCTGCCTGGACGAATCCACAGTCAAATCAACTTTGCACGGGCCTGAACAGCTGCAACCTGCAAATATTCGCCGACACTCCCTTGTCCTTCCAATCTGCGTCTATTTAATAAGCAGCAAGTTGTCACCAACCATTAAGACCTCCACCTCACTCTCCCCCCCGGCCTTCAGCATTTGCTACCTTCCTGAGTTACCTTGTCCTGATTCCACTACCCTTAAACCGCCCTCAACGTACCGCGTATACTTCCCACCACAGCTCCCCGATACCTTTCCTCCCCCTCCAACCACAAGGGCCGCCTCTTGCATACCCAGCCCCAAACAATCAGCTCAAAAGGCCCTGCTCACGTCTTTATTAGCACCAGAGCCGCAAGCAATCGAATACCAAGCCGTCAGTTATTCTTGCCACCTCATTTTTTGCCGCCTTGACCTGTAAGTTTTCAGGCCAACCTTTATAATCACCAATCCCCAGTCAAACTAACCTTTAATATTTATCCCGCAGTTGAGATTGTCTCCCAATCACCAATACTACAATGTCAAACATCCGCACACCTAACCACCCGGCCGCGTTCACCGGCCATTTTGTCCCCCTTGAAGATGTAAGCCCTGCGTGCCGTACATTGTGATTCTAATCGCTGACTCAACCCAATATTACCCAGTCAACCGTTGATACTGTCCGTGCAAACCAATACAGATACGTTAAGACACCCAGCTATTTCCAGTGCGGTGGGATCCAAACCGACAAACACAAAAATTTCAAAGTACAACTTTTGACTAACACCGCCCTAAACAACACCCTCAATTCCAATTCCGTCTATTCACTGAGTGGTAAGCTTATAGCACTCAACAACGGCTTGACACCAGTTTTATCATACGCGCACAAAACAGTCACTTGCATTGGTGACACTGGGGCAGATCAACCGGACTTCAATAACAAGACAAATGTCACCGGGCTCGGGATGGTCATCAAGTGCCGCAAAGTTGTATCTGAGTTGGCCGAACCCGGCACCCGACTAGAGGTTACTGTTGCTCACTGCGACTGGGATGGCGAAGTGCGTACATTAACTTATCTCACGTCAATTTTAGCTAACGCACAAACACTTGCAACAGCATTGTTGCCACAGACGATTTAACATCAGGTATGTTGTGCCCAGAACCAAGAACTTGATAAAAACTCATAGTCTTTATCAAGTTGGCCGGGAGGTATGCATTTTTGGGTGTCTTGTTGATTTCGAGATGGAGACCCATACTGCAATTGTATTGGTAAGCAAAGCCAGTTTCCTTAGTATTATCATAGGCCAACGTGATTCTAAGTCAATAAAAATGTTGGCAGGTCTCCTCAGTCAGTATCACAAATGGGCATCAGATAGGCCAGAGTGAATCGAACACAACAACTAACACCTCTTCTGGATCAGGAATCCAATTGTGAGCAACAATCTACCGACTATTGCCCAGATAGATCTATTTATTGATCTTCAACTACGCCCATGTTAGAACCAAATTCTCTCCAAGCCCAACCAAATTTTCCCCCCCTCAACAACCAATAGCCTTGACATCTCAATCAACGGGGAACCGAAACGCGATTAAAGGTGTCATTGGCTCATCCCTGAATGCAAGTGCGGGGTCGTGCGGTGGGCTGACGATTAACGCTGATCACACGCCTCTCGGATTCGGAATTCCTACTCATTGTCAAGCTTTGGCAAGTAACAAAAAGAACCCAAAGGCTGAGGGGGCTTATCCGGTAATCTCAACACCATCAAAAGGTAAAGCTGTCCAGAGAAAGACACCCGACGGCTTGGATGATGAGGGCCACACCTCGAATGACCAGGCATCTGATGACAACGACAAAAGCGGCGATGAGGAGCAAATTACGCCCCCTACCAAAGCTAAGCGGGGCCGGCCCCACAAGGATGTTCTTAAAGAGGCGGCAAAAAGGATGAGAAAGTACTAATCAAATGATTTGCTTCTCCCGCTGCCAATCAGTTTGCTTATCTTGCGGCCTCCCTCAAGATACAGGTATCACCAGAGGATTTTTCAACCAGCCAACCCGCACCGCGGTCAGAGGACTAGGCAACTCTTTCCCCCCCCCCCCCCCCTCCCCCGTGCAGTCCCACGCCGCCCAATCGTTGATTTCATTTTCCAGAGCGTCCAGGCAACTTTCTTTCTCATTCTTATCCAATGTTGCTCCCATATTCCCTGTTAAAATTCTACCTTGTAAATAAGATAGCGCCCCCTACCCGTCTCTTATCTCACTGCCAATTATTTTGTCCCAGCACTAACCAAATTTGTCATACACAATTTAAATAACTTCAAAAAAACTTCTTTTCATGTGTAAAAATTTTAAGTCCATTTGAGCAACTTCCTCAAAATCCCAATCCTGTTTGTTGCAACGACTAAAAGTATTTGGAAACCAAATTCTGCTTTAGCTAGAGCATGAGACAAGATCAGCGATGCGTGGTTTCCCAAATGTTGATAACGCGTGAGCTCACCTGAGTTTTCACAAGGTCTTCCGTGGTTAATGCGGGGGTGTCTTAATTCCGCGCAGCATGACTTAGCGGAATATTTTGCAGTCAACAAAAACAGACTCTAACGTCCCCGGCGGGGACCCCTTGGCTTATCCATAAGCATAGGAATGCCCCCCGGGTCTCTGCGGGCCTCCGTCACTTGGCTTGGTAATGGCTGATCTATAGCATCATCCAGTATAAACTCCGTTGACGCCCGCTAAGATGCCAGCCCAACGCATGAAGGTATCTATCAGCACTCAAATCAATTACGAGTCAATTGTATTCACAATAATCAAATACAAGTTCCCACATCGCCTGGGACGGTGCGATAAAGTGTGCAACGGGTGTTATGCACTCCATTGGACCGACAAATCAACTCTTGCTGATAGGAAGAAAGAAACAAAACTTTACACTATGTGTTGTCAAAAGAATAAGGTTTCTCTACCTTGCGTCAACCGGAGTGCTAAGAGATACCCGTGTCTCTTACAAAACTTACTCACAAGAAAGGATGAACGTATTTATTGATTTCCCTAAACACTAGCGTGCCATCCCCGTTTAATACAATACGCAAAACTTTCTCTAGGATCAACCGACTTTCAACTACTCACCAGAATGTATAACAACGCGCTATCATTCACTTTGCTTGGTGCTAATATCGACTACTTGGTGGCTGGGCCGATGGGGGTCAACGTCTTCAAAGTCTCCGGTGCATTGACACATTGGATCTCCAGCTTAGAACCTACAACCAACGATGCAGGCTTTTGTCAGATCTACATTATAGGCAAACGCGGCATTGAAGAAGCTAAATTTAGGGTAACCCAAGCCCAAGGCAGAGGTGGGAACATGCAAAACGCTTCCAAAATGGACCCCGAACTCGTTCTTGAGCTAATGAATATCCTAACGGAGATAAACCCCTACGCGCAACGGTTCCGGTTGGCCCTTGAAGTTCTTGAGATGGCAAACGCAAAAACACTAAATCTTCAAGGCGTTCCCACACCAGGAGCAGATCCAAAAAGATACAACTGTCCTACAATCAACAAAGTCGCAATAGTTGTCCAGGGTGATGGGAATATCATCGCCAAAAGGCAAATTCTTCTGCACCGACGCAACAATGGATTTGATTTCATATTGAACCTCCACTCAGCTTACATGCCTTTAAGGTACCCGCTATTCTTCCCATATGGGGAGCAGCAATGGGATAACCTGTATCAAGCTTCAACGGCGAGGGGTGAGTCTCAAGTATGCACGGCTAAGTTCTTGAGACAATGCTGATGGGTAGCCTGCCTGATTTTTAGTGGATAATTGGAAGGTCGGCTCGCTTGAGTGGTTTTTGTATATGTTGTTTCGCCGACGGAAAAAGTTCTCCCCAATCTTGGCAGGCCAGTCCCTATTTCAGGAAATATTGGTTGACATGTATGCTTGTGTCAAAAACCAGAGAACATCTTTCATCACTAACAACCAAGCGAAGTTGAAAGCCAGCCAGTATAACAAACTTGTCAGGTCACTGGAAAACGAGCAAGACCCTTTGGGACGGACAGTCATACTGCCGTCGAGTTTTATCGGCAGTCCCTGCTGTATGCAACAACTATATCAAGATGCAATGGCACTTTGCCGCAAATTTGGCTCACCTTCATACTTCATAACAATGACGGCAAATCCGAACTGGGAAGAAATATTGAACGAAACGCCTGCCGACAAGAAATCTTTTGATCATCCAACGGTTGTTGTGCGGGTTTTTGACCTCAAAATGAAAGAACTGATTGTCCAACTTGTCAAACTGGAGCGTTTTGGCCGGGTTGCTGCTTACGTTTGGACTGTTGAATTCCACAAACAAGGTCTTCCGCACTTACACCTTATGCTAACTGTTGACGAAAAGGACCAACCGACAACACCCAAGGAAATAGACAACATGATCTCAGCTGAGCTTCCGGATCCGGTAACATCACCAGTCCTTCATAGGCTTGTGTGCGAATTCATGTTACACGGTCCTTGCAAGACTAGACCATGTTGGAATGGTAAAAGTTGCAAATCAGGTTTCCCAAAGCCGTTTTTGGAACGCATGGTTAACGTCGACGGAGCGTATCCTGTCTACCTTAGGCGAGACAATGGGCGCAAGGTAAAAAAACATACAACAACTTTCAATAATGGCTCTGTGGTTCCTTATAGCCCCTACTTAATACGAATGTTTGAGTGTCATATTAACGTGGAAGTCCCAGTTAATACAACGGCCATCAAGTACCTCTATGAATATATAACTAAAGGTCACAATCACTTAACTCTGGCGGTTGACTCAAACGACAAGGTCAAATCGTACATAGAAGGCAGGTACATTGGTCTTTGTGAAGGTGCGCAACAACCTATCTTTTTCCAGGGTTTGAACTGACTTTGCTTGTATAGCCGCATGGAGGCTTTTTAAGATCCTGTTATCCAATTGTTGGCCTCCGGTTACTCGCCTGGCCATTCATGACAACGGCAAACAGCTTGTCTATTTCGAAAAGAAGGAAGGCTTAGAAGGCCAGATCAACAACGGGAAAGCTACGCAAACTACGCTGACTGGCTACATGCTCTTGAATCTCAAAGACGCCGTTGGAGCGGACGGTAAACATGCTAGAGACCTATTCTACAAGGATATCCTGACCTATTTTTGGTGGGACAAATCAAAAAAATGTTGGGTCGCGCGCAAATCAAAAGACGAATGCGTCAGCAGGATCTTCTCCGTGTCTTATCTCACCGGCAAGCGGTTCTATTTGAGGGTACTCCTCCTCCATAGGAAAGGCTTCACAACTTTCATAGAAATTAGGACCGTTGATGAAGAAGTTTGCGTAACGTATCAAGACGCGTGCAACACTTTAGGACTCTTGGTAAATGATTTCTTATACAATGAAGCTTTGCACAAAGCCTTGATCGTCCGGTCCGGCTACCAACTGGCTCAGATGTTTGCCATAATATGTGTCCATTCACCGCCATCCGAACCGCTCACCTTATTTGACTCTCATTTCCTGTCCTTCACTGATGACCATACTTGGGTTGACATGCGCAAGAGGTACAGTAAAAGACTCAACAACGCCGAGAGGAGGGTCGTAGCTTTGTTTTGCCTTTAGAGTATACTCGCCGGCATGGGAAGTACTCTCAACTCATGTGGACTTGCTCCGACAAAAAGGGAAGCAAGAATGATGATTGGGATGACAAATGAAGAAGACAAAGGAGAAGATCTATCCATCACGACAATCCGTCTACAAAAAAATGAACGGTTATTTAATCGGAGGCAAGGCTGCTTCTACACAAAAAGTCAAAAACGCTATTAAGAAGAATCGTTGCCGTTTGTTTTACTTGGATGGGCCGGGTGGAACCGGTAAAACTTTTCTTCTCAACAGCTTGATTGACTTTGCTACGGTTAACAATTACGAGAAAGTTGTTGTTGCGTCATCTGGTGTTGCTGCTTTGCTTTTGAAATTTGGCCAAATGGCGCATTCAGCATTTAAAATTCCAATAGATGTTGCAAAAGGGGTTGAATGCCCCATTGATGAAGACACTCTGCTAGGAATCAAGCTTTGTCAGGCTCAACAAGAACGCGATTGAAGCGGTAAACACCACTTTGAAACAGCTTTGCAGTTCAGATAAAGAGTTCGGAGGAAAGGTCGTGGTTTTCTCAGGTGACTTCTGCCAAATCTTGCCAGTAGTGAAATATAATGAGTTCCCGCCTTCTTACCAGGCGACCCTCAAATAATCATCAATTTGGGCGAGTGTATCTGAATTCATCTTAGACGAAAATATGCGTTTGGCAAAAGCAATTGCATCCAAAGACAATTCAAAAAATATCGCATTTGCGGAATTTTTACTTGCACTTGGTGAAGGCAAATGGCAAAAAACGGATTCTGCAGTGGTGAAACTTTGCCACATCAATGTTGTGTCGCTGAAGTTGAGGGACGAGATGCAATCCTCACTGATAAACTTTGTTTACGGTGACCTATCCAATGTCAGATCCGGCGATCAAGGGACATCTTATTTGAATGAAAGGTGTATTCTATCGCCCCTGAACAAAGACGTGCATAAGATCAACGACAAAGTTCCAGATAAACTTTCCGGCCAGGCAGTAATTCTAAGGTCAATTGACACACCAGATCCCAACTGTATATCTAGCTTGCCAGAAGAATGTTTGAACAAGCTATCCTTCTTGGGTTTCCCGGAACACAAAATACCAGTCAAAGTTGGCATGCGCCTTGTCGTCATGAGGAACATGTCAATTGGTGCAGGAGTTTGCAACGGTTCACGTATTAGGGTTGTTGATTTCGGAACTGGCTTTATTTGAGGACTGCTAATGTCTAGGCCCGCGATTGGATCAGAAATAATTCTTCCAAGGATAAAACTTCAAAACAAGACTAACGCGCAGTCAGGCCTTTCCTTCTTCAGATATCAATTCCCTGTGGCGCCAGCGTTTGCCATGTCAGTAAATAAGAGCCAAGGCCAGACTCTGAACCAAGTTGCAGGTGTATACCTTGAGTCCAACATCTTTTCACACGGCCAGCTTTATGTTGCACTTTCAAGAGTCTTGGACGTGAATAATCTCCTCGTCGTAAAACCAGAATCGCAAAAAGGTATTGTGAATGTTGTTCACAAGCAAATGTTTAAATGTCCTCCACAAAGGTTTGTCTCTCACTTTGGGCGGGCGAGTGATGTCTAACTAACGTGTTTTCTTACTTATGTAAAGACGGCCATTAGTCAACTCTGACGCGGCGCGACTTCATGATAACGTGAGCAATGATTTTTGAAGTTTAGCCGGGTGCATGAGTTTGGTACGTGGTTAAACATCAAGTTATGTCTAATACGACATAAGCTGGGGACAAGGGACTGATATTTGCTTTGCGTAGTGTTGATTGAGACAAATTTCATGTTTATAATTTATCTATGACGCCTGGGTATGTTTGATTTACAATATCTTGAGATGAACTTGTGTATAAATGTGGTCTTGTGGGAGTAACTGCCTTATGTTTTCCGGAAATCTGCATATTGCGTCCAGGAGTGTTACATGGATCTGACCCTCAGGCTTATTTGTTGTTGTTTTAACATGGCTAAACGCCGGAGGCTTTGCTTGGGTGAAGTTGTTGGACCGGATGTTATTTTGGTCACAATCTAAAATACCGGATACTTTGCTTACATGGTAAATTTAGTTGACTTGTTGACGTAACATTAGTCTGAGTGTGGATTATTTTGTTTATTGTCATGGCAATCATTTTCTAGCAACTGCATGAACGTGACGCTGAGCATGGGATGGTTGTCGCATCTCCTTTATTCTATCGCTTGCATAAAGGCCGTGATTGCTGTAACCGGCGGCCAAGTGAAGGCTTTGGACCCTCCTGTGACTATGTCACTAATTGGACCAGTGAGAATTGGTCAAACCTTGGTCTGAACAATTGGTCAAAGCGTATCCCCCGGGCGATTTTAAAATTAAAGGTTGGGGAGTACTTAGACATGCCTATGTCTTGGTCTTGGCAACGGCTGTAAGGGCATTTGGAATGAGACCCTAAACGCAAAGGCTTGACAGTCGGCAAGTCAAACTCTGCGACCAAACAGCTGAGGCCCTGTGGAATAAACTGCATGAGTGACGGGGCCAAGCCCGTTGGCGTGGTGTGTGGCGACAAAGCTAGGCTTACGTCATTCTTGCTGAGGTTTTGGCCTGCCCATTGGGCTGACAGACCAGTCGGAAAAATAAAATTTATTTCTTTGTGTCAAGGCAAGGAAATGCCATCCAGTAAGGGTATGCATTTCACAAATTAGCTGATGCCACGGCATTAATCTTGCTTAAATGTTGATTCCTCCCTGCCTGTCTCTACATAAGGCTGTACGTTTGTCCTATTATCGCAACTTATATCAAGGTCTTAATCGCATTTGCAAGCACAAAACGATTTTCAGGCTTGTCAAGCAAAAGAAGATGATTCAAAGCAACCACGCGCTGAAATGTACAAATAGTTCACTTGGGTATGAGGATCGCCTGAACTTTTGAGGCGGGTTCTTTGTGGAGAAGGACGTGAGTCGTAATCTCCCTACCATTTTGATAGCCGCTAATGGGTCTGTCTCAGGTTTCAGAAGATGTCCACAGGTTTGGCGTGGCAGAGAATAATCTGCTTTGGGGTTCTCTGAGGTCAAGCACGGCCGGAGCATTACCATGCTTTCCAGTTAACCTAAGCTCAAGTTTTTTCAGCGGAAAGAACATAACGTCTCGCCGCAGTTACTCAATGAAAGGAGAAATTTCTGGTTTCAGTCAAGATGGAGCATTGGAACTTGACTTCAGATCAGCAACCCCAGTCCTGACGACCGTATCAACACCACACTCAAGGGTTAGACACCTGATTGTCAATGCCATCGGAACAATTGTTGAGATTACGATAACTTTGGGGCATCAGCCTGGCCTGGGACCCGACTACTTTATTGTAGTAGCTCATAAGGTATGTTCTGCAACGTTTTGAAGAAGGCAACTAGACTGAATCAAATGTTAAGGTGAATTGCAAACAGGTAATTGTGGAGTTTGTAATTTTTCCAACACTATCAACGACAATAGGTTTGAATGCAAGTCTCATAGGTTGCCGAGCGTGGTTTTCAGGCTCATTAGTGGGGGTAACTGACAGAACCGGGCGGTGTATTGTTAAAGTGAGAGACATTCTTAATAGCGAGTCTCTCTTTGGTAGGAGCTGACCACTCATTTCCGGACAGGTTACCTCAGGCCGTGTTTCAGGCGCGATTGGTTGCGATGAGTGACGCGACCTCACTTTAAGACTAGATCTGAGCTAAATCTTCCTTGGTAAAATTAACGTTTGACGTAACGGCTCAGTGTCAAGATGGGCAAAGACATGATCAAACATATTGACAAGAATTGTATATATAGACTAGGCATAATTGATTTAAAACAAGGCTTTTCCTTTGCAGGAAGGATTAACATTAGCCAAGGCAATTTTTGTAACAGCATAGGCTGTCTAAAATATTCCTCTTGGAAGGTATGGCAGGCTATATTGGCTGAAGTTGCGTCTGCGGTGGCGGTGAGATTTTACTTATATTGCAATGAGGGTTTATTGCTGTCCGAGTTTGGGGCTGAGTCTAAATTATTGATGAGTGACTGAAATGAGCCCGGGCAATCAATGGGGTGTAAGCGCGCAGCTCGAACTCACAGCGGCAAAGCCGCCGTAGCCTCTAGTATGATCTAATAAGTGAAACCATTTTATTTGGCGACATCAGATGATTTTGAAATAAACAATGAATCAGTGTTGAGGAAAAGTATAATATTGTGTGATCAGTGAAGGAAAAGGTTGAACAATTTTTACATGAGTGAATCAGCTCAATAAAGGGTTTGGAAGAAGGATTCAGAAATAGGTTTAAATCACAAGGATTCCTGTTTTTGTAGTTTGGCGGGCTGCTGGAAATACCTGAATTAACCTGGAAAGTCACCGGATCAGCATTTTTTGATTACTCCAATAAAATTGAAACTTACCCAGATGTAAACTTTCATCCAGACACAGACAAAGTCAATGGACCTTTGCTACAAGAAACCATCTACAATGCAAATGAATTTTGTTCAATAGATTTTCCCTTAAATCTTATTCTTTCTGAAAGCTGAAATGCTTTTTGTTACCTAGGGAGGTGAGAATGCAGAGCTCTATTTGAGCAGGAAAGCTCCAGAAATTCCCAGTCCTCCACCCACTGATCCAGCAAGATCTACTGGCAAAGCCCTATACAATGACATTGCTGTTGAAACTCGTGCGCAACGCGTGCATCTTGCAGCTGTCCACGCAGTCATCAACCAATTCAGATTTCATCAATCTAAACCTAATCTGACAAATATACTTGGTACTGCTCATCCGGTCCTGTCAACATCATCAATCTCAATCTTACTTTTCCCCAATCAATCATCAATCCTCTCAATCCTTTTGACATCAGATCAAGGCACTTTGTCAACATCTTCATTTTGCTCCGCACTCACAAGTATTGGTCAAAGCCTTAACTCTGGACAGCCTGATTGGCTTCCAACTTGGTGATTAATGAAACCCGCAATCTTGATTCTCAGCGCTGTCCAAATCTCATCAATACTAACACTTGTTCCTTTTCTATAGTTCCTTATTGTCTTAGATTGTTTCACTCTTCCCTTTCCTCATTCCAATTGTCACCTATCTTAACAGGGTTTGTTTATTATCTATTGTCAACTACTCACCTCCATTTCTTTGCTAATCAGTTATCCGTGTCTCACAGTCTCATCCCAGTTTTCTCACAAATTACGCTCCAATTGTACATCATATTTTTCTGAAATGTTTCCAGGCTCTGGTTTTGGTTCTTAGAAATAAACTTCAGATTTGAACAATTGCTCCTCAAAGAAAGTAAAAAAAGTGTAAATTGTGTCTAAAAGAAATCTCATTTCCCATCAAGGAGCTAAGAATATGCAAGAATTTATGTTGCATATGTCCTGGGGGAGCACCAGGATCTAGTTTTCCAAGGTGTCAAGTGGCTGATTGCACACTGATTGTCTTGAAAAAATAGAATTATATGAATCCCTATTGCTGAGCTGTTCATTCCCTTCCGGTCAAAGGAGCTCTACAGCCTCTTCAACTGTAACAATTCCCTTCTGGTCAAAGGGGCTCTGCAGCCTCTTTGACTGGAAGGATTCCCTTCCAGTCAAAGGGGCTCTGTGTAACAAACTGTTCTTTGTTACTGGGTGGCGGGAGCTCATTTATCCGGCTTATTGGTGGTTGCCAATCTTTGTGTCATGCGCCTTTAGATTACTAATCCCGGCGGTGGATTAATAAACACAATCTAAGTCATTATGACATGTCTCTTTTTACAATCTTTTTCAGCTCTGTTTGGATTCTCATTGTTGTCTTTGCATTGATTTTGTGTTTTCCTCTTTTGCCTTTTCTTTCCTTACCTCATCAATATATTCTTTTTCTCATCCATTACTACCATCATTGTGTATCCAAAATAGGCTCTGCAGCCTCTTTGACTGGAAGGATTCCCTTCCAGTCGAAGGGGCTCTGCAGCCTCTTTGACTGGAAGGAATCCCTTCCAGCCAAAGGGGCTCTACAGCCTCTTTGACCGGAAGGATTCCCTTCCGGTCAAAGGGGGCTCTAAGAAATATGATTGACTTTATCCATCTTTGCCAACTGGTTTAACTTGAGTTGCTTATAGTGATCCACATAATCTTTCCTCAAAGTCTTCTGTCCGGGGATTGAACAGTTTGGCTGGCACGTTTGCATAAATTCAGCAAAGCCATTGTGCTCAACCATGCTGAATGAATATTTGTGCTTGAGGAACCTCTTGAACATCTTTTTGCATGTATTTTCTTGAGAGAAAATCCATATGCCTTTTGATTGTCCAGAGAAGGTGAGCTGTAACTGTTTTGGAGAGGTGATGGCACCATGCTCAACAAAACATTTATCAGCATGCTGGCGAAGGTGACTCATCCCCAAAGCAGACATTCTAGGAAGCCTTGAGCTGCAGTAATTTCAGATCGCCTTCACAAGGCTACCTAATTGGGGGCATGGTAAATAGAAAAATTAGTCCAACTGCTACAAGCCACTAATAGCAGAACAAGATTGAGATGCCAAAATATCTTACCTTCAGCATCCCTCTCAAAGTGGTTCCAGACCTTACTGGTAAGCTTGCGTTTTTTGAATTGATTGTGACTGTTGGTTTTGGATCCATTGAGATACTGGGACTCAGCTCCACTATTGGCAGAAGAATTTGTTGGTGTGCTTGGATATTCTAAGCTCATATTCCCTGTTTTACCACAATCAGTAATTGGGTTCATTGCCGTGATATCAATGTCTTCAGAGGTGTTATGTTGGGTTGAATGAGGCATGATTTGTAGATTTAAAATAACTAAGAATGGGATGATTTGGGATGATAGACAAGGGATTCCGTTTCTAAAACTGGGTGTAATGAAAATCTTTAAGTATTCTGTTGGCACTGCTGAGTGGAGAACAAACCAAGCTTCTTTTATAACAAAATTTACATGTGACTTGTTGTTTGATGTCTACATTTGTTGACAATAATGACAACAATCTGATTTGGAAGATCTAACCATTGTTATTGGAATTTTGCTTGTTGTCACAAAGATGATGAGAATCTGTTTTGGAAAATCTAAACATCCTTGTTAGAATTTGAGTTGCTGTCTATGAGTACTCACATTCTGGACTAGGTTGTTAGTACCAATGTGTAGGATGAGGGTTAAGACTCTCTGACCATGTGGGTCTCATTGTTGGGCAGTGGGCAAGAGCATCTGCCTTCTTGATTTTTTAAAATCTAGCTTGTTGTCATCCACATTTGTACTATCCAGTGATCCCTTCCAATTGCCAAAGCCCACAGGCTCCCGCTGGGCAGCCCACGGCCACCCGCACCGTTTACTGGCTTTCATGGGCCAGGCCAATGTTAAAAAAATCTGCAAAAGTGGTGTCTGCGTCTGGCCCAAACCCGCTCAGGCTTGGGCGGCCTCCTGGACACCTGGCCCAATTGGCATCCTTAGTTTAAACAATGTGCATTCTTGTCTACACCCTTTAAACAGAGGTTTACCCAATCCAAACCTTGGTTTACATCATGTAAGCTTTGGTTTTACACCATTTAAACAGTGTTTTACACCGTGTAAGCCATGGTTTATACCTTGTAAACCGTGGTTTACATCTTGTAAGCCATGGTTTACACCTTGTAAACCTTGGTTTACACCTTGGAGACCGTGGTTTACACCTTGTCAACCGTGGTTTACACCTTGTAAACCGTGGTTTACACCTTGTAAACTGTGGTGTACACCTTGTAAACCGTGGTTTACACCTTTTAAACCGTGGTTTACACCTTGTAAACTGTGGTTTAGACCCTGTAAACTGTGGTTTACACCCTGTAAACTGTGGTGTACACCTTGTAAACCGTGGTTTACACCCTGTAAACCGTGGTTTACACCATTGAAATGGTGGTTTGCAGCATTTAACCGTGGTTTCTACCTTGTCAACTGTGGTTTACACCGTTCAAATGGTGTTTTTACACCATTTAAACTATGTTTTAAACCTTTTCAAAGTGTTGTTTATACCTTGTAAACTGAGGTTTCTACCTTGTAAACTATGGTTTAGACCTTTTAAACTGTGGTTTACACCATTTGAACAGTGGTTTACACACATTACACCATTTAAACCATGGTTTACACCATTTAAAAACCCTGGTTTACACCAGTTAAACTGTGGTTTACAACATTTAAACCATGGTTCAAACCATCTAAACTGTGGTTTACAACTTTTAAACCATGGTTTAAACCATTTAAACTGTGGTATACAACATTTAAAACATGGTTTAGACCATTCAAATTGTGGCTTACACCATTTAAAACTTGGTTTACACCATTGAAACCTTGGTTTACACCTTTCATTAGACTGTCGTTTGCACCATTCAAACCATGGTTAACACCATTGAAACAGTCCCTTGTAGGGTTGCCGTTGCAGAGGACTGCCCCACGGAAGGGCAGGGCCTTTGTTAAGTTTGGTACATGGGGAATTATCCTCCTCACCACTCTATGTGGGGATTTATTTCCTCACCAAACTACCCAAGCGGTTTTATGAAGTGTTTTCCTCCTCAGCAAACTTGCCAGGCAGTTTTGTGGGGAGTTTTCCTCCTCAGTAAACTTCCCAAGCATTTTTATGGGGAGACTTTCTCCCCACCTTACTGCCCAAGCAGCTTTATGTACAGTCAAGTCTCTATTAACCCATACCCCTTGGTGGAATGGGTTAAAAGAGACTATGGGTTAATAAGTTGCGTTTACCAGCCATTTTGCAATTTTGGTGGAAAACTCTCTAATGGGTTAATAGGAAGTATGGGTTAATAGGGACTTGACTGTAGCTGTTTTCTCCCCTTCAAACTGCCCACTGCCAAAGCAGTTTGCCTGTGGGGGCTTAACCCACTAACTAAAGGACACTTTCCCAGCCAGAGGGAACCCCCAGGTTGAGGAGGTTTACATAGCTAAAATTCCCTGGTCAAAGTACAACTCCTTGACCTAATAGACTCTTCCAGTCAAGGAGGTTTACACTCCCCTGATTGGAGGGATTCCTACGGTCAGAGGTGTGTACACCGCCTTGACTAGGGAGGTATTTACACCTCCTCACCCAGCGGTATCTCCTGGTATGAGATGTGCCCAGCTAGCTAGATACACATGATATATACCATGACCTCATGGCTAGCTAGATATATAGCTTGCCAGCAGGAAACCTTTTTGGCCCGCTGGATACATATTTATGTAACTAGCTAGCTGGGAGGAAACCGTTTTGGCAAGCTGCCTGTCAAGAAGGATTACTGCTTGGCGCAGGCTGGATGTTTCATCAATTCATATGTATCCGGCCTGCGCCGAGAGGGGTTCCCTCCCGACAGGCTGGATACACCTTTATCCAGCCTTTCAGGAGGAAATATCTCTTGGCGCAGGCTGGATACATTGTTATCCAGCTGGTACCAAGAGGCAGTCCGGCACAGGTTGGATAAATCATGTTTACCAGCGAATATGTGTATCCAGCCTGCGCCAAGAGGGATTCCCTGCTGGCAAGCTGAACTGTCCAGCTTGCCGGCAAGCCTGTCGGGAAGGGATGCTGGTGCCAATGTCCAGTGGACATTGGCACCAGCATCCCCTCCCCACAGGCTTAGTAAATGTGCATCCAGCCTGCCGAGAGGGATTCCGCCCGGCGAGTTGGATATTGGCACCACTTGTCCGACCTACATGTCCGACGAGTTCAGATTTGTCGGACTAACTTGTCTGACAAGTGAACTTGTTGGATAGCTCTGTCCAACCAGCTGACCTGTCAAACACCATAATCCAACAAGTGGGAACTGGTTGGGCAGCCTTGTCCAACTTCTAGTCAGGCAAGGCTGTCCAACCATCTGGTCCGAGGACTGCTCAAGCCACACTGCCCGACTGCAGCGCGGTCTTGCAAGTCCAACCAGTGGTTGAGCCCCGCTGCTCAAGAGCTTGTCAGGCAGAAGCGTCCAAGTTCTGCTCAAACAGAGGTATCCGACGGGTGGGTTCAACCACCCGTTGGACACACATGTCCAACATCTGGTGGAACATGCCCGTCCGAGCTCTTGTCAGACAGGCATGTCTAAGGGGATAATCCATGCAGTGATAGTTCAAATCTTTTCAACTTTAAGAGTGTTGTTGGGTTTTACCCACATCTGTTATCATTGATGTTGCTGTTGCTGTGCTGAGATTCACATTTGTCTTGATTCAGTAGTAGATAGCACTAACCCAGCAGCTATTCTGTCAACCTTTTGACACACATAGAGTAACCAGTGTTGATACAAATATTCGGAAGAATGCCAGGTTCAGGGCAGAAATCCTATAGGAGTGCTTGATCTATAACTCTGTCATAGCTTGGCGTAGTCTATACCAGCATTAATTGGCGTTAATTTTTCAGAAGGAAAATTGTTCAGGACACAGAAATGCTACAACATGAACCCTGAAATAATATCATGCCCGTGCATTTGAGATGTGCACAATTTCCTTTTTTTATTGAGGCCCTCAGGTTTTAATACTTTGTTTATTCATAAGTTTTCATTTAGCATCTCAAACCATTTCCTTTTTTTTGGATTGTCTTTGTGTTCCGCAGTGCAGCCGTGATTTCCCTAGTACTGACTTATAGGCTGTTCACAGGTGCCAGGCACTTGTTTGCGGGTACCCGGAACCCGCAGGGGTACTCGAAGCCCTCCAAAGCTCCTTAGAGCATCTCCAACGGAGCCGCTGTTGCACGGCCTGAGTCAAACTTTGGCGGGCCAAAGGTTGTTTTTGGCCTCCAGCAGAGCTGCTGAGAGAGCTGCCAAAATGAGCGGCTGTCAATCAAAGCCACCCTTGGCTGCTTTCTTTGGCAGCTTGGGCCTGTATTGGCAGTGTGGGATCCAGTTTGTAATACAGACTGCTGTGACACATAGTGACACCTTGCAACATCCGCTTGCAGGCCGCTAAAGGCAAGCAAATCCACCGCCGGACCATTGGAGATGCTCTTACCATCTCCATTGGTATCCAGTGCCTCGCCCTGGTCAATCAAGGAGGTGTTGTCTTCTGGCCAGGGTGTTGGGGAGCTGGGTGTCTACTTGCGGCGTTGTTGGTGGATTCCCAGCTTGGACCAGGGCCTCCTCATTGGTTATGTGATTGGCTCCAGTGCATATCCAACAGATACAAGGGCCGCCATCCATTCCTGGTTCTCCGTTCCAATCATCAAGCTCACCACCCACGATGACTCCAAAGAGGCCCATCATCTGGCAATCAGGATCCTCAAACTACTCTCTAAAGGCTGAGGATGTTCCAAATCCCCTCAACGGAGCCAATTGTCAACCAGCACAGGTTCAACTCGCAAGGCCACTTGGCTGTGCTTTTGAAGCTGCAAAATTGGCTGCTGACCCATCTAGACCGGCATTGAGGCCTGGGCTACCCCACGCTGCTGTCACGGTACAACAACATGAATCCAGCCCAAAAAACGGCGGCTTTACCCATCTGGTCACGACCACATTGTCTTCATTGGCGGGGACGCAGACAGGCTTGTTGGATCAGGCGTTGGGCAAGATTGCGGAAGAGATTGAGCCCCCGCGGCAGTTGAAAGTCGGCCAGGTCCTTGGGATCAACCTGGGTAAAAACATATGTTTGCCAGCAGAGTTGGTCAATGGCTTCCAGCTGTGGGTCAAGCGCTTCCGCAGTCTTGCCAGGTTCTCATTGTCAATGTCTCCTTGCCCAATACGCCCGGCCCTTGCGGCCTTCAATCTAAGGACGCCTTTGACCGCCTCCTCTCCGATGTAGTCCGCGCCCGGGGCGAACTCCCCTCTTCCACCAATTCCAACTCCACCCGTCCTGCCGTCCTTGTCAAGACCATTGCCCCCAATCTCTCCACACAAGGATCGGTTGACATTGCCACCGTGGCTAAGCAGGCCAAAGTTGACAAAATCATCATCAGCAATACTGTTAGCCTTAGAGCCAACTCAGCTGACCTAAAGTCTGCCTTTTTATATACTTTTTACATATGAATTACTTCATATCTTTTTCATCTTATGAGATAACCTTTTTTTGACTTCATATTCTGTTTCCTCATGCAATTTAAACTCTAGTTACAACTTATCAATTCCTTGTAACTGTCAGCCTACGTGATGCCAAGGATATTATCCTTCTAGCTACACGTGGTGCAAAGCAAAAGATTAGAGTTATAAAACTCTAAGACAAGGTTATAAGGGTTAATTCCAACGTAATTGTTGGGAATTATGGCGTAAGAATAAGGCAATTTGGGCCAATTTGGGCCAATTTGATGTAATAAAATGAATATAATTAATTTTAAAGAGGGGCCTGATAAATCAGGGGTGTTTAATCCCTCTAGAATGAAGAACTGGGGCCTGTAAACAGGGGTGTTTTAAATCCCAGAAAGAAATAGCGGAGAATCTCAAGAGAAGGGGCTTAAACTTACTAGTATAAGACCCTAGGGGCACTTGAGGTTCTTCAGGCGTGAAGTTGGGCAGTTGGAGGCGCTCAGAAGTGGTAATCTTGAGGGCAGGGTGGTTACTGGACAGCTTCAGGGCGGAAATTGGGGCTAAAAATCACGAAAGTAGGTATTTTACCTGGCAAATCACAGGCTAATGAGGCTGTTGAAGGCGGGTAAAATTCTAATAGGTAATGTAAAAGCTGGAGAATCTCCTTTTGAGCGGAGAAAGGGCCCTTTATATAGCCTAGGCAGGCCTCCAGGGGCGCCCAGGGGACATGGGGACACTTGTGGGCGCATTCTGAGGCAATTTGGTTGCGCTAGAAGGCGCTGTGGGTCGTGGAACATTGGGGCTTGGATACAAGGGTTGCCAAGGACCTTTTACAGAGGTTCTGCGTGATTTTACACGTGCCTTACACGTCATGGGGGCTGGTTTGGGGGTTCTGTGACGCTCATTTCCGTGAAAATGTGCCACAGAAGGTACTAGAACTGGCTTCTGTGTACTAGTACACGTGTAAGCAGTGCTTTATACATGTTCTGGAGGCGCTTATTGATTGCTCCAGTTCATTTGACCCCTTCTACATATTTACTACAGTTGTAATTTACGTGTAGTGAGGCTTGGGAGAAGCTGGGGCGCTTCCTAGTGTCTCCTGTGCACGCTGCAAGAGCTCTTTTCAGTCTAGAATGTTTTTATATTGAATGACGTGGTAATTACATCTTGTTTGGTGATTAATTACATGTGTACAAGCCCTATAACACATGTAATATTGTTATTGGGGCGTATTCTGGCCCATTCTTACTTATTGGTAACCTGAGCGCTTTGGTTGCGGGCTAGTTTATGCATTATGCATATATTTACACTAGGAGCGCGGGCTTGAGCTCTAGGCAACAAAGCACGCGGGCTTGGGTGCGCCACGCAACAAATAAAGCTATCTTTTGAACTGTACACAACACCTCAGTTACGTCACTGAAAATTGTTGTAAATATATGTACTTATATATATGTGTGCATACAAGTGCATCCACGCGGGGCATGATGCACTTGCGTAAACTTTGAAGTTAGTTTACACAAGGAAGGGATAATAATTAAGGGTACATGTAAGTGAGGTACCCTAGGTTATTTTACCCGTAGAATCAGAATCTTTCATAATATTTTACTTATTAATTACACAAAGCTAAGTAATTAATTATTTATAAGTGTTTTTAATGTTTTTTGCGTAGTTTTACATATGTAAGAGTAATAATGTCTCTTTCATATGTAAAACTACTTTTCATATTTTATTTGTATATTTTTATGTCACGGTGGCTCTGCCATAGTAGCCAGCTGACAGTAACTATACTCCTTCCTTGAGTTATTGAGTTGTGGCGCGCATGCGCAGTTGTGACGTGTCAGCACTACCAGGCGCGCCAAACCACATGTACATATGTAAATTACATAAGCAAACTGTGAAAATTTTTGTAGTCAGGATCCCCCTTGCCGGAGGCGGATCTACAGACTTCAGCACAGCAGAACCACACCCCAGATAACCCCAGGATCACCACCAAAGAGTTTACAACACTCCCAGTATACCTACCGTCACAGGCGCCTAGGATATTGACAGTAAGTAACCTCTTTCACTGAACCTTGTTTATCTCAGAGGTACTACTCTGTGTCTTGCTTGATCTGCTCTTTCCTGCTGTGCCTTCTTTGATCACAGGGCTGTCCCTCCATATCTGATGGCCTTTGCCTCATTCTTGATCACAGGGCTGTCCCTTCTTATATGCTGGCCTTTGCCTCAAATCTAGGTTACAGGGCTGTCCCTCAGGCTTCCCTTTAAGAACCTTGACTATCCAGAAGGAAGCTAAAAAATTGTGGCTGGATTAAACTTATCTAATCCAGAGACCCTCCACATTTCTTTAGTGAGAGGAGGCTGTAGCACTTTCTAGCACAGCTTAGCAGCACTCTTCTGAAGAGTAGCATTGCCAGTGGACGTGCATTCCCACTAGAATAACCTAGTATATCTCCTTATCCTGATCCTTTCCTGTTTCTCTTTTCTCTGTCTCTATCTCTCTCATAGTTGTATTTTCTTTATCCAAAGAAATCCCACTATTTCCCCCTTTCTTTCTTGTGTCCTGTAGTCACTATAGAGACTCAGGTTCACAAATACAACGACCAGTCGCCCGGCTGGCTCCGGCAGCAGTAAGCAGTGACCTTACTCCTGATTCCACGTACCACCAATCCATTTGAGTCTGACGCAAGAACCGCTCCAAAAAAAAACGTAGAGCCTGAGATTGATAGACTACATAGTACAGTCCCAAGGCTTTTTGTGAGTAAGTTGTCATGAGACTAATTGGTCTCAAGACGTGTCTCTAACACTTGCCCTAATAATTTTTTTTGCGTTGAAACTAGTAAAGTCACGCAAGACACTCATGGTATATGTTCACGTCTTTGTTGTTTAGACTAGTAATCTTGTCTTTTGATAGCCTAGTAATCCCGTACAAATTAAGCAAAACGTGAAACTTACGGCCAACCGCAAAACAGAGTGCATGAGCAATAGAGGGTCCCCACTCAAGGACTTTGTGAGTCACGTGTCATCAGGCTACTCAGTCCCAAGACAAATGCAGATGGCCTGGATCATTCATTTTTGATTATTCAATATTGGGAACAGTTTGAGTACACATGCCGCATAAACTTGCGTAAAAGGGCACATTTGGCAAAAGAACAGTTTCCCTCTTGTTTTTATAAATTTTTCTTAGCTCCAAGTAAGCTAAATGAAATGCTCAACGTTTTATGTGAGGCACTGTTTAATGTAAATTTTTGTTGTTAATTGGTCCAAGATAAAGGTATATGGGCGTTTGGCCACAGGCCAATTTTCATCTCTGCCAATAACCCCTACTTCGCCAACTCAAAGCGTAAAGGCAAGGGTTATCAAGGCTCAAAATTCATCAAAGGTTACGTCGACAAAAGACAAACTCAAAATGTTGGCTTTTCTTTGCAAGGTGGATCTATTGCGAGCTACGACAACCAAAGCAACTTGGGTGCTCAACCCAAAAAGTAGGTTAAGCTGGAGTCTTCCCACATCCTGCCTATCCCAAGCTGGGATTTTTAGTTGTTTTCTTTTTGCTGCTGGTGTGTCTTTTTAGCATTGTGATTTGTCAAATCCATGCAGGCTCCCAATATTCATCTCTCCTTTTTCTCCTTTAGAAGTCTCCAGAGGTTGATCCTGATTTGTCTCAAGAGCAAAGATTTTTTTGAGTTTTGACTGGTTGTTTCTTTTCCTCTCTGTCTTTTCCACTTGATTCATTGGCGAAATAGAACATTTTGGCCACTTACTATTTCATGTGAAATGAACGTTTGCAAAAGGGAACACGCTTTGGGAGCTGCAGGCCTTGTTTAGAGGCAATAATTAAGGGCTTCAAGGAGGGTTTTGACCAAGGAATCCCTGCCCACAGGATCAGATACCTCAGTTAGTTTACACTGGAGAATCACAGCTCCGCGATGGAAGCATAGGAGAAGATCCAGAAGTCTATTGCAGACAAGGTGACAGCTGGTAGAATGTTTGTTCCTTTCAGCCACAAAGAGGTCACAAAAAAATCTTTCCTCTCTTCAGAACAAGTCCACTAGGATATGTGATAAACGCCAACGGCAAGATGAGGCCGATAAACAACCTTTCCTCTCCACAAGACAACACGAACACACCTTTGGTGAATTCTTCTGACAAGGCTGGTTTCAAGACCACTTGGGAGTACTTCAGGGTTGTGGCGGACTTCTTGAAGACTACTCCAGGACTTTTTCACCTCACCATTTTTGACTGGGAAAAGGCCTACAGACAGATCCTGACGGATCCAGCTCAGTGACCATTTTAACGGTCAAAGACCTCAAAGGTTGTCCCTACCTCCATACCCAAATCAAGTTCGGAGGTGTGGCCGGCTGTGGTTCTTTTGGCATTTTGTTCTATGGACTGATAATGCCAGGACTGAAAGTGTACTCACGTCCAGGAAATCCAGGGATATCCATGTGAACAAGGAATCAACGGTTATACAATCTCTGTTGGTAGAAGTACAGCTTGATGTCACCCCAAAGAGGGCGGTCTCCAAGGAGAATGCCGCCAACGGATGGTCTAGGGGAATACAAAAACCCCATTTGAATACAAACAGGGTCATTTTCCCCATACCCGGAGACCTTGTGCCCATCATGTTTCACACTTAAACTCTTGTGCAATAACTGTTACACAATTCTCTATGCATGAGTGTTCATTTAACTCAATAATTTCTTCAGCAAAATTATCTTCCTTTTTCACTCATCAAGAACACTTATTTGGTTTTAAATACTTTACACCAGTTGCCCCTTCCTCTGCTTGCTCTGACACCAGCACAATGGAACTAGTACCCTCCACTGCGCCCGTTTTATTCCATAACATCAACCAATTCATGGCCAATGGGTTGGTGCCCTGCACGCCTTCCGTGGAGGATTTGGTTGTCCTTGGTGGCTGGAAAGAATCAACGTGAAACGGCTACAACTGCGCCGTGAAGAAGTTTCAAAAATCTTGCCGCCTAACAAAGGAGCTGCTTGTTTGGCTTCCCATCACGGCGGCTGTCCTGGCGCGTTTCTACGTCTGGGCAGGCCGCAACGCCTTCACTAGCAACCCTGGGAAGATCAACGCTTCTTCCATGGGGAAGTACATCTTGGGCCTACGGTCTTGGCACAATTACCACAGCTCAATCTTCCCGGCAGGAAACAAGGCTAAAGTAGACCTCATGTTAAAATTCTCATCCCGGATGGACACGATTTTGCCAAGGAGGGCGCCAAAACCGCCGGTTATGTTAGGGTAATTAATTGCAATAACAAATATCAGATACAGAGGCAGATGAGGCACCCCTTAGGAGCCTCTTGCTGCAGGGACTTGGTCCGCCTCTGGGAGGCCCAAACCCGCTTGATTGCACCCGCAGCGCTTGGTGGCGTGTGGTGACAATGAGTACAACATCAAAAGTGACTCATAGACAGGTGGAGCTACAAATTATCCACTGGTTGAACTTCAAGTACACCAACATTGTTGGTGACCGCCCGTCAGCCTCAATCTCAAACCATCAAGCTATCATGTCAAATTTTTTCAATGCGTGGACTCAGGACCAAGACTGTCAGACTGGGATTCAGGAAATTCCATGGGAGGTAAGACGCAAATTGCTTCTCAGTTATCTACCAGACTGACTTGTTGATCAACTTTGTATTTAGCAGTAGTGCTGCTGAAATCAGCATCAAAGGGCTGAAATCAGCAGCAGTGGGAAAATCCTCGGCTCACGTCAGGTTGTATGACGTGAGCCTGAGGAGGAGTCTTAACCCTGTGAATTGCAAGCCTATTCCCTGATTGAACACTGGGGGAAACTTCTTCCACCTCACACCTCACACACTTGCACTCTGGTTCTCATCATGCCGGAAAAGGGACAATTCGGCAGCTTCTACCTACAGCTCGAGCAAGAAACATCGCAAACACAGTCTGAGTCCCTCGAGGGGTAGTCAACAATCTGATTGTGGAGCCTCGGCTCATCAAAAATCAAAGTCTGCGGAAAAATTGAAAGATAAAACCAATGGCTCAAAACCGCCTAACAATGCAAACTCTGATGAGGAAGAGGAGAAGAAAGACAGCGGGAGTGAAGAGGAGGAAGAAGAGGAATATGAAGTTGAAACAATCAAAAAACACAGAAACAAAGTAAGTTGCCTTCCTTTTGCTATGTTCCTATCACATGATTTCATCTCTCTCCTTACCCCTTTGTGTCAAGCTGATGCAGGCTTGATTCTCAGAGAGACAAGATTCAATATATAGTGGGTTGGAAGGGATACAAGTCAGACAATGATACTTGGGAACCAAAAGAAAACTTATTAGGAGCAGTTGAGATTTTAAGGAAATACCGCATCAACCAAAAGAGCCTTAAACGCAACCAACTGTCTCAGGATAAGATCACCTCAATGATCACAACCCTTTGAGAGAATGATACTAGTGGACCTACAAAAGCGGATTGAGACAGTGTCAAAAATTGCAAGGTGAGTTCTGCCCACATTCTACCATCATCTCCTTTTTCTCATTCAACAACCGTCCCCTCTGTTTAGTCTGTCTGATTGGAGTCGGACGCCTCTGAAGCAGAGTCAACTGATTCAGAAATGTTACCAAGTTTGGAGGTAATTTATTTTCGTTCTCACGGGCTAGAGACCTGGTGTTTCATCTTCCTTTTGTTCACTAACTACTGTTGGCCCATCTTTTGTGTAGGATCTGTTTCCTGGAATTTGAACATTACTGTCTTTCAATGGTGCCATGCTATCCTGACTGCCAACGCTTAACTGCTGTAGTTTCTTGAAGCCATCAGGAGCATTGTATTCTTGGGATGGTCTTTTTCACAATGCTTGGCGCCCTCTCAACGATTGCACCCCTTCAAGAGAATGATACTAGTGGACCTACAACCTGCTTGACCATCTTGTTTTTGATTGATTTCTGTAATTCTTTTGAAAAAGCCATAAAAACAGGTGAGTAACATCTTGTTGGTCTCTAATGTGCTCATTAGCAACCAAATACTTTGTTATTAATATAAATTTTGATTTGTAGTTCTTGTATTCTTTGAATCCTTTAGGTCCACCAGCCTTTGCATGTTCTTCCACAAAGTTTTGCAGGTCCCAAATAGTGAATTGAATTGTTGCATGGGTGTCTCCCCATATTTCCTTCATGCTACGCCTAAGCATGTTCCAGTCCCGTTGTTTGTATCTGTCCATTGATTCCAGTTCTTGCTTCAAGTCTTCAGGTCCCACAAAGCTGCAAATCTGTCAAACCATGTCGTATCCTTCTGCTCCATAAACTTCTGCCGCCAGTTCAAATTGGTCCAGAAATTCCTTGAAGTTTTTGCCATTGTATAATAAGTTTGCCGCTTTGATAATTATCACTTTTCTTTTAGGTTCTGTCCTGGTTGGGTTGTTTACTTCAGGGTCTTGAGGTAAGCCATATGTTCCAGGAGGGTGGGTCTGAGTGTTTTCTTGAGTGGTTCTATTGTTGGCCAGCCGTCCACAATAGGTCCTTGTTTGAGTGTGAGACATAGGTGGTGGAGGTGGTGGATCAACATTCATTCTAGTGTTCTGACTGTTTTGAGTTATATTGAATAGTCCAAGTGGATTTGGATTGTTTGTTGGTAGGACCTTTTCCAAGTCTTCATTCTGTGGAAAAGCCATGTCTGAGTTTTAACTGATTTCTGATCCTTTATATTAGATGAGTCGTTCAATATTTGCTAGTAATTGTCCTAAGGGTTGTCTTTGGGTTTCTTCCAGGGCAAGTTGGGAGGGTTATACCAAACTAATAATAATACTAAAAAAAACTAAATAGTATGATATGTTGTTCAAATATTCAGATGCGTAGAGGGTTATTGCAGCTAAAATCTGTCCGCAGTGAATCTATGCCGGCCACCACCTGGTAGTTAAAATATATATCCTAAACGCTCACAACAAACACGTCAGTTCTAGCTGGTCCTTGTCTCCTGACCTTATAAGTGATTTTTCAAGTATTTAACTATTTAATACGGAGTTCTACTAGGAATATTTTAAGGACTGGTTTGTTATAATGTTACCAGAAAGTGTCTTGACAGAGATATGTTTCTTCACTTTATTGTAACAGGAAAGTTTTCCTGCCACCAACTAATTGAGATTCACTAAGAGTACTTATAAAATTTGCAACAGTGGTTAAAGATTATGTTAAGCCACGTGTTCAAAATAGAAATCCTCTATCACGTTGGGGACTCCCTTGTAAAGCTCAAAAGTGTTCCTGAGAACCTTTTGCTGAGTGCGGAAAGGGATGAATGAGGTTACCTCTGCCTTTCCTGGGTCACTAAACACTAAAACAAGCCCCCCAATCTACGATTGGAAGGTTTATGTAGTGATAGTGGAGGTGTATCAAAAGATAGCCTATGTCAAACAAGTAGCTTAGGGGATATGGGTGATATAGCTGGTGCTGAGTGAGTCGCAAGTTGATATGGTCTGTGTGTTGCCGCAAAGAAATGAGGGTGTGGAACACCCTGACAGAGGGGTTTAACGGTGATTGAGTGATGTAATAGAGTTGTGATATGTATGTAATTGTTATGTAATAAGGGTAAAACCACAATGTAGTGGGGGCTAATACTGTAGAGTGAGCAAGTGTTGTACTGTTATGGGGTAAGCTGAGTGCAAGTAGTTAGCTGAGAGAAATTACAACTGGGGGGAGGAGAGCCTCCTTAAATAGAAAAGAGTGAGGGATTTTAGCTCCAGGGGAACCAGGGAATGAGGGATTTTAGCTGCCCTGAGCTGTCAAATGAGGGATTTTGGCTGGTGGTACAGCCTAGATGAGGGAATTTAGCCCAATTGACAGGTCAAATGATGTAATGGAGGTGAGGGGTTTGAGTTTGGCCTATGATTTCATTGACGTGTGATGTCATTGGGTCATCTGATCATCTGTACTGCTCCTGTCTGTCACCTGCTGTCAAATGATGTCATGTGTAAGCTGCATGAGGGGTTTTTGCTAGCTTGACACCTGCATGAACTGCAGCCCCTATTACACTAGTCTGCATGCACCTGCATAAGACTGCATAAGCCTGCATAAGCCTGCATAAGCCTGCATCTAGTGTGCATGACACTGCATGACACTGAATGACACGTGCATAACACGATGTAATGAGTGCAGCTGATGAGGTAAAGCATATGTAAAGGGTAAACAAGTGTCAGAGTGGCCCATGCAACGGATTACATGGTCCTGGGTAAGGGTGGTTCATGTGACGGATTACATGACCTGAGTATGATGTTTTGTGTGTATGAAACTGACTGATGGTATCTTGAAGGGGTTGTATCTTCTGATCCAGAGGGGTTAAGGTGTGTTGTCTATGATGTCTTGTGTAGTTTTAGCTGTAGAATCCAGTGGTAACACCGTATTGGTTGATTTGTGAGTGTACATATGTGAAAATGGAAAATTTTGAAATGGGCTGGATGGGTAACCATGAAGCATGCCACAACGTTTTTTTTTTGGGGGCGGTTCTTGCGTCAGACTTGAATGGATTGGTGGTACGTGGAATCAGGAGTAAGGTCACTGCTTACTGCTGCCGGAGCCAGCCGGGCAACTGGTTGTCGTATTGCTGATGATGATTCCGTCAACTTTGGCCTGCTTAGCCACGGTGGCAATGTCAACCAATTCTTGTGTGGAGAGATCAGGGGTGATGGTCTTGACAAGGACGGCAGGACAGGTGGAGTTGGAATTAGTGGAAGAGGGGAGTTCGCCGCGGGTGCAGACTACATCAAAGAGGAGGCGGTCAAAGGCGTCCTTAGATTGAAGGCCGCAAGGGCCGGGCGTATTGGGCAAGGAGACATTGACAACAAGAACCTGGCAAGACTGTGAAAGCGCTTGACCCACAGCTGGAAGCCATCAACTGTGACACCCGCGCCAGCTGCAGTGACGCAAGGTTCACACAACAGTCCCGGACAATTACATCAGCAACCACCACCGCGACCATTTAGACTCAACACCTCCGCGCCTTCCTAGCTCAGTAGAGAATAGCTGATTCACCTCTACTAAGCTAGGTACATTTTCCTATTTCCCTTTCTCTATCATTTCCTCTCTCCTCTCTTCTTCCCCTAATTCATCCTTGTAAATAGAGAGAATAGCTGATTCACCTCTACTGAGCTAGATTGTGCAATTTATACTGTTGGGTTCTAGAAAATTCTCTCCAAGACACAAGGTCTTGTCTATCCCCAAAACCCTCACTGGATCCTTCCGGATCATAATTCACTGGACTGTAGTGAAGGACCTAAGCAAGGTCCTTATACTTTTTTTTTCTCAAACCCATTGACCCTTGTCTCCGACGATGGCCCCCTTTTCTTTGCCGGCGTTGCCGACGCAAATCATTATTTGACTACGACTTAATGGATTACTCGTGCAAGCCATGATTGACACAGGCCTAACTTAACTAAGTCCCTCTATTGGAGGGGGGATGCCGTCCCGCAGGGACCCTCCAAAGGAGGGATCTATGCACTATGTCGACCCCGTGGCATTAGAGAATTAGAAAAATGATCTTTTTCAATCCTCTCTGGACGCGCCATTTGTCACCAGGCAATAACACTTTGGGGGAGCAAAATGTGCACAACATCATGGAGTTTCTTTGTAAATATTTTACAAAATTTTTGGGGCCTTGGGTGCCCCATGAAGTCCTTTTTTGTGACTGACAAGTGTCCACTTCATTGTGCATTCCACATTTTGCACTGTACAGAATCTGAAATTGATAATGTTACAACTATGATTGCAGCTCAACCAGAGGAGTTGAGGATGAGAAAAAATAGTAGAAAGAAGGGGACAGCTTAAGCCATCCCAGAAATGTAAATTATAAAAAAAAAGGTTCAGAAACTCATGTGGGAGATTGGTTTTAAAAACGGACTTACTTCGCGCACTGCGAAAAACACTTCGCGCACTGCACAGTGCGCGGATTCCCAAACACTTCGCGCACTGCGGGTAAACTACGCAACTTTTTGAAGATTTTTCTTGACAAATCAATAGACAGGCTTCTCATTGGCCTCTCTGAATTTTTTGGAAGTTTTTCAAAGCATTCTTCTATGTTTAAAAAAATCATTAAAAACCAGAAGAAATGTTGGATTTGGGTGCCTAAAAAACAAGGTTCCCATAACCCAAAAATTTCAAATAATTTGTTGAGTAATGTAACATGTAAGAAAAGCTACTTCAAAACCTTTCAGCCACTTTGTGCAAGCATACAGGTCTGAAAAATAAGAAACTTCAACACATATTAGCACATTGCATCTAAATTATCCTCATTTTTCAGACCTGTATGCTTGCACAAAGTGGCTGAAAAGTTTTGAAGTAGCTTTTATTACATGTCTCATTACTACAAAAATTATTTGAAATTTTTGGGCTATAGGAACCTTGTTTTTTAGGCGCCCAAATCCTACATTTCTTCTGGTTTTTAATGATTTTTTTAAACATAGAAGAATGCTTTGAAAAACTTCCAAAAAATTCAGAGAGGCCAATGAGAAGCCTGTCTATTGATTTGTCAAGAAAAATCTTCAAAAAGTTGCGTAGTTTACCCGCAGTGCGCGAAGTGTTTGGAAATCCGCGCACTGTGCAGTGCGCAAAGTGTTTTTTGCAGTGGGCAAAGTAAGTCCGTTTAAAAAAGTCCCCACCAAAATGCCTAATTCTCTACTGCCGCGGGGTCGACATAGCGCGTAAGTCCCTCCTTCAGAGGTCGCTTCGCTCCCCCAAGGAGGGAATTAGCTAAGTTAGACACAGGCTTGGAATTGGACCTAATCAAGCCAGGGCTGATTCCACTCGCAAAACTTGAACAAAGAGAACTGGCAAAACCAATTGGTATTCAAATGGCCCTGCACAGAAATTTGCCGGAGCGGGTGGTCATCCAACATTTCGTACTGGCCACTCTTGAAGATGTTACCTTGGGAATCTCATTCGAGGACGTCCCTTTGAAGGTGGGCCACATCAACAGCGTATACGATTTGATACTAGGAATGCCGTTCATCAATTGATTTGACCTAGCTGTATTTGGTAGACAACAAGTGCTTCAATGCCTACGGACAGGCATACAAATTTTTGACTTTAGGCTTAATCAGCAAGAGGCTGCCTTGGCAGCAACAGCCTCATTGCCTCCTCTAGACTCATCACCAGAAAAGAGTATCCTGAAAGATTTCACCGATCTCTTCCCCCAAGACATCCCAGCTGTTTCCGAGGAAGCAGAGGAAACAGGCCTTTTCACGGATGGGACCTTCCCCTTGAAGCTTCAGAACAAGAGTTCGCGGGTCCGGCATCAAATCATATTGACGGACCCAAATGTGATCATAAATGAAAAACAATACCCGTATCCGCACAAATACCTGGCGGTGTGGCAAAAACTACTGGACCAACACCTTGAGGCGGGCAGCATTTGGAGATCAACCAGCCAATATGCTTCTCCTAGTCTGATAATCCCAAAAAAGGATTGGGAGGCCTTACCCCGGTGGGTTTGTGATTACCGCTGATTGAACAGCCTGACGGTGAAGGACTGGGCACCACTACCAAATGTAGATGAACTTATTTGGATAGTGGCGACCGGGAAAACCTTTTCCATCATCAACCAAACAAATGCATTTTTTCAGATCACCAGGATGCGAGAAGCACACATACCACTTACAGCTGTGAAAACCCCGTGAGGACTGATGGAATGGTGTGTCATGCCCATGGGACTGACCAACGCGCCGGCTACACACCAAGCACGATTAGAAGAAGCGCTCGGAGACCTCATTAACAAATTCTGTGTCGTATATCTAGACAACATTGTGGTCTACTCATAAACCCTGGAGGAACACGCAACACATGTTTGTGCGGTGCTGGATCAAATTGGAGCTGCCCATCTGTACTGTTCTCCCAAGAAGACATTCTTGCAAGGTGAGTTCCTCGAGCATTGGATCTCAGCCAATGGTATCCGAGCAGATGAAGAGAAAGTGGAGTCAGTACAGGACTGGCCCTCTCCAAAATCACCAAAGGGCGTGAAGCAATTTCTGGGGACAGTCCAGTGGATGAAGAAATTTTTCTGGGGACTTCAAAAATATTTCGGTACCCTGACCCCCCTCACCAGCACCAAACTGAACCCAAAAGACTTTAAATGGGGGGAACTCAAGGAGAAGGCCTTCAACAACATCAAAAAGATCATGACCTCCCTCCCTTGTTTGAAGAACGTTGACTATGAGTCACATGACCCCCTTTGGCTCTTCATGGACGCCAGCGGCTCACGCCTAGGCACTGCACTTTTCCAGGGTGAGGACTGGAAAGGGGACTCTCCCATAGCGTATGAATCCCACCAAATGACGGCAGCTGAACGGAATTACCCGGTCCACAAACAGGAACTGCTTGCCGTCATCCACGTGCTGCAGAAATGGAAGATGTTGCTCTTGGGAATGAAGGTGAATGTTATGTCCAACCACCACTCCTTGATCCACCTTCCCAAGCAACGGAATCTCAGCAAGCGGCAAGCAAGATGGACTGAACTGATGGCGGATTTCAATTTGCACTTTAATTACATCAAAGGTGAAGACAACACCGTTGCGGACGCCCTGTCAAGGAAGGATCTCCCAGCAGAAAACAAACAGGTCTCTTTGGGGGACGTGGCCTGTGTTGCCGCTTTAACTGAACTCTCAACCACTCTTTTGGACAGCATCAAGAAGGCAGTGGTGGCGGGCTACGAAAAAAATCCGTTCTGCCAAGCAATGAGGAATGCTATGCCCTTACACAAGAACTATATGGACGTTGACGGCTTCCTTTTTGTGGATGGACAACTTGTGATTCCAGCTGGCAAAGGCCTTTGACGTGCCTTGATTGATGAAGCCCACCAACGCCTTGGCCACCTTGGTCATGTGAAGACTTTGACGAAACTTCAACACAATTTTTTTTGGCCCAAAATGACTGTGGAAATTCTGAAATTTGTACAATCATGCCCAACCTGTCAACGCACAAAAGCACAAACCACAGCGCCGGCGGGTAAGATGGCAACACCTAGCTTCCCAAGAGTTCCGCTGTCAGATCTGGCAATTGACTTTGTCGGCGTGCTCAAATCGTCAGCACATTACAACATGATTTTAACCTGCACCTGCCGCCTTTTGGGTTTCACACGTATCATCCCAGTGCTACAATCCAACACAGCGGAGAAAACAGCAGCCAGGCTGTTTGGCGGCTGGATGGCCACATTTGGAGCTCTGAAATCTATCATCAGTGACAGGGACAAGACGTGGACCTCAGGCTTTTGGAAGGCATTGATGTCCCGCCTGAAGATTAATTTCCATATGTTGACATTGTTTCACCCCCTAAGCCAATGGGCACAGTGAACAGACAAATAAGACCGTTGGACAAATTCTACATTCCTTCACCGCAAAGAAACAACTGAAATGGCTTGAAGCACTTCCCACCGTTGCGTTGGCAATCAACTCTGCTGTCAATGTCTCCACTGGGTACAGCCCGTTCAATCTTCTCTTTGGCCGACCTCCAGGCCTCTTCCCCTCAATGCCTCCTACCAACAACCAGCCTACCAACCTTTCAACGTGGTTAAAACTCCAAGAGGGAGCGTGGGCAGATGCGTGTGATGCACTGTGGACCAGCAGGGTAAAGCAGGCCAGACAACACAACAAACAACGTAGCAACGAACCAAAACTGCTTCCGGATGACTGGTCCCTATTGAACTCAGCTGACTGGCGTGGGAAACACATGGCCGGCGTCAATAAACTGAAGGAACAATTTGAGGGACCATACCGGGTCATGAAAATCTTCAACCACGGCCTCAACGCTGAACTCGCCTTGCCTGCCGGAGACAAACAACACCCAATCTTTCACATCTCGAAGCTGAAAAAAAATATCTTTCCACCCAATGAAGACCCACCAGAGCCACTCCCACCGGATTCATCAACTCCTCCTTCTTTATAGAGGGGGAGACTGTGACACCCACGCCAACTGCAGTGACGCAAGGTTCACACAATAGTCCCGGACAATTACATCAGCAACCACCACTGCAACCATTTAGACTCGACACCTCCGCGCCTTCCCAGCTTAGTAGAGAATAGCTGATTCACCTCTACTGAGCTAGGTATGTTTTCCCATTTCCTCTCTCCTCTCTTCTTCCCCTAATTCATCCTTGTAAATAGAGAGAATAGCTGATTCACCTCTACTGAGCTAGATTGTGCAATTTATACTGTTGGGTTCTAGAAAATTCTCTCCAAGACACAAGGTCTTGTCTATCCCCAAAACCCTCACTGGATCCTTCCGGATCATACTTCACTGGACTGTAGTGAAGGACCTAACAGAAGTCCTTACATCGACCGACTCCGCTGGCAAACACTTGTTTTTACCCAGGTTGATCCCAAGGACCTGGCCAACTTTCAACTGCCGCGGGGGCTCGATCTCGCACAACGCCTGCTCCAACAGGCCCGTCTGCATCCCCGCCAATGAAGACAATGTGGTTGCAACCAGATGGGTAAAGCCGCCGTTGTTTGGGCCAGATTCATGTTGCTGTACCGTGACAGCAGCGTGAGGTAGCTGCCCAGGCCTCAATGCTGGTCTAGATGGGTCAGCAGCCGATGTCGCAGCTTCAAGAGCACAGCCAAGTGGCCTTGCAAGTTGAACCTGTGCTGGTTGACAATTGGCTCCGTCGAGGGGATCCAGAACATCCTCAGCCTTTAGAGAGCAGTTTGAGGATCCTGATTGCCAGATGATGGGCCTCTTTGGAGTCATTGTGGGTGGTGAGCTTGATGATCGGAACAGAGAACCAGGAATGGATGGCGGCCCTTGTATCTGTTGGATATGCACAGGAGCCAATCACGGCACCAATGAGGAGGCCCTGGTCTGAGCTGGGAATCCACCAACAACGCCGCCAGAAGACAAAGCCTCCTTAACTGACTAGGGCAAGGCACCGGATACCAATGGAGATGGTAAGAGCATCTCCAACGGTCCGGGGGTGGATTAGCTTGCCTTTAGCAGCCTGCAAGCAGATGTTGCAAGGTGTCACTATTGTGTCACAGCAGTCTGTATTACAGACTGGATTCCACACTGCCAATACATGCCCAAGCTGCCAAAGAAAGCAACCAAGGGTGGCTTTGATTGACAGCCGCTCATTTTGGCAGCTCTCTCAGCAGCTCCGCTGGAGGCCAAAAACGACCTCCGGCCCGCCAAAGTTGGACTCAGGCCGCGCAACAGCGGCTTTGTTGGAGATGCTCTAAGGAGCTTGGGAGGGCAAGAAGGAGGGCTCCGAGTACCCCTGCGGGTTCTGGGTACCCGCAAACAAGTGCCTGGCACCTGTGAACAGCCTATAAGTCAGTACTAGGGAAATCGTGGCTGCGCTGCGGAACACAAAGACAATCCAAAAAACAGGAAATGGTTTGAGATGCTAAATGAAAACTTATGAATAAACAAAGTATTAAAACCTGAGGAGGGCCTCAACAAAAAAAGGAAAATGTGCACGGGCATGATATTATCTCAGGGTTCATGTTGTAGCATTTCGGTGTCCTGAACAATTTTCCTTCTGAAAAAGTAAAGCCAATTAATGCTGGTATAGACTATGCCAAGCTATGACAGATTTATAGATCAAGCACTCCTATAGGATTTCTGCCCTTAACCTGGCATTCTTCCAAAAATTTGTATCAACACTGGTTACTCTATGTGTGTCAAAAAGTTGACAGAATAGCTGCTGAACACCCTAGTCATCTTTCTGTACGTCTGTCAGTCACACTTGTTTTGAGTGGCAGCCTTTACCCAACAATGAACCACACTTACCGGGTGATAAAAAAAATTGAGAATCTACTTGCAAAGTGCTCTTGGCTCCAAAACAATCCTCTGTCTGACATCATTGAGCCAATGAAGAAGAATTTCCTCAAATAATGGGAACCTTTTCAAGAAATTGCTGCAATTGGCCTTGTCCTTGATCCTTGCTACAAGGTCCAATACCTCCACTTCAGTCTTGAAGAAACACATAGTTCCAAAGACATCAAATCTTTCTTGGGCAACATTCCTACTGGTATCTTGTGTCAGGGCGCGTCTCTTTAGTGACGCAGCTCTGAATAAAACAAGAGAATCTAGCAATCACAACTCAGAGGTCGGAGCTCTACTTGACTGCCTCTGTGGGAAGATATAACCACGCCTCCTTAGGAGGGGCTGTTGACTTCTGTCAAGCGGAGGCTAGAGGCGCTTCTTAGGAGGATTGCTGAGGGAAGAAAGGGAGAGGTAACTCAAACTTACCCGTTATCAACGAGGTCGAGTCAAAGAGTTGAAAGTTTGAAAAGATAAGAAGGAAAAGAGATTGATTCAAAGGCCCCAATTGCAGTATTCGAGTAAGGTCAAAAACTACAAAGTAGCGGGCTTGGTAAATCTAAATCTGAGGAATCTCCGCTCTGGAGAATTCCTCCTCACTTATACTGGGAAACTTGTCAATCTCTTGCTGCAGCTGTACCATGCAAGTCATACGCAGTACGCTGTTGATCTCTTTTGGCTGCTGAGCTTTGCAAGTCACAGGCCTTTCATTTAGTGAAAAGTATTTTATGCGCTGCTAGACGCGGCTGCTTTTTCAGATGCTGCGCTGTTGGTACTAGCAGGTAGCTGACACTTGCCACTTCAAAAAAGGACGGCTGTGATGGGAGTTGTCCCGCCTTGTCTTTTGTTAGCCCTAAACTTGCAAAGAAGAGTATCCGCATTCTGGATCTTTCATTTACGTAGCCATTGGTCAAATTCTGCGGACTTTGCTTTGAATTGAGTCAAATAAAGGCGGCAGTCTTGCCCTTTGACTCGTGTCAGCTTCTCATCTAAAATCTTCAAGGCTGTCAATTCTTGCAAGGTATTGTCATCCAATTCTGGTACCACTGGTTCTGGTTCTCCGCGATGATCCCCTGGTAGGATATACTTTTTTAGCAGGCTCACTGGAAAGGTGGGGTGTTTGAGTTTGTACCCTTCCGTTAGAATAATTTCCACTGCGTTCCGACCATGCAACGCTTCACAAAGAAGGGCCCAACAAATTCATCTTTGAGTTTCCTGTTCCCCCCAAGGTTTTGAAAGTTAACTGTGGAAACTAGTACTTGATCTCCTACCTGTATGTCATGCTCTCGGTGGGTCTTGTCCCAGCGGTCTTTGTTATACTGGACTGCTTCTCCCAGACATTCACTAGCGTGTTGATCCGCTTTCAACATCATTTCTTGGAATTTTTCCGCCAAGGGGTGGAGTGTCACTGCTTTGCTGAGGAGTAAGTCTTGCGGCATATGTGGTATCCAGCCCCTCTCAAGCTCAAATGGCGCCTTGCCTTTTGTGGAATAAATGCTTGAGTTGTATGCATATTCTAGGGCAGGTAACAATGACACCCAATCATGAGTGCATCCTTCACCATCTTTAAACTGCAATCCAAAGGCACAGTATCCCCTAATCATTTCCTTTAATGTCTGGATCATCCGTTCAGCCAAACCCCCTTAATTTAACACAAGGATTTTGAATATTCAATAATATTTCAAGATTTGTAAATGGTTTACCAGTTTTTGCAGACTTGAGGATACTTGTTGTATCTCTAAGGCTGACAGCAGTTGTGTCAGACAGCGCTATCCGTGCTTGCATCAGACATTTCATCTGATGTTACATCAGTTGAAACATCCAATACAACGTCCAGCCCATGCAACATTGCGCGCGCCCAATGTTGCATTGCAATGGGCCTATTTAATGTGGGTCTTGGCAATGTAACATTGCCAGGGGCTCAACCAATCACATCCTTGGTTGATGTGAGGTCAACCACTCCCCCCGCCAATGCAAAGCCCACTCAACTTTGCATTGGCATTGGGTGATGTCACATTGGATGCCTGCAATGCAATGGCCAACTTGATATTGGCTTTGTCAATTTTGAATTGGCCGGTAGTTATCCCTCATGGGCCTTGCTCAACTCAACCCCGCCGTTTGGCAAGGTAACCTTGGCTGCGGAGACCGATGCAATCCCCGGTGGATGCAATTGGTAACCAATGCAATTGTCTCCTCAGTCCAGAACCGTTCATCAATGAGGGGAAAACTTTTGCAACTACCGGCTCAGAACTGGTCATCATAGAGTATATGTACCTGGATGACCGGCTCAGACCCGGTTGTTTTGAGGAGTGTACACTCTGTATGACAACCGGTTCTGAACCGGTCGTCCAGGAGGGTACACTTTCTTGATGACCAGTTCTGAACCGGTTATCGCAAAGGGCATACATTCTTCAAGGTGACCGGTTCAGAACCAATCAAAGTACACCACGGGGCAGGTTTCTGGGAAACGGCCCCATCTGATGGACGCTTTTGCCCTTGAAGCGTCCAAAGGATGCTCCCAGAGCATCTGATGGACGCTTCCACGGCAAAATCATCACTTGGACGCTTTCCAAAAAGCGTTCAAGTGTTGCTTTTGCCCCGGAGCATCACTTGGTTGCCAAAAACATAGCATCCATCGGACAATCTCCATCAGGAGTGTCCGATGGACGCTTTTTGTGCAGATATGCGCACCCACAATTGGGCACTCCAGGATGGACACCAAACAAAGCTGCCCACCGGACACTCTGGGTTGAGTGTCCGGAAAGGAAGGCTGTACAGAAGCCGCTGTAGAATCCGCGCCCATCAATAGAATTCACTACAAACTGGATCAATTGAAAGGTGCAATCCAGGCGCTTCATTTGATGGCACAAGACTGTGATGAATCCAAGGGAACGGTGTTGATTGCAGGGTTTGAATTTTGGTCAAGCTTCCATTGGGGGCGCGCGCCCCGCGGTTGGAGAAGGCATGATGGAAACTGCTGTAAAATCCACGCTGATAAATATAATTCTTTGAAACCAAGATCAATCAAAAGCAGAGATCCAGGTGATTCAATTGAGCCAATAATGATGCAATAAAGTTTATGAGAAGGTGTCCGGCAGAAGAAGCAAGAAAGAAAAAAATGTAGAAGCTGATATTCTCACCCAAACTCTCTGGAACCGGGACCAATTGAAAGAAGAACTCCAGGTAGCTATTTTGAGCTACTAATCATGCAATAAATCTGAGGGGAAGGTGTCCATCTCAGGGTTTCAAATTTGGTCAAGTAACTTATTGGGTGCGCGCGCCGTCGTTAGAACAGAATGCTAGACAGAAAGCGCTGTACAAACCGCAAGACTTTTTTTCTGTTTCCCGGGTAGACTGGCCTAGCGTGGCAAGAGCTACAATTGATGGTCAGGGGGGAAGCCGGTGGTGGTGGCGGACAAGTGTTTCCTTATTTAAAGAGGGTATCACCCATGAGGATGTCCCCCCAGGGGCTCCGGTTTTGTCCTACTCCCTCCCTGGGAGCCCACTGATCACTTGATTAGGGCCTTCCTGGACTACTATAACAACTGGCCCACTTTTGCTCTTTGCTACGGCACAGCTGGAGGGTCATCCATAGGACCTTCGGGCCTTTGGGGATTTCAACTTGTGCCTGTGTTTATTTGTTGTGTGGGCTATTTTTTGTTGTAACTTTGTATTTGAAACACCCCAAAACTTAGATCCAGAAGTCTAGAATTCTGTGGATTTGAGAAAGTGGGATAAAGTGGTTGAATACTTGTGGTAAGAGCAGTGCTCACTATAAATGTATAAATTGTTGAATACACACATAATTCAACTTATTATAAGGGGGTCACTAAACATACCCGGTTTTTCCGCGTTTGTACCTGGTTTTTGCGTACCCCCTTTTCCGCGTTCGTACCCGTTTTTTTTCTACTCATTTCTACGCAACGCAAATAGGCTTAAAATTCATCTAAAATCCTTAAAATAATTATCATGCATTCAAAATTCCAAAAAAGCAACTTTGAATGATTTAATTAATTTTTTGCATACCTCCTTTTCCCAACTGTGTACTAAGGGAATATCTTTTTTCTTACATGTACCAGGGTTCCAAAAGATTGAGGGAGCATTTAAACATGCATTTGAAGCTCCCTTTGAAATTTTGGAGAGAAAAAAATAGGTACGTGGCGCGCGTAGTAGGAAAATGGCTGCTACCTGTATAGCTTTTTTGTTACACATTTAAAGAGTCTATAAATTTCAGAAATGTTTCTATGGTGTATATTCTGTGCTCCATTAAATTTATAGCAATGGGGTAAACTCCAAACATGAGATATAGGGGGGCCGGGCAGCCTTAACAGGAACAATCTGGCTAATTGAATATTGTTTTTTGTCAGCCTTGGTGATGCCAAGAGCTACTACTCTTCTAGCTACACCGGATGATGATAAAAAAAAGATATACATTTTTTGTTTTTGGGGTTTTTTTATTTATTTTTAAAGAATAAAATAAAGAAATTTTTAAAGAGGGGCCCGTTGTGACGGGGGTGGTTTTAATCCCTCTGAGAATGGCTGCTGGGGCCTGCGAGCAGGTTTGGTCTTGGATCCCAGTCTTACAGATAAAGGAAGGAATCACGGCAATAACAAAGAAGGGTTCTTACTTACTATTAATATCCCTTTTGGTATCATGGCGTTCTCTGATATCACAAATGATGACAAAGGCTGAGACGGAAGGAAACTGACTGCTGGATTGATTGAGTTCTGAAAAGGAGTTTGATTTGATCAAGTAGTCAGGTTTCTGTTTGTGGTGTCTTAGCTGAGGGAAGGGAAAAAGAAAGAGGAGAATTTACCTCTTTAAATAATATTTTTGTCCAGCTTGAGGAAGGTATTGAGTCACACAAATTGGTTGGGGTCGGTTATCCTTGATTGTAATTGGGGTATGGTTTGTATCTTATCAATGAATTGACTTGTTGGAATCTTCCGTTTGGTTCCGTTGGGTATTCTCCGTCAAGGTAGTAGCAGGTAGTGAGTTGTCTCCGTCAAGTTAGTCGTAGCGGTTAAGTTATCCTTTAGGTACTCCGGTCTCCAGCTAGGATATGCATGTAACAAATTTCACATGTGTAACATTTACACAGCCGCGCGCACGAGCAAATAAACTGCGCGCACAGGTATTTTTCAAAGAATAAACTTGTGCTGTTTATTGTGCGCACGCGGGCACATTTGTACATATAATTCACCCGCACTGCATTTCAGTCCAGCGCGCGGGTAAATTTATTGAATATAATTTACCTTTCACATAATTTGGCATAAGGATGGATTATTTTATACTCCATCCTGTGCTTGTGTTTATAATATTCTGTCTCATTATTTTTTGTTATTTATTATATCTACATATGTATGTTTTAAATCTATGTACATATAATACATCCAAGTATATTAAAGCCTCAGTTTCATAGAGAAAAAAATCAAGGGTTTCCCCTACAAATGAGCAAAATACAAAAAAAAAGTTCAGAGGTTCCCCCTTTTACAAAACAAGAATCCACAGGATGAGATTCAGCTCAGAAATCTGCAAAACACAACAATAATTACTCAAATACAACAGTACAAAACAGGTCTGCAACCAGCCACCCAGCACAGCAAGCTGATGCACCATGGCCCAACACCCATCCCTGTCTAGCAGGTTTAACAAGTGCTGAGAGGAAGACCCCCAGCCCTAAAGCACAGGGGGGTCCACAAATATCCCCGCCAAACTGCGCAAGTGCAACAGCGGACGGGGTGAGACGACCCCCGAGCTGGAATTACAGCCCAAGGAGTTGCCTGAGGAATTGCTAATCCCAGACTGCCTCTATTTATAGGCAAATCTCCCTGTTGTGTCCTCTCCTTGCCATCACACCAACTTGCGCAACTCCAACCTGCTCCATGCCAACGCCCGCCACTCCGTCCAACACACCATGTCTCCTACCCACTGTTGGCCCTTGGCTATGACAATGGCTGTTGAATGATAAAAAACCACCAAAAAAAGCCACAACCCTTTGGTCACTTGGCCCAGGGCCGCCGCAGCTTTTGCCATCACCAGGCCCCCAGCTATCTCTCCCCACGCCACCGCAACATGATACAGTGCCCCCTCCGCCACTCAGCTTCTGCTTGTTACCACCTTAGATTAGGAACTCGCCAAGGCAAATATACATTTGACCAATCACAACCACGCACTTCCCTCTTGGAAGCCGTATTGTCACAACCATCCCCCATTATCTCGCTGCAACGCAACTAATCTATTTTTACTCACCTCCCCGTAGGCCCATTCAAAGGATTTCCGGGTGCTGGGATCTTTGGCTTGGGATGACCTTGCCTGTCCGGCCAGCTTGGCAAGCGTTGAGCGCACATTCTCGGCAGCCAGGGCAATCTGCGCTTTGGGTAGGTCGAGCCTTGCAATCCGGACGATTGAGCAATGTACAAGCAGCCACATGTGGCTGCGCAACGGAGTCAAGCTAGGCGGTGACTTTGCGGCCTGCCAAACTCTGAGACTGGTTGCGACCTGCATGGAGAGAGTTGAGTCCTAACCTTTCCCTTCTGGCAGGTTCTATCAGGGAGAACAATGAAGTAGCTGAGCAAGGCCTGACACTGTACAGTATAAGTGCACTTCCACTGGCCTCGGCCCAGAAATATTCCTCTTCCTGGGACCAAAAGGGGAATTTGGTGATGAGAAACAAAGCCCACAAGTTGCGTGTTAGACCTTTTTTTGGAACCATAAGCATCATCAACTGGCATGTTTCTTTTTTTGTCCAACGCACAGGACTTGGATGGGTTATACATAACAAACTCAGCCTAGCTCCCAACTGCTTGCCCAAATCGATCATTGACGGCGCACCGTTTCATTGTTTTATCACCCCCTAGCAACGCCTCGTCAAAAGCCTGAAACATACACACCCAAGCTGGCAAGCATTCTTCTCTAACCTGCCACATTGTTCAAATTTGGCCAGATGCTAATCTGCTGTATTTTCACGTCCGCAGGCTTCATTTTTAGCTTTTATTCCGTTTCATGGGCTCCCGGCTGCTCACCCAAATCAATTGTTGACGGCGGAGTGTTTCATTGTTTCATCAGCCCCTAGCAACGCCTCTTCAAAATCCTGATACATATACACCCAAAGCGGGCAATCATCTTCCCCTAACCTCCCTCATTGGTCAAACTTGGCCGGATGCTAATCTGCTGTATCTTCACTGCCGCAGGCTAGATTTTTAGTTTTGTTGACAGACGCCTAACATGCCAAGATTAATGCTTGACATTGACCTGGATCATATGGGTTATCCTCTTGTTGGAGGCAGGACGAGAATACACAATTGTTTGGCAAATATTATTGCCAAGTATCAAGTCGCTTAAATTTTTTGGTGAGCATTGCCCGTATCCTAATCTCCTGATCTATGATATTGCCCTTTGAGTCCAGTGGAGACCCCCAATCCCCCAATGCGGCAAAAAATTTTCTTGGATTGCCTCCTCAGGTCGCCCCCCACTCTGAAAAAACTGAGAACCCATCCAAAAGTAGAGTAATCAAATTCAAACTGCTAATCATCCGGTTGAGGGAGTTACAACTCAGTCCAAACTGCACCAGGCCAATCAGGTAACAACCAGCTCCCACCCTCCCGCCTTGCCGCTCCAACCTTGTCAAACACAGCAACCAACCCCCACGCAAGCGGGGTCATTGCCTTAGCAACCTTGCAACGTCAGGGTCTGGCAAGTATTGTTCTGGTGTGCAAAGTCGCCTACGGCCCACCGCAAAAATAACAGGAAGTCCTGTTGACCATGTTACTACTCAACCCCCACCAACACTCAGGCAAACTCCCCCAATGCTGTCAGGTGCAACGACCAACAATAGCCCGTCCCTTTCTTTTGCTCCAGTCAGCTTGAAAAAGTAAGTCAGTTGGTCATGGAAAGCCAAAGTATTTTATTTCCAATGTTGTAGGAGAGCAATGCCAAGAGGCCAAAACTCATTCATGCATTAATTGTTGGTGCTTGGCCAATATCACCAGATGCTTCATGAGAAATTCTTGTTAATATAATGAGATAGAGCCCAATTTGCATCATGTTCCTCAATAAAAAGTGCATTTTTATACTTTAGTATTCAATTCAAATCAAGTTCACATAGCCTGATTGACAGCCACAAAGAAGAAGAACACCTCAGTCAGCCCAAGCTGCAAAATTAACAGCTGACCAACCCCTTGTAATTTTATCTCTTGGAGGAAGCTCCTAGGTAGTTATTCTGAGTCCCTTAAATTACTCTGTTAAGAATTATGCCTCATTTGTTGGAGTTATATGGCAAACATGATAGGGGGTATAAGATATGACCAAAGCCATCATTATTTAATTTGCTGGTTTCAAAAACCTACCATTTTCAAAACATTTTGGTCCTTCACCTACCACACTTTGGGAGCCAACAATTAAAGGTTTTATTTTTGGAGAACTGAATGGTATCTAATTGTTCATTTTATCTATTTGACACTCCCTAATAATGCTATTTTTACATCACATCATGTGTGACACCTGAGCAACTCCCCCAAAAATTGACAGGTGTCACCACAATGGGGATTCTGAATTATTATGCTTGCCATATGTCACTGACAAAAGGTGCCTCAGTTTGTAGGTTTTTTTTGATAAATTATGATTGAACAAACATAATTTACACAATACCATGGCCATAGAGCCTGAAAGGTGAAATATCCACCCACTCCATCATCTTCTGAATCTTTTTTACTTGCACTGAGAAAAAGACATCTTTGCCTGCTGGTGGTATACATACTGTTGCCCCTGGGATTAATAAAAAATGTGATTACATTAATGACTGCTGAGTACAAAAGAGGAGCTTGGCATCTGGAACCTGCAGCGGCGCAGCCGCTTTGTCCTCTAGTATAATTATTATATGTAAATATATATTTATTTAGGGGGTTACTAAACATACCCGGGTTTTCCGCATTTGTACCCGGTTTTTGCGTACCCCCTTTTCTGCGTTTGTACCCGGTTTTTTTCTACTCATTTCTACGCAACGCAAATAGGCTTAAAATCCATGTAAAATCCTTAAAATAATTATCATGCATTCAAAATTCCAAAAAAGCAACTTTAAATGATTTAATTGATTTTTTGCATACCCCCTTTTCCCAACTGTCTACTAAGGGAATATCTTTTTTGTTACATGTACCAGGGTTCCAAAATATTGGAGGAACATTTAAACATGCATTTGAAGCTTCCTTTGAAATTTTGGAGAGAACAAAATAGGTACCTGGCACGCTTAGTAGGAAAATGACTGCTACCTGTGTAGCTTTTTTGTTACACATTTAAAGAGTCTATAAATTTCAGAAATGTTTCTATGGTGTATATTCTGTGCACCATTAAATTTATAGCAATGGGGTAAACTCCAAACATGAGATATAGGGGGGGTGGGCAGCCTTAATAGGAACAATCTAGCTAATTGAATACGGACTTACTTCGCGCACTGCAAAAAACTCTTCGCGCACTGTGGGGGTCATTGTCTTGACGTCCTGCCTCCAGTGCGCGCTTCCGCCACGGCTCTTTGCGCACTATGCATTCCCCCAAAAAAACGGCTTAATTTTCTGGAGATATTTTTCAATGAGTCAATAGAACGACCTTTTATGACCCCCCCAAAAAATAATCAAGTCATTTGGTGGTCTCCTTGAGCCTAGAGAAAATTAAGATGAAATAATCATACTTTAATGCGGCAGGGACCTGTAATATTGCTTCCTGTGCCCCAGTAGCCCCAAGAATTTCACAGTGTCATGGTACATGTGCAAATTCATGATCTGATAATTTTCAGAATTTTTCCCAGAGATATAAGGGGTGCGCGGCAGGCTTAGTGGGAAAATTACTGCTAACTGTATAGCTTTTTTGCAAAATTACACACCCAAACAGTCCTGAAATTTCAGAAATATTTTCATTGTGAATATTCCCTGCGCCATAAATTCCTTGGCAATATTGTGTCATGATAACATGAGATATAAGGGGTGTGCGGCGGGCTTAGTAGGAAAATGACTGCTACAGGTATAGATTTTTTGTTACACGCTGAAACAGTCTGAAATTTTCAGGAATGTTTCAATTTTTCATATTCTATGCACCATAAAGCTCTTAGCAATAGTGTGTCATTGAAACATCAGATAAGTTAGCAGTCATTTTCCTACTAAGCCTGCTGCGCACCCCTTATATCTCATGTTATCATGACACACTATTGCCAAGAAATTTATGGCGCGGAGAATATCCACAATGAAAAAATTTCTGAAATTTTGGGACTGTTTGGGTGTGTAACAAAAAAGCTATACAGTTAGCAGTAATTTTCCTACTAAGCCTACCGCACACCCCTTATGTCTCATGTTATCATGACACAATATTGCCAAGGAATTTACGGCGCGGGGAGTATCCAAAATGAAAACATTTCTGAAATTTTGGGACTGTTTGGGTGTGTAACAAAAAAGCTATACAGTTAGCAGTAATTTTCCTACTAAGCCTGCCGCGCACCCCTTATATCTCTGGGAAAAATTCTGAAAATTATCAGATCATGAATTTGAACATGTACCATGACACTGTGAAATTTTTGGGGCTACTGGGGCACAGGAAGCAATATTACAGGTCCCTGCCGCATTAAAATATGATTATTTTATCTCAATTTTATCTAGGCTCAAGGAGACCACCAAATGACTTGATTATTTTTTGGGGGGGTCATAAAAGGTCGTTCTATTGACTCATTGAGAAATATCTCCAGAAAAGTAAGCCGATTTTTTGGGGGAATGCACAGTGCGCAAAGAGCCGTGGCGGAAGCGCGCACTGGGGGCGGGACGTCGAGACGACGACCCCCACAGTGCGCAAAGACTTTTTTGCAGTGCGCAAAGTAAGTCCGATTGAATATTGTTTTTGATAAATTTCCCAGAAATCTAAGGAATTAAGGGGTTATATAATGATGCATATCCTCTGTGCTCTGAAACTTTTGGAAATATTTCTACCTCAGAACATGAAATATAAGGGGTGTGTGGTAGTCATATTGCCTTACTGCGCACCCCTTATATCTGATGTTCTGAGGTACCAATATTGCCAAAATTTTCAGAGCGCAGAGAATATCCCACTTTCTTAAATCCACAAAATTCTAGACTTCTGGATCTAAGTTTTGGGGTGTTTTAAATACAAAGTTACAACAAAAAATAGCCCACACAACAAGTAAACACAGGCACAAGTTGAAATCCCCAAAGGCATGAAGGCCCTATGGATGACCCTCCAGCTGTGCCGTAGCAACAAGCAAAAGTGTGCCAGATGTTATAGCAGTCCAGGAAGGCCCTAATCAAGTGATTAGTGGGCTCCCAGGGAGGGGGTAGGACGAAACCGGAGCCCCTGGGGGGACATCCTCATGGGCGATACCCTCTTTAAATAGGCAAACACTTGTCCGCCACCACCACCAGCTTCCCCCCTGACCATCAATTGTAGCCCTTGCCACGCCAGGCCAGTCTACCTTGCCATGAACGCCTCCAACTTACCAGGCAAAACCAACACGGTCACCACAAGCTCTCCAACGCCCATGATTCACCACAACAAACACCCTGGCTGTTAATTTCTTAGTGAGGCAGTGATATGTACATTCCCTTTCAACCGTCAAAGACCCCTGACTTTCTGCTTTCCTCACCCACTGCATGGCATGTACCAGCCACCTCCATTGCACATTTTGCTGTCACAACGCCCTGCTTGCTAATTTACACAACCACACCCCATCCCTCTTGCTCTACAGAACTGTCCATCTTCAGCTCTTGCTGACACCTTTTCCCAAAAAATGAAGCAGGAAGAGGTCAATCTTGCCTACTTGCCTGGAAACAACAACAACTACAACTGCTTGGCCAAAGAATTGAACAGCCTGCAGCTGCAAGCGCTCTGTAAAGTCTGTCCCAACCGCTTCTGCTTGGTGTCCTTCCATCCGGACCAATGCAAATCGCTGGACGTCGTTGACAAACAAGGCCAAGGTGTCAAGCATGCCATCTGTTTTTTTGCCAGCCAGGCAGGTCAAAAAAGAAGTGGATGAATCAGAATATTGGCCGGAGTATGTGGAAGGGGTGTCCTCTGTTGTCCTACTTTGTCCAGAGCCATGCCCGCAACTTGCCTGTCTTGCCCACCCAAGCCCATCCAAGACACCCGCATCTTCTCATCACAAGCTCGCACGACTGCACAATCCAGGAGTTGAATTTCGAGCGTCAACAGAGCACAGAGATCGTCAATTTCCAGGCTCTCTCTCCCGCTGACACCATCCTCTTCTCCGCCTTTGACTTGTCAAACCACGGCCGCAAGCTTTGGGCCTCCGACACCGCCGGCGGGCTTGTCCATTGCAACCTCCGCCAACCCAATTCTTCCGCCTGTTGTTGGACAGCCTCTAAGAAGAAGATCAGCTGCCTCACTATCTATACCCACTCTGGAGACAGACTGGCAGTGACTGCCAGACTGAACCAAGAGATGTGGTAGGTTCTTTTTATGCTTGCTCTCTTCTACCTAAACCCCAAGTTGCAATAGCAGATTGTTAAACCCCCAGCACGGCTTTTGTTATTACTCATAGTTCTTGGGTCCTACAGGCCCTATTGGGTCTCCTGCCAAGCAGCAAGATCGGCGATGTAGAGCAGGGGAGCTGTCTGGGGAGTCACGCACCCGGACTGGCTTTTTCCTTGGCATACTGCAGTTCAACGGGGGACAAGATCCTGAGCATCAGTTACGATGAAATGATGCGCGTGTGGGAGGTGGCCAACAGAAAATCAAGACATGATATATTCCATTGACCACACTATCAAGCACTCAAAAAAAAAAAAACAGAAAGGGAGCTCATTGGAGATCTTGCTGCAAGTGTGAGATGTGTGATCAATCATCAACTTGGCAAACTCATCAGCCTGAACAATCAAGCTGCTCCTCTACCAGCTACCCAATTCAACCGCTTGACCCACAACCAATGATCAACCTTGCTTTGTTGGCACTACCAATCATGAAGCTCTTAAATTTGTTGTTCACAAAACCATCAAAACTTAAAACAAGCTATCATGCATTGCCATTAAAGGCTACCATCATTTACCAAGATGAATACCAAGATCTTGAATCCTTTTGCATAGTTTTTCTTATTCTTACTCATCATCACCATGGTTTCCTTCCTTTCACTGCTTTCTATCTCTTATAGCAATTAAAAAATCTGCCTCCTGCTGGAAATCAAACCCACATTCCTTTCTTCAGTCCTGGTATCACTGAAATCAATCAGTGGCTACCTTCTAAGGGGACAGCCACCCCTTACAGGAAGCAATTGGAAGGAGACAGGAAGACTACAGGTTGCCCCATCCAGAGAGACTTTGTAATTTGTGGTGTCATTTGGCGCGTGGGCTCCTGATGGTCTCAGGCTGATTTCTGGTCATTGAGCCCGGCAGGGCGCTTGTACTAGACAGCCCATCTCCGCCTTAGTTTGAGTCACACAACAAAATCATCTCTTTTGGCCTGGGGCCCTGTGTGAAGCCCTGCATGTCCTGCGGGGTTCAGCCTCTTCTGCTGCACTAGGAATACAATTTTTTTTGGTTTCTAGCAAGCTTCTTGTAAGAATCAGTCTTTTTAATTTGTTTCCTTGAGTCCAAATGTTGAAAGGTCTTCATCCTCAATCTTGCGTTAAGAGTCTTGTCATACTTTTTTACATTTCCCTGCCCCACACTTTGTTTTTCATTGGCACTGGGTGAGAGGGGGAGCTGGGCAGTGCATCTGGATTGAATTTGAACTGAGAGAGGGGGGTTACAATGGCCTAACACACCCCCTGAAGCGGCGAAGCCGCCTTGGCCTCTAGTGCATCATTATATAACCCCTGAAGTCCCTGGACTTCTGGGAAATTTATCAAAAACAATATTCAATTAGCCAGATTGTTCCTATTAAGGCTGCCCGCCCCCCCTATATCTCATGTTTGGAGTTTACCCCATTGCTATAAATTCAATGGCGCACAGAATATACACCATAGAAACATTTCTGAAATTTATAGACTCTTTCAATGTGTAACAAAAAAGCTATACAGGTAGCAGCCATTTTCCTACTACGCGCGCCACGTACCTATTTTTTTCTCTCCAAAATTTCAAAGGGAGCTTCAAATGCATTTTTAAATGTTCCCTCAATCTTTTGGAACCCTGGTACATGTAAGAAAAAAAATATTCCCTTAGTATACAGTTGGGAAAAGGGGGTATGCAAAAAATTAATTAAATCATTCAAAGTTGCTTTTTTGGAATTTTGAATGCATGATAATTATTTTAAGGATTTTACATGAATTTGAAGCCTATTTGCGTTGCGTAGAAACGATTAGAAAAAAACCGGGTACAAACGCAGAAAAGGGGGTACGCAAAAACCGGGTACAAACGCGGAAAAACCGGGTACCTTTAGTAACCCCCTATTATTGTTCAAGTGACCACTCCTCAAACAACCATTGCACAAACCTTTACCATGATTAAAAAGAAGATGATATTTGCCAATTCCATGGAAATCATGAAGGAAGATAAATGCTTTGGAAAGATCCAATTAGCCCACATATATCCCAATAGGTGTGTTTGTTTTCAAAAAAAAAAAAATGATTCCAGTTACCACTGCTCATCTCTGAAAGTTGAATAAAATAAGCAAAACACATTGCTAAGAGTATTGTGGCCTGGAGAATTATGTTTGGATTTAATACTTTGAGATTTCTAAACTTATGGTGTTCAAAATTCATTTATGCATGCATGAATCATAAATTCATGAATCCTTATTTTCAGGGGATCACACAAGTTTGATTATGTAATATTACTGCATCTTCTTTATGAAATTATGATTTATGCTTGCATAAATCAACTTTGAACACCATAACTGTAGCAACATCCAACAACAAGGTTGTTCAATTTCATTTCATTTTCCCTACTGGCAGTAGGGGAAGCACACAACTCCTGATATATTTCAATCCACCACACCTGATTTATGAAGATTACAGGGCACATGCCAGCAAAATCTCTCATCAAAGCTAATCCCCTGAAATTTTTAGACTTCACCATGTATTGTGACAAAAAACTTGTTTGCTATTTTTGTTTAAAAAAAACCCTGAAGTAATACAAACAGTGTTGGAGTAAGGAGAAGCCAACAGGGTAAACTTTAGTCATTTTAGTTTATCTTCAAGTTATGCATGTATCAAATCATGTAGATACATGCATATCTGCAGCACAGTCCACATTGTACTTAGTCTAGTCAACACGGCAGTACCGGCTCCTTTCTCTCTTCACCAAGTTTGGATCCAATACTGCCCATGGTTGAGCTCACCGCAACGCACTTCTTATTGTCAGGTGAGTAGCAATCAACACCGAGTTTGGATCCAATACTGCCCGTGCTTGAGCTCACCGCGACGCACTTCTTATTGTCAGGTGAGTAGCAATTAACACCGAGTTTGGATCCAATACTGCCCGTGCTTGAGCCCACCGCAACGCACTTCTTATTGTCAGATCTGCATTTGCTCCTTTGAGCGTCTTATAAACAGGACCATCACACATCACCTATTTTTTTCAGAGTAGTTCAGATTCACTGAAGCGGAAAAAAGCTGCAGATAAGTCTCCAGAAAAGTGGGCCACTACGCTGAATGGCCCCCGTGTGTAGTGTAGCAACCTTTATTGTTGTCCGCTGCGGCCATAGTATTAGCAGACTGTTAGGGGCGCTACCCTAGCACTATGCTGTTTTGTGCCACTTTTTGCAGAAAATCTTGCTGAATAGCGGCATAACGCCGCGTAGTGGGCGTAGTTTTTGTTTGGCAGTGGTTAGTGCTAGCTTAATTGCGCTGACAGCTAACAGGGAACCCCATTATTTTTACCAGAATTAAGCTAGACTGCGCTGCAATATTGCTAATGATAGCGTAGCTGAACCAGCCTTGCTCTCTAGATACATATCAGGGATGCTTTCCTTATTTTGATGAAAGGATGGTATTTCAAGTGACAATTGGACCAGCACTACAGGCTCTTACTCTTGCAAAAGGGGACCCTCTATCAAGGACAGTCTGAACAATACACAAAATCAATCAAATTAACACAGTACTGCAGTGGGTAGCATTTCTTTTGGAGTTCAACCCACTTAAAAATCTTTGCCATGACATGTGTATGTTTGTACATTTCTCGATCAAATAATAAATCAGATGAAGTGCAATTATGCTTAATGTAGAAGATTATTTAATTCACTTGAAGAGATGAACTACTGCTAGTCCATTCAGGTTCTCCTTGCTTCCTCGCAACCATCTCCGTCTAAGTGGTGAAATCCTGCTGGCCCGTCAAGCTTTAGGTCCTCCTTGCTCCCGGCAAAAATCATTTCTGCCTCTACAGCTAACATTACTGGCTGGTGTGAAGAAGTGAACGAGTTGTAACCCCATAGACGAGAATTCAATCAGCTCACAGAGTTGTATCATTCATGTGGACTGCATTAGGAAGGGGGGGGGGGGGAAGGGGGGGGGGAGGGGGGGCGCATGAACCCCAACAAGTTTGTTTGCACGCCGGTACTGTGCTTGCAAAATCTTCATTGGCGCCCCTGATTTTGATAATTGACTGTTTCAAATACACAAAGATCCCGCCAGAAGGACTAGCAGAAAAAAATTGATATGATGATGATTGCCTTGGACGCCGGCACTATGCTTAGGAAATCACAAGTAGCGCAGCTGATTCCAAAGCTCGGCCTTGCTGACTTTGAGTTCATCAAGACCCGCCAAACGGGACAAGAAGGACGTCCTGACGACTGTAGGATGAATCCACCGACAAAAAGTCCATTCAACAACCAACAAGGAGGTACCAACGACCAAAATGAAACTATGAAGTTTGATGAAGATTTTCCAATGGCAAGAAGGCTGTACCGACCACTAGAACTAGATTCAGACGCGTGTAGAGAGGTTTCAACGCCTAAGAGACCATTCTGAGGACCAAGGGGGATTTATTGATGAGCAGAGAGATGTAAAATATGTAGATCCACAACAAAGGGATCACCAATAGCAAATGGACAGAGAGATTGTCAACAGTTGATGATACAAGACCGGAGCTGAAGGTAGAGATACAAGATATGTATGTAGGCCGGCCGGTAGGCAAGGAGAGCCTGTGGTGTTGCTGGTGTCAGGCGGTGGATGCTCATGGTAGACCGTTTTGAACTTAACTAAGTCCCTCTCTTGCCTGAGGCTTTGTCGGAGGGACTTATGACTAATCCGCACTTCTTGCGTGAGAGATCCGGATAATTGACCACGCTTGTGGTTATATTCCTCACGACTCCAACAATTCTCAACCTCCCCTTACGGGACCCATTTTTTCTGAACGGAATTCTTCTCAATAAAATTATCATGTACTTTTTTACTCCATGTATCTAGCTCCTCTATCTCTAAAATCAATATTTTGAAAATCAGAATAAAAAATAAAATCACTGTGATGTCAAGCACATCACTACATTTCATTCTCATTTCATTTGGTATTTCCATAAAGCACTGACCCAATCGGAGCTAGTGAGCCTGATTGCGCCCAAATGACCAACAATCAATGGAGAAAAAAACTTGAGGCCACAAAAAGAACCTTGAGCTTGATTGACAAGAAAAGAATAAAATAACATCGGAAGAGAACCTTGTCATTATTGGACAACTACATCAATCAGCCATGGAAGCAACTGACGAGGATGATGGCAACCTAGCCACCCTCAATCTATCTCAAGAATAAAATGCAGCCTCAAAATTGAAGTTGCGGGAAGAATTTGACACAATGTCCAATGCCGGACTTACCGAGCATATCACCCTTACTGTAGCCAAGTATTACTCGGAACCGTTGAAGCTGATCCAAATGGAAACGGTGATCAGCTTGGTTTGTCGCAAACACACATTTACGCTTGCTGGCACCGGTTTCGGCAAAACGAGGATTGGCAAAGTATACTATTGCCTCTTTCCTGCGTACAAGAAACCAATCATCCTGGTTTTGAATCCTTTGGACTCGCTGGGAGATAATCAAGTGAGTTATGTATGCAGTTTTTGATGTTCCGATGTATAGTAGCTTACTTATGTTTCAATCCCTAAATACGTGTCAATCAGGTGCTGGAAAATAAGAATGTGAATATCAAAGCCGTAAATTTGACTAAGATGAACTTCACACCTGATGTTGAGAAAAAGGTCCTTAGAGGGGACTACGCCTTTATTTACCTGGTTAGAGATTTTAATTTATGTTGTTCTATAGGAGTATCGACTAAAGCTGATGTTGATGATGTATTAGAGCCCCGAGGTTCTTTTGAATAATTCAATGTTCCGGCAGATATTTTTCAACCACCAATTCCTATCCAAATTAGTCTTGACGGTTGTTGATGAAGCACACATGATATATGTGTGGGGGTTAGTTGCCAGCGGACTCGGAAAAAAAATCAGCTGTCATTTTAAACTCCAAGACAGAGATATTTTTTGGCCTTCTTATGGAGACTTAGGGGCCAGACTTCTTGAAGCACATGGTGTACCTATCCTTTTACTCTCAGCGACCTGCAGACCTGTCGCAATCGAGAAGATACTAAACAGCTTAAAAATCTTACTGGAAAACATAGCAATAGTCCAAGGCAAACTCACCCGTCCAGAAATTCGGCTCATCCGTGTTCCAATGAAATTGTCTCTGGGATCATGTCATGATCTCAAACGGCTCTTTGCAACCAGAAATATAACCCCAGACAACCAAATTCCTCCAACCCTCATTTATGCGCCAACCCAAAATCTCACCTGGCAGGTTCTTCGAGCAATCCATGAGTCTTGCAAGATTTGAGGCGGACACTTGGACCCAAAAAGCTCATTTGCTCGTTGTTACCATTTGTGTACCGGAAACCTAGATAAAGTTGATATAATCAACGGTTTCAAAAATGAAAAGTTTTCAATTATCTCATGCACAATGGCCCTTGGATTGGGCCAGAACTGGAAGCGGGTGAGGTGTGTGGTCCACGTTGGCCGAGGTGATCCTTCATCTGCCAGATGATTGGGAGGTGTGGTTGCGGGGAAAATAATCCAGGTCTTGGTATAATGCTGGTTGAGACCAATCAGAGGTCAGGAAAAAATAAAATCAATGATTTTGTAACTCCAATGAAGCAATCCGATGATGATAGGATGGACGCACTTGCCATCACCCCAGTGTGCCTTCGCATTGTGATGTCTCTTGATAATTTGTGAGTTTAGCTTTTGTGCGTTGGCGCCAATATTTAAATGCAAACATCATGGTTTTTGACTGGATATTATTGGCTGTTGCAGACTAGGATATGTTCCATTAGACAAAGCCAATCCAAATGTGAAGCTTGAAAGATTAAGAGAGCAGGAAAAGAAGTTTGAAACATGTTTGTGCTCCAACTGAGGCCCCAAAAGTGCAAAACATTTGTTTGAAGCTTTCAAACATCTCACAACAGAAAAATTCAGCAAAAACATCACCTCTAGAGATTTATCAATCAATGTCCCAGTGCCGCCAAGCGTTCCAAAGGTATCCACAACTCAATCGGCTGTTAAGGCAGACACGGGAACCAAACCGCTAGCTGGAGAACTGGAAAAATTTGCCAAGTTTTTAGTTGAACAATTCGCTGAATTCCATTACACTCAAATTGAAGCCGAGCATTCAGAGTTTGAACCCAACAATCACTTTGGGATTTTCCAGGCACGGAGGGTAGTTGTAGCGTTTTGTGGTGGTGCTTCAGATAAGGAACTCCAAGATTTTTCTGGTGGTGAAGCTCACAATGGTCAAATGGCACACTTGCTTGAACAGATCAACAGCTACGTCAGAAGAGCCTCATACTTGGATTACTTGGAGCTTCTAGAAATAAAAAAGCAGGTTGCGGAGGAAGAAAAGAAAAAAGAACTCTCAGAAAGGAATAAAGCCACTCTTGAAAGACGCCAACAAAAAGCAGAAGAAACAAAAAGGAAAAATGCAGAACAAGGTGCGGAGAGAAAACGGCAAAAATTAATGGGTGGAACGGGAAAGTGAACACTCAAGTCTCATTGTCACCCTCATCCTCTTCTTCTTTGTCAAACATGTTTGCCTCTTCAATTGGACCGGTCGGCGTGTAATACAGTAGTATAGTTGATGGTTGCATCCGGTTTAGCTTCTTCTTCTTTTGCTGGTAATCTTGATGTAACGCTGCCGATCCGGCTTTGTAGATGTCAACAGTTTTCAATTTGTACAAAGACGTTTTTGAAAGCAAGCTGTGCTGTTGGGCCATTCCCAGATAGCTATTTATTGAGCTGATTGTTAAATAATGTTTGTGAGATTGGTAAATGATGTTCTTTCCCAAATCCCCTTTAATTCCCTGTACCAGCTTGCGCAGCTTTAAGAATCAAAGGAAAGATATGATCAGAAAATAAAACTTACAGGAAAGAATGGAAGAGAAGATGTAAGAAAGCTCACAATAGGTATGATTTATAAGCGAGAAAACATCTTTCAAGCGGCAAATTTCTGTACCAATGCCACTATGATTGTAAAAGTACTTGAGCCAAAAGTTGTTGTTCTTCAAGAAGAAATCCTTGGCAACGAAGTGGTTTGGACGTCCGGTTGGATTAATCAGAAGGGAATGCAATAAAGTTTTTGCAAGGCCACTTGGAAGGACCTTTGTTAACAGCAGTATCATCCTGGGCAAGTAAATTGCATAGTTGTTAAGACCTTTAATTCCATGCGCCATCACCGTCCAACGTTTCCACATGTTGAGGACCCTTCCAATATCTCCCGCCCGCATTGCGCGATCACATTCGATTATCGTGGCGAAATCACGTAGCCAAAGGAGAGTGTTTTTTAATCCGGTTGCTGAATCCGCAGAAGCACTTTGCAGCGCCGCTGGCGAGAAAAACTGAGTGGAGCACAAATCAACAATTTCGTTGAGTCTTTGGGACGAGAGCTTGGCCTTTTCCTCTGGTAGCAGGGCTTTTGGGAGATTCATCACGGTCCTGATCCAAAAAAGAATACTTAGTAATAATGAATAGGAGCTGAAGTGTGGTACACTTACAAAAGACAGTGTACAATTGTTGCTTCATGACATTTAGTCATGTGCGTGAGCATCAAAGTGAAATCCTTCTTTGTGGTTGGTCGCTCTGAGGGTATTCCTAGTGAAGATAGCGTATGCCAAGCACCTAAGTCTTGCGAGTCTGATGGGTTGCCAAAATGAAGAAGGAATACGGCCTGGGCAAAATTCCAGAGGACATGGGAGGCCCCAAGAAGCAAAACAAAAAAAAAAAAAAAAAAAAAAAAAAACGGAGAGATTGTCTTGAACGTGTCCGCTGGGCTTTCGCTGAGCTCTGAGGCTCTTGAGATTCATGCAGGTTGCCAGATCGCCCTCAAGCACTTGTAGCCAAGGGTATTGGAGCTCAGGTTTGTTTGACGCAAGAAGCCTTCCAGGACCTCACCAACGCCCTTGGAGGAGTTATCTGAGGCAATCATCAGTTTGAACATCAAAAACTCAGGTTTCTTGACAGCTATTAGATCAAGTGGAGGTGGAAAGGTGTTTAGCTTTGATTTTTATCAGATGGAGTTGCGATGTAGTCCAGTAAAACTTTAGTGATTTGACTTTTGAGGACATCCCAAAAATGCAATCTCGAGTCATTGTCTGGTAAAAACCAGGATGGTTCCACCTGCATATCTGCCGAGTCCTGTATAGCTTTCTGGTAACACTTGAGAGAGAATTCTTCAGGGTCAAACTGGCTGATCAATTGCGCATCAGGGACGTGAAGGTAGCCCCAGGTGCCGTGGAACATCTGCGTGGTCTTCTCAATCGATTTTTCGTGGATAGACTCTTCAAAGTCGAGGTTGTCCAGGCATATGATTAGGGTCATTGGCAATTTATGGCTGGTCATTTGCCTGGCAACCTCGCTTTCTGTGATTCTGCCGAGAGAACTAATTGCTCGGTGAGCCGTTCAACGAGACGATGCCAAGCCGATATAGTTAAGATAGGCGCTGACCCTTTTAGTGACACCACACGCAAGCAATACAACAGAGTTCTGTATCTGGAGGGCATTGTCCTGTTGGTTGGCCGCAAAGGCGACAATCAAGCAGACAGTTAAGGCAATAACGTGGGGTCGATTTGTGAGGTCAAAGGGTGATTCACAGTCTTCAATCTCTTCGAGGGCGGTTTTTTTGGCTAGCGGGGTTTCTCTCTGGGATGCCGCTGGTGCTGTATTGGTCTCAGATTGCAAGTCAGATTCTGATCCTGACTCTGAATCTCTTGCCGGTGTCTGAGTCTGATTGGGACAATTGTCTCTTGATTGACTTGATGTAGCTGTGGTTTTGACAGCTGGAGAAGGAGCTGGTCAATGCCTTTGTGCTTTGTGCAGGATGAGATTGTAGAGGAACGGCATATCCTCTGCAACCAGTTTTTCCATACGAAGGGCCTTCGATTCGTCCGAGAAAAATTCTGCTGTTATTTTTCTAGCATTAAAGTAATTCCCTCGTCCGCGTCCTCCACGTTTGGCGTCAAGGATTGCTTGTGCCTGGTCAATCAAAAAAAATGTGTCAGAACCTTGTCATCCAAAGAGAATTTAGAACCGAGCCGAGATAGAATGATAAGAGAGACCCACCTCGGATAGAATGTACTGATTCCAACAAGATTTTCCTTCAGAAGTGAACCAAACAAGATCCTTGATTGCATTCAAAATGGCTATTGTTGTTGGCCATCCAATTGGCGCTCCCCACAACCGACGATTTTATTTTATTTTTGGATCTTCATGTGTAAGATAAGCCTGCAAAAACTTCTTTGGGTCAAGCCAATAAGGGTGCAATACCTTGTCAAAAAACTTCAATTTATCCTCCAAGTGCGGAAGCCGGGGTAGGTTATCCAGGCACATTTTTGCGCAGCAAGGCAATTGGATTTGATGTATGCGTTGGAATGAAACCAGAATTCTGATTGGTGGAGGAGGTGGATGATCAGCGCTAAGTAATCTTTGATTGGGACCAAGGAGCAAGGATTGGTTAAAAAAAAAGAGACGCACGTGCTTTTATAACGTTGTATGAGTGAATGGACCTTGAGATGACGGCGCACGGGCGATTATTTTCTGATCCGGTGGAACCCGCAAGAATTTGGAGGAAATGGTTGTTTTGAAAAAATTATATAAGGGTGAAGATGCAGGCGAGGGAGTCTCAAATTGTATCAGAAGGAGGAGCAGATGCAGGCGTACCATCCACCAAAAACTTAGAAGGTTGGGAATGGTCAGGGTTGAGATTTGGTGGATCAAATGAAAACACCACCAAATCAAAAATATCTCTCACGCGAGAAGTGCAGATTAGTCATAAGTCCCTCCGGCGAAGCCTCAGGCAGGGGAGGGACTTAGTTAAGTTCAAGACCGTTTGGTCCTTCACATTTTATCAATGAACGCTTTTAGGTTGAAGGGTTCAACCCTTATACGTGTGGTTGGGACTTGTGAGTAAAAGTAAGGTGTTACACAAGCGGGGTGGGGTGCTGGGTGTTACATAGTAAGCTGAAGTTTTGGCGCTGATATCTGAGATATTCAAATATTCAGATATTCAAAAAACCCCACCATTCTGGACCTTAGGGCCCCGGGTGATTGCCTCTATGAGGGGGTCTGTAGGGGGGTTTTAGATGGAGCACTCAGGTGGCATCCTGTGGATGGATTGCTGATGGCATGTGAATGGACAGACTCCGACTGAGGCGCAGGCCGATGGAAGAAGAGGACAAGCTGACAAAAAAAGGCGGAGGGGAAAAGGAAGGGGGCAAGACAGATGGCTATTGGGGAAATGCTACATAGTCTGAGATAAAGAACAACTATACACAGTCTCGTAATCCTAGTCGGCCTGGTGCGCGGCCAGCGGGGACTTGCAGAGCAGGGATGCCAAAGTGATCTGCCATCTCTCGGCCAAGATTGAGCTGGGTGTTGGTGATTTCTTCAATTTGAGTCAAGCAGTTTTCAATGTTGCCAAGTCGGTTGTCAATAGTGACAAGCTGGGTCATAATCCCTCAATTGTTGGCACAACTTTCCTCCCGGAGTGCAAAGACGGCTTGGTTGGTGGCACGACTTTCCTCCTGGAGTGCAACGACGGCTTGGTTGGTGGCACAACATTTGGCCTGAAGGGCTACAACGGCTTGGTTGCTGACACAACATTCATCCTGAAGGGCAAGGGTGACTTGGGTTTGGGCACGGGTTGCTTCAATAAGGTCTCTTATCTCAGGGATGAGGATAGCAGCCAATGGTTCTAGGATGGACATACATACAAGGAGTGCTTCATTCAGAATTCAAGAAAAAAGGGCAATGAACTTCAAATAGGCATTGAGATTTGGGGACTGCCCAGTCTGGGTAATAGACAGAAGACTTGTTTTCACCATTGGGTTTGTTGCCTTGGCAAGCGGAGTAGAATCCAGGGGCACCATTGATTTACCTGTCAAACCAAACAGTTTTCAGCAAAGTCAGCAAATCAGTTTGGATGTGGGATGGATGGCCTACAGTAGATTTCTGTGGTCTTTATAAATCGGTCAGATGAGACAGCCATATCAACAAAGGTTGGGGGGTTTGCTATGCGTGGTGGTTTGTGGGGTAAGACAGGTTGACCTGGTATGGGGGTGAACAGGGCCATGTGAAGTTTAGTGAGTGGGAGAGTGAGGTAAGGAGAGGATTAAGGATTAGGTGAGAAAATTACGAAAAATGAGGAAGAAAGTGACAAACACATATACTGAGAAGGGTTCTGAAACCAACCAGGTACTGCCATAAGCTCTTCTGATCACAGTCATCAAGAACTAGGCTTGGAAAAGGCATAAATATTAATCAGGTACTCAAATCCAAGCTCCAACTCATGAAGTGGTGTGGGCGGGCAAGGCGGGCACCGACCTGTCCGCCCTGAATTCAACTGCAGGGTTGAACGTGGTGGATTGGTCAAGCTTGGATTTTGGCCTGATCCGCTGACATGGCATTTTGGTGGGGTTGGCTTCAACACCTTTTTGGATGGGTTGTATCCTACCGACCCATCCCCGCCAAGACCAGTGTGCCCAGGGCAAAGGCTGGTTGGGCACCACATGAGCCCAACCATCCTCACAGAGCTGGTTGGGCACCACATGAGCCCAAGCAGCCTCACACAGCTGGTGGCGCTCTGAGCCCTCTGCACTCAAGCAGCCACCAACGCACCTGACCCAGCCAGAAGAAAAATAACACACACAATGGAACAGCCTATGTATAATTAGCAATTTTGCATCCCCGATGCCGGGGCTATTGTTGCAGCGCCAACAGCTGAGCTGTTCCCGCCGTGATTGTTGCCGTCAAGGCGTTGCGCGCCAAGAACTTTGCTATGCACGTTTCTGCTTTTGTTTCTTTACAAAAATGCTCAAGTAGTACATAATTAAGGCTGCCCAAAGAAAATTTCTGTCCAGCCAAACTTGCCTTGAGACCAACCTACTTGGTTAACTCCCTCCTTGGGGGAGCAAAGCAACCTCCAATTGCCAAGGGGAGGGTCCAGTTAGCCTTGAGAGATGCCAAAAAATTTATTTCTGGTTTGATTTGACACAAAACACACCAGTCTGGGTCCACCTTAATACAATACACTGCAAGAAAAACTTTGGAAACTGCTTGCAGTTGAGATGAAGCAAGCTACAATCAAGCCGCAGCTCAAGCTGGAGTCAAGCACCAAATTCCGTGCTGGTGCACTTGAGTGTGTACCTTGTTCAGCATCTCAATGTTGAAAATGCTGTAGTTCTCATGCAGTAGGCTGAGGCAAATGAGCATCCCCCTGAGCACCCTTTTATTTTCTTTTCTTAAACACTCCATGCACCATTGAATCCAGCCAGAATAACATAAAAAGGGTATGTACACATGAAACAAATATGTATAGATGAAAAGAATATGTATGCATGAAAGGCAAATGTGAGAATGTGTATTACCACATCAAGGGGATATGTACACATGATGAAAGGGGTATGTATGCATGAAAGGGGTATGTATGCATGAAAGGGGTATGTATGCATGAAAGGGGTATGTATGCATGAAAGGGGTATGTGAATTAAGGGGTATTTGCACATGAAAGGGATATGTAAACATCAAAGGGGTATGTAAACCTGAATGATGAAAGGGGTATTGAAAGGGATGTAAACACTCAAAGGGGACATTTAAACATGAAAGGGTCATGTACACATGATGAAAGGGGTATGTACACATTGTGAAAGGGGTGAATGCATACAAAAGGAATATGTGCACATGAAAGGGGTATGTGCACATGAAAGGGGAATTTTCGCATAAAAGGGGTATTTGCACAGGTATCAACTCCTGTAATCAGTTTTTTGTACCTTACACTCACTCTTGCATGAATTAGGCAATGTGCATGGAATCAACCAATGCTTGATTATTGCGTGAGTCACACCTTGCCTTGAGCTCTTGCATCTCAACTGCAAGCAGTTTCTAGAGTTTTTCTTGCAGTGATAAGCACCACAAGCGTTTTATGCCAACAAAACTGACCCTTGCCTGTGAAATGTTTCAGCAATGCCAGCAGGTAACCAAAGATGTACAGATATATTATCTAGATGATAAGAATACCTGAGCCTGTTTGAGGGAGAGGGGATAAGAATAATGCCATATGGCTATTGAGCTGCAGATAAGCACAAGAACCTTGGCAGATGGGCAAAGATGTATTGCCAGAGGCACTATTCAAGAGTGCCGGGGCACTATTCATAGTGCCAGAGGCACTAATCAAGAGTGCCGGGGCACTATTCATAGTGCCAGAGGCACTAATCAAGAGTGCCGGGGCACTATTCATAGTGCCAGAGGCACTATTCAAGAGTGCCGGGGCACTATTCATAGTGCCAGAGACACTATTCAAGAGTGCCAGGGAACTATTCATAATGCCAGAGGCACTAATCAAGAGTGCCGGGGCACTATTCATAGTGCCAGAGGCACTAATCAAGAGTGCCGGGGCACTATTCATAGTGCCAGAGGCACTAATCAAGAGTGCCGGGGCACTTTTCATAGTGCCAGAGGCACTATTCAATAGTGCCAGGGCACTATTCATAGTGCCAGAGACACTATTCAAGAGTGCCAGGGAACTATTCATAATGCCAGAGGAACTATTCAAGAGTGCCAGGGAACTATTCATAATGCCAGAGGCACCAATCAAGAGTGCCGGGGCACTACTCATAGTGCCAGAGGCACTAATCAAGAGTGCTGGGGCACTATCCATAGTGCCAGAGGCACTATTCAAGAGTGCCAGGGCACTATTCAAGAGTGCCAGGGCACTATTCATAGTGCCAGAGGCACTATTCAAGAGTGCCAGGGCACTATTCAAGAGTGCCAGGGCACTATTCAAGAGTGCCAGGGCACTATTCATAGTGCCAGAGGCACTATTCAAGAGTGCCAGGGCACTATTCATAGTGCCAGAGGCACTATTCAAGAGTGCCAGGGCACTATTCATAGGGCCAGAGGCACTATTCAAGAGTGCCAGGGCACTATTCATAGTGCCAGAGGCACTATTCAAGAGTGCCAGGGCACTATTCATAGTGCCAGAGGCACTATTCATAGTGCCAGAGGCACTATTCAAGAGTGCCAGGGCACTATTCATAGTGCCAGAGGCACTATTCATAGTGCCAGAGGCACTATTCAAGAGTGCCAGGGCACTATTCATAGTGCCAGGGCACTATTCATAGTGCCAGGGCACTATTCATAGTGCCAGGGCACTATTCATAGTGCCAGAGGCACTATTCATAGTGCCAGAGGCACTATTCATAGTGCCAGAGGCACTATTCATAGTGCCAGAGGCACTATTCATAGTGCCAGAGGCACTATTCATAGTGCCAGAGGCACTATTCAAGAGTGCCAGGGCACTATTCATAGTGCCAGAGGCGCTATTCAAGAGTGCCAGGGCACTATTCATAGTGCCAGAGGCACTATTCAAGAGTGCCAGGGCACTATTCATAGTGCCAGAGGCACTATTCAAGAGTGCCAGGGCACTATTCATAGTGCCAGAGGCACTATTCAAGAGTGCCAGGGCACTATTCATAGTGCCAGAGGCACTATTCAAGAGTGCCAGGGCACTATTCATAGTGCCAGAGGCACTAATCAAGAGTGCCAGGGCACTATTCATAGTGCCAGAGGCACTAATCAAGAGTGCCAGGGCACTATTCATAGTGCCAGAGGCACTAATCAAGAGTGCCAGGGCACTATTCATAGTGCCAGAGGCACTATTCAAGAGTGCCAGGGCACTATTCATAGTGCCAGAGGCACTATTCAAGAGTGCCAGGGCACTATTCATAGTGCCAGAGGCACTATTCAAGAGTGCCAGGGCACTATTCATAGTGCCAGAGGCACTATTCAAGAGTGCCAGGGCACTATTCATAGTGCCAGAGGCACTATTCAAGAGTGCCAGGGCACTATTCATAGTGCCAGAGGCACTATTCAAGAGTTCCAGGGAACTATTCATAATGCCAGAGGCACTAATCAAGAGTGCTGGGTCACTATTCATAGTGCCAGAGGCACTATTCATAGTGCCAGAGGCACTATTCATAGTGCCAGAGGCACTATTCATAGTGCCAGAGGCACTATTCATAGTGCCAGAGGCACTATTCATAGTGCCAGAGGCACTATTCATAGTGCCAGAGGCACTATTCATAGTGCCAGAGGCACTATTCATAGTGCCAGAGGCACTATTCATAGTGCCAGAGGCACTATTCATAGTGCCAGAGGCACTATTCATAGTGCCAGAGGCACTATTCATAGTGCCAGAGGCACTATTCATAGTGCCAGAGGCACTATTCATAGTGCCAGAGGCACTATTCATAGTGCCAGAGGCACTATTCATAGTGCCAGAGGCACTATTCATAGTGCCAGAGGCACTATTCATAGTGCCAGAGGCACTATTCATAGTGCCAGAGGCACTATTCATAGTGCCAGAGGCACTATTCATAGTGCCAGAGGCACTAATCAAGAGTGCCGGGGCACTATTCATAGTGCCAGAGGCACTAATCAAGAGTGCCGGGGCACTATTCATAGTGCCAGAGGCACTAATCAAGAGTGCCGGGGCACTATTCATAGTGCCAGAGGCACTAATCAAGAGTGCCGGGGCACTATTCATAGTGCCAGAGGCACTAATCAAGAGTGCCGGGGCACTATTCATAGTGCCAGAGGCACTAATCAAGAGTGCCGGGGCACTATTCATAGTGCCAGAGGCTCTAATCAAGAGTGCCGGGGCACTATTCATAGTGCCAGAGGCACTAATCAAGAGTGCCGGAGCACTATTCATAGTGCCAGAGGCACTATTCAAGAGTGCCGGGGCACTATTCATAGTGCCAGAGGCAGTAATCAAGAGTGCCGGGGCACTATTCATAGTGCCAGAGGCTCTAATCAAGAGTGCCGGGGCACTATTCATAGTGCCAGAGGCACTAATCAAGAGTGCCAGGGCACTATTCATAGTCCCAGAGGCACTATTCATAGTGCCAGAGGCACTATTCATAGTGCCAGAGGCACTATTCATAGTGCCAGAGGCACTAATCAAGAGTGCCGGGGCACTATTCATAGTGCCAGAGGCACTAATCAAGAGTGCCGGGGCACTATTCATAGTGCCAGAGGCACTAATCAAGAGTGCCGGGGCACTATTCATAGTGCCAGAGGCACTAATCAAGAGTGCCGGGGCACTATTCATAGTGCCAGAGGCACTAATCAAGAGTGCCGGGGCACTATTCATAGTGCCAGAGGCTCTAATCAAGAGTGCCGGGGCACTATTCATAGTGCCAGAGGCACTAATCAAGAGTGCCGGAGCACTATTCATAGTGCCAGAGGCACTATTCAAGAGTGCCAGGGCACTATTCATAGTCCCAGAGGCACTATTCATAGTGCCAGGGCACTATTCATAGTGCCAGGGCACTATTCACAGTGCCAGAGGCACTATTCATAGTGCCAGAGGCACTATTCAAGAGTGCCAGGGCACTATTCATAGTGCCAGAGGCACTATTCAAGAGTGCCAGGGCACTATTCATAGTGCCAGAGGCACTATTCAAGAGTGCCAGGGCACTATTCATAGTGCCAGAGGCACTATTCAAGAGTGCCAGGGCACTATTCATAGTGCCAGAGGCACTATTCAAGAGTTCCAGGGAACTATTCATAATGCCAGAGGCACTAATCAAGAGTGCTGGGTCACTATTCATAGTGCCAGAGGCACTATTCATAGTGCCAGAGGCACTATTCATAGTGCCAGAGGCACTATTCATAGTGCCAGAGGCACTATTCATAGTGCCAGAGGCACTATTCATAGTGCCAGAGGCACTATTCATAGTGCCAGAGGCACTATTCATAGTGCCAGAGGCACTATTCAAGAGTTCCAGGGAACTATTCATAATGCCAGAGGCACTAATCAAGAGTGCTGGGTCACTATTCATAGTGCCAGAGGCACTATTCATAGTGCCAGAGGCACTATTCATAGTGCCAGAGGCACTATTCATAGTGCCAGAGGCACTATTCATAGTGCCAGAGGCACTATTCATAGTGCCAGAGGCACTATTCATAGTGCCAGAGGCACTATTCATAGTGCCAGAGGCACTATTCATAGTGCCAGAGGCACTATTCATAGTGCCAGAGGCACTATTCATAGTGCCAGAGGCACTATTCATAGTGCCAGAGGCACTATTCATAGTGCCAGAGGCACTATTCATAGTGCCAGAGGCACTATTCATAGTGCCAGAGGCACTATTCATAGTGCCAGAGGCACTATTCATAGTGCCAGAGGCACTATTCATAGTGCCAGAGGCACTATTCATAGTGCCAGAGGCACTATTCATAGTGCCAGAGGCACTATTCATAGTGCCAGAGGCACTATTCATAGTGCCAGAGGCACTAATCAAGAGTGCCGGGGCACTATTCATAGTGCCAGAGGCACTAATCAAGAGTGCCGGGGCACTATTCATAGTGCCAGAGGCACTAATCAAGAGTGCCGGGGCACTATTCATAGTGCCAGAGGCACTAATCAAGAGTGCCGGGGCACTATTCATTGTGCCAGAGGCTCTAATCAAGAGTGCCGGGGCACTATTCATAGTGCCAGAGGCACTAATCAAGAGTGCCGGAGCACTATTCATAGTGCCAGAGGCACTATTCAAGAGTGCCAGGGCACTATTCATAGTCCCAGAGGCACTATTCATAGTGCCAGAGGCACTACTCATAGTCCCAGAGGCACTATTCATAGTCCCAGAGGCACTACTCATAGTCCCAGAGGCACTATTCATAGTCCCAGAGGCACTATTCATAGTCCCAGAGGCACTACTCATAGTCCCAGAGGCACTATTCATAGTCCCAGAGGCACTGTTCATAGTCCCAGAGGCACTATTCATAGTCCCAGAGGCACTATTCAGAGTGCCAGGGCACTATGCAGAGTGCCAAAGGCACTAGTCAGAGTGCCAGGGCACTATGCAGAGTGCCAGAGGCACTATTTGGAGTTCCAGGGCACTATTCAGAGTGCTGGGGCACTATTCAGAGTGCAGGGGCACTATTCAGTGTGCCAGAGGCACAAACTACTTTCAGTAGTTAGTTTAGCGTAGCGCAGCAGATCAACACTATTCAGAGTGACGGGGCACTATTCAGTGTGCCAGAGGCACAAAGTACTTTCAGTAGTTAGTTGAGCGTAGCGCAGCGGATGTACACTACCACCAATGGGGATTTCTGTTAGCAATCAGTGATTTCCCACTACCAACAAAAGGCTCCTCTGAAATCTATGTCGCCTCTCTTAGTGCTATCCGCTGTGGAACTACTCAAAGGGGAGAATAGAGCTTGGAAGGGAAATGGATAGCAACACTAGTACTAATGTAAGCTATGCAAGGGTGCTGATGAGGCTGCCTTCCTGAATTATGCTGAGGGGATGAGAGTAACACTAAGAAAAAGAAAGAAAAGGTGTGGCTGATTTCTACTTGATCTTAGGAGCTAGTACTATGAGCTGACTACTGACTACTGAGGGTGAGAGGGTTGGAGTAATGGTTGAAGGGGGGGAAAGCAATCGGTGATGGTTCAATGGCAATGGGTTTTTGAGAATGGGCACTATAATTTCTGTATCTAAAATTCTCTATAAATTCTGCATAAGGTACAAGTGAGGGGGGAAGGACAGTTCTTATATGAAGGAAGGATGAGCACAGACAATCAGGAGTTCTGGCTATGGGAATGAAGGTTGTACAAATGGGGAAGAGTGATGTGAACATAGTAACAGCTTGTAATGATGAGCACTACTGAAAGGGGTAAGCACAGATCCAATGATGTAATGTGTACAATAGGCATAGTACATAATGAGTAATGTATGTAAAGGGTTTAGTATGTGAGAAAATATCTGTGAAAAGAATGTGATGTAATGATTCAAGCAAGTTACTAATGAAATGAGTATTGTAACTAATGAAGATTGTAAGGTCTCTGTAAGTCTTATATCCTCTATAACTATTGAACCATTGAAGATAAAGGGGTACTATGTATGAGTGACTATAGGTGAAATTTGGCGTAGAATCTGAATATGAAATAATAATGAGGTATTTGTGAAGGGTTATGGGGGAATGGGCAATGTAATGATGAATATATGAAAAGGAAAGCAATAAAATACTACTTATGGTTTGGAATGGAGCACCACATCCTCCCCCAACTTATTGTCTGTCCCCAGGCAATGCACCAAAGAGAAGGGTGATCCAGAAAGAGTTGAAGAATGTTGAGTCCAAGAGTCCAAGGTCCAAAGTCCAGTGTTATTCCTCCAAAGGGTGAAATCCAAAGTCCTGAGTAGCAGTCCAAATCCAGAGTCCAGTGTCCAAAGCCAAGGAGAAAGAGTCCAGTATATCTGAGTCCAAGGTATCCAAGTCCAATCCAAAGTCCAATAGTCCTATGTATCCAGAATATCCATAGTCCAGTATCCAATCCAAAGAGTCCAGTATCCAACAGAAGGTCCAATTATCAATGAGGGGTGAATGTTTAAGAAGATCTAACTCTGCTGAAGGCAATATCCTTGAGACAGACACATATTAGACTAATTGCCACTCTGAAGAATACAATAATTTTCCTGCCTGACAATGAGACCAAGGAAGAATGCAATGCAATGATGATGAATGATGGGGTTGATAATTGTAGTTTCTGAAGGTTGTGAATGATTTGGAGTTTGAATGACTGAATTTCTGAGTATCTGAGTATATGATGTAGAGTTCTTGTGAAGAGAATTTGAAGTCCAGAGAGGTTGATAAGCTGTCCAGAGAATGTTACTGATCCAATTGGGTGGTTTCTGAAAGTGTCCCAGCAGCTACCAGAAGTTCAACTAAGCTTTTAACAGACCTAGAAAAATCTAAAGGGATGTAGGAATTATCTGGAAGCCATATGCCTGCTTTACCAATATGTCTAACTAAACCTTTCTGTTTATCATAAGTAACTAAATGGCACCTAGTAATGGTGTGACCCTTCTGAAAGCAATATAAACACTGATAATTCTTCTGTTTGGGAGTGATTGAAGAGGTTTGATTTGCAGGAGTTGGATCCATTGGTAAACTGACCATAATGATTGAGAAGGATGGTTGGAAAGAATAATTGATTGATGATGATGATGATGATGCCGGAGAATGATTGGTGGATGATGGAAAGAATGATTGATAAATGGTGTTTAGGGAATGAGTGGATGATAATTTTTTTCAAGAAGGGATTATTCAGGATGATGATGATTAAATGAATGGATGGATGGATCCATAATGTGGAAAGTATGAATGATTCCTCCTTCCTCCCAGTACTGGGCACTTTGGAATTCACCATTTTGACGAAAAAGCCTTAATTTTTTTTTTTTGTCCAAACAAGGAATGGAACCTGTGTCAGTGCGCGTGTGCTGTCAAAAGAGGGGTCCTGATGTCTGAGCGGGGGCTCCATGCGGGAGGCGCGCGTGCGGAACGCCAAAAAAAAAGGAAAGAAATGGTCGACCTGTATCTTTGGAACGGCTCAATGAAAATCCTCCAAACCCAGTTCATTCGAAAGAGCCGATTCTGAAGATTAAAATGTTATATACTGGTTATTTTTAAGGGTTGAGTATCAGTTATGTAGGGCCAATTAAAGATCCAAGCGAAATCCGCGGGCGCGCGTAGTAGTAACACCGCGTAAATATAAGGTAATATGTTTTTGGGTATAACTTGGCTTTCCGTTGATGAAAAGTTCTGATTTTGAGTTCATTAGAAAGGCCAGAAGGATAATTTGAGATGACAATCAAACAATATTAAAGATTAATTCGGCCGATGGGCAGCCGTGAACGCTGAATGACAACCGTAAATGAGACCGTGGAAATACTAGAGAGACTTTGAGCGCGTATAACTTTTCAATCCCTCGATAGAATGGGCTGAAACCGAGTTCAGATGAAAGGCGAGATTGAATTTATGAAGACTGTAATGATCAATATTAACTTTGAAGCCGGCCAATTGATTATTTGAGCGATTAAAAGCTTCATTATGATTTTCCGCGGTTTCCGCCGCAAAAGAGTTGAAAATAAGGGAATACACAACAAGATAAGCTGAAGGTACAGCCACAGGACTGTCCAGATGGACTCCTAGAGCCTGCCTTTTGCCTGAAAGCGGTTTTTGAGGTAATGAATGACAAGTAGATGGTCCAAAAAGCGATCCAAAGATTAATTAAACTGGGTCAAACACCAGAGTCAACATTAAGAAAATGGAAGAGAATCCGCGCCACACAATTCTGAGCGGTGAAGGCGTCCATAGTGACGTCATAATATGAATAAGAAGTGGTATCTTATATAAGGCCCAGGTTGTCGGCCAACGGAACAACCCCGTTATCTCTCTACGTTATCCATAATGATTTCATCCAGCGCTATATCCACGCCATCGTCGCCAAAAGATAACACTGAAAACTCAAAAGATTATCCGTCCAACACGTCCATATCCTCTTTGCAGCTCGACAAAGAAGCCGTTATTAGACCTGCGCATGAATTCCCGTTTTCTATCCGACGAGCGCACTTGTTTGTTAACAACGTTCCCGCGTACAATGCTTTTACAAGGGATAGCTTCAAACCAGAAGAAGTGGATGCTCTTTGTCATTATATCCAGCAGGGACTCCTTGCCTTCACTCGTGAGGACCTCGACGACCCGCTAGTGGCACGAAACACCCGTCTCAGGTTATACAGCCGATTCCACGACGCCTTTGCACATGTATGTCAAGTGGATTCTGTATGTATATGACAGAAAGAAAAATAGAAGAAGAAAGTTGACTATAATACTAATACTTTAATCCCCGCTTCTGTTTTGATTGTTAGATGGATACTCATTCTATAATAGATGCCATTGTAGCGGAAACTGAGGAGAGGAATGCCCTGGAGTTGTTAAGAGTGAGGGACCAAGTGGAAGAGGAAGAAGATGGTTGGAGGGTAGAAGCAGAAATAGAGAGGATAAGAGCTGAGGGTAAGTTCTATTCTATTTTTATTCTTTATTGAGGACTTTTTAGCTTTTAATTTTCTTTTTTTTTTATGTCTTTTGATTTTTTATTTTTTTAGATAAGGAGAAGGGAAAAGAAAAGGAGAAGGAGAAGGAGGAAAGTAAAATGGAAGAGGGTGATGTAGTGATAAAAGAAGAAGAGGTGAGCTTTTTGATTTTATATTTAGTTATTTTATTTGAGAGTGTTTGAGGCTGATTTATATTGATTTATTTCTGGGTTGTTTATAGATTTGATTTTTATTTTGTTTTTATGTTATTGTGTAAGAAGATAAGAAAGAGAAAAGAGAAGAGAAATGAATTGATTATTCCTTATTTATTATTTTTACCTGGAGTGGTATTCCTTGACATGGGTTGCAGCAAACCTTCTGGCTAATTCTGTGCCATCCAATTCTTCCAAGATATAAGATCCTCCTGGGTTTTGAGCCTTGATTCTGTAAGGGCCATTCCATTTATTTTCAAAGAGCTTGCCAAACTGAGAGTCCAAAGATTTATTATACACTACTACTAATTGACCTTTCTTTAGTGGCTGCCTTGATGTTTTCTTTTTGTTCCAATAGTCCACAGAGTTCTTCCTGGAATCCATAAGCTGCTGGTGTGCTTGCTGCAAGATGGTATCCCTGTTTTCAAGCTGCTGAGTCCTAGCCAATAAAAGATCCTGAGTTGATTCTACCTTTGACCAATCCACTCCAAAGAAGGTTTCCAATTCTAGGTCAATGGGTAAGATGGGGGCTGTCCAAGAACTATTCATAAGGTGAGTATCCAGTTGATCTTTTGGTGGAAATTCTGTCTGCAAATAAAACCAAAGGTAAATAATTCCTCCATTTCTTGCCTTCCTTTCCACAGAGCTTGACCAAGGTATCCTTAATTGCCTGATGTCCTCTTTCTACCATACCATTTGCTTCAGGATAATAAGGAGTGGTGACTTTGATTTTGATTCCAGATTCCAGAAGGGATTTTTGAAATTGTTGTCCAAATTCAGAGCCTCCATCCACTGTGACTGACCAAGGGGCTCCATATCTGTAGATCCAGTTGTCCAAGAACCACTGAGAGATTTTCTTTGCCTGAATCTTTTCTAGTCCAACTGCCTCTACCCATCCAGAAAGGTCATCTCTTGCAATTACCAGGTATTTCCATTTGCCAGCTTTGATGTGAACTGTATCCAAACTGACTCTTCCAAAGATGGTTGCTGCTCCTGTAGGTTTCTTGGGTTCCATTGGCAATTTTGAACTCCTCTTCTGGCAAGCTTCACAAGACTGGACCCACTTGGTAACACCTCTCTTGAGACCTGGCCACCAAAATCTGAGTTTAATTCTTCTGTAGGTTTCAACAATACCTCTGTGGCCTAAGGATTCATGAAGGGAATTAAGGATGGAATTCTGAGCTGAAGGAGAGGTGACTACTATCTGAGAGAATGGTTTGTTGATCCTGTGCAAGACTCCATTGGAAAGGAAAAAGTTGGCTGATTTGTGCAAAATTTGCTTGAATTCCAGGCTGCTGCATCCTGGAGGTTTGTTCATGGTTGAAAGGTATTCCTGGAGGTGCTTCCAAATTCCTTGCTGCAAGTTACTTACCCCCTCCCCCAACTGAGCTGATGTCCCCAGAAGCAGGCCAAAAGAAGAGTGTTTAGTTCCAAATCCAGGGTGAGGCTTGATCCAGGTCTCATCTTCATCAAAACTAGGGCAGTCTTCCTCATCAGAATCAGGAGGTCTTCTGGAGAGTCCATCAGGTAAGGTGAAAGTTTTTCCAGGAGTGTGAACAAGGTCATAGGAGAATAACTGAATAAATCCAATCCATCTGTTCATAGGGGCATTGGGAAGAGAGGGGTTGTTGATCATTCCAATAAGGCACTGGGCATCCACTCTAAGCTGAAAATGTTGGCCCCAGAGTTTGGTTTGAAGTTTCTTGAGGATCTTGGCAACACCACAGAGTTCTAATTTGGATTTTGAGTACTTTGATTCCCTGGGTGAAAAGACTACTGACTCATATAACACAGGCCTATCCAGTCCATCAGAATCCTGTTGAGTGAGTACAGCCCCTGCAGCAATAACACTAGAGTCCACTGAGAGTTTGATTAAGCCAGCATTAGGTCCATAGTCCAACTTCTTCAGGGTGATGTCAGTTCCAACAATCCTCTTGAGGTCTTCAAAGGCATCCTGGCGGAGCAGTGATGGCTGAGTAATTTTCAATAAACATTCTAACATATACACAGATACCTAGAAATCCCCTGACATCTGAAGGAGTGGTGGGAGTTGGCCAGGTTTCAATTTTGTTGAGCTTCTTGATGGATATCCTTCTTCCTTCTTTACAAACCACATGACCAACCAGATCCAGAGCAGGTACACAGCAAGCAAATTTCTTCCCAGAGATAGTGAGTCCAGCTTCTTCAATCCTGAAAAGTATCCTCTCCAGAGTAATGGCATATTCATAGATAAATCTTCTGATCTGGGGGTTGTCCTTTAGATTTTCTTCATTGTAGTCAGAGGTTGGTCCTTTTATACCTCCATCATCCACAAAGATTCCCATATGTTGAGGTAATTCATCCTGGAGTATCCACATCATTTGGGCCTGGTAAACTGCAACTGAATTGGTGGCTCCTTGGGGCAATCTGGTGAGTTGAAATCTTCCAAGAGGTGTTTCAAAGGTGGTCAAAGGTCTGGATTCTGGAGCTAATTCTCTTTCATCATATCCTTCCATAATATCACCTAGTCCATAGCAAGCCCTTCCAGTGAATGATTCAATGAGTTCCTCTGTCTTTGGTGGTAGTCCAGCGTCTTTAATGGTGACTTTGTTGAGTTTCTGAAGGTCATGTACAATTCTAAGCTTACCATCCTGCTTCTTTACACAAAATATAGGGCTGGAATAACTGGAAAAGGATTTTTCATAGAGGCCAGTGCTGAGTCTTTCCCTTACCAATTCTATAACCTGATCTTTGATGGGTGCAGGGATTGGAATTGGTTTCTGTTGCCAAGGTTCATGGGGAATGACTGGAATGATATAAGGTTGTCCATAGGTGTGTTTAAGAAGGCCTCTTTCTGTTTCTACAAAAGCCAAAGCACCTTGTCTAATCACAATTACCCATACCAGCAGGAGATATTCCTGAGGAGAGAGCCATCCAGGAGGTCCAAAGTTGATGAGGTCCAGCCTTTCTTGAGTAATCTTGGAGGTAGGAGTGAATGGTGGAGGAAAAGGGTTTAAAGGAGTGAGGTAAGGATCTCTGGAGAGTGGTGGCCTTGATAATGGAGGGTTGAAAGATAATGGCATTGGTTGGTTTACTGGTTTTATTTTTTTTAGAGTTGATTTATATTTTGCTGAATGAGTGACTACAGTTTGTTGCTCTTGGTTGTTTTCCAGGGTTGCAGTTGTAAGAGAGGGGAACTGAAAACCTGGTCTCAATCTAAAAAATTTACCAGACCAGAATTGGAAGGTATGCTGGTTTCCCACTTCTGATTGCTAGGGAGAATGATTGGAACCAAGAAAGTCTGACCAGCTAAATCCATGATTGAAAGTGCTTCTCCTCTGGCTCCATTATAGTTGATGTTGGCTGAGACATCCATCAAGAAAGGCTTTCCAATAATCATCTGAACTGGTCCTTTGGCTACCCAGAAATGAACAGTCCTGACTACTTTCCCAATGGTTACCTCCACATCTTCAGCAATCCCAGGAATATCAGTAAGGTGGCCTCCAATCCCTTTGAGCTTCATAGATTTAGCAGTGAGTACCAATCCAAGTTTGTGTGCAAGAGTTTCAGGAATAATGTTGACCATAGAGCCAGTATCCAAGAGTGCTTGATGTTTCTCTCCTCCAATAGTGATGGTGATGTATCCAAGGGGGCAGGAGTAGTGAGTAGTGGGTGGCTCCTGTGCTGGTTCTTCTTCATCCTCCATGTCTGTGAAGTTTGCTGATTTGACACCATCCAATGGGACCCTTCTGTTGGTTATCTTCTTCCTGATACAGTCAGTAACTCCTGGTGATATAGCAAAGATTTCTCCAAAGGCCAACTCCATCTTTCCTGCAGTCAACATCCTACTAGCCACTTCTTCTTCAATTCCTGGGTATTCCTTGGCCAAAGTCTTTTCCAAATAGGTCTTCTTAACTGGTTTGTCCTTAGGTGTAGTGGTTGAATCCTTGTCCTTATCCTGGAACCTGACTTGAGGGGAGCCTTTAGAAGCAGGAGTTTTGGAAGCACTAGGAGTGGGGGGCTGGGCCATGTGAAGTAAGTCCTCTGTATCCATGTCCATTAGGTCCTGTTTTTCCTTTCTGGTTCTTTTGTCTGACTTGGCTGGTTCCTCTTCATCCTGATCTTTAGAGTTGTTTCTGGTCCTCTTTCCAAGGTCTGCTTCATAACTGTGGGATTGATAATAGGCTGGGTCCTCCTCTAGTTGGCCAAAAGAAGATGTGAGTTTAGTTTTAGAGTACTCCTCCACTGGGGTTCTGATTGGTCTGCTTGGAATCCATGGAATAACTGATTTGTCTGGAAGCTTGTAATCCTTTCCATCCCTGATAACAGCACCACTAGACATGTCCTGGGCAAGTTGAGAGCAGCTGTTGGTTCCATGGGTTTCCTGATGACAATAATAGCATTTGAATGGCCAGGTCCTAGCAGGTTTGTCCATGTGGGGAGGAAGTCCTTTTCCAGAAGTGAGGGATGCAAACTGTTTAGTAAGGAGTTCCACTTGTTTGTCCAGAGAAGTAGAAGCAGTAGGAGCAGTTCCATGAGTAGCAGGTGTAGGTTTGGAGGTACCCAGTAAGTTGTCCAAAGTGGATTTCTCTTCTGCCCTCCATTCAGTCCTTCTGTTGACCACTGATCTTGAATAAACCTCCTGGTGAATGTAGGTAAGAAGAGTTTCAGTGTCTGGCGAGATATCACCTCCATCCTTTGAGGCTAGCATTTGATTGTCCCTCATCAGGTTCCTAGTAACCCTTTGGTCCAAATCCTTGTGGAGAGTTTCCAAGAGAAGATGTCTGAATTCCTCCAAGCTGGTACTATACCCCATTCTTACCAAATAGTGAGTGATGGTTTCAAACCTGTTTCTGAATGTGTTGAAGGTTTCCAAAGTGCTGATTCCTCCAACCTGAGCAGATTTGTAGACTAGTTTCCTGAGATCCTCCCTGGTGTATCTGACCAAAGGCTGAGAAGTTCCAAACCTGGTGAGTAGCTGTTTCTTCAAGGTTTCCCAATCCAAGTTTTCATGGCCTGACATGTCTTCCACTTCATCCTTTAGGTCCAATCCTTTGATAAAAGCAATGATTTGTCCAGCCAGTTCCTTAGAGTTAGCACCATCATCTCTTCCAGCACTTTCATACCTTCTAATAAACTTCTCTACAGGCATGTTGGTTCCATCAAAGAAGAGCTCCTTGTCCATGGGTTTAATCTTGACTCCTCTGCTGACTGGATCCTGGTACCTTGGCATGGCTGGTTCTCTGTTCAAGAAGTGGGTGTTGAACCTGGTAGAGTGAGTTGAATGATCCCTTTGGCACTGGAATCTGGGAAAGCGGAGTGGTGGAACATTTAAATCCTCTGAATCATCTGATGGCTGATTGGTATCCCTGTATCCTGTGAATCTAGGAGCACTGGAAGTCTGAGGTCTAGGAGGAGGTCTGCAAGAACTGGAGTTGGCCTGTGGAATAGAAGAACCCTGTGGATCTGGAGCATTGGAAGGAGCCTGAGGACCTGGACCAGTAGAAGAAGGTTGGTGACCTGGACCAGTGGGAGGAACCTGAGTCTGACCAGCATTGGAAGTGGTGGAGTCCTGAACTGCAGCAGTACTGGAAGGATCCACTGGAGGGTAAAGACTGGGGGCAACATTGTTGTTGGGAGATCCTTGGGCAGACATGATTGAAGTAGGTAAGTTGAATCTGAATCTGAAGGTTGATAATGAAGGTGCTGATAGTGTTACTGTTGGTTGAAGTTGATTCTAAAAGCAGGGAGTTGGTTTATAAAAGGAGGAGTATGAGGAGTGTAGGTGAAGTAGTATGTAGCTGATGGTAAAAGTGTTACTAAGGCTGAAGATATCTGAAGTATAGAAAAGCCACTGTTGGGACACCACTTGTGGAACTACTCAAAGGGGAGAATAGAGCTTGGAAGGGAAATGGATAGCAACACTAGTACTAATGTAAGCTATGCAAGGGTGCTGATGAGGCTGCCTTCCTGACTAATGCTGAGGGGATGAGAGTAACACTAAGAAAAAGAAAGAAAAGGTGTGGCTGATTTCTACTTGATCTTAGGAGCTAGTACTATGAGCTGACTACTGACTACTGAGGGTGAGATGGTTGGAGTAATAGTTGAAGGGGGGGAAAGCAATTGGTGATGGTTCAATGGCAATGGGTTGATGAGAATGGGCACTATAATTTCTGTATCTAAAATTCTCTATAAATTCTGCATAAGGTACAAGTGAGGGGGGAAGGACAGTTCTTATATGAAGGAAGGATGAGCACAGACAATGAGGAGTTCTGGCTATGGGAATGAAGGTTGTACAAATGGGGAAGAGTGATGTGAACATAGTAACAGCTTGTAATGATGAGCACTACTGAAAGGGGTAAGCACAGATCCAATGATGTAATGTGTACAATAGGCATAGTACATAATGAGTAATGTATGTAAAGGGTTTAGTATGTGAGAAAATATCTGTGAAAAGAATGTGATGTAATGATTCAAGCAAGTTACTAATGAAATGAGTATTGTAACTAATGAAGATTGTAAGGTCTCTGTAAGTCTTATATCCTCTATAACTATTGAACCATTGAAGATAAAGGGGTACTATGTATGAGTGACTATAGGTGAAATTTGGCGTAGAATCTGAATATGAAATAATAATGAGGTATTTGTGAAGGGTTATGGGGGAATGGGCAATGTAATGATGAATATATGAAAAGGAAAGCAATAAAATACTACTTATGGTTTGGAATGGAGCACCACACCGCTCTGTGAGTGCTAATCAGCCGCTAAAAACTGGATAGCACTATTTGTGCCTGTCAGCCTTAGAGATACATCAAGTATCCAAAAAGACTGCAATAACTTAGTAAATAATAATAATTATTAAATTATTATTGCAGAATCAGATTCCTCATCATAAATTAAGGGGCTCACCCACTCAAAGTAACCCCTTATTCCTATTCTTTCATGTACTAATTGTATAAATGAGAATTGGCCCCAGAAAGCGCCCAAAAATAGCATTACACACACCAAATTAGTAAAATGAACAAAGTACATAAAAATAAACTATTGTACATTAAAGAGTAATATTACTTGTGTAAAAATACCCCGTAAAAGTATTATGTAGACTTCTGCTGAAGCTCTTTCACATGACAATTGGTTATAAACATGTCATGTGACAGAGTCAGGGAAATTAGTCTATTATAATACAAATAAATTGCCCACAGCCAAGCCTTGTTCACGTGTACACCTCAGGATACTCCCATAGGGAGAAAAGGACTTAGTGGTTGCGCCCACTGAAGTCCCCTCTATAAATAGATGCCTATTTGGCTCTCAGGAAAAGATCCCCCAGACCATTCACCGCCCATAAACAGTAAGTTTGCCGTGAATATTCTCCTCTGCTACTACTGTAGCCCCTTTTCCTTATAAACCATCCCCAGCACACAAAATCACTGGATTAGACCCTTTAAATCATCAAAAATCCCTTATCAGCATATTTAAAGCTATATCCTTATAAGTAGTTGCCGTAAGACCACCGCCTCTGTCAAGTAGCCAATCAGTTTAAGTGCTTACCACCTACTTTTACGGCAAATTAATTCCCTGTAATTAATAATTACATATTATTAATTACATAATTAATTCCTCCTCTGTTACAGAGTGTTAAAACCCTTATAGTGGCCATATTTGCCATGTAACAAGTTTGGTAGTTTACATCAGCACAGTTATACTGATAGGGCCCAAAAACCCTTATTTCTGACAGTTTTTTGCCCTAAGCTTCATAAACAGAGCTGTCAGCGCCTGTCACTGCAAGAAAAACTCTAGAAACTGCTTGCAGTTGAGATGCAGCAAGCTTGAATCAAGCCTCAGCTCAAGCTGGAGTCAAGCACCCAAATTCCATGCTGGTGCACCTTGAGTGTGTACCTTGTTCAGTATTTCAATGCTGAACATGCTGTAGTGCTCATGCAGTAGGCTGAGGCAAATGTTCAACCTTGCAAATGAGCATACCCCTGAGCAACCTTTTTTTTGCTTTTAGTAAACATTCCATCTGCCATTGAATCCAGCCAGAATAGCATAACAGGGGTATGTACACATTAAAGGGATATCTACATATGAAAGGAATATGTACACATGAAAGGGGAATGTGATAAGGTGTATCAAAACATAATATACACAAATGATTAAAGGGGTATGTATGCATGAAAGGGGTATGTGCAGTAAGGCGTCTTCCCACATGAAAGGGATATGTAAACATCACCTGAATGATGAAAGGGGTATTGAAAGGGATGTAAAAAACTCAAAGGGGAAATGTAAACATCAAAGGGTCATGAATGCATGATGAAAAGGGTATGTACACATTGTGAAAGGGATATATGCACATGAAAGGGATACACACACATGAAAGGGGTATGTGCACATAAAGGGGTATGTACACATTATGAAAGGGGTGAATGCATATAAAAGGGACATGTGCACATGAAAGGGGTATGTGCACATGAAAGGGGAACTTTCATATGAAAGGGGAATTTGAACAGGTATCAACTCAGTATTTTGGGGCCTGCATGTACTCAGTTTTTTGTACCTCAGACTCACTGTTGCATATATTATACAATGTGCATGGAATCAACCAGTGCTTGATTCTTGCATGAGGCACAGCTTGCCTTGAGCTCTTGCATCTCAACTGCAAGCAGTTTCTAGAGTTTTTCTTGCAGTGTGTGAGTGTAGCGTAGTGGCCCGTAGCGGTGCTACACATTGTGCCAGGAACTACGCAACGCTTAACTAGCAGTTAGCGCACGCTACCGCTAGTTTATCGTAGCGGACCAGTGTTGCGGCAAGTAACACAATTATTGTGTTTCACCATTACATTTTTGTGTATGGGTGTTCTGTTGAGTATTGGGTAAAAAAAGTAGAAAACCCAAACACAAATAATAAAGTAGTCTAGTGTATTAGGGGGGTTCACAATAGGATAAAAATAAAACTTGAGAGTCAATTTTAAGGCCTTTATCAACAACTTTTCAAAAATATGGCAGGATGTACAGGATTAGGTGTCCCCTGGCAATCAGAGGAACTTCTTCATTTTTTAAACAATTGTCTGTAAAGGCCTTAAAATTGGCTCTAAAGTTTTATTTTTATCCTATTGTGAACCCCCCCCCCCCTATTGATTGCAAGCTGTGCTACAACATGTGCATAGGCAACATCAATTTGTTGGCCAATCATCTGCATTGGTTTGAATTGGCCCATAAATGATGTGCGCCAATTCTGGCATTTTTTTATATTGATGTGCCATTACGGCAGAATGTAACAGTGTTACATTTCATGTAGCTTGATTGTTTCAGTGTTGTCTCTGTGCACCTTCCAATAGCCCTGTTCACGTTGGAAACTTTAATTGTAAATTTAACAGGTTTACCATAAAAATTTGTTGAATTTTTTAACTTTTCCAGAAACTTGAAAACCATAGGTATCTGGCGGTGAAAATAGGTTTATAAAATTTTATGTGTAAACCTGTTAAATTTACGCTTAGAGTTCCCAATGTGAACAGGGCTAACAGCAGTGAAGGATCATTACAGTTCATATTGGCTGTTTCAGTTTCAGTAAATCAGTCTGAGTGACCTGAATGAATTTGCTTGAGGGATCATTAATCATGTCATCTCAAAAATTCAAATTTCAATGAATTATTTTTACATCACTATTGCAATATCTCCCCTCAAGGCTGTCTTGTAGAAATTGAATAATTCCTTCACTCACTAACAACCTTTCACTCTTCCTTCAAATGATGCTGCAGAATGTAGCTATCAATTGAGTCCAATAGAAAAACGCTGCAAACCATTATGTTGTGCACAGATTTGATGAAGGAAATGTAACACAAAATAATTCAGGTCTGTTGAAGTTTTAATTTATTTTTCTTTTGAATAGATTGATTATATACCAGGCAATAGTTGAGTCTCTTGAGTATTTGTCAGGAGGTGCAACAAACTAACTTATCTCTATTTCTGAAAAATAATGCCATCTCAAAACAATTTAATAGAATCTTTATGAGGTCATGAAGATTTTTTTCATATCTGTATGGAAGATCATTTGATCTATCTTGAAGAAACAGACTGGGCCAACTTGGTGACGGACAACAACGGAGAGTCCAGACGTGTAAGCCAGGAACACCTGGTAGAGGGAGGGTGGGGACGGGATGGGACGTCTGAGCTCTCAGTGGCATTGCGGCCAAGGTTGGTCCAGGCGCCAAGCACACCCCACCTGGCGCACACGCCGCCAAACTGGTTCAGGTGGCCTCTGAGTGCATCCAGATGACCTGGATGCCCTCGGAGGCTCAGTGCTTGAGGCTGTAGAGCGTGCTGAACACTGACCAGCACCTTGTCATCCTCTGTCATTGACTCGTATCCGCGGATGCGGGAGAGGGGCTGGTCAGCAATTGGTGTGCTGCTGGCGCCTGCATTTGGTCTGTCTTCCTCTCCCTGACCATGATGTCAGCAACAGTTTCTGAGAGGGGGGGTGCTTAAGCTCAGGTGCCCTCAAAGCGGATCGGCAGCTGATTGGGCACGTCTGTGCGGATTTGTTGGCGCCAATGGGCCCGGCTAGCTGTGCCTGTCCAGATGTCGCGGGTGGACGCCAATGTGTACAACATGGAGTTTGAGGGTCATGTTGTGCACAGCCTTGTTGTACTGCTCAAGCGGCTTCGACAGGCTTGGGCCGACTGCAAACATCTCTGCTTGATTAGCACACACACTCAAAAGAAGGGAAAGGATGGGGTGAGGAGACCAGTTAGCGGCGGTGGTCCTGATGGCCCTGAGCTGGTTGACGGCGGCTTGTGTGGAGGGCTCAAGCTGGTCGGCGGGCAGGGCGGAGGAGCAGACAAACAGGAGCTTGGTGTTGAGGGCGTCCATGACGGGGAACAGCTTGGACGTTTTGGTGGCGCCGTCGGCGGCGGACTTGCGGGACTTGATGATGTCTCGTTGGGGCTGGATGCCGAGGGCCCAACAGACCTTGCCGTTCTTCTGAGTGGCCTCAACCAGCCCACACATCTTTGTGGTCAAGGGGAAGGGGGAGTAGCTCAAAGATTGGTTGTGCGGGGCAGTAAGCATGCCACCAATGTGGGGGTAGACCCTGAGACTGTGCTGTCAACTGAAAACAAGCACGTTGATTGCCTGCACATTGAAACTGCTTGCCAGTTGGCTTGTCTTCTTCATTTGGGGTGTAAAGGATCAAAGAAGTAAAAAATCAAAATTGGCAAGGAGAAACAACTACACAAAAATAAAAAAAACACTGATTTCAATGTACCTGGACATGGCCCCATGTCTTCCAATTGAAGGCTGCCAATTTTTGAGCCTGGGTTTTGGTTGAAGAAGCAGCGCCGGGAGCAACAGTGCGCGGGTACTGAGTCTTTGCCGCAACAGCCTGGTGAACAAACCAGATGACAGGGGGGGAGCTTGGGGAGACTTGCGGTTCTGGCGGAGGAGGGCTCTTGATCAAGGAAGTCGGCAAGGGCTGTGTCTTTGCTTGGACCGGCGCAAATGAAGACAAGCTGGTGAACAGCGTTAAGGACCGGCAGAATCATTGTGATCCAATGGGCTGGAGGCTGGGGAGAGTCATTGCCAGCAACTCGTGCGAGGGGATGTTCTGCTGATGAGCTCTGACAAAGTATTGTGCACGCCAATCCTAAAGCGCATCAGGCGGTTTTATATCAACTGTTGTGTCGCGGTTGGCCAATGTAACATTGCACTGGGGTGATGATATGTTGGTTTCCCTTTGAGTTGGTTTGCAACCCGGTCGACATAGCATCAAGCCGGGGTTGCATCAGTGGGATTTCCGGCAATATAATATTTCCCGGGATCCTTTTCATATTGGACCCTGGCAATGTATTATTGGCCAAAAATGATGTAACATTGCAAGGGGATTGCATCGGACGCTTGGACCAATGTAACATTGGTTCAAAGTGTCCAATTTAAGCGCCAATACGGACAACCAATACAATTGTATTGGCAGTGCTGTGCCGCTACCTTCTGCAATACTACTATATCTCTCACCTTGCAGTGTAGCTAGCAGACTGACGTCTTGGTATTGCCGCCGCTGACATAAGCCTTGGTTTACACCTTTTAAACCTTGGTTTACACAATGTAAGTTGTAGCTCTGCACTATTTGAAACGTGGTTTTACACCATCTAAACTGTGGTTTACACCTTGTAAACTGAGGTTTACACCTGGTAAACTGAGGTTTACACCTTGTAAAATGAGGTTTACACCTGGTAAACTGAGGTTTACACCTTGTAAAATGAGGTTTACACCTGGTAAACTGAGGTTTACACCTTGTAAACTGTGGTTAACACCATTTAGACGGTGGTTTTACACCATTTAAAACTTGGCTTACACCATTGGAACCTTGGTTTACACCTTTCATTAAACTGTGGTTTACACCATTTAAACAGTCCTTTTTAGGCTTGCTGTTGCAGAGGACTGCCCTGCCCAAGGGCAGGGCCCTTGTTAAATTTGGTACATGGGTAATTTTCCTCCTCACCACTCTATGTGGGGATTTATTTCCTCACCAAACTAACCAAACAGTTTTATGAAGTGTTTTCCTCCTCAGCAAACTTGCCAGGCAGTTTTGTGGGGAGGTTTCCTCCTCAGTAAACTGCGCAAGCAGTTTCATGGGGAGACTTTTTCCCCACCTTACTAATACTGCCCAAGCAGCTTTATGTAGTAGTTTTCTCCCCTCAAAACTGCCTCCTGCTAAAGAAGTTTGCCTGTGATGGCTCAACCCACTAACCAAAGGACACTTTCCCCGCCAGAGGGAACCCCCTGGTTGAGGAGGTTTGCATAACTCAAACTCCCTGGTCAAGGTACACCTCCTTGACCCAATAGACTCTTTCAGTCAAGGAGGTTTACACTCCTCTGATTGGAGGGATTCCTAAGGTCAGAAGTGTGTACACCGCCTTGACTAGGGGAATCCCTTTGGCTGGGGATGTATGTACACCTCCTCAGCCAGTGGTATCTCCTGGTCTAAGAGGTGCCCAGCTAGCTAGATACACATGATGTATACCAAGACCTCATGGCTAGCTAGATATATAACTTGCCAGGAGGAAACCTTCTTGGCCCTCTGGATACATATTTATGTGTCTAGCTAGCTGGGAGGAAAGACTCTTGGCGAGCTGCCTGTCAAGAAGCATTCCTGCTTGGCGCAGGCTGGATGTTTCATAAATTAATATGTATCCAGCCTGCGCCGCCGGTGAGCTGGACATCAGCACCAGCATCCCCTCCCAACAGGCTTGATAAATGTGCATCCAGCCTGCCAAGAGGGATTCCCCCCTGGCGAGTTGGATATTGGCACCACTTGTCCGACCTACATGTCCAACGAGTTCAGACTTGTCGGACACGCAAGCGTTGGACTCATATGTTGGACACGCAAGCGTTGGACTCACTTGTTGGACAGCTCTGTCCAATTAGCTGACCTGTTGAACACCGTAATCCCACAAGTGGGAACTGGTCGGGCAGCCTTGGCCAACGTCTAGTCAGGCAAGGCTGTCCGATCATCTGGTCCAAGGACTGCTCAAGCCACACTGCCCGACTGGAGCGCAGTCTTGCAAGTCCGACCAGTGGTTGGGCCCCGCTGCTCAAGAACCTGTTGGGCAGAAGTGTCCAAGTTCTGCTCAAACAGACGGATCCAATGGGTGGGTTCAACCACCCGTTGGACACACATGTCCAACATCTGGTCAGACATGCCCATCCAAGCCCTTGTTGGACAGGCATGTCCAAGGGGATAATACATGCAGTGGTAATTTGGGCTACAGTCCCTGAGTTTGGTTGATAACCCATCCACCCAAAAAATCATTGAAAATATTTTCAAATTTTTTCATTTCTTATCATTCTTGTTGTATGCCATATTTTGTTCTCCAATTTTTCCTCCTTGGTTTGAACAGTAATGAACATTCTGAGAAATTTGCAAGAAATTAAAAAAATTCCACATTTTTCATTTTTTTATTTCATAATAGGGGGTATCAAATATGACCAAATCCACCATTATTTAATTGACTGGATTGAAAAAACCCATCATTTTTAAAACATGCCGGTCCTTCTTCTACCCCATTTTATGATCCACTGGTGAACAATTTCATTTTTGGCTAATTGACTGGTTTCTAATTGTGGATTTCTCATATTTGATACTCCCTATTTTAGAATATATACCATTCATCACTTCAAATATTATCTTCAAAAATTGAACTCTTCTAAATTTGCTCTCTTCTAAAAATTGCTTCAATTCTCAAATCCCTATAAGGTTTATTGAGGGCCTGTACCATAGGGCACAAAAATTGAAATTTTCCAAATTTATTTGCTGCAAAATTTCTTGGGAAAACTGAGCCTGGCCAAAATGTAGGCTTGAGCCCAAATGTGAAAAATTTCAACATTTGAACCCTCTGCTAGTTTTCAATTTTTGTGTACAAGGCAAAAAAAGTTGAACTTTTTCAAATTGAGGCCCATGGTACAGGCCCTAAGTAGCTAAACTTGGACTAAAAATCATCAGGAGATTACACCACACTTTAATTCTAGTGTACTCCCAGAGTTTATTACAGGAGAGCAGCCTTTCAAGCACCCTTGTAGCGTGACAAGATTTGTGATACTTGTAATATTCCCCTCCAAGCTCTACTTACCTGTTGCGTGAGAGTTCCACAACGCAACAAGGTAGTAGGACTTACTGCTATCTTGGCAGGAAGGCCTTGATTCTATCTTGCCAATTTTAGACAAATCCCGCGCTGGCTTTGGCCGTTTAGAGGTCAAGTTCACTGCGGAGCCTGTGGCCAGAAACATACAGTGATTACATAGGTCTCTTCCAAGCGGATGAAGGGAGATTAGACAGCATACCTACCACTTTGGTTATCTTCTTGTCTGCCTTTTTTGGAGATCTGCTTGTTCAAGATTTGATTTTATTCTGGCTGGTAGATGGCATACTAGCTACCTTGTTATCTTCATCCATAAGGTAGCAACTGTAGCCGTTGGGCTATCTTAGAAACCCAACCACTACTTTGTGGCTGGTTGGCCTAGTATAGTCTAGGCCCAGTAGCTCACCCTGGTTGTTATTACAACGGCCCAGTCCAGCTAGGCCTGTGTTTCAGCCTTGTTTCCTTTGTTATCTGTTTCTTCTAATGTTTCATTGTATCATGTGCGACCTTTGTAGATACCTGTTTACTATAAATGGAGCCTTGTTTTGCTCTCTCTTGAAAATCATCCAATTATTCATCTTCATACTTTTTATCTACAAACTGTGACACTTGCATTCTTCAGATCTTCTAAGCCCATTGTCCTGTGCTCCGCCTGCCACGCAACCAAGCCTAACATCAAAAATACCGGCGCAAGATGCCTTCACCTTGCAGCGGGCTTTGAGAAGTTCCTGCCGCATAACATCAATATCAAGAAATTCAAGTATTTCAATTGGCTGAGTACCTAGGCAATTTGGAGATGAGCATTACTTACAGGGATCATGGGTACAAGCTTCTCTTTCAACACACTGAGAAGAAGGCAGATAATGTGCCAGCATTTGTAACAAGAATGAGTAATTCAAAATTATGCAGTGTAAGAGGGAGTAAGTCATGGCTTACGCTACCATTGGTGCTTTTTTGTTGCCTATGGCCGCACGTATGCCATGAGCTATCAGATTTGTCCTCAATTCTGCTACTGAGACATGCCAGGACTTGGGATTGTATCCTGGAGGCAGATAGTCTGGTTTCTGGATTAGTTGAGTGCCTGATCATATTATCAATATCCATGCTTCAGTTATACAGAAGGTGTAGATTCAAGATAAGTTTTTTTTTGGTTGATGGTATTTCTGAGGGAGTTGAAAGCAAAGAACTTGGATAGAATAGATGGTTTTTTTATTTTTGTGGTTTTCTGCTGGACTTTAAAAAAGGAATCTGTGAGAATCTTGTTGATAGACAGGGCCTGAAGATGTAGTGCACCCAAAAAGGAGGACAAGCGTGTAGTTAGCCAGGCTTCAGTGCTCACCTCTGCAAAATACTTGGATATATCACCATGGAAAAAATGATGTGAACAGGTGTCAGGTGACATTCAGTAAAATATGCTGGAATTCCAGTGGCACTCCAGCATTTGAATAACAATGGCCCCTTTGTCATCATCAGGGGGTTCTACCACTTTTCCAAAAGTGTATGGTTGGAGTTAAGGCTGGAGTTAGCTTCACGTCACCTACCGCCTAGTCCCCTCAGGTCTTTCATGGTGTATAGGATGGCTTCCTGGATACAAATCTGCCATTGGACCAAGGCAGCTCAACTACAGAAGCTGCTGGGAGCTTGATTGGACAAGTAATTTCAAGCTAGGAAAGCAGTGCTGTTTGGTTTGACAAGATCGGACATCATGAGTCTACCTGTTATTGCTTGATCAGATGTTAAGTGATGTACCCTGGAGCCGATTGAGCTGCGTTGGAGAGAATCTGTTTATCATTGTTGCTTGGAGCAGTTTGGCAGCCCTCATCAGATGAGAGCAAGCAATCCAGGGCGGAAGGAGCTTGGCAAGTATCTTGGTTGTTTGGTTACAGTCTTCCGGCGTGGTAATATGTAGTGGGTATTGGTTTGTAATTCTTGAAAGTTGCCCAACAAACACAAAATTAAGCTTTTGGAACGTGCACGCTGACGTAGGCTGCTTGATCAGAGCAAGATTAGAAGTCAAGTGACAAAATGGTCAAGATTTATATGCATTGAGCATTGAAAACTGTGTTGCCACTTGTCATATTCATGTGCAAACATACAACAACGGTGTGGCAGGCTGTGAAAACATGAATGCTCCACTTCTCTGCAGTGGTTTGATGCACCGGATCCTATTTTTCCTTAGCAGGAAACTTTGATCTTCGCTTGAGAGGGGGGGGCTGCGTCTGATAGCATAGCTCAGTGTAAAATAACCTAGCCACACCGGGAGCCAACTCGTGTCACAGCAGTTAATTGTATGTCCATCAGGACCCATCAAAATAAAAGGCTGAATATCTTGATATACTTACTTGGCTTTACTTCCAGGTCAGTAATCTACAAAGTTGTCCAATCTGGTGATGCGTGGTATGTTTATTGTGCTATCAGCTACTACTACCACCGTGGCACCTGGCTCAAAAGACCTCTGGCCTTTTATATACGTCTTGACAATAGGTTTCACCAATGGCAAGCACCAGGAGTGCACAAGCTCATCAACAAGAATAACTTCTTTAGGGATGGATCCACATTTGCGAGGTGGCCAGGGCATCAATGTAAATTATGGTGATTCTTCCCAGGTTGCCAGAGCTGCACTACCACAGGAATTAAAAACAAACAGGCCCACTTGCCTTTGTAAGTACAGATTGTAGTTTCCAATAAATTTTGCAATTATTATTTCTAACATATCAAATTTCCATACTTTGTAGCCCCACCATACACAAGATGAAGGTGGAAGAGATGCAAGGGTACCTCAGACATTATGAGATCCCATTCAACTCAAAAGCTACAAAATCTGATATTACCCCTCTTTACAAAAAGCTAGTTTGTGATCAAAAATAACGCCCAGGCTTGATAGCCTTTTCCCAAGACAGTGTTGGTGTGCTAAATGTTGCAGAGCCTAACTTATTGCCTCAAACAATCCTGCATGCATGTTGGGATTTCAATTATTTCAAGGTTGCTTGTTATATGGCTGATGATTCCCACCTTGCTACGCTCACAGGATTGGAAAACAAGATTTTGCCTACTAGCAAGCAGGTGAGTTGTAGAGCTCTGGAACTGCCATTGGTACAAGCACAAGATTCAGGTCATCAGGCCAATATTGGTCATCTCCTGGAGGGCGCAAGCGCATTGACCAGCATTGCTGCTGCAACAAAATCTCAATGTTTGCAAGATGGCCAGAGTGCCCTAGAAACAACAGGAAATTCTCATCTGTCCAGTGCAACACCCCTGCATTGTGAGTCTTTTCTGGTGTAAGGACTCTGTTAGTCCTTCACTAAGAGTGAGCTGGAGCGGGCGCAAGGGACAAGACAGAGAGCCTAGAGCAGTTCTGGGACCAAACACAGCGGTGATTGGGTTTCTGGCTCAGAGAGAAGGGTGTCAGCTCTCTACTCAAGAGGAAGAAGAGAAAAGAGGAAAGAGCTTACCTGGCTCAGAGAGAAGGGTGCCAGTTCTCTACTGAGCCAGAGAAGGAATGGGACTGGGCTAGGTACAAGGGTGTGACATGGGTTGTGTCACCTTGTGAACCATCAAGGAGGAGGGGGGTTTACATCTGGACTGCGGCATATCTTAGTCTTCTCCCTGTAAGTAGTGCTTTTCTTGAATTCTTCTAGCCAGCGTTGACTCTGGGCAGGGTCCAAGCTCATTGGCAAGAATCACTACTTCAGTGATGCACCTACTTTTGCAAGCCACATCACCAGTGAAAATTACAGTGATTCTTCCCAGCCTGCCGGTGTGGTAACCCTGTTCCTGTTCATACTATCACCCTCATATCACCTAAACCCTTCATAAATACTTCATTATTACTTCATATTCAGATTTAACACCCCATTTTACCCCTAGTCACCCACTCATTTCACCTAGGATTTCCAAATGGATCAGAAGTTATTGGCATGTATAGTTTTGACAGGTATTTTCTTCATACATATCCTTAGTGTTATTACATACATCATTCATTAGTATCATAGCTACATAAGACTGCAGATCTTACATAACTTCATTACTCATTTTCCCCTTCATATGAATGAATCAGCAGTACATCCCTTCATAGCTCTTGTAGTTATTACCAAATGCTCATCATTATTTAATCTTCTAGATAGTTACCTTTCATGTACACTCCTTGGTCATTGCACCTTCATCATTACTGCTCATCTTCAGATTCTGTTACCATGTGCTCATCATGGATTACCCCCTTGTAGTACTTCTCACATATATAAACACCCCTCTAGATGTTGTATCCCCATCATGCACTTTCTACTACATCCCCTCTGTAGCACCTTTTACACCACCCTTATATGCACCTTCACCCACTACACTTTGTATGCCCCTTCCCCCCCACACTCTCTGTAGCACCTTTACACACCTCACTTTAGATAACTTTTCACCCCATCTGAAATTATATATTCCCCAGCATATATCTCATTACCCATCTCAGAGTGACTCCAAAGAGCTTCTGCTTTTTCCCCCAATCTCACTTCTCCTCTCTCACTTAGTAGGATTGATACACCTCAAACTTGTAAAGTGTTAAAGTCATCTAATTCAAAGAGAATCATCAGCCACACCCTTTTCTTTTTCTTAGTGTAACCCTCTCTCCATCAACATTAGTCAAGAGGGTCTTCTACATTATTAGTAGTGTAGTTGACTATTTCCTCTCACAGCTCTTTCCTGATCTTTTAGGAGTTCCACACCGGAGCCGTGCTTTCCCTTGAATCAAGAACAAACAGGCCCACTTGCCTTTGTAAGTCCAGATTTCAGTTTCCAACAAATTATGCAATCATTATTTCTGATCAAATTTCCATACTCTTTAGCCCCAGCATACAAGATCAAGGTGGAAGAGATGCAAGGGTACCTCAGACAGTATGAGATCTTGTTTGACTCAAAAGCTACAAAATTCAATATTAAAGCAATCTTTGAAGATCCTCTATGTAACTCAGACATGGAGGAAGCAACAGGCGGAGCTTTAGTCAAGGCAAAACTCAAATGGTGCTCCAAGACGGCCTCACTCCTAGCGGAAAAGGTGGATCAGCTCACGATTTGAAGGAAGACAGAGGGCAATTGGAAAGCTTTTGGTCCGGATCAACTTCTTGAAAAATCCCACATAAAGTCTGCCAAAAATCAACAAGCATTTCAAAACGCAAAAGGTCCCCAGTGTTTGGCGGTCAACTTCTACAATGGCAGTTTCCTGGAGGATCTTGGAAGACAAGCCAGAGATGAGATAGGTGTTGGGCTTTGATTGGGCCTGTCTGATCTATGAATTAAGCTAGAACCTTCTCACCGTTCAAACCTGTAACCATTTTATACATACATTTATACATGTTGGCCTACATTCCTGGGTTCTTAAAATTTGTACACTTTTTCTGACCTTCCCCATGAAGGTTTCCTGGAAAGCTGTTTCAAATGTGTTATTCGATAAAGCTCAACATGCCTTACAAAACAAGGAGCTGTTTTTACATCATCCTTCTCATCATAATTTTATGTATAACCATCCTTGTTGACTGTTATTTCCTATGGCCAGATGCCCAAACTCAGTTCCCTTGATCTCCAAAATTCCACTCAACCTGCCATTTAAGTACTAGCTGTACTGCTATTTTCCTTGAGTCCTGTGTCCTCCTTGAATTTATGTTGCAGCTCAAAGTCTCCATATTGAATCTCTGCCTCATTGGAAAGGTCAACAAATTTGCCCCTCATCTTGAGGCAGGAAACAAATTAAGTGAAGGTCCTCAGATCCAAGAATCCTGGGGGAAATTAGTATTGAAGCTCCATCTTGCAACTCATTATTCTCAACTTTTACAGTCCAATGGAATATGGCAGACAAACATCTTGCTGCACAAGGTTGGCTAGAATCTCTAACACAGTTCAATGCTGATGATCAGGCTAACTATGTTTTCCTTTTGCAACCAACTGGCTGCCGCAGGTCATAAGCTATATGGTTGGACTAGATTCACCTTTGTCCTGCAAGAATTTCTCACAGTTTCCAATGCCATTCAACTTACCTCTCAAACCATCACCTTGGTGCAAACACTAGTTCTCATAGTGCAGGAAAGGCTTCTTATTGAGACTAAGCAGCAAGGCCTTTTACAACCTTTGTTAAACCTTTTTGTCAGGCTTGGGGACGCCAAGAGTTTGATAACTCCTCCAGCTACACCAGCAACTGTGCTCTGGTGCTAAGGTGCATGCAATACAATTTTTGTGAGGACAAAAAATAACCTAAGTTATTTTTAGAAAAAAACAATATGTAGCGGAGGGACCAGGAGTGCCTCCAGTGCTTAAGTGTACTCCAAAGGTCATTTAGGGTCTGCGCAGAGGTATTTAGGTGCCTGTGTCATCTGGGGCCCGGTAAAAGGGGTGTTTATGAATGTCAAAAACTCCCCCCAGGAGTGGGTTTTGTGGTATAGAAGCCAAATAGAAAAGAAAACAGTCAACTTACTCTCAGGAGAAGTCCGCTATCAAAATACTGGATTGACTAAAAGACCAAGACCAAAGCGGCATCAGGCAGGTGGACGAGTTGAAAAGGCAAGGGCGGGGCTGACATGGCAGCAAAGTGTTTTTTAAATCTGGGGAGGCCTTTCCTTGCTCAATGGTTGCCCTTTTTATGTTCTTGCTGCAATCAGTAGGATTGCAGCTCTTTGCATCTTTCTCTTTGTCTCTTGGCCGGGGAACAATCAAGTTAGGCAGGAGTGTTTGTGAGTTCTACTACTCACGTCACTCCTGCTAATTGTTTGCTATGATGTAGTCCCTTCTGGTACGCCACACCATTCAAGATTAGGCTTTGTCTTTTATTGGCATACTACACGTGTTCCCTTTTTGTTCAGGCTTCCATTCCAAACCCAACCAGTGGAGCCCAAGGCACTGCTGGCCATTTACGGCTATTAATGATGTTCTCCTACTTTTTTCAATGCCAGTCTTAGCTTTCTTGTCACAAAACCCAAAGTGTCTTTCTTAACCCCATCTTTTCCGGATTCCACCAAAATGGGAATAATCAGATCATTCATCTTGTAGACCCCTATTAAATCTGAATTTCTTTTACAGGCAGAATCCAGATGAAAGAGGATAAAATATATTGCTGCCAGTATACTATCAAATTAATATCCCTCAGACTCCACCTTGGACAATGATGGGCCAGCAACGCTAACAGCAGCTGTAGCATAGCATATGTTAGGTCTTTTAGCTATGCTATGTGAAAGTTACTGTTAGTGGCTGGATTCATCCCACTAATGCTACTCAAAAAGAAGAAAAGCACAAAAAAGGGCCAGTGCAGCGTTGTTGTAACCTAACCAATAGGTTACACTCCGTGACACTTGCTAGACATCTGAGACCAAGTCTTCAGCCCGGAAAACAAGTTTTCCGTTGTGTGTGTGACAATATCCATCTTCTTGTCTGTTCAAGTGTTAGCAGTTTTTTTCAACAGCTGCAAACACTACATTTTTTGTGGGTAGCATTAGCCTATAATAAAGCTACACTAAATGTTAGTGGCCTCCTGGGTATAAAAATTGGCAGCAACAGCCCAGTTTTTCCTTTTTCCAACCCTAGAATAGCAGGGAGTTTATTGTGTGACACTACCAGGGGAAAACTTCTGTCAGCAATCAATGCGCTACGCTACCAGGGGGCAAAAATCTGTTAGGGGTCAATCCGCTATGCTAACAGTTAGTGTTGCAATGTTTTTTCTGTACTAACATATTTTTTAGTGTTAGTCCAGAAACAACAAGCTACGCTACAGGTTAAGTGTTGTGGCATAAAGTCCCACTAACTCTGTGAGTTTTTACTAAAAACAATTACCACTACATTAACAAGTAGCAGCCCACCATTGGATATTGTGAAGCACTACGTGCGCCTAATCCCAAAGAACTTGGTCAGGACACTTGGAACTATGTTAATCCCCCCGGACAGTATTATGGGCACCAATGAGTCCAAAGGCCCCAATCTGCCACCACAATGCATGTCCTTGCGAAGTCAGAAGAATTATTGGGCTGCCAAAAGTGAGTCACATCTGGTGGGTGGACTGTGGAAGGACAAGTACAGTATGAGAGCATCTCCAGCAGTCCGGGGGTGGATTGCGCTACTTTTGGCAGGAAGAGATTCACTTTTTTAAAATCTCTCAGAGATTTCCAAGTCTCTGAACCTGCCGCTGGCTTCCACAGGCTGCTATTGACATGGGAATGTAGCAGGCCTGAGGCAAAAATGATACATTTTTTATGCTTCCATCAAAAAGTAACTTCTTGCACAAGGGCCACCCAACAGGGAATGCTGGTTGTATTGTGAAGGATGAGGTTGGCTGGACCTTCAAAAGCACATGGACCACTTGAGTAAGCAAAAATTGGTGCGACCCAAGCCACAGCCTGTTTAAGTCAGCACTACCCCCGGACTGCTGGAGATGCTCTTAAGAACAAATTAAAATAAATGGTTAGAGAGCCACCCTTTACGCATCTGAACATGGGTGTTTCTTGGCAAACTGAAACAAATCAGTCCTCCTATGTTGGCAAGCAGGTGCCCATTACAGGAAGCTTGAACCTTTGTCTCTGGGCGACAGAGACCCTGCTGGGGCCCTCCTCCAGATCCACCATGTTGCGTCTGCAATTGAGGGACATGGCAAAGTTGAGGACCAAAAGGTCTGGTGCATGCAACATCAATGGATAAGTGTAATCAATTTGGCATGCCTGCAGGCAGACTCTTGGTGAATCAGAATGTGTTTTAAACAGCCAAAGGACAGGTGATCAGCAGTATGCCACTGCATGTTCATTACTAACCTGCTTGCAATATTTCACATTACAGCAATTCTTCACAATCTTGATACTTGGAAAATGCATCCCTTTGAAGCTGTCTCTCTGATGCTTCTGAAATATCCTGGTGCTGCAGTGCTTTGGAATGTTTCTCTAGAGCTTCTCTCCAAAGCATCTTGAATATCTTCCATCTCATTATTTATTATTACCAAATGAGTGATTACACTTCTTCCATCCTGATCAGTACCTCCTTCTGCCATGGACACAGGTGTGCAATCTTTAGATGTAACAGGCTCAATTTATGACTCTGTTTTGACCTTATTTACTGCCTTCAGGCTCAACTGCCAGCACAACTCCTGCTGGGGGTGGGATCATCACAACACTCCATTCCATCCAATTATTGGTTGCTAGGTTGCAAGGGCAAGCTGAAGGTCCTGCTCAACAAATTGTGAGCCTTCTCTGTCAAATCAAACAGGGCTCACACAAATTGAAAAAAAAAAAATGCCAATGCCAATGCTGCCTGCCAAATCTCCGGCATATCCAAGCCATCCAACATCATGAAGGTCATCAATCCACCTGGATTGCCAGTTGAGTGTATCACTACTATGCATAAATTTCTCCCGGTTTTAAGCTCAGAACGTCTTCCAGATAGCCAACTTGAGAACTTGGCAACAAGCTGTACAATCATTTCTATCTCCAAGTCTGAAAGTTAGAGTCCAATTTTGTCAAAGCTCTCCTCTTAAGCAACATATTGTCAATCCACTCTGCAGACCGCAAATGTTTCCTGGACATTTTGAACCACCAAATCACTAACAATGATGGCTATGCAAACCTTCAATCTAAATTACTCCACTTGCAACTCCAAAGGTACTGCATAAAGGCAAATGTGAAGGAGATCAATAATGAACAAAGATTTGCTAGAAGCTCTGGGGCCCAGAACAAGGGTGATCCAGGCACCAGGAACAAAGAGAATGTTGCAGCCGGGAATCCTCAGGAATGAAGGACACGGTGCCATGACTTGAGGATGGTGAGAGTTTTATTGATCCTATTTTTATTTTAGTGACACGCCTGCTGAATTTGACCAACCTATCTCACCTCAGAATTTCTAAATTTTTTGAACAGCAATGATTCTACGTACCACCAATGTCTATTTTCTAATTGCTATGTCTTGCCCACCGGTGCCTGTTTCTCTGGCCAAATTCATTGGCACATAGTTAGTCCGGACACAAATGATGGATCCTTCATATGAAAGATGGATGCACTTCAGCCACCTCTGACTGACTGTCAGCCACCCAATTTCTCATGACCTTGTTTGCACATCACACTGTCATGAGAGTTTTTGTTGGACATGTGGCACCGTTTGTGGTCAATCAGCGGTTTGGAAACCCTGACAGCCCAACGGCAGCCTGGAGTAAGGCTTTGCAGTGTCAGTGAGGTTTGGGTTGCCATAGAAGAAAATTGACAGGCTGGCTGAATTGTGCTGGCTTGAACTGGTCGGATTTTGTGTCAGCCTTTCTGGTGGGGCTTGTTTGAATTGGAATGAAAACCCCACTCATCACAAGTCCTTCATTTCAGGGAGCCCTGGGCCAGCTGGCTACAACCTGGGCTGTTGCAATTTCAAAGCGCGCGTTGTGGAACTACTCTTGGGGGGGAATAGAGCTTGCAAGGGATAGGCGTACTGCTTAGCCTTATCACAACATGCTTGTTTTTCCTAGTCAGAGAGGGTAATGTAATAGTTGGAGGAAGAACTCAGAATCTCTAGGAAATAGACACAAACGTCTGCCCAACTCTGAAGATCCAATGGAGAAAATTGAAGAGAAATGATGAAAGTCGCAAGTATGTTGGGTCAATTATCCCCTATGCTGGGATACCCAAGATCTTCAAAGTTGAACAATAAGAAAAAAATAGGCAGCAATTATAAACGCAAATTCGAGATTTTTTCGAAAAGTAACTGAAAAGATTTTCAAAAGAAATTACAATTTTATTTTATTTTATTTTCTTTCAAATATCTTTTGATTGAATTTCAGATCATTGGGTGCAGTTATAAACACCCAATGCCACGCGTCCACAAAGCGTGTACATAAGACTCAAGAGCCTGTAGCCAGTGTACCACGCAAGCCACCTCCGTTATTGGAACGGACATGGCTTAATCGTGGAGCCTCTCCACCACACTGCAATACATAGCCAGCCTCCTGGGGTTTCTGCAGCGCCAGTATCCTCCTGGGTGGAACAAGACAATTTCTGAGTCGTCTGCCAAAGCCACACTGCTCACAATGCGACCTCCCCCGCTCCTCAACATCAACACCTCGAATCAGTTGATGGCCTTTTGGTTCTCCAATCAGCACCCGCACAAAGAGGTTTATATACGAGCAACCCGGCAGGCGTTTAAGCGACCCCCCCGATGGGAGCCATGGAACGATCCCCTCATGCCACACACGAGATTTGTTGAATATTTCCGAATGTCCTTGGCCGATTTCCACTGGCTAGCCGACAGCTTACGAGATACTTTGCAGCTCGATCCCTTGCGGCGTGGAGATCCGCTATCCGTGGAGGCTCAGGTTGCCGTTGGCCTTTATCAGCTTGGCCACGGGTCCTGTTATGTTACGATTGGCCACGTTTTTAGCATTGGCAAGGAAACGGCTGATAAAGCGTCTGCGCGGTTTGTTACTGCCGTCCTGCAGACGTTCAGGTTGAATACCGTCAGGTGTGTGCTTCTGTAATCCTCTCCCAACGTCTATGACTGATCCCTCCCATTGATGCCAGCTTTCCTCGTCTGGACAATCATGAACAATGGGATGAGATCAAAGCATCTTTTGAAGAGAAGCATGGAATCCCGGACATTGTTGGTGCGATTGACGGGACGCACATCCCGTTGGCCATGCCGGCAGAGGATCGCTGGAAAGGGTATGTCAATAGGAAAAGTTGGTCGTCCATTGTGTTCCAATGCGTCGTGGACAGTGACGGTAACTTCCATAATGTACATTCATTAGCTCTATTTTCCCTGCCCTTTGGCTGTTCAGCTTGGGTCACTGATACTTTTGGTTCAGGTCAGCGGGGGTGCCCCGGGCTCCATGCACGATAGCCGACTGTTTTGGCGTTCACAACTGGGTCATAGTCTTTCACCAGCCTCGCCAGTTGCGCTGATGATACCTGAGGGCTCTTACCTCATAGGCGACGCCGGCTATCCATCTAACGTCAGGATACTGGTACCGTATCCTTCACTGGCGCGCAAAGACAATGTGGATTTCAACTTCATCCACTCTTCAACCAGGATGGTTGTTGAACGGGCCTTTGGTCAGCTGAAGAATTGATTCCGGATCCTCCTGACGGCACAAAAGGCCAAGCCCCTTCGAGCCAGAAAGAACACGTTTGCCTGTATGATTCTTCATAATCTCTTACAAAGACGAGGCTCTCTCTACCTTCAAGTATGGGACGAAAGGAGCTCTAATGAGGATCTTTTTAACAAGGTACCCGCGGCCGATGCGCGCGCTGGGGACAGAGCTGGCTATCAGCCTAATCCTCCAGTTGAACACATGAACTCAATTAGGGATAGGCTCCGGTCTTATTTAGTGTAGTTAGCTTCTTGTGATTAAAGTAATCCATCAAATCATATGGCGATGCTATTCTTCCAGTGGCGGCTGAGCCGCTGCTTCCAATGCCTCCGCGGCGTCCATGGATCTGATTAAGATCTTATTGCTATTCATCCTGTGGCCGCTGAGCCGCTGCGTCCAATGCCTCTGCGGCTTCCCAAGCCGCCACTTTGTCTAATGCCACCCCCGTTTGACATCCCGCGGCGTCCATGGCTCGGCGGATCCGGGCCATCGCATCACGTGATGCCCTCTGCACGTCATCTGGGGAGTCGTATTCCTCCGATGATATTGTTGAATGACAGGATGACATGGGCTCACGGATGCCCCATGCCGTTTCGGAGGAGTATACCGCCGTGCTCTCATCAGTCCGCTCTGATGACACAAGGACGGGGCTGCTGACGGGTTGGTGATTCTAGCAGTGTTTACCATGGTCAGTGATAGGATCATTGGTGCCCAGCGCCTGAAGATGGTTGCTAACCTGTTTGGATATGGACACATATTCATACCCCTGCTGGGGACGGGTACCATTGCATTGGTCTGCTGATGGGGCTAGCCCGGTCGTGCCAAGGACTCGCGTGTGAAGGGCTATTGTCTCCTGCTCGTTTGAATCCGGGATGCTAGGGTCGTGGGCTGGGTCAAATTGCTGGGAGCTAGAGGCCTCGGGAACACTGGCGGCGTCTTTTGTGTCGCCCATGTCTATGGATGATCCCTTGGCGGTGTCCTTGGGAGTTGGGGGCTGCGCGTCAAACCTAGTAGAAGCCCATGAAACTAGGGATGAAGCGTGGCCCACAGTCCGGGTGGATCCGGACCCCCCCAGCCAGAAGACCTCATCCGGCATCTCCCTGATCAGCCTATTCCAATCCGTCCGGTCAATCCTCTGCCATTGTTCACCCACACAACACATCATCATCAACATTCAAATGACACCAGTCCAAGGAATCTCGTGGAGCTCTGACGGGGTCAACGGTGGGCCTCCTTCAATGACCATACTCATTGATTGGATGTCCACTGGAGACAATTATCAGCGGTGGCATGGATTAGGGTCGCAGGCTGCAAAGCGCGCAATGTCCCAGGAGATACTCAGGGAGTTGGCCGTCTACGGGATTAACAATCGCAAGGCAACAGGTCAGCCCTCCGGCTTATCTGATCATTTGCATGTTCCTCCACTGACGCACCAACCACCATTGTAGAGATATGCCTTTGGATTTTCTTCCTTGAGCAATCCTACAAGGAAGCCGCGGCGTTCCGCCGCACCTCAGTGGGCTCCCAATGGGGCATTGATCCAACAGGTCGCCGAGTATCCGTGGAATGTCAGTGAATGCCAGTGATCTCGGCCGTCATCATTTTCATGGCAATAAAATCCTGACAATGCCTCTGATCCTCCACACAGCTCATACCCGGCGCATTTGCAGGCACTGGGATCGGCTTAACCCAATTTTGGCCCCGTACAAGGCCATCTCAATGGAAGATTGAATCAGAACTTAGATCCCATATTAGAGCTTTTCCCAACTTCTTCTGATTAGAGACATGTTCCGAGACACTTAGAAGCAAATAGATAACAGCTATTTTGCCAACAGTATAATGCTTTTCTGATAGAGAAAACAAGGAGAAACCTCGAGAATAATCAGCCAAAGCTACTGGAGAGTTGCAAGGAAAAGCATATGGAAAAGAATATGGTCCATAAGTAATTCTGATGGGGATAAAATAGAGAATGATCTGTAATAATCTGCAGAAGCCACAGGAGGGTGATAAATCTAGTGATTGACAGCATGCGAGGCAGCGCGTAACATGAGGTACTAATTCCTGTTGGCCAGATTGCCAAGCATGGTCAACATGGCAGTCTCAAATAGTTGCCGGGATTTCTCCTGTGCGGCCCGATCGGATGCCATGCGCTCCTGGTTGGCCTCATATCTTCGTGCCTCTTCTTTGCGGGCCTCTTCACGCGCCCGACGATCATCCTCTTGAACCTGAGCTCGTCGTTCGGCATTCTCGCGTTCCAACTTGAGATGGCCCTTGGCAATTGCCCGTGCGGCCTCTGCATCCTTGAAGGCCGCCGCCCGCGTGGCTCTCGCGCTTCTTGGCGTGTGCACGTTCATCCGCCCGCAACTGGTCCTGTTGCCGGCGATCCTCCATCATCCATAGGCTTGACGTCTCCTGGGCCTTTTGCATCATCACGAGCATCCTGGCCGCAGTGGTATCTTCTGGCTTGACGACCTCAGTACGACCGCGGCGTTGTGCAGACAACTCGACAACCCTTGGGGGCTGCGGGGCCGGCGGCATCGGCAAGCTAGTTGGAGGGCGGTTCAATGGCTGAGATGAAGGGATTGGCGGGAGAATTCCCGCGGGCTGAGTCAATGGCTGCGACAAAGGTAGAACGACAGGGTTTGTGTCAACCCCAGCCGCCTCTGCCGCCTCAGGTTCTGGGTTGGATGGAGGATCGAGGGCTAATTCTGCCGCGGTCAACCCGGCCTCGCCTTGGTGGTCCCGGGCGGCGGTTGCGGCATCCGAGTTGCTGATTGGGTCCTCCCCACCCCCCTCTGGGCCAATGTCAGCGACCAAGGCCGCCAAGTTGTTCGAGATCTCTTCATGCCCGTAAGCTACCGTGGCCGCGTTGTCACCATGCATCGAGGAGATGTAATGCCAATACTGGAAGAGAGCAGATGGATTGGCCACGCATCCCATAGAGATAATGAGCACGAAGGGAAACTTACCGATGCAGGAAAGCTCTTCTGAGTGAGTACTACATATAGCCCACCACTGCCCGAATGGGATAGCATATCGTACACCTCCTAGGTGCGCATCATGGCAGAGAGTGCATCAGTTTCCATGTGCACGGATCCAGTAAGAGCTGCCTACTTACTTTCCAAACTCCCATAACCACTCGGTAACGCCGGGCCAGGCTGTCCTTAACCCGGTCCGCTATCAAGGGGTAAGCCTCGCGCGCTGGATTGCATTGGTTATAGTAAGTCACCCAGTTCATGTAGCCTGGGCGGACACGATCAAGCTCGTCAAACTCCGTTTTGACCTTGTTGTACCACTGCAATAGTTCCAGAGTGGCTTCCTCCGTCCACAGCGAGCGAGGCGTCGGCGGAGGCGTTTCTGCGGCTATGATGGCCGCGCGAACACCCTTGTGTAGGTTCTTGAGGCGCACCGCTTCAAGCCGCTCGGCCGTGATCCTGGCGCGATCCGCCTGCTTTTGAGCCTTGAGGGCCTCAGCAGCGTCGATTTCCGCCCGGGTTCTGTTCTGCCGGCGAGTCGACGATGATGCCACTCGGGCTCAAGTCAACGATGATGCCACTCGGGCTCTGCCTCTAGATCCACCGCCACGAGATCCGCCACCACGAGATCCACCGCCACGAGTGGTGCAGGGGCCCCTTGCAAAAGCATTAGTAGGGCTGATACCTGCTTGCAAACCTGTGATTGCCTGCGCAGATTGACCAACGGTATTGTTGTTCGAAGACCCCAAAGAACCTGGGGTCTGGAACAATCCGGCCGGGGTGTTGGAATTGACAGGCGTGCGCTGTCCACGGTTAGGCAAGACCGGTTCGTGGTCCTGAGGTGAGTTGGGATTGTCGACGTGGGCTGACCCTGATAATAGGGCAGGATCAAGGCCAAAAGAGGCAGAGCCTTCAATATCTTGATGCTGCTGAGTGGACATTGTGTCAGATGGCAGTGGATGGATGATGGATTGTGGGGTGAGCAGATATGGGAGTCGGATGACTGTTGGTGGTGCAGAGGGGATGATGGATGGCGGATGGGGGAACTATGTGAAGATGGCTTGGTTGGGTGGTTTCATAGCTCTGCCAACCTCCGCCGCCCCAAAATACAGGAAATAGTATTGGGCACGGCACCAATGACCTGCAAACGGTACAGATGTACAATTCATCTATACTCATAAATGACTTTCGGAAATTTGAAAGTTTCAATCCCGCCTCCTGCGGTTCTGAAGATTTTTTGTAGTATTTTTGAAATAAAATACATTTCAAAAAAAGTTGAATAGAACTTTGGGAAAAGTTTGAATACTTCTCAAAAATATTTCAAAAAGGTGTTTATAATTGCTGCCATAATCAGGTCCATTACGCTTGGCTCAAAGCTACCTTGATGAGAAAGAGAATTTTGTTGATCCAGTATGGTGAGATTTACAGGCTCATCAGATATGACCAAAAGCGTATATATTCTTTAGAAGTGAGGAGTAAGCTCCGCAGCTTATTCCCTGGAGACATAGTATGGTCTTTGGACAGGCAAGTGTCACTAACTATAACCTAACCACTTAGGTTACAACAAGGTGCTTCAATGGGCTGCCTCTCTGGAACTAGAATGAGTATGGACTATTGAAGAAAAGATGTGGCTTGGAGATTGCCAGAGGTATGTGTCAATTATACTAATTTCTGCTTAATTCAATAAGAGTACAGGGATATCAGGTTTGTCCAATCTGATATATTGGCATATACAAAGAAGGATAATGAACAGTGACCAGTGATCTGAATTTCTGGGACAGGATCTGATGGGGAACAAAAGGTAGGGCCAAAGAGGGCAGAGATATACAAAATATTATGGGGCTGAGTTGTGGTTGGAAGAAAAGATGAAACAATAGAAATTCTCAATCAAGGGGCTGAGGCTGAAAATGCTATGGGGATGGAAAGTTCTGGAAAGAAGCTGGAATGTTGAGAGACAATGAAACATCAGAAGAAATAAATTACAAATCATATGAGAGGCTGAAACCAAAGGGGACAAGGGGTGACCAAGATGGGATCTCTATGGTTATTACATGTGTGCTCTGCAAGAAAAACTCTAGAAACTGCTTGCAGTTGAGATGCAGCAAGCTTGAATCAAGCCTCAGCTCAAGCTGGAGTCAATTCCGTGCTGGTGCACCTTGAGTGTATACCTTGTTCAGCATCCCAATGCTGAACATTCTGTAGTGATCATGCAGTAGGCTGAGGCAAATGTTCAACCTTGAAAATGAGCATCCCCCTGTGCACCCCTTATTTGATTTTATTAGACACTCCATGCACCATTGAATCCAGCCAGAATAATATAAAAAGGGTGTGTATACATCAAAGGGATATGTTCATAAGAAATGAATTTGTAAGCATCAAAGGGGAATGTGAGAAGGTGTATTAACACATAAAAGGGATATTTACACATGATGAAAGGGGTATGTATGCATAAAAGGGATTTGTATGTACAAAAGGAGGATGTGCAGTATGGGGGTATTTGCACATGAAAGGGATATGTAAATATCAAAATGGTACTTCAACCTGAATGATGAAAGGCGTATTGAAAGGGATGTAAAAATCTCAAAGGGGACATGTAAACCTGAAAGGTTCATGAAAGGGGTATGTACACATTGTGAAAGTGACACATGCACATGAAATGGATACACACACAGGAAAGGGGCATGTGCACATAAAGGGGGATGGACACATTATAAAAGGGGTGAATGCATAAAAAGGGATATGTGCACATGGAAGGGGAATTTGCACAGGTATCAACTCACTATTTTGGAGCCTGTGCTCAGCTTTTTGGAGCTTAGACTCACTCTTGCAGAAATTATGCAATTTGCATGTAATCAACCAGTGCTTGATTCTTGCATGAGGCACAGCTTGCCTTGAGCTCTTGCATCTCAACTGCAAGCAGTTTCCAGAGTTTTTCTTGCAATGGTGGCTAACTCCAAAATGGGATTGTTATGCTGGATTGGGAAGGGAGGAAAAGATGATGAATATCCAGGGTCTTTCCTAATAGTCTGTCTCTGTCTGATGGGTGACTTTCCCCCACTTGTGCCTAAGCTGGCTGCTTGAGGGGTATTGAGTTGGTGTAGGTGGGTATCCTCCAGAAGGTAGGTAAGAAGGGTGAAGAGAGAATTGGGGGCCTGCCCTTGGGTGAGAGTTGTCCTAGCCTTAGTTCTCAAGGGTGGGGCCTGAGGAATTCCAGAGAGGTTTATATTAAGAAGAAAAGACTTTGATTTTGGTGCCATATTCAGGATAGGCTTACCACAGCGTGAGCATTGATCCATCCAAGCCAGAGTTGCCATTTATGTACTGTAGTGATCACATCCATGAAATCAAAGGAAATTACGCTGCTAGCACTCCCCAAGTAAAAAATGAATCCATCAGCGACATCATTGTTACTGCCAGTATTTTTTCCAGCTTTGGACCGCTGGGATGCCATGGTGGCCCTGCAATCCTTTCAGCCACAAGCATGCACCTGGAGTGGGCCCAACTAGCACCTGCCGCGGTGTGCAGATTCATTGTTGACATCAGGTTTATCCACCGTACCGTACGGACGTCTCTTGGGGTAGACATTTGGACTTAGCACACAGTTTGGTGATTCACCCCCAGTGGCATTTTCTCTCTGTGGCCACTTGCATCACACAGTGCAGGAAACCAACCTGGGGCCAATCCTCCTGCACGCAGTGGCTCTCTTGAAAAGGCACCCACAAGCCCCTATACACTTCCATATGCCCCATGTGCCAATTCCGCCGTAGAGTACTGCTCCACCATCTGCATATCATGTCACTTTGTTGGGATTTTCCCTTTCTCTTCTGAAAGCACTGGAAGACAATACTTTCGGAAGCAAGCCCACTTGGCTGTAATTTTGGGGAGAGGGAATCACAGGGGTTGGGGCAGTGTGTGCAAACTTTCCACCAAGCAGAAGTGATTAACCGATTCCACCAGAACATTTACGCACATGCTCACTCCCTTTGTCTGAGGGCGCCAGAATGCCTGCGTGACTGCCTGAAACTAATGCATCCCTTGCCTGTTTTGCATGTTCCTATGCTGGTTTACATCAACCCATTCTGCTACCTACAGCCTGCGTCAAGCTTGGGGATTGCAACGCTTCTCTTGTAGACAAATCATTGTCACCAGTCACCTGCAGCTACATTCACTTCTGTGTGGGATGCACAAGTCGGGATGCAGTTGCAACTGTGGAGCTTCCTCTCCCAAGCTAAGAATTGCTGCTTCATCCTCATGGATACAAGCATCTCCCCTGCTGATGTTTTAATTCATTACTGACATGCCCTACACATAAAATTCCAAATTTCATTCAAAATTATAGCACACCCAGAACAAGAAGCCTATGAATTGCCCTTTTTCCCTCCTATTGACTACAATGTAATATCATATCAGATGTAGGGGCAATCATCGCACAGGAGGGCGGAAAACCAATATGCTGCCCATAAACCTGCCTGGAATCAGAGCTGGATCAGGGAGGGTAACATCAGATGCCCTCATTCATATTTCTTGTGAACCAAGTGTCAGATAACACAACAGAATCTCAACACTGATGACTTTCAAGGGCTTTTCTGAGCTGATAATTCTTCATTGTTCCTGAATGGGATGAACCACACATTTGGGAATCACATTAGAAGCTCCCCATTGGGGGACCATCAAGAGTTTCTGGACTGTCATGGGAATTCCTCAATTAACTACCCCCATCAACTAGACAAATACCGTAATTGCCCAGTTGTGTTACAGGAGATGATACATCCCAGTGAGGCAACAAAAACACCAGTAGAAACAGACGACTTTTTCCATGCTCATTGCCATGTATTTTCACACCTGTAGAAGTAAAGGTACCTGGACTTGTACACATGAAGCTGTTGACATGTTGGCATGTGGAAGCTGAAAGTGGGGTGTCTGGGAGGTTTTCACATTCCAGCTTATGGAAGGGCAGAAAACACCAAAGAAAATGATGTGGTAGATTGGGCTTTGTCTCTTATGGGGAGTCATCAAAACTGCAGTTGGGATTTTGGTGCATTCTGTGAAGGGTTGGATTAGACCTCACTGCCAAAACCCTAGCCCAGATAGCTGTTAGTGGGATCAGGAGATTGATGAATCACAGCTGGGATTTCCCAGATGATAGTTTCTAAGTTTATGGGGATGGTAGGGCCAGTCTTGGCAACAATTTGTTGCAAGGACAGCTAATATGTTTCTGCAGGACTTCAATCCACGCAAATGTTCATGATGTGTTTTCTGCATGGACACAGAATTCCCAAGAATCCCGTACATCTACCCTTTATTTGCTCTACACTGGTCAACTTGGAACGACTGGTTTAATGATCCAATGCAAATCCACTAGTCACCCATTAGATGACCAGGTTTACAAGGGTTAACTGCTTCTCTTAAATCTGCAGTTCATGTGTGATCCACTCCAATCCCCAAAGGTTGGAAAAACATGTTCTTCTCAACTACCATCAGAATGACCTTTGTCACTTGTATTTATTTGGGGGTTCTCTTAGTGAAATTCAGTTTTGATCAGATTCCACAACAAACCACAGTACATGCAAGGAGCACTCACATACAGCGGGCACAACAAACCTGAATGTGATAGTGAATCTGTGTTGAGACTTTGCCTTGAATGGGTCAAGTACTTGCGAGGTTGACTCACCAGATACCAAAAGAATCAATACAGAAGACATGAATGTGAGTGGAACACAACATGCCACCATGTCACAACTCACACACATCTGAAATCTGGCAGACTTCCTGAAAGAATGCACCGTCTGGCACTCTATCATTCTCCCCCTGGTGAGTATTGAGTCAATCATCATAAGTTTCAGGAAGCAAGCTTTAGTGATAAAGTTATAAGAAATGTTTGCCTCTGTGACTGCAAAAACTTTGACCAGATCAACGTGGAGATTAAAGATAGGCGGATGATGTAAGCTTCCACAACTCTGTAGCCAAAGTAGCGGGATACACAAGCAGCGCACAACTGGAGCAGAAAAAACTCAGACAAACTAGTACTCAGATAAGGAAGCAATGAGATTTCAATGCTTAGACAACAATGACAAAAGAATGAACTTTTAAATTAAACTACTATTGATGGCTGAGAAGAATGGTACATGCGGAGATGTGATCAAAGATTTGAAAACTGAGGAAATAGAAGTGCAAAGCCAGGCGGAGCGTGATCCTTACATAGATTTGATTTTAAATTAAGAATAAGATATATATAATCTTTCAGGGGTTGATATGATCTTACAACCTGTTTTTTACAACCCATATGGTTTGTAAAAAAAATGTCTGGCAAAATTACACAAAATGTCCCTTGAAGTGTAACTTTACTTGCAACCCACCCCACAAAAAAGAAGGTTGGAAAATTGAACCCAGCTAGCCTAAAATTTACTTTTGCAAGTAATTTTTCCTGTACCATTTGGTGTGCAAAAATCATTTTAACTTCATTTCAAGCAATTTTGCATAACTTCTACTTGCAACTCATCATATGCTGGAAATTATAGTTGCAAACCTCTGACAAACAGCAATGGAAATGTAATTTTGCAAACCATTAGTTGCGACCTTCAGCAGAAAATAAAACTTACACACTGAAAAAAACTCAGGCAAGTGCTTTCAGCTGACATGCAGCATACACAAGTTATTTCCTAGTTAATACCAGGCTCAGACAAATGAATTTCAGGGTGGTACACCCTGGAAGGTGTGGAAGTTCCTTGGCTTAAGTCTATAGTGCAAAATACACTGGACTGAGGTACAGAAGACTTAGTCTGAGGTGCACAGATTGAGCCCAAGGCAAATGCTCAGCTGGGACACCCCTCACTCATTTTCCATCACATTGGAGCGCCCTGGCACAAAGTGCGACCTCCTGGTTGAGGAGATGTACACACCTCTGACTGGAGTGTACACCTCCTTGATTGGAGGGATGTCCTTTGGTCAAGGAGGACCTCCCATTTTGAAGAGATCTTGATATCTCTTTGCTCAGAGGGATCCCCCCGGTCAAAGAGGGGAACATGCCTCGCTCCTCTTGATGACCAGAACAAACTGGTCATTAAGAGGAGTATGTACTTCTCTGTGGCAATCCAGAGGAGTATGTACTTCTCTAGATGGCCGGAACAAACCCATCATCCAGGGAAGTGATTACTCTTCTCAATGAACACGTGAGTAATCACTTCCCTCAATGACCAGTTAGTTCCGGTCATCAAGAGGAGTGCATGCTCCCTTGATGACCAGAATGAACTGGTCAGAAAGAGGAGTGTGTACTCCTCAAGATGACCGGAAAGAACCAGTCATCAAGAGGAGTATGTACTTATCCAGATGGTCACTAGCGCACCATAAGTGCTGTGCTCCTTGTGCCAATTCACAAGATCCCCTGCATCCATCAAAGTTGACCAAATCAACCAGCCTTCCCAAGTGTGACAGTGACATCCAGACAGAACTGAGCCCACATTGTATCCTGGAAGTTAGCCATCAAAATGCCATTCCTTGGGGTCTAACTTGCTCCTAGTGCTTCTGGATTTGGCAAGTGCTCTCTTTGTCTGGGCAAAGAAAATTGGATCAGCATTGGCCAGCTGGCCTACCACGGTTTGCATATACATCTGGTGTTCAAGCCAGATAGCTCACATGGCCAGGGGCCGTCCAGCCATGGGAGTAGTTCCCTTTAGTTGCTGTGCTCCAAGTCTTTGGCGCCGGGGCTCTAGAGCATCAGACAGCTTACATGCCTCTGCGTGTGAGTCCGGGGTTTGCAAAGCCAGTATCAATTCCTGTGCCTGGCAATTAATTGCCCTGTCAGGGCACCCTCCCATTCCCATGTCTGTGGGTAAAGGTAAAGAAATCCTTGGTCACTTGCTGGTCCTGTATTGTCTGGTGATCAGCGGCTGAGAGTGGAAAGTCCAGTAGGTCCCTTGGTTACTGGTAGGGGCTGGAAGCTGTTTTTGGAGTGCGGCTGCTGATCAACGGGTTGATTGGTAGCTGAATGGCAGCCAAGGGCAAAAGGACATCACCAGTAGCAGTTGCGGTAGTGGGAAACAAGTGCAGCATATGGCTGCTGGCTGGGGGGCAGGCATGTGAATGTGATTGGTCAGGCGGGGAGGGGTGAGTGGGAAGGTTGGGTGTATTGGAGGTCCAGTCTGCAACACATTTTGGTTGGTGTTTGGTGAAATATCTGTGAGGGAAACCACAAGCTTTCCTGCCTTTGCTGTATCAACTTCAGGAGCACAATGAGATATCTGGTCCTGACAAAGAATCGGCTGATTCTAGCTTGGATGAAGAACCTGAAAATATTACACAACATATTGTTATACAAATGCATGAACAAACCCTCACACTCAAACATCAAGATTGGGGCCTTCAGCAACCTGGTCTTCCCAAAATTAAACCAGCTCCAGTCATGATTACTCTCCAAGTTTGAGCATCCCTGATTTTGTCTCACTCCAACGGACTGAGTTTTGCTGAGATCCAGGCACACCAGTAACCAATATCAATGTTCACTTCCAGACAGTCAAATAATACCTGAAAGAGCTCACCTTGAAGCTGGAGATAAATGATGTCCTGAATGGCAAGGTCACAGTACCTCAAGTTTATGTTCACAAGGATTTCTAGGGTACAGAAAAATGTGGGCTATTGAAGAATGAATATCATACTCAAGAGGCAATATACAAGAAAAACCTGCTCAACAAAGGCCAGTTGACATGCAAGAGCTCCAAAGAAGCTTGTGCTGCTATGCAAGCCTTTGTTCAAGGCTTCTGTCCAGTCACTATGCATGATGCGCATTGACTGTGCAAAGATAAACCATTTAGTCTTTGGTCAACGCCACAACAGCTGTCACCAGGGGTGTCTTGCATGTCAACTGGCATTAGTTGCACAATTTTTTCTTGCAGTGTTCATTCATTGTAGCCTGTAAGAGACAGACTCTGAATAGGTTTTGTCATGCTGAGGGTTTCATTGGAGTGAATTAATGAAACCTTAGAGTAAGGTATTCAATTTTTTCTTGCAGTGTTCCTTCATTGTAGCCTGTAAGAGACCCAAAAGGAGGCCTTTTTGGGCTTGGTCCATCACAGATGTGACACACAAGCTGAGTCTGATCCACTATGTGATTTACACAACTGAATCCTAGTAAATTTTGAAACCAGATTAAGCCTGTGGCTTTTGAATATCAAAACAGGGAATCATGAAGGGTAAAGCTTGTCATGCTTCACTTTATAACATGATGAGGCCAGGATGGGGAAGAGTGTTGCAGACTGGCCCACATGGCTGGATGTGGGGTTTGTAAAGATGGGGAGTAGGAAGGGCTGGGGGATTGTGTGTGGAGGCAGGCACTCATTGTCAATGAGTGCTCCATTGGGAGAGTGCTAGAGTCCGGCTCCCAAATGCCACCTGTCCAAGAAATGTAGTCTTTTCCCTACTCACTGGGAATTATGCAGTTTCCCAATAAGTGAATTGCTAAAAAATCCATCATCTAGATGATCTATTAGCTTGACTCATGCCCGGTTTCCCAAGGGCAAGAACGTCTCTTCCCAGTCAACAATTCTGTGTACAAGTATTGTCTAATGCTGACTGGTGTGGAACTCTTAAAAGATCAGGAAAGAGCTGTGGGGGGAACTGGTCAACTACACTACTGATAGTGCAGAAGAGGCTACAGGTGCTGATGAAGCTGCCCTCTTGACTATTTCTGATGGAGACAGGGTTACACTAAGAAAAATAAAAAATTGTGGCTTGTGATATGTTTGACTTAGATGACTTGAACACTGATGAGTTTGAGGTGTGTATCAATCCTACTGGGTGAGAGATGAGGGGAATAAAAGGCAGAAGCCATTGAGACACTGCGAGATGGGTCAAGGCTCAGAGGTAAAAGGTCAAAAGATATGTGCTGAGAGATGTATTTCTAGGATGATGAAAGGTTATCTCGGTGAGGTGTAAAAGGGTTGCTACAGAGTGCATGTGGGGGGTATGCTAAGATGGCGGCTGGGAAGAATGCACTCCCAACTCACTTGTACTGTCTTTTCAACCGGGAGGAATATATCTTGTCAAAGTGAACCTGCCAGGCAGTGCCAGGTGTTGGGTTTGGGTGAAAAACGGATGCGGTACCTGGGGGCCAACAGGTACCCGTGTCCACTGTCATTAGGTGTTTCTTCTTTCCTCTTTTATTTTCTTATGATGCAATGAATATCCTTCCACAAGCTCACTCACTCTCTGCTGTCCCAGGATTGTTCTGGAAACAGTTGCTCAGCTGGGAAAAGTCATACACCAGTTCCCTACCAGGCCTCACTTTGTCCATATCCTTGCACAGCGGCAGAGCTGGCTGCGTGGCAATTTTTTTGGTGGTCTGACCCATGATTTTCAGATCTTTTCAATACTTGCCTGACAGCCTTGCTAACTATCAAGGCACGGAATCTGCACAAACCAGTCCAGGGGTGGGTCAGCTCTCACATGTTGGTCCCGGGTCTCCAATCTTGGTATGTCATTGCTGATGTGTTGACTAACCTGCACAAAACAGTCTGGCGGTGGGTCAGCTCTCACGTGTTGGTCCCAGGTCTCCAATCTTGGTGAGGAAAGAGAGGAGAGCCCGGGCAGGTGAGAGTGGGAGCTGTAGGTGTGCGTCGGTGACAGGTTAGGTTTGGTGCCTGTCACTGACAAGGTTAGAAACTATGTACATGAAGGGTAAGTACATAGCCACTAAGCCATAGTTTGTGCATAAGTGCATCACTACCCCTAACACTAAGCAAGAGTTTAGTCCAAACTAAAATGATGATTGTCCGTGCTCCCGCAGTCAGGTTTCTGGAAAATGCCATGGTTGATTATACATATTCAACAGTCAAAGCCTGCGGTTTGGACCAATGGCCAGTAGAAATTTTTAGTAGTTAGTTTTGATCTATTGAGTCTGAAGAGAAAAATTTTCTTATGTAAGTGTGACCACCCGGTGTTTATAGCAATGTCCTTTGCCATGCATGTCGGCACCACTCACCTCCAAAGATCCATCAAAGGGGTTGACATTCAAAGGTCCTCCAAAGGCCCTCCAAAAAATAATTGGAAGAGAGGGCTCTGCCTCCAAAGATCCAATCAAAGGGGTTGACATTCAAAGGCCCTCCAAAAATAATTGGAGGGGAGGGCTCCGCCTCTGAAGATCCATCAAAGGGGTTGACATTCAAAGGTCCTCCAAAAAATATTGGGAGGGGAGGGTCCTTCCTCCCAATGGAATTTGGAGTAGAGTGAGATGTCAGAAAATGAGGTTCTATCTGGTCCAACCCGGTGAAGGACGGATATTTCTGTCACCTTCAAATGCCATTTGAAGTTTTTGCCCCACCTTTGGAAAATCATTGGATTTTCTTCAAAGATCATCCAAAGGACCGCGACTTTGAAGGTCCTCCAAATGAAAACCTTCACTTCAAAGGTTTTTCAGCAAAAAACCTGAAAAGTGCGTCCGCTGTGTAGTTGCATTCCTTGTGAGTGACCAGACACACAAGAAACACCAGACAAAGGTGGAGGCACACCCACCCCGGGCAAATCTGGGTCATGAGAGCTGTACAGGTTGCATGGTCCTGTATGCATGTCAGGACATGCAGGTCCTGTCACATATACATGACAACCTGTCCGGATCATGACATGCAGCTCACATCTCCAACATGTCACATGCACAGTGACTGTGCAGAGGCTTTCACAGACCTGTCAGCTACAGCTTGCATATATGAAAGCCAGTCCTGCAAATGATGCATGACACAGGGCGTGGGAATTTTTTATGTGACATGCAGGACTGTGCAACCTGTATGCCCGTCATGACCCCGGTTTGCCCGGGGTAACCTCAGAACAATTGCAATCCGGAGTTTCAATGAGCGTAACAAAGCCTCCCAGTGAGGCAGTCCCGCAGGGTGTCTGTCTCACAGAGAGGGAGGTGCAAGGCGCTTTGCGCCACGCCCCCCGGCAGGCAAGGGACTTGTGCTAAGCTCAAACAAAGCCCGCAAGCACCGCCAAGAGGCAAGGCTTATGCCTAAGATTGAGATGAATGAGATGAAAGAAAACAACCAGGAACAAAAACAGTTGGAAACTTCATCTAAATTAGGTCTATCCAAGTCGCATTAACTACGTGGTCCATGTCATTCCTACAGTTCCAAGTAACCAGTGAGTATGAGAGCCTATCTATCCTACAGCAAAAAAAATAGGCAACCAGTTCCACTTACACCTTCTTCATCTTCCTTGTCGTGAAACAGGAGAGCTTTGCCAGTGAAAAGTGGGGGGTGCTGGGGATGATCTGGGTGAATGAGGGATGAAAGTGACAGTAATTGTCAGTAGATGAAAGGCTTGCCATGCAAAATGTTTTTCTTTCTCTTACCTGGTCTTTCAGATCTTTGCTGATCTGACAATCAAGCTAAAAACACTCTTTGATTGACTCTTGGTCTTCCTTCACGAGATCATTGTCTGCTAAGGGTAGGCTAAGGGGGCTGAAGAATGTGAAAAATGAATTGGAGGGAACAAGTTCATCTTGACGATCTTTCCATTTGATCTTGGTACCTTCAACCCTATCGTAAACAAATTTGCCCGTGTAATTGACTTTATCTTGATAGTAGTAGGTTTTTTTGAGGAAGGTGTTTTCAAAAAACTTCTTGGCGCCTTGACCAAAGTAGAACGTCAGCTTGAAGCCCGGTTTCCCGTCCAGCTAAGAGAAACGGGTATCTTCTCAATATTCCAGAGCAGCTCAGTCTTGGTTGGTGATCAGGTGGGACAGCCCAGGAGAATTGCAAAGAACAGTAAGCCAAAATTCTGGTATGCCCAGAGCTTCAGAATTTTTTTTGAACAATGAAGGGAAGGCAAGACAGGTGTGGTTCATTTTTGGCAGCTTTGATACCAGCCGCATTCTCAGAATCTGAAGGCTTGATTTTCCCCATAGTGATTTGGAAATGTTTTCTGTATAGTGGTTGATACTTGAGGGCATACTTTTTCTGTAATTCAAGAACCTCTTTCTGGAATTCAGTCTTGATTTTGGAATGTTCAACCTGGAAACAATGTAAGGCATTGATGCACTGTCTACTTGTGCCTGTTTTTCCAGATTCAATCAATCAGCAGTTTGCATTTTCTTCTTTTCTTTTTTTATATGCAGTCTCAACCTTTTTTAGTGAGATTGTGTGTGTGGGTGTAGATGAGGCCTTACATTTGCTGATCCCAAATCCCCCGCCAGCAAGCTCAGACCGGGAGGTTTATAGGATTCTGGTTTGTTGGTTGGTCAGTTACCAAAAAAAGGGCATAGGGTGCATCAGTGAGAGGGTTGGTGTTGTTTTCCTTTGGAAACAGAGAGATGGATCATACCGTTTGCAGGGACTGTAGCCAAAGACAAGGGTTCCATTGGTGTTGTTTGTCCAAGCTGTTGATTCTGGTGGATTTTGTCGAAAATGTTGAGTTGGGAGTCAATGGAGGAGAGGTATCAGTTCAGATCAGTTCAGGTCAATTGTCTTGGACCTTGTGTCCGAGGAGGTGCAAAGCATCTCCCTGGCGGGAGGGTGCTTGCGCCCCGCAAGCACAGGCCAAGCAGGCGGGGCACCTGACCAGTCCCTATAAACTCTCCCCAAAGCATATATGTACAAGCGGGAGCCAAGCCGCATGGAGGGGCACAAGTCAAGCAAAAAAGTTGGTGGGACTCACAGGTCCTCACTTGTCCTCACCTGAGGACATTGTAAAGCTAGCTTAGCTAAGTTCCGCGCCTCCGATTAAGGAGCTTAGCTAAGTTCAATTGTAAAGCAGGTCTTGTAGCCTAGCGCACGCACACACACAAGCTAGGCTAGAGGCCTCCCTCCGGCCTAGATTTTCAACTTCCCTGACCTCCCAACCTCCAAGCCTTGCACACTGGATTTATTCGCATGTCACCTCTTTTTTTTACAGATCTTCGTCCCTGCACTTCAACAGACTATGTATCACTCAACCTCAACACTTGTCTCACATGGCTACTCACCTAACAATGAATGTCAACTATCAATCCCAAATTCTACAGCAGCTCGCCCCACGCTCTCAAGCAGCAGCCCAGCTAGACAAAAATCCTCCTCAGAAGACATTATTAATCCCAAGCTTGCAGCATGCACTGGCAGAAATCTTACCAACAGCACCAATTCCACATTCAATATTCAAGACCTCAGCTTTAATCCCCTGATGACACAAGAAGATAGCAACCTGAATCTTGACAACCCCATCTTAACACCAATCGGCCATGATGGGGAAGCCGATCAAGCTGTGAACAGAACTGAAGATGCGGAGGATGCTGAAGTACATCTTGACACACTTTCTGGAGAGCTAATGGAGGAAATTGCGGAGATGGAGCTTGATGCCCTGCGCGAAAAAGAGGCGCTCCACACAAAGGTCAAGCGACTTCCAGCATACCTGAAGGTGGAGGTAGCCAACCTCTATTACGAGTTCCAGCGCAGCTCCACATACTTGCAATCAAGAATCAGATACACGCCACGCTCTTTTATATGCACCTCGGTCAAGTTGTTTGGACGCAAGGAACCACCAATTATAACAAGTTTTGTTGGTTAGATCCCAAGGCCAGGGAAATCTTTGGTCAGAGTAAGATTGTCTGTTTCACACTTTTTTTGTTGGCAGGATGGGTTAATCCATATCTTCAGAGGATATTCCAGTCAAGCAAAAGGGCCAAGACGTTGCTCAAGCATGGAAAGCCCTTGACGCCAAAACCAAGCTGAGGTACAAGGATTTTGATTTCATTAAAACACTTTGAGGTAACATGCCAGTAGAGGTATTGAACAGTACAATCCGGACTGTCCAACAAGCACATGTGGCAAAAACTGCGCTGAACCTTGCCTCAAGCAAGAAGAGCATTGCTTTTGTGAGGAAGTGGGTGAAGAAGACCATCCAAAAAGTGAGTATTTTTCATTGTCATTCAAGATCAAGGCTAACAAGGTTGTTGTCCCAACCACACAGATGAACGAACTTGCAGCCTGCCACAAAATCCAAGGAATGCTGGTCATTGCGTTGGCTTGCTCATCCAGCAACTTATTCATTCAAGGTGGTACTGATCTCGGGCAAGCGTTCCTTGCAGTGCTTGTGAAAGGAGGCAATCCAATCCAAAAATTTCACACTTACGTTGCCGGGATGGCTGTTGTCAATGAAATTGTTGGTGAGGGTGAGAGCCAGTAGCCATAAAAGCAAACAAAGAAACAAAAGCAAAGAACAAAAAGCCAGCCAAAAATACTTAAGGTTGCTGTGAAGTATTGCACCGGTGTGAAAACTTTTCTCTCACAGCATGCTATCACCTACTGACAGGCTTCTCCTCCAATCTTGTATAACAAACAGGAACTCTTTGTGCAAACAAAAAAAGTATTGGAAAGCAGCTCAAAACCCTACTTGGTAAGTTATTGTCCCTCCATAACAGCCGTGACAGCTTGGTCCTCTTATCTTGTTAAATTTTCAGATGCTGCTGGTGGCAGAAACTTCCGTGCATGGCCAGGCAAGAATGCTATCCGTGAGCTGAATACTGCAAGCATTCAGTTGAACGTCAAGCACAATCCAGCAGACTTCCACACAAAAGAGATCTGCCAACCAATTAATGCAATCTTTTCCCAAAGAATCTTGCACGCCCTCTGCAAAGGATGGATCTCACTCAAATACCAATCTCAAGGTGCAAATAATGACAAACCTCCCTCCAAGAAGCACAAAAAACACCAGAGAAGATACAAGCAGTGAAGATGAGGATGATGAAACTGGAAGCCTTGATGACAATGATGTAGAGGACTAGCTCTGATTTCTTGTTCTAGTTATGTTTTTTTGTTAATTGGAATTCAATCCTTCTACATCTTTTTCCCCAATGAATATTCAAGTTCTTTGGAAATTCCTCTCTTTGATCATGGAGTGAAGTGAAAATTGGATTGAATAATGATTTTGAGGTTGTTTTTGTGCTGTCAAATCTTGTTTCTTGCTGCATATGTTTAGTTTGAGATGTAAGCATGTAAAAAGGATCAGCAGGAGAACTTTAACTGTTGAAAATATTTTTGACTTGGTGTCTCAATAGAGATTAATTTAGTTCGAGGGAATTCATCATAAAAAGATTTTCCAATCACAGGTATGCAGAATCTTGCCAGAATGTGGGCAGATGATGGCAGAGCACACAAATACTGACTTAAACTGCCACTGGCTGCTGATAGTGCCACCAGTGCTGTTTCTAGTGCCTCCAGCACTGCTTCTATTAGCCCAGTTCACGTTGGGCTTTGACCAGCAAGATTTTAATTAGAATCATGTGTGTTTAATGTCAGCTTTTGCTGAAAGTCGGACTCCCACGGCCATTTTTCAGCTTTTTAAGCTTACTTTTTTGTCAATCGGCAACACCAATTTTAGTTGGGGGCATAAAATTCCCCAACGTGAACTGGGCTATTGCCTCCAGCACTTTTTCCAGTGCCAATGCCTGCCGGAGGGGCTACTAACAGTGCCAGATCCACTGCGGTCATTGGCCCGGCTGACACATGGGGCGGCACTGCGATTGGCAGACAATTGGGTGAAGATATATACTAGCCTATGACATGGAGTGGAATGACTGATCTGGACTTGGTCAAAAACTTGCGCGGAAGAGAGCCAACTTGTCAGGAAGTTTTGTGGGAAATTCTGGCAAGTGAGGGGGCCAGCTTCAGGCCCAGAAAATTGTCAGCAGCGGCGTTGCACTGGTCTTTGTTTGTGTGGGGATCTTCCTGATGACTGTAAGACACCATTTTCTGTTTGTCTATTGATCTGCCAACACCCACCCAAAACTGATCTGGTCTGCATGTATCTTCAAAAGAACATCAACTCTATGTACATCTTGAAGGCCAAATGTCCACACACAATCAGGAAGCAATGTCTGGAGGACTTCAGCCGGAACACAATGGCCGTCTTTGCGCTCATCCTCATGCCAATCAACAAAGCCCAGAGCTGTCTTACCCCATTCAGAGCGCCCAGATAATCTCAAGCAAACTGTCCGCCAACACCACCAAGAACCTTTTTGCACTGTCCGGCCGCAGTTTGCGCTTCAGGGACAAGGTGATCATCGCCGATTACACAGCAATCTCCTCCTCCTCCTCATCGGGTCCGTCTTTCTTCTCCCTTGAAACCCTCTCTCTCTCACACACACCACATGACGGCTTTGTTCTTGCCACACAAGATTGCAATTGAATCCTCAAAGTTTTCTAGGCCCAAATACGGTGACGCTAAGCAAGATAAAGCAAGTGTATAGACCTTCTTCCAGGAATAGGAAGTATTCAGCTCCGGCTGGCCCTGGGCATCGCCAACACCAACAAACTCCACATCTGAAAACTGAACCACCCTCAAACTTCACTCATTGTAACCACAACAATGCTAACCATCCAGAGCTTACTGAGACCATGCTTCCGCTTGGCTCAAACACCACCCTCTGACCCGCTCTTGACTTCCACTCTTTCTAGCTCTTGCAAAAATTGCCATCAAGCACGCGGGGCACTCAGAATTATCTCAAAGAAGATGCTTATGGTTCTTTAATTTCTGGTGAACATGCAACTTTGCTTATGATATCTATTGACTGGTTGGGTTCTGTGTGTTTTGTGATCAATTAATTGCTTGTGTGAGTTTCTCATCTGTAGTACTGTTTGGTAAGATTGGGATTTGATGACAATGAAATTTAATGTCAAGCAAAATGTTTCCCAATTGGTGAGATTATTAGAATGGTCTATTACTAGATTACCTTAAAAATTGTTGACTGTGCAATTTAGGTGAAATTAAATTAATCTCCCTCTGAGGAACTCATGAGGTATCAATAAAATTGTTCTTTGGCATGGTTAGCACTAAACACAACAACAAACACACTGCCTCTTAAATACAGTTCACACTTCACATGAATTTGCACTAACAATAAATATGCAGACTCTGAAACAAAGTTCACACTTCACATGGATTTGCGCTAAAAACACTAATTTTTGGGGAGGGTGTATTCAACATTTCCTGGAATGATAGACAGAAAATGTGATTGCTTTGAAAATTCAATTTTGAAATGCAGCAAGCCACAAAGAAAACTTGGGGTTTGGGTTTATTTTGCACAGGTGATTAGATTATGGAGGGTGGGGATTTTAAGAGTTGATGAGGTGTAATGTGATACATTTCTGACATCCAAATATCTCCAGTCCAATTCTGTGAATTGTCCCCAGCATACCTGGCCTACTTGATGAGGTATAATACCTTATGCTAAGCCTCCCTCAAAGGAACATGTGGCCACCTGTGGGCCTAAGACATAGACTCTCAACTTATCTAGGTCTCCACAAGGGGCCCACCAGGAAAGAAGAATGAAAGTTGTCAGAAGTGACATAGCAAAGTACAAAGGGACCCTTGTAATTTTTGATGTCATTTGCAGGCAAGTGATCATTGTTTTTTCTCCTGGTGAGGGGCCTTTGATGAAGAGGGAATTGAATGCTGATTTGAATGTAGAGGTAGAATTCAAAAATGACACAATAAGTCACATTGCTGGTGGCTAATGAAATGGCTGCTGGAGATTGGAACGGCAAAAATGGGGAACTGAGGAGAATTTGGCCCTCAAATTGAATGGGCATTACTTGACTTATTTTCCTGGGCTGCTTATGATTGCTGATTCAGATTGCAGTGTTACTGAGTGTATTACATCAATAAACCTGGAAACCATAATTGCAAACTGTAGAAGGGTTGGTAGAGGGAGGAAGTGAGGTGAAATATCTGTCTCAAGTTGGAGTTTAATACCAGTGGTGTCAGCTCCGGTCTCTTAGGTGACACAGAGTTGATGGGTTTTTTATACGCACTGTAGTGGCTAGAATAGCAGCCAGCAGAAAATTAAGCCCTACTATAAGCTTAAGCCCCGATAGGAATGAACCACGCCTCAACGCTATAGAGCAGGTGGGCTAGCACCCTTATGTAATAAGGGGACGTGGCAATTACTCAAGCCTGGCACCTTGGCTACACAAGAATAAGCACTTGTCTTTCAGGATACAGGTGTTATAACACCCACCTGTACCTAGGGGAGAAATACATGAAGGAGGAAAAGCTTTAAGGGAAAAAGAGTTAGTAGATTATAATAAAAACCCCACTCACTTTTATGGTTTAAAGTAAGGTTGGCAGGTTTGTATGTGTGATAATCTGGGGGGAAGATCTCTCCAGAGGAAAGACCCCCCCTTTTATATTACAGGATCCAGATCCTCCTTTGAGTCAAGGCCCTAGAGGGATCCTTAACTCCAAGGAGGGAGAATATCACGGAATTCAGGAGAGGGATTTACATAAATAGTTATGTAATCTCTCTATTTGTATGTAAATTGCTCTTATATGGACATTATGTAATAAATGTGAAATAAAGTTAATTACATACTCAAAAGAGTGTTAAATATGTAGTTTAATACATAATAATTGTACATGGAAATAAAAGTTACATTAGGGGGTATCAAATATGAGAAATCCACAATTGGAAATCAGTCAATTAGCCAAAAATGAAATTTGTCACCAGTGGTTCCCAAAATGGAGTAGAAGAAGGACCAGCATGTTTTAAAAATGGTGGGTTTTTTCAAACCCGTCAATTAAATAATGGTGGATTTTGTCATATTTGATACCCCCTATTAGTAATGTAATGACAGGAAATTGAACTCATGACTCCATGTACATGAGTCAATTACTCATGGAGTGTTTAAACATTGTGCTATAAGACCAATTACAGGTAAACAGCTGACGTTCCCGCATGCATTGTCACCTGCGCAGTTACTGCAGCCACCAAAATTTGGTGACGCTGCGCGCAGAAGCAACAGCTGTCTGCCTGTAGTGACATGTACTTTACAGTTGTAGACACATGGAGTTTTTCTCAGTGTCAGACAAGTGGGGCCATTTAAAATATCCTTTTCATTTTCAATTCTATTGTACAATGCTGATATGTGGCTGTGTCAATTAAAGGCCTGTATTTGAAGGGGGGGACTGAAAGTAGGGAATGGAGCAGCTGGAGCTGGGATTTGCAGCGGCAAAGCCGCCTTGGCCTCTAGTCTGAACAATAATTTGAGAAATTTTTGGTCTATGAAAGTCCCAAAATGTTGCAGTTACAGTCTGATCAGTGTGAAATATTGCCTAATTGGTTGGTTTTGTTGTGTTTCTACAACTATATCTCAACTAGCAATGGGGATGACTTCATGATGTTGGCACCATAATGATGAGAAAATTTGAAAGATCAATTTAGGAAAGCTTTTTGCCAATGAAAATTTCCCAATGTAGCAGCCCCATTTAATCAGTCACGAACTATTGCCTCATTTTTTGTGTTTCTGCCACTATATCTTGCCTAGGAATGATGATCATTTCATGATATTGGTACCAGAATATTGATACATTTCCAAAGATTATTTTGGTGTAGAGTTCATGGATTGAAATCCCAAAAAGGAGCTGCTATAGTCTAATTGGTCTCAAAATATTGCCTGATTGGGTATTTTTTGGTGTTTCTGCCACTGTATCTGAACCTGGGCTAACATTTATATCATTATAATGTGACCTGTTGAGAGATTAATTTGGGGCAGCTCTTGACCATGAAAATCCCAAAATGTGGCAGTTACAGTCTCATGAGTCTCAAAATATCACCAAATTGGGCTTTTCTTTCTGTTTCTGCCACCATATCTCAACCGGGAATGGTGATTATTTCATGATATTGGGACCAGAATATTCATCCATTTCCAAAGATTATTTTGGTATAGCTTTCATGTATGGAAACACCCAAAAGGAGCTGCTATAGTCCGATTAGTCACAAAATATTGCCTAATTGGGTATTTTTTGGTGTTTCTGCCACTGTATCTCAACCCCGCAATGGGAATGATTTCATGATGTTTATGACATTAAGGGTGTTCAAAGTTGAAATCATAAAATTTTCAATGCATAAAATCATAAAATCATAAAACTTTCAAGTGATGATTTCATATGTACCATTCTAGAAATGTTGCTCTAATTTGAGTGCTTGGGTGCAACATATTTTTTCAGCTTAGAATTTTATGATTTTATGGTTTTATGATTTTATGCAAGTAAACTTTGAACACCCTAATTATGATAAGACATGTTGAGAGATTAATTTGGGTCAGCTCTTGCCCATGAAAATCCCAAAATGTGGCAGCTACAGTTTCATGGGTCTCAAAAAATCACCAAATTAGGTTTTTCTTTGTGTTTCTGCCACTATATCTCAACCAGGAATGGTGATCATTTCATGATATTGGTACCAGAATATTGATACATTTCCAAAGATTAGTTTGGTATAGATTTCATGGATTGAAATCCCAAAAAGGAGCTGATATAGTCGCCACTGTATCTGAACCAGGGCTAACATTTTTTTCACAAGATTGATACCATTATAATAAGAAATATTGAGAGATTAATTTGGGTGAGCTCTTGACGATCAAAACCCCAAAATGTGGCAGCTACATTCTCATGAGTCTTAAAATATCACCAAATTGGGGTTTTCTTTGTGTTTCTGCCACTAATTTATCTCGACTGCGAATGGTAATTATTCCATGATATTGGGACCAGAATATTCATCCATTTCCAAAGACCATTTTGGTACAGCTTTCATGTATGGAAATGCCCAAAAGGAGGTGCCATAGTCTGATTAGTCTCAAAATATTGCCTAATTGGGTATCTTTTGGTGTTTATGCCACTGTATCTCAACCTGCAATGGGAATGATCTCATCACATTGAACAACACAGTATACCGTAATAATCTGTGGAAATGGATGAATATTCTGGTACCAATATCATCAAATAATCACCATTCCTGGTTGAGATGTGGTGGCAGAAACAGAAAGAAAAGCCCAATTTGGTGATACTTTGAGAGTCATGAGACTGTAGCTGCCTCATTTTGGGAATTTCATGGTCAAGAGCTGACCCAAATTAATGTCTCAAAATTTCTTTTTATAATCCAAGTCTATAATTAAAACCACAGTTTTGTGGAAAAAAAATTCAATGGTTCCCCCTACAATAGAAAAAATTCACAAAAAAATGACAGGGTTTTCCCCACAAGGCAATAAAGTACAAAAAAATAGAATGGGTTTGCTCACTAACTAAATACAGGAATTACATATAATGTGACAGGCTAAATTGCATTTAAAATGGGCAAAAATCTCAACCAGAAACGTAGCCCAACACCAGCCAAAGCTGCTGCACCCAGGCCCCCATACTGCCGCCCAACTCACTGGATGGGTCAAACAGTATGTGTTGAAGGCCCCCTGCAGCGCCAATGGCAGAATGCATAATGGGGGGCCAGCTCTTTAACCCTCCAGACTGTGCAAATGCATATGCAGCAGTGGGGAAGCGTGGGACACACCAGCAGCTGGAATTACAGCAAAAACTGATGTGCCTGGGGGACAAACAGACCAGCCAGAGCTCAGCTTATATATCAAAGTCCCACCTGCGGGTCTTGAGCTTTCACAACCCCAAAGCCACAGCAACAACACGACCAACAGTATGTACCATGGCAACAACACCACCGCCATGGAACCACCAGTTTGTACATGCCAGGGTGGTTGTTCAAGTACACAGATCTTCATAATGATCCCACTCGCCGACCAATACAGTCTGTCTGGGCCTACTTGTACCCTTCAAAATCCTTGTTGGCCTTCTCAAGCCGTACTAAGCCATAATCTGCTCTTATTGTGGCTGCCTCAGCGCATGTCAGGCGATGATCTCTAATACCCAACTGATGCAGCAAGAGGCTAGGTAGGCAATTTTGCTTTGTACTATGAGAGTTGGGGAGACTCATTTGAGGGCTGGAATTTTCACAGATCCGCTGGAGCAGTACTAGTTGCCTTCGCGGGATCTTTTCACTCGCCAAGCGCCTCAGCTGAAGAGGAGAGTGTTAACGTACAGGGAAGAGTGGCTGAATCTGGAGCTTGTTCTGAGCCGGTCAAAGACAGTCCCACCGGGTCCGGGTGTTCCCCGCCAGACAGTTTGGCCCTACCATGCCAACTACAAGCGGGAGAACCATGAGGAGTGGGAGTTGGAAGAGCCGGACTGGGACCAAATTGCAAACAGGCAGGTAGTCAAGTTCTCGGCCTCTGATGATGAATCACCATTGAGTACACTTGTTGCCCGTTGAAACCAGCCATCCGGCGTTGTTGCTGGTCATCAGCAAAGGGTCGTGACCAGGAGGTTGTTGGTCAGACAAGGGAGTGAGGGTGTCGAGATCAAGTCTGTTGGACCCTGTTGGTCTCCTTCCTCTCATCATCATGGTCACCCAGCCGGCCGATGATGGTTTCTGGGTTGAGGTGGAGGTTAGTGATGGCTCGGATGGTTGGGAATGGTATGGGTGGTTGTTCAAAAAAAACATCCGAGGTCCCTTGTATCCAGTCAAATCCCTTGACATAGCCTCAATGCCTTATCACCATAACACTTGATGTTGTTCTGGCCTGTATGCTGCCTGTCTCTCCTCCTCTTTGGCTAGCCATTCCCCATCCCCACAGACACTTCTTCCCCCTCACTGCACAAACCAAAATCACCCCTACAAAAGCAGAAGCATGAAACTTATCAAAAAGATCCACTCTTTTGTAAGGAACTTGATACCTCCTGGATTGGCCTGCAATGAGCTCCTTGAGACGGGCTGCTGGGGATGGATGCTACAAATTGGCACCAGGGGGCTCTCAGGCCGGGTCTTCTTGATTTGGCATGGCAAGCGCGGTAGTGTTGAGGGTCCATTTTGATTGATCACTGGAGCAGCACTCAGCACGCTCAGCAACACCACCCCAGGCAGCACCAAAGCCCTGCTCCTCCACGCCCTCAGCCGCAACAACCACAGACACGCCCTCGCGCATCTCATCCGGCTTGACCAGCCAACCCACAATTTCTACCCTTGCCTCTTTTCTGTGTGCGGACAGATTGACCGGGGGATGGGAAACATGCGCAAAGTCACCAGACTAATCCTTGCCGGACTCTCCCCCAGCCCTCTACAGACCAGAATCATCAAGGCATACATCAGTAACCTGCTCAGGTGTAACCAGCCCAAACGTGCCTACGCCCTCCTTGCCCGCTTTGACTTCAGCCCACACATCGACCTCCTTGCAGAGGCACAGCGCATTGGCGGCAGATTTGCCCCCATGGCCATCTGGATCAGCCGCCAGCCACTTCTGGGCCAGAAGTGGAAGCACCAAGGGTGCACTTGCCATATACCTCATCCTCAACTGCCCATGAAATTCCCAAAGTTTTCTCATACCAATCAGATGAACTCCTCCATTGATGACATCAACAGCATTGGATTGAACTTTCTGTTGCCCTACATGATGTAATCTTTTGAAAACCCATTTTTTCCTGGCTTGATGATCCGAATTGTCTTCAAAATATCAAATCCTACATAACCTGGGTGAAGTGTACATAAATAATAATTACTCTGCATGTACTGAAAAAGGCTAGCAATATATTCATTTGATTTTTCCCAGAGGAGATTGATTTCTGAGAAGTAGAGCTCTGTTAATTTTTGGGTTGGGTTTATAAATTAGATCTTCTTTGTGCTTTAATCAAACCCCACAATTTTGCTTCATTTTTTGTTGATTGGGCAAACCTGTGATTTTTTTGAAAAATAAAAGGAAGAGGTTCTGGTAAGAGGGAACACTTGATCTTTGTTAGGCCAAATTGGTGATTTCAATAAACTGGGATGTAACATAAACACAAATCAAACACACCAAGGTTCTTTATCATCTGGAAAAAGAAAAACAGATAATGATTTATCTTGGAGATTGTGGGAGGTTGTCCCCTTGAAATTACAGCGGCGCAGCGGCCTTGGTCTCTAGTGGTATCAATATCATGAAATAAATGTTAGCCCTGGTTCAGATACAGTGGCAGAAACACCATAAAGTACCTAAGTAGGCAATATTTTGAGACTAATTAGACTATAGCAGCTCTTTTTTGGGATTTCAATCCATGAGCTCTATACCCAAAGAATCTTTGGACATTTATCAATATTCTGGTACCAATATCATGAAATGATTAACATTCCTGGTTGATATATAATGGCAGAAAAACAAAGAAAAACCTAATTTGGTGATTGTTTGAGACCCATGAGACTGTAGCTGCCACATTTTGAATTTTTCATGGGCAAGAGCTGACCCAAATTAATCTCTCAAAAGCTCTTATCATCACCATTCCCGGTTGAGATATAGTGGCAGAAACACAAAGAAAACCCCAATTTGGTGATATTTTGAGACTCATGAGAATGTAGCTGCCACATTTTGCGATTTTCATGGTCAAGAGCTGACCCAATGTAATCTCTGGTAGTTATACCAAAATAATCTTTGGAAAGGGTCAATCTAAATGCACGCCAAAAAAGTGGTGTGCATGCCTGCACGCCAAAATAAATATTGGCGTACAGGAGCAGTGCACGCCATTTGTTTGGCATGCGTAGCCCTGCACACCAAAAATACTCCTTTGAGGAAGAATTTTGGCGTGCACAAACCCTTCACGCCATTTTTTTGGCGTACAGGCATTGCACACCACTTTTTTGGCGTGCATATAGTCAAAAGTTGGTGTGCACCGTTTTACATGCAGTTTTTTTGGGGGCACTTGTTGGCCACTGTGCCCCAATGGCATGATGAATAGTGCCTCTGCCACTATGAATAGTGCCAGGATAAATAGTTTTCATAGTGGCCGAGCTTGGCGGAGTCACTATTTATAGTGGCGGGGCTTGGCGGAGGCACTATTCATAGTGGCGGAGCTTGGCGGAAGCACTATTCATTGGCGGAGCTTGGCAGAGGCACTATTCATAGTGCAGAGCTTAGCGGAGGCACTGTTCATAGTGCAGAGCTTGGCGGAGGCACTATGAATAGTACATGAAATATGTCATTGGGCCGCAGTGGTCACACCCTATTTTGTTGTGCGCAACTGTTCCCCCCAAAAAAATTGCATTCAACATGGTGCACACCACTTTTTGACTAGATGCACGCCAAAAAAGTGGCGTGCAAAGCCTGTACACCAAAAAAAATGGCGTGGAGGGTTTTTGCACGCCAAAACTCTTTCAAAAAAGAGTATTTTTGGCGTGCAGGGCTGCGCACGCCAAATTAGTTCTTCAATGAGACAAATGTCATAGGAGTTTCTGAGATGGGTACATGATTTTAAACAAAGTGATGAAATCATCATTAATGTGAGCTACATCCTCAAGAAAATGGGTACTAAAGTTTTTCAAATTCCAATTGTGAAACCCTGGAAAGACAAACAATGCTTGTCAATTGTGGATAATGCAAGTTACAGTCAAACCTATGAAACCACATTCTTGTATAAGGGCGAAACTTTCCAAACCCCACACTCATTTGGTTCCACCAAAATTTAATTTTGGTGTGTAGCTAACTTTTGAAACCACATAACCTGCGTAAACACATAGCAAATTCTGTCCACAAAGGGGTTTGGGGTTTCAAGTTTTTGACTGTATTCATGGTTAAGGCATAGTTTTTTGCACCAAAGACAGATCAACCTGGATGACAAATATCTCAAAACCCTCTGTAAATTCATAATTCAAAAACATGGACATATGAACTACTGCCACAGAGTAAAAAGATGAGCTGGGCACCTGGTCCCTGCAGTGGCGCAGCCACCTTTAACTCTAGTTCAGGTACCAATATCACAGAATGATCACCATTCCTGGTTCAGATATAGTGGCCGAAACAAAAAGGAAAACCTAATTTGGTGGTTGTTTGAGACCCATGAGACTGTAGCTGCCACATTTTGGGTTTTTCATGGGCAAGAGCTGACCCAAATTAATCTCTCAAAATCTCTTATGATAATGATATCAATATCATGAAATCATTCCCATTCTGGGTTGAGATACAGTGGCAGAAACACAAAAAAATACCCAATTAGGTGAGATTTTGAGACTAATCAGACTATAGCAGCTGCTTTTGGGCATTTCCTTACATGAAAGCTGTACCAAAATAATCTTTGGAAATGGATGAATATTCTGGTCCCAACATCATGAAATAATCACCATTCCTGGTTGAGACATGGTGGTAGAAACAGAAAGAAAAGCCCAATTTGGTGATATTTTGAGACTCATGAGACTACAGCTGCCACATTTTGGGATTTTAATGGGCAAGAGCTGACCCAAATTAATCCCTCAACATTTCTTATTACAATGGTATCAAAAATCTGAAATCATTCCCATTGCGGGTTGAGATACAGTGGCAGAAACACCAAAAAATACCCAATTAGGCAATATTTTGAAACTTGTCAGACTTCAGCCGCTTGGTTTTGGGATTTCAATCCATGGAAGCCACACCAAAATACTCTTTGCAAATGGATGAACATTCTGGTACCAATATCATGGAATAATTAACATTCCTGGTAGAGATATAATGGCAGAAACACAAAAAAAGGAGGCAATAGTTTGTGACTGACTAAATTTGCAAGGTGACCGGTTTAACACCATTATGCTACATTGGGAGATTTTCATTGGCAAAAAGCCTTCCTAAATTAATCTTTCAAATTATATCATCATTATGGTGTTAACTTTATGTTGTAAAAGTGTGTATGTATTTGGTAAGTTTAGTTTGTGAGTCTGTTGAGTGAGGCTACCAGACAAATGTTGATAATGATGTGTATGTATAAAGATGATAAGATAATGAGATGATAATTGAGAATTGAGAATATACATTGTGAGTGGGTGTGAGTGAGTGTGAGTGAGTGTATATATGAGTGAGTATGAGTAAGTGTGTGTGGTACATGAGGGGCAAAGAGAGCCCAGTATTTATAGTAAACAAATGCTGCTGAGGAATTACTCCTCAGCGTACTTTCTTATTGGCAAGTCCTCATCAAATGGACAGGAGAGAAAAGTAGTTATACTTTTCTCCTCCTTGCAGGAATGCTCCACTCCTCTGGTGCATTTCTTTTCTTATTGCTTTCTGCACTGTGATGAGCAGCTGTAGCAAGGTACAGCTGAGCATGCTTGTCAGCAGGAAGCTGAGCATACTTGGCAGCAGGAAGCTGAGCATAATTGGCAGCAGGAAGCTGAGCATACTTGGCATTAGAAACTTCAGCAGTGAGAGCACTGCTGATCCTTTTCCCTTCTACAGGGATTACACCTTCAACATATGGTACCAATATCATGAATTCATCCCCATTGCTAGTTGAGATATAGTTGTAGAAACACAACAAAACCAACCAATTAGGCAATATTTCACACTGATCAGACTGTAACTGCAACATTTTGGGACTTTCATAGACCAAAAATTTCTCAAATTATTGTTCAGATATTGCTGATCCTCATGGTACCAATATCATGAAATAAATCTTAGCCCTGTTTGAGACACAGTGGCAGAAGCACAAAAAACACTGCCTGATAATTTTAGGGGATATGCCATATTGATCAATATATGCCTTCCCAAATTCATCCATGTTTGTAGTGTTGTATAGTCGGGGTTCAAAAAATTTGTCTGGAAGTTTGGCCAAGACAAGCCAGTCTACATCTTCCGGTGTCATTGGCCAGTCTTGAGGGTCAAGGGTAAGCATAAGGTGGAAGTGGGGCAAACCTTGCTTCTGAAATTCAATTACTGAGACAAAGGCAATACCTTTTCCCAACCTTCCCATTTTGACAAGTTCAAACATCAGAGCTTTTGTCTTCAGGTGGAAGATTTGCAAGACAATTGTAGGATGATCAACAGCAGATGCTCCTTTGCCTATCTCCGCAAGTATTTCAAACCATTGCGGATTTGCGGTCATCGTAATGAAAAGCAAAGGAGGCCCAAACTTTTGCACAATCACCATGGCATTGTGGTAGAGCTCGGACATTCCTCTTGGGCTCCCAATGAACCTCAACGGGAGAATTACTTTACGGCCCATGACAACTGACTGGTTTTCAAAACATTTTATCAAGGTGTTATAATTATTGGCTTTCAGCTTCCCTTGGTTTGATTCAATGAAACTTGTAAGTGAATTCTCAACGCAAATATATATGTCACATATGAATTCTTGAAGCAAAGCGCCACCGCCAAGGATTGTGGAGAATTTTCCTGGTCGTTGAAACAGTAAAAATGAAAACCACTCAAGCGATTTCACAACCCGGCCCTCAACTGCAATTGAGTCAGTTTCAGATTAACCGGTGTAAAAGGGCAACGCTCACCTTGTGTTGTCACAGCTTGGTAAAGGTTGTTCCATTGTTGCTCACCATATGGGAAGACAAGTGGATACTGGAGCGGGAAGTAGTATGCCAAATGCATATCAGAAATTGCCTGCAACTTCCCATCTGCTCGGTGAATAATATTTGACGTTCTTAAATAATTTCACCACTCCCCTTGACCAAAATTGCCACCTCATCCGCAGTTGGTGCATTGTGTTGTTTAGGATTGCAACCTGGGTGAGGAACGCCTTGAAGTTTGAAGGTGAGCGCTCCGGATTTGTTTAACACTTGCTGAGCTGTTTTATACAGTATCACATAGGGATTATGGCGGTACAGGCAATCCATAAGCAACTTTACAATTTTGGTGGTCATCCCTCCACCACGCCCCGCGTTGCCTCCATCCCCTTGAGCTTTTTGAATACGGAGGTTTGCCTTGTTTGTACCCATGTCACTGACCACAAAAATTTGAGAGGAACCTGGATTGTTGACGTCAACGGGTTCAACACTTGAAATCAGATGCACCAATCCGCCTGACATTTGGAAGACATTTACACTACCAACATGGATGAATTTGCAATGTCGTATATTGATCAGTATAGCGTATATTGATCAAATTATATTGATCAATTTTTTTTTATTCCTCTTGATACCTTTGTTTGTCTTCCATGTTGCCTTAATTCTCTTCTATAACCTCTCAACCTCCCCCTGTGTTAGCTTCAAGCCACAGGAATCTTTTCTTTTTTTCCCTGATAAAATTCATGAATTTCTACATACACCATTCTGTTCTTCCTGAAAAAAAGACATTGCAAGTTTTAGGATTAATCCAGGATGGCTGAGGGGTCTCAGAAATTTTGATTTGTTTTTTTTTTACTTCACTTCAACCATTGATGTTATCAAAAGTCTCCAAATCTACTTCTTGTCAAAAAAGGGAAACATTGACCCCTCACCTCTCTCACAATACCATCCTTCCTGGGTTGTTAATTTGGTGTGACCTTAAATTTCCTGAAGATGTTGCATATCATCCTTGGTATGCTACATGCATGTAAGGCCATTTGAAATTAATTTAACATGGTTGAGCATATTTTTGTCAGGGTCTTAACACCAAGAAATTACCAAATAAGTGATGTCTGGCAACCAATCACATTGTAGCTGCTACATTTGGGGGTTTTGTGGTCATTCAAGGTACACAATGAATCTTTGAGGGCATTCTATCATTTTGATACCAATGTCATGGAAGAACTACAATGCTGCGCTGAGATATACAGTCAAAACCGCAAAACCGCATACCCCTTTGTGGAAAGCCTTTGCTATGCAGTTTCACAGGCTATGCCTTTATGCAAAACCTGTCTAAGGGCATACTGACAAGAACTATGCGGTCTGGCAGGTTTTGGCCTAAAATTTATGCAAAGCCTGTCCAAGGGCATACTGACAAGAAGTATGCGGTCTGGCAGGTTTTGGCCTAAATGTTAATTTTAAGAGCTTACCAATAGTTGGTGCAAAATATTTGAGAGGGATCAATCCTCTGTGTATGTTTTTTGCAGACAGCAGAAGTGAAATTCTCTCTGAAGGAAGTTGATATTGATTTGTTGAGGAGTCATTGCTTCTTGATTGAAGGGTAGAGGTTTTTTTTGTGGTAGTTTTATCACCAGGAAAAAAAAAATAGTCACTTGATGACAAGTGACATCATGCCAGCTCCAGCGGGCTACCCACCATCTACTCACCATCTACCCATCATCTACCCACCATCTACCCACCGCCTAACCACTTTAAGAATTTCCACAGGAGATCCTCAGTTTCTGCTGGGCACCACTGATCCCCATTTCTGGTCAGCTGATACTCAGCTTTAGCTCCCAGCTTATGCTCAGCTTTGGTGCCCAGCTCATGCTCAGCTTTGTTGCCCAGATCAGAACCAGTCCTGGCCCAGCTTATTTTCAGCTTTATTCCAGTCATGGCTCAGCTTAGACTCTGATTAGGACTATCATTGGCCCAGCCAATGCTCAGCTTTGGACCAGTATTGGCTCAGCTGATTTTCATCTCTGGATAAATCTTGGCTCAGCCAATGCTCAGATTCTGAGTCTGACCACTCCTGTAACAGCTTATGCTCATCTGTGGACCAGCCTTGGCTCAGCTGATGCTCAGCTGTGGACCAACCTTGGCTAAGACAATGCTCAGCTGTGGACCAGCCTTGGCTCAGCTGATGCTCAGCTGTGGGCCAGCCTTGGCTCAGCTGATGCTCAGCTGGGGACCAGCCTTGGCTCAGCTGATGCTCAGCTGTGGACCAGCCTTGGCTCAGGTGATATTAATCTTTTGAATAGTCTCAAAACATCTGATACTCAGCTTTAGAACAGCCTTGGCTCAGCCAATGCTCAGCTTTGTACCAGCATTGGCTCAGCCAATGCTCAGCTTTTGAAAAAAATTGGCCCAGCTGGTGTTAATCTTTGGAACAGTATTGTCCCAGCTGATCCCAATCTCTGCACAAGCATTTTCCAAGATGATGCTCAGCTTTGGACCATTGTTGGCTAAGCTGATGCTCAGATTTGGAATATTCTTGGTCCAGCTGACACTTGGATTTGTTTCAGGCTTGGAATATCCAATGCTCAGCTGTGGCCCAGGCTCAGCCAATGCTCAGATTTGGCCCAGGCTCAGTCAATGCCTACTGCTCAGCTTATGATGAGCATCAGCTGTTCCTGGGAAAAAATTAGGATCAGCTGACTGTGCCACATTGAGTGCTCTGGTGCAGTCCTGCAAGCTCTACAAGTGCTGGTGGAGCAGACTTGGAGCAGCGCTGGAGTAGCTCTGGAGCAGGAATCAAAGTTGCATCATGTCACTTGCCATCAAGTGACTATTTTTTTTTCCTGGTGTATGTGGTTTCAAAGGTGGGGTTCCCCAGTATTCTTATGCAGTATTACAGTATGCGGTATGTACTCAATTTTGGCGCGCACCAACCTGCGGAGAAGCCGCCCGCTATTCAGTTTGACAGTTTATGCGCATAAACAGGTATGCAGTTTTGCGGTTTTGACTGTAGTGGCAGAAATACCTAAAAACTACCAAATTAGTGATATTTGGCAACTGATCACCAAAGACTAGCACAGTGGTATTCAACATGTTTTTTGGGCCTTTTGAATACTGATTCGTTGAATATTTGAGTATTCAGAGATACTTGGCGGAAAAACTTCCAAAATACATTAAAAACACCCAAAAATTACATTTTTGTGTTTTTGACTTCTTTTGGCCCATTTCTGGGCCATAAAGTTTTGAGGAAGCATTCAAGGTACATAATGAATCTTTCAGGGCATTTCATTATTTTTGTGCTAATATCATGGAAGACATCCCACGCTGCGCTGGGATATAGTGGCAGAAACACCAAGAAACTACCAAATTAGTGATATTTGGCAACTGATCACATGGTGGCTGCTACATTTGGGGGTTTTGTGGTCATTCAAGGTACACAATGAATCTTTGAGGGCATTTGATCATTTTGGTACCAACATCATGGAAGAACTCCCACGCTGTGCTGAGATATAGTGGCAGAGCACCAAGAAACTACCAGATTAGTGATATTTGGCAGCTGATCACATTGTGGGTGCTACATTTGGGAGTTTTGTGGTCATTCCAGGTACACAATAAATCATTGAGGGCATCTGATCATTTTGGTACAAATATCATGGAAGAACTGCCACGCTGCGCTGAGATATAGTGGCAGAAACACCAAGAAACTACCAAATTAGTGATATTTAGCAACCAATGACATTGTGGCCGCTACATTTGGGGGTTTTGTGGTCATTCAAGGTACACAATGAATCTTTGAGGGCATGTGATCATTTTGGGATCAATATCATGGAAGAACTCCCACACTGCGCCAAGATATAGTTGCAGAAACAACAAGGAACTAACAAAGTAGTGAGATTTGGCAACTGACCAGATTGTAGCTGCTGCATAATGGATGTGACCCCAAATACAATATTTCAAGACTTATATGCAGAAAATCTCTCTAATGAAATCTTTTGTGAAATATTACTCATTAGTCTGTGGTTGATAACAAAAGTAGATGGAAAAAGACCCTGACAAATATATGCTAAAAAATGGCAAACTAATTTCAAAAGGCCTTGTATGCATGTAGCATATCAAGGATGATAAAGGATGATATGCAATATCTTCAGGAAATCTAAGGTCACACCAACTTAACAATGCGTGAAAGGATGGTATTATGAGATGAAAAAAAGTAGATTTGGAGACTCCTGATAACATCAATGCTACACACCCCATTCTTTTCTTCCTGAAAAAAAAAGACATTGCAAGGTTGAGGATTAATCCAGGAGTTCATCCATGATATTGGTACCAGAATAATCACATGCCCTCACAGATTTGTTGTGTACCTTGAATGACCACAAAACCCCCAAAAGTAGCAGCTACAATGTGATTGGTTGCCAAATCTCACTAATTTGCTGGTTTCTTGGTGTTTCTGCCACTATATCTCAGGGGATCTTGGGAGTTTTTCCCCAACATTGGTACCAAAATGATCAAATGCCCCTCAAGATTCATTGTGTACCTTGAATGACCACACAACCCTCAAATGTAGCAGCCACAGTGTGATCAGTTGCCATATATCACTAATTTGTTAGTTTCACCAGGAAAAAAAGTAGTCACTTGATGGCAAGTGACATAAAAAGCTTTGTTTTCAGGTCCAACACTGCTCCAATGCTGCTCCTCTCCACCAGCACATCTGGGGCTCACATGATAGGTGTCAGGATCAGAGCACTCAATGTGAAAAAACCAGATGATGCTCAGCTTTGGCCCTAGCCCAGCTGATACTCAGCTTTGAACCTGGCTCAGCTGATGCTCAGTTTTTCCCCTGGCCCAGCTGATGCTCAGCTTTGGCCCTAGCAGAGCTGATTTTCAGCTCTGGTCCTGTCCAAGCTGATTCCCATCTTTTTCCCTGGCCTGGCTCAGCTGATACTCAGCAAGCTGAGCATCAGCTGGCCAGCTAGCCCAGGACTGGGCCAAAGCTGAGCATCAGCTGGGACAGGACCAGGAGAAGGCTGAGCAAGGACTGGTACAAAGCTGAGCATCAGCTGCGCCAGGACTAGTACAAATCTGAGCATCACCTGGGCAAGGAATGGTCAAACCACTTGATTCCAATTCTGAGAGTGAGCTGCGTGAACAAGCTGAGTATCATCTGGGCAGAAAAACTGAGTATGAGCTTGGTGCCAAAGCTGAGTATCAGCTGGACAGAACTGAGGATCAGTTGGGCTCATCAAAAACTGAACAGGACCTCCTTGGTAAATTTTGGAAGTTGAGGAGATGGTTGGGAGATCGGGGTAGATAGTGGATAGATATTGGATAGATGGTGTGTAGCTGGCTGGAGCTGGTGTAATGTCACTTGTCATCAACTGACTATTTTATTTTGCTGGTGTTTCTTGGTGTTTCTGCCACTATATCCCAGCGCAGTGTGGGAGGCCTTCCATGATGTTGGTACCAAAATGATCAAATGCCCTCAAAGATTCATTGTGTACCTTGAATGACCACAAAACCCCCAAATGTAGCAGCCACAATGTCATCAGTTGCTAAATATCACCAATTTGGTAGTTTCTTGGTGTTTCTGCCACTATATCTCAGCGCAGCGTGGCAGTTCTTCCATGATATTTGTACCAAACTGATCAGATGCCCTTAAAGATTTATTGTGTACCTGGAATGACCACAAAAACCCCAAATGTAGCAGCCAAAATGTGATCAGCTGCCAAATATCACTAATCTGGTAGTTTCTTGGTGCTCTGCCACTATATCTCAGCACAACGTGGGAGTTATTCCATGATCTTGGTACCAAAATTATCACATGCCCTCAAAGATTCATTGTGTACCTTGAATGACCACAAAACCCCCAAATGTAGCAGCCACAATGTGATCAGTTGCCAAATATCACTAATTTGGTAGTTTCTTGGTCTTTCTGCCACTATATCTAAGCACAGCATCATAGTTTTTCCATGATATTGGTACCAAAATAATCAAATGCCCTCAAAGATTCATTTTTTACCTTGAATGACCACAAAAACCCCAAATGTAGCAGCTACAATGTGATTGGTTGCCAGATATCACTAATTTGGTAGTTTCTTGGTGTTAAGACCCTGACAAAAATATGCTCAACCATGTTGAACTAATTCCAAAAGGCCTTATAATACCAAGGATGATATGCAACATCTTCAGGAAATTTAAGGTCACACCAAATTAACAACCCAGGAAGGATGGTATTGTGAGAGAGGTGAGGGGTTAATGTTTCCCTTTTTTGACAATTGATCAATATACAGCATTGCAAATTCATCCATGTTGGTAGTGTTAAATCATAAGGGCCTTGGACCAAGTAGTTGATATTTGGACCAAGCAAAGTGAACAATACGGTGTTATTGTACATTCTAATCAAGTGTTTGAAATTCTGTGCATCTGGTGGGCAAGATGGGTTGGCGTTTGTTGCGCCGTTGCGATCAACACCACTTACCATTGTTTGAACCATCAAAAAGGCTTTTCAAATCTGACAGGAACTCAGGCGCAGACAGATGAAAGCTTGGGAGTGTGACCTTATTTTTCTGGCAACACATTGTGAAGCTAATCCTCTTTTTTTTCTAGTCAATAAGCGCTGCCTCTTCCAATTAATGCCGTGCACTACACCCTTCACAAAACACATTACAGGGATCAAGCCGGTGAGGGGTGCAAAAGTTGGTTGAGGGCTTTGTTATTTGAACCTGGAGATCTGACCACCTTGCCAGGTGTTTTGATGAAAGTCAGTCGCATCTCCACACAGTGCTTGAAGCAGGATAACCAAATGCTGGAGGGGCAAATGTTAACAGTAAGTGTCGTAGTGGTCCCAGCTAATCAAATGACATCTTGCTTACTGGATCCAAAAGAGATGGTTGATGTGAGGGATAGCCAAAAAATTAGTTGTGTTGAAGCAATCCTCTGATCCTGACCAAGATGCATGCCCAATGACTCACTAATATTTTGATTTGTCTTATGTTTTGTGAGAGAATTCAATTCAGGGCCCCGACCATATTTGAGCTTTTTTTTCAAAAGGAAAGTTTCATGCCCAGCGACTCATATTTACAAACGGCCAACCCCCAGCGGTGACACCCCAAGTCAAGCATGATAGATCTTGCACTTCTGTTGAACAGTAAGCTCAATCTGCCGGCTCAATGTCTCCCTCAAGCTTAGCTAAGACTCCCACCCGCCAATAGTTTTTCCAAGTACTTCAACCTCCACAAACGTGATCAGCCTTGTTGCTGGAAACTTTACATGCCACGGTTAATTTCTAATGATTGTTGGTTGAACAGCAATTTATCGAAATGGAATTTTGACCTGGGCACTAACAACAAGCCCGTGGCAGGGGCATTGAAGTTACTTTGATAAGCGGTCCGGCCGTTGCTAAACTCACGGCAACGCCTGTTGAGCTTGGTCGGAAATGGAAGCTTTTCAATAAATTCAAAAGGCCGTTTGACTGGAGCACAGAAATCCTCACTACTGAGTGGCAACCAACCATTCAATCTCATCTTTAATACTCCCGGCTAAAGAAGAACTGAAGTCCCACATCAAACAACAATCAATTTTGGCAGTCTTAGACAAGGTTCAACCAATGAATCAAACAAACCGTTCAATCAGATCAACAAATGTCAACTTGTTCCCGCGCAATAGGCTAAGCTTTTGGGGCAGAATATATGTTGAACAAGATGTGAGTTACAGTAAAGACAGGAACAAAGAGATCAATTGACATCAGTGGTTCAGGTCTGCGAAGTAGTTGGTAATTCAGGAATTGCCAAAAATGATTTCCTCTGGGGCTCATTACGATTGATGACTTCCATAGGCCATGTGTGATTCTCAGTGAATTTGAGAGCCCATTGTTTCACTGGGGTTAACATTTGGGCAAAGCGTTTTTACATCATGAAAGGTTCAATGAATGTCTTTAGCGAAGACGGTGCCGTGGAACTGAAGTTTAACTCGGCAACTTTGACTACAGCTCAACCCCTTGGGAATAGTAACGTTAAGCCCCATTTCACTGTGAATGCCATTGGCCACGTTATCATGGTCTTGGTCAGGGAAGGAGAGAAGGGTGGAATAGTCCCGCTTTAGTCAATCACATTGGAACATCTGATTGCCGTGAGTGGTGTCTTGGTTGCTACCACAAAACAGTGTTGAAAATTTATAGCCGCGTTGTGATTGTTGAGTATAACCCCTGGGCCAAGTACCACCATTCCCATGAATAGCAACCTGCTCGGCCGCCAGGCGTGGTTTTTTGGTATTCTAGCCGGTGCAGATGCGTGCAGAGAGAAATGTATTGTCCGCGTGAGTTGATAATATTAGCACGCGGGTTGCAATACTAACTGATAGGAATTGTATTGGTCAGGTTAGTTCTGGCCGGGTTGTGGGCGCTCTCAAAACAGGTTCATTTTAAGCGCTTCAAACTCCACACTTGACTTTCACATTCACAATAGTGTTACACTTACTTATAGTGGGTAAAGGGCGCTATATTCCTTCTCATTGTCTCTGAAGGTTGATTTCTCCTGCAAAATTTCTTGGTCTCCATTTGAGCCAATTTCTGTGCAAAGTTATGTTGAATGGTTATTTGTACATGGACCTTTTGCATGCCCTTCATAATGCTGTCAGGGCACGTAGAAAGAATGAAGCAGAATATAAGCCTGAAAATTGTCAACTCAATGTTGAAGCACCAAGGCCGTCGACTTGTTCCACATTTCCAAGGTTTTATTCAGGAGAAACCGCCTTGGGTTTGAAGGAACACGGGTCCAAGTGGGTAGGGGGCTTATGAAGGGTTTGATACACTGAGATGTTAATTGAGCAAATGGTTATCAGTGGCACGGGTGCCTTGGGGATGGGGCCGATTTGTTTGGTGAGCAGGACAGATGAGGCCGGGGGCTGCACCAATCAAGGATCGTGGTTGTCACAAAAGTAGTTGTGGGCTGATTGGGCGCTCCTGATCAGTGGTGGTGCGCGACAGGCAAGAAAAAAATTGAGAATCTGTGCATGCGCCTGGGGTTTTGTGAGGAACGGGTCCAAGGGGGTGGTCAAAATAGTGGTGATGGGGTTGAGGTAGGTGGACACGGTTGCATGTGGCGCATTGCAGGTGGGTTGATTTGAGTGAGGAAGTGTTTACTTAAAGGACAAACAATTGATGATGTGGAACGGCAGGGGATCTGGTTTTGTCCTACCCCCTTGATGGAGCGCGCTAATCATTTGATTAGGCCTCCCTTGAAATCAAGCTTGACCGGCCCCCTTTTGCTTGTTGCTTTGGCACAAGCTGGAGGGTCAATCTGAGGTGCCCTACGGGGTATTTGGGGATTATTAAAATGTTTAGGGCCACTTTGCAAATAAGCATAGGCAAAAACTTAGATCTTGTAGTCCAGCTTTCTGTGATTTTAATAAACTTGGATATACAAACAATTTACAGATTTAAGTGATAACAAAGCAGCTTTCAGTTCTTTTCCGCCTTCCCATTCTAGCCCATGAAGAAAATCTGGACCAACTACAGGAACCAGGCGTAATAAGGTCAAGATACAGAACTTATCTCAGAACTGCCAACTGGTTGACCTTTGTACCAAGGCAGAGAAACATGATAATCAAGTGCTTGCATGTTGTTTTGGATATTTTGTTCTTCTTGGATTTTCATATTTATCATTTTTCCTCTACAGAATCGGGCTATGCAGTCATTTCTATACTATATTGCACAGCAAAAACAAAGCAAGTATCCTCCACTCCCACAACCAACTGTCAATGATGTTTCTTTCTTGAAATATTTGAAACCAATTGACAATCTTCTTCAAAACGGTAATTACACTTTGGATGAGTACACTAGTCTAGGACCCAATGCTCCATATCTGATATCTAGCAAAGAAGTACAAAGAATAGGAACCAATCCAGACCCACAATCACAATCCATCAAGTTATCTTCAAACATAGATCCAAATCCGGCAGATTCAGACCTCCCCAACTCATTCAACTTGCTGCTTTACGTTTGAGAATGGGCCAGACAATACAGGATCTCACACTTTGCATGGGGGACAGCTTCAGACCACAAGTTTCAGTTGCGGAACCTACGAGTGGCAGCTTATGTGGTTGATGTTTTTATCAATACCTGTCAGAAGCAGTGCTTCCTTGATATATATTCCCAACAGCTGGAACCTCCCACCATCCCAGCAGCTCAAAGAATCCTGGCGCAGGCACTGGAACATCGAATACGTACACAAAATTGTGAAGAGGCCCACCCAGGTGCTGTGAATCAAAATTGAAAGACTGATTGTCAGTGTCACAACAGAAAACGGGAAAGTTAATCTATTATTGTGTATATTTTTTATTATTGAACTGACATCCATTTTCCTATCCTAACTTAAGGTTGCAAAGCAAAGACAAGACACATGTCCAACCCTTGTTGAACTGAATCAATTTGCATTTCTGTTTGAAGATGATAGACTTTGTTCAGATGATGAAAACCCTAAGGTGAAAATTCAAATTCCCCTACCATTTCACAGCACATCAGCCACCCTATTAGTAGAGCACATTGATCAACGTGCATTGGATCTATACAAGGATACGGCTACAAGAAAACCTTGTCCAATTCCTGCAACAAGATTAGCACCTTCTGAAAAAACTAGGCCGCTTTCCTCTCAAACAAGAGTTTCAGTCGGGCTTCCTCAAGATTGCTATGAAGAATGCTCTCTTAGGAATCTCAATGAAAACAAATTGGAAGACTTGCAGACAGCTCCTGAGTGCCTTACAAACATGGGTATCTTTTTTGGTTAATAGTGGCCTTATTGTGCATGAAACATCCTTCTCAATTCTCAAATGCCTTTCATTTTCCAAATGGCTAACTTGCCAGCTGTTCTTCTGTTCTCAGTGTGTTCTCTTTACCAATTTTTTTCTCCTTCCTTTTTTGATCCTTTTTTGAGGTCTGAACCACCACGGTTCATTAAAATTTTGTGTAGAATATCTTAAAGTTGAACCTTCCTTAGCCACCTGCATTCTCTCCAAGGTATCCAGATTATGATAGGACCACAATGATGATGATTTTGAGATTTGATTCCTGTTTGAGTTTACTTAAGGGATAGGTGTTAGTGATCGTGGGCTTAGTTGCAGGGCACTTCAAAATTTAAGTCATGTACATTTTAACAAGCCATCCGTCTCAGCTTGACAGCCAAGAAAGAGTGGAGCCCCCAGATTGAAGTTAACATGGAGGTTGGTGTCTGGCCATGGGCGCAGGTATCAGATCAATCCAGTGGCAAATTATGCATCTGTTGGCCGTGGTTGGAGCGTGTGAGCTGCAGGATTGGTCTGCGGAATGTTGTTTCATTTTGATGAAGATGCCGCTGGCCAAGACCAAGAACACCATCTTACCTATCCCGCTAGACAACAACAAGGAAACAGAGTGTCAGCTATGTTTATGAAACTTATTAAACACTCTTATGTAAGAGGAAGATATTTGTAATTAATAAGGTTTACTTATTGAGAACAGGAATATATAAGGTTTTTTGACGTAGAAATAGCTGGTAAGCGCTTAAACTGATTGGCTGCACGTCAGAGGCGGAGGTCTTACAGCAGCTATTTATAAAGATATAACTGTAATAAATGCTTATAAGGGATATTGGCAATTTTTGAGTTAAGATCTAGTGGATTTTGTGCCAGAAGGGCAGGAATAAAGGAATTGATGGCTTGAATAAGCCAGAGGAGAATTTTCACGAGTTAACTTACAGGTTAATGGGTGGTGAAATGTCTGGGGGGACAATTCCAGTGGCTCAATTACCTCCTTAAATACTGGAGAGGTCTTTGAGGGCGCTGAAAAGTTCCCATTGGTTTTGGCTATGGGTAAATGCCAAGGGTAGACGTGTAATCTGCCTTGGTTATGGGTATTTTATTTGTAAAATATTACACAACTTCCCTTAATCCCACACGTGACATTTGTATAACCAATTGTCACGTGAAATAGCTTAAATATGAAGTGTAATATCAATTTTTACTAAGTGTTACTCTCACCCGTGGTTCCTGTTTCACGGGGGAAAGGAAATTTACTAATTAATATAATTTTATGTATTTTAATTTATGTAAAGATTTTTTATGTAGTTTTTCCTGCTCTTTGGAGCGCTTCATGGCTATATGTACATATATCAAAAAATGTGTGAAGGAGTAGCAATGAGGGGTTACTTCGAGTGGGTGAACCCCCTTAATTTAACACAAGGATTCTGAATATTCAATAATATTTCAGGATTTTTAAGTGGTTTACCAGTTTTTGCAGACTTTTAGGATACTTGTTGTATCTCTAAGGCTGACAGGTGACCCCCCTTAATTTAACCCAAGGTTTCTGAATATTCAATAATATTTCAGGATTTGTAAGTGGTTTACCAGTTTTTGCAGACTTTAGGATACTTGTTGTATCTCTAAGGCTGACACAGAGAATCTGGCGGGCAAACGCAAAGGCAAGACACGCACAGCACTTGAGCTTATTGAGAAGCCCAACCATATTGGATGGATGCACAGAAGGGCAGGAAGTACCGGACCTGGAACCTGTGCTATTTCATCCTCAAGGGCCCGGACATGTATTATCTCAAAGCCCAAAAAGTACCACCCCTTGTGACAGAGATTCATACTGATAAGATGTGTGTGGTTTTCTGGGGGTAAAGGAGATCCTGATCAAGGGGCTCATGGGGCTGGCTGGGTTCAATGTGGTGATGTACACCGGATGAAGGCAAATATCCATGGGACTGAAACAGTAAGCTCCCTCCTCCCCCTCCAGGTTGGCCCGGGGTTGCCTGTCAAAGCCTTCTCTCCCTCTTTATTTTTTCCCTACTGACGCACGCCTCTCCATGAAAAGCAGCAAAAGAGCTTGAGCAGCCAACAGGGAATTGCTGGCTTGTATTAACAGCAAGAGCCGAGCTGATTTGGATCAACAATGTCGGCAACAGCTTCTGACTTCACAGGTACCATCCGCAATGGCCCTGTCATTTTCCACCTTATCAAGGCGCTCACTGAAACCGACTCCGGGCTCACCTGCCATCCTTTCTTGTGCCCACCCATCTCACCCTGCTTGAAAACCATTGACCCCCGCTTGTCATCAAGGGCCACAAAATACATCCTCTTTTTACCACTTGTACTCAACTGACTTTTTCTCTGCTAGCTTTTACGCGTTCATTCACAGACAGTACCAAGAAGAAATCAATTGCAAAGAAAGAAAGAAATGTAAACGTTAGAAGTAGGCAAGCTTCTTAGTCTGAATAAAATTCCCTCTCCATCAAGCCATGTACTCTCAAAAAATAGATACAAGTATAGTGAGAATTGCCATAATTGGGTTTAACTATGAACAGTAATTTTTCTCTGAAGATTGGAATGAAATTTATGAAGAATGGAGAGTGTTGGATGTAGTTGCGGTCTTCTGGAACTCTAAAATTTTGGATTGTGGATGATTCTTTTGGGTAATATGTACGATCCAATAATTTTTTACAATCTTCCACTGACCAAACATCCATTTCCTTTGGTGAGGAGTCTATATCATAAGCTGTGATGTCAAAATATGCTCAACCAAAACCAAAGTGACCATGATTTTTCTCACAAGCTGAACTCCAAGTTGGCCTGTTGATCCTGAGATTCACCAGCACATTCCAGCCTCCATTTTTGGACTCAAAGCTGTGGTTGGTCCTCTTCCACTTTTTGCTCTGGGTGCACCAGTGCAGAGACTTATAAGTAATGCTTTCATCCCTTCCACTTTGATTTGGTAAGTTTTTGATGTTAGGTCAGGTATTACTCTTGCTCCAGCGCTGTGTAGTGCAAAGTCCTGCTGGCCAATTTGTTCCCGTGTGTATTGTTGAAGCACGTCCTTCACCAGAGACGCAAAAAATTGCTTGTTACACCCTTGCCGTTCAACTGGTAGACATTTAGTAATTGACATGCTTCAGTCAGCTTTCCTCCCCTATCTCATGCATACGTTTTCCAGATACATACCAAACTCAATTTTTCTTATATGGTCTGATAACAAGCTTAAACTAGACTCAAGATTTATATTCTTGAAACTATTTCCTTGATTGTCTGAATTTCTGAATGTTGTAATTTTTGCAACTGGATCCAACTATACACATGGGTGTTGATTTTGGTTGAAATGTTAGCATGCAGAGCTAAAGCTACACTCAAGACGTTTTATTCTTGATGAAAGATCTTCAGTTTGCTGTGCGTTTAACTGTGAAAATATTACTAACAATTCTGATTCCTCAGATGTTTGGAAGATGGACGTAATTGAGAAGCTGACCTGTTTGCCATATAGATCTATCTTTTAAGGAGTTATAGGTCAGGCCCATCACATTATTACTTCTATCCAAGGATCAAAACTCAACTGAGCAAAAGGCCGGGTATGGAAAAGCAATACCAGTCCCAAGACGCAAGCAAGCAATTTCCATAATTGGGTGTTTAAAAAAGGTGATATGATTATGTTGAACCTTTTACCCCATCTTTTCCCTAGACTTTCTTGAAAGTAGTTGGCTTGCATGGTAAGTTGATTTTGGAATTGGGTTTGTGTAATTTTTTTATCTTTATCATCTTTCCTGACCACCTTCACCAATTACACCATGGATTTTTTCAATTCAAATATCTCACACCAGCCGATCCACCACAGGTGTGAAACCCTGTCAAATTTTTATCCCACAGCTTAGCTTCAAATTTGACCATCAACACCAACAGATTGTTCTATGGCCCAGTCAGGCAAGAAACTGGCTGCCAGCCTTGGGAAGTTTCAGCCGTGTTCACGCTTGAGTAATCTTTTTGGTTCCTCTTTTTTGTTGCCTGCCTGGGCACATCTCTCACCGGTGCATTTCATGATGCACCAAGTGTCTCAAGCCTGGGCTCTCATGGCTGAGGGGCAAGCTCATGATCTCACTTACCCATTGAGGAACTATTAATAGTGCCTCTGGCACTGTTAATAGTTCCTCCAGAACTGTTAGTCCGGGACTGTTAATAGTGCCTCTGGCATTCCTCCTGCCTCTGGCACTGTTAATAATTCCTGGTTTACAACTTGTAAACTATGGTTTACACCTTGTAAACTATGGCTTACACCCCCCTGGTACTGTTAATAGTTCCTGGTTTACAACTTGTATCCTGCCTCTGGCACTGTTAATAGTTCCTGGTTTACACCTTGTAAATTGTGGTTTACACCTTGTAAACTATGGTTTACACCTTGTAAACTATTGTTTACACCTTGTAAACTATGGTTTACACCTTGTAAACTATTGTTTACACCTTGTAAACTATGGTTTACACCTTGTAAACTATGGTTTACACCTTGTAACCTATGGTTTACATCTTGTAATTTATGGTTTGCACCTTGTAAACTGGGGTTTAAACCTTGCAAAGTGTGGTTTACACCTTTTCAATGGTATTTTACATCTTTTAAAGTGTAGTTTACACCTTGTAAATTCGAGATGGCCATTGGCACCTGCTGGTGGGTACCCACCACTCTTTATCAGGTAGCTATCTGCCCCTACAGGCAACCATGGCAGGTGCAAAGCTACAAGCTTGACTTTTTACCAAAATTGAACACCCCAAGCCTGCTGGCTGGCACTTCCCAGGGCATAAAGTATCTGCTGAAGAGTTGCAGGAACCCGCCAGCGGCTGCCAATGGCCATCTCTATTGTAAATGGTAGTTTACACCTTGGAAATGGTAGTTTACACCTTAACCACAGTTTACAAGGTGTAAACCACAGTTTACCCACAGTTTAAAAGGTTTGATCAGAGTTTACAAGGTGTAACCATGGTTTACAAGGTGTAACCATGGTTTACAAGGTATAAACACAGTTTACAAGGTTTTCCTCCTGAACTGTTAATAGTGCCTCTGGCACTGTTAATAGTTCCTCCAGAACTGTTAATAGTGCCTCTGGCACTGTTAATAGTTCCTCCGGAACTGTTAATAGTGCCTCTGAAACTGTTAATAGTTTCTCTGGAACTGTTAATATTTCCTGGTTTACACCTTGTAAACCATGGTTTACACCTTGTAAACCATGGTTTACACCTTGTATGTAAAATATGGTCTACACCTTGTAAAATGTGGTTTGCACCTTGTAAACTATGGTTTACACCTTGTAACCTATGGTTTACACCTTGTAAACTGGGGTTTAAACCTTGCAAAGTGTGGTTTACACCAACACTGGGTCGCTACGCTGCGCTACGCTACACTACACTATTTCAGCGCTACGTGTTAGTGTAGCGGCAAAAAGCGCCCATCTATTTTGCATAGCGTTAGCGCGCTGTGCTAATTTTCAGCAGCGCTAATAGCGCACCAATTCTTTGTTAGCGTTAGCGCGCTGCTACAGTTGCTACGCTACGCTGCGCTGCGCTACAGCGCTTTTAGCGGAAAAAAAGCCCTTTTTTTCCCCTAAAGGCGCTGTAGCGCAGCGTAGCGCGCGCTCTTTTGCGCCCTGCATGTGTAGCGTTAGCGCAATTGCCCGCATCTGCGCTAACGCTACGCTATCAGCTAAAATAGCTGCGCACCGCGTGCGCGTAGCGTTAGCGCATATGCATGCAATTGCGCTAACACTACCTTAAAAAATAGCGCATTCGCGCTGCGCTACGCTACGCTAACCGCTATGGTTAGCGTAGCAACCCAGTGTTGTTTACACCTTTTCAATAGTAGTTTACACCTTTTAAAGTGGGGTTTACACCTGGTAAATCATAGTTTACACCTTGTAAATGTTAGTTCACACCAAGACCGCACATATTACGCTGCACTTAGCATAGCAGTTTTGTAATTAGCGGTTTCTTGTGGCCACTAGGCTACTATTCCAATGTAGCCCATAATCAGCTACAATTACAGCTACAAAATGTTTGGAAAAAAGTGCATGTTTAGCCACAAATTACAGCTAATTAGCTGTAGCGGCCTGCTAATTAGCTGTAATTTAGCGTTAGCGGAGCTTAGCAGGTTGATATTACAGCTAAAGCTAACAGCCTGGAAGTTTAGTGGCTCCCAGCTATATTTAATTTTCAGCAGCAATAATGTAAATAGCGTAATATGTGCAGTCTTGTTTACACCTTGTAAATACTAGTTTACACGTTGTAAATGGTAGTTTACAAAACTGTGGTTTAAACCTTGTGCAATGTGGTTCACATCTTGTAAACTGTGGTTTAAACCTTGTAAATAGGGGGTATCATATATAAGGAATCCACAATTAGAAACCAGTCAATTGTCCAGAAGTGAAATTTGTCATCAGCGCATCCAGAAATGGGGTAGGTGGAGGAACCAAATATTTTAAAAATGGTGAGTTTCTTCATACCAGTCAATTACATGATGGTGGATCTGCTCATATTTGATACCCCCTGATGGGGTTTACACCTTCTGAATATTGGTTTACACCTTGTAGACTGAGTGAACTGTGGTTTAAACCTTGTAAATGGTGGTTTACACCTTGTAAACTGTGGTGTTCACATTGCAGTAAAACGTGGTTTGTACCTTGTAAACTGTGATTTACACCTTGTGAATGGTGGTTTACACCTGGTGAACTGTCATTTATACCTTGTAAATGGTGGTTTACACCTTGTAAACTGTGATTTACACCTTGTAAATGGTGGTTTACACCTTGCAAACTGTGATTTACACCTTGTAAATGGTGGTTTACAACTTTCAAACTGTGATTTACACCTTGTAAACTGTGGTTTAAACCTTTTAAATGGCGGTTAACACCTTGTAAACTGCGGCTTACACCTTGTAAAGTGTGGTTTACATCTTTCAAAGTATGGTTTGTACCTTGTAAAGTATGGTTTACACCTTGTAAACTGGGGTTTAAACCTTGTAAAGTGTGGTTTACACCTTGTAAAGTGTGGTTTACACATTGTAAGGTGTGGTTTACAGTAAATGCTAGTGTACAACTTGTAAATGTTAGTTTACACCTTGTAAACACTAGTTTACACCTTGTAAACAATGAAGGGTAGTTACGTTACGTTGCGTTATCCGCGCAATTTTGGTAACATAACTACCCTTGTTATCCGGGGCCCTCCATTACTTTACTAGTAACGGGGTCATTTCAGGCCCCGCGCGTAACGTAACGGGCCTCAAGAATGAGGCCTGTTATTGCGTTATCCCCTGGATAACGCAATAACGGACCATTCAAGGCTTTTTAGCCTCATTTTTTGCCTGTTCTCAAGGGCTCCGCGCACCCGGATAACGCAACAAGCATAAGAAAAACCGGCTCAACGTGTTGCAATAACGTAATTGCACTGCTGTCACTCGTAACACGTAGATAACAACAAAAATTTTGTTACGTTACCGTTATCTACGCGTTACGCGTGGCGTAACTAGCCTTTGTTGTTGTAAACGTTAGTTTACACCTTGTTTCCCCCTAATATCAGAAAAGGCAGTTGACTTGTTGTGAACATGGGTTTACATATTTGCAGGTTTACATGATTTTGTTGTTAAATGTTGCAAAACACCGTTTCTTTTTTTACATTAGTGGGATTTTCAGGGTGCAGTTGAGGTTTTTGCTGACTTGTTGAACCTAAAATGTCCAACGAGTTGGACTTGTCGGACATACAGGTCCAACGAGTTGGACTTGTCGGACATGGGAGGGTCAGACTAGCCTCTCCGACAAGCTCACTTGTTGGACAGCTCTGTCCGACTAGCTGACCTGTCAAACAGCAGAAAACAACCAGTGGGAACTGGTCGGGCAGCCTTGTCCAACATCTACTTGGGCAAGGCTGTCCAACCATCTGGTCTGAGGACTGCTCAAGCCACAATGGCCAACTGCAGCGCAAACTTGCAAGTTGGATGAATGGTCAGGCCTTGCTGCTTGAGAACCCGTTGAGCAAAAATGTAAACCCCCCTCCTCCTTTGGGGTTCACAAGGTGTCATCCTTGGAAACCTCACCTGTCACAACTTTGTATATAGCTTTCCCGTTATTCTTCCCTGGATCAGCAGAGAACTGAATTGTCTTTCTCTCTGAGCCAGGTAAGCCTTTCACTTCTTCCTCTCTCTCTGATCAACAGAGAGAACTTGTCAGCCTTAGAGTCAACACAGCTGACCTAAAAGCTGCCTTTTCTACCTTTTTACATATGAATTACTTCATATCTTTTTCATCTTAAGAGATAACCTTGTTTTGACTTCATATTCTGTGTTCCCATGCAATTTTAACCCTAGTTACAACTTACTACTTCTTTGTAACTCTACTCCTTCCCTGAGTTCTTGAGTTATGGTGCGCATGCGCAGTTGTGACGTGGCAGCGCTACCAGGCACGCCAACCACTTGTACATATGTAATTATGTAAGCAAACTCTGAAAATTTTCAAAGTCAGGATTCCCCCCTGCCTGAGGAGGATCTACAGACTTCAGCACATCAGAACCATACCCCAGAGACACCCATGATCACTACTCAGAGGCCACTTCACTCCCAGTATCACCACAGGATATTGACAGTAAGTACCTTCTTCTACTGACCTTGTTTATCTCAGAGGAAACTCTGTTGCTCTTGACTGCTCTCTCCCTGTTACTGTTTGTTTCTTCTACATCAAAAGATCCACAGGTTATCTCTTGTTAAGACCTTTAAAACCAGAGCAGAGTAGTCGTCCTACTTCTGATTCCCACCACTGTTTCCTTGGTGTGAGTGGAGACTGTTGCATATCTAGCACAGTTGGCAGCCTACTTTCCTAGGTGGAGCTTGGCGCATATTGAATTATAACTCAATCAGATCAAGTTTCTCTCTTCTATTCCTCTTCTCTCCCCTGCTTGTATTTCTTTATCCCAAGAAATTCAATCAGTTTTCCCCCCCTTTTTCTTGTGTCCTGTTGTCACAAAAGAGACTCAGGCTCACAGAACTGACTTGTCTTTCTCTCTGAGCCAGAAATACAAAGCTACCCCCTTGTTTGGTCCTAGAACCTTGTCTCTGTGCCCCTTGAGCCCTGTTCCAGCCAGCCTCCAGTGAAGGGGATTTCCACCCCTTACACTTTTTTTTATACACCCAACCAGCTACTTTCTGTTCCGTCCGAAATCTGTTCCGTTCCGTCCGAAATCTGTTCTGTTCCGTCCAAAATCCGTTCTGTTCCTTTCCATCTGAAATCTGTTCTGTTCTGTCTGAAATCCGTTCTGTTCCGTCTACAATTCTTTTCCCGTTCTGTCCAACCTCAATCTCAATTCCGTCAATTTTTTTTTCCGGGGTTTTCAAGTTTTGTTTTCCTTGGTTAGTTTCCTTTCCACCTTGAACGCACTGCCACCCTGTGGATGAGCACCAGGACTACCATGGACCCCAACAGCCTTCTTCCACTCACCAACACAGAAGCTCTTATCAGGAAATCAAACAATGAATGTCGTCGATTAGCGCAGATAGCCTCAGGGCAAACAACAACCAACAACAAGTCCTCTTGTCTAATTGCCCCCCTCCCATCATCCTCCACTGTGCTCACCACTCCTCCTCTTTGTTGGACCCCTCCGCTGACGTGACAGCCAAGAGCCCCAGTTTGGCTGGCTCTACATCCACCGAGCCAGTCAGGGACGGCATCCGGGATTGGCTGAAGCAACTGCTGAAAGCCCAACATTTGGCAGCCATCCAAGCACAAGAAGATTGGCGCGCGGCACGGAAAGCCAAAGAGTCTCTCTCTAGTCAAGTTAACCGCCTCAAAAAGATGATTTTAGCAATGGGGAAGTTAAAGACTGAGCCTGGTAGTTGGACAGGACACACTGAAGATGACGGTATCAACATGCAAAAAATCCAAACTTCAGACTGACCCATTTTTACGGGACCTTTCCAGGAGGTTGAACCCTTTGTGAAATGGGTCCATGAATTACAAATTTTCTTTTTGAACATGGACCTTGTGCAGTCCAAGGACAAGATCAAGATAGCCGGCAATCAAATTGCAGAAACAAATCTAATTGCGTTCTATGCCAATGAAGCGGCCTCCTATCTCACCAAGACTTGGGCCGAGTTCAAGACTTGGATGTTAAAGGTTGCATTGCCTACCAATTGGCGGATGGAGTTAAAAAGGTAGATCAAACAGCTGAAGATGCTGCCAACCAAATCTTTCTTGGGTTAAAGTACCAGAGCTTGGTGAACTTTGAAATCGCTATTACCTTACAACTAGGCAACTTTGATCTTGCTCAATACGTGGTCTTTGGATTACCGGAAGATCTCCAGGATTGAGTTGCCAAGCTCCAATACATGGAAGCAACCCCCTTCAAGTATGGAGCCTTTGAGCAGAGTGTCAGCACATTGTTCATCTCCATCCGTCACGCACATATCCCGCGCAGCTTTATTTGCCCCACTGCAGCTCCAATGGAGGCCTTGGCTCAAGAAAAGCTTGTATGGCGAGCTCATGTGTATCTGGACTCACAAGGCCAATGTCACTTCTGCAAAAAGACATGCGGCAATGCATCAGGCACATGCCCAGGGCCAATCGACCGGACTTTTGTTGAGGTCCTGGCCTCATTCCAGACCCCCCCTGCAAATTATTGAGCGCCCAGGGCATGGCCACCACCACAACAGACAACCAGCAGGCCCACGCACCCCCCAGCTGGGCTTCCACCCCGCCAAGCCGCCCCAGTGGCGGGAATCTCACAAGAACTCACAGATGCCATGATAGCGGCTGGCTTCGACGGCGCCGCAGTGGCTGCAATGGTCATCAAAGATGAAAGGCAATTGGCTCCACCGAATGAAGAGGCTGCAATGTTTGTTCAGTCGCTTAGCTGCCCCAGTTATCCCAAAGACAACGGCCCCTTGGCAATGGAGATGGCATACTCCTCCGCCATTGAAGCGCAGGTAGAACTGAATGAGAGGGAAGAGGAAAAGTGTGTAACCCCTCCCCCCCTCTGCATCCAGCGCCCACAAGCTCACTCTGGCACTCCTTCCCAGCATGTTGTCAGGTGACACCGTCTTCCCCTACAATGACAACAAACTCCAGAATTCTATTGCCGGGGTCCAGCCAGAACACTAACGCGCACCCTAAGTGTTGCTGCAGAAACACAAGGCCCCGGACTCCTGCACCAACTGTCCAACTCCTATTGCCACAAGCAACCATAACATGCCCTCCTGGTCTACCCCTTCCGCATCATCTTCCACCCTCCCCTCATCCATTCTGGTTCTGTTCCCCCTTCTTTCCTACTTTCCCATTCCTTCCCCCCCATGCCCCATATTTCTTGAATCATTTTTATCCCTTCTTTTATTTTATAGGAGGGGAGACTGTAAACCCCCCTCCTCCTTTGGGGTTCACAAGGTGTCATCCTTGGACACCTGACCTGTCACAAATTTTTATATAGCTTTCCCGTTCTTCTTCCCTGGCTCAGCAGAGAACTGACTTGTCTTTCTCTCTGAGCCAGGTAAGCCTTTCACTTCTTCCTCTCTCTCTGATCAACAGAGAGAAATGAATTGTCTTTCTCTCTGAGCCAGCAATACAAAGCTCCCCCCTTGGTTTGTCCTAGAACCTTGTCTCTGTGCCCCTTGAGCCCTGTTCCAGCCAGCCTCCAGTGAAGGGGATTCCCACCCCTTACAAGAAATGTCCGAGTTCTGCTTGGACACAAGAATCCAACGGGTGGGTTTGAGCACCTGTTGGACACCAATTTCTGACACCTGGTTGGACATGCCTGTCCCAGCTCTTGTCGGAGGGGATAATCCATGCAGTGAACTATACCTTTTGTTGACAACTCAGCACACAAGTATCCCGAATTCCTCCAGAGGCTGCTCATCAAAAAAGATCAAGGTATGCTCGCACCAATTTCTTAATCGATCCATCACTTACAATTTTTGGTTTATCAGACTGTTTAGATTTTCAATCTCTGATACAGATGTACAACAATGCAGTTTTGTTTACGTCATTACGCGCAAACATAGATCCGTCTGTTCAAGGCCAATACAATATAAACATCTTCAAGGTTTCAGAAGCTCTGACCCACCTGATCTCAAGCTTGGAGCCAGTTCCCTGCGTCAAGCCTGGTTTCTGCCAGATATATGTTGTTGGAGATAGAGGTCTTGGTGAAGCTCAACTCAGAGTGGACAAAGCACGTGGCATCAATGGCAATTGTGGCAACGCTTCAAACATGAATACCAACTCAGCATTTAAAATTATGAAATTCCTGTCCCTAAACAACCCATATGCTCAAATTTTTTGTTCAGCAAAAGAAGTTCTTGAACGGTCCAACGCAAAAACCCTAAAACTCAAAGGCGTCCCTACCGCTGGTGCCGACCTGTTATGAGCTGCCCCTGCACGCCTGACCTACCCATAGACATGTCATGTAGTTACTAGTACATGTCACAGTCCTCCACCATGAGGAGGAGCCGGGGAGAGATCCTCACACTCTCCCCATCTAGCAATCTATCAACTAGCTAGTGAACCCGTGCGGACAAGCCCGGAGGCAAGTCATCTTTCCCCCTAGGAAAAACCCTAACACGGCCCAAAACGCTACAATTGTCCAACAGTCAACAAAGTTGCAGCCATTGTGCAAGGCGCTGGTGAAATAGTTCACCCACGTCAAATTATCCTTCACCGCAAGGACAATACTCATGAAGCAATTTCAACAAGCCACTTGTCTTATTTCCCCCTCTGGTACCCATTGCTGTTCCCGTTCAGAGAACAGCAATGTGACAACCTCTTTACTACAACAACATCCGGAGGTACGCATGTTGCTCAAGTATTAATTTTTCTGCATGCTGATAGAATACACTTTGGTGCGCAAAGTAGAAAATTCAGCGCACTCAAATGGTTTTCTTTTATGTTATTTTGACGCAAGAAAAAATTTAACCCCATTCTGGCCAGGCGCTCCTTGCAGCAAGAAATTATTGTAGACATGTATATCTCTGTCAAAGGTGGACGTTTGTTTTTCATTGTTAATAATCAAAAAAAACTTTGAGCCGCTCAGTACAGCAAACTCATCAGGTCCCTTGAAAATAAATCTTCTATTACGGGACGGTGTGTGATTTTGCCAGCAACTTTCATCGGTAGCCCGAGAGGTATGAACCAACTTTATCACAATGCCATGGCAATCACAAGGAAGTACGGCCCGCCTTCCTTGTTTCTCACAATGACAGCCAACCCCAACTGGCCTGAAGTGCGGGCTGAAATCCCGGCAACCAACAATCCAGTTGATCATTCAACAATAGTGACCCAAGTCTTTTACCTTAAAATGTGTTACCTTTTGTTTGTTGTCCTCAAAATGGACCGGCTCAGGCAAGTAGTTGCATTTGTATTTACCGTCAAATTCCAGAAACAAGGGCTGCCTCATCTCCACTTAATGCTCACGCTACATGAAGATGATTTTCCGACTACGCCTGAACACATTGACGGGATTGTCTCAGCTGAAATTCCCAACTCAGTTGAGTCACCTGAATTATTTAAAGTTGTCTCAGATTTCATGCTTCATGGCCCATGCCAAGGACGGCCCTGCTGGAATGGGAAAAAATGCAAACATGGTTATCCTAAACCTTTCAGCAACAGGACTGTTAATTTCAACAGCGCTTATCCTGTCTACCTGTGACACAATACAGGAAGGACTATCACAAAACATACCACAACCTTCAACAATGGCCACGTTGTACCGTATTGCCCATTCCTGAGTCGTGCCTTTAACTGTCACATCAAAGTTGAAATCCCTGTCAACACATCAGCAATCAAATACCTCTAGAAGTATATAACAAAAGGTCATGATCCGCTAACCATGTTGGTTGATGACAGTGACAAGGTCAAGTCTTATTTGGAAGGTTGTTACATAAGCGCACCAGAAGGTTAGCCAGGATTCTTATACGCTTAATTTTGTGTGCTGAACTGATTTACAGCGTGTTGGTGTTTGTCTCAGTTTCTGCTCTCTGGCCGCTTGCCTTCAGTCACGCGTTTGAACATACATGACGCGGACAAACAACTTGTTTACTTCACGGGCAAAGAGGGTGCAGAAGGGCAAATCAACAGTGACAAGGCTAATCAGAAAAGCCTCACGCAGTGGTTTAACCTCAACACAGAAGATGTGATTGGTGCCAATGGTTGTCACGCTTGCACATTGCTGTATGAGGAAATTCAGCTTATTTCTCATGGTTGAAGTCAAAGAAAGAATGGGTCCCACGTAAAACAAAATTCAATGTTGTCAGTCAAATATTCTCTGTTTTGCATTTAGCTGGAGAAGAATTCTACATGAGAACCCTCCTTCTGCACTGGAAAGCAGTAACCTCACATAAAGATTTGAGGACAGTTGACGGCAAACTTTGCGACAATTACCAATCTGCATGCAATGAACTTGGGTTACTTGTCAATGATTATCTTTATGACAAAGCGCTTTCTGAGGCATCCTCCGTCTGCAGCGGTTTTCAAATAACCCGCTATTTTGCGATGATGTGTATTCACGCTCCCCCGTCCGATCTGGTTGTACTTTTCAACAAGCATTACCTCAATTTTACCGACGACTGTAATTGCATTGACGTGAAGAAAAGATTCTCTTGCACTCTAACAGATAAGGAGCTTTGTGTCATGGTGATCTGTAAAATGAAAGTTTTGCTTGAAGGCATGGGCGGCGATTTGACATCTGCAGGTTTGAGGTTGAAAAAACGTGAAGTTTGGATCTTGGCCCAAATGCAGGCTGAAGCAACCAAAGATCAGAACCAAAGATCAACTAAATTGCGTCTGCAGGCTATTAAATTGTCTTTCAATCAAAACCAATGAACTTTTTACAACGAAGTAAACTCTGAAATTTGCCGTCCTGGCGGAAAGTGTTTCTATCTAGATGGGCCGGGTGGTACAGGCAAAACATACTTGTTGAACACAATCATTGATCTATGTGCACTTGAGGGCAAAAAGGTTTTGGCCGTTGCATCGTCTGGTGTAGCTGCCTTATTGCTCAAAAATGGTCAAACGGCGCATTCCACCTTCAATGTTCCAGTAGATGCGGCGGAGGGGTCCAAATGCCCTGTTGAAGACAACACAATCTTGGGCAACATACTGAAAACAACAAACGTTATCATTTGGGACAAGATAGTCACCATTCATAAAAACTCAATAGACGCCGTCAATTGAACATTGAAAAGTCTGTGTTTATCGGAAGAAAATTTCAGTCGCAAGGTTGTCATATTTTCTGGTGACTTCTGGCAGAATCTCCCCGTAGTCAAGTATAACAAATATCTGCCGGCTTACAATGCCACCATCAAATCCTCCCTAATATGGCGCAACGTCCATCAGCACCAATTGGTAGAAAACATGTGCCTCGCAGACGCCCTAAGAGGAGAAAGTTGCAATCAAAACGCCCAATTCTCCAAGTCACTACTTGCTTTGGGCAAAGGTACAAATCAACATAAAGACATGATTGTTGTAGAACTCAAATCCATCAACGTCAAATCACATCCAACATGTGATCAAATGCGCAATGAGCTGATTAACTTTGTTTACCGTGATATCAAATTGGTCCATGGGGAGGGGATTACCTCTTGCGTCACATACCTCAATCAGTGATGTATCTTAGCTCCCCTCAATCGTGATGTAAAAAAGCTGAATCAGGAAATTCTCTCGAGACTACCGGGACAGTCTCACATTTTGAAATCAATGGAAATCCTGGACGCTGACTGTTTTGGCACTCTTCTGGAAGAGTGTTTGAACAAACTTTCCATAGCTGGACTCTCAGAACATGAAATCAAAATAAAAATTGGAATGACACTTGTCATTATTTGAAACATGGTAATCAAGGAAGGAATATGTAGGGTCAGCCTAAAGGCACCCCAACATTTTACTTGAAGCACGCCAAAAAGACGTGCTTAGGGCGGGCACGCCATATTTGAATGGCGTGCGGCTTGACTGCGCCAAAAAGAATGGTGTGAGAATTCCCATACGCCAAGTCTTCAGGCGTACGGGACCAGAGACGCCAATCCCCTAAGAAATGTTGGCGTATACCATCTGGGCACGCCAACATTTTTGGCGTCCCCAGGCCTAGCACGCCAATGCCAGCACTCCGGTAAAATTCCAGCCCGTCAAGAGCTCTTAGTGATATGAGGTCATATTTGCTTGCCCGGAGAGCTCTTGGCAAGCTGGAGAGGTCAATAAGCTTTGCCAGGAAGGAATACGCACCTCTCAGCGAGCTAGACCTTTGACCAGCTCACTGTGGGTGTTTTCCTGGCGAGCTGGTCAAATTTCAGCTTGCCAAGACAATTTAATACCTCCTGGTGAGCTGGTACAGATCCAGCTCTCCGAGGTGAATACATACCTCTTGGCAAGCTGAACTTTGACCATTTTGCCGGGAAAAACACCCAACCAGTTCGCCAGGAAAAACACCCTCGGTGGGCCGGTCATAGGTCTAGCTTGCCAAGAGGTACATATTCTTCCAGGAGATTTGGTAGATTGCCTGGAGTTAGATTTTAACCAGCTCTCAAAGAGAAATAAGGGAGGTGAAATGGCGTGAGCACGCCATTTTATTGGGCGTGCAACCTATCCGTACACCAAAAGGGTGGCCGTGGCAATTTCCTACGCCCCAACTTTTGGCGTGCTGAGGCCGGCACACCAATTTTACCTGCACAATTGGTGTGCTGGGACCCGTACGCCATAAAGGTTGGCGTACGCGGCCCGGCGCGCCAATAAATTGGTGTTTTTTTGGCTGTTTACGCCAATTTTCTTGGCGCACCTTTCCCCCCACGCCAAAAACATGGCGTGCTTTGGTTAATTTTTTGGTGTGCCTTTAGGCCGACCCAATATGTAACGGCTCAAGGATAGTTGTCTATGACTTTGGTACAAGCTTTATTGTTGGACAGCTCATGTCAGGGCCGTTTGCTAGAAAGGAAATAAACCTACCTTGTGTCAAATTGCATAATAAAGGCAATGCCAGGTCTTGACTGTCATTTTTCAGGTATCAGTTTTTGGTCTCCCCAGCGTATGCAATGTCTGTCAACAAAAGTCAGGGTCAAACGCTCAGTCAAGTTGGAATCTACTTAGAGACAGATGTATTCTTGCACGGACAGCTTTACGTTGCATTGTCTCAAGTGTCAAATGTCAACAACCTGCTTGTGGTCAAGCCATCTGTGCATGAAGGCATCCTGAATGTGGTTCATAAACAAATATTCTCAGATGTCACACAAAGTGAGTTGCAATTTCTCTATAAACGTGTTTTGATTTGATTATCTGAGACAACGATTGAGTTACAGGTGAAACACTCCCGGCCAATGACTGGTTGGTGTGGTATGCTTTATGGTTACCCATCTAGTCCATTACAAAATTTTTCATTTTCTCATATGTACACTCACAAATTAACCAACATGGTGACACCATTGGATTCTACGGCCAAAACTACACAGGACATCATGGACAACACACCTTACACCCTGCTGGACCACCAGTTACAACCCTTTCAAGACATTGTCAGCCAGTGTCACACACACAAACACCATACTCAGGTCATGTAATCCGTTACATGAACCACCCTTACCCAGGACCATGTAATCCGTTACATGGTCCGCTCTGACACTTGTCTACCCTTTACATATACTTTACCTCATCAGCTGCACTCATTAAATTGTGTTATGCACGTGTCATGCAGTGTCATGCAGTGTCATGCAGTGTTATGCAGGCTTATGCAGTCTCATGCAGGTGCATGCAGACTAGTGTAATAGGGGCTGCAGCTCATGCAGGTGTCAAGCTAGCAAAAACCCCTCATGCAGCTTACACATGACATCAGTTGACAGCTCAGGCTAGCTAAATTCCCTTGTATGACATCATTTGACAGCAGGTGACAGTCAGGGGCAGTACAGATGATCAGATGACCCAATGACATCACACGTCAATGACATCATAGGCCAAACTCAAACCTCTCACCTCCACTTTCTCACCAGCTAAATTCCCTCATCTAGGCTGTACCACCAGCCAAAATCCCTCATTTTGACAGCTCAGGGCAGCTAAAATCCCTCATTCCCTGGTTCCCCTGGAGCTAAAATCCCTCACCCTTTTCTATTTAATGAGGCTCTCCTCCCCCCAGTTGTAATTTCTCTCAGCAAACTACTTGCACTCAGTTTACCCCATAACAGTACAACACTTGCTCACTCTACAGTATTAGCCCCCACTATATTGTGGTTTTACTCTTATTACATAAACAATTACATACATACAACAACACTATTACATCACTCAATCATCATCCACCCCTCTGTCAGGGTGTTCCACAACCTCTTTGAGGCAACACACGGACCATATCAACTCACAACTCACTCAGCACTGGCTACATCACCCATATCCCCTAAGCCACTTGTTTGACGTAGGCTATCTTTTGATACACCTCCACTATCACTACATAAACCTTCCAATTGTAGATTGGGGGGCTTGTTTTAGTGTCTAGAGAACCAGGAAAGGCAGAGGTAATCTCATTCATCCCTTCCTGCACTCAGCAAAAGGTTCTCAGGAACACTTTTGAGCTTTACATTGGCCTTCACCTATGATCCCACAATATAATCAATCTGCAATGAGAAGGCCTCCTATATTAAAATTACAATGTTCATATTCCTTTTTCTTTAATGAAGCAAAACTGCGGTCTGGGCTGAATATATTGGCCAAGCCCAATAAACTATAAAGGCAACCATTACCTCATTTCAAGGGGCTTTCATTGGTTTATTTTCTCAAGCATTAAGCACAATTTTTCATGCACACCTAACTATGTCAAGCAAATGTTTGCTGAGGAAGATGACTAAGTCTGATTTCCTGCTGTGATTGCGAGATAAATTACAAGCTTGTCAATGACAAGTTTGCAGCTCTATTCTAAATAAGTTACATATTATTGCAGTTCAGGTGGTATCAAATTTCACCCTATAGTTCATAACATGAGGCAGACTTGATACAATAATTTGTCTGGGACAACCAATCTTTAGGACCACATTGAAATTATGTGACAAGGATTGGGTACAGTGTAATTCCCACCTAATGTTGCATTGTACAAATAACATTAATTTAAATAACCTCCCAGCCGCATGCAACATTTTCAGACCAAAAACTGGGAGACCAATGTCAAATATCAATGCGCCAACGGCTTGTCTTCACAAATTAACACCAATCAAATGAGAACTTTGCCTACAATGTAAAGCAAGATAAAGTATAATAGGTCAACTCACAGGTGACAACAAGATTTCATGAATCCGTGATTGCGTCCATGGCGTCAATTATTTAACTGACGGCAACACCACTCTTCACGTGAGATTCTGTTATAACCTACCAGCCTCATGGCTTACAACCTAGGCAAGATTAGCTTGTTAGTACACACTAAATGTGAGGCAGAATAAAATGAATACACAAACCTCAACAACAAGAGGCATCTGTGAGCCTTCACCGCAACTTAAGTATCCTCAAAATTGAACAATATTGCCAAAAAGATATTCATTCTTTAGTTCTTCTGGTACATCCGCAATCTTGATAATTAGAATTAGATTCAACACTGGGACAGCGTGCTAAAGATGGATCATCAGCTGAGACTCGGTACTTATAAGTCATTAGTTGACTTTCTGGCGGCATAATTTCAATATTGAACTCAGAATAAGCGGGCTCTGAATTTTCTATCTTCAAAACAAAAAATACTTCTTGTATAGACCCTTGGCCTTCAACAATCATCCTATTAAAAGAAACAGGCAAATGACAGGCATGTGATGGCAAGCCATAAGAGGATTGGGTTCAAAAATATGATTGCCGCCTCACTGGCATTGATGTTTCCCAAGATTGGATAGGATTCTCTTGCAGAAAGATTATATCTGTATTTGGTCAAGTCTGGCAATATGAGGTTGACTTTGATTCTCAAGCTGACAAGCAGATTGTGATTATTCAAACGCATGATGCCTTTAGGCACCATTAAAGCAAGTTGTAGTTGATAAACTTGCCCTCAGGCGTTGTCTTGGAGTCCTATTGAAATTGTGTAAGTGTTGGTCACAGAACAACATTAATCAGACTTGAGCCTCACTGATCCATATATTTTTACTGCGCCTTCAAACATTAAGTTATTGTCTCCTGGCCTGTTGTCAATACGGAAAAACGTTTCATGTAAACTTTGACAAGAGCTCATATTATTTTTTGAAGATAAATTGAGGGGTGATTAATCAAACGCCGTCAACGCAGTAATTATTGTGAAGCTTTTGTAAATATCTGAGACCGGGCATAGTCTTCTTGCCTAAGCAACCGTTCATTTGAGTGGAGTCGTATTGCCTGGTTCATTTCTCCAGGTCACAAGGAGGTAACAACATATTAGCCAAATTGCCTGTATAGTCGGCTTTGATGGTTTGCATGAAATTAAGGTTGCATCAGGCCACCATGTCACAAGCCATAGACTGGGCTTCAGGATATTGGAAAAATTTAACACGCCGCGCAAACTGACTACCACGACGGTGCCATTGACTTCCCTGGTTTTATTTGAGTTGGAGTCGCAACCGGTATAGCTTATTGGTTCTTTGTGGTAACCCTTCTGCGTGGAATGGAACCCTTGTCATGTTAGGTCAAAGTTAAGTCCAGGCAAGACCGTAATGGTTGATCAGGCCTGACTCCTTGGCCTGGTTTGAATACTGCAATTGATTTTTGATGCTCTCTTCATGTGAAATTGGTGGGTTAAACCAATACAAATTGTCAATATCCTCCAAGTGTTTAATGGCTGCAAAGCCGTGTTAACACGTCTGACAAGATTTGTCACTTATGTTTGGGGAGCATGTCCAGATTTGATTGACCAGTCAATGGTTTGGGATCATGGTTTGGACGCATGATTGATTACATTTAACCAGGTGGTACTCACAACTAAGACCTTGTGGACGAATTGGTGCCTTGATCTTGGTTGGGGCATTCCTGCCATCCATGACATTCAACTTAACATTGGTTTAATTGCATAACTTGTAATCTGCACAGTTCCCTTTGTCGCTGGTGTGGGTGGGCAATCTACGTTTGGTGTGTTGGTTAGATTGAGTCTCATGACATCATTCAATCCAGCAGATGATGGTGTAGTTGTACAAATCATTAATAAAACTTTACCCGACACAACGCAAGAAAATTGAATAGCAAGTTGGTACGTAAGAATTAATCAAATTGATGAGACTTAAGGGATCACGTGTTTGGACAATTTGCGGTAGGCATTTGATATATTTTTGCATGTTTAATTGTAGCAAAATTTTGTGTTGAATCAAGCATTGGGATGGCCCAAGGCTACATTAATGCAAATAGTGTTGGTCAATCTCCATAAGTCAATCCCTTCTGTTGCTGCCGTAAACAGACCTTGAACCTACCCGCAACTCTCAACACAATTCTGTTATTGGCTAATCTCATCAAGCAACGGAATCACAAAAACTTTGGGAATTCACGTGGAATCTTCTGACAGATCTTGTCCGTGAGTTGGTCTTGAACCTACGTAATGTGATTGGCAAAACGTTTAACACGTAGGGCATGATTTGTAATTATTGTTTCTAATCAGATACAAGGAAGTGGCTCTGTGACAAACATCAAGATGAACACAAATGTAAAAGCAGCTAATCACAAGGTGACCGGAAGGCACTCTGAACGCCCTGATATATTGGGGCATTCTTCAAACATGACAATGGGTGTTGTCTTTGACTACAGCGTTCCAAATTTGGTCGTGTTGTCCAGCGTGCTGTTTTTGAGCTGCGGGGCAGTGCACTGGAAAAGAGGAGCCGGATTTTATGGTTGTCATAGCAGCTTGCATGAGGAGGAGTCGATTTCACAAAAGATTCAGTGCAATTTGATCTACGGGGAGAGCCGTTGCAATTAATTTGCGGGGATGACAACGAGTTTGCTTTTGATAAAAAATCAAGGTAAAAGCGCACTTGCTTGGTAATTGTGACTTTCATTGCGTATTCTAACATGTTTGGAACATGTAGATCAAATTAATCTTGGGAGCCTGCCGACAAAGATTGAAGCTCGTGCCGCGGATAAATGCGTTGCGGCAAGCGTTGCAAATTAGAAGCTTGGGAGGTGGTGCTCAGGGGTTGTTGTTCAATAACAATAATGCTTGTTACTTAGAAAGTGTCTATAGCAAGGCTTTGCCTATGCGAAATCAAATAGTGGCTGATTGAGCCTGTGGATAATGATACACAACTTTTTTGAGCTTAATTCCACTGTGGAACATTCATATTCACGTGATTTCAATTTCTTGCAATAGTATTCCTTATTTAACGCAAGTTTAAGTAGTAGATGCAATACAAATTCCTTGTTTTGGGGTGTGATTTGCAGTCAAAAAATTTACCATGTAGTCACTGTTTGACACCGGACACTCTACCAGAACATATCTAAATAAATAACAGATAGATTCAAACCAAGTTTGAGGACAGTTTCAACTTTGAAGTCTCACCTTGACAAAGGCTCATCTGTTTGCTACTTTGACGCCAGCCAAATCACCGTAAAACCAGGCGCAGAGACCAATGTGGTTTGAATCAAGGTCAAAATTCCAATTGACACCTAATGGTATTATGAAGTCAATAACAAGCTTCGGCATAAGATTCTGGGCACAGAATTAGCTGGTTGGACAGTGGCTTTGTGATTAGTATGACTCACGCCTGTGGTGTGTTCAAGGGTGATGGCGCATACGGGTCCTTTGCTAAGGATATTTGTCATTGAAAGTCCACAAATTGTTCCAACTGCGTTGACCGTTAATGGCAGTTTGTTGTTGGCAAGACTCCGGAATGGGGGTTGAGACATGACTGACGGTGTGAACTTCAATTGTAGTGCGCCGTTCAGGTTAAGTCCGTCACTTGAACCTTTCATGTTGTACGCCTGCTCAACATGGGGAATTGTGCCATCAATGAATGCTCCCTGCAAGTTGATGAGGAACAAACATGGGTTTGCAGGCAGGCAGGATAATAGCCAACTGCAAAATGAAGTTCTTTTGCCAAAGCGCACCCCATTGGCGCTGGGGGGAAAGCTGTGCTATGGTTTCAGATGATAGTATTGCAGGATAATAGCCAACTGCAAAATGAAGTTCTTTTGCCAAAGCCCACCCCATTGGTGCTGGGGGGAAAGCTGTGCTATGGTTTCAGATGATAGTATCAGAATGTGTGCTGACGGTCATACTCACAAGTTCATTGATATATATGTGACCGCAGGAGTTTACCCTGTCGGCCAATAGGGTTCCATGGGGGGTAGTTTGGAGGGATCAATTGCCTGGGGTCATGATTCCTGTCGTGACGTTATAGATCTGATTTGGTTGCAATTGGGGGGGTGGGGGGTGGTGTTGGGGAGGGATGTGAGGGTTGGAATTGTGAGGGATCTTGGACTTCAACATTTTTATACCTTGCGGTGGGAGAGATTGGAGTCTTGACTCTGCGGTTGCTAGATCTAGGTGCGACTGAGACGTCTTGGATTGGGTTCCTCATTTGCGGCTGCCTTGGTCTTGGCCGTTTGCCGCGGTCAACCAAAGTGTGTGGGCAACCCGTGGCCCTGTTGCGCGCTGCGGGCGACTGGACGGTGTTGGTAAGGCCTTGCCGGGAAGCTTGTTTTGGTGGGGGGGGGGGGGGGGGAGGTATTGGGTGGGACCAGGCGCCTGTTAGGGGGGGCGTGTTGGGGACAATGGGCTGCCCTGGTCATTGTTCATTGCCTGTTGGTAGGGGAGTGGGGTGCGCGCTGCGCCGGGGGGTATGGTGGGGGGCGAGGGGGCCTGCGGGCGGCCCTGCGGCGGCAAAGCCGCTTGGTCTCTATTTCATATTTGAAATTTCACTCAAGTTTTTAGACTGCTGTGATATGCAACAAAAAAGCTATTCAATTAGCCAGATTTTTCCCCTTAAGACTGCCGCAAACCCCTTATATCTTATGTTTTTATGCCACCCCATTGCTGAAACTTTCAGGACACAAAGAATATACAGATTTATGATATTCCTGAAATTTTTAGCTTGTTTGGAAATGTAACAAAAAAGTTATTCAGTTAGCGTGAGTTTTCCTACTAAGCCCACTGCACACTCCCTGAAAATCCTCAAAATTTCAGGGAATGTAGAATATTCACAATTATAAGTGCCCTGGAATTTTTGTGCGGCTGGGACATGTAACAAAAAATTTATTCCCTAAGTATATACCCCAGAAAAGGGGGTATGCAAAAAATAATTAATTAATTAAAATTGTTTTTTTTTTTTTTGGTATTCTGATTGCATGATAATTTTGTTCATCATTTTAGAAGAATTTTGATATTACTTGCAGTGTGTAGAAATGAGTAGAAAAAAACTGGGTACGTACACGGAAAAGGGGGTACGCAAAAACCGGGTACAAACGCGGAAAAACCGGGTACGTTTGTTAACCCCCTATATTAATTACATAATAAATCCCCCTTTTTTTTCAAGAGTGTTTAAAGGGGCTGGCTTCATGCACTCCAAATATTTACTACATGCACTCTAAAAAAGGAGTGAACTTGTGTCTACTCCAATAAATGTTGGAGTGAGCAAAGGTTCACTTCACAAGTGGGCTAAATTGGAGTGTTCAGAAGTTCACTCCAATATATATTTGGAGTGAACCTTTGTTCACTCCAAAAGTGGGCTAAATTGGAGTGTTCAGAAGTTCACTCCAATATTTATTGGAGTGAAAACTTGTGCACTCCAAAAATGGAGTATAAAATTAGGCACTCAAAATGTGGAGTGGAGTTCAACCCACTCCATGTTTTCTTTTGGAGTGTGGACCAATGGACACTCCAAAAAATTGGTTCCAGTGATTCCCATTGAAAAATAGCAGATAAATAGGCTCAGACTCACTGGAATCTTTGGGGCCTAGTCTTAAGGAGAGGAATGTAAATGTGGTGGAAGTTTTTCTGTAGGAGGAGGCAGGGTCTCCAAGGGTCAAAGTATGACTTTGTTGATCTGGAGGAGTTCCGTGGAGTGCATGCATGTATTTAAAATAGGTGTAAACCACAATAATTATTGGATTGTACAGTAAGAAAAGGGGGTATGCAAAAAATAATTAATTAATTAAAATTGTTTTTTTTTTTTTTGGTATTCTGATTGCATGATAATTTTGTTCATCATTTTAGAAGAATTTTGATATTACTTGCAGTGTGTAGAAATGAGTAGAAAAAAACTGGGTACGTACACGGAAAAGGGGGTACGCAAAAACCGGGTACAAACGCGGAAAAACCGGGTACGTTTGTTAACCCCCTATATTAATTACATAATAAATCCCCCTTTTTTTTCAAGAGTGTTTAAAGGGGCTGGCTTCATGCACTCCAAATATTTACTACATGCACTCTAAAAAAGGAGTGAACTTGTGTCTACTCCAATAAATGTTGGAGTGAGCAAAGGTTCACTTCACAAGTGGGCTAAATTGGAGTGTTCAGAAGTTCACTCCAATATATATTTGGAGTGAACCTTTGTTCACTCCAAAAGTGGGCTAAATTGGAGTGTTCAGAAGTTCACTCCAATATTTATTGGAGTGAAAACTTGTGCACTCCAAAAATGGAGTATAAAATTAGGCACTCAAAATGTGGAGTGGAGTTCAACCCACTCCATGTTTTCTTTTGGAGTGTGGACCAATGGACACTCCAAAAAATTGGTTCCAGTGATTCCCATTGAAAAATAGCAGATAAATAGGCTCAGACTCACTGGAATCTTTGGGGCCTAGTCTTAAGGAGAGGAATGTAAATGTGGTGGAAGTTTTTCTGTAGGAGGAGGCAGGGTCTCCAAGGGTCAAAGTATGACTTTGTTGATCTGGAGGAGTTCCGTGGAGTGCATGCATGTATTTAAAATAGGTGTAAACCACAATAATTATTGGATTGTACAGTAGTACACTCCAATCTTGAAACATACCAAGTTTCAAGATTGGAGTGCACAAGTTTCCACTCCAATAAATATTGGAGTGAACTTCTGAACACTCCAATTTAGCCCACTTTTGCAGTGAACAAAGGTTTAATCCAAATATATATTGGAGTGAACTTCTGAACAGTCCAATTTAACCCACTGTTGGAGTGCATGTAGTAAATATTTGGAGTGCATAAAGCCGGCCCTGTGTTTAAAACCCTTGAAGTGGCATATTTACCACCTAACAAGTTTAGTAATTTACATTACTAGTGTTTACATCAGCACAGTTATAGTGCTAGGGCCCAAAACCCTTGATTTTGACTGGTTTTTGCCCTAAGTTTCATAAAAAGAGCTGTCAGAAACGCACAGGGAGGATGGGTTGAAGCAACTCTTAGACAGTGCCGCACACAATTGAAGTCACATCAGCTCGAAGCACTCCATTTCCTCAGGAAGAACAAGTCCTCCGGAACTGACCCCCTGCTGCTGTGGAATCATCCTGCTAAGGCTTGGATTTGAGACTTCATGAATCAATGTTCTATTGACTTAACACCATATTTGCGAGAAAGCCGTTGCCAAGGGTCAATACTTGCGGACAATATGGGCCTGGGAAAGACATTACAACCCTTGCTTAATTTCTGGCAACAAGTGATTTGGCGGCGGATTTTCAGTGGGCGGATTGGGAAAACAATTCTGCAGCAACACTTTTTATTTGCCCCCTGGCAATGCTGTCTATCTGGGAGAACAAGATCAAAATCCACTTCCCAGATTCAGAAATTAACTATCATGTTTTCCATGGACCCAAACAGAGGAAGCTAAGTAGAAATGACCTACAGACATCACTGGTGGTTCTGACCATATACAAGATGATTAGTGGTAGCGGTGTAGGGACTCTTGTGGGACACTAAATGTTTATTTGGTGAAAATATCCTCTGAGGGGGAAATAAATTGCTAATAGGTTGAAAGGCTATTACAACTTACAGGTGGTTTCAAAGACCTGCCCCTCTAATGGTACTATGCAAATAACTAAGAGTCTTGTAATCAATATTTATAAAGATGTGGCTGATTCCAAGATAGATCTTACTTTTGTATAGTAATCTCCATCAGACCTAGATCAAATCACTATTCTTGCAGATCTGTTACAACTTCTGATGATGGGGGATAATATAATCCAGTGGGATTAATTATGTAAGATAAAATTGTTGTTGATGATGGGTTGTTGATGAGTATGTTGGTATTGATCTTTTCCTTAAACAATCTCTTGATAAAGCACTTTAATCAATACTAGAGCTCCTGATTGCTACTATTAATACTACTACTACTACTGTTTGTTATAATTGTTGATGATGAAGTTGGTAATAATCTCTTCCTTAACAATCTCTTGATAAGGCACTTTAATTACTACTAGAGCTCCTGACTACTACTACTACTACTACTACTACTACTGACTCAAACTGAACACTACCACTACCACTACCACTACCAATACCACTACCACTAAATAAACTAACCACTGAGGGGGGGAAAGAGGCCTCCTTATATATCAAAGGGTGAGGGAATTTAGCTCCAGGGAAACTCCTTGTGAGGGCTATTTTCTGCAGGGGATATCAGTTGCGCAGCAAGATATGTATGTGTTTCACTGCCTGCCAAAAAATGAGGTAATGGATTCTGCAGGGGGGGATATCAGTTGCACAGCAATATATGCTTGTGTTGCACTGCCTGCCAAAAAATGATGTAATTGATCCTGCAGGAAACTCCTTGAACACCTTATCTGCCTGCATATGCTGCACTGCATGATATAATGTGTTGCTAGGTGACCCAAACAACCTTCCGTAACCTACCATAAGCCTGCATGTCCAGCTGTTGCCTTCTTCCCTCCAGAATATTGGGGGTCAAAGCCTCTCCTCCCACATTGCTCCTTCCTTCCTTCTTCCTCCTCACCTAATTAATACTTCCATCTATATCCCATCATACTGAATCCCAGACCCTTATAAAGCAATATACCACCCTTATGAAGATAATATATCCTTATAAAACTGCCTCACTTGATACACCACACCATCCTTCATTCCATTCCTGGTTGAGACATGTGCTTCCAATACCTTCCACCTCTTTGATTGATACATCCCTCCACCTCCCTGCTGTCCTACCTAGTCATGTTCCTCCATTCCCTCCCTGATCATGCCATCCATCCTATATAATCCTAGTCTGCCGTTCCATCCGTGATAACACCATCCATCATCCATCTGTCTGTCATGACTCCATCCCTCTCATGTACACATAAACTGCTTGTGTTATATATAACTTCATCCTCTTATAATGAATGATAGCTGTATCTATGCTGTCCCAATACCTCTGCAATGTGCTTTTGGAATTGTCACACCTGACAAATTTGGGCTAAATAGAATAGTTTCAGTAAGACAATAAAAATAAAGAAAATACAATTTGAGAAAGTGAGATAGTTTTTACCTAAATAGAACAGGAACAAGGTTGTGGATGAGAGCTATGAGAGAAATCAGAAATAACAAAAACTAGGACTTTGAGGCTAATCAGGTAAAAAGGTAATCAGATAAAACAATACCACAGCGGTCAACAGGAATAAAAAGAAAAGATAAGAACCTAAGGATAGCCAGCCTAGACTGAGTGACCTCGACAAGTGAACCGCGGCGTACAATGATATGATTGACAATTTGATGAGCCGCGAGTGAAGTGGGAGTCGAGATGAGGAGAGGGAAATTGAAGTGGCGGTCAACAGCCTTGGAAGAGGACAGTCAACTGCTCCAGAAATGCAGTATTGTCACTTGGAGCTCTTGACGTCATAAGTAAAAGTTGTACCGTCACCGCTCCGCACGCGCCGTAAACCGTAAAACCGTAGAACAACTCATTGAGACCTCCATATTCCAACAACACCAATAAAGCACCAAAGCGGGAATGGCAGGCAGTTGACAATTGATTCCCTTGGCATCCGGTGGTTTAGGATTGTCTTGGATGAGGCTCATTAAATCAAAAGCTCACGTGAAATCTGTCCAGAAACTTATTGCTTTAAAAAATTCCAGCCTGATCAGGAATCCAAGCGCAAACCGGACAAATAATATTCAGCAGCTTCATGCAGAGTTTGTGCTACTTTTGACGGGGAACCCAGTCCAAAACCGCATCACTGACCTTCAAAGCTTAATTTTGATGTTGAAGATTGTGCCTTGGGACCAGGAGATGATCTGGAGAAGATGCCTAATACCAAAGATGAACGTAGGGGCTCCTGAGGCTATTGAGAGTCTGAGCAAGCTGATGCAAGCTGTATGTTTGAGGAGAACAAAGGCCGCCCTGTTGAACCTGCCACCAAAGGTTGAAACAGCCATTCTAGCTCAGTGCAGTCTGCAATGGGAGGAACAGTCATGCCATCTGCACCAAAATTTCATCTGTGTTTTTGGTAGGCTGCACACGTCTGAAAAGTGTGGAAACCCTGCCAAAATTTGCCGTCAATTGACATTGATTCATCAATTTTGCAATCATCCCATATTTGCTCGGACGGAGATGCTGGTCCATCCAACTTGGCAATGGCAAGATTGGGGAAAAGTTGTCAGCCTGTGTGATGCCAAGGATATTATCCTTCTAGCTACACGTGGTGCAAAGCAAAAGATTAGAGTTTTATAACTCTAAGACAAAGGTATAAGTGATAATTCCAACGTAAATGTTGGGAATTATGGCATAAAAATAGGGCAATTTGGGCCAACTAGAGGCTAAGACGGCTGTGCCGCTGCAGGGTCTACCTACAGTTTTGAGACACCTGGTAAGCAATCATGCCTTAATGGGGACCCCGGTCTGAGGGGCACCCAGACTTTATAGGCCTATCTAAAGTAAATTTTTTGCTTAACATCTTCACAATCAGACTTCTAATCATGACAGATCTTGAGTTTCCAAACTCCTTGGTTTTTTAATTAGCATGAAGTATTAAGATTGGCTTGCTGCAATTTTCCCCACGCAAATGACAATTTTTCAACATGACCCAACAACGAGAACCTCACTACTATGATGCCTCAGTCCACCCATTCCCTTTGCGCAAATTTAACATAGTGGTATAGCCAATAACTGAGGATCTCAATTTGATTCTCAACCAGACAGTTAGATTAATATACCCACATGTTAAGGGTGCTTTTTTGCTGCAGGATGAGGCTCTAACCTACACCTTAAACATATCACTATCATAAGGGGGTTGCAATGAGCTGTGTCAAGTAGTATTTGCTCATGTCGTGGTATTAAGACAAGACAATTAAAAATCAACCTTAGATTGGGTTCAGACTGCGGATGAGCTGCGTTGAAGCAAGGCTCAGGAGAAGACATCATCATGATTCCCATCAGACACGTGCATGATTTGAGCTACCTCAATTAACTTGCCAAAGCATGCAACCAGATACAAGAAGCCCTCAGTCCTACTCTGCACATGGCTGCCAATAGCGCCAAATTAATGCTGACCTTGGATGATAGTACCAGCGAGATGAGGTAGTTTACAAAGACACTGGTTGGTGGGGTCTGCAATAGGTATCTGTTTTTTTTGTGTTAGACGGAGAGGTATGGATATCTATAAGGCTGTTGATGCTGGTAGTCAAGAGAGTTAACCACTTGCCTCCCTTTCCCCCAACATGGGGTATGTATGTACCGTATGTTTGGCTTTGGTCTATTCATTTTAAAAAAGAAGACATATACTCAGCATCAGGCAGTTGATAAGGATAAAGATATGAAAGGGAAAAGCTCAAAGTGCTTTGAGGGGTGATGCTTGGTTATAAAAAGCTTGCCAAACAAGCCTGGCGGGTCTGCACGCTCCTCCAGACTCAAGAGCAGCTTGTCCACGCTCAGAGGCTTGCCCGCACCCGCCTTTTTCCGCCCGGAGATCCAACGCGGCAGCAGCAGCAGTGTGCCAATCAGCGCAAACACCGGCGTCCAGAACACGTAGTCTGGCGGCGGGGGACGCCGCTCAGGCGGAGGTGACACGGGCTGGTCCGTGCCGTTCTTCTTGTCTTCTGTTGTGGCAGCCTTGTCGAGACGCGTTGGAGGCGGACCAACGTCAGGATTGGGTGCTTCTTCCTCTGCAGAGGATTCGACCAACTGCACAGGCTGATGGGTATTGGGGGCAGGCGAAGATTTGAGATTGTCAGCTGGCTCGGCTTCGTCGCAAGAAGGTAGCACGACTTGGTCCGGCTCGGTGTTGGGGACAATAGGCGGGGCCCTGAGGGGTGAAGGATTGTCTTTCTCCGGCTGGTCAATATTGAGGGCAGATGCTAGTTTGCAATTGTTGTCCGGCTCTGTTTCGTTGCGAGAAAGTAGCACAACTTGGTCTGGTTCGGTGTAAGGGACTATGGGCGCAGTATCTTCCTCTTCAACAACGCGCGGCTCGTTGATGATTGCGGCTGGGAAGAGGTCCTTGGTCGGAGCAGGCCCATGGGCAAGCGGATGATTGAGGGGAGCCTTATGCAGGCGCAAGTGATAGAGCCATAGACGAGTGCAGATGCTGCAGACATGCACAGGAGGAGAACCAAGCGGCTTTTGACGGGGCTGTGACGCGGGGGGCCTGTGCTGGCGCGGATGGGGGCAATGGTTTGGGGGGTATCGCGGGGGATGGGGTGCCTTTCAACGCTGCATGGCTGGGTTGAGAAGACGCTGGCCGGGATCCGTGGGGGCACTCCTGGGCGCTGATGGCAAGGTTGTTGCAGAGGGAAGGGCGGGGTTGGGTGGCGCGGCTGACAAGAGCAGCTCGGGTGTGAGATAGGACAAGGAGAGGTCCATGGCCGGGTCCAGGGGACAGTCCACGGCGCCGCCCCCGCTTGGCGTCTCGGCTGCTGGATGTCGATTGGGTTCTGGGACGGGCAGGTTGGACTGCGCGGGGGTAGCTGCTGAATTAGGTCTGGGAACTTGCAGTCAATCTGGTGCTGGGTGGACTGTTTGCTGCTGCTGGCAGTCATTGTTTGGTTGGTTGTTGGTTGGTGTTGGTATGGCAAGAGGCGCGGATGAGACTGGGACATTATCAGTACCTGGAGGAATATGAGGCGGTGGCGTTGCGGTGGAGCCTTAACAACGGAGATGGTCGTTTGACCTGCGATTGTCGTGGCGTTTGTTTTTGCTTTGCGCTGGCCGGGTTGGGCAGAGGTGAGATGGCGGGTGGGAGTGGCTATAAAAGGGGAGGCTGTGGCTGGCATGGATTGCCAGTCAACTCGCTGCGCTACAATTCCAGCCAGGCAGTCGACTCAGGCCCCTCCGCTGCTGCACTTGCACAGTTTGAGGAGTCAAATTTGATGACCCCCCTTTGCAATTGCCTTAAGTGCGGCACGCTGGGGGTCATCGACCCAATACTTGCAGCCTCTCTAGAAGAGGTTGGGTATTGGGTGCGGATTTGATTTGATTTTTTTTTTGATGAATATGCAAGGAAAACCCTTGAACTTTGTTTTTGTGATTGGCTGTCTTTAATAAACTTAGATTAGACGTAATAAAATTGATACAATTAACTTTGAGAGGGGCCTGATAAATCAGGGGTGTTTAATCCCTCTAGAATAAAGAACTGGGGCCTGTAAACAGGGGTGTTCCAAATCCCAGAAAGAAATGGCGGAGAATCTCAAGAGAAGGGGCTTGAACTTACTAGTATAAGACCCTAGAGTCACTTGAGGTTCTTCATGCGTGAAGTTGGGCAGTTCAAAGCGCTCAGAGGAGGTAATCTTGAGGGCAGGGTGGTTACTGGACAGCTTCAAGGCGGAAATTAGGGCTAAAAATCACAAAAGTAGGTTTTTTACCTGGCAAATCACAGGCTATTGAGGCTGTTGAAGGCGGGTAAAATTCTAATAATTAATGTAAAGCTGGGGAATCTCCTCTTGGGCGGAGAAAGGGCCCTTTTTATAGCCTAGGAAGGCCTCCAGGGGCACCCAAGGGACAGGGGGACACTTGTGGGCGCATTCTGAGGCAATTTGGTTGCGCTAGAAAGCGCTGTTGGTTGTGGAACCTTGGGGCTTGGATACAAGAGTTGCCAAGGACCTTTTACAGAGGTTTTGCATGGTTTTACACATGCTTTACATGTCATAGGGGCTGGTTTAGGGGTTCTGTGACGCTCATTTCCGTGGAAATGTGCCCCCATTTACGTGGAAATGTGCCCTTATTTCCGTGGAAATGTGCCCTCATTTCTGTGGAAATGTGCCACAGAAGGTACTAGAACTAGCTTCTGTGCACTTGTACACTTGCAAGCAGTGCCTGATACATGTTCTGGAGGCGCTTATTGAATGCTCCAGCTCATTTGAACTCTTCTACACATTTACTACCATTGTAATTTACGTGTAGTAAGGCTTGGGAGAAGCTGGGGCGCTTTCTTGTCTCTCCTGTGCATGCTGCAAAAGTCCTTTTCAATCTAGGATGTTTTTATATTGAATGATGTGGTAATTACATCTTGTTTGGTGATTAATTACATGTGTACAAGACATATAACACATGTAATATTGCTATTGGGGCGTATTCTGGCCTATTCTCACTTACTGGTAGCCCAAGCGCTTTGGTTGCGGGCTATTTTATGCATTATGCATATATTTACAACCTGCGCGCGGGCTTGAGCTCTAGGCAACAGAGCACGCGGGCTTGGGTGTGCCACGCAACAAATAAAGCCATCTTCTAAACTATACACAACACCTTAGTTACATCACTAAAACTGGGTGTATACATATGTACTTAGATATATAAGCATACAAGTGCATTCACACAGGGCGTGATGCACTTGCTTAAACTTTGAAGTTAGTTTGCACAAGGAAGGGATAATAATTAAGGGTACGTGTAGGTGAGGTACCCTAGGCTTTTTTACCCGTAGAATCAGAATCTTCTATAACATTTTACTTATTAATTACACAAAGTTAAGTAATTAACTAGACTTTCAAGGCGGCTGCGCCGCCGCTTGTCGCTGGTTCCCCGCGCGGGCCTCCGTACGCCTCACCAGGCCCCCCCGGCGCCCACTCCCCCCCTGCCACCCCCCCACCCCCGCACTCAATCCCCCCCTCGCACACCCCAGCTGTCTCCGTACTACCCTCAGCCAAACCTTGACCAGCAGCTCGAAGGCAACGACCCACCCGACCAATACTGATTGCCACCAAACCCTGAGAGCACCACAGGCCCCGGTATACTGGACCCGCACGACCATCACCGCAACTATTCATCCACTCCCTCCGACCACACGATGGGCCAAGGCATAACTACGCGGACGGCTAACTCCTCCCCCCCTCGCCCCCCATCAATTCGACCAATTTCCCTCGCCAATCAGCTGCCAACTATACCCAACACTAACAAATCTAATCCCAATCATCATGATATGGCCAGTCACTTGGCTCGAAAGTCTCCCCACTCGCGACACCTTGACGTTTTGTGGAAAGTTCACCGCGATATCATCTGTAAGTCCCCTTCCCGCAGCACTTAAGCCCGTCGCTAACGAACTATTCCAGGTTTTTGAGTATCAATCCACCCCCTTTGAAGCACAGCTCACCCGATCCTTGTTTCTCAACTCACCTACCGTCCCAGCGAAATTTCCACGGGCATCCATCACATTAGCCCCTCTTGATACCACACGACAACAACTCGAAGACGGCGAGATTTACCGCCTTGAAGGTCAAGTCGCCCTAACCGACCGAAACGGCAACCAACAATTCTACTATCATCCCCAACGAGTCACTTGGAAACGCCACACACGAGCTCAAGCCTCTCCCGCAAAAATTACAATGGAAGGCACCGGGACTATCCGACAAGTTACCCTCCCACCAAATCACTCGGACAACACCACCCAAACCTCATCCCTTCCATATCTAGAGCTCATCATTGAGCACCAAACTAACGTTAGTGTCATATCTCAAATTTTAAGACGATTACTGACGCCATTGACTCATAGGCCTATTCCGGCGCAAATTTCTACGCCAAATACATCATAGAAGGAACGTCTGCCCTTCCTTCCGATATCATACCACTCGAACCTGGGGTAAAAGTTCAACTCAAAGGCACCTTAACCGACCGATGTGCGATTACGGGGCTTCTAATAATCAAAGTGAGCCAAAACCAAACCCCAACAGTTCACATAACTGACATCTTCCTCAGGTCACTTCAGGCTACGTTGGGCTACCCCCATTATTCTCTAACGGTCCTATCCGATCCGTCATAGATCTCACAGACTGAATCCCCCGCCTATCTGTAGCCAATCACCCAAAGACCAATCTGAAGCGACCTCTACAATCGAGATACCCACAGACATTTACACCAACCCTATCTACCGCGGTTCAACTCATCAACTTTACCACATTCGCCATATGATAAAGCAGAACCCCCCACTTTGACAAGTCCGAGCTACGGGTCAAAGCACCCAACAACCCTCCCCGAAAGACTTTCACATCAACTACGCCACAAGAAGTACGACACGCGATTTCTCGTGCATTGCCTTTGATTTGCTTATCTCCGAATTGTTGTTCTCACATGACCGCTCCATACCTGAGCTTTCCGTACAAAATCACCATGTTTTCTGATTCCCCTTCCCATTCCAACTTGTGCCTACAGTTTTTGTTTCATTCAATTTGAGTAATGTGCAACACCAGATGATATTGACCCGATCATCACCCAATGATACCTCACGCGCAACTGTGCTCCAGCTCTATTGAGTCTTCCATATCAGTCGCAAGAAAATCAAACAAAGCAATTACACAAGTACAAATTGTAGTATTCCGAAGATAAGAATTTTAATTAAAAAATAAAACAATTCCGGAGATTAATGGAGGAATATAGGAACAATGCAACAAAGTGAAAGAAAATAGCAATTGCTAACAAGAGTGCGACTCTTTCATCCACAGACGGCCCCAACATGTGAGATTTCAAGTACGCCGCCTCCCATTGTGACCTACAGGTGAGCCTAGCGTACGACCTGACTTAGCTGCATTCATCTCTTCGCAAAGAATGAAGATCGCACTCACCAAAAATAGACTTGTGAACAACATTCACAAGGCCTTCCTTCCTGTCAAGCTTACACACAATCAAATTGTCCTTATGTGTCACTCTGGACAACGCAACGTATAATTGACCATGTGCAAAACATGACACCCACTCGCGCGAGTGTCTGACCTTGCGACTTATTAATTGACATCGCGTAGGCCGGAGTTATGGGAAATTGATGTCTGAAAAAACTCAATCCCGACTTCTGACTCCCCTCGTGATGGAGTTTGATTTTTGGCAACATCACCTTCTGTCCTTTGAATGGCCCGGACATCAAGACACCCTCTATTGATCCTGTCCCAATCCTAGTCAATATGAGACGAGTGTCATTACATATCCCCGCGGAAATGTCCATGTTTCGCATGACTAATACCGGCATTCCCACCTTCAAGTCGATGATATGTTCGGGGAAGCTAGGTATGCTCATCTTGTTGAGTACTTCCTCCGGCAAACTGTCAACTCCTTTGGGATCTGGCATATCAATCGATTTCGCCCTAACAAACGGCCCGGCAAGTCTCAGTGCCACTTCACGGTTCAACTTGCGAACGTCGGCATTCAAGGGTGCCAAGATACAGCGCTCCGCTAGGTAAGGCAGGTTAGTATCCACGCTGAAGTTATGCCTTGAAGTCATATCACCGTAGACAAAATCCACGACCGTCTTGTTGCCTTGCGCCTCGCTCGCCGCGTGAGTTATATTGATTTCAGAGACTTTGACAACGTGGTAGTCTTCTGTTTGACCGATACCTTCACCTAAGCTGAGCAGCGAAGATGCAAATTGACGATTCTTCTTGGCGTCCTCAGGTACTGTTGAGTTTGCCGCGATTCGCATGTTCTGCACGAGTTTGAACTGCTCCAGTTGGCCCCAAAGGGGAGAAGACCTTATCGTTGCGTCATAGGACGGCGGAAATTCATCAAATTTGACGACTGGGAGGATTTGCCTGAAATCGCCTGAAAAAATTACTACTTTCCCCCCGAACGGCAAATCAGAGCGGCAACAACGCCTCAATGATCTGTCAACGGCTTCAATTGCGTACTTGTGAATCGTCACGATTTCATCCCATATGATTAAATCCGTAGTGCTTAAATCCTTGCCTAACTTATGGTTAGGCTCAAAACTGCACTCTAATTCTGGCTTGAGATTGATTGGTATCTTGAACGCAGAGTGAGAGGTTTGACCTCCCTTCAGCAAGAGAGCAGCTACTCCAGACGACGCTGCCACGACGGACCGTTTTCCCATGAGGCGACATAGGTCGATGATCGCATTCAACAAAAATTTCTTGCCGGTGCCTCCGGGGCCGTCCAAGTAAAACAAACTCGCCTTCTTAGCCTTGACCGCGGTTCTGATCTTGCGAAAAAATTGGGATTGTTGTTGATTGAAAAGGCCTTCTGAGTGGTCGAGGTGAATTGCTACAGCCGCGAGAGACTCGATTTCCCCTGGTATCTCGTTGAACTGTTTCATCTTGCGTTGATCCGTCGACGACACTATCATCCCGGCATCCGCCAGAGTCGAATTCATTTTTCCTAGCATGATTGATAGTTTAAACAAACCAAAGACCCTCCTTCTTGACCGGCTTAAAGGAATCGCGTTACGATCCCCTTGATCCAATCTCAACAGGTCGTCAGTCATCGAATCCCAATGCTTATTGTACAGGCTTGTTGGGTTCGACGGTGGCGAGTTTACCAGCATGAGTGCGAAGAAGTGTCGTAAGGCATTACCACTCTGATATATAGATGCTTCCTTGAGAGCTTTATCATACAGATAGTCATTGATCAACAACCCGAGCAGGTTGCAGGCATCTTGGTAAGACGCCGCAAGAACCCCATCAACAGTTCTGAGAACTTCGTGGGACAAGGGCCCTCTTCGGTGGGAGAGGAGAGTGCGTAAGTAAAACTTTTCCCCCGCCCGAAACGACACGCTGAAGATCCTCCCAACTGAAATCGTCTTGTTTTTTCTCGGCATCCAGACCTTATCCACCTTGCTCCACGTGAAATACTCCGGTATTTCTTCATACAACAAGGTTCGCGCTTTTCGCCCTTCGGCCCCAACAGCGTCAGTCTGGTTGAGGTCGAAAAAAGCCAATAAATTTGTCTTTTCAGGTTCTTGAAATTTCAATTTGTCCGCTATCTCTCCTCCGTCCCTGAAATATATCATTTGTTCATCCACATCGTGTATTGAGAGGCGCGTGACTGGGGGCCACCGAAAAGAAAGGGGAAACTTGAGTAAACGCCATGCGGCTAATTTTATGTGTCAGCCAAAGTCCCACTAAACACATTAGACAAACTGCGTACCTTCTGGTGCGCTAATGAATCTCGCGTCAATAAATGCTTTAGTCTCGTCATTATCCCTTATCTCCATAGACGATTGGTCATGTCCCTTTGTGATATACTTGTAGAGATATTTCACCGCAGTAGAGTCCACCGGTATTTCGACGTTAATGTGACAGTCGAACTTCAACGAAAGGTATTTGTTATACGGAACAACATTAGAGCTGTTGAAGATTTGTTTGTTTTTTGCAACAACAAAATCAGTCACCCTACGCCGATATACTGGGTACGCCCCACTGATTGTGATTGTCCTTGGTGTGAGTGGTTTTGGATAACCCAAAGAACAGCCTTTCTTCGACCAACACGGGCGTCCGGGACAAGGGCCGTGGATCATTAGCCTGGAGACAATATCGTAGAGCTTGGGCTCACTCAGTGGGTCAGGCACCTCGGCGCAGACAAGAAAATCAATCTTCTCGGGGGTGTCCGGCCTATCTTCTTCCCTCAGTGTGACCATTAAGTGGAGATGGGGAAGGCCCCGTTTCTGGAATTCAATGACCCCCACGTATGAAATTACCGCTCCCAACCTTCCGTAATCGATAACTTCTTCAATTAGTGCGTCGACTTTCAATTTGAACACACGGTCGAGAAACACAGGATGGTCAGCCGCGGACGCCAGGAGTCCGATTTTGTCGGTTATATCTTTCCACTTTGGATTAGCAGTCATGGTGATGAAAAGTGACGGTGGGCCATATTTCCTTACAATGGCCATCGAGTCTTGGTACAATTGGCCCATCGCCCTGGGGCTGCCGATAAAAGTCGAGGGGAGTATGACTCGCCGGCCCTCAGGGACCTCGAAGTTCTCAATGGATGTCTTAAGGGACTGGTATTGATTTGCTTTCAAGGCAAGTTGATGGTTTCGAATGAAATTAAGACGGGAGCCTTCTACGCATACGTACATATCCACGACAAATTCCTGAAAAAGCGTACGGCCATGGAGAATGATCGAGTATCGACCAACTCTTGCAAACAGGAGGAATGCAAACCATTCCAATGACTTGACGCGTCTATTTGTTTCTATTTCGAAAGCACCACTATTAAGACAATGTCATTGTTCTGATCCGAGAAAAGGACTCACTTCGAGAGGTTGTACAAACATATATGTTATCCCACTGTTGGGATCCGTAAGGGAAGAATAGGGGGTATCGAAGAGGGAAATAAGATGAATGTAAATCGGAGATATGCTCTAATTGTCCGTCTTTCCGCCTCAATTGAATATGACGGGTCTTGTTAATTTCACCTCCCCCTTTGACAACGATCGCAACTTCTTCCGGACTTGGAAGATTGTAACGCTTCGGGTTCGTCCCCGGTTTATGAATCGTCGTTAGGGCAAGCGTCTTTGACGGTGAGTTTTTCAAGACGGTTCTAGCACTCTTGTAAACTTTCGCGTATGGGTTATATGAATACATAACCTTCATCAAATCTGACACTATGTCTTCCTGCATGACGAATTTGGCACCAATTGGGTTTCGTCTGCCAGAGGCTTTCTCAATTTGCAGCCGGGTTTCTTCTTGTCCGCCATTCCCAATGACGTAAATTTGTGCATAGCCTGGGTTGGAACGATTGAGGGGCTCGACACTTGGAATCAGGTGGCTCAGACCGCCCGAGATTCGGAAAACATCGATGCCTAGTTGACCGCGGACGGTTTTGTCGACATTAGCTCCCAGCAACGTGAAGCTAATGCAGTTATTGTAAAGACTGATAAGAGCCTGAAAGTTGATAGCTCCTAAAGAATAGTCAGCCAAGAAGTTAACATCCCTTTTTGTCAAATGTGTTACATACTCTCGTCTGTTCCTGAGAACAACTGTTCGAGTATCGGAGGCGTTTCAGGGGCAGCTGGATCCATCATGGGCAATATGACCTGCGATTTCTGACAGCACATCGTGAAGTCTTTCTCTGTCTTCCCACGGTTGAGTTTCGTCGATTCTTCATTGAAGTGAAGGGCACCACAACCTATACAGATGATTATGCACCTTCCAAGCGAGTGGGGAATCGTAAATAGGACTTGGTTCAATATGTAATTCTCATTGTTGTCACATTCACGGGTAATAGCCTTGAACTTGAACGGCATCGTAACTGGGGATAGAGATGTGATAAGATGTTGACGAGATGAGGCCCGATAGTTAATGATTATCGGACAATTCAACAAATATAAGGCAACAACGAAGAGGGCTGTCCAAAAATTTATCGCTAGAAGACTCACACACAATTTACGGAGAATGTTGTTAGTGAGGAGAGTGAGGACTATGAACTGGTCAATCGTGTTACGCACCAACCACTCGAGTAACTTGGCAGAATTAGTCCCGAGAATGTCTCAATGAAGGTTGAATGTTGAAATCGCAATGTCAACTGGCCCCCACAACTGGTATCAAACCAACACCAAGAGGCCCTGAACGTGCATGACGGTAAGGCGAATGTGGCTGGACCAGTCATTTGATGATGAATGGGCCTTCAGGTCGTGACACTCAAGCAAATCCAGTTGGCCCAGTAGATCTAAGAATCCTAGCTCATGAAGGACAACTAATAGCGGGCAAATCGCTAGCAAGGGTATTGGGGCCTATCCAACTCGAATGACCGGACTCGCATTGACATGTTTGGTCCTGGTTGTGAGGCGCGGGCAAAAAGTACGGTTGTTATTATTTGGCTCTCATCTAACTAACAATATCCACAATTTGGCCCGCTTTTTTTTTACAAGACTATTCTAATTTTTTTTCTATTAACTGTGGCTCTTTATGATAAGATTTTTATGTTGATTTTTGAACTATGCGACACGACAAAAAAATGAGCAATGAAGGGAAAATGGATCCGTACAAAGTAAGAAAATGGCCCCGGAGGGTTCGATCTTCGGCTCACGGGCGCAAGAATTCGGGCAAATGGACTATTGATCTTCAAACTTTTAGTTTTCTCGGTTGGGGTTTGCTGCCGTCGGTGGCCCGGTGAATCATTCATTTTTAGACTTTTTACTTCCCTCGGTTGGGGGTTGCTTGCGTGGGCGGCCTGGCCCTTTCCTCTTGAGGAGCGGATAGTCATCTTCTTTGACCTCGTCTTTGTCATGGTTGTCGTGGTTTTCATCATCGGCAACTTGGACCTTGTCGGGGGATGCTTTTTCTTTTCCTTTGCGAGAGATCGGAGTGTGTAGCAGCCCAGTGGTGCCAGATTGAGATGCGCAGGGGGTTGGAGAAGATTCTGAGTCTTTCTTGAAGGTGATACTGGTGGGATAATCATGGTCAGAACTAATCCGATCTTGAATGATGAATTAAACTAACAACTTCCTTCCACGCGAGGCTGGAGTCGAGGGTCCTACCCCTAATTTGCCATTGCTACCCTTTGACTGATGACCACTCGTAACACTCACGCCACCAACCTAGAATTAATTCCCGAGCAATTAGTATTAAGATATGGAACAGACAGTATCAACTCGACGCACAAGAATGATGGGCATCTTTGCCTTGATATCCCAATCGACCAAAGATCCAACGATCGACATTTCCCGTCCCACAGTGTAAAGGACATGGGTTTTCACCATGTTGCGAGTAGCTGGGACTATATACTTCAAAAGAAAAGCTCGGTGGGAGCGTGCCTAGACTGGGTATTAGTACCAAGCGTTGACTTGAAATGAAAATCTGACTTACAACAGGATCCCAATCATTGTGAGAGACAATGACTTCGAGTTGATCTTCCTCTCCAGGGTTCGGGCTGAGAACTTCAGCACGTTCAACAATTACGCCTAGGCCGACGATACCCGTCTTATTCGTGAAATCGAGGTTCAAATCAGTCGCTTTGCCAATTCGCATGATGGAATCCTGTGTGTAAGTCACGGTAGGAGGACTCCCGTCGTTAAGAGCAATCATTGGAGCACCCGTGATCGAATATATTATCCCTTGCTCAAGTGCATTAGCGACGGCCGTATTGGCCATTAATTTGACCTCGAAATCAACCTCTTTATCGCCTCCAACCCCTGCGCATTGGAAAAAGGTCCCGGTTGTCAGGAGCCCGTATTGGTTTCCTCTGACAACGTCTATTTCAGACTTTTGAGGATGGGAACGAGTAAGTCACAATCCGGTCAGGTTGAAGATGGTGGGGTGCTTACGTCGGACAAGGCTTCAAAATGTCCGGATACGATACTCGGATGATTTGAAGGTCGGACGTTCGACATTGGGGTAATGGTACTTGGTGGTGGGAGACGATGTGCGTGGATCTAATCTACAAGGAAGTTTTCAGGTGGCAGGAGATTAAGATGAGTGTGATCAGGTAGTGGGGGGTGGGAATGTGAGAAGGCGAGCAGGTTTTAAGTTCAAGCTAAGCAGTGATATCGCGGTTGGGGAAGTTCAAGACAACGGCACTCGGGCCAAGGAGAATATTGGGCCATGTTGTGAGGAATGGGGTCCACGGAGAAACACGGGTAACACTACAGAAGGGTTCGAGTGAAAACAATAGAATTGGGCGAGGGTCAGTTGTCGCCATGCGCAATGTTCGATGTTCGCTCGCGGAGCTCCTATCGCTCCGTTTTTTCAGGGCCTGGTGTAACGGACGATAAGGACACGGTGGCCATGGTAGCGAATACTTGAGGGAAGGGGTGAACTAAGAAGTAAGGGTGACGATAGGGAAGCGGTTAAGAGAAGTGAATGTGATCAGTAGACGGTGACATGTCGGAGCTGGTCGCGCGCGATGTTGTCAGGGTCTTAAGAACTCACGGGAATGACAATATCAGGCAACGTGGGCGGGTATTCATGCCTAGAGGTCCACAAAAAACAATGGGTGACAATACGGAAGGGTGGAAGAGCAAGTAATGGGATAGGTTGAGGGTCAGTTACCGGAGATGAACGCGTTGTATGCACACGTGCGGACCTCGTACCGAAGAGAGTTCGACAATCGTTTCTGCGAGACAACGCCTCCAGCTTGGGAAGGCGTTGAGGGTCGCAAAGGCGGATACGAATCGGAATGTTTCCTCGCGGTCCAACTGCGCCCCTGAATGACAGGCCCTTGTGGGATCAGTACAGGAAAGATTTAGGTAAAAGTAATTCTGGAAGGTTCCTTGTGGACCCCGGTTGCGAGGGGATGGTAAAAGATAGGAGGTCATGACGAACAGGAGTGGGTGAAGTACCGAATTGGTGAGGCTGTCGGCCCGTAGGCAACAGTATTGGCCGCAAGTAGCGAGAAATTGGAAAGGAGGAGCGACGGATTTGATGGGTAATCGAGACCAAGTTTGGATGAGGGTATCGAGAGGCGAGTTTGGGCGTCTAGGGAGTATCATACAGTGAGTTCGAAGAAAATCGGAGGGGGAGGCGTTTGGGGGGGGTGGCAAGGATTAGGGTGCGACGTGTTTTGAATCCGAGAGATCACGTGGGAAGTGAAAAAAAAGAGGGAATGGAAAATTATAAATAGAGACTTACGGCGCATATGGATTGCTCCTCGCGGTTCCGGGCTTTGGCTTCATTATGCCGCCGGAACCGCCATTGTGGGCAAAGGGGGTTATAGCAAAGGGGGTTGAGGTTTGTTAGCGGGACTCGCGCCAACCTCGTGGATTTTCCACATTGAATTGGAGAAATTCATATTAAATTGTTGGCTCTAGGCTGGTTAGCGGGACCTGCGCCAGCCTAGAAATAAGATGGGGAATGGGGAGGGAGAACCCATGATCTTAGGTTCCATGAATCATTGGTTTCATGAAACTTAGATTATTTATATATGTATTCAATGTTTTTGCGTAGTTTTACATATGTAAGAGTAATAATGTCTCTTTCATATGTAAAACTACTTTTTATATTTTATTTGTGTATTGTCACATTGGCTCTGCCATAGTAGCCAGCTGACATTCCCTACCCCTAAGATGAGTCTCTGCTGATAAAAAGAAAAGGTCTAAAAAAAATCTGGCCATCTCATGTTGATCTCTTACTTGCTCTTGGTTTGTTAGGTGAATGGGTCCATCTGGTATAAAGAGTAATAATGTCTCTTTCATATGTAAAACTAATTTTTATGTTTTATTTGTATATTGTCACAGTGGCTCTGCCATAGTAGCCAGCTGACAAAATTTGTACATCTGTTGAGCAGCCTACAGACATTCTGGAATGTAGCCCGCAGAATTCCGCATCCCAAGGTAGTAAGTAGTCTTTTCAAGCTTTGTGGCATTTCTGGAGATATGAGTGAAGGTTCAAGAAAATACACACTGTAGCACTTGCTGATTGCCCAAATTTGCAGCATCGGACAAGCTTCAGAAGAAAACGAGTCAATGCAGCTTGGCTAACAGGAGACCTCAGTGTGCAAAAGTGTGACAACAACCTTCAAACATTTTGATCAGAAAAGGACTGCAAGGTCCTACTTGCATCCCTGCAAGCAGCAGGGGTTGGAATTGATCTTTGCTGTCCTCAAAATGTGTACCTCATGGTAAGAAGTCACAAGTAATTTAAGTGACAAGGTACCAGTCTAACAGGGCTGTAATTTCACAGGAACCCAGTTGGAATCCTGCAAGTGAATTCCAAGCATTTGATTGACTCTACCAATTGGGACAGATACACCCGGTTCATGTGTATTGTTACTATGTACAAGAGAGCATAGAAATGAACATCTATCAGGTACAACAACGAAAAGGAGAATTGACATTGTAAGCAAGTGTAGTGATTGGCTGGTTTGACTCCGCTTTCAAATGGGAACTGAATGGTGTTTCAATTGCAGGCTGAGCATACCAACCGGGGGCAATGAACAATACGAGTGTGCTCAAATGCTGATGACTAACCTCCTGGGGGGTGAGGACTGCAAATCTGCAACTCACGTGTGCTGTTACAATTTAGCTGATTGTTTGGCCATTCTACCGGATCCTGTGGATTGAGGAGGTGTCTGTCCGATTTGTAGAGTGGGGACATATATTTTGTAGAATAGCAGTTGGCAGGAAGATTTCGCAGCACACTTTGAAGCTTGCATGAAGAAGAAGGTGGGGATTCCTTTCTTTGTGCCTCAAGGATGAACATGTGTAAAAAGATCCGGCCGTTGGTGTTGATCTTCTTCTGTGCGTATATCCTATTGAGCATCTGGGCAAAAGCAGTGAATTCCTCTGATTGCCAGGGAAGCAGCACCCTATCTAGAGTTTTAGGGGAAGTTTTTTTGGTCTTGGAGGTACATTTGATGTTGTCAAACAGTTTTTTGAAACCTAAGGGTACGGGCAGTGTTGAAAGGGTTTTGCAATGGTGTTGCTGAATCTGTTGTGACAATGATTAGAGTTACTATACGGCAGAAATTGAATGAGCGGAGAGGCCTACCTGCATGCGCATTTTTGACTTCTGTTCTGATTGTTTCTTCTTTAATTTATACTCTGGCAAAAATCTGCCCAGCCTATATCCGTCTTGCCTCCCAAAAAATCAGCAATGGAGCAGACCGAGTAGGATAGACCAATTTAAAGCCTCCACTGGATCAATGAAAAATGGTTGGAACGCGCCTGCCTGGTAGGCATTCAACCAGTGCTTCACAATGAAACAAGCAACCAGAGGATTCCAGTGCGCATCCCAGGGATGATCCCAGACAAAAGAGGAACCAGGAAATTTAGATCTGGACAAGTCTTGAAGGAAGAATATTTGAAAGCTTTGGTGAACAGTCTAATTTTTGCTCAGGAAAGCTTTGGGTGGAATTGGGTCTATTGGGTGGACAAGGATGGAGTCAGGAAGGTTGGAGCCAATGTGAAATTTGTGCGCAGAGGGACGGTTCTTCCAATTTTCTGACGCTAGTTTTGTAGGAGCAGGCACCAAGTTGAGGAGAGTTCAGAAAAAACGCTGAGACGCCTCAAGTGCAGGGTGAGTTGGAGATGGGGAGGAGGGTTGCATATGTTGCATTGAGTCTTGCGACCCCGCACGCTGGTTTGCTGTCTAGGAAGTTGGCCTTCAACAGTGGCACTCCAGGATATATTGCGTGGGTTGGGCAAAGAAGCTAGGGGTGCAGGCCAGGAGTAAACAGAAGGAGGTTGCATTTAATAGTGAGTTGCTGAGCCATCTAGACTTCCTTCAAACAAAGGGTGGGCGGTGTCTCTTACTCTGAAGGGGGGCAATTTGACGGGGTTTGGTTGGATTGTGGGGAAAGTGCATCAAAGGCTGGTGTTGTGCAGGCAATTGGAAGTGTTTGGCTTGTTGGCACTTCCAGAATGTTCACCCTATTGTTTGGCCAAACAATAAGGTGGCATTTGGTGGCTTGGGGCTTGACTCTCACAGCGCAATTACACAACCTTAACATATCCTGCTGTAAGGTTTGGTTTGGGTAAGTCTTGCTGCAACAGACATGTCCACCTTACCGTTCAGCCAAACAATAGGGTGGACAGGCCCCCTGGAGGAGATCATGGACCTTGGGCGATTAGGCAAGGTCATATCTCATGTTTTGGTCATTGAGTTCCAGAAGCGTGGCCTGCCACATCTCCACCTAATGGTTACACTGGCGGAAGAAGACAGGCCCGATACGCCGGAAAAGATAGACTTGCTGGTGTGTGCGGAAGTACCCGACCCAAAACACAAACCTGAACTGTATGCTATTGTCTCTCAACTCATGATCCATGGGCCGTGCCCTGGTCGCCCTTGCTGGTCAAAAGCTGGGTGTAGTGCCGGTCACCCAAAGCCACTCACCCCAAGGACAATTGCAATCAGCGGCGCCTACCCAGTTTACCGGCGCCGGATATCAAATAATGTAGTTGTCAAAAATAAACAAACATTTGACAGCTCCCATGTCGTACCTTACAACAAGTACTTATCACTCAAGTTTGATTGTCACATAAATGTTGAAATTCCTGTTGACTCGACTGCTGTCAAGTACCTCTATAAGTACATCACAAAAGGTCACGACAGGTCTTCTATTGAAATAAAAGACGGCGACAAAACAAGGGTTTTCTTGGATACGAGATTCATAAGCGCACCTGAAGAGGTATGATTTTCCTTACCGGCTTTTGCGCAAGTTGAATCTGACACAAGTCATTAGCTGCTTGGAGACTCCTTAAGTTCCCGCTCTCCAGGCGGTGGCCCCCGGTAACACACCTAGCAGTCCACGACAAGGGCGAACAGCTAATTTATTTCAAGGAAGGTGGCAATGTTGAAGACCAGTTAAAACATAAGAGCCCTGATAGCACAAACCTCTTGGCGTTCTTCAAGCTGAATGCCGAGGACGCAGTTGGCGCTGAAGGTCGCCGGGCGCAGAACCTATACTATGAGGATATTCCTGAGTACTTTACTTGGAACGGAAAGGACAAGATTTGGACGCCACAAAAGAACAAGACTATTTCAATTGGACGGATTTTTAGCATTTCCTATCTCGCGGGTGAAAAGTTTTATTTGCGGACATTGCTTTGCCATCAGAAGGGACCAACATCTCATGAAGATTTGAGGACAGTCAACGGTGTTCTGTTGCCATCTTATCAGGACGCCTGCAATCTTCTTGGCCTCCTGGTGAATGATTATTTATACAACAAGGCCCTTGAGGAAGCATCTTCTTTTCAAAGTGGCCATCAACTTTGTCACTTTTTTGCTCTGATGCTCGTAAACTCCCCACCTTTGGACCCAACTGCTCTTTTTGATAAGCATTGGGACGCAATGACAGACGACCTTCTTTGTTTGAATCGCAGGGACCGCAATGGTACTCCGCTGAGCCGTTCAAGGAGAAGAGTGTATGGATTATTCAAACTTGAGTTGATGTTGGAAAACATGAACATGAGCCTAGCGCAGAAGAGAGTCATTATTTTGCAATCTGATAAACGTAAAATGTGTCAGTTCAAAGAGATACCTGGAGATGTTGAGTCAAGGGCAACAGTTGCTATACGGTTGGATCATGCTGTCAAAAACTTCAACAAAGAACAGAAAAAATTCTACAATACGGTGGGGCAATTGTTGAAGAAAGGCCTGCCTAAGACCTATTACCTTGACGGTCCGGGTGGAACTGGAAAAATGTTCTTGTTGAACTCAATCATTGACTTGTGCCATTTGACGGGAAAGAAGTCGGTTTTTGCGGCATCTTCGGGTGTGGCCACATTGTTTCTGAAAGGTGGTCGCACATCACACTCAGCTTTTGGCATTCCAATTAAACTTGAACCAGAAATTGAATGCAACTTTGAACCTCACCACAAGTTAGGGAAGGAACTTGCCGCTGTAGACTTGATTGTTTGGGATGAAATTGTAACAATACATAAGTACGCCGTGGAGGCTGTTGACCGTTTGCTCAAGAGGTGCTGTCACTCAAATCTCCCCTTCGGGGGAAAGGTAGTCATCTTTTTTGGCGATTTCAGGCAAATCTTGCCGGTCGTGAAATTTGACGAATTCCCACCCTTGTATGAAGCAACCATCAAATCATCACCTCTCTGGAACTCGATTAGGATCTTCAGACTCTTGAAGAATATGAGGTTGGCTCTTGATGACTCAGGTTCTAATATATCAAAAGAAAACGCTAAATTTGCAGCATCCTTGTTGCGCCTGGGAGAGGGAATTGGACAAATTGACAACTATCACGTGGCACAAATCCCCAATGTGGAGACTGTTTCTTTTACAAGCAAGCGGGCAGGCAACAAACGTCTTGTCAACTTTGTCTATAAGGACTTATTGCTCATGGAGAACTTCACCAATGAAGGCTCTGTCTCTTACCTCGCGGAGCGCTGTATCTTGGCCCCACTCAACACGGATGTGAAGAAGTTGAACCAAGAGGTTGCAACTCGATTACGGGGCCAATTTATTAGGGCAACTTCTATCGATTCCCCTGACCCAAACAGGCTGGACAGTTTGCCCAAAGAAGTCCCGAACAAGATAAGTGTGCCAAACTTTCCTGAAAATCTTCTTGACCTGAAAGTTGGCATGCCAGTATTAGTTATGAGGAACCTTGACATCTCATCTGGCATCTGCAACGGGACCCGGCTTATCCTCACACAAATTGGAACCGGATCCATGGAAGGCATCCTGATGTCTGGGCCATTCAAAGGGAAGAATGTGACATTGCCAAAAATTAAGCTTCACCACGAGGGGAGCCGGAAATCAGGTTTGAGTTTCTTTTGACACCAATTTCCAGTGACCCCCGCATATGCAATGTCAATAAACAAGTCTCAAGGTCAGACTTTGCAACGGGTGGGTGTCATGTTGAAAAACTTGTGTTTTGCGCACGGTCAGCTGTACGTTGCGTTGTCTTGAGTGACACAGAAGCAAAATCTCATTGTGTGCAAGTTGAACCAGAAGGAGGGGCTTGTCAATGTTGTTCATAAGTCTATATTTGGTGAAATATTTTGCTGATTTTCATTTTTTGAGCACACAATGTTGACTTCTTTTTGTACTTCAGGCCCGACTCCCCACTGATATTCACTGATTGGAACTGTCTGTTATTACTTCACCGGAAACTAATGGCTGACCGGGTGGGCTATCCAAAGGTCGTTTGAAAATGAGGGAACTAGGTAAGAACTCGCTCGCTTCTACTTAATCTTGAAAACAGAAATGTATATGAAATTTATGAGAAACAAGTGCAGACGCACATGTGTAATCCAAGTTTCTTAAATCCACACAAATGTGGAAACCTAGATCTAAGTTTTGGTGTATTTCTAATTTACAAAGGGCACAATTTGGACAATACACACAGCAGTTGAGAATATCCCCAAAGACCAAAGGCCTTATGGATGACCCTCCAGCTGTGCCAGAGCAACAAGCAAAAAAGGGCCGGTGGTGAAAAACTCTGTGAAGAGCTGTCAAGGAGGGGCCTAATCAAGCAACTAGGGGGCTTCCAGGGAGGGGGCGGACGAAACCGGAACCCCTGGGGCAACAATTGTGCGTTACTCCACTCTCTTTAAATACTCGTCAACAACCTACATACAAATCACGCCGCACTTGATCTCCTGCAGTCTCATCCCCACCGCCATGCTTTTTGTACGGCAACCGTGTCTGCCACTCTTCTCCTGCCTTGTTCCACAAACCCTGTCAACTGACATCCCCGCTGCCCTTGCACCAGCCTGGTCCTTCACAATCACTGCACACCACAACAATACTTTACTTTGACCCGACTAAACCACCAACGGTCCAAGGCCTGGACAGACGACAAGCTTGAAACTGGCTTGGTTTGGAGTCTTGTGTAAGGCAACCTTATCAGTGTGGCGCCGGAAAGAGGCGGCGGTGTAGAACAACCAACTCCAAGGGCCCAAGCCCTACTGCTCTCTCACAACGGTGAGTGTCCTTTTTATGCCTAACAGGGCACCGGCCCAATCCTCAGGACCAGAAATTGATTCCCGCTGCTTTTGCCAGTTATTGCGTCCATGATCTCATTGATCCCAATACTTGAGGTACCTATCAAGCCAGAGCCATGGCTGCTTCCATTACTCCGTCGACTGAGTAACATCTTGGTGGCCTGTTTACTTTGTAGCCAGTCCGAGCCGATCAAACTCACACTGCTGTTATCATCAGAGTTCCTCAGAGTTGCGGCACACAAGTTGCTCTTCTTGGAGACCACAAAGGGTAATGTGAAGTTTTAACCTTGGCGCACAGTTCAACTTGAATCAACCTGCAACTGCCACCCATACTGTGCACAACTTATCCAACAACAGCAAGTCTGAGACTACTTGACTCACACATCCGATCATCCTGGGCTTCTCCAGAGCCAACTTGTTCACACGCACAGAAGATGTTTTCCAGTTGAGCTTTGAGAGTGCTTTTGCCGGTATCAGTAACAGCTACAAAAATTCTGACCCCATTGGTCAGTCACAAACCATCAAGCATATCAGCAGAGGGTTGAGAAGCCTACCTAACAATGTTTTTGGGCAGAATTTCCCAGAAGATCCAAATTTGCCTTGCTTGACAAACTCCTTCCAATACCAAAACCGAAGCGGGCCGCGTAAGTCAATCAGCTTTGGCTCGACCAAAGGGTTCAAAGGGAGCTGGAGTGCGCAATCACCTGGCAGTAACATGGATGGCGATATGGCTTGCCGTTGGATCAGCCCAGCATCTTATCAGAGCCTCTCTAGCAGAGGACACCATGAGACACAAATGGAAATGTTTCACGCTGCCCCTGCTTTGCCAAGGCAGATGCCCGCAGATTGGATGATCAAACCCAAAAAAAAAAAATGCTGTTCACAGATACCAGTTCCCAGAACTTGAAGGAGCCACCCAAGTCCGACCCCGTCAAGCCTTCTCACCCGCCCTTTGGCTCACCGCTTCCATCTTATTACTGGTACTCGGCGCGGTCCTCGCCACTTCTTTTGCCTGCCCTCTCCGATTCCCTCCCCTGTCATTGCCAGAATCTGTTCAGCCTACCGCGCCATGGTGCAGAACTTGCAATGAGCTGGTGCAGCCTGTCCTTTATACAGTCAAGACTGTCATCTTCACAGAGAAAGAGGGCGGGGTTTTTCTTGGCAAATGATTTTTATGTCACACTGATCAGACTCCCGCCCTCTTGCTGGTCCCCCGCAAGGCCCAACCCGCCGCCAATCTCCTAAAGCCCTTTGTCCTGACCATCCTTGGGCTCTGCATTGAATATGCTCCCGCAAAGCTTGCATCTTTGCTCTCAGCTCTTGGCCAAGCCTCTATATCCATCCTTGGCCCTGCGGAGGCTTCACGGGTGTGTTTGGGGGAGTCTCCTGGCAAAGGCTCCGCCGACAAAGACTCAGCCAACAAATCTCAGAAATCCGGCCCTAACGCCAAGTACCAAGTCGCCCCAGGCACAACCCCAATCACCATACCGATCCATGCCAGCCTCCACCCGCCACCCTCCTTGCCCAGACCCTTCTTTTCTGCCGCGGCGCCTCTGTGTCCGGCACGGTGGGCAAACGGGCTGTTGCTTGCACCCTCCGGGCCTCCGTTGAAGTACACATGCAAAAACAATCCTATTATCTTGGAATGACATTAGATTTGGTGAAATTATAAAGGCAAATTTTTAATTCCCCTGGTGCCTTTGAAAACACAAAGTGTTGATGAAAATTTCTATGCATTGTGTGATGATCCTTCTTTTGATGTTTGGTTGACATCAAAGTTGCTTCCTATCTATTCACTGGTTCTTTATTTCTTTATCTCCCAACAAGAGACTCACAACCAACTGGAGGAAAAGTGGGACAAGAAATCAAAGGCCAAATAATCATGTGAACACTGAAATTATGATATTGCCAATACTTTCCTAGAAGCATCTTTAAAATGCCTTAGGGTCTACTGGAGTTGAATGGAGCTTGTCCTAAGGTACTGTCAAGTCATCCATAACTTGTTCTGTGGCATGGATACATAGCACAACAATTGAACCAAAATGATTTTTGACTTGGAATCATAGTTCAACTTTCAACTGAATAATAACTGGGAATTGATGTGGTGAATATACTATGTAGTATGTAGAGATGCTTTTGTTGGGGGAATGGAGAATGAGTTGATTTCAAGATTAATACATGAGCACCTTGAAGATTCAAATTTGACATGAAGGCAACAAACAATGCAACTTGTAAATTGGAATATCTTTCACAGTCATTTGAATAGAAATGGGGATTCAGAAGCAGTTTTGGCAAAGCTCCAGATGTGTTGTGAGTAGCTAGAGGTTTACTGAGTATATATGGTGGCAATTTTCAGAGTGTGCTTTGGACACCACAGGTGTGTAGGCAGAAACCTTAGATTTAATGACATGTTTGCTTTGAATTTCCAGTGTGCTTTGGACACCTTGTAGAGGATGTAATATGTGCTTGTGTGGTCTTGGTCAAGTACCACTTTGGTATTGATATGTCTTGCGTGGTGGATTTAGTGGGCATTTGAGGAGTGATTTAAACCAGGGGTGGAGCGGCTGAACCATGGCGTTGCAGCGGCAAAGCCGCCTTGGCCTCTAGTTTGTATAAAAACATAAATTGTGGAGCTTCAAGAAAATAGCAGAACTTGACGTATAGCGTAGAAATTTAGAGACGAGTGAGATTTTTATAAATTTGATCATGGAGAGTTGTAAATGGGGGACCAATCAGCAGCAGGACTGAGTGCGACTTATGGGATAAGGTGTGATATGCCTACTGGGCCCTGCTTAAACTTGTTTTTGTGTTGGTATTTCACGTATTAGCTACTGGACATGAAGATAGTATAAAGCTGGGCTGCTGCAAGTTGAGGATATTTTGCTGGAAGACGAGATTGTAAAACATCAGAGCGGCCTTTTGGGAATAATGATAAGGCTAACTCAAAGCCTAATCTTCAATGAGGACGAATTCCCGGACTGGCCCATTTGAATATACCGGTTGCGGCCCAACAAACCCAGATTTGACCTGCGAGTGTTTGTCAATAAGTGGTTAATTGCGTTTACGGAGATGATGCTAACCTTAATTGTAAAGATTCCAGATTCGGCACAAAAGCCATGAAGGAGACCGCGGAGATGAATCTTAACCCCGGGTTCGAAGTCAGCTACATCCGGAGTTGTGACAGATTTGACGTCAATTAAATATCTAGCGTAAAATTCGTTACCCCCAGAAACCTATGACACTAGCTGATGATTAGTTAAGTCAAAATGGAACGTTGGGATAAAACGCGTACAAACATTTGAGTTATGACCAACAATTAGCTCAATGAATCTAACAAGGTCTTCCCCTGCGCCGGAATGGTTAAAGTAATTGGTTGAGTTGACTTGACAGATATTCCCAGTGCCTTCCAGGTTTACTGGCTGAGGAGCAGACAATGCCTGAGTGTATTGTTTCCATTGCATTCGGGTGGAAAAATAGTCAAACAAGAGGTTACCTTGTTGATCTGCAACTGTCACTTTGCCTTCTAAGCAGTAAATTTCCCCCTTGCGTAAGGTGTGGCGGCGTGGCGCATGAGGACTAAGGCTTATCAAAATCTTTGGGATTGTTTTGGGTGCGACGTCTGTCTCTGTCACCACCGCCAAGGATCTTGTGACTCGTTGGGAGAACTCCGTAAATTTGTATCCAAAAAACTTTTGGGCATGTCAGTACTCCGGCTTTTGGCGGATGGCTCATTGGGTACTCACAGAGGAACTTGTTTTGAATTTACCACTGAACATTAAGGCGTCCGGTTCACTGTTGTCTTTGAGCCAAGGGACAGCAATGATCATATTTATGAAGGGAGGCGTTGGAGGCGGGTATCAAGTTTTGAGGGTGTTTTCACAAGTGAGGGCCTTGGTTCTAAAAGTTAGGGGGGTAGGGCAAAGGATAGGAGTGCCTACCTTTGTACGGCACAAAGACAACTATTTATGGAGTTGCAAGTCTGCCGAAGGGGCTTCAAGGAAAGGATACGATTCAACGGTATGGTTTCGGACCCTCACAATCTAGCGGCGTCATGATCCCTTATATCACTGTATGTCGTCTATAGGAACATCCAAGGTTTCCTGGAGAGCTGTTGGCAACGGTAGTGGCAAGTTGTTGTGGTGGATTTTTTGGATGATTGAAGCCTTGGAAATTCCGTAATGCTCAGAATTTGTAATTAGGCAAATCTACATCACAGGTAACTGTGGCTTCGGCAAATTGCTGAGATCGTTTGCCGTAATAGTTGAACCAGAGTAATATGCCCGGGGGAATGGATGTGAGCGGTGATTGCGTGAAAAAACTACCCGAGTATCCCTGAAACAATTTGTGATCCGAACCTAGGGTGCCTGTGGCTAGAATAGGGAGTGGCTGGGGAGAGTACCGCATGGTCCTTGATAAAATGGGACGGTATGGAGCGCCTTTGACAAGGGTTGCATTTGGAAAAAGTCTAGTGTTGTACCATGAGGTCAATTTTGACGGCATGCAAAGGTCAGCCCCCACATGAATTTGAAAAAAGGGTTTCTCCTCGGACATTTGTGGGTTGAATTATTGGTGTGACCATTCCAGTTTGTCTGCCCAAAGCCTCTCACTGGTTGTGAAACAATTTGTGATCTTGAAGAGTCACCATCAAGGGCTGATGGGCAACGAGTGAGAGAACGCGCCTTTGTAGGCTTAACTGAGACGAGCGGCGGCGTAGCCGCCTTGAGAGTCTAGTTTTTCTTCTAAAAACAAAGGACCATTTCTAGACATTTCAGTGTTGAGATTATTGAGGAAAAATTCTCTATTTGAAGGATCAGAGAGATTGTCAATATCTAAATTAAGGCCTAATGGGGAATCACTACTTGAGGAACTTTTAGGCAAAGATTCATCTAATAAGGGCCTCTCCCCCTGGCTCTTCCGCGTCCATAGCCTCTCCTCACTCCTCTTGTGGCTCTCATTAGGTCTTCTCCTATTTCTAAAAACCTCTGAGTGTTGTCCCATGGGCGTCTCCAGTTCCTCTCTGATCCTCTCCAGTTGTTTTGAGGATGAGGGGGGTTGTGGTCTGCAAATCCTTGCGGCATGTGAGGATAAGGGTGTGGATTGTACCTGCCAGTTTGAAGATGCGGGCTGGGGGGGAATAACTGAACCACTTCTTGCAGTATAGAAGCTGGTGGCTGCCTCACTTGGAGCGTCTGCGGCAGTGGCGGTGGTGACATTGGAGGTCCTTGGTAATTCTGGCTCTCTAGGCGCGGCTGAGATTGTGGCTGTGGCTGAAACTGAAGCTGATTGGAGGGGATAGGACCCTGGAACTCCTGTGCCATAGCTTGTTATAGTTGAGAGCCCGTGGGTTCTGGCGTTGGCGTCGCTAGAATAGGTTGCTGACTGGCGTGCGGCACTATGGCTAGCTGTGAAGAAGGCCGGATTGGTTGTGTTGTAGGGTTCTGTGGTCCTGGGCCGTTGTTCTGAATCATTAATGAAGCTTCCAGGCTGTGTAGCTTGTCTCTGGGTATCCATTCTTGACAGAGACAGATACCATTGTTCCTCCCAACAAGTTCTATTATTATCTCTTGGGTCAGAGAAGCTTGGGAGAGGAGGCGCCTCATGTTTAACGTGTTCTGCGCCTCCCTGGCGCAGAAAAATAGGTTGAACTGCTCGTTGAACATGCTGATGAGGCTGGATAGTTCCTCCTCTTCCGGGATAAGGTCCATAGGTCCGGGGGAAGCCTCCCGTCAAGGGTTCTGAATGTACGGAAGGAGGGCTAGATTAGGCAATGCCCTGGGTCTCCCACCCTCTGGGTTGGTAGGCTGAGAGGGCAATTGACTTGTCTGAGGAATGTCCACCGTTAAATCCATCTGTTCCCTGTCTATTGGGCGTGGAACCGGGGTGGATCTGCTTGAATCTAGAGCTATAGAAGTCTCTCTCAGATGATACAACGCCGGAGGGATCCCTGTATCCGGGGGGAGCGGCTCCTCTTCCGGAAGCTTGAAGAAGTCCTCCTGTAGAGGTGGCAAGGCTGCTTCTAGCCCTTCAAAGCCGTTCTTTGGCGGCTGGGCTAAGGCGGTATCTGTGGCGCAGTTATTCTGAGAGGTCTCTGCCATTTCTAAGGTGGGGGGAATGGTTATTACAGTTATGGATTGAGGGAATAATTGAAAAAGGAATTATTGAGAGGTATATACCTGCTGGTTTAGACTTAGCAGATATTCTTTTGCTTTTTCTTGTAGTAGAAGAAGCTTTTTTCTTGATTTCCTTTGCACTTGACTTCGCTGAGGAATTAGAGTTCCACCCGGCTATATTGACGGGAGCAATAGTCTTTTTTTGACGAGTTTTCAGCGCTTTTGCGGTAGCTATGGGGGTCCACAAGGTACTACTGATTAAGTTGCCGTTGCGCGGGTTTGCTACTATTCGGTCGTCGTAGTTTTCTTCTTCTGCGCTAGTCTGCGCAGTTACGAATTTTTTTACGGTCAACTGCGGTAATTGTAGAGAAGAACGAGGAGAATATTTTGAGCACACTCCGTTTTTCTCTATCTCTTCTTGATCCAAAGATATAGAGGGTTCTGGGGAGGATAAGTCCAACGACGGGATAAACAGCAGTGCGGAAGAGTCGCAATTCTGCACTTTCACGAGTACACAAGACGTAAAAAAAAAATTCAAGGGTTCAGTTAGGGATTTTATCAACATAAGACAAATTTGGGATATTTTTAGAAGATTTTCAGCGTTAGTAGGATATGTAGAAAAAAGTTTTAAGTGATTTTTTTGAATTTTTAACAGTTTTTTATTTGATTTAGTCAGGATGATCAGTCATTTGGCTTTAGAGCAGTCTAGAATTATGAAAAGGTGAGTAATTTTCTTGATGAGGCCTCCAATTGTGAGCCTGAGTCTCTATAGTGACAGCAGGACGCAAGAAAATGGGGGGCAATATTTGGATTTCTTTGGATAAAGAAAATACAAATATAAGAGAGAGAGAGAAAGAGAGAGAGAAACTGAGCAGATTCAAGATAAGCAGATATTCAAGGTTATTCTGGTGAGAATACACGTCCACTGGCAATGCTATCTCTTCAGAAGAGTGCTGCCAAGCTGTGCTAGAGAGTGCTACAGCCTCCTCTCACCAAAGAAATGTGGAGGGATCATGGATTAGATAAGTTTAATCCAGCTACAATTTTTTAGCTTCCTTCTGGATAGTCAAGGTTCTTTAAAGGGAAACCTATGTGATTTGTTTCTTGCAAAAACCACAGAAAAAGAATGCAGATATGAAGGGACAGCCCTGTGATCAAGAAGAGGCAAAGGCCAGCAGATATGGAGGGACAGCCCTGTGATCAAGAAAAGGCAAAGACCAGCAGAAAAGAGCAGATCAAGCAAGACACAGAGTTGTACCTCTGAGATAAACAAGGTTCAGTGAAAAGAGGTTACTTACTGTCAATATCCTAGGTGCCTGTGACGGTAGGTATACTGGGAGTGTTGTAAACTCTTTGGTGGTGATCCTGGGATTATCTGGGGTGTGGTTCTGGTGTGCTGAAGTCTGTGTATCCGCCTCAGGAAAGGGGGATCCAGACTACAAAAATTTTCACAGTTTGATTATGTAATTTACATATGTACATGTGGTTTGGCACGCTTGGTAGCGCTGACACGTCACAACTGCGCATGCGCGCCACAACTCAATAACTCAATGAAGGAATGTAGTTATAAAGAATTGGTAAGTTGTAACTAGGGTTTAAATTGCATGAGGAAACAGAATATGAAGTCAAAACAAGGTTATTTCATAAGATGAAAAAGATATGAAGTAATTCATATGTAAAAGTAGAAAAAGGCAGACTTTAGGTCAGCTGAGTTGACTCTAAGGCTGACACCACCAACTGATTCCCTCTTTGCTACTTGCGCGGCAATGCACATGAGTGCTTATCTAGGGGACAAACCTCATGGGACACAACATTCCCATTCTGTCACAAATTCACCCATCCTAATCTAACACAGTCCCATTCTCATGACTGCTGTGGTGCTCCATTCCAAACCATAAGTAGTATTTTATTGCTTTCCTTTACATATATTCATCATTACATTGCCCATTTACCCATAAAACTTCACAAATACCTCATTATTATTGCATATTCAGATTCTATGCCAAATTTTACCTATAGTCACTTGTACATAGTACCCCCTTATCTTCAATGGTTCAATAGTTATAGAGGATATAAGACTTACAGAAACCTTACAGTCTGCATTAGTTACAAAACTCATTTCATTAGTAACTTACTTGAATCATTACATTACATTCCTTTTACATATATATTCTCACATACTAAACCCTTTACATACATTACTCATTATGTTCTATGGCTATTGTACACATTACATCATTGGATTTGTGCTTAACTCTTTCAGTAGTGCTCATCATTACAAGTTGTTACTATGTTCACATCATCTTCCCCATTTTTACGGTCTTTTCTTCCCATAGCCAGAACCCTTCCCCATTTGTACAGTCTATATTCCCATAGCCAGAATTCCTCATTGTCTGTGCTCATCCCTCCTTCATATAAAGAACTGTCCTTCCCCCCTCACTTGTACCCCAGCAGACCCTAGAGCAGAGCAGAGAATTATATGCAGAGAACTATATGCAGAATTTATAGAGAATTTTAGATACAGAAATTGTAGTGCCCATTCTCATCAACCCATTGCGATTGAACCATTGCCAATTGCTTTCCCCTCCTTCAACCATTGCTCCAACACTCTCACCCTCAGTAGTCAGTAGTCAGCTCATAGTACTAGCTCCTAAGATCAAGTAGAAATCAGCCACACCTTTTCTTCTTTTTCTTAGTGTTACTCTCATCCCTTCAGCATTAGTCAGGAAGGCAGCCTCATCAGCACCCTTGCATAGCTTACATTAGTACTAGTTTTGCTATCCATTTCCCTTCCAAGCTCTATTCTGCCCTTTGAGTAGTTCCACAAGTTGTGTCCCAACAGTGGCTCTTCTATACCTCAGATATCTTCAGCTCTAGTAACACTCTTACCATCAGCTACACACTACTTCACCTACACTCCTCATACTCCTCCTTTTATAAACCAACTCCCTGCTTTTAGAATCAACTTCAACCAACAGTAACACTATCAGCACCTCCATTATCAACCCTCAACACCATTCAGATTCAGATTCAACTTACCTGCTTCAACCATGTCTGCCCAAGGATCTCCCAACACCAATGTTGCCCCCAGTCTTTATTCTCCAGTGGATCCTTCCAGTAATGCTGCAGTTCAGGACTCCACCACTTCCAATGCTGGTCAGACTCAGGTTCCTCCCACTGGTCCAGGTCACCAACCTTCTTCTACTGGTCCAGGTCCTCAGGCTCCTTCCAATGCTCCAGATCCACAGGGTTCTTCTATTCCACAGGCCAACTCCAGTGCTTGTAGACCTCCTCCTAGACCTCAGACTTCCAGTGCTCCTAGATTCACAGGATACAGGGATACCAATCAGCCATCAGATGATTCAGAGGATTTAAATGTTCCACCACCCCACTTTCCCAGGTTCCAGTGCCAAAGGGACCATTCAACTCACTCTACTAGGTCCAACATTCACTTCTTGAACAGAGAACCAGCCATGCCAAGGTACCAGGATCCAGTCAGCAGAGGAGTCAAGATTAAACCCATGGACAAGGAGCTCTTCTTTGATGGAACCAACATGCCTGTGGAGAAGTTTATTAGAAGGTATGAAAGTGCTGGGAGAGATGATGGTGCTAACTCGAAGGAACTTGCTGGACAAATCATTGCTTTTATTGAAGGATTGGACCTAAAGGATGAAGTGGAAGACATGTCAGGCCATGAAAACTTGGATTGGGAAACCTTGAAGAAGCAGCTACTCACCAGGTTTGGAACTTCTCAGCCTTTGGTCAGATACACCAGGGAGGATCTCAGGAAACTAGTCTGCAAATCTGCTCAGTATGGAGGAATCAGCACCTTGGAAACCTTCAACACATTCAGAAACAAGTTTGAGACCATCACTCACTATTTGGTAAGAATGGGGTACAGTACCAGCTTGGAGGAATTCAGAGATCTTCTTTTGGAAACTCTCCACAAGGATTTGGAACAAAGGGTTACTAGAAGCCTGATGAAGGATAATCAAATGCTAGCCTCAAAAGATGGAGGTGATATCTTGCCAGACACTGAAACCCTTCTTACCTAAATTCACCAGGAGGTTTACTCAAGATCAGTGGTCAATAGAAGGACTGAATGGAGGGCAGAAGATAAATTCACTTTGGACAACTCACCTAGGATCTCCAAACCCACACCTGCTACTCAGGGAACTGCTCCTACTGCTTCTACTTCTCTGGACAAACAAGTGGAACTCCTTACTAAACAGTTTGCATCCCTAACTTCTGGAAAAGGACTTCCTCCCCACATGGATAAACCTGCTAGGACCTGGCCATTCAAATGTTATTATTGCCACCAGGAGACTCATGGAACCAACAGCTGCTCTTAATTAGCCCTAGACATTTCTAGTGGTGCTGTTACCAGGGATGGAAAGGACTACAGACTTCCAGACAAATCAGTTATTCCTTGAGGAGTACTCTAAGACTAAGCTTACATCTTCTTTTGGCCAACTAGAGGAGGACCCAACCTATTATCAAACCCACAGTTATGAAGCAGACCTTGGAAAGAGGACCAGAAACAACTCTAAGGATCAGGATGAAGAGGAACCAGCCAAGTCAGACAAAAGGATCAGAAAGGAAAAACAGGACCTAATAGATATGGATACAGAGGACTTACTTCACATGGCCCAGCCTCCCACTCCTAGTAATTCCAAAACCCCTACTTCTAAAGGCTACCCTCAAGTCAGATTCCAGGATAAGGATAAGGAATCAACCACTGCACCTAAGGACAAACCAGTTAAGAAGACCTATTTGGAGAAGACTCTGGCCAAGGAATACCCAGGAATTGAAGAAGAAGTGGCTAGTAGGATGTTGACTGCAGGAAAGATGGAGTTGGCCTTTGGAGAAATCTTTGCTATATCACCAGGAGTTACTGACTGTATCAGGAAAAAGATCACCAACAGAAGGGTCCCATTGGATGGTGTCAAACTAGCAAACTTCACAGACATGGAGGATGAAGAAGAACCAGCACAGGAGCCACCCACTACCCACTATTTCTGTCCCCTTGGATACATCACCATCACTATTGGAGGAGAGAAACATCAAGCACTCTTGGATACTGGCTCTATGGTTAACATTATTCCTGAGACTCTTGCACACAAACTTGGATTGGTGCTCACTGCTAAATCTATGAAGCTCAAAGGAATTGGAGGCCACCTTACTGATATTCCTGGGATTGCTGAAGATGTGGAGGTAACCATTGGAAAAGTAGTCAGGACTGTTCATTTCTGGGTAGCCAAAGGACCAGTTCAGATGATTATTGGAAAGCCTTTCTTGATGGATGTCTCAGCCAACATCAACTACAATGGAGCTAGAGGAGAAGCACTTTCAATCATGGATTCAGCTGGTCAGACTTTCTTGTTTCCAATCATTCTCCCTATCAATCAGAAGTGGGAAACCAGCATACCTTCCAATTCTGGTCTGGTAAATTTTTTAGATTGAGACCAGGTTTTCAGTTCCCCTCACTTACAACTGCAACCCTGGAAAATAACCAAAAGCAACAAACTGTAGTCACTCATTCAGCAAAATATAAATCGACTCTAAAAAAAATAAAACCAGTAAGCCAACCAATGCCACTAGCTCTCAATCCTCCATTATCAAGGCCACCACTCTCCAGGGATCCTTACCTCACTCCTTTAAACCCTTTTCCTCCACCATTCATTCCTACCTCCAAGATTACCCAAGAAAGGCTGGACCTCATCAACTTTGGACCTCCAGGATGGCTCTCTCTTCAAGAATATCTCCTGCTGGTATGGGTAATTGTGATTAGACAAGGTGCTTTGGCTTTTGTAGAAACAGAAAGAGGCCTTCTCAAACATACCTATGGACAACCTTATATCATTCCAGTCATTCCCCATGAACCTTGGCAACAGAAACCAATTCCAATCCCTGCACCCATCAAAGATCAGGTTATAGAATTGGTAAGGGAAAGACTCAGCACTGGCCTCTATGAAAAATCCTTTTCCAGCTATTCCAGCCCTATATTTTGTGTAAAGAAGCAGGATGGTAAGCTCAGAATTGTACATGACCTTCAGAAACTCAACAAAGTCACCATTAAGGACGCTGGATTACCACCAAAGACAGAGGAAATCATTGAATCATTCACTGGAAGGGCTTGCTATGGACTAGATGACATTATGGGAGGATATGATGAAAGGGAATTAGCTCCAGAATCCAGACCTTTGACCACTCTGAAACACCCCTTGGAAGATTTCAACTTACCAGATTACCTCAAGGAGCCATCAATTCAGTTGCAGTTTACCAGGCCCAAATGATGTGGATACTCCAGGATGAATTACCTCAACATATGGGAATCTTTGTGGATGATGGAGGTATAAAAAGACCAACCTCTGACTACAATGAAGAAACCCTAAAGGACAACCCCCAGATCAGAAGATTTATCTATGAATATGCCATTACTCTGGAGAGGATCCTTTTCAGAATTGAAGAAGCTGGACTCACCATCTCTGGAAAGAAATTTGCTTGCTGTGTACCTGCTTTGGATCTGGTTGGCCATGTGGTTTGTAAGGAAGGCAGAAGGATATCCATCAAGAAGCTCAACAAAATTGAAACCTGGCCAACTCCCACCACTCCTTCAGATGTCAGAGGATTCCTAGGTATCTGTGTATATGTTAGAATGTTCATTAAAAATTACTCAACCATTACTGCTCCACTCAGAAGACTCACCAGGAAGGACTCCTCTTGGGATTGGACTGAAGATTGCCAGGATGCCTTTGAAGACCTCAAGAGGATTGTTGGAACTGACATCACCCTGAAGAAATTGGACTATGGACCTGATTCTGGCTTAATCAAACTCTCAGTGGACTCCAGTGTTATTGCTGCAGGTGCTGTACTTACTCAACAGGATTCAGATGGATTGGATAGGCCTGTGTTATATGAGTCAGTAGTCTTTCCACCCAGGGAATCAAAGTACTCACAATCCAAATTAGAACTCTGTGGTGTTGCCAAGATCCTCAAGAAACTTCAAACCAAACTTTGGGGCAAACATTTTCAACTCAGAGTGGATGCTCAGTGCCTTATTGGAATGATCAACAACCCTTCACTTCCCAATGCCCCTATGAACAGATGGATTGGATTTATTCAGTTATTCTCCTATGACCTTATTCACACTCCTGGAAAAACTTTCACCTTACCTGATGGACTTTCAAGAAGGCCCCCTGATTCTGATGAAGATTGTTGTCCTAGCTTTGATGAAGATGAAACCTGGATCAAACCTCACCCTGGATTTGGAACTAAACACTCTTCTTTTGGCCTGCTTCTGGGGACATCAGCTCAGTTTGGGGAGGGGGTAAGCAACTTGCAGCAAGGAATTTGGAAGCACCTCCAGGAATACCTTTCAACCATGAATAAACCTCCAGGATGCAGCAGCCTGGAATTCAAGCAAATTTTGCACAAATCAGCCAACTTTTTCCTTTCCAATGGAGTCTTGCACAGGATCAACAAACCATTCTCCCAGATAGTAGTCACCTCTCCTTTAGCTCAGAATTCCATCCTTAACTCCCTTCATGAATCCTTAGGTCACAGGGGTATTGTTGAAACCTACAGAAGAATTAAACTCAGATTTTGGTGGCCAGGTCTCAAGAGAGGTGTTACCAAGTGGGTCCAGTCTTGTGAAGCTTGCCAGAAGAGGAGTTCAAAATTGCCAATGGAACCCAAGAAACCTACAGGAGCAGCAACCATCTTTGGAAGAGTCAGTTTGGATACAGTTCACATCAAAGCTGTCAAATGGAAATACCTGGTAATTGCAAGAGATGACCTTTCTCGATGGGTAGAAGCAGTTGGACTAGAAAAGATTCAGGCAAAGAAAATCTCTCAGTGGTTCTTGGACAATTGGATCTACAGATATGGAGCCCCTTGGTCAGTCACAGTAGATGGAGGCTCTGAATTTGGACAACAATTTCTAAAATCCCTTCTGGAATCTGGAATCAAAATCAAAGTCACCACTCCTTATTATCCTGAAGCAAATGGTATGGTAGAAAGAGGACATCAGGCCATTCAGGATACCTTGGTCAAGCTCTGTGGAAAAGAAGGCAAGAAGTGGAGGAATTATTTACCTTTGGTTTTATTTGCAGACAGAATTTCCACCAAAAGATAAACTGGTTACTCACCTTATGAACTAGTTCTTGGACAGCCCTCCATCTTACCCATTGACCTAGAATTGGAAACCTTTTTTGGAGTGGATTGGTCAAAGGTAGAATCAACTCAGGATCTTTTACTGGCTAGGACTCAGCAGCTTGAAAACAGGGATACCATCTTGCAGCAAGCACACCATCAGCTTATGGACTCCAGGAAGAACTCTGTGGACTATTGGAACAAGAAGAAAACATCAAGGCAGCCACTAAAGAAAGGTCAATTAGTAGTAGTGTATAATAAATCTTTGGACTCTCAGTTTGGCAAGCTCTTTGAAAATAAATGGAATGGCCCTTACAGAATCAAAGCTCAAAACCCAGGAGGATCTTACATCTAGGAAGAATTGGATGGCACAGAATTGGCCAGAAGGTTTGCTGCAACTCATGTCAAAGAATACCACTCCAGGTAAAAACAATAAATAGGGAATAATCAATTCATTTTCTCTTCTCTTTTCTCTCTCTCATCTTCTTACACAAAAAAAAAAAAAAACATAAAAACAAAATAAAAATAAAAATCAAATCTATAAATAAATCAGAAACAAATCAATCAGCTTCAAAATACTCTCAATAAAAAATAACTAAAATAAAATTAAGCTCGCCTCTTCTTCTTTTATCACTACATCATCTTCTTCCATTTCTCCTTCCTCTCCCTCTTTTTCTTTCTCTTTTCCCTTCTCCTTATCTGAAAATAAAAATCAAAAGACATAAAAGAAAATTAAGGCATAGCGTTAGTAACAATCCTAAATAAAGAATAAAAAATAGAACTTACCATCAGCCCTTATCCTCTCCATTTCTGCTTCTACTCTCCACCCATCTTCCTCTTCTTCCACTTGGTCCCTCATCCTTAATAGCTCCAGGGCATTCCTCTCCTCAGTTTCCTCAACCATGGCATCTATTATGGAATGAGTATCCATCTATAAATCAAAATAAAAACAGGGATAAAAAAAAAAATTGGTATTATAATCAACTCTCTCTTTCTAAATTTTCTTCATATACATACAGAATCCAGTCGACATACATGTGCAAAGGCGTTATGGAACCGGCTATACAACTTAAGTCGTGCGTTTTGTGCGGTCACCGGGTTGTTGAGGTCCTCACAAGCAAAGGTGAGGAGTCCTTGCTGGATATAATGACGCAAGGCATCGACCTCTTTGGGCTTAAAGCTATCCCTTGTGAAAGCGTTGTATGCGGGGACGTTGTTGACAAACAAGTGCGCTCTTCGGATAGAGAACAGGAATTCGTGCGCAGGTCTAATAGCGGCCTCCTTGTCGAGCTGCAAAGAGGATATGGACGTATTGGACGAATAGTCTATCAAGTTATCAATGTTATCTTTTGGCAATGAGGGTGTGGAAGTGGCGTTGGAGGAAATCATCACGGATATCAAATGCGATAACGGAACTTTTCCGTTGACCGATGACCTGGACCTTATAGACACTGTTTCTTCTTCACTTTATGACGTCACTATTGAAGCCTTCATCTTTCAGAATTGTTTGGCGCGGTTATTCTTTCATTCCTTTAATATTGACTCTGGTGTTTGACCCAGTTTAATTAATTTTTGGAACGCTTTCACATCATTCTTTCCGTCTGCAACCTTTTTCAATCGATTAGCCAGCGTCAGGAGTCTAATTGGACAGCTCCTTGGCGTTACCTTAAAGTGATTTCATTGTGTATTCATCTTATTTCAACTCTTATACGATGAAAACCGCGGAAAATTATAATGACACTTTGAACGGCTCCAACAACCATTTGGCCGGCCACAAAATTAACATTCCCGGTTTCAGGTTTGATCTTTCCGATCTTGCCTTTCATCTGAACTTGGTTCTAGACGGCTCTATTGAGCTGTTTAGAAGATATAACCCCTCAAAGTTTCCCAAGGATTTACGCGGCCCCGCGGGTGCCATTCATTAAAACGTTTGCGGCGACCTATTGGCCGAAAGGAATCTCAACAGATCTCCCCTTGCCCACTTCTAGCGCTCGCCATTTTCTTTAGGCACAGTTCTTGCATATCTGCATCGATAAAAGTCCAACAATTCATAGAACCATAGTTTTCCATCTTTGCGACTCAGCTAGAAACATAGTTTTCCATCCTCATAGATCAGCCAACAGGTATTTACCACAAGGTTACTTGATCATAGCCCGTTTTTGTCCGCAAACCAAAAGGTCTTAGTCACCACGAGGTTGGAGAAGCATAAGCCTATCCGAACCAACAGGCCTCTGTTGCCACAAGGTTTGATTGTTTCACACAAATTTCTTAATTGAGCCAACATCTCTCATTCTCCATAGACTCATGGATATTGTTCTGATTCATTGATGTTACTGTGACCAAGCAGACTTCAGTTACGCGTTCAGCTCTAAAACGATCTACGACAAAAACCTTTCCCCAGCCGTCTACGTCACAAGCCGTGCACGGCAAAAGACCTGTACTTCATATTGACTCTGTGATCATAAGGATATCCACGCCAAAATATCTAAGTAGGTTGATGGATATCAAAAAAGTTTGCTCAATTAGGCTAGAGAAGTACCTGCTATTGATAATGATTGTGTTCTTTAAATTGAGTAGGGAGTGCGCGGCAAAACCACTCAGTCAGTCCCCCTTTCTCCTGTTCTAAACAAAGTTGGGTTAGCGGGTTGGTTTAAAAAGTTTTTTGAGTTATTTCCTCCCGTTGGGTGTGAAATAACGAGTGATACTAATGCGGTGGAGAGAGACGGAGTGGTGAGGATGGGGGTGACTCTGGCCAGAGTTTGCCACCAATATACACCACTTGTTATTGCTCAGCCAGGTGCTTGGGCCTCATCCTTCTCCGCCCTTTGGTCTTTCTGTGCTCAGTCCGCATTACTCATGCTCATGGACTTAGGTACCCTCCCCAAGTTCCTTGGTTGGGTACCTTCAATCCATTATGCATTCATGGTACTATCTTCTAGTACTTGTGTCAAGGAGAGGTTCTGGAACCTTCTAAGTGTGGTCCATTTTGCTTCCTCTAGGGTGTATAGGTGAAACTAGTTCACTCAGTCCACCCGAGTCATGGGATAAAATTGAGTAAACTTTATCTAAAAAGTTTGCTCAATTAGGCTAGAGAAGTACCTGCTATTGATAATGATTGTGTTCTTTAAATTGAGTAGGGAGTGCGCGGCAAAACCACCATCTCAGGGATAGGATTTTACAATTTGAGCCTGAGCCCTTGGTGCAAAAACCCTAATCTCAATTTTAAACTCTTATCTGGCAACAGCCAGATAGTGTAATTACAACCAATTCTAGCTAGAAAAATCTCTGCCCCCTATGACAAAAGGGAAAAAAAACCAGGTTAACCAACCCAAACCGAGTTGAGGAAAGATAAAAAACTCCTTGTGGCTGCGAGCTCTTCTTTTGTATAAGGTCGGATGTACAGCTTGTAGCAAGAAGACTTCCATCTCCCGAGGTCGCAGATGTCGTTGACAGGAACTCCTAGTGCGTTCCTCAAGGATGCCCCGCCCACTCTGAAGGAGTGGCCCATGATGCCTTCAAACCCGTTACGTTTCAGAATCGCTTGAATGCGCTTGACCGTTGCAGTCCTAGTCAAATGATGGCGCTCGCCGTTATTGTAAAAACCAAACAGTGAAGTAACTGAACCTTTTGCCTTGATTAAGCGTTGCTCAATGGCCCCCACCGGGCATAACAAATTCTTCAAACTGTGGAGGACCAGCTTCTGAGGTAACATTGGGTCCGCCGTTTTTGCGTTCCGGATGGTGAGATACATGTTCCGTCCGAATTTTGTCTGCATCTGCCTGACGTCCGACGTTAACAAGGAGTTGGCTGCATTCAGGTCCCCTACAGAGCGGTCGTACGTGACTCTGCCAAACAGACTAGATGTTTAATCAAGATTGCCGGTTTCGGTGGTCGTTCTGGAAGCGTTGCATTGATTCTGATTGATGCCTTCAAAATCAACTCAACACGTTTGTTATAGATGGAGGGAAATTCTTGTTGGTGGAAGGTGTGCCATGCTTTCAGCCTGTAAATGTAATTCTTGACCAAATTCGAGTTAATCTTGTGTCTGCCGTTCTGGTGTTGGTTCCGCCCTGCCCAGAAGCAGAAGTATTCGATGTCTCTGGCGCTGATGGGTAATTTGAACTCCTCAGTGGTCAAATATCTCTTGAAAACAAGGAATTTTTTCACAGCGCAGTTGTAGCCTATCAAAGTTGACATTTGCCAGCCCAATAGTATGTGTTCGTCGATAGGGTCAATATCTCTTGGGCAGGAACCATCCAACAGAAAACAGCTGAGCTTCATGCGCCATTTCACGTCTTCCATATCGTATTGATGATGCAAGGATTTCTCAAGCTGATGGAAAGAGGTACGCGTTCGACGGTCTTAATCTCTGTCAATTGGATTAAAAATTATAAGAAAAAAGGTCTTCGTGAAGTATGAGGAGAGGACAAGTCTTGTTGAAAAGATACAAAGAGGGATGCAAAAATGCACGAAACTACTACTGTCTTTATAGGCAAGTGTTGAGATATCTTAGTCATTTGTAGGGACCAAAACGTCTACTAAGTCTGAGGGGAGATCAAAAACGACCCTGTTTTTATCCTGATGTGTACCCTTAATCCCCCTGGACAATGCGTCCGCTGTATTGTCCCCTGACTTGACCCTTTTCGCTGTCAAGTCGACTTCTTCCTCTATTAGGACCCGTTGAATAATTTTCCACTTGGAGTTCACTTGTTGGCCTCCAGATTTCTTGTTCTCGATGACTGCCAGCGTTGTATTGTTGTTGGTCCACACTATCAAATTGGATCCTTTCCGGATTCTTCCTGTATGTTTCAACATCAGTAGGCCAAGCCGTATCACTACCGTTTCTAACCAAGCAATGTTGTGGTGTTTATCCGTATCTGTGCTATCTGGGATCAGCTTGAATTGAGCCCAAAGCATTCCAATTTTTACGCCTATACCAAAACTAGTGCTTGCGTTGCCAACCCATCCAATGTTGACCGGTGTTCTTGAAGGGACTAGTCTTGTGTGTTTGAAATATCTCATCGTATCGCTCCATATTTGTAAATCTTCAAGGACTTCCGTCGGGGTGGCTCTTTTGGCGAAAAAATGCCTCCAGCTTGCCATCCATTTATAAACACTATTTAAGTAGGCTTTCAACTGTGGTAACATATACGCAACGTGATTTAAACGTCCTGCCAGGATCTCTACTTCATTAAAAGTAAACAGTTGAATCTTTACCAAACCCGTAATAATCCCTTCTAATTCTGGCAAGAGACCCGCGGTTTTTAACGCTTTTTCCCATTCAGGGACGTTCATTTCGCACAACACTGTCAAAGGCCAATGTGTTCTTCACGAGACACATGGCAAGGGATTGAACAAAACATACCGTCAAAAAACAAAGATCGGGAAAGAAAAAGACAAAACAGGTTTGAAACCGCAAGGAACAAAGTCTCTGAAGCCTTAATATGATATACACAGGCAGTACAAGCAAATTGTCTTGCGCTATTCTTGGATAAGCACACTCCAGACCCTCTCCATTGAGAAGGGGTCGAAACGAGGAAAAGGAAACCTCCGCTTATAATAAAAATCCGGAAAGGTGTTGCGAGACATGTACTCGTAGCGTGAAGAACAAGCAATTTACAACCTACTTCTTTTAGTTGACAGCTGGCCCATTACCCTGACCATTTCCTCCGCTTCTCCCATGTCGACGTTCCACAAACCCCTCCAAGAAGTTAGAACCTTGATACCCTTTATTGCGTTTTCTCGAGTCAAACGGCGCATACAGAGTTGGTTGATGATAAGAGTTACTGCCTGACGCGTATTTGTTTTGATCTCCAAAGCCTTGGCCTCTAAACTGGTTTGATTGACGTCTGAAATGGGGATACGTCGGCAAATTGTAAAACTGATCTGTGTTGTGATGATAGTGTTGCGCCGCGCCGTACATTGGGGTGTGGTGTTGCTGAAAACCTTGAAAATGTGATTGGTGGCGGTCGAAGCCATTTGGGATAGGGGGAGGGACCATGAGATGTGCGACACCAACTTCAGGATCCGCATAGGAGTATTCTTGACCTGGGGCGTATTTATTCTCTTTCCACCCTGCTTCCCCAAAAGTCCTAACCACAGTGTAAACCTCCTCAATGAGTGTTTGTTGACAAACCAAAATGTCTTGAATGGCGGATCCTTTGTCAGACGCGATCCTGTGCGCGAAGGCCGAGTCGCGAACCGCCATATCGTACCGCAAAGCGGTCATGAATCCGTATCCGCTTTGAGCAATGACGTCACAGTGTTCCTTATGCGTTAATAACCTTGCTGCAAAGAGACCCATGCCATATACATTGCGCAAAGTTAGATAAAAATTTCAATGGTTGATTGTCCAATCGGAATGAGTTTGAGTCCATGGGGCCGTGTAGGCCAGACCTTTATAAGCCCGCTCTGTTTCACCGGATTTGACATGCCTGAAAGTGATATGTGCTTTGATAGCGCGTTTCTTCCAATCTGTGATACCCAACAACCATAAATATACGAATTTCAAATGTGAATGTGTCTTCATAAATTACTCACCGTTATTGAAAATAGTTAACGGGATTGGAGCTTTCAAAGCTTTAATATTCTCGTCAAAATAGGGGGTGAACCCCACGTCGTGATGACTCAAAACTGCTCCCACCGCATGAATCAAATTGTGTTTGCGCTCTGTCACTATGGAATTAGGAACGACATCCGGTTTCACCGTTAAAAGGACAGGAGTTGCTGACACAGTTCGCAAAACAGGAGGCTTGGAAACCGGTCCAACGGGCTCATCCATTGCGGCCAACATGTTAGATAGATACTTGTATAAAATCTTATTGCCGGCGGACTGCGCTTCTTTCACTTTTGCCCATAAATGCGTGCGTTCTTCTTCCAAGTCTGGAGCCACCTCTATAGCTGGTGGAGGCGTTTTGGTCGCCTCTAGCACGTCTTTCACCGTCTCCTTAGACAATCTTGGTACCGAGATGATAGAATCAACATCTAAAATTCTATCCGCTGTTATGTGAATGCAACCAAATAAACATGCATCCCCAAGGATTGCAATTGAAACTTCTAATAATCGCAATCTTAACTTACCTTTGTCTCCTTGATCTCCCTCCTCTTCTGGGGAACCTATATTCTCTTCTACAGCACAACCTTTTTCCCCGGTGGTTTGAGATGCTGCTTTTATGGTTGCGGCAGGCGTAAGAAGCAATTCTGCCACAGCTGAGTCTTCTCTACGCGCATTTGCATCACCTTGTTTTGCTGCTAACACTCTGGTAACGTTCTTCTCGACCATTTTTATATGCGCTAATAAGATGGGCGTCTAGCAACTAGTTCTATATCAGCATTGAGTTGCCTTATGCGTGCGGTGCGCAAAGAAAGAAAACCTGAGCCATCTCACAATAATTTAATGGGGTCTTATGAATCTAGAACCTTTGAAAGATTGTGGAATGATAAACTTCACGTGCTAAATAAATTTATGTCGAAGCCCCAATCCAGAATCATCAGCTCTTATACAGTCAGGAGATGAAAATTGATATCCATCAACCTACTTAGATCTTTTGGTGTGGATATCCTTATGATCACAGAGTCAATATGAAGTACAGGTCTTTTGCCGTGCACGGCTTGTGACGTAGACGGCTGGGGAAAGGTTTTTGTTGTAGATCGTTTTAGAGCTGAACGCGTAACTGAAGTCTGCTTGGTCACAGTAACATCAATGAATCAGAACGATATCCATGAGTCTATGGAGAATGAGGGATGTTGGCTCAATTAAGAAATTTGTGTGAAACAATCAAACCTTGTGGCGACAGAGGCCTGTTGGTTTGGATAGGCTTATGCTTCTCCAACCTTGTGGTGACTAAGACCTTTTGGTTTGCGGACAAAAACGGTCTATGATCAAGTAACCTTGTGGTAAATACCTGTTGGCTGATCTATGAGGATGGAAAACTATGTTTCCAGCTGAGTCGCGAAGATGGAAAACTATGGTCCTATGAATTGTTGGACTTTTATTGATGCAGATATGCGAGAACTATGCCTAAAGAAAATGGCGAGCGCTAGAAGTGGGCAAGGAGAGATCTAAGGGAAGGAGGTTTTAGGGGTTAGGGGTTAGGGGTGACCAATTTCGACCGCGCCGTGGCTGACCTGGCCTTAGTCGCCTTCTGGGGCCTCCCTTGGCTGGGGGAACTGACGTACCCGACGCGGCAAGGCACGTTGCCTTACGCCACGTTGTTGTTAACCACAGATGTCACCTTTACGACCAGAGAAACAGGGGGAGATATAGCGACTCTGACACTAGGGTCTGCAAAAACCGCCGGGCCAGGTGGCACCCAACTCATTGTGCTCACGAAGCAGAGAGGAATTTTGTGCCCCGTGGACGCACTCAGACAACGCCTGGCCAAGTTGGGCATGACCAGGACGTCCTTGTTTGGCTACCACAAAGGTCGCACTTGGTTCCATCTTACTCGACGGGAAGTGATCTCGCGCATCCAAACAGCACTTGAACACGGCGGTTACCCCAGCGTCCTGGGTCACAGTTTCCGCGTCGGGGGAGCGTCTCTGAGGCACGCGTTAGGCATGTCCACCGAAGATCTGTGTTTGTTGGGACGATGGACCTCACGGTGCTACAAACTTTACTTGAGGGCGTACAACGCGGCCGCCCTCAAGCGGACTAGAGCTATCCTCGCAAACGTCAGGGAAGACGGGGTTGAGAGAGAATGAGAGTGTTGTATTGTTTCCGTTTTTCTGCAGTTTTTCTTCAGGAGTTTTGGGGTTCACGCGCGGCTCAGGCTCCCTCAGAAATCCTGAGTTCTGGGTATACGCCTGAACCCACTCCTGTCTCTTGTTGCAGTTGCCGAAATGGATCACTATCATTTCTCACACTTTGGTCGAGGCCAAGGAGAGGGAAACCCTCTCTTGCCTCTCTTCTCACACTTGCTACGGGCAGCTGCGGCACAGCTGCCTGTGGCAAGTACCAGGCGAGAAGCCGCAGCCAAATGGATTGCGGGGGTGCAAGTAGGGCACCGGGAGCTCCCCTCCGTCCATGGAGGCTGCTAAGTGGGCAGACCTGAGAGATCGGAGCTGGGTGGCGCACAGACCCTGCCTTTCAAATAAGATTGTAATTAGAGAATTTCATTGACGGGTTTTGGATTTATATGCAAAGGAAGATGGTCTCTTAAACTGCACGGCATTCCTACTACGCGCACCCGCGGATTTTGCTTGGATCTTTAACTGGCCCTACACAATCAATACTCAACCCTTAAAAATAACCAGTATATACCATTTTAATCTGCAGAATTGGCTCTTTTGAATGAACTTGGTCTCAAAGCTTTTCATCAAGCCTTCCCGAAGATACAGGTCAACCGTTTCCTTCTTTTTTTCCAACGTTTTGCACGCCCGCCTCCCGCATGGAGCCCCGCTCAGACAACAGGACCTCTCTTTTGACAGCACATGCGTATGGACCTAGGTTTCATTCCCCATCTGGACAAAAATCAAAGCTTTTTCAACAAAATGGTGAACTCCAAGGTGGCCAGCACTGAACATGAAGAATCAATCATTCCCTGCCATCATGAATTCTGGATTCCTGCCACATGATCCATCCATTCATCATTCATTCATTCCAAAACATCAATCATTCTTTTCCATCATCAATTATCATCATCAATCATTCATTCTCCAAAATCATTCTTCTCCATCATGAATCATTCATTCTCCTAAATCATTCTTCTCCATCATCAATTATCATCATCAATCATTCATTCTCCTAAATCATTCTTCTCCACCATCATGGTCAGTTTTCCTATGGATCCCACTCCTGAAAATCAAATCTCTTCAACCATTCCCAAACAGAAGAATCATAAGTGTTTATATTGCTTTCAGAAGGCTCACACCATCACTAGGTGCCATCTAGTTACTTATGATAAACATAAAGGATTAGTTAGACCGATTGGTAATACTGGCATATGGCTTTCAGATAATTCCTACATCCCTTTAGATTTTTCTAGGTCTGTGAAAAGTTTAGTTGAACTTCTAGTAGCTGCTGGGACACTTTCAGAAACCACCCAATTGGAACAATAACACTCTTTGGACAGCTTATCAACTTCCTTGGACTTCAAATTCTCTTCACAGAACTTTACATTATATATTCAGACACTCAGAAATTCAGTCATTCAATCCCAAATCATTCACAACCTTCAGAAATTACAATTATCAACCCCATCATTCATCATCATTGCATTGCATTCTTCCTTGGTCTAATTGTCAGGCAGGAAAATTATTGTATTCTTCAGAGTGGAATTTAGTCTAATATGTGTCTGTCTCAAGGATATTGCCTTCAGCAGAGTTAGATCTTCTTAAACATTCACCCCTCATTGATAATTGGACCTTCTTTTGGAAACGGGACTCTTTGGATTGGATACTGGACTATGGATACTCTGGATACATAGAACTATTGGACTTTGGATTGGACTTGGATACCTTGGACTCAGATATACTGGACTTGGATTATACTTGGATTCTATTTGGCTTTGGACACTGGACTCTGGATTTGGACTACTACTCAGGACTTTTAATTTCACCCTTTGAAGGAATAACACTGGACTTTGGACTTTGGACTCAACATTCTTCAACTCTTTCTGGATCACCCTTCTCTTTGGTGCATTGCCTGGGGAAAGAAAATAAGTTGGGGGAGGATGTGGTGCACCATTCCAAACCATAAGTAGTATTTTATTGCTTTTCTTTACATATATTCATCATTACATTGCCCATCTCCCCATAACTGTAAGGGTTCAGTGAACCCTCACTGGAAGGGTCGGTGGGACGGAGGGCCAAAGGCCAGGAGTCTATATAAAAGAATGATATTTCACTAATGAGTCGTGAGAAGGGATGGAAAGGGGAACCTCGAGGTGAAGACCAGCTTGGGGAAGAAGAGAGGATGAGAGCAGTCAAGTACTACAAGCTTATATAGAGAATCCTACAATGTATATGCATATGCATATATGCATCTAGCTTGACTTCTGTTTTAGTAAGGGAGAAACCCTTACAATAACCCTTCACAAATACCTCATTATTATTGCATATTCAGATTCTACGCCAAATTTCACATATAGTCACTCATACATAGTACCCCCTTATCTTCAATGGTTCAATAGTTATAAAGGATATAAGACTTACAGAAAACCTACAGTCTTCATTAGTTACAATACTCATTTCATTAGTAGCTTAGCTGAATCATTACATCACATTATTTTCACAGATATATTCTCACATACTAAACCCTTTACATACATTGCTCATTATGTACTATGCCTATTGTACACATTACATCATTGGATCTGTGCTTATCCCTTTCAGTAGTGCTCATCATTACAAGTAGTTACTCTGTTCACATCACCTTCTCCATTTGTACAAGCTTTTCTTCCCATAGCCAGAACCTTTCCCCAGTTGTATAACCTTTATTCCCATAGCCAGAACTCCTCATTGTCTGTGCTCATCCTTCCTTCATATAAGAACTGTCCTTCCTCCCTCACTTGTACCTTATGCAGATTATTAGATACAGAAATTATAGTGCCTGATCTCATCAACCCATTGCCAGTGAATCATTGCCATTGCTTTCCCCCTTCAACCATTGCTCCAACCCTCTCATCTTCAGTAGGCAGTAGTCAGCTCATAGTACTAGCTCCTAAGATCAAGTAGAAATCAGCCACACCTTTTCTTCTTTTTCCCAGTGTTACTCTCATCCCCTCAGCATTAGTCAGGAAGGCAGCCTCATCAGCACCCTTGCATAGCTTACATTAGTACTAGTGCTGCTATCCATTTCCCTTCCAAGCTCTATTCTGCCCTTTGAGTAGTTCCACACCGCCTTACCTTATGGCCCAAATTTTGTGTGTACAGACAGACAGAGTGTCATCTTTTTGGCGCAGGATCCCAAAAAGCTCAGACTCCGCCCTCCGTGGCACACCAGCTACATAAATCCACCGGCAGGCCCGGAAAAACATACACCATTCAGTGCACGCAACTTCTGCGTGTGAGTCACTGGTTGGAGGCACAGCCCACCAAATCTGTCAACCAGCTCGAGGCACCGTGCTCAAAGCTGGTGTTGGCATGCAGGGTCTTGTCATGCTGACTCAACCCTGTGTCACACATCTTCAAACGCAGACCATCATTGTCCCCACTGCTCAGCTGTGGGGACCTCAGCCTAGCTGCACCCACAGGACGCATCAGCGCACATCCTCTCAAAGGGAGAGGTTGAAATTCACCACACAAAGGAATCTAATCACTGACAATGTCTACCTCCACCCTTTGCAGCAAAGCAACACATAAGTACCCGGTCATTTTGCCCCTCATTCCTTCCCTCCCCCACCACTGCCACCCCGCCTTCCCCATTTTTCACATCTCCCAAAAATTCATGTCTGAGTCCACTGTCCAACCAATCTCAAAGAACAATCATAATACCTCTCCCTCTTCCACCTTGGCAGCGCCTGTGCCCCAGGATGGTGATTGGAATCCATCGTCCTCAACTCCACCTCCTAGTATCAACGGTGAAACAGATACAATGCGCGCATCAATATCGGGCCATATTGCATCGACAATACCGCCTGATACTGTGCATCGAATCACATCGTCTTGGAAGGCGGATGCGATATGCATCGTTCAAAGCGCATTGCTTGAGCGTTGCAATACAGGCTTTTCGTTGGATGTGCATTGGTTTAACTGATGCGATACCAATATTTATTGGTATATCTCCGCATATATTGCCCGCATTGCATTGCATCGTCTCTACAATGCGATGCGAGGTTTTCTCACCCGCTGTATTGATCAAGCAATGCAATGGCAATGCGATGCATTGGTTTTGCGATGCGATACAGCAGATTAGCAATATGGTGCATTGCCCCAACAATGCAATACCAATAAATGTGCAATATCGCATTGTATTGCATCTGTTTCACCTTTGCTAGTATGTAGTATTTCATGCTATGCCTATCCGAGCCTGTCCTTGCCCTACTGAATTGATTTATTCTTCAACAGCCAAACAGAAACTCACACAACTGGCAATCCCTGCACCCTCATTCAAGGAGTTTCTCTTTCAGAACCACCCTTTAGCGGCCCCTGCCTCTCTTCATCCTCAAGAATCTATTCTGCCAACCAAAATCCAAGAAATTACTCCGGAAGAGTTCAACCGGAGCATTGAAGCTGCAGAGCGTTTGGCCCAGGCAATCCTTGCACTCAAGCTACCCCGTAGCTGCAAACGCAAGGAGCAAGACCTAGTGTCTTCTCTCACACAGAGCAAACAAAGTGAGTTTTTCCTACTCTCCTCCCAATGCCTCAATGTAGTAGCTTGTCACTTACAACCCAGTATTTTTTGTCAGATGGGAGGAAAGCGGAAATTTTCCTGATGATGAAGATATCGAAATTACTTGTCCCAGCGGCCCCTCATCAGCAAAGCTTTCAATTGGCAAGCCGTGGAAGAAATCAACCACCACAAGGAAACCATTAGTGAAGCCGGTCAATCTGCTTGCCAAGACAGGCTCATCATCCACTGCTCCTCCAGCCCCGGTTGACGCTCTGGATGCGACCGTACAAGCAGGTGCCCCTACAACCCTTCCCCCAACCAATGACTCACCTTGGGCGGATCCGCCGGAGGACGCCACCAGCAACAATCCAACATCTGGCGCAGTTGGCATGGAGCAGCCCACCACTGACACAGCTCCCAGAGCACACACTTGTCAGCCTGCGTGATGCCAAGGACAATAATCCTTCTAGCTACAAGAGCTGCAAAGTGAAATAATAGAGTTTTAAGGACTCTAGGGATGATATCCAAGGCTTTGGAGAGGTTGTGTGGCGTAAAAAATAGAGAAATAGTAGTTTAATTATATTAATAAAATTAATATAATTTAAATAAGAGGGGCCTGCAAGCAGGGGTGGTTTAGATCCCTCAAAGGTATTGTGCAACAGCAGAAGATTTAGGTACCTGTTAGTACTGGGGCCTGCAAGCAGGGGTGGTTTAGATCCCAGCAAGAATGAAGCAGAGAATCTCAAGAGAAAGGGGTTAAACTTACTAGAATTAAGCCCTTAAAGTCTTGAGGTTCTTCAGGGGAGAATCTGAGCAGATTCAGCCAAAGGAATTGAGCTATAGTCAGCAACTAAGGATCTTACCAGGCAGAGAACAGGTGTTGAGCATGTGTTGGAAGCGGGTAATGATCAGAGTAGGTGTAATAGCATGAGGGAGGGTCTTTGGAGCGCACAGAGGGCCCTTTAAATAGTCATGAAAGCCCTCTGGGGGCGCTCAGGGAACCATATAGCTGCTGGCCAACTTGTGGGCGTAATTCTGGCTCAATTTGGCGGTTGGCCAACTTGTGGGCGTGATTCTAGACCAATTTGGCAACGCTACAGGAGGACTATTCCTTTTTGGGGCGTGCAAATGGCTGCAAAAGTAATGTTTGGCCGTATCAGGATTAGTCTAAAACACTTCTAACTAGTAGGGGCTGTCACGTGTGTCCTATCTTCTAGATTGGGCCACTTATGATGCTTCTGTATCATAATTAGTCTGAAACACATAGTAATTGTTTCAGATTAATTTACAGGTTACATAATGGTAATTACTGTTTGGGACATGTAGGCTGTCACGTGTGGCCAATTGTTCTGCTTTGGTCTACATAATGACATAACATGTACCAATTGGTTGATACTTTTTATCTTTGTGCGTCAAGAATGTTTTCATTACATCATTACATATGTAATGGAACATTCTAGGCGCTCATGGGACTCAGAAGGTGTCATATCTTCATAGTATGGCGTGATTACGGCCTTTTTAGGTGTCTGTGACGCTTACAAGCATATGTACATGAGCATATGAGCATAAGCGCTACCTTATCCGTGATAACTGGGTACATTTTTCATGTGTAATTTACACAGGGAAGGAGTAAGAGTTTAGGGTACGTTGCAGTGGAGTACCCTAGTTTATTTTAGGTGTAGATTAGGAATCTGAAGTAATATTCTACAATTTACATATGTAAGAGTACGTAATAATGTCTCTTTCATAGGTAATATTTATAATTTTTTATAGTGTTACATATGTAGGAGATTAGTAATAATGTCTCTAACATTATATGTAACAATTTTTATTTTCTGTGATATTATGTCACAGTGGCTCTGACATAGTAGCGAGCTGACATTCATCACAGCCTCGGAACCGGTAGTCAGCCTCCCCTGCCTTCAATTGGTACTTCCACCAACATTTCCGGGGCTGTTATTTCAAGCATAACAAACACCACGGGAATGGCCAACGCTGGAAACGGCTTGCCGCCGCACAACTCAACTTTCCCTCAAAATGACCTGGACGTGGCGGATGGGAAGACATTGACAACACCTAGATCCCCGCCGCCAATCCATCCTGAAGCCGGTGCGCCTGTTCCCAGCAATAGTGCGCCCAAATCTACAACCACTGTCACCACTGAGCACCTGCCTCCACCATCTGAAGGGACTGCCAGATGCCCATCCCCCCAGCTCACCATTGTTAAATATGAAGAGATCCAGAACCAAGTCATTGCTATTGCACAAGAGTGTGCCGGTCCTAAATTGACATGGTCAAGGTATGTGACGACTTGGAAAGCACTGCCTCCTTTGCTTCAAAACTGCGCCCAGGCTCTCCCAAATCCACTGCCGCCCTCCACCTGTTTTCAATTGCAATGTACCTCCTGCTCATACGCGTTGTGGATCCAGACAATCTCCTCTCTCTGTGAGTCTGTGTTCAGTTCAACGATACACATTAATTTTTGACTTACATTACCCTTCTCCTGCAGCCGACGACTTCCTTACCCCCTCTCACAATGAGCAATGGTATTGCCCCAATGTAATCGACTTCCCACTCCTTACCAAGTTTAGTGAAAAACAGAACCCTCTCCCTCCAGGATCCTTCATTCCCACCACCAGCAAATGCAACCATCCCAAATCCACCATTGTCTGGTGCTTTTACCGCCTACATCAGCCTCCTCAAAATGTTGTGGCCGAATGGGCAAGGATTGTTGTGGCTTCCATGGAACTAAGCGCTGACAACCTCTTTTCCCCGCCTCCAGTTAGCTCCAATCTAACCAATGATCACTTCACAAGAGGTGTGGAAGCTTTGTATTACCTTGAGACATTGAAGAACGGGTCATCCACCTTTGACCCACCGCCTCCCCATCCAGACCCTTCCACCCAGCCGGCTCACCGCATGCACTCTGTTGATGTCCTTCATGACTTCTGGAATTTGATTATAGAGGTGTTGATGGCCTACATCATCCTCCAAACACATTCCTTAGCCAAGGCGCCCTTGAAAGCGGCGCAAAAGAAGGCAAAAACACGTGCCAATCAGGTCGCCACCAACACCTCAGACCAAACGCTGCCTGCTATCCAGCCAGCCTCATCCGCGGTTGCTCCCTCCCCCAAAGATGCCACTCAAAAACTTCAGAGGTATCAGAAGAAACAGAATTTCCAGCCCTTGGTTTAATATTTCATCCTTGGTGGAGTCCGCGGGCTTTTTATCACGTCAAGGGACTACTGAATTGGCGGAGTCTGCACATGCATGTTGTTCATCCAGGCAATATCCATCATTAAGCGCCACTCTCAACAAACACACACGTGCAAAGAGCTCATTTGGAAAAATGTTTCCTCACTTCTTGTCAAGATGTTTGCAACGGTCTTCCAAACTCCGGATACAATCTGCTCTGTCGCCTCTGTCAAGGTGCCCACGCGCGCAGAGCTTGCAGAAACAGTAACAACCGACTTCCTTACCCACTGGCAGAATTTGAAACCAACAGCCCCTTTTCTTATGCCACACAGGCCCCATCAGATTACTGAAAACTAACACATCACAGCTATATAACAATCCAGTGTATATAGACAAGCAGATGAATAGGTTCTCTTTTACCCACAGTAAACCAAAAATAATGTTGCTCAAATCTTTTCTGAGTAGCTGAAAATTTCTGATAGGTTATTCCCTCCTGTGGCTTATCCAATTATAACTCCATGTGATCTTTTTAATCTTGAGAAATATGCACCGCAGTGGTCATCAACTGTTCTCTCTTCCTTCTCCAGGCTTTGTGGAATCAATATTTCCCCTCCAACTTCAACCTGCAAACAGGAAGATCCAAATTGGCTTCTTTGGGCAGAACACAGATTCCGCCTCCAGACAGCAAAAATTCAATTCTAAGCAAGTAGCAGAGTAGTGGCATTGCGGCTGCAAATGTATACCACTAAAAACTAAATAAATATCATGCACAATTTCAGTTGAAGCAGCGCCAGATACAGGAGTAGTTTGGGCGCTTAAAATATGTCTTTGAAAGTTCAGTATTGGAGAGTTTTGGCCACTTTCACCTCTCAAAGTAAAAAGCTATTATAAGTGATTACGGCAGGCCTTCTTCCTCTGTTGTTGTCTCGCCTTTGCCAATTGCTTCCAATTGTTTACTTGTAGGTCAAACCGCTTCTTTGGGTTGTCCCTCAATCCATAGGTGCTCTTTTTGCGTCTCTCCAGCTTGGACGCACACTTGATCTGTGGACGCGTCAAGTGAGCTTCAAAAGCAGGTACACAATCAGGCTGGCCCACGTACCCCCATGGCAAGCAACCTGCTTCTGGTACCTGATTCTATGTCTGCGATCCCACTAAACCGTATGGTATCCCCTCGGCAAATAGTTTGGAAAAACTTGTGTGCTGCGTGGGTGGCAGCAAACTTGATATGACCTAGCTTGGCCTGCATTTATCCATGTCAGTGCATACCACTTGCAATTTACCACTGCACAGAAGAAACATGGCACTCAGAGGAACATTCAAGGAGCGCAAAGGAAACACTGACAGTTTTAATTTTTGGATCAACAACTTCAACAAAATCCACACAACCTAAAACTGGATCCATGTGGACTTTAATTACATAGGCCATGCCAAAGTTGTGGGTATTCTCAAACTCCGGATCAAGAGGGGAGTTCCCTCGGTGAACCTGCCATTTAAATTTTTCCACAAGAATTGTTGGGGGACTTGAATTGGCATGAACAACAATCTGTCCTTTGAATAGAAGCTGGGTGCAGAAGTTTTATAGTATTGCCAGGACATTAGCTGATGTAGATTTAAGCACAACATTGTACTATTGGTAGGATGCAATCAATTCATTGGGAGGCAGTTGATATGATGCTATGCAGGTCTTGATATGGATTTCATCCCCAACTCCACGTATATCAGCAGGACTAGTGTTGGACATGTGGATATTACCGGCAACCTCAATCATTGCAAGGAGTGGATGTTGGGAAGTAACAAGAACCAACCAGTTGACAAAGATGAGGAGGAGACGGACAACAACACTTGAGGTCTCTGTATCAGGCAGCACTAAGCCATCCTGTTATATGACCAGGTGTGGCCAAAATTCCCTTTGACACCACCAGAAATCCAAAGTTGCCCGCTTTTGCCAGATGCAATCTACGTCATTCTGCAGATGACTTCCAATTCTGATACAAACTTCCTCTGGTTAGTCTCCATTATCCTTTCATTTACCCATATCCACCCTGCCCCACATCACCTGAGCATGGTGTTCTCATTGGATGTTTGCCTTGAGTTGGTCAAACTTTGGATTGCCCCATGCTGTGTTGGCCCCAAGGCCCTTTCAAGAGTCAGCTTTAATTTGTGCTGCACATTACTCAAATTGATGGTGGTGGGTGTGGAGAACCAGGTGTACAAGAGACAAAGAAGATCATTAATGACCACAGGTCTCAGCCCGGACAGGAGTCCGGGATGAGGTAGATGCCGCGACTGCGGTGTCAGCCACAGAGTACATGTCACAGTACCTTACACGTACCAAGTACCTGCAATTGTTCACATTATTCATAGTACATTCCTTTTACACCTTTATTACATATGTATATCATTAGATACAAGCTTAAGAATGTACTCTTGTTATACATCACATTACAGATAACCATAGTTAAATACAGTTAGCATAATGTACTGTTGTTATAAGATTTAACTTACGCGCAAACAGTAAGGTTACAATACATTGTAATATTACTGTACACGTGAAATACCCCAAGACAGGTATCACTCATTTATCCCCTGTTACACCTCAGTTCCTGTTTACATAACATATTGGTTATGATATAAATACATAAACGATACATGATGTAATCCAATTCAAAGAGCACTGAATGGAATCAATGATTGGTTATGATCAGCTAGTGTGCACAGCTACTGATCCAGGATCAGTACTGATCATGACACTGCCCTGATCATTTCCAATGTTGATCCTCATGAGGATCTGCTTCCCTTGAGCGCTTCCAGTTCCCCCCTGGTCCTGAAGCTCCTCCAAGCGCATCATATTCCCTCCTGCTCTTTTCCCCCCTATATAAACACGCCCCCCAGGACTGTTTATCCCTCAGAATATTATTATAGCAAGGTTTAACACATACATAGTTAAACAGTGCCTTCATTCTCACCCATCTTTCAATTCAGGAATAACATCAACTCTTGATTACCCTTACCTTTTTTTAGGTAAAACCACGAACCCAAGTTGAGTTATTCCTTGGATGCCTATTAACACCCTGTGTTGATCTGGATGCGCCTTAATTGAGCAAGCCTCTCAGTCAATATTACTGATAGAGTGAAACCTTTTACAGTTCTTACCACGAACTCATTGGCCCATCCTTGGCATATTACACTATCATCTTGCTAGTAATAACCCTCTCAGACACGGTTAGTCACCTACAGGCTGACATGCGGCAAGTGTCAGAGTGCATAACCCTCCGGGCTAAAACACCCCCCTTCTTGCCGTAGACGCGGCATCCCGTACAGCAAGATAAGAAAACAACGTAGAAGAGAACATACACAGGACAACTGGAGAAGAAGAAGAAAAAAATAGAGGGTTTTGTAAAAAAAATAGAAGTGAGAGCAAAAAAAAATGAAAACATAATTAAGCCTTCATGATCCTATGCCTCAATGCATTAAAACTCTCCGGTGGCATGCCTTTAGTGAAAATTTCAGCCAGCTGGTCCTTTGTTCCTACCCATTCCAGACAATTTTTATTCTGAAAGAGTGCTTCATTGGTGATATAAAAATCTCGGTCAGTGTGGCGCGTCCGCTTGTTGGACGCGTTGTCAGTGGACACCTTAATGGCAGATTGTTTATCACAAAACAAATGACCTACAAAGTCTTGCTTCAGCACATTGCGCAGCAGGTGCCAAACCCACAGGGTTTGGCGGGTCGCCACTCCCAGGGCCATGTACTCCGCGTGACAAGTTGACTATGCCACTGATTGCTGTCTCCTTGACACCCAAAGAACGGGGAAGTTGAGGAACAGTACCAGGACACCGTAAAGGGACCTGGAGAATTCACCTCCCCAAGAGGCATCTGCAAAAGCTTTCAAGGGTTTAGTATTGCTCGACGGGAAAAGGCATAAGGAGAGATCCTTGCTTCCTGCTAGATAATCAATCAGGTGTTTCACTCCTTTCCAGTGATTGACACCTGGTTTGGCCGCAAAGCGCGCCAAGTGGTTCACTGCAAAACACAAGTCCGGACGTGTCCCCACAGCCAAATAGCTGAAAGATCCAATTACTGACAAGTATCTCCCCGATTCCCCTGGTATTCCATTTTCATCAGTTGTTGCGTTGAAACCCACCGGCAGAGGAGTCGCCGCCGTAGTAACCCCATCCCAGTGCTCATTGAGGATGCCGGCCACCAAGTCTTTCTGAAACAGTTCGAAACCGCGTCCTGTAAGCTTAACGTTCAAGCCAACAATTGTGTCAATCCCATGACTCCATTTGATTTTGAGGATGTCCTTCAGATCTGTTTTGAGTTTCTTCAGAAGCGCCTCACTCAATGCAGTCACAACCCCATCATCTACATGAAGCCAGACCACGTCCGCTCCGTCCGGATGTTGCAGCACGTACAGGCTGTTGTTGTATTGCAAGGGTGAGTAGCCAAATTTGTCCAGCACGCCTTTTAGGTGGAGCCACCAGCATTGCACCGCTTGCCGGGTTCCATAGAAGGCTTTTTTCAGCAGAAGTGCGTGGCCAGGAGGCGTCTCCATCCCTTCTGGAGGTTTGACCCAGACTTCTTCAGCAATTGGTGAATTTAGGTACGCGGCCACAAAATCAAAAGACTGAACCGGCCATCCGTACGCTGCGGCAATCACTAGAAGGGAGTTTTGTCATTATTATCCTACGGCTTCAAACCGAAGATTATTTGAATCTATGCTCGGCTAACAACCGAACAGCATACAGAGCTGACTCAGCCAGCTCATCTGTATGCATATGCATAAGTTTTCCCCAGTCACATATCTAATTCAAGCTTTTTCCAGCCTCCGAATCCATCACCGCACCAATCTACCTAAATCTCAGGATCTCAAAGGTAAGCTTACTCACACTCACTTGCACTTGATCAGTTCTCAACTCAGCTACCCCCTTCTTATTCAATAATATTGCAGGCTTCTCAACCAATCCAATTTCAACCGGCAAGTTAATCCAACACAGCTCATCTCACAGAATGGTCACCACTTGCTCAACTGTCAGCACTGCACCTACCCGTGGAAGTGGATCCTCATCGCTGAGGGGGAGGGGAGGGGGAGGAAGGGGAGGAAGGGGAGGGAGGAGGGTGACTGGACCAGTTCGTTCTCGACAAAATCATGATGGTGGCCAACAACAATCTACCGATCTTGATTTCAACGACAGTAACCGCCCAGATGAACGCGATGAGGACTCCGAGTCTGAAGGGCCGCATGACGAAATCGCTTTCACCTTAGATAACTTTGAGGCTCACCTGGGGGAGGACAAACCAAGTCGAAACAAAAGCAGCTACAGCCAATTCCTGGCCTTTAGTGTTAAGAGTGGTGAGACACCAGGTACGCATATTTGATACATCTTTCTTGTCAAGAGGTTTGTGTGAATTCTGAAGTCTTGTATTTAGTTCCCCCAAAGGGATGCTCAGTTGGATGGGACAAGAGGAACAAAACCCTTGGTGCCGCATGGAAATTACTCACTGAAGATGAGAAATCAGTATTTGATGCCAGAGTCTTTCATCACTTTTCAAAACTGCCGATTGATTGCGCTTTGGATGAGAACTTCGACAATGAAGACGAAACAAACAGCAATGATGAAAATCAAACACAATCCAATGATTCCCTCGCCAATGAGGAAATAGAACTTTACAAGCCTCTGTACGACAATCTCGTTAACCATGAGAAAATCCTGCTTGCTTCAGGGCAAGATATTGAAAAAAGTGGAAGCACACCTCCACAAGCCCTCAAGCAAATCATTCGGCTAAGCTCTGAGGGCTGTAATTATCCACCCATCATACATCCAAAAGTCACACTAACATTCATACTTCCAAAATAGCTTTTCACCGTTGCAAATGTTTATAATTTAACTTTTTACATGTTAGCTGCAACACGGAGCCCAGCATCTGGCAGTTTCTGCAAGGAGTTAAGCAACGACCCTTACTGGCTTTCTGTAGCAAAAAAGAACTGGAAATCAAAAGAAATGTTTGAAGCATACAGCCATGGACGGGCCATTCAAGCAATTGTTGAAGAGTGCTCCGATACACATCAACCCCCAGTAAAGAAACAAAAGCGCTCTGATGAGGTTCGCTCAGAGCTTCGAGTGGAACTGAACAAATTGTTTGGTTTGTTTCCTTCACTTAAACTTGATGGTTTCAAGTGATCACTGATTTGATTAACTAACAATTATTATTCTGATAGCTACAGCCCTTGGGAGGCTCAAGGCAAAATTCCCCATGCGAAAGGACCCGGCAGATTTTATTGGTAAAAATCATCCCAATCTTCAAATTTTGCAGTCCGAAGGCTCTCAGCTTACTTGTGAAAATCTCAAACTTGGACTGGAATGTATGTTACATGAGAATCGAGAACTTTGGCTGGCTGACATCAAGAATGGCCACTTCAAAATAGTAAATGTAGCTGATAATTCTGCTTAGTTTAAAACCTGTCCCATGAAATTTACAAATTTTTCAATAGTCTAACCATTAAATTTCAAACAATATTCCCTGCTACCTAGCTTAGTAGAATAAATAAATTATTGGAATCTGCACAAAATTTTTCCTTTTCTTATCAAATTACACAGCTGGTTTAGATCCCAGCATATTTCTCAATTTAAGAAATCAATTCTGTTCACCCAGACCTGAATCCCCACACAAATTTTGAACCTACTTACTGAGTGGCTCAAATGTAGTGCAATCAAATTCACCAATCTAAGCACATCCATATCACCAGGAAAGTCAGCCTAGTTCATTACACAACACTAGAAAAATAAATCACTGTCAGCTCACCACACCTTAGCTGATGTAAGAAGTTCTTCTCCAGTAGCTCACTGAACCCCACCTAAAATCTCAGCTCATTCAAGTCAGCCAAGGACAAGAAAGAAATTCATTTCAGCTCAGTCAGCTCCACCAGCTCTAATAACTCACTTCCATTCAGTTTTTTTATTCAACCTGGCTGTAAAGATTCCAGCTCTGCCAGCTCAACGCACCCTCAAGTCTCAGCCCACCCAGCTCATCAAGGTACCAGAAAGCCAGCTCTTTCAGCTCACTGCACCCCACCTAAAATCTCAGCTCAATCAGCTCAGCCAGGTAGAAGAAAGCCAGCTCTTGCAGCTTCCTCAGCTCAATCAGCTCAGCCAGGTAGAAGAAAGCCAGCTCTTCCATCTTCCTCAGCTCAATCAGCTCTGAGAGCCCACTCCAATTATTTTTTACTGGGATCAATCCAGCTGAAACAAATCAGCTATGTCAGCTCACCACACCCCACATAAGATCTCAGATCATGCAGCTCAGCCAGGTTCAGAAAATTCAGCTCTGTCAGCTCAATTCATTCCCCCTCAAATATCAGCTCAATCAGCTCAGCCAGTTACAAGAGAGCCAGCTCTGTCAGCTCACCAAACCCCACCTAAAATATCAGCTCACTCATCTTATCCAGTTAGAACAAATTCTGCTCTTCCAGACCCCTCCAATCATTGTTTCCTTGTTTAAAAACAGCTGGAAAAAGATCTGGTTTGTCAGCTCACTGAACCTCACTTCACACTTGGCTCAACTAGGTATAAGAAAGTCAATGCAGCTCTGCCACCTCACTCCAGTCATTGGAGGACTTTTTACGCAATCTGGGACCAAGATCTCAGCTCATTCAGCTCATCCAGGTGCGGGAAAGCCAGCTCTATCAGCTCTCCCAAATATTTTTTCAACTGGACTCAATATTTATCCATCAGAAAATACCATCTCCTACAGAATCATATTTGAATGTTCAGAATCAGGTTTTATATTGGGTTGTGATGTAGAATAGGATAAGGGAAGAAAAACAAATCGTGTAATCACTGAGGGAAAGCTTTAATGAGGTGGATAGAAAGTTAAGGTGAAGCGGAAAGAGAATACACTGCAATCTGAAAGAAAAGGGTTGTGAAGCCAAACCAAAGCGCAGACAACTGAGCAAAATGAGACCTCTTTTTTTATTCAAATCAAAGCGGAAAAAATATCATTAATAAAATTTAGGTATCCATTTGTATTGAAAAATTGAAATACTTACCAGAGTCACTTGCCCCGGTTCCCCATGTAGTTTCGATGCCCGCCAAAGTAGAGATTTTTCTTATCCCGGTAAGTTTTTCGTAGATATATAAGCCCAGTTTTGATTGCACTACATATATTCATAGCCTTTTTGGTAATCTGAAGCGACATTCCCATTTGTGTGAACCCTCTTGGTTCAAATCCAGGCAGGGTGCAGTGTTTGCAACGATTTGCAGCCCACAGCAACTTAACAACAACTTGCGGCTGGAAAGCAATATAACATTGGTAATCAGGAAAGACAAATCGGCAACCAGAAGCTCCAGCCTCTATCGAGGGGTCGGCCAGGGTACCGTCAGAAGTTTTAGTTGGCACAAAGAGTGCAAAAGCATACTCGGAAGCGTCACCTTTGTCGATGTGAGGTTTGTTGTAGAATCCATGTGTGGTGAATGTAATGTGCGGGGTGCAGTCGAACTCGGAAAGACTATCGTTGAATTCGCCAGATGCAAATGATGGAATTCCATGCTCTTCCATTAGCTTCCGGTTTGACTTGAATGGAGTATTCCCCATACTCTTAAACATCCGGCCAAGAATTCTGGCAACCAGCTGAGATTGAATGGCAAGTTGTAAGTATTCATGACGGAAGGCCCAAGCTGCACGCAACTTGATGTAACGTCCAAAGAGTTTGAGGGCCTTCATACACTTGCGCCAACCGATACCCCACATTCTCCCCCCCCCCATCCACGTCCTGCGGCAATTGGATAGACGAACTTCTTCCATTTGTGAAGGAAAGTGGTGATTCGATTGATTTCAACCTTCTCCTTAGCTGTTAGTTTGGAAATTGGTATGAACTCTATTACTGCAAGAACTTTCCCTTTAATTTTGTCAGTCAAGATTAATTTTCCATTAGTAAAGATGGATCGTTCTCAAAACTATTAGCAGCAACTTCACCTTTGATTTTGTCCATCAAGATAACTTTCCCATGTGTAAACGGGACAAATTCGTCAACTAAAGCCTGAGCATGAGCGAGTTCCTTTGCAGTTGGTTTGCGTGATGGGGACTTCTTCTCAGCATGGATCTCAGGATAGAGGTGGAGCTTTCGGTACTCTTGCATTGACCATATGATACGCTGACCGTCAAAGCTTGTCGCAATGATGTCAAGTGATACTGCTGAGTGCCTGTCATTTAACCGGCGCCTCTTTTGGGCCTGAGACTTCATAAAGTTCTTCGGTGTCACAATCTTGTTATTTTCCATTATCAAATGTCCCAACCAAGTTCTTATGTAGATCGGGATCACCTGATAACAGAGATAACAGTCCTGTAGTTTCTAGGAACAATGTGAAGCCCCAAGCCTGAAAGAGTGCCAAATGAAAAGGCAAGACCTCAAACGTCCAAAAAATTGATCCAAGTTATTGGTGATGCTGACTGGTTGGGGGAGGGAGTGAAGATACATCAAAGTTTGAAAAGTTTGATTGTGTGGCAAGACATGCAAAGATCATACATACAAGCGATTGATCTTGTCCAAGCAATTGATCTTCCCTCCAAAAGATGTAACCAGGTTTCTGAGCGATTGATCTGCTGTTGCAAACAACGTAACCAGGTGTTCAAGCAATCGATCCACTGTCCAATCGATTGATTCAATGTGCCAGTGAATGTAAGTGGTTCTGGGAGGGGATGAAGATACATAGAAGTGTGAAAAGTTTGATCGTGTGGCACCGATAAAGACAGGCAAAGATCATACATACAAGTGATTGATCTGCGCTGCAAACAATGTAACCAGGTGTCCAAGCAATTGATCCACTGTGCAAGCAACGCCGCCGCCGTCCAAGGGATGAAGCCCGTTGTTCTTGAGTAATTGATCGGCTGTCCAAACAATCGATGAAAGGAAGTTATGATTGCAGCTGATTGGGGGGGGGTGAATATATATAGTGGTTAGTGTGTGATAAGCACGATTTTTCAAATCAGAAGAATTGAGCCATAACTACCTGGAGCACCTGCAAATCAACCTGTCAGGACAGAAGAGCGAAATATCGGATTTATCGGATTGAGCGTTTGGGGGACTGGTGAATTGTTTCAGCAGGATCAATGACCAATTTTCCGGTTGATGTTAGGGTTTGGATGACTGCGGCGTGGTTCTAGACCCATCAAACCACACTCGGCCGCTCGGTCAGGCAAATTTTCAGATGTACAGCCTGGTACAGCCTGGCTGGCGCGAAGCGCCCCTTGCAAAGCGCTTCGGAGGGTCCCTGCGGGACGGCGTCCCCCCTCCACAAACAGAGGTACTTAGTTAAGTTAGAAACAATGAATACTGTGGCTCGCGGGGGTGTGGGGACTGTTCCCAGCTTCGAGCAAGCTATCATGTCGGAGCAGCCGAGATCCCCATTACATCCTCCGATTGAGATAAAAGAACGACTCCCAGGTCGGGGTTTGCATGGAGTGGACGTGTAGATCTGATCATTCCGCGTCCTTCAAAACCAAAAGCAAAGACACCAAAACCTTCACCCTAGGTGCTTGCGAAGTCGAACTCAGTTCCGTACCTACCTTGGACCGTGAAGCCGCATGCCAAAGTTACAAAAAACATGTTCCACATCTCAGGAAATTTCAAGGAATCCCAGCTTCTGTATCGTGCGATGATCAGCAGACTCTCGGTCAGCCTCAGCCAAAGGCTGTAACACCAACTACGATGACATTGTGATAACCATGATTAGACTCGTCTGGCCCAACATCACTTCTCTTTCAAGTATTTTTCGGACTGATGTGATGAAATATGCAAGAGCTTCAAATCCTTCTTCAATGTATCTGTTTGTTTTGCCGTTCCTATAAGGGCGCGCCGCACACCTCCGAGTCACAGGGGGCTGATAAGTTACTTATATGAACACAGATGTCTTCGAAATTTAACGATAACGGAGGTGATCGTGGTTAAGTTGCTTAGTTACACGTGGCGCATTAGCTAATGCATCCAGAGACAAGTTCTTTGGTGAATAGGAGCTATATTCATACGCAATACTCTGAACGTCATGAAAACCAAGGGTCATGATTGATGTGAAATTGTAGTTTGAATACCTGAAACCAACCGGATTTTATCATTGAAATGGGATGGAATAGGAAAAAACCCGGATGACTGAATGTGGAAGCCGTTTGCGTTGAAGGCTATTCTAATTTCTATATCGCATCCAGACAATATGGCAGCCCGGCAGTCATGAGACTGCCCCACAGCCACGGAGCTCATGCGGCTTTGCGAGCAGCCCCTGACGCAGACCTGGACGCTCCCGCGGTCCAACTTTGGTGCCTTTGGCTCCATCGGCGAGGTCCTATGCGTCTAGCGCGCAAGCAGCATTATTCCTCTGCAGCTGGCAGTATTGCTCTTTTGCGGCCATAAGCTGCTAGATGAAAATCTTTCACTGGCAGCCAACAGCCCGTAGTTGTCTTACTGACATCAGATGGAGTTGGCTAATGAGAGGTAATAATAAATGCAAGGACATTTTCTAACTTGAAAGAAACAAAAATCCAAGTTACTTTCCTAGGACAACGCACATGAACCTGAGACAGAACAGTCCCTCCGGGCAAATGCAAAGAACCCAACAAAAAAGAGCAGTTTAACCAACTGCCTTGCTTGAATGTAGAAACTGAAACTTTGGAACACACAAGAGATTGTGAAATATGAAAATTGTGCCAGGACGTCCATCCCTCCCTTTGAGATTTGATGCGCTTCAAGCCAGGGGTAAAATCAGGTTGCAAGTATACACTATTTTTCCGTTTGGTTTTGCAGGAACGTTTAAAGCAGCCTGTGGATAAGATGGGGTGATTGCGCCTCGCAAATTAATCAGCTTTGCTGAACTAAAAAAAGCTCACAAAGCAATTCCATAAGTCAATCCACCACAGGTCTGCTGTTCTGTTGCCAGGCGGCCTCTTGGTGGCTTGACCAACCCATTTTGACTGTATGCATAATTGATGAATTTCACACCGCTTCATATTTATGTACACCTATATTTTATACAACATTTGCAAATATCACCACCAACGAGATCGTTCAATTCCACAACCCTGCAATCTAGGACTTTGAATTCAACGGTGCGCACACAATCTCATTTTATTCTTGCTTGCACAGTTTTTCATTTACTTATTGCTGAAAGATTCGCATATGATTGAGGTGAAGCAGGTTTTTACTTGTGAGCATGAGAGGATTTGAAGGGGAGGGGGGCAAGACACAGCGCCAACGCAAAAAACCACGAACAGCTCAAGGACGCGCATTTCTTCAAGATGTTGAACTGGGGTCTCGGCAGTTCATTCGCTCACTGGACCCTCAGCCAACAAACGCCTTGCCTTCCAATGAGAACACAAACCAGTTGCACGGACTTGAAGATGATGATCGTGGATACAAAGGGCAAGAAGGAAATGGCCCACTAGAACCCAAACCAGTGGACATCCGGGTTCAACAATTGCAAGACTATCTTCAAAGTCAGGATTACATCGAAAGGAAACTCTTAGAGGAGAAACATTGGGAGGAAGTATACGATGGAATGTTTTTTCATTTCTATGAGTGTGCATCCAAAACTGCCTCTTGGGGTAACCCAAGCAATTGGGATCACGACTGGAAGCCACAATGCGAATGTGCTCAACCTCAGAGCCGATCCCGGAAAGTTGTACTTGTGGATCTCCTCAGTTGAGCCCCTCTTCTTGAAAAAGATTTATTGCTACGACGCTGATTCTGATTCCTCATTTACTTTCTACAACAAGTACGGAAACAGGTTACAGTCAAATTTTGTGATTGTTTTCCCGATCAAGTGCGTCTTATTCAAATGGGATATATCGGCGGTTCACCAAGGTTCCCCAGGACTGCTTTTTCAATCTGCCTGCTTCGATTTCATCACATTCTATGGAAGAGAAGTTCTGTTGCAATGTCTCCTTTTTCCAAATCACTTGACGAGTTCCTTGATGCATATAATCCCCTTATATTGGTTCAAAATAATTCTGATGATACCGATATTTCCTACAGTGTATGTACTACAATATCTAAAACCAAATCTAGAAGAAATATAAATGAATTTGATCAAAGCTTTTTTTAATCAGACTCGGGAATGGAGAAGAACCTTATCATCTGCTTTTGATGCTTACCGGGAGATGATGCGGCGAGAGAAGTGCATCTCGGAACTGATGCTTGATCTGGGACCTATGGATAAGCTGGCCAATGTTTGTCCAAAGTGCTTTGGACCCCACATACCAGGAAAACAAGATCACAAGCCCAATTATATACTCTGCATGGATGGGAATTTTCAGCATCGGAGACACCTCAAAGCAAGTGTTGAACTACCAAATTGCATCAAAACACCAAGCATATTTGTTGCCCCTGATGAGGTTGAAAAGATGGAAAGATGTATGAACGAAGAAATGGATCAAGAACCTGAAAATCAAGTCCCAGTGAGCTTCTCCCCCTCTCATCAGTCCATGTTTTGTCGTTAATCAAGAAGGAAATCATTCAATCCAGGACCGATGCACCAAGCAGCATACTGCTGCTGATGATGTGCGTACAGGCAAGACGTGGAAGGAGTGTGATGAAACAGGCCTGTTTGGAATGGCATGCCGGCATGATCAGATTATCAACCTCATTAATATTGTACAGAGCGGTTAGAGGTGGGTCAATTTGAGGTTGACCTTACAAATCAATTCAAAATTAAGTGACTAAACAAAATTTTATTTAAAGGTATTACTTTCCACTAACAATGATCAACAAAATTATTGAGAATACCAAAGAAGGTGAGGAATATACAAAGAAGCTATCATTTTTGTATGATATTGGCTGTAACATTGAAAAAGGTGTGATTCGGGTAAGTAAATGCCATTCTCCTGTTCAAAATTTTCACCTTCCTCTGTAAAATTGATCCAATTATTTGAATTCCAGAGAAATCAGTTTCCCGAGTGTCGTGAGCGTAATCTTCTCAGCTTTGGAACCAGTGTCTTCCATGCATACGTCCATGAGTGGAAATGTCAACTTCGGTACAACCCAAGGTTGAATGATGGATGGGGTATGTCTGATGGGGAGGGAATGGAACAAATTTGGGCATTCTTTTTGCCATTGATCCGCCAACTCAGATATTGCACAAAGAACCACAGGCTTGTTGCAGTTGATATACGGTCTCACCATCACAATGATGTTGGTTGGGTGTATGCGCGTCAGTTCATTTCTCAACTTCTGTCCGGCCAGTTCTTATTTCTGACTCATATAAATTTCAATAATAAAATTCAATTAAAAGTTCACTTGCTATTTGAACAAGGCACGCATGTCGAGGAATTGAAGAAAGAAGCATCTGGAGTACTGGATAGTCTACTGGAGGAGTTTGGCCATACCAGGGAGTTTTTTAAAGCGCAATGGACCCGTCAAAGAGAAATTCAGCTTTTGGTTGTGGAGAATCAAAGCGAGAAGGAAATGTTGAGAAAGATTGAAGAACTAGTGGAGTTGGAGGATAAGCTTGGTGATACAAAGTAGGTGTTATATCTGGTGAATACCTTGTTTTTTTTTTGATAGCTGATATCTCTGTTTCAACAAGCAATGATTTAGTTGAACTTCGAGAAACCAGAAGAAGAACTAGGACCGCTTCTCAACGGCAGCAGCTGGAGCAACTCCCTGATACCATAAGCTTCTTGGAAGGTGAAATTAACAGCATAGTTGTTGAACTCGGATCAGAAAACTTCCGTGACTTGCCTGGAGCAACAGGTGAGTCGTTTCAAGATCATCTTGTAAATATATACTCAAAATATGTTCAAATCAACTTTCACAGATTCCGAATCAAAAGCATTGCTCAAATTGAAAGTCAGCAAGAGTAAACTATACGAAGCCAAAGTTGGTGTGATTGAGATGCAGAAAAAGTGGGACCGAGGCGGATCAGGTATGCTTTTTTCATTACATTAATCTCCATTGCTTCATTTGATGATAACTATGCATGAATAGGAACACAAGTGCAAGAGAGATACAAGAAGCAGATGACGTCCAAAGTCAACATATTGAAGAAAAAATGGCTGGCATACAGCAATCGTGCTGAAGCTCACAACTCGGATTTCACACCTCGTACCCCCTTGTCTACCCCAACACTTGAGGAGGTGAAATCTTGCGGGATAAAAGATTCTTTCTGGAATATGGGTGCACTTAGCCACCCAGATGAGCCATGGGCAATTGATTCGGATGTGCAAAAAGGGATCCAGGCCTACCTTACTCTAACCCACTGCCAAGATGAATTGCACCGAATAGCCCGTGAAGCAAGACAGGCTGTACAATGGGCTATAAATAAATCTGAAAAACTCAGTCATATTGGAGATTTTTTGACAGCTGGTAAGGAAAACATTTCTGAAAATGTGGGTTGGTAAAGGATTCTGAAGTTTTTTTTTAGATAATCACCCAACAGACGTGCCAACCACATTTCAACATAAGCTGAATCAAATCTGCAAGGAAAATCACTTTCCACGGTCGGTATTGCAGTCTATCTTTGGCCGCTTAGCCCAACACTTCTGTCGCTTATGGATGATGTGGAATGTAAAGTGCAAGAAACTTCTGCGCTGGAGCAAAAAGTATCTGAACCATCGGCTTGATTCATCATTGGAAACCGAAATACTGGAACGGTGGGATTTGCTGATCAATAACTCTCGGCAGATGTGGGAGAAGCTCATAACTGATCCATCTGTTATTGTGGAAGTTGAAAAACTAGCGGACAGTTTAGAAGAAGAAATTCTTGACCAAGAGGCACTCGAATATGCCAGAGGGGACCCAGATTCTGAATAAACTCAATAAAAAAATTAGAAACCCTTGCTGTAGTCATGTTTTCTCAATCAAATTGTATTTTTATAATTAAAAGGATGAAAAAAACAAGAGAGGGAATTGGGAGAGCTGTGAGATACAATAGGGTAGTGGTACAAGAAAGGCTGTATGGAGGGTGGAAAAAAGAGTGTCAAGATGTGTGAGGTGGAAGACTAAGCGGTCACAGAAGACCGGCGAGGTCAAGTGAAAGATGAGCGTCACCATACGGCCCCCAACCAACATTGGCAGGCTCTCCGGTAGGGGAGAGTGATTCTTGGGGAGGGCGGGGGGACAAAGAGACAAGGGCATGATAGTAGTCTGCGAGTTTGGCGGCGACAAGGGTAAGGGAGCCAAGGTAGACGGGGAGGATCCGGGCGAGTGACGGTGCGGTGTCTGTCATGCGAAGCGCGCCCTTGGTGGAGGAGGAGGCATCAGGCAGGCTGTGGCGGAGGCCCTCAAGGTGGGCCAGCCGTACAAGCAAGAGCGCGAACAAAGAGCAAGCGTAGACCGAGCCCGGCGTCACAGTGGTGCCAAGGATGTCAAGCATGAAGGCGGTGGGTGGGGTCTGGAACAAGAAGAAGTACAGCTGTGGGTGTGTACAATGGTGGCCCTTGCGCAGCAAGAGCAAAGAGTGAGCGTAGGCCGAGCGCGGCATTGCGGTGGTGCCGAGGATGTTGAGCCTGAAGGGCGGGTGGGGTCCGGGGCATGAAAAAGTACGATGAGCTGAGGGTGTGGCTGTTGTGCAGTGTAAGCAAAGAGCGAGCATAGACTGAGCCCGGCGTCGCGGCGGTTCCTGTTGAGCGTGAAGGCGGCGGGTGAGGTCCGGGACAAGAAGAAGTACAGCTGAGGGTGTGTACAGTGGTGGCCGTTGCCCAGCGCGAGCAAAGAGCGAGCGTAGGCCAAGACCAGCGTTGTGGTGGTGCCAAGGATTTCAAGCGTGAAGACGGCGGGTGGGGTCCGGGACGAGAAGAAGTACAATGAGCTGAGGGTGTATACCATGGTGGCCGTTGCGCAGCGTGAACCAAGAGCGAGCATAGACCGAGCCCGGCGTCGCGGCGGTGCCTGTCAAGCGTGAAGGTGGGAGGCGGGGTCTGGGACAAGTAGGAGTACGGTGAGATGTTGGTGTGTACAATGGTGGAGTGGGGAGGCAGCGTGGACTTGTGCTGGACTCACACCGGTGCATGCCCGCCCACCAGCCGCATCCCCCCTGCACCCTCATCCTGGCTGGCTTCCGCTCCGCCACCTCTCGCATCAACAGATCCGTGCCTCCACAGCCCTTGCCAGCCTCTCCCTCCATGGTCGATCCGTTCTCGGCAGTGTGGAGGATGGTGTGGCGCGCAGCGAGGTTGATGTTGGTGGGCGGCCAGTGGATGTTGAGCTGGTGGTGAGGGTTGTGGTGGAAAGGATAGAGCTTGTTGTTGGCTTTGGGACGGGGGGATGGCCAATTAGCCGGTTGTTGGGGGGATAGAAGTCAAGTGACGAGCCGGAGGAGTTGTTGTTGATGGACAATCCGGGCAGGCTGGGTCTGATTGTTATGGTAGGGAAGCCCGGTATGGCTCTTCTTTTTGTGTTGAGTCCTGTTATGGACCTAGGTTGGCCAGGCGGCTTCTTCTTCGGCTCGAAGACTGGCAGGGGTTGTGGTAGTGTTACCTTCTGAAGTTGCCGTCTGGTGGGGTGAGGTTTTGAGCTGATAGAGCTGGCTGAAACAAGGTGATGAGCAAGCTGAGTTCTTTGAGCTGACGGAGCTGGCCAAACGGCGGTGAGCATCTGGAGGCGAGCGAGCTGACGGAGCTGGCCGAACCGGGTGTGAGCAGCTGGAGCTGAGCAGGCTGAGTTCGTTGAGCTGACGGAGCTGGCCAAACGGCGGTGAGCATCTGGAGGCGAGCAAGCTGACAGAGCTGGCCGAACCGGGTGTGAGCAGCTGGAGCTGAGCAGGCTGAGTTCGTTGAGCTGACGGAGCTGGCCGAACGGCGGTGAGCAGCTGGAGCTGAGCGAGCTGAGTGGTTAATTGCGTCCAGCTGTTGGATATTTCCTGCCTTGAGCTGACAGAGCTGGGTAGCCTTGTGCCTAGCTTTCCGAGCTGGCTGACTAGTTGTTTGAGCTGGCTCGGTCAGCTCTCCATGTTTTCGGCTTCTGACCGAAGATGAGTACCAATTATCATCGGTCAAAAGCCGTAATATTTTAGTGTCACAGGTGCTAGAAGGAGTCGTAGGGAGACAAAGGTTGCTGTTGGCGTGAAGGTAGCATTGAAATCTTCCCCTTCCACCTGCGTAAAACCTTTAGCTACATAGCGCACTTTAAAATGCACACCCAACCCATCCGCCTCCGGCTTTGTTGCAAACACCCACCTGCCTCCCAAAGCCTTTTTGTCCTCTGGCTTGAGCTTCAGCACCCAGACTCTCATCTGTTCCAAATTAGAAAGTTCTATTGCTATTGCCTTTGACCAGGCGTCTTTTTCAGGAGAACTCATTGCCTGCTTGAATGTACTCGGAACGGAGATTGCATAGAACTGGCACAGGTCAATGATTTTGTTGACAATCAGTTCTTGGTTTGTGAATTCTATTTCCTGGGAGAAATCACCCAGTTGAAGTAGGTTCATGATGTATTCTACCAAAAGCTTCACTGCCGCCACTGGAGCCGTTGCCAAAACAAGAGGAGTCACTGCTTCCTGAGGAGAGGATTCTTTTGCAACCGGGACATTTGCTAGCTCTGCCAGGAAACGTACCATTGCCAAGCTCACAAAACATTTTTGAGTAGGTATCCAAAACAGCCAGCCTTTACTTTGTTCAAGGTGGGCAATCACATATCCCATAACCGCACGTTCATCGAGTTTCTTGCGTTTCTCTTGAGGAATGTGGACATATCCGGTGCTCCCAAAAACGCAAAAGTTGTCGAACTGCGGTTCCCTGTCAAACATTGCCTCGTAAGGAGTCTTTTCGCCACTTGATTTGATTGGGAGCCGGTTCAAAACATAAGTTGCCCAAACAAATGCATAACTCCAAAAATTCTTTGACAGCGGACTATCAAAAAGTATTGTTTGCCCCATGTCCGCCACTGTTTGGTTGAAACATTCAATCACCCTGTTTTGGTAGTGGTGATATGGAAGTGCCTTTTCAGCGCCAATACCATGTGCCATAAGGAAATCATTCAGCGTTTGGTTGGCAAAATCCCCGCCATTGTTGCTCCTCAAGGTCTTCACCCGTTTTCTGGTAGCTTGTTCAAGTCGCGTTATTGTATTGATGATATGCTGGTTAGCTTTTGACTTCTTCTTCAAGACCTTGACAAAAGCGTAGCCCGTCGCTACGCCCCTCATTATTAGAAGATATTTGCCTCCTCCTATAGAATCCACTTGGAACGGGCCCATCAAATCCGCCGCTAAAACATCCAAACGATCTGCAACTCAAAGGGTGGAGGCTAAGGGGTTAATTCGCGTGCTCTTACTTATTGCACAAACAGGACAGTGTATCTTTCCAACAGGGATCTGGTCTGGTAAACCCAATCCCAGTTGGGACTTAATTATCCGCCTTATGTGTCTAAGGCTAGCATGTCCAAACGCTCTGTGATAACAGAGCAGCTTCACCTCATCTGGTGTGAGGGACTCAGGCTTCCACTTAAAGTCAGTTGCTTGTCCCAAAGGCTCCTTGAAGATCTCATTGCTTGTCGCTTCAGTTTTGGAGGACATAACTGTAATATCATTGCCGTCAGAAGACAGGTGCGGGTTTAACAAGACTGGCAGATCAGACAATTGAGACACAGGAGAAGGAAAAGTGGGAGATAAAGGAATAGAAGAAGAAAAAGAATTGATGAGAGGTTTTGGTTTTGAGTAAAGAATATGACACCCCGGTGGGGAAGTTGTCCTCGCACAATCTGCCCTGATCATCGGATACAGCATGCACCAACGATTCTTTGCCGGTTCAAAGACACAATCAAAAAGGTTTTTTGCCTGATGCACGTGAAACTTGAAAAGTATCTGTTGCATTATTATAAGCCACCAGAGCATTAGCTTTGCGCAGTGCCGCCATTGATATGAGGGTGGTCTTTGCTTGCTCACAGTACAGTACATGTTGCAAGACAATAACAGTCCCATCAGGGACCTGAAATTTCAGGGCACCCACACCTGTGATTGAAGATCCTGACCCACTGGTAGCTACCAAGACACCAATAGGTTTTGGGAGAAGATGAAAATCATGAAGGAGGAATTTAGACCTGGTGAAACCATGGGAGGCACCGGTATCAAAAATGGCTGCTTCACTCACCAGATCTTCCCCTAGCGCCATCAAATGGAAATCTAGGTCATCTAGATCATCAGGAAGTCCGTTGACTTTTTCTTTGCTGGGATTGAGGGGCCAGAATCTGGTCCCTGCAACTGTTGACCGTTGTTGTGATACCGCGGCCGGTAATAGTCCGCAAGATTCTTTGCATGCTGCTGGTTCCTTGAGGGAGGGAACTGAGTTTTCTTGAAGTTCGTCCGTGGGAAGCGGGAGGAGTTCACTGAGGCGCCACTTGGGAGGTGACCGTAGAGAGTGCTGACAATGGTGCCGATTGGTGGACCTGACTTTCTGTTGGCGTGAGTCAATTGTTGGGGTTCTGGACAGTTCCTTGCATAGTGATTTTCCCCTCCACACTGCCAGCATTTGTGCGCAGTGAGAGCATAAAAGTCAAGCGCGTCAACCCAATCCTGTTCATTGACGTCCGCCAGGAAAGCCAAAACATCAAAACTATCAGCCCCTGGCATTGAGGTGGACAGCGCCGTTGGAGGTGTAGGTGACGTGAAAACTTGCCCCACATCAGAGGACAGGCTAATAGTATGCTTATGTTGATCCTTACAGATGTCCAGAGCTTTCATGATCAAGTCAAAGGAAGGACAGCGTCCCTGTTTGTTGTCCTGCACTAGTTGTTCAACATGCAATTCAAAAGCTTTCTTGTACTCCGCATCGGACTCCATCACCGCCGACTGAAGCACAAAACCCATGAAAGCATTCATGCCGAACTTGACGTTGACCGCAGCCCATTCTGCTTGCCAGTCCCGTAGAGTTGAGGCTATCCCGGCGTTGTGTCCATCTGGATTGATTTTGAAACGCCTGAATTTGTAAAAGATCAACATTTCAGCCGCACGGAAGGATGTTTTGAATTTATTGAAGAGTGCCGTGTACATCGCAAAACATGTTGGAAGTTGTTGCATTTTGGCAACCAGCGACTGATCAATGCTGGAGATGAGTAACGCCCGCGCAATCTTCTCGTAGGTGGAGTTTTTGCATGCAGTAATGAAGAAACAAGCATCGTCTACCGCTGCCCTCCCAACTTTGGCCAGATTTTGGTACCAGTCAGCAAAATTTGCCCCATCCGCCTTGGCTTGCCGGAATTGCGCCTTGCCCGTTTGAATTGTTGTGCCAACCAGTTTTCTTTGTTTCAGGAGAAACTCGGCTTCTTTGAAATCCCAAACTTGCTTCGCCAGTTTGGCGTCCAAACGCTCTTGTCGGCCTCCGTCTGCAGTTGGAGGAGGGATGTCCACATTCACGTTTCTGGGGGGATGGGCCGGTTCCACCGGCAGACGCGGGTTCATGTGTGGTGGGAGTTGTCTGCCGTCCACCAGAGCGGTCCGTCATTGTTTACCCGCTTGAACATCCGTAGTTTGACAAGCCGGACCAGCTGTTGTCTCTGGGCTTGGCGGCAGGCGTTTGAATTGTGACTGAAGGATGGCTATGTCTTCCTCCAAGCAATTCCTGTGCACTAAATTGTTGATGTGCCAATTTGAAGACCCTGCCGCTCCAGACGCCGACTGTTTATTTGTCCTGGGATCCATCGGTCGGCGGAGTCGGACAAAGAGAGAGATGGGAAGTGGTGGTTGGAAAAGATAGGGAAGGGAACAGAAGGTTAAGAACAAAGAAAGTGGTGGGAAGTGGTGTTCGGAAAGATAGGGAGGGTAACGGAAAACAAGAAAAAGGAAGTTTTAGGGGAATATTTGGATAGATGAGGAAAAAAATCGGGAAAAAAGGACTATGTAAGAAAGGCAGTGAGAGAGTTCTAGGGTTAAAAAAAAGGACAGGTAGAGGGATATGCGGATTTTCAAGGGAAGAGACATGGTTGCTGAGGGAGAATTGGGGAAGAGAGAGAAAAAAAAATGCAGGAAATCGGTCCACGAGTTGGAGATGGAATAGAGACTCGAGTCTTCTCTCTTAGAAGAACAACAGCAAACAGGACCGGGCCACAGTCCTGTCTTTTGGAAAGATGGCTAGTCTCCCTAGCCACTGAAAATCCCCAAGAAAAAATCTTCACCTCTATAACACCGGTGAAATTGACGCCAAAAGTTTGTTGAGCTTTCAATTGAACCAAACTAATTAAGTTTGAAATCAAGATCGTGATCTTCAACGTTGTCGACCTTCTGGTTGGTGATTGGCCAGTCAGATAAGCAAGCAAGTTAGGCTCGGCAATTGACAGAGGTTGAAGCTGTGGTGTAAGATTAGCGTTTAGAGTTTGTCCGGATTGTTAAGCCGGTCGTAGTTTGTTAGACAAGAGATGTGTAGATATACAAGCGTCAAGGGCTCATAACCTGTGGAGAACCAGGTGTACAAGAGACAAAGAAGATCATTAATGACCACATGTCTCAGCCCAGACAGGAGTACGGGATGAGGTAGATGCCGCGACTGCGGCAAGTGTCAGAGTGCGTAGCCCTCCGGGCTACAACAGTGGGGGCCTTGGCCCTGTCCACCCTACCGCACGGCCGTTTGTTAGGGTGGAAAACTGCCTATTCCACTGTGGTGAGACTTCTCCCTTTTGGTTACACAAAAAAACATGTACCCCGTTTAATCACACACAACCAATCACTCAATCAAATCTGCTTCACTTATACGCACAGACCCTGCCCTCAAATATTCCACCTTATCATGAATAATCCTGTTTTGGATTATACACAGCTTTGTAGACCAGGAGACCTTGCGCCTCCACAATGACTCTTGTACTCTGGGTTTTGTGACTTCTAGTGCACTGAATGTGCATCAGAGGCATTGAGCTGGGCAGAACTCCCTCCCCTCACCATGTCATTTGTGGCTGGAAAGAATGTCCGTCACAATTCAAGAAACACACTCATCCCGCATGTTTTCTAGAATTTGTGCAAGACCACCAATCATCTGTGGTTCAGTGGGAGCCATCCTTGTCTGTTTTGAAGCACAGAGACAGGTGCGGGAGGGCCAAGCAACTCACATCATCATTATTTCAAGAGAAAATCACCAGGGCTCAAGGAGTGGCAAGGAACACCCAGGGAAACCCTCACTCCGCTTGTCTGAAGGATCCCAGATTGCAATGATGACTGGTAAAATTGCAACTAACCCTCATCCTGAGCTGCACCTTCTGCTACCAAAATAAATCAAACCATCTTCCCACAGCTGGTCAGGTTGTCCTTCAAGAATGTGGATAACAATAACTTTCTGGAGGAAATTTGACTGTGCATCTTACAGATAAATGCTTTGTGAATGTCAATTCTCTCAAGATAGGACATAGATGAATTGGGTGTTCAAATGGCTCTCATCCCAAGACTAGAAAGTTTCCACTGCCTCACACCTTTCCTTCCAGTTGTCTGGAAGAATGAGAATCAATCCATGTGATTGACAATTAGGAGGCCACCCACACCTCCTGTTGGGCTAAATTTAGGAACTGAGAAACTCCAGAGCAGCAGGTCAATTTTACGCAGACTGATGTATTTGTCCTGGTTACAAGATATGAATAATAAAATGGAAGAAGCTCATGCAGATCTATTGGGAATATATATGGGGCTAATTACCCCCTGGTATCAAAAAGAATTTGCCCCAGAGAATCCTGTTTTGGCTTTCCCCAGAAGGCAGAAGGAGTGTTTTCACATCTTGGTGATTCTGGCACATACAGATGGAATCTGATTTTAGGATCCTTAAATCCATTTTCATCATCCTTTCACATCAAATCTACTATGTGACTTTAAGGTTGGCTTGGTGAGATCACAAAATGTCAAGCCAGGATGATGCAAGGTGAGTGTTGTGACTATGAACCTTGGTCTTCTATTTCTCCTCCTCCACCGCCTCTTGAACCCCGTGCACTCCAAATATGGAGTTTGCCCACCGCACATCTCAACAGTGAGATGGTGTTCAAAGGTTCACTCTGACTCAGCTTTTTTATGATGTACCCTGTGGTGATGTCAGCCGTTGGCTAGTCCAGACAGAGCCAACACTGACGCAGCAAGCGCCGCAGAAGAAGCGGAGGCGTGCAAATAAACAGGATTCACTTGCATGAGAATTCCTGTCAGTTGGTTGTCAGACTTGGATGAAGTTTCCCCAGTTGTTGTACTTGACTGAGCACAATCCATGCGAATACTCACGTGTGGATTGTTCTCAAGCAGGAACACTGTGAGGACACAGAACACCTGAGTTCCTGGCCTCCTAGGCTATCAAAGATCAGGAATCCCCGTGCAAGAGGAGGTTCCTTAGATTATATTTTAGATTACTACACCCATCTACCATGTTTGATACAAACAACTGGGGCTTTTATCTATACATATCTCATTTCCCTTTATACCTTCAAGACCTCTCCTCCTTGCCTCCCTCAACTCCGCCTCCGCTGTTCCCAACTACCCTTACTCCCTAGTTCCTTCCACTTGCTACCTTACTAGGTAAGCTAGCTGAGCATTTCTTTTACAAGCCTTCACAGGTTCAGGTACGACTCAGCTCTACCAGCCCCTCCACTGGAGGCGCGGCTTTCCCCTCCCGCACCACGGTTGAGTTGAGCGTGTTTTCCTCTTTAGGAACTCACAAATTGTTCTTTTCCATTCAGGGCGTCGCCACATTAGAGACGCGCCCTGACAGGTGATATAGGAAGGTTGAATCTTCTCCACTGTGGCACTGGGTTGGTGAGTGGCCACTGATTCAATGTAGCCATGGGGACATAACACAGGCAAAGATTGCTTTTTGGACCTGTAGGTCATTCACACTCCTACCAGATGAAAAACTAACATTTATTCCACTGCCAAGATGAAATAACCTGAAAAATAGTCTAATTGTCAAGCTCCTTGTATCCAACCGCCAAAGATCATCCTGAACAGATGTTCCATTATCACACACAATGTTGAAATAACCCACACTTTCCGGCTCTCTGGGATCTTTTCTTCTCACACATTTCAGAGTAAAAGAACTTCCATCTATGAGGGTGGGGTAATATTAGCTTGTGGGGGCAAAGGTTTGACAAGGTGGATGTGGAAAAATTACAGCTGATATACACAGGAAAATCATTCCAGGAAGATGATAGCAGGAATATCTTCCTTGTATTCAATACACGTTCATCAGAACTGCATTTGGATATCAGACATCCCACGAGAAAATTTCTGAACCCAAAAAAAATCTGATGTGAAGGAAAACTGCAGCGTGTAAAGGAGGAATGAATGTCAGAGTGCTGCCACCATGTTTACATAGCCCTTTCAGTGCCTGAGAGAGACTTCCAAGCTTGTTAGAATTGTTAGTGTGGTCTGGTTGCCCTTTGTGGTTCACAGAAGAGGATTTGACTACAGGAATCAAAACCACGCATGTGTTTGCGTGTGTTTTTTGTTTTCATGAGCATCTGTTGGAGTTTGTTTTCCTGAGCCTGGTCTCCTCCACCCTTGCTACTTGAATCATCTCTGAAAGCAAGCTCCTCTGAAAATGAGCCGCTTGTGCAGATGTTGATTCCACAATTGTCCTCTGGCATGCCTGCTGTCAGGGCGCATCTCTAAAGTGGCAACGCCCTGAATGGAAAAGAACAAGATGTGAGTTCCTAAAGAGGAAAACACGCTCGACTTGACCGTGATACGGGAGGAGAAAGCCGCGCCTCCGTTGGAGGGGCTGGTAGAGCTAAGTCGTACCTGAACCTAAGAAGGTTCACAAAGCTCTAGCTTACCTAGTAAGGTAGCAAGCGGAAAGAACCGTGAAGAAAGGGAAGTTGGGAACTGCGGAGGTGGAGGCGGGAAAGGGATTCAGAGGCGGAGGTGGAGTCGAGGAGAAGGGAGTATTCGAAGATATAGAAAGGTTGAGATGTAACTAGATAAAAGCCCCAGTCTTTTTGTATCAAACAAGGATGACGGGCTTGGTAATTTAAAATAATAATCTGCGGGACCTTTCGTGGGGCAGAGGCCCCAGGTCTTTTATAACCAACTGTGATGGCCGCACTTAGAAGTCAATACTTCACGATGTTGGTTGACACTAAATCCACGCGTGGAACCTTTGCATGGATTGTACTCACTCGAGTTTGACATGCTAAGTCCACGCGTGTAACATTTGCGTGGATTGTGCTCACTTGAGCTCAACAACCCGTGAGTGTTGTGAAAACTCTATTTAGTTGCGCTTGCTTGCGCACTTGCTGTCTTTGGCGTGTGCAGTGCTTGGAGCGGCGCTATGCGCGCACAGCTCTTCTGCTGCGCGTGCAGTGTCAGCCGTGGCGCTGTCTGGACTAGCCAAGGGCTGACACCTGCCTACCTTGACCCTGGGGTTTACAGAAGAGAGCCAGGAACTCATTCCCAATTTGCTTAGCTACTGTCATAAAAAGACTCACACAACAGGATATCATTCACCTGTTATGTGTTGGTAAGTCTGATCCAGACTCCATCTTCACATTGATTAGGGGCAATCTCCTCCTGCACACTGCAGATGCTGCATACAGGACCCACAATGGATAGTCTAATCCAAAACATTGAGATGGTTGCAACATATGACCATAACACGGAGCTTTTCAAGACATGGACTTGGATCACCAGCTTTTGACCTGACTACATACAGAGGAGATTGGAATGAGTTCAACCCACACACATGACTGGCTCAAGACTGAGTTACAACTGGGGCAATGGTTCACATCTGGCAGCGTTCCCGGAAAAAGTTACAATCTGGCACTCTCTGGAGAGTGCAACAGATCCCCCCCTGGTGTCTGTGAAATTTCAAGCCTGAGTGAACAGTACTCTTCAAACAAAAGTAGAAGAGTACTAGGATCCAAACTGGCTGCGGACAGAGGTAAGCTAAGCAAACCACTTTCCGCAGTCCAAATCCCGCGCCAAGGGTGAAACACTGATCCATCAGATTTGATGTCAGCAGGAAACTCCCACGGCAGCAAGAACACAAACGTGATTCAACAACTGCTGAAAGACAGGATCTCAGGAAACAGCAAAGGTGGAGACAGAGAATCCAAAAAACAGTCTAGGCAAGAAAGAAAAAGGAAAGCGTTAGAACTAACGCAACCTGAAACTCCATCATAACAGACAAAGTTGAATTGATAGGAAACGGGAAAGCCGAACTTGCCCTTGATCAAGGTAGTGAGAGCGGTAAGCAATAAAATAAGAGTAAAAAGAGATGAAAGAAACATGGCTAGATCTGACGTCAAACTTGTGACTGCAGACAACGTCAAGGCTTTGCTTGGAAGATTCTCAAGCGGAGCGCCAGGAACTTCTTCTTTAGAATAAAAATCTCACTCTGAACAGAGCGGTCTTTAGCCTGCTCCTAGGTAAATCTCACACCAGAATAGAAGAAACAAAATTGTCATTTCTTCCTTTTTATGGTTCTCTAACTAGAAATGCATTCCTAGTTCTTTGTGTTCTTTCAGATTTCAAGTCTTGAGGCTACCAACAAGGGTGGGCCATTACGTTACCTGTAATTGAGAACGTAACTGTAACGTAAATTTTAAAGTTACATTACCCAGTAGTTACAGATACCTTGATTTTAGTTACAATATCTGCCGCAGAAAAAGGGCTGTTTATTTTCTAGTTATGTTACCCAGAAGCTTTCAACAAAATGGTTACGTTACTGGTTTGCCCAAATTTGGGTAACTTTGCCGTAACTTTCCAAGAGAAAATATGACTATTTGTGGGTTTTTTTGTTCAACATGAGTACATATTGGGCTCAAGTTGATGCAAAACAGCCACTGATGCCAGTTTCTGCCCAGGGTGTCAGGTCAAAATAGGTGCACAGTGAGGATTGAACCCACAACCTGCATGTTGCAAAACATAGAAGAGGCAAGCACTGACCATTATGCTAAATTCATTATTCAAATGAACCATTTCTTGGAAAATATTGAACAAAAAATGTCCACCCCAAAAAAGTTACGTTATCCAAAATCTCCAAAACTCAAAAATAAAAAAAAGTTACTTTACGTTACGTTACTCAAATAAAATGTTACGTTACCCAAATGGCTAATTTGGATAACTAAAAAAAAGTTATGGTATCCAATTAGCCCTCCGTAACGTACCGTAACGTAACTGCCCACCCTTGCTACGAACGACACCTCTTAACGCAAAGACAGGAGCAGGACTAAGCAATGGCCAATTCTGGCAATTAATCAAGCGATTTGAGGGTCAATGAAAGTTCCAAAATTTGGCGGTGAAAACTTCAAAATTTGGGAGAAGAAAATCTGAATGGTCCTTGCCGTACATGACTTGGAAAACTTCATTGATAATCCCCCACTGCCCAATCCCACTAACAAGATGAAGCAAAAGGCGCAGAAGACGGCCAATTTACTCTGCTCAAACTTAACCAATGGAGTCTTTAACACCATTGTGAAGAAGGAAAATTCTAAGAATCCTTACGAGCTATGGGCGATGTTCAAATCAGTCTATGCCTCCGACTCAATCTTAGCCGGGTATGAAGTATGTGCCAGATGGGAGGACACTCAGTTTCACAATGACATGGACGCCTACATCACCGGCATAGAAGAATGTTTGGCGAAATTTGACTTGCTAGGGATGATCATTCCAGACTTTGTTATTTGCTGTAGTATCATCAGTAGGATTACTAAGAAGCGTCCATTCTTGATGCAAAGCTTGTTCGGAGACTTGGCGGCTCTTGGAAAACCCAAATTTGTTATTAATTGTCTATGAGAAATTGGTCAATTCAAGAGAACTAGCAAGAGAAAAGCCCAGGAACCTGGCACAAGCAACTCCGGGAATACCGTGTTGGCCACAAATGCAACACATCCGAACAAGAAGAAAAGACCTTACAATCCAATCTACTGCGTGGAAGGGAAACATAACCCAAAGGCTAAGCACGCAGAGAGTGAATGCTGGATGCTGAAGAAGACCAATTCCAAGGAGCAAGAGGTAGTGCCTCGTATGACACCATGGCTAAGGCAACTGAAGACGTCCAAACAACTGAGAACATCAGACCCTCATTTAGCTATCTATCAAACGCGGGTGGCAGCCAGTCGCAGACGACAATACTAGACTCGGGTGCAAGCAATCACATGCTCATATTGCTTGGCTACTTCAAAGGAACGAGTCCATTCAACATAGGAATTGTGACAGGAAGTGGACCGGGCGAGCTTGTAGCTACAGCAAGGGGCAATGCGATCTTACCGCTGGTCAACGGTGAAACTCTCACGCTGAAAGATGTGCTATACGTCCCGAAACTCACGCGGAACTTGGTCTCCTTTGTACAACTCATGAAGACAAGGGCCATAGTTCAACAGGGTGCTGAAGGCTTTGTGGTGAGGATTGATAATGGGACACCATTCGCGGTGGATGTCAGTAATGACTTACTGGAGATAAAGGGTGTTCTTGATCCTGAGAATCTTGTGGTGGGCATGCATACAACTGCGCCTCCTGCACCATCTGACTTTGTCAAATGGCACAATCAACTGGGCCATGCGTGTGCAAAGCGGATAGCGATCTCGGTGCCGGAGAAGCTGGACTTGAAGAAAACGGGGTGGATTAAATTTACATTGTATGTTTTACATGCTTTGGGCAACGTAAAAAATACCAATGTAAAATTAAATTAGACTGGGTGCAAAAATAAATTTACATTGGTGAGTGCAAAACCGCCCAATGTAAACTTGTGCCATGTTACGCACACCGTGTAAAAACGTATCAGGTGGCGCCGCAGCCACACTTTTACACCGGAGGGCAAAAAGGTACGTTTACGGAGCATGCAAATCCGCTGATCCCTGCGGGAAAAACTAAATTTAAACACCAACTTTTACACCCATTGGTATCCCCAAAGTTCAGCCCGCATAACTCACCCGTTTTGGAACACCAAATTAATGGAAATCCCTCCCTCGAGTAGACCAAAGGCCACGGAACCACTTCTTATCACTCAAACACTTTGACTGTGGAACAACACGGCCTGCATCCGCTGAAATCTGAGCTCTCCACAAAATTGATGGTACGTTCTTGAAGAGCCCCCACCAGACGCAATAAGTCAGTCCTTTTCCCTCATTTCTGTCACTTCCATCCATTGTAATTACTCCCTCCATCACTTGGTGCTGAATCAATCCACTCTCTCTTCCATTTTCACCACCCTTGCTGAAATCACCACATCTCCGTCATGGCTTGTAAAGTCCGCAAACCCCCCAACCAAGAAGAAGATCAAACCAATAATCAGCTCAAGTCAACCGCCAAGCCGCAGCATTGTTTCCCAACACCGCCTCCCTCAGGCTTGATCAAACCCAAGAAGTGGCAACTGCCAGTGGCCATGGACCAGGAGTTCAGCACTTTCATTGATCACGACTGTACACTCAACCAATAGGGCTATCCCCTATACCCCAACAGATCAACGACTTATGTGTTTACACCCACCTCCGACATTGTCAATTTCCCCAAGGTTGGCTACTCTCAAACCATCAACATCAATAACCGCACCAACAACATGTGGAAAGTAATCCACATCACCTGCCTTGGAGTATTACTTTGCAACCAAGACGAATGCGAATACGCCGGCCCACCTCCCACTGGCCCTGGAAAACTTCAAGAGCTTCTAAGCCAGTAAGGATCAAGCCCGCAGCCCTCATTGACCAGAGAAATACTGAAATCAAAAAAGAATTACCAATCATAGGAGCCCCGTATGTCCAGGTTCCGCAAGTCGATGTCCGGGGAAGGTCTACTGGCAGGCCTGCGAGGGTACTAAATGTTGCGTGGACATTCACAAGACCAGCTGGGGCCTCCTCCAACACCAAGGATTCCACAGCCACTCTTGGCCTCACCCCAAGAAGCCAGATCCCTTGGCCCGCCTTGATTTGGTCAAGGAGATCAAAAGAAATCCCAAGATTACTGTCAGCTCCGGTCTCTTAGGTGACACGGAGTTGATGGGTTTTGGAGTCCGCGCTGTAGCAGCTTGGGCAGCGGCCAGCGGAAAAGGGCTGCACTATAGCTATAACAGCCAGTGGGAATAAACCACACCTCAACATTGAATAGCGGAGGGGCTAGCCATAATCAAGCCTAGCGCCGTAGCTTTATAAGGGATGAGTGTCTTATCTTCTAGAGTACAGGTGTTATAACACCCACCTGTACCTAGGAAAAATACACAAAAGAGATGGAGGCTGTAAAGTAAAAGAAGTTAGTTGATTATTATAAAACCCCGCTCACTAAGTTTTTAGTAAGGTACACGGGTTTGTATGGCAATAATCTCTGGGGGAGAATCTCTACAGGTGAGAGACCTCCCCTTTTATATTGCAGGGATCAGCTCCCTCCTTTGATTCAAGGACCTGAGGGATCCTTGAATCCAAGGAGAGAAATGATCACGGAATTCAGAAGGGGATTTACATATGTATGTAATCTCCCCATTTGTACATACATTGTGCTTATTCAGGATAAATTGTAGAGGTAGTATATGTTTGTACACCTCACACCTGTGGATATAGCTCAACGGTAGAGCAACCCAGCATGCATTGGGGAGATGCGGGTTCAATTCCCCCTGTCCGCACTATTCCTTTTACTTGCTCTACAGGTTATGAGCCCAGCGCTATAGGCAGCTGCGTACCTGGGATGAGCCTCTGGGAGGATTAGTGGGCTCTGTCACCGGTGTAGGTGTACAGGGGGTGTGTAGAGGTAGTATATGTTGGTACACCTCACACCTGTGGATATAGCTCAACGGTAGAGCAACCCAGCATGCATCGGGGAGATGCGGGTTCAATTCCCCCTGTCCGCACTATTCCTTTTACTCGCTCTACATAAATACATAGAGAGATAAGAATATCTCTCTCTGTATAAACAAATATGTAATCTATGTGAAATAAGGTTAATTACATATTCAAAAGAGTGTGAAATATGTAGTAAATACATAATAATAGTACATTAGAATAAAAGGTACATAATTAATGTAATGACAGGGAATTGAACTCTTGACTTCATGTACATGAGTCAATTCTTAAAGCAGTCTTTAACCATTACACCGCCAGCAAATAGCTGACGTAACCCGGATTTTGTCGCGCTGACGAAATCCAAACTCAAATTTAAACTTGCGCCCCGGGTGTGTTGTCACCTGTTGTGGATTTCGTCACCTGCCATTCTCAGTGGCAGGCGCAAGAGAGCACCACTCCCTCAATGGCCAGTGCTAACCGGTCATTGAGGGGACACACACACCTAGCTCCCTTGATGGCCCGTCTGTACCGGCCATCAAGAGGAACACCCTACACCCTCTTGATGGCTGGTTCGATCAGTACCGGCCAGCAAGAGTAAAGCACTATTTATACTCTCAATGGCCGCTACTGACCGGCCATCAAGAGGAACACCCTACACCCTCTTGATGGCCGGTTCGATCAGTACCGGCCAGCAAGAGTAAAGCACTATTTATACTCTCAATGGCCGCTACTGACCGGCCATCAAGAGGTGATACACATACCCCTTGATGGCCTGTCAGTACACCGGCCATCGAGACAAAAACACTAAACTCTCAAAGGCCCGTACTGGCCGGTCATCAAGAGCAAAACTCACTTGGTGATGTGTATACACATCACCCTTGATGGCCCGTCAGTACCGGCCATTGAGAGGAACATAATACACTCTTGATGGCCTGGACTGATTGGCCATTGAGAGGAAATACACACCCCACTCAATGGCTTGTCAGTACCGGCCATCAAGAGGAATATACTACACTCTTGATGACCTGCGCTGACTGGCCATCAAGAGTGAAGCGCTTTGCTCTCAATGACCAGTTGGGTCACTGTGCAAGATGTGCATTTCCTCTCGATGGCCAATCAGTCCAGGCCATCAAGAGTGTATTATGTTCCTCTCAATGGCCGGTACTGACGGGCCATCAAGGGTGATGTGTATACACATCGAGAAAAGAGTTTTGCTCTTGATTGCCGGCCAGTACAGGCCATTGAGAGTTTAGTGTTTTTGTCTTGATGGCCTGTGTACTGACAGGCCACCAAGGGGTATATGTGTCACCTTTCAGTGGCCGGTCAGTAGCAGCCATTGAGAGTGCAAACAGTGCCTTACTCTTGCTGGCCGGTACTGACCGGCCAACGAGATAATGTTGTGTGTTCCTCTTGATGGCCGGTCCAGAAGGGCCATCAAGGGAGGTGTGTGTGTCCCCTCAATGACCAGTTAGCACCGGCCATCGAGGGAGTCGTGCTTTTGTCTTGCACCTGCCACTGAGAATGGCAGGTGACAAAATCCACAACAGGTGATGACACACCCAGGGCGCGGGTTTGAATTGGAATCTGGATTACGTCAGCGCAACAAAACCCGGATTACGTCACCTGTTTGCTGGCAGTGTTAGGTTATAAGACATGTACTATGCCTTGTAGACACATGGACTTAGTTTCTCAGTGTCTGACAATTACTGCCCTCCAGCCCAAGGTAAGATCCTCATTTCCATTACACATCACATTGCAATATAACCTTCCAAGAATTCAAATTGCTTTAATTTACAGATTTGACAAGCAACAGGCCCATACAAGTGCTTGGAAACAATCACCAACATCCATGAATCACTTGGAAACGCCGATTGGGCCTGTTACTATAGACGAGAAATCCTCAAGGAAATCAAAGAGGTAGACAACAAGAAGGGTGGCACTGATAGGTTTCTTCACAATATGTTTCTATGAGACCAGTAAGTTCCCTCTCCGAGAGTCTCACTACATCCTACTGACTCTCACTTCTGTTTCCATCTCCAGAAAGGGTCTTGAGGTCATCTCGTGGAGTTATTGGCAAGGGCGGGAACACTTTACATTCCAAACGTGTTGGATGTCGGAGCGGCTCCTGGACCGTTCTGAGCAAGGAAATCAACTCTACTCGGGCAGGTTGATATCCAACGTTACATATCGATTTTTCGAATCTGGGTATTTACTAACCACCTCGATGTATTTTGATGACATATAGCAATGGATTCCTGTACAGTTAAGCTGGATCCGCGGCTTATTGGAAGACTACTACACCATTCACTTCACCGTCATATTTCAACAATTCCTTCTCCCTTCAATCCTGCCAGAAGAGAGAGAGAAGCTGGCGACTAGTATTGTTGACTTCTCCAAGGCTCAACAGAAAGGGTTTGTGGCAGCCTATATGGCCGTCTTTGGTAAATCCGACGCAAGTGAAGCAATGAAGAAGCTGAAGGGATGCCGGGAACATTTCCAACAATCTATTACACAGGTGAAGCGCAACCGCGCAGTGATCAGGGCGGACGAAGAGGTGAGTAATTCTCTCCAATACCATCACATTATCTCAACCCCAAGACTGACTGTGGCCTTCTTTTTTCAAGAAATTGTTCCAATTGCTATGTCTTGGTCTGCTGGAACCAACCAACCACCCCAGTGGCGCAACCCACGAGGGAAAGATAGATGAGCTGCAACATTGGTTTCCCAAAACCCAAAGATGGCTTGACTGGTGGACAATGGCCAACGTTGAGGCCATTTTGCTCCCCAGCCGTTGACCAATGATGGATGACTTCCCAGATGGGGACGACGGACTTCTGAGCTCAACTAATGCCCAGGAGAGCTTGCACAGAGTGTATTATATGTTCAGGTAAGCATGATTGGTTCATCAGAAACACCCATTGGTTAAATTTCCTGAAACTTCCTTCCTTGTGTCCTCATGCAGCCCAGGTAAGAAATCTATGCTGAAGGGAATGATCCAACTATATGCCTTCGTCAAGGCCCTCAAGCGCGATCATGGAATGGTTCTTTGTGGCATTCCAATCAGATACGGCTCTCAGCCCAAGAATCAGGTCAATGTCTCCAAATCTATTGGCTGGACCAAACCTACAAAGAGACAAAGAGCAGCTACCAAGGAATGTGCCACCAAGAACAACGGCCGCCTGCTGGACACCACTGATTTGCTACTAGACAAGAAAACAGCCAAAAAATCCAAGACAGGGCGACCACCAAACTCCGTCAACATTGATTGGAACCAGCACACAACCTATGCTTCCTACACGGCAGTTGCCAAACCAAAGGAGCTGTCAAATCGCTGTTGGTTGGCAGCTGCACTCGAATCTCTCTACGCAACCTTCAGCCCTCTGTGGCTGAAACAACCCGGTGGAAAAGATACCGACTTATTTAACCAGGTCATTGCACATTTCTCATCACGGGCCACCCACGAGCTGACAGAAAGTAAGGGACTGCTCAATTTCTTGACCATGGGATCCAGGGCTTTATTCAATGATATTCAGGCGCTTCTTCCCGATTCATTTGTCCCTGGGAAGTTTGCATCCTGTGATCTTTTCATTGAGAGCATCCTTGATCCAAAAAAGAATTCATGCAAGGTATTCCGCAGTTTATTTTTGGTCAATGAGTCCCGCATATTCACCTGTCCTTGTCACCAAGGCCAAGTCCATCATCCCCACAAAAATATATCATTTACTGTCCTCAGAATCAAAGATTCTATGTTTGATCGGAATGGAATCAGTCGGACCGATCCTGCACAGCTCATGACACGTTGGTCAACGGTCGGTCTCAATGGTTTCAACGGGCTCCATTGCAAATCTTGTGTGGCCAATCCAAAGAAAAAAAGAGGTTGCAAAGGGAAGAAGAATGAAGACCCGGCTGTTTGTGATCCTGACAAGTTACAAGAACTATTGGTGATCAGCTCTGCTGAAGCCACGCCGCCTGCGCGTCTATATTTTCACATTGAAACTGCAACCATCCCTGACAAAGATGATCAGCTGAAGTTCATGAGCGAAATGAACTGTCCATTCAAACTCACGATGCTTGGCAAGGAATACACTCTAATATCTTGTGGTTTCTTTGGCCATTCACATTACTGGGGCAAAGTCTTGTGTCATGCTAATGGGTTATTGGGAGTGTGGCGCCATGACGACCAAATAAAAGCAGGGCGTGCTTATATTTTGGATATGATTCCGGGGAACATAAGTGGAGCTCAGGAGCACACAAGCTGGCTCATTTATTCACGATGTTGGACCTCTGAGGAGTCAGCCTTTGTCAACAAGAGTACCGCGCAAATCTTGAAGGATAACCCCCAATTTCCAACTCAAATTCCCTTTACATGAATGAAAACACTCTTGAGGATGTCTTACAATGGGGAACCGCCTGCAACCTCCTCAGAAATCCAGGTGTCCGGCAATATTCCCCTCACCATACCGGTACCATCCATCTCAATCACATCGGCCAATAAAGATGGTACAATGCAAGGTAAGCCTTGGAAGAGCTTCAGTAATATTTTTTACCAGCCAACTGACCCTCAGCATTGCATTTCAGATGTATTGCCTATGGCCAATTCCGCGGCTGATGCTCATGTACAATCCTTGAAGATTCAAATCTGACGTCGAGCAAACGTGAATGCGGAAGTGACCACCACTCCCTCCCCGGCTCTGGGGGTTGATATTTCCCTGGAAAAGCGCAGCGGCCCAGTAAGGCGTGGCCTTCCCGTTGAGACAGAAATATCCTCAAAACTGGGCCCAACTTCAACACTAGATATAACGCTGGCAAAGTGTTTCCGCCCCATTAAGATCTTTAAGGTTTTGTCAGGCTTTGCGCCTTCCCAGGCTCTGGCGGTTGGTCTGGATCCGGCAAAGGGTGATTTCTCTGACAATTTTATGCTTTTATCATCTGCTCCTGTCAAGTCTCTGACCGTTCCAGAAAAACGTGGTCGTCCCAAGAAGAGCCCAGAGGTCAAAACCACACTCACTTTCAAGCCGGAATCTATGGCCGATGTTGATTCGGAGAGGATCCAGGCCCAAGCTGGGGCCTACTGGCAAGAAAATAGATGGAAGCCATCTCAAGTTGCGAAGAAAGGTGAGGGCTATGCTTCTCCTCTTCCCATTCATAATTCAGCAGGCGGGCGAACTGACTTTTCTGGTTATTTTCCCTTGACTAGATGACAACGCCTCACCTGGACCTGGCTTGACGGCATCTCTGGCCAATTCTCAGCCGGTCTCCTTCTCCCTCCCCGCAGCAACTGCCACCGGACGCAAGCCTGTCCAACCAAAGAAAAGGTCCATTGCGAGCCGGCCCCGGGAAAGGAAGGTACCCTTGACCGCCGCAGGAAAGGTGGTTTCTTTTTGGAATGAAAGGCGTGTGGACGCGGAGGTGATCAAACCAAAGACAGGGAGAGGGTGTGGTAGGAGGGCCCGGGGTGCGTGAGAGGCGTACAACTTGTCTTTCTGTTCTGTATTTTTTCCCGGTTTGTCTTTCTTGGTTGTTATTGTTTGTTGTTATGCGCTGGTTTTTTTACTAGGTTGTGCAAGAGCGGGAAGAAGCAAGCCGGTAAACCAGATGTTTGATCCCCCCTAATATTTTGCTGTTGTTTTTGTCATTTTTCCCCGGTTTCTGGCTTGTATCTGTCATTTCCTTCCTACAAATGTCAACGAAGTAGCATGTAAAATTGCATCCAGAGACAAACTGTATGAGTTTTACATTTCATGATTTTTACATTGGGGGGCCTTGTAAGGCAAACAATGTAATTTCAATTTAATTGCCTATATTTGCAACTTTTACGGGTGTAACTTTACAATGGCCTGACATTGTAAGAATTGGTGTGTAATCTTGTTCTTGGTATGCCTCAGGGGGCACTTTTACATGGCATGCTTTACTTGTCATATTTTACATGATAACTGATTTAGCCGGACAAATGTAATATTATTTGATTGGGGCGGAATGTGGAATTTTACATGCTTGTGGTTTTACATTGCACATGCAATGTAAAACACAGAATGTAAAAATCAACATCCCCAAAGAAAACCCTGCATGCTTATGACACCTGCATGAAAGGCAACGTTACGCAAACATCTTGCAATAGCCATTTCAAGGATTCAGCGGCGCCGCTGGAGGTGGTCCACGGAGATCTAGTGGAATATCACCATTGACGAATGGGGGCGCCAGATACTTTCTGACGCTGGTTGATCAGCACACCGGGTTCATACATACTGCAATCCTTAAGGAAAAGTCTCAGGCAATGGAGGAGATTCAGACGTTCAGGAGCTTGTACAAGAAGCAGACGGGCCAGGTCATGAAGAAGCTAATTACCGACGGAGGCAGTGAATTTTGCAACACCAAACTCAGCAAAATCCTTAAAGAGGTCGGAATACAGCACAATGTGGCGCCACCGTACACTCCGCAGAAGAACGGTCTAGCTGAAAGGGCGAATCGGACCATAATCAACATGACTAGATGCCTGATCATGCAATCAAATCTTGCATTGGAATTAGAGATGGCAAACAGGTACCTGTCTTATTTCAATGAAACCGCTTCTTGAGTGCTTGTGATCAAATCAATTCAATATGTAACACTTCCATGAGATGAAGAACTACTTGAACTTGAGTAGGACACTCAGCTAACTGCATGGTAAGGCACACATACAAGGCCAGATGGCAAATAGCCCACAGGTACCTGTGAGCTATTTTCCATCTGCACTTGTATGTGTGCCTTACCATGCAGTTAGCTGAGTGTCTTACTCAATTTCAAGTAGTTCTTCATCTCATGGAAGTTTTACATATTGAATTTATTTGATCACAAGCACTCAAGAAGCGGTTTCATTGAATTCAGACAGGTACCTGTTTGCCATCTCTAACCGGAATGGTGGGGCAAGGCTGTTAAAACTGCCACATTGACAACCAACTGCTTACCATCATTATCTAAGAGAAAGAAGTCGCCGGTGGAGCTGATGTTCAAGTTACAGCCCAACATGAACTTCTTTTGGCCATTTGGATGTCGGGTCTGGGTAGTCAAACCAAAGCAGGCTAGAACGGAAAAATTTGGATCAATATTGTGGGAAGGGGTCTTACTCGGATATGAGAACGACTATTTGTCCTACAAGATCTGCCGTTTGGAAGACAAGCAAGTGGTCACGGCAAAACATGCGCACTTTGACAAACTGTCCTTCCCGGAACTTGGCGCGCTGAACAGGAGCCATAGAGGGACCTTTGACCAACTACCAATTTTCAATGCTGCGTCTGAACTACCATTCAATGAGGAGGAGGAGTTGAATCCGGATCAGGAGCAAGAGACAGCGGACAAAAGCAAGCATGAAGAGCGTGAAATCGCAGACATACTCAGTAAGCTGAATTCAACGCCTGCGCAAGAAGAGGAAGAAGCAGGTGGTGATGGATGGGAGGTGGATGACTCACCAACTGTCCCGGCTCAAGCAATCATAGGCGGTATAGATGAGCGAAATATAGTCACCGGGAAACAGGAGAGGAGGCAAGCGTACACGGTAACGGTCTTGATCAAGCCAAAGAATCACAAGCAGGCGATGAGCTGGCAGTAGGCGGAGGCGAAAGAAGTTGAGAACATGAAGAAGCATGACGTGTGGATTGTCCGTGTCAGAGTGGAAGGCAATGACCCAATTCCCTCAACCTGGGCATACCGTAAAAAACTCGGATCAGAGAATCAGGTTGTAGAATTCAAGGCAAGGATATGTGCCCAAGGATTCAAGCAGGTTCATGGGTTGAACTTTGAGGCAAAATAAGCTCCAACCGGTAAACCGGCTTTGTTGAGGTTCTTGCTGTCTTTTGCGGTGAACAACGGATTGAAGATTCATCAACTGGACGTGAGGAGTGCTTTCCTCACGTGTCCATTGGAAGACAAGGTTACTCTGCTTCCTCCTCCGGGGCTGGACTGTCCTCCAAACAGCGTACTCAAACTGAAGAAGGCTATCTATGGCCTAAAGCAAGCGCCACTTGTCTGGTACAAGCGCTTGTCTAATTATCTGATCTCAATTGGCTTTCAAGCAGCGCTGTCGGATCTGTGTGTATTCTGGCGAACAGCGACGGCGGGCAAGCCGGCAACATGGATATTTGCACATGTAGATGATCTAGTGATAATTAGCAATGATCCAACAGTCTTCAAAGTGGAGATGGAAAGTGAATTTGATATCAAATACATAGGTAACGCCGAATTCTTATTAGGGATGAACATTGAAAGATTTGAAGATGGCATACAAATAAACCAAACCCAATATATCGACAGGAAGATCAATGAATTTGGTCTTGAAAACTTGCACATTGCTACATGTCCGCTTAATCCTAGAGAATATCTCAAGAAAGCCACTGAAGAAGAGAAGAGGCAATTTGAGAAGACAGGGACAAACTATCAAGTGCTGGTAGGATCACTCAATTACTTGAGCATACTCACTTGGCCTGACATAGCGTACGCTGTGAGCACGCTGTTGTAGTACCTGGAATCTCCAGGAATCAAGCACTATCATGCGGCGATTCAAGTCTTCTGCTATCTCAAGGGAACAAAGAACATTGGTCTAATCTACGTGAAGCAATCAAGCTTGGAAGTGCAGGCATTTGTAGATTCTGATTGGGGCAACTGCCCGGACACAAGAAGGTCAACCACCGGTTATGTAGTGCAAGCGGGGTCAAGTCTCATCAATTGGAAATCAACCAAACAATCTACTGTCTCCTTGTCTACCACCAAAGCAGAGTACAAAGCTTTTTTGGATCTTGGTTGTGATCTTGCGTGGGTGGCAAATCTGGCCAACAAAACACTAATCTTACCGGGACTCAAGGGCATCGAGGTGTTCATAGACAATAGGGGTGCAATTGATCTAGCAAAAAGTGAAACTTTTCAAAATAGTTTCAGAACAAAACACATGGCAATCCGTCTACACTTTGTGCGCGAGCTCATAGCCGTTGGTCTTCTGAGGATTCAATAGGTCAAAACAACAGAAAACTCTGCCGATTTTCTCACAAAACCTACCGGAAGGACAATCATCAGAAAGTCTTTGGCAAATCTGAAGGTGTTGCAAGTCTCAGAGGCTGCTTTGAATCTTGCAACTCGAAGCAAGGAAGGCTGTGAGATTTCAAGCCTGAGTGAACAGTACTCTTTGAACAAAAGTAGAAGAGTACTAGGATCCAAACCGGCTGCGGACAGAGGTAAGCTAAGCAAACCACTTTCCGCAGTCCAAATCCCGCGCCAAAGGTGAAACACTGATCCATCAGATTTGATGTCGGCAGTAAGAACACAAACGTGATTCAACAACCGCTGAAAGACAGGATCTCAGGAAACACCAAAGGTGAGCGACAGAGAATCCAAAAAACAGTCTAGGCAAGAAAGAAAAAGGAAAGCGTTAGAACTAACGCAACCTGAAACTCCATCATAACAGACAAAGCCGAATTGATAGGAAACGGGAAAGCCAAACTTGCCCTTGATCAAGGTAGTGAGAGCGGTAAGCAATAAAATAAGAGTAAAAAGAGATGAAAGAAACATGGCTAGATCTGACGTCAAACTTGTGACTGCAGACGACGTCGAGGCTTTGCTTGGAAGATTCTCAAGCGGAGCGCCAGGAACTTCTTCTTTAAAACAAAAATCTCACTCTGAACAGAGCGGTCTTTAGCCTGCTCCTAGGTAAATCTCACATCAGAATAGAAGAAACAAAACTGTCATTTCTTTCTTTTTATGGTTCTCTAACTGGAAATGCATTCCTAGTTCTTTGTGTTCTTTCAGTGTCTGCAGGACCAGTTGACACATTGACTGGGTAAAGGTAGTAGGCTGGTCACATTTTGTAACGACTCAATGTTATTATTACGGACTAATCTATTAGTCTATTTTATATTCCGGAGTTTAGTTGTGACGATTGACGATTGGGGTTTTGAAGTCATGCGCCTTTTGTCATCCTCTTGTTACTCCAGGACAATGAGGTGTTGTTCTGATTGTGACGTCATTAGATTTCCTTGTGTTGTTCTGATTGTTATAGTTGTTCTGTTTGGATGGGTTGTTCTTTCTTTCCTCTCTTTTCTCATTGGGATATTCCTTGTTATCATTTTCCTCATTCTGTTTATCCGAGTAATTCATTCTTGGGAAATCAGTCTATCAAAAGTCAAATCATCATCAACAGGATTCAATAACCTTATTATATAATCCAGATCTACTATCAAGCATCTCGGCGAACTATCCTCTTGGGTAGTTTCACAGCCTTATAGCGAACTGATAGTAGGCTGGCCCTCACAAGATTCATCTTTGAACCCCCCGCATGTGGTGTCAAAACAGATCTCAGCAGCAAGCCCAATGGAGGACTTCCCCTGCTGGCAGATGCCAGTTGAGCCCCCAAAAAGTCCCGATATTCGCCGGGAAATCCCGCTTTTTGGGCTCCAGAGATCACGTCTGGGAGGCCGCAGATCTCCGCAACAAGCCCACTCTTGCCAGCTGAGCACAGATTCCGGTCCGCAGCAGCGTGTAAAGACTCCGCCAAGTAAGCTCACACGGGTGTGTGGGGGAGCTTTGTACAGAAAAGGTTTTGTTCCAGAAGCACATACTGAGGAGAATGGGTTCCCTGGAGTGTGCAGAGGGTGGTTCACAGGGCACGGGGTTGATGACGCCGGCGGCCGGGGGGAGGGTCTAAGCATAGATGAACGAGAAGCGGGAGAGGACGTGGGGGATGGCTGCCAGCTGGGGCCCGTACCTTCGGCGGACCATGCACTCCTTCAGCTACCAAAAACGCGTGGAGAGAGAGAGAGAGAGAGACTTACCGGGAGGGGTTGTCGTACAGCTCGAAGAGCGGGATCGCCAGCAGCTTCATGTTCTTGGGCACCGACAACACCTCTGTCCAAACCAGCAGTCAGCATGTGTCCCCACCCCGAGGCGAAGAAACGGCTGACTTTTCTCGGGCAGTTGGACGAGGTAGAGCATTTTGCATTCCTTGGGCTTGGTGATATGGGCGGGGACGTAGGGATACTGTGCACAGAAGAGGGTGAGCGAGACGCGTCTTCGCGTAGAAGGGGGGTAGCGGACGGACCATGAAGCTTTCGTCTGGTAGCGCGGGGGCAGGAGGAGCGAGTCAGCGAGGATGCGCGCGAGGGGGTGTGTGGGGAGGGGGGATGGGACTCAAGACAGTTAGGGCGCCACCACTGGGAGAGACAGTCGGCGATCTCCCAGTCTTTCTGGCCCTGGGCGCTGGTGAGGCCGGCGCCGAACTGGCCGGCGGGCGGGGCGAGCCGCTCGTCCAAGCGCTCCTTGAGCCCCTCGACGTCGTCCTCGCCCGGCCTGAGATAATCGCCCGGCCTACACACAAATCCCCGTCAGCCTTGCCTCGACGAGCGTAGTTTTCTGGGGGGGGGGGGGGGGGGGGGGACGGACAGCTTGAAGAAGGCGTTGGCGATCTGGAGCATGAGCACGTGCGGATGGCCGTGCTCGTGGACGACCAGGATGCCCTCGACGGTCCGGCGCATGCCGAAGTCCTCGTAGTTGTTCTGGAGCCGCTGGAGGCGCGAGGTCACCGAGGGGTCCTCCTCGGGCTGGGCCTCCTTGGTCGAGAAGGTGTAGTTCGACAGCGGGTATCTGTCCAGAAACCCATCCGTCAGTTGTCTTCCAAAAAAGAGTGAGATCGTACTCACAGAGTCACTGTCGATGTCATCCTTGGACTTCTTTTGCTGGGCAAGGTCGGCGGTGGGTGGGCTGGTGTGGTCGGAGGGGGCGAGGTGTCACAGCTCGGGGCTGTCACCGGCCGAGCCGCGTCATGCAGCCTCGGGGGTTTTCCCCGGGGGGTTAGGGGGATGATGATATCAGCTCACGAAGAGAGGCCGGAGATTCAGCCAACCAACACAAACAGTACAATCTCTCGATGGCCGAACCAACTGCGCGCAAACAGGAGAAGGACTTCACCAAGGAGGTGGATGAGCTGGTGGCCGACGTCGGCCAGCTCGTCAAAGTCAGTCTCTCCCCCTCCCCCGTGAGTGTGCTTCTGACCGGATCCACTGACGCTCGGTGGGTTTTTTTGCAGAACGGAGGCCTCCAGCAGGGCCTCGAGAAGCTTCTGGGGCTGGAGAAACAGACGAGAAACGTGAGTCCTGGGTCTTCCCTCTTCCCCGAGGGAGTGTGAGAGGTGTGCTGAGGGAGGGTGTGTGTGTGTGTGTGTGTGTGTAGGCCTCCGATCTGTCGTCGACCTCGCGCTTGTTGCTGGAGGTTGTGCAGATCGTGTTCGAGTCGAAGGACATCGATGGGCTGTGCCTGCACGTGCACCAGCTGGCTCGCAAGCACGGCCAGCTGCGCCAGGCGACGACGACGATGGTCGATCGAGTGATGAGCTTCCTGGGCGAGCTCGACCAAGCGAACAAGATCAAGTTGATCGACAGTCTCCGGGAGGTCACCGAGGGCAAGGTAAGCTCCCGATCCATGCATGCTCATCATGGTTGTCGTCTTCCTACTAACTGATGTGGATGGCCAGATCTATCTCGAGGTCCAGCGCGCCCGGCTGACCAAGCAGCTGGCCCAGATCCGCGAGGCCGAGGGCGCGCCGGGGACGGCCAACGAGCTGATGCAGGAGCTCCAGGTGGAGACGTTTGGGTCGATGGAGCGACGGGAGAAGATGGACTTCATCCTCGAGCAGATGCGCCTGCTCCGGACCCAGGAGGACTGGGAGAAGCTGGCGATCGTGAGCAAGAAGATCAACAGCAAGTGGCTCGGGGAGGCGGAGAACGAGGTGAGGGGTGCCTTCCAAGTGTGTGCAACACACAATCTGACCCCCTGTCTCTCGCAGGATCTCAAGCTGCGGTTCTACGGCCTGATGATCAGCTATGGCTCCAAGATGTCCCGGCACCTCGACCTGTGCAAGTACTACCGCTCGATCCACGAGTGCAAGTCTGTGGAGGCCGAGCCGGCCCAGGCGCTGGCTGCGCTGCGCAACGCGGTGTACTTTGTGATCCTGGCGCCGTACGACCACGAGCAGAGCGATCTGCTCCACCGGCTGGCGCAGGAGGAGGAGGAGCTGAAGAAGATCGAGGCGGTCTAGTGGGTTTCCCCTCTGTGTTGGGGTGTGTGTGCTGGATCTGATTTTCTGTGTTGCAGTGACCTGGTGAAGTGTTTCACGACGCCCGAGTTGATGCGTTGGCCGGGGATCCAGGAGCTGTATGGCCCGGTGCTGCGCAAGTCGAGGGTGTTTGGGCCGGCGGGCACTTCGGGGCTGGTGGGGGACATCGCGGAGGATGATCCGCTGGCGGGGGACCGGCGCTGGGAAGAGCTGCACAAGCGAGTGGTTGAGCATGTGAGTTGGTTTTTGTTGTTTTTTTTTTTTGGGGGGGGGGGGGGAGGGAGGATGTGAGCTGAGCTGAGCTGTGGCTGGTGTGCGCAGAACATCCGGGCGGTGTCGCGCTACTACAGCCGGCTGACGCTCGAGCGGCTGTCTGAGCTCCTGGATCTCTCGCCGGGGGAGTCGGAGCGGCGGCTGGCGCAGCTGGTGAGCAGCGGGACGGTGTGTGCGAAGATCGACCGGCCGGCGGGGGTGGTGCGCTTTGGGGGTGGGTCTGCGTCTGCGGCGGGGCGTGAGGGGGAGCGGGTGCTGAATGGGTGGAATGGGGATGTGGGCCGGCTGCTCGGCCTGGTGGAGAAGACGGTGCATCTGATCCAGAAGGAGTTTGCGCTGCAGGGCATCAAGTAGAGTGTGGTACATAGTGTTGTTGCTGTATGAAATGTATTCGCCAAGTTGCTGTGTGCGCCAAGTTGCTGTTTCGGCAAGTGTCAGAGGAGAGAGAGAGTGTGTGTTTTCTCCTCCTCTAATTTTCACAGTGTTGTACCCCACCCCCAGCCACCCAGCCACCCAAGAATGCTCGACCCCTCCGCCAAGCTCATCTTCCAGGGCGCCCTCGCCACCCTGCCCAGCCCAGCCGACCCCGCCTCGCCCGCCAGACGCAAAGCCCAGCCGCCGGCGCCGCTCGCAGCCTACGCCGTGCTCTTCCTCGACGGCCGGCTGGAGTGCTACCCGGGCGACCCCTTCTCGGTCGGCTCGGCCCACGAGGCAGCCAAACCCACCCACATCCTCCAGCTCAACCCCCACCACCGCTGGGTCCTCCAGGCCACCCAGAACAGCCCCGCCAGCTTCCCATTCACCATCGCCCGCCAGCCACTCACCCTCCTCGGCCTCGACGTCGAAGCCATGGGCACCACCAACCGCACCTCCCTCACCAACAACACCCCCAGCGACAGCCTCAAGGCGCTCAAGGACCGCAAGTCCCTCAAGCAGATCTTCGGATTCAGACCCAGGCGCAACCCCCACCCCGCCAGGCACACCCCCACCCTCATCGACCTCCAAGACCCCTGCCCCGACCTCCCGCCCCTCCACGACCACCCCCACCACGCCCCGGGCTCCGCCAGGTCCTCCCAGCTCAACTCCCCCGCCTCATCCTCCACCTCCCCCCACCCCACCACCATCCACCCCGCCCAGAACACACTCACCTTCGCCGCCAGCTCCGAGAGCGCCCGCAAGCAGTGGATCACCGCCTTCCTCTCCGTCTTCCGCCTCACCTCCGACCTCGAGGCCTCGACCTCAAACCCAAGCCTCCACGTCTCCCCCGACCGTGCATCGGCCTACCAGCAGCACCAACAGACACCCATCCGATCCACCCTCTCCAACTCCTCCTTCCCCAACAGCAACAGCAACGCCCACCACACCAGCCGGATCCCCCTCGCCCCCATCCAGCAGCCCCGCTCCAGCTCCTCCGCCTCCATCGCCACCTCCCACAACTTCTCCGCCGACCTGCTCAGCCCCACCCACTCCCCCCACGCCGGCCTCCTCAGCCACAAGCCCAGCAGCCCCTCCCCGCCCAGCCCGCACAGCCACCCCCTCAGCGTCTCCGCAAGCTCGCACACCGAGATGGCCGTCGCCGTGCCCGCCTGGATCAAGGCCGTCCGCAACGCCGACGAGCGCAAGCCCGGCCCCGACCCCGACCTCCTCTCCGAGAAGGCCGGCTCCTCCGCCAGTCGCGAGGGCTCCCTCGACCAGCAGCCCGGCTCGGCCCGCATGGCCCACTCCTTCTCCGCCCCCGCCCCGCTCGCCGGGCCCGACCGGCCCGCCGCCGCCGCCGCCAAGCCCGCGCCGGCGCCCTCGATCAAGTCCTTCGGCAGCGCCGTCGTCCAGAACCTCAAGCGGGCCGGCTCGCTCAGCGAATGGCCGGACTACGCCAGCCCGGCCCACTCGATCCTCCAGCGCATGCGCGAGCCCGACCCGCTCAGCGACAGTCCCCGGCCGGCCTCGCCGGACCCCAGCGACGGCGCGGCGCCCCACCAGAAACGGCTCTGGCTGCTCTCGGCGGTCAAGAAGAAGAGCAGTCTGGACACCAAGCTGCCCGCGCCCAGCCCGCTGAACCCGGCGCTCCCCGCCGGCCCCGCTGCTGCTGCTGCTGGCGGTTGGTCGCCGGGCTGCTCCGCCGCCCTCCCGCCCCGCTCGTCCTCCCGCACCGCCCGGTACGGCATCTACATGCTCAAAGGCCTCTCCTCCGCCTCCTCGCTCTCCTCCTCCTCCCACCACTTCCCATCGTCGTCGCGGGAGAGCGACTCGCTACACCAAGTGCTCTCGCAGGCCACGGAGGACTCGGAGCCGGGCGACCAGGCCCCCGTCGCAGACCCCTCCCCGCTGCCCCAACTGCCCCAGCCCTCGTCGACCCAGAGCACCTACTTCCAGCACCCTGCAGGCCCCGCCAAGAGGCCCCAGACCGCGACATCCAAGAAGGCCTTCGCCGACTGGCTCGCCAACACCTCCGCCCAGGCCGCCCTCCGCCTCCGCCAGTCCTCCACCGACTTCGCCCCCGCCCCCGGCCACCACAAGACGCGCTCCGTCGCCGCCGGGCCGCCGCGCTGGCCGGCCGCCTCGGGCCCGAAACAGGCCCTCGCGCCGGCAGACGTCGGCCTGAGCATCCGCGCCCACCGGCCTCCTGGCCCCGTCCGTCCCTCTTCCTCCTCCTCCTCCTCCGGGGAGGGGGAGGACGACCGGCCCGTCCCAATGCCCGTCCACGCCAGGCCCCGCACAATGACCGTCGTCGCCCCCGCCCTCCACTCCCTCCCCGTCCCCCCGCCCCCCCGGCGCTCGCCCAACAGAGCCAAGACCCCCGCCGTCCTCGGCTCCCAGTCCCGCAGAGACCTCGTCCGCGCCGGGCTCTCCGGCGACGCCCTGCTCGCCCCCGTCCCCCGCCCCAAGACCGCCACCGCGTCTACCGGTCAGCCCCTCCCTCCTCTCCTCCCTCTTTCTCCTCCCCAGCTGACGCCGTGGCTCTCTCGTCTTTGCGCCCCCCGTGCAGATCTCCGCCCGACGCTCACGTCCTCGGCCGGGCCCACCACCAGCCGCGCCCTCGCCTCGGGCCTCGAAGGCGAGTTCGGCGCCGTCGGCAACGCCCCGTCGTCGGCCTCAGACGCCCCGCTGCGCCGGCCCGCCCCCGTGTCCCCCGCCTCGCCCCTCCCCTGACTCTTCTCCTCCCTCTTTCTCGTCCCGTCGGCCCCACCACCCCGTTGTATCCGTGCCCCCGTATCCGTGCCCCGTATCAGTGCCCCGTATCAGTGCCCAGTATCAGTGCCCTAGTATCTTTGTTTCTCGCGCACCGCTGGGCCCAATGCACCGTTACTCGTGGATGCTGTCTGTGTGTGTGGCCGAGCGGTGGCGGGGCCCCGGGCCGAGCAGCCGGCGCGCCCGGTCCCGGTGTGTCGGACCGGCCGCATGGGCCCGGAGCCCTTGCCTGCCTTGTCTGGAAGACGCGCCCATCCCGCGCCGCACCGGGTGTGGGCCCGAGGCGCCGGCGTGACACCCGCAGCGGCGCCCATTCTACACGCCTTTGTGCGCGCTTGTCGAAGAAGGAGAAGACCCGGGCGACTGGTGGGAGCGTGGGGCCTGTGGCGCCGGTTCTTCCGCGCCGGTGCCGCCGATGGCTCCCCTGTGGTGGTGGTGCCGGCGTTGGACGTGCGCTGCAGGGGACGGGCGGGAAGCGCCGGCCCAGCTGCCGCTGCGCCCTCTGACCTTGCGGCCGACTGCACGCAGTGGCCCCCGCTTTGTTCCCGTGTCTCAGGGGATAACGTCCCCGCGAGTCTGGGAGCCTCTCCCAGAGCGCAAGTCACACGCCCAAAGCCACGATGTCCAGGACAAAGGGACATGCTTTGCTCAGCCTGGAGCTGGGTGCTTTCCGTTGTGTTGGTGGGTGTCTTCATTTAGCAGGTCGAGGGGCATCTAGCACGCCCACAGGAACACTTGTGGTGGGCTCCACATTGTTTCCAATCCCACTTCCCACAGAGCGGAGGCGCACGTAACACCAGTGCCCCACATTGGAGGGCCCTGGTCCAGCCTGGGCTGGCGGCGAAGCACGACCTCCGAAGGAGGGACTTGGGCCTAATGTCCACATTTCGGCCTTTTGGTGGGGGATCTGTGCCATTCCAATTTCGAGCTTGTTCCCAAACAGCCCCACACAGGCCCTTTGGACCATGAGAATCCTCTGGCTCTTCCCCGTCTTTTGACGCCCCACTCCTCCCTGAGAACCCATCCCTTCTCTTTCCATGCTCCTTCACACGTTTGGTTTTCAAGGTCATTCTGAGCTGTGTCATGTGAACATGTATTGCAAAACAGTGCAGGATTCAATGCGATCCCCAGGACCCAAGCGCTGTGTTAGATGTCTTGCCCAAGCACCAGATTTTCACTTTGAGGACAGGAACTGGGAGCCAAGAAGCTTGGCTGTTCCGCCCCTTCATAGCCTCACCTGGGTCGGAACAGTTTTTGTTGTGTGAGGGGAAAAAGAAGAAATAAGCCACAAACAACCCAAACCCTCAAGCCAAAATTACAACATTAGTCATAAGCCTCTCCTACAGAGAGTCCCTTCAGGACGCGGGTGTCCCCCCCCCCCCCTGCGTTCAGGAGGCTTAGTTAGGCTAGGAGTGGAGTGTGCAGCGGATCTGGGGATCCCCTAAGATCCTTGCCCCATTTTTAAGGAAAAACCTTGGAGATTGGATCCAGAGAATTTTTTCCAAAATCAGCACAATGGCAATATGGTGTTGCAAGCCCGTCTGGGCACTTGCCAAAGTTTGGCCAAGAAAAAGGCACAGTGCGCGGGTGTGGCGAATGCTGAAGCCCGCTTGGCCGAACCTGGCACACGCCCAACCCCCGCTTGGCATCTCCCAAAGTGGGCGGGGCTCGGCACAAAGCCCCGCTGGGCTGATCTCAAGCTGCAAGGGAGCCACGCACGCCAAACGCTGTGCTGGCCGTCAGGGAGAGATGTTTCCCTCCTTGATGGTCGGTCTACAAACCGGTCATCATGAGGGGAAGACTCCCTTCTGAAAGAGCTCAGAAGACTAAGAGTATTTTCATTACTTTAGTATGGTTCTGTAGCTAGTATAACTGTAAAGTAACAACAAATAGATAAAGAAACTATTTATTGATTTACCTAAGAGCAGGCTGCTGGCCGCGCTCTACTTAAGGCTGAGAGAAGAGAGAGTAGGAAGGAGTCTGGAGTTTTTCTTTGGGTTGAGTGAGTTTACCCTGAAAGACAGCATGTCCCGTTAGTTCTCTGCTTTATCTCTTTCTTTTTCTGGTGTTGTTTGCAAGCGCTTACGCTTGTTGATCCTATGGTCCTTAGGATCCACGTGGTTTAGGTTCAGTGATGCGCCTGAGGAATTCTTTGATGTTGTCTATAGCGCAATCGTGCTACTCGTCAGTTTCTTGGCCTTAAGTTCTTTGCTTGGTGTAGCCTGCTTACCAAGTGTTTCCCCTTCTTGTTGAGAGGGATTGGTTTGGTTGTGGTTGTTCTTGACAAGCTGCTGTGCTAAAACTTGATTGAAGAATTAGCTCTTGTCTGATGACTTCAAAGTGCTTTAAGATTACCGGCTGCTCACCTTTGGTGGTTGCCGATATTCTAGCTTTGAGTGTCTGGGGGCTGGGGTTTTCCACGCGCATGAGTTTTTTTCTTGTTGGAGTCGAACCTGCATGCATCATTGTGATGTGTCAGTTTTACAACTCCGCAGAACTCAAACTTTGGACTGCCGAAATGGTTCGCTTTGCTTACCAGTTTCTGCAGCTGAGATAGATCCCGGCCACAGTCTCAATTTATGAGATTGCAGTTGTTCACCTTGGCTTATATTCTCACAGCCTCCTGTGCTTCAAGTTGCGAGATACAAAGCAGACCCTGGAATTAGTATGACGGCCAGGCTTGCGAGTGACTTGCAAATGACTGTCCTTCCTAGCGGTTTGGTGAGAAAGTTGGCCGCGTTTTCAGTTGTTTTGACATATTCCACAAGGATCAATCGTACAGCAATGAGTTCACGCACGAAGTGTAAGTGTATCAACATGTGCTTTGTTCTGAAGCTGTTCTGCAAAGTTTTGCTCTTGGCGAGGTCAATGGCGCCTCTATTGTCTATGTGTACTTTGATGCTTTTCAACCCAGGAAATATGAAAGTTTCATTGGCTAGATTTGCAATCCAGGCTAGGTCGCGGCCAAGGTCTGAGAATGCCTTGTACTCGGCCTCCGTAGTCAATAGCGACACCGTGGTCTGTTTTGATGACTTCCAGTTGATTAGGTGTTTGCCGGATAGGACCACAAAGCCAGTAGTCAATCTCCTAGTGTCAGGGCAGTTGCCCCAGTCCAAGTCCACAAAGGCTTGGACTTTTGCGCCTTGCTGTTTGATGTAGGTGAGTCCAATGTCTTTGGTGCCTTTCAGATAGCGGAACACCTGAACCGCAGCGTGGTAGTGGTGGATACCCGGGTTCTCCAAGTATTGCAACAGAGAGCTTACTGCCGTAAGACTCAAAAGTGGTTGTGAAACCCTTTTGCTGAATGGAGAAGGGTATGAAGGAGTTGCAAGCTCTGCCCTTTTATACTACCAGCTACAAGACCCACCAAGCTCCGCTTGGCAAGTTTTAATAAGGTGATAGGAGTGGTATGCTCAAGATGAGTTTGTTCGAGACACAGTATAAGGTTGTATTGCTATGCAAGGGTTGTTATGAGTGTAGTAGTAAGTTGTAAGTGTTATGAGTATAGGTGGTGAGTAAATCACTGATCCGTAATAGACTGAGGAACAAAAATGGGGGGGGGGGAGAGCTCCTTATATAGACAAATGTGAGGGATTTTTGCTTCAGGGGGGCTGTGCAAATACAGGAGTGGCTGTGTACAATTTATGCAAGGGGTGCGTGCATGAGTGAGGCTGTGCTTAATTTATGCAAGGAGGTGCATAAATGAGGCGGGGAACAATGGGGTTGCAGGGCACAGCCGCAGGGGCAGTGCTACATGATGTAATGCGGATGGCAAACAAATACAAACTAATATATGCAGTGGAGCTAGAGTGTAGCAGGGAACATATGGGTGTGTATGTGTATAGTGAGGGAAAGGTGACTTGAGATGCGTGACAGGGGTTTGATGGGATGCTGCAGGTTGTCCAAAGGGCTAACTTCCAGTGTAGTGGGGCTCTGGTTACGCTTCCAGTGGGGACTAGGGGGTAATTTGGCCGTAGATTCCATTTCTGGGGTCCATATGGTCGTACCGTGAGGCATTCTATGACTAATTACGCAAATGAAAGAAAAACTTTTGATTTTTCCGATTTTATATACCACACCGCGTAAGCTATGTCAGGCCTGGTGAGGATACTCAGATAGTTTAGGGATCCCACTAGCGCCCTGTAGCTTACGCCGGTGTCCGCAAATGCTTGTATTTCACTTGGTAAAGCTTTCTTGAGGTATTCAAGAGGATTCAGCGGACTAGATGCTGGATGTAGGTCCTGGAGAGCAAACTCCTGTAGGTTCCTGTTGATGTACTGAGTTTGATTTATTTGCAGACCCTCATGGAATTGGTCTATGTTCATTCCTAGAAGAAATTCAGCATCTCCCATGTACTTGATCTCAATTTCCTTCTCCATGTCACTTTTGAGTGCTTCTGGTTGCCTACTGATAATCACCAGGTCATCCACATGCGCGAAGATCCAGGTGGCCGGCTTGTTCGCCTCCTTGAGTCGCCAGAAGACGCATGGATCAGAGATAGCTGCTTTGAAGCCAAGCATGAACAAGTAGTTTGAGAGATGTTTGTACCAGACTAGTGGTGCCTGGCAGAGGCTGTATATAGCCTTCTTTAGTTTGAGTACCGAGTTTGGTGGCCGAGTTTGGTGGGCACTCAAGCCCAGGTGGAGGCAGAAGTGTTACCTTGTCTTCAAGAGGAAACGTTAGGAAAGCGCTCCTGATGTCAAGTTGGTTTATCTTAAGGCCGTTATTGACAGCAAACAAGAGGAGAAATCAAAGGGAAGCTGGCTTGCCAGTCGGGGCGTACTTTGCTTCAAAATTCAGCCCGTGAGTCTGCTTGAAGCCTTGCGCGCATATTCGCGCCTTGAACTCCACAACTTGATTCTCAGATCCGATTTTCTTTTGATATGCCCAGGTTGCTGGTATTGGTCGTCACTCTCCACCCTGGGGCGGAAAATCCAAACCTTGTGTTTGTTCATGTTGTCCACTTCCTTTGCCTCAGCTTCCATCCATTGTCGACTTTCAGCGCAGGCCATGGCCTGCTTGTGTGTTTTTGGTTCTATTGATATAGTAGCCGTGTACGCTTGCTTTCTGCGTTGCTTGCCTTCAATGATTCTGTGTTCATCAATTGCTCCTATGATTAGTTTTGACTGATCCGTTGCCGGTTGGACATCTGGGTCAGGGTTGGAGGAGTCCGTGTGCGCTGCCTCTTTTGCCTCCTTGAGCTGGTGAAGGATGCTCTGCATCTCTTGCTGTTCTTCTTCCTTGCTTTCCGAGTCATCAATAGCGGGTTGCACGTCTGGAAGGGTGTCTTCTTCTTCAAAAGTTAGGTCAGGTTCCGCTGAGAAATTCGGAAGACTGTTGCTAGTGCTGGGGAGTGCATTCCTTTGAAGGGAGCCGCAGATTGGGAAATTGCTCTCATCAAAGTGAGCATGTTTTGCCGTGATGAGTGGTTTGTCCTCCAGTTTGCAGATTGTGTAGGACAAGTAGTCAGTTTAATAACCAACCAGCACACCTTCCAACGAGATTGGTCCGAATTTCTCTTGGCAGTGTTGCTTGGGTTTGACTACCCACACTCAGCAGCCGAATGGACGGAAAAAAATCATGTTAGGCGGCGTTTTGGACATAAGTTCAACCGGGCTCTTTTTGCTCTTCAACAGAGACGGGAGGCAGTTAGTCGTCACTGTTGCCGTCCGGACTGCCTCACCCCACCACTCCAGCGCTAGGTTCGACTGCATGAGCATACAACATGTCATCTCTATGAGCGTCTGGTTTGCGCGTTCAGCCAGACCATTGTTTTGCGGGGTGTATGGAGGTGCTACATTGTGAGTGATTCCAGCCTCCTGCAGGAGCGCACCGAGTGACCTGTTGCAGAACTCGCCTCCGCCATTGGTTACGAGTTTTTTCATGGTATGGCCAGTTTGTTTTTTGAACAGCTTTCAAAAGTCTTTGATTGCAACGACTGCCTGGCTCTTTTCCTTGAGTAAGACAGAGTGGATATAGCCTGTGTGTTGGTCGACTAGCGTAAGGAAGTATCAAGCGTTTCCGTTTGTTGCCGGGGAGATTGGGCCAACCATATCACCGTGTATGACTTCAAGCGGTGCCACTGCAGGTTTAAAGTGACTGTTGCACGGCTGGTGTGTAGCCTTTCCTTGCAGGCATGCCGTGCAAGCGTGGGTCTTGGTGCAGTCAAAGGGTGTTGGTAGCGCCGTGGCTATTCTTGATGCGCATGCATGAAGACAGTTATGCCATTTCACAAATTCGGACAGCGTGTTGGCCGTTTTGGTATGAAGACTGACTATGAGGCGTTCTGGATCCAATACGCCTTTGATTTCAAGGAGGTTGTTGGAGAGGTCAACTGCAAAGGGTTGTCTGTTGTCAATCTTGACTGCGAATCCGTTGCTCCCTTGCTGTATGATTGCCTTGGTCTTCAGTAGTTGGACAAATGACACTAGATTTATTGTTAGCTTGGGAACAAACAACGCGTTGATGAGCGTGAGTGAGCCGCCGTTGGCGAGAGGAAGAACAGTGTCACTGCGAGCTGTTGCAGCTAGACCGCCCGGGCCGCTGCCCGTCACTATGTCTATGTTGACAGGGTGCGTTTGCTTGAAATAACCCAGCGTAGTAAGCATATGGTTACTAGCGCCTGAATCCAGAATTGTCGTCTGATGCTGCGAGGTGCTTGCGTTTGAGAGATAGCTAAACAACGGACAGATGTTGTTGTCAGGTGCGGGGACTTGTTCCTGCGCTGTCGTCAGATACAATGCACTATTGTTTTTCTGTGCCTTGTGCTTCTCCATTGCTTCTTGAAACTTAGAAGTGTGGAGTGTCCAACAGTCTTCAGCGGTATGATTGGAGGCCGGATTGTGTTTGCCGTCTGAGCACCAAATAGGATTGTATGGCTTCTTCTTTTTATTAGAAATCTGAGCTGCTAGTGCTGTCGACGTTCCGTTGGAAGAAGTTGGTTCAGGTGCTTTGCGTTTGTTTGATCTTTCAAAGCGCCCAACTTTGCGTAGCCGGTTAATCACAAACTTTGGTTTTCCCAGTGAGTTAAGGTCTCTGAACAAGCTCTGCATGAGGTAAGGTCGCTTCTTTGTGATTCGACTAATAATGCTGCAACATATCACGAAGTCTGGAACTATCATCGCCAAGGATTCAAATTTAGCCAGACATTCCTCAATTCTAGTAACGCTGAAACAAATACAATACATGGAGTGTATCTGGTAAACGTTTTTCATTGAAGATGCAGACCTGCATGTCCTATTTTTTGTTTTTAGCCATTATTATGTATATGATGGCTGAAAACAAAAAATAGGACATGTAGGTCTCCATCTTCAATGAAAAACGTTTACCAGATACACTCCATGTATTGTATTTGTTTCAGCGTTGATTCCAGCAATGCAAGAGGCCATGTTGTCATTGAATTGCATGTCCTCCCACTTGGCCCTCACTTCGTAGCTTGCGAGCATCAAGTCTGAAGCGTAGACAGACTTGAACATTTGCCGAAGCTCATACGGGTTCTTTGAGTTGTCTTTCTTGACGATGGTGTTAAAGACGCCGTCGGTGAGGTTTTCGCATATAAGATTTGCGGCTTTCTGAGCTTTAGCTTTTGTCCTTTGGGTCATGTCTGGCAACGGAGGATTGTCTATGAAGTGTTCTAGGTTGAATTCCGCGAGTACCATCCTTATCTTCTTTTCCCAGATCTCGAAGTTTTCGCCTGAGAACTTTGGCACCTTCATTGTGGGTTTTCCGCCGATGCTAGAATTGCTTGATCCATCTTTGGATTTGGCCATGCTGCAGTCCTGCTCCTATTCTTGTGAGGGTTTTGAGGAGTCGGTTTGGTCATAATGACAAAGCGTCAAGACTTGGGACTGTAAATCTGAAAGAGTTCAGAACACTAAGAGTATTTTCATTACTTTAGTATGGTTCTGTAGCTAGTATAACTGTAAAGTAACAACAAATAGATAAAGAAACTATTTATTGATTTACCTAAGAGCAGGCTGCTGGCCGCGCTCTACTTAAGGCTGAGAGAAGAGAGAGTAGGAAGGAGTCTGGAGTTTTTCTTTGGGTTGAGTGAGTTTACCCTGAAAGACAGCATGTCCCGTTAGTTCTCTGCTTTATCTCTTTCTTTTTCTGGTGTTGTTTGCAAGCGCTTACGCTTGTTGATCCTATGGTCCTTAGGATCCACGTGGTTTAGGTTCAGTGATGCGCCTGAGGAATTCTTTGATGTTGTCTATAGCGCAATCGTGCTACTCGTCAGTTTCTTGGCCTTAAGTTCTTTGCTTGGTGTAGCCTGCTTACCAAGTGTTTCCCCTTCTTGTTGGGAGGGATTGGTTTGGTTGTGGTTGTTCTTGACAAGCTGCTGTGCTAAAACTTGATTGAAGAATTAGCTCTTGTCTGATTACTTCAAAGTGCTTTAAGATTACTGGCTGCTCACCTTTGGTGGTTGCCAATATTCTAGCTTTGAGTGTCTGGGGGCTGGGGTTTTCCACGCGCCTGAGTTTGTTTCTTGTTGGAGTCGGAACTGCATGCATCAATGTGATGTGTCAGTTTTACGACTCCGCAGAACTCAAACTTTGGACTGCGGAAGTGGTTTGCTTTGCTTACCAGTTTCCGCAGCTGAGATAGATCCCGGCCACAGTCTCAATTTATGAGATTGTGGCCGTTCACCCTGGCTTATATTCTCACACCTTCTTGATGATCAATACAAGTATTGCCCACCACAAAGGGAGTCTTTCCTCCCCAATGACCAGCCTACAGACCAACCATCGAGAAGGCAAAGCTCTCTTGTCAATGTCCAATGTGCAATGTTGAGAAGGGAGAACGTTTCCCCTCCTTGAGGGCACGTTGTTCTTGCCTTTTGAGGCAGAGACAAGGGCTGGTGTCTCATGACCGGTGTGTTGCCATTGGCCCAGAGCTTGATCTCGGCCAAGCGGGACTTGGCTGTGTGCCAAGCTCTGCCCCCCGCGCAAGCTGCCCAATCAAGCCCGCTGGGCACATACCCAACCTCCAGAGGCACTCGGCCAAGCGGGAGTTGGGTATGTGCCGAGATGCGCTTGCAACACCATATATCAATCAACCCTTGGCGGTGAATTCTTCTGCTTGTAATCAGTGTCTCTCACTGATCAATTTTGTTCTGATTTTTTTTTGATTTGATACTGGTTTGGGAAAGTGGGCCCAACCTGCAAGGATCACATCAGAAATGGACATATCTGAACAAAAATAAAAACTCTGAATTTGAGTTATTTCTTGCAAAAAATTGGGTTTCTACATGAGGTGGATCAAGACCCACATCTTGGGGATACCCCACCTTATCTTTTTATCCAAAATTGGAAGCTGTATTTTTTGTGGCTTTTAGAGAGAAAACCCGCCAAACAAATCTAACTGTGACATGCAAGTCTGCATGGGTACAAGCCTCTCTGGCACTTTGTGCGTTTGAATGAGAGGCTGTAGAGGCACAATATCTGTTCCACTCTTGCCCTAGTGCAGCCCCAAAATCAACATCTTAGTCTGTGCAAGGTGCATAAATAGGTTTCTGTGTAAGGACTCATATTGGAATATGACACAGCCAGAATTTAGACATGCAAGTCTCAAAAGTTGCAGGCATTTATCTTTCCCAGTTATACATGTCCCACTGGCTAACCTGCAGGTAGTTAATAGGCTTTTTCTCCATTGTTTCCAGTTAGTCCAGCTGAGGGATAAGCAGTCCATGAGGGGGTGTTTATACATTGAGGAATATCCAAGGAGAGGGGAATGTGAACACTCAAGGATCAGGGGGAGCATATCCAAGGAGAGGGAAATGTGGACACTCAAGGATCAGGGGAAGCTTGGGGCACTTGGAGGATTGACAGATCCCGTGAGGGACCAGTATTTGCAATCATCAGAGCAGTGCAATTGTCAGAAAGGATTGTTAGCCTGCTTCCATATTAGTGATTAGACTAGATAAGCAATGATTTGCAGTAGTGTAGCACTAGTTGATCATATAAATATTGATTAAATTGGCTACATTCATTTATTGGGCATGCATTTGAGAATTTCTAATTATTCACCAGCTAACATTACACAAATTTATTTACTAGAAGACAAGCAGAGCTTCAGTAAATCAAAGAAATCTTCATTCCAGGAGTGAGCTTCCAATTCCCTTGTGCAGAGACCGATCTGGTCTTTACATCAACATGCACAGGTAATAGTTGGGAACCAGATTTGAGTGGAGGACTATGTACAACACGCATACCCTTGACTTTTCTAACATTAGAGACGTCCAAGAATGTCCATTGGCTGACAGATGTGCTTATATCTTTTAAACCGGTACCCAGCCAGCCTGAAATGTGCAAGACGTGCTGATGGTAGATGAATTCTAAATCAGCAGTTTCCTGTGCCACAGGTTCCAGTGATTCTCCATCGTCCAAATAGAGTGATCCTTTGGCAAATCCTGAACTTCCTGGTACCACAAGAATCTAGGCGAGCCCAGGAGTTTGAATAAGAGTTCAAATTGGGTCTTTACAAAAAGAAGGCTTACTTAGAGTCAGACTGACCTCAAAGCTTTTCTTCCTAACCTCAGTTGTTGTCATTGCAAGTGTTTGATTTGTAGCCACTTTCCGGATCGATAATATTGAGCCTGGCTTGATGTGTATGGGTATTTGATCAATCTGGATGTTTTTCAATTGTACATTTCCCGAAGCTCCTAGGGTTTTCCTGCTGGAAAATTCCACATACTGATTATTTGAAGAATATTTGCAATCAGTATCTAGCAAGAATCAAAAGTTGATTAGTTTGATGACATGGTCCTTACTTTAGACTCCGGGAAATACGCCTTGACTGTTTTGGATCTTGGCGTAGTAACTGGGGAGATCAACTAAGGGAATCAAAAATAAATTAGTCTGAATAATTTCTGATTGGTGCTGTTCAATGGTGCTAATACGACTAACAATAGAATCACCGAAGAAGAACTGTTTATCGATTCCAAATGTTAAAGGGTCATGGGGGTATGCAAACCAAAGGGGTTTCAAAGCAGGTTCACCAGTTAAGCTCTGTCTTCTCATGTGGGTGTAAAAATAATCCAATAGGCTGTATCGGATCTTGATAGCATTCCTAGCAGAGCGGGCTACCGAATTCCAGCGGTAAAATTCCTGACTGGCCATACCAAGCATATTATGATTTCTGATATTAAACGAAAGTGTAAAAAAAAGAGAAAGCAGTTCAACATTCCTTAGCACTCAAATTTGGACTTGATCAATTCAGACACACCGATAAAATGGATAAAAGGCCCCCAACGAAGCCCATCTCGCACAGAGTTCTTCGTTGGTATTATAACCAAAGCCACATACGTCCGCACCTACCAGAGGGACTTGAAAAAGCGCAGCAAATGACATGATTTCGGTGATTGAAGATAGGTAGTGCGGCCAATCGGAGAGATTATCGCCAGTCCAATGCGCAACTAGAGAGAGCCCAACAAATCCATGAACTAGACAGTTCATAACCACATAACGTCTATAGTTTGATTGTCAGACTTACCATATGCTCCTGCTCCAGCAAAGGTGGACCGGGTGACTACTTGAGGTCGTACCTTGCTTCGTCGACGCAACATTGCTTTGCGAGTGATCCAAGACATATGAGTACCATAGAGGTTGTGGACATCATATCTGAAGTTGAAGATCCATTTGTTCAGTCTTGTGGCTATTGTTTTCTCTTAGTGATAGATTATTTTCGCACTTACTCGGTTAATCCGTTGTAATGAACTAAGTCCGTGCGGATGGTGCCCTTAGCAAGTTCTGCAGCAGCGTTGTGTACTTCATAGTATTGGGTGTTGTTGCCCAATCCGCGACGGCTATGCAACTTGCCGAGAGGTAGAGGTACATTTTTCGCCGGAGGAGGACTCTTGCGCGCCGGTGGGTTGTCAGATGACTGAGCCAGAGATTTGTGGCAAGGGTAGGCACAAGGTAATGCCCAATTGGCGGGCTCATTCACTAGATTCAAAAAAGATTAGCCTATATCTTCCTCCTTTCTCATGTTTGAACGCACTATCTAACCAAATTCCGTCGATGTCAATACCGTTCGTCGGATCAAAAAATCTCTGGATCTCATTGGTCCAGAAGGCTTCGGCATTGGGATGAAACCAATCGGGATACACGCTGACACCTATAACCGCGGAAATTTGAAGACTAAGTACCCAAATTGAATTGATGGACTGTTGGAGACACATCGATGCGGCTCACCTGCCCAGACCACCCCTTGGAACACCTTTCCGTCTTTCTCTTTCAAGAACACGTCGGCCTCCATGCCTCGGTCAAATACACCTTTGTCTCCAGGTTGGTAAGCTATGGCTGGATCAACCATCATAACTACAAGAAAGGATCAAGCAGGGAGCCAGCAGGCACCGAGAGAAATTGATTAGTGAAATTGCACTTAATTGTTTTCATTCCTCATTAGGAGAAACTCGCCGTAACGTTGGTTATTTTTGTGGAGCGATTTCACAATCTCCTGCATCCGATCCAGTGGGAAATAATCTTGATCGAGGGTAAAAGTACGGCGTTTGTACATATAGTCGATGTCGGTCCACCTGTTTGAATTTTTGGAAGCACAACAAAGAACCGGATTCAATCAATCCATACAAACTCGGATAACATATTCGACTCAGTTCAATCAAATTTACATCGTCTCCAATGGAATTCCAGCTTTGGAATAATTAGCTATTACTTCGGCCACTTCGAGATAGTCTTTTGATGGATAGTAGTAGCACTTCAGCTTTAATCATCGCGAGAAGTCGCTGTGATGAAATGGGGAAGATTTACTTGAGTATCCATATCTGCATTGTTGGAAACCCAATGACCAGTAAGGTATCATAGCGGGCAAACCAGCAAGCATAGAGTATTGCTGAGCAACCTTCACCGGCGAGGGACCCGCAAGAAAGTAAAAGTCCAGCACACCACCTTCAAGTTCAGGGCGCGTGAATGCAAGAATCTGGATATCAGTCCAGCTGGATGTTGTATTGGAGTGATAATTCAGCTGATTTCCTACCAATGATGTCATATTGTATTGATTTCTTTGTTAAAGTGATATCCATTCCATTCGAGCTCAAGAGGAAAACGCCGTGTGTTCCACTAGATCTGTGGTCATAGTATATAGGATGTGTCCCATATAAGTTGGTTCCCTTTTGTGTTCCATATGCATCCCGTGCCCTAGTAACAGGTCAAAAAAACATGTTAGGATATACTCTTAGAAGTACCGCTCAATCAGGCGAATTCACTGACCACATAGTTCTCCTGGTGCCATTTCTGTCCAAGTTGATCCGAAACGTGTCGGTGCTTTCTCCCAAGCCGTAAATATTGGACTTTGGAGACAACCGGGTAGTAATCCGAATGTGTTTATTTCGGTAAATGAGAGGGTATGAGATTGTTGAGAACAAGACTTCCCGGGTGCTTCGACGAGAGATAGTAAAGGAAAACGGCGAGGGAACGTAGGAAAACAGCAGGGCGCTTTTATGACTGTTTGAAGTCTCACTTGCGGTGTGGATAGGGCGCGGGAAAAGAAGAGCTGGGACCTCGTAACGCTTTGCGGCAGCGTCCACAATGCGAACATGAAGATTTTCGTCTAAGAAACCAAGTTTTTTGTCGATCCGGACAATTGAAGGGTTTTATAATACACCTTGGGTAAGTTTACTTTTACGTGGTGGCAGATTATAGCAAGACTCGCCTGTTTCATAAGTTACAATTAATTTCAACGATGTAATGTCATCAGTATGGCAGGGTGAACCATTCAACATGAGTAATGCGTCGAAGCCATCCACAGTTTTGTTGAGCTCCGATAGCACGTAAGAAGGGCATTTATCTGCTCCAGAGACAGAGAGAATTTTCGAAAGCCACCATAGTGCAGCCGCGACGGAAAATGATATCATAGTCGGTTACAGGTTTGTGAATGGCTTGAGCTGGAAGCTGGACTAGAAAGAAATTCATCAATATTGATGACGTAGAGTATGAAGCAAAAGGATCTTGATACCACGTCACAGTCTCACTCTGGACGCGTCGCGATGAGCTGAATGAAAAGTATCAGCGCAAACCCCTGAATGTGGACAATCAGTCAATCTCCCCTGGCTATCGGAGAAAGGGTGAAAAAAATCCCGCAAAAAGATGATCCAATCCCTGCAAAACTCATCCATTCGATGGCCCCGGGTTCCAGTCATCAAGCGCGATATGCTCATGGTGGTGCAAACCCACCCTTGGCCCTATGGTGGAAACTAGAAATAGCAGCGGATGATACAGACCTAGAGCGCTGAGGCCTCCAAATGTTACAGACAATGGAATGTTGACTTCCGAGACACGATCAAGGTCCTCAAGAGGAATGCCTAGTGGCAATTCCTCGAAGACTCGTCAGATGATACCGTCTTCAAGGCATTCACATTCACAAGACAACCAAAGCCCAGGTCATCCCTCCCCCGAGGGGACATGTCATGACGGCTCTTTGACAACAGATAAACATGAGCAAGCGGAGTTACTCTTCACTTGCACATCGTGGATTGGCGCTCCCATTGACCTATGTATTCGATGTTCTCCTCAGATCTCTGATTCTACTACCTTGTGGTACTCAGACCAAAAAGATAATGAGTTGCAAGGATACGGATGAGCCATGATTTCTTATCCCTTGTAACCATGACAATCACAAGATGGAACATCTTCAGTGCATAGAACCCATTTGGGTTCTTTTATGTATTTATCTCCTGAATCCGCTGCTCGCCACCGGCTAGCCGTGGAAGGTTCCTGCCAGGAGCTAGATTATTTATTGGCTGGCCGGAATGTGCATTGGTGCGGGAGTCACCTGCAAGATTGGCAAGGCAGACACAGGATGAAGCCTGAAGTTCACTGACTGACAGTCACATAACACTTGGGAGTACCTAAGTATTCCATTTTGTGTTTTATCAAAGCCCTTGGAGGAGTAGGAATTTTAGGGTTGCTCCAGTGGAAGACCCAAGCTAATTTGACATGAGAATTTTATATCTTCATTAATTAAAAAAAAGGCCCCGTTTGGCTGCCGCGTTATACGTCATAAATGGTTGAATTTATGACGCCGCAACCCAAAGTTTGCCCCCAGTTGCCACCAAAACTTTGAAACCCCCTGGGGTCGCACGTCATAAATTTGACCATTTATGACGTATAACGCGGCAGCCAAATGGGGTAAGTTTTCCTTACTATTAGAAAAAAATCTTCACTCTCCCAAATCAAAGTAGTCAAAAGGAAATGTATTGGATGAGAATTTGGTTGATGTTTGACCAGAATTGCTGTTGAAGGAAAACAAAAAGCACCAGACATACCATGCATTAGGATGGAGTAACAGTAAGAATCTCCTTAATGGGAGTCACTCAAGAATTCAGACCGGCAGACAGATCAATTCATGATAATATTCATCCTGCAGTTGGTAATGAGTTTTGCATGAGAATAGCATTAGTCAAGGCTGAACTTGGTACTGAAATTCAGCTGAAATTACACCTTTTGACTGAATTATGGCTGGGCACTCTCTGGAGAGTGAAAGTGCCACAGATTCCTACCCCTACTGGGTTTTGCCATTGGTGATAGTTTTAGTCCCAAGAAATTTTGAGAAAAACAAATTTGCAAAAAATTGAATTTTTATGCCCAACAGTACAGGCTCTAATTATGTACGCGGGAAAAATTAAAATTTTATGGAATTTTAGATCAAATGTAGAGAGACTCTGATGGTATGTGTAGGTGACGGTCCAAAACATTGTAAAGTTGATCAAGACAATCTATTATTTGTTTGGAGAGGTATATGACAACTTATGTATTACTTATGAACACCAGGGATCATTCTCTTTTTTCATAAAGTATTCAACGGCAGTTGATTTCATGAGTGCATACTGAACTAATACTTTGTGCGGGAGTCTGCGCACAACGGCGAGCCTGACTGGCTCGTGGGTATCCTGTGACACGGCGTGGGCGTATTCATAACCAGGTTGCTGCAGTTCGCGCAAAGCTTCGCCGTCCACGGTGACCCTGACCCCCACCGGGATCGGCAACGGATTGTTGATCGAAATCCCGTACCCCCGGCCGTTGGGTGGTTTGCGCACTTCGACTTTGGTTACCAGACCTTGTTCATATCCGAGTGCTTGGGGTTGTGATGATACACTACTTCCGCATGCGCGCGTCCAGATGTGCTCGTACACCTCAATTAGTTCATCGCGAGCCGAGCAGACGCCGCTGACTAGTACGAGCAATGTTAGGAGGTGGATGAACCTTTTGCACGCTTTCATCTGACATGGAAGTAGATCTTGTCAGAGAGACCGGAATGGAAATAATAAAATATGATAACACTGCACACTCTTGAATTTGTGAAGATTGGACTGTGACTCTGAGTGGCCGATGCTCTTTTTCCGAATCAATGAGCGCCGAAGGCGTCGAGGCAAACGAGTGCGATTTGATGTCTGGGTGCAGATGCGGTATCAACAGGAGACCTTGGCTTTTTATGCTTGAGTGGAGGACAGCATATCCCTAAACTGACTGGGCCGTGCGTCGGTAGATATCGGGCAGGAGGAAGACCCGTTTCGCCGGACCATGGGGCTCGGTTGTAATCCATGTTTATGTGAAGGATCGCCCTGACTTCATTATGCACATAATTACCTCCCTTCCCGGTGGAGGAGGTTGACCGTATTTTGTGTTTTGGTGGGCACCTGTGTGTACTTTTTGCAAACGGACATCCCCCCCGACTCATCAGAACGTGGGTTACATCCCTCAGGACCGGCTAGATCTTTTCTAGCTGCCTGTTGGGCTTTCATTCCCCTCTGCATACCTCTCCTTCCTTCATGAATTTTTTAAGGTTGACAAAACTGCCTAGTTTTGAGACTTGTCCTGTACAATGCTGGAGCACTTCCGTCCAATCTGCAGCCCCTGCAGATGCTGTTTTACAGCCGCAAAACCTAAATTTTTGCGGAGAAATGCAGTCCCAGAGTCTGGAGAGATGAGCAAAGCTCTTACAAGATTTTGTTACAAGATGGACCAATTAGAGTGTTTGAGCAACATCTTGTTTTCCAATCTGCAGGTATCAATGCTGATCATGCACACCTGTGTGCCTGGTACGACAAGATAAAACAGCGTAGTCCGCGAGGATTGCCTGTAGATCCTTTGGGCACACTTGTTTCAACGTATGGTTTCTCTAGGTTTCTCTCCACTGAACATCCCAACATCTGGGTTCTTCCCCTCAAGATCGGGGCCTGCAGACATATTTACATCCATGCAGACCGATGTTCGCCTCCGCATCTCTGACATCAGATTGGTCCAGCTCAGCCGCAGAATTATGCGCTAGTTGCTGTGAGCTTGGTTTCCGAGCGCGACGGGTAGGCCATCTCATGTCTGTGGATCAGATGGCCTCAGGATAGTAATGGGGCCACGGCCGGGGGAGAATCATACCATAGATCGTGGAAAGAATTTGGATTTCTGCGCAAATCTTCTCGAGCCGCTTATCTGCCACACTTACAGTTACCACTACACATACGCTGTTCTAGATGGGCGTACTCGGGAACCGGTGAGAAAAACACCGCAGACTTTCTGGTCACACGAACAAAAATTATTGGTTTGACGTTGTGTCCTCTTTAGGAGCTCTGTATGTAAACAGAAGGTTTAGACTGGGCGTCGAGGTCAGTTCATCTCGTCCATGATTTCAGCTAGTTCGGCTTCCCTACCGAAGTTTTCAGCCAGCGTAAGAGTACAAGGAACGGAGAATTAGGACATTCATTTTCAACACACGCATACACACTATTAAGAAGAAATCGCTTACTCCTCGGCAGTCAGCTCGAACTGGGGTTCTTTTTTCGTGTGAGATGCAGGCTCGGCATGACTCGGGATAGAGTGGGTGCCAATTTGAGGGGCGAAGCGTCGCTGGAGAGTTGTCAGTTCCCATTTGCGCAGGGTCCCGTCTAAGCCCGAGCTGACGAGCCAGGGCTTGTGCGTCTGGGAGTCAATCCAGATTCTCAAGCAGTTGACCTCGTGCCAATGAGCTTTGAGGGCGCCGAACCAGCCATTAGAGACTGTCTTTAATGTGGCCGAAGGCGCTGGTTTGTGCAGCGGACGGCTGGACGAGACGGCCTGTTCCTGATGCTCGATAGCTTCGAGGTCGTAGATCCGGATATCTTCGTCCGTGCTACCAGTGATCAACCAGTTCGGAACGGCCGTCTCAGCGTGGACTGTCTGGGCGAAGAACAGGGGGAGGTTGAGGACGCAGCGGACGAAGTAAGGCTGCTCGATGCGAAGGATGTTGACGATCCGCTGGGTGGAGGAGGGCAGGAGGTCGATGGCAGAATGGAGGACGGCGTTGTCGGCAGAGGCCGTCCAGAGTTGCGCACTGGTCTGGTGGTCGATGTCGTGCCGCAGATCACAGCCGATCTGGATGTCATTGATGCTCGTCTTGTGGGGCCAGCAGGTGGAGTCGAGGGCAGCTTTGGCGGTCTGTACGTTCGAGGGGATGAGCCAGACTTTAAGGGTGCCCATCGAATCGGCAGAAACGAGCAGATGGGGCAAGGTGCCGCTCTTCCTGCTGGAGTACGTCTCTTCCTCTGTCGGACAGACGGTCGGGTATGAGTTCAGAGAGTCAATCGGCCGGGTGTGCGATTTGAGGGTCCTGCGACACGCCATCGGAGGATAGAGTGCGTCCGGCCACGTGGCCCGAGTGCTCAAGGATGGAGAGTTGAAGTTTGGGAGACCCGCCGGGGCGTCTTCTATGGCATCCTCAGCCGCAATCTCCTGCGCCGTTTTCGACCGATTCGCCTCGATCTTCGCCCGCCTTCGCGCGTGATATTGCGCATCGATCTCGCTCCAGTCAAATGACTCGATCGACTGCTTGAAGTCCCACAGTCGGATGTCCCGGTCTGTCGAGCCGGACACCAAAAGGCCCAGATTAGGGATGATATGGATCGACTTGACGAAGTCGACGTGGCCGGTAGAGGTTGATAATAAAACTTGGGTCTTTCAGGAAACAAATACAAATCAGCTGTTATCAAAAAAAAAGCATGTACAATGCTCACCTCGACGTCCCATGTTTTGATGGTCTTGTCCCACGAGCCCGTGAATAAGATCTTGCGTTTTCGTTGCGCTGTGATGGGATGAGTGAACATAGCCAACGAAGTCACTGGTCCAGCATGCCCTCTGAATGTCGCTTTGACTTTCCCGGACTGGGCGAAGTGAGATAGATGATCAGTTTTGGAGATGAGGACAAGCTTAAGTTTACTTACAGATACATACCTTCAAGTCAACTCGCTGAGCCACGAAGCCGTTTTGGGCCACATACGCGTCGTCTCCGTCCAGGATTATCTGCAGAGGCTTGCTTGGCAGGATGATCGGATATCCATTCTCGACGCTGGGTCGGTGGTCGGCGAGAGACTTCAGCCGGCGTGTCTCGGCGCTGCAACCCGAAGGCGGCAATCGGTTCAGTCACTCGACCTGGACTGAGGAACGGGCCATGGGCAGACTCACACGTTCAGTTGGGCATCCGATTGGAATAGTTTTCCTTCGTCGACGGTCTGCATCTCTCAAAACGGGGCGACAGTCGAGGTGGATGCCCAGTGCCGGGAAGGGGGAAGTTGGTGGTTGATGGCATTGTTCACTCAAAGGGAACTTGGTGAAAACTCGAAGGCCGGCATAAATCCAAAAATTCGTCTGGCAAGCCTACATAGTCCGAACACCTCAAATTTCGATGCATAGTCTATGTTGGTTTCAAGAACATCTCAACACCAGGCCCATGCAGCATGTTCTTTGGATGGTTCTGGTAGGACCCACAAGCTAATAGCTGCCTCGAACAGCGTGCAGATGTATTCCCCTCTGATTCAATCAACCAAGATATTCCACCAGAGACAGTCCTTCAAAGGTGCATTTGATAGGGATACATAGTACCACCAAACCACGCGTCTCGAGGTATTCCCTTGAAGAACTTTCAAGGACATCTACTTTCGACTACCAATGAAAGAGCATTGCACATTGAGTACTATCCCCAACGGTTACTGCAGCACACAGCGCTTTTGAATGTACAAGTCAGAATCTGCGCTCTGGATTGGCTGAGTTGGGGGTCGGCTCTGGCGAGACTTTTGACGCGACTGAGTGGAGTATTGCTGAAGAAAGCAATTGGCTAAGACTAATAGCTGGCGTCCGTCATTTCGTTTGTAAAGAAACATTAACGGAAGCTTTTCAGTCCTCTCTTTGGGGAGTACTCTTTTCGTCGATGTTGGACTCAGTCAATCTTATGCTGCTACTTAAAGTAGGACATTTCGCCCTGTCTTTTGTTCCCCTTGACTTGCTGAGCATTCCTGCAACAACGCGTGACTAGATCCCAGCCAGGTGAATGTGTATATAACCTCACCCATCTTCCGGCACTTCCTCCCCTTCTCCATCTCCAGGCACTTACTACTCCCCACAGCGACCAAGAACCTCAGACGATAGTAATCCACCAGAGCAGGCCCTCTGATCCACGTTCAACAACCAAGCAAGAAGACCCCCAATTCCCCTCCAATTCCCCATCCTACTGCCCCCCCCCCCTACCAAGAACTATCTCCGTCCTACCCCATCTGCGATGGCATCCGACAGCTTACCTCCCAGCCCCATCGACCCCCACCACCCTCTTTCTAATCTCCAGAGGCAGCATGCCAATCTGAACCACCAGATCCAGCAGGCCCTCGGAGCTTCTTCTGGAGCCGAGAAGATCAACAGGGTGAGACACATGCCAGCCTTCCCCTCCCAGCTCCACCTGTCGGACATCCCGATCCGAGACGCGCCAAGCTTCGATCAACCCTTGACCCCAATCTCCCTCTGGCTCCAAACAGTCGAGCCGGTCACGCCGCGAAGCCATCAAGCTTACGGAGCGGCCTCGTACTGGAGCTCGGACAGCGACATTTCCATCGAATCTGAGTCAGTCTACTCCACCTGTGCGGACCGGGACAACGAGAGTCCTATCCAGACCCTGAAGACCTTCGACTTCAACCGTCGCGGGGACTACTCGCCCGACGGCATCAGCCCCACCAACCCTGGATACCGGGCCGCCGATGTCCAGCCCGTCCCAGGCCCGAGCACCACCCGCCCGCTGCCTGTTGAAAGCCCGGTGAAAAAGCAACCCAAGACGAACCCAAGCGGCAAGCCCGTTGCCCCGGGCAAGAAGAAACACTGTGCATCCGCACATATTCCCTGCCGGGTCGCGGTCGTGATCCCCATCACCAAACTACGCCCAGCAAAACTGGCCGCCAAGAAGCCCCAGGCTTCGCCCCATCGCCCCAGCGCCTCCTCCCTCCCCCTCCGGCCCTACGAACAGCCCATCTACTGCTGCCCCGTATGTGGCTACCAGCTTCCCCTCCTTAGTGCCATGAGACACCACCTCAGTCAGGCCCATCCCCACCATTACATCTCCAGCCTCGACCGTCAGGAGGGGTCCCAACCTTCCCCCGCTGACAAATAGGCCCTGTTCTAGTGAGCAGTTGCTAGAAACCTTCCCCCCTTGTCTATACTTATCCTTGCTCTTCCCCCCACTTGTTGTTTGATGACTACTTCTCGCTGTTGTATTGCCCCAAAGATCCCAATCCCAAGACAGCATATGTCGCTTGATTTTATCATGAATCTTGAAATATAATTTGCTTCTTGGATTGGAAAAAAAAACATGCCTCTCCCGTGCAGATGAGGCCCTCTTTTCCCGATCTCGTCATCCCCGGGAGCTTTGGGACAAACCCATAATAACACACCACACAGAGCCCTTGAATTGATGTCCATTTGAATTTGCCACCTGGAACATCACCCCGCCGGACATGGGCGCAAAAAATATATGCTCTGTTTTTAATGCTCCATGATGTGAATGGAGGGTCCTTTGGGAATTACTTGATCCCAACCAGCATCAGTGAACATCACGGCCCTCACCGCAGGCTCAGCTAAGTCAGCCGTAAACATGCTGCCGGAGCTTCTGGATGATAGCAAGTTAAACCAGGTTGATAGTCACGAGTAACAACCGTGGTCGGAACTCGTTCAGAGGAGCACTGGGCGGTGGGTGTCTGTAGACTGTCACAGACAATCCCGCATACTATGACTTGGGCGAGATTCCACGATGATTATTGATAGTTGTTCAACTTCGGCGATTTCACCGTGATAGTTGTTCAATTTCGGCGAGTTTGCCGTGATAGTTGTTCAACTTAGGGGGGTTAGAGCAGGGATGTTAATCTTCTATGTATTCGACGCCGATGCGGGCGGTTACAGCACGAAAATCGCCGGGTGGGCTTGCACAACCAACACCTACCCGGCAACCGGCCGGTCCGTCGGGCCATTCTGGTCAGCCGGTGATGCGATGGGCCTGTATTGGCTTGCATCTTGGAACGGATTATTCCACTATTAGTTAAAGAGACGCTAACGGAAGCTTTTCCGTTCTTTGGGTTCTACTGGTTTCGTCGATGTTGGACTCGTCATGGCTCGTCATGGCTCGTATGCTGCCGCTGTCGTGACTCGTATGCTGCCGCCTGAAGGATAACATTGCGCCCCATCGTTTGTTCCCCTTGAGCTCAGTTGAGCATTCCTCTCTTCGAGCCCAACCACCTCACCACGCAGCCCCATCAGAAAGGTGTGACTAGATCTCAGCCCGCTGGACGAGTATATAACCTTCCCCAATTTCCTCCACATTTTCATTTTTCTCCATCCCCAAGTATTACTCGCCAGAGCGACATTGAAATCCCCTCGCACAATAGTAATCCATACTCAGTCAATAGTGATCCACACTCGGTCAATAATAATTCACCCTCAGTCAATAGTAATCCCCCAGGTCAGACCTTCTGATTTACGAACATCAACTGAACAAGAAGACCCACTCTCCTTCCCATCCTCTACTCCACCCCCGAAAACTCTTAACCCATTTCCAATGGCATCCAACGGCTTTCCTTCCAGCCCCCTCGACCCCCTGATCAATCACCATCACCCTCTTTCTAGCCCCCAGAGATGTAATCCCAGTCTGCCTCCCCAGACCCGGGATCCCCCCGATGTCCAGCCAGTACCCGAGCAGACCCTCCCCTCCGAGCTCGACCTGTCGGACATTCCGATCCAAAACGCGCCAATTAGCAGCAATCTCCCGTCGACGCCCATCTCCCGTTGGCTTCGAACAGTCGAGCTGGTTCCGCCAACGGGCTTGCGGGTAACATCTTACTGGAGCCCGGACAGCGACTCATCGGCCGAGGTCACATCAAACGACTCCAACTGTGGGGACCAGGAGGAACAAAGTCCCATGCGGGCCTTACGGGCGTTCCACTTCGACCGCTGCGAATTCACATGTGGGGAACGGGACGACCAGATTCCAGTGCGGAAGTTTCATAACTTCGAATTCAACCGTGGCGGCCACTACTTGCCCGAGGGCATCAGCCCCACCAACCCCGGTCACCACGCTGTCGATGCACAGCCTGTCCCCGGACCAAGCACCAGACGAGTGCTGCCTTCCGAAAGCCCGCTGAAAAGGAAATCGAAGACGAATCCAAGCGGCAAGCCCCCCGGCAAGGGCAAGAAGAAACACACCGCCTCGACTTACATCCCGTGCCGGGTCCCGGTCGTCATCCCGATGAGCAAACTGCGCTCGGATAAACAGGCCGAAAAGAGGCGGCAGCTCTCTCCCCACGGTCCCCTTCTCGCCCCCTCCCGCCCCTCCCCACCTCCCTGCGAGCAACCAATCTAATGCTGCTCCGTATACGGACACCATGTCTCCCTCCTGAGTGCTATGGATCAACATCTCACGCGGGCTCACCCCAATCGTTATATCTCAGACCTCGACCAACTGTACGGGCCTCAATCTTCCCCCGGCGACGCGTAGGCACTGATTTGCGGAAAAGTTGTTGAAAGCCTTCTTCCCTCGTTTATCATCCCTCTTCTTACTCTTCTTCGTATCTATTTTTCATGACTGCTTGTTGCTGTTGTATTCCATTCACAGAACATTTACCATGAACCTCGAAATTTAACTTGCTTCATAGATTCGAAAGATAATCATGTCACTCCTGTGAGATGTGGTCCACATTTCCACGCTTGGTGGATCACCAGGACCTTTTTTGAGACACGAGCATGTTAAATACGTCGGGCGGTGGTTCTGGTTGGATTCCCATTTTGACACATGGAACATCAGGCGCAATCTCAAGGAAGTTGAGCTTAGACCTGTCCCAGAGCTTTGCGATGATAGAACAAAGGAATGCCCCTCATTTTATGTGAAATAGTTTGCATATACTCAAGGAAGAGTGCCCTGGGGATACGCCGATCTAAGGATAAGGCGGCGGTGCGCTGTGAAAGACAGACAGTGCGCCCAGAGTCCAAACAGCGACAGCCGCGGCGGGGTGCACGCTGCGACACACATACGCCGTCGCTGCACTTGAGCCACGCACCAACACCCCGCGCTGGCCGCCTGGACGCGGTTGCTGCGCATGATTGCCGCAGCAACTCATAGCTATGTACGAGGGGCAGTTTTCAATTTGGCCATTGGCGAGGCAAACATCAAAGCCATGTACCAAAACGAAAAAGTCAGAAAAGGCAATGACAATCTAATAATATACCATCTTGTTTGGGCCCTACTTTTCATTTCTTATTTTCTCTTTTCAATCTACATGCACGACTTCCCATGGAAGAGTATTCCTTGTCCCAAGAACAGCACGCTTGTCGCTGCTGAGTCCCCGCACTGTAAAAGTCTGCTAAAAATCTTAAGAAACAATAACGTCGGGTAATTCCCATTAATCAAGAGCGCCAGCACCCAAGAACTATCAAAATGTACTGTTCTTTGCTTTTAGAAGCGCAGCGCTTCACCCTTAGTTAATCCCAAGGAAGGGAAGTGAACATCACAGGCATTGTCGCAGTCAACTAAGTTGCCCTCAGACCTGTTGCCAGACACTGCATAAACTAACCCCTCGGACACATTCTGTCTGACGGGCTGTCGGACACACTTTGTCCGACGAGTTGGCGGACACACTTTGTCCGACGAGCTCGGCAGCCTGGGCCCAACAAATAGCAGAACTCGTCGGACAAAGTTGTCCGAGGGGTTAGTTGATGCAGTGAGAGCTCTTGGTCGATTGCAACAAGGAGTATCCTTCATTTCGTGCTAATGAACATGTGCATATTATGAAAAAGAGTCCTTTGCGGATAAATCGGTCCCCAGAAAAAGGCGTGTATTAATAAGTCATGTTTAAAAGTCCTTATAATATGGCATGATATTGTCGAATGATGGGTCCCAACTCGTTCGGGGGAATGCTGAGCGGTGGACATCTGCGAAAGACATGGTGGGGATGCACCCAATGGAAGTGACGTCTCCAGGTCGGCGCTATGCGGCCAGTGATTTACAGCACCATCCATAGGAAGGAGGTCAGCTTCTTGCCGGCCTGTTTTCCCGAGAGGAGCTTGCTCATCGGAAGCACGACTACGACCCGGCAGGGGATCAGTGTTTCTGCTCGCTCTGGCCGACGGTCTTGCCCCTTGTGGTCATCCCTATGCCTAAGCTCCGCTCGAGAAAACAGACCGGCAAGAAGCCCCAGTCTTCGCCCCATGGCAGGGCCCCGTCCTCTCTCCCTCCCGTGCCTCCGGAAAACCCATCTACTGCTGCCCCGTGTGCGGCCACCAATTCCCCCTCCTCAGCGCCACAACACAACACCTTACTTGAGCACATCACTCTCATAAAATCACCAGCCTCGACACTCAGCACGGGCCCCAACGAATCATCGACAAATAGGCACTGATCTAGCGAATAGTTGCTAAAGGCCCTCCCCCTCTTCTTTCCTTCTTTTTGCTTTGATGCTGTGTATGAATGATAAAGAAGAGTGCTTTGGGAATAAGCTGATGCCAATACGGATAAGTGAACATCGCGGGCATCGGCACAGGCTCAACCAAGTCAACCTTAAACATGTTGCCCGAGCTCTTGGAGGATATACCCAAGGAATCGGAGTGCCCTTCATTTCATATGAAAAGACTGGGTATAAAGGATGAAGACGAGTCGCCCGCGGATAACTAGTACGTGTCTCGCTTGAGTTATCAAGGCGGTGTGAATCGCAACGCGTCAGTCATACTATTGATGCTCGATAGTCTCGAGTATAGTAGCCATGGCCACAGATCGCTCAGAGGAATGCTGAGCGATGGACGTCTGCCATAGACAAGATCGAATCCAGCTTGGTATGTTTCTCGTCGAATGGATTCGACGAGCTTGCCACGATATTTTCCCTACTTCGGCTGGTTAAAGCAGTGATGTTACGATTTTTTCCTTTGGAGATTCTTTGAGGTGGAAGTGAGATGATCAGCCCTGATGATGTCTGCTAGAGGACGGCTTGAAGAAGAACGCAAAAATCTAAAAGAGGAAGGCGAAGGAAGCTGCCGGCATCAACCGATCAGACACGGCGATGCAATTTATATGCTCTTCTGCAAGTCGTCCTACAGCAGACTAGATCAGGGGAGATCATCTCTCTGCCGCTTCAAAAAAATCCCCATGGGTAACACCCCTGCTTTAACCAGACATAGTTGGGCATTAGTGCCAACTTTAGTAGCAAAGTGTGGCTGGGTGAGCTTGGGTGAGGAAAATCCTAGCTTGGAAAATCTATAACCTCTTTGCGAGGGGGTTGTGTTACATAGGCTAGCTTTGCCATCCTTCTTAGCGATTTCCGTATTGCTACTGGGAGGGGGGATGAAGCTGGATGAAGTCGCCACTTCTTCATACCCAGATACCCATACATCTTTGTCTCCTCCCCCTCAAAAAAAAAAAATCTATACATTTGAGGTGAGTCCCCTTACCAGCAAAAATGGCCGTTCATGTACCTCTGGGGTGCATAACGTTTTTGGTCTTTGACCAAAAATCCATATATTTTGGCTACTGTGTTACATAGGCACTTTCCCAAGTCCTGGTGTACCCTTCTACCGGCTTGATTCTCATAAGGAATGCGGAAGGACGCGCGTCCTTGTCACGATTAAAAGGGAAAAGGCCCTTATCCCGGGAGACAAAGAAAGCACCGTCTAAACAGATATGGCCGGTTTTGGTTATAACTGATGATTGGATAGTCAAGAGCCGAGAGTGAAAGCTTCTCAGGGACATTCGTCTTCAAATTTTTTGATTGTTCTCCTTCTGACCGCTGAGAGCAAATCCGACGTGCGTATAAGGAAATGTGAGAGCAAGTTTATCAGTATAAGAAACCTACCTACTCCCAGACCCGTTCGCCATTCCCTCCCTCCTCCCTCAAGGCACTCATCACCACCACCCCCAACAAAAAGCATCATTAGAAATTGAACCTCCAGCAGGGAATTTTCAGCCACACTCGACCAAGAACTCAGACCGCCAGCGAGTTTATACCAGCGCGCAATATCCGCAAACCCAGCAATACTCCTTCTGCACCACACCGGTAATGGCGTCAAACGAGCAGCCCAAGACCAAGACCAAGACCAGGCCTGTTCCCAAGAAACTCGACCTGTCCACCGCCAATGGCCCCACCCCTCCCTCTACTTCCAAGCAGATCCCGTTAACTGTTAGCTGCCCCATATGCTGCCTCGAGTTGCCCCTCCTCGAAGCCATCAAGACACACATCAGAGAGGATCATCCCACCCTCTACGACCCAAGACTGGACAATCTAAATGGTCGTCACACTAACCTTCCATAGGCTGTCTTTCCGTAGCTTGAACTGCTTGTAAACACTGCCTTCGCTTGTTTTTCTTGCTTGTCTAAACTTTTGGTTCTGATAATGCTTCCCCGAAACAATCCATCTTAGACTATTTTCGAGCACGACTCATTATTTGTTTTATCTCTTGGTTCACTTGAGCAAACAATAGAGCTTCTTCTTTTGGATGGAAGATGACTATAGAAAGACGTTCCTCGACGCATACGTTTCTAGAACTGATCTCCTGATTCCCATCAAGCTCAGGCCGAAAAGATGACTTATCGAATATATAAATATGTCGGTAAAAAGACAGTCTGAGTATAGAGGATACTTGCCTCGAACCTGATGAGCTTGTGACCTGCAAATTCTGTGAGATACCCCACACAACGTTCACTGGTAAAGGCGAGCGAAAAAAGGCATGTGTTCCCCTCTCATGCCCATTCGCTTTATTATAAGACGCTGCGGTTTTCTTGCTCGAATGGTTTAAAAAAAATTCCACCATTGTGTCCGGGGTGGGATGCAGTTGGTCCAACAGCCAACTCACCAGGTCCTGGACACCAATCTGACCGTGGCACGTACGTTTTATAGCACTCAATTCTTTCAAGAACTCTACAATCTGCAAGTATCTTGACACCGAAAGATGAAAGCATTCATGTATTTTGTGGCCAAAGATAGGAATACAAAAGTAACAGATGAGAAGAGTCATGTGGAATCAAAAGATAAGGATCTACGGCGAAAGAAATGGGATCGTGGATACTACAAATAAGAAGGGTTTATAGATGTATTTAGGAAGGAAATCCTTGGGTTGAAGGACACATCAATCCTAGAGAACAAGAGAGAATGGCGTTTGTATATATCTTTAGGAGTGCGACAGGAATGAGTGGTGAGTGGGAATAGACGACAGACGAAAAAAAAGGATTGTATACAAATTACGTTCTGTTATAGTATTGACTTGTTGAGGATATACATGAATCAATTTCATATATATATATCTACATATAACATCTACATAAATGCTTGAAGACTTTTCGAGGAAAAGATGGCAGAGCTTTCTTATGAGTGCAGAGATAGAGGGTGAGAGAAATCGATGATGGATAACAAAGCGAAGGGAGAAAAAATGGGGATACTAAAACATAGAGGAAGATGAAAAGCGGAACAGAGGGGAGCTTAAGTGGTCCGGACATCGAGGACGCCGTCCTCGATTTTTCGGAGGGCCCATTGGGAGGATTTCCTGACGAATTTCCAGACGGATTGGATAGCTTTGAGGACGCCAAGGAGGACGAAGATGAGGATGAGGAGGCTTCCGATGCCGTTAGGGTCAGCGGCGGCGCGTCCGGCGGAGGAGCGACTGGAGGAGCCCGAGCGCATCATGCGGAGGACGGAGTTACGGATGCCGAAGTTCCAGGGCGAGAAGAGGGTGACAGACATGGCGAGTTGGAAGAAGCTCATCACCCCGATAAACGCGAGCCCTTTGATCGTGTGCTTGATTAGCGCCTCAAGCTTGCTGAACACCGTGCTCAGGATCGAGTGGATTATGTTCCCTGGCTCGCCGGCCTCTTCGTCTGCTTCCTCATCCTCCCGCGGACCCGTCGTCGATGATTGGCCCGCTGGATTGGCTCGGGTAGACGGCCGAGTCGAGTAGACCGCCAGCGGCTGATCAGGGCTCGCATCCTGCCCATTCTTCCGCCCCTTGGAGCGCACGTACCGGTACGTATGCTCCTCGCTCTCGGCACTTTCGATCGGCTTTAGTTTGCTCACTTCGCTCGAGCTTTGCGATTGGGTGACCAGTTTGGACCGACGGACCGGCGTCGTGGCTGCTTTTCGTGACGATCTGCTGTCGTCTACGTGCAGCTTACTGTTCAAAACACGTACGGCTAAACAATCCCATAAACAAACACAAAAGACCATCGTCAATAAAAAAAACATGAGGGCATTTGGCTTTTTCTCTTTCTCTTTTTTGGGCGCACCTTCTCCAACGACTTCCCCGACGATCTTGCCCGTCGAATCGTACGAAAACGGGCCCAGACCAGTGTCCCAATGGCTTTCGATGGTCGTTATTTGAGAGTAACTTTCTAGGAGCCAACTAGAGATGAAGCCGGAAACGATGACTAGGATAAAGAAGACCATGAACTAGATCGGTATGATATACAGATAGAGTGATGGAAGATGTGTGGGCAGTCAATCTGACCAATCTTTAATCATCTCTGTCTCTTTCTCTCTCTTTCTTTCTTTCTCTCTCTCTCTCTCTCTTGGGACATATTTTGACCAAAGATTTCTGATAGATTATATTAACAAGAATTAAGGAGAGAGAGTGAGAGGGAGAGAGAGAGAGAGAGAGAAGTGAGGAAGAAAGTATGAGGCGATTTGACTGCTGAGCACGTACTGTTACACCGCCCAAGATGGCAGGGTTCTCAGCCAGCCCGGCGATCTTAGCTCTGCGAAGTTTGTATCGGTATCCGCATTGGTCGCACCTATAGAATGATTTGGGGGAGGGCGAGGTGATCCGCCAGCGTTGGAGACAACCCACATGGATGAAGGCCATCGTCCCTCGACACAGACAGGGCTGGATGAACCGGCCCAGGCTCGGATCAGCGTCGTCCCGTCCACTCAGACAGATCCTGCAGAGCGCCTCCTCGTCCGCTTCTTCATTGTCTTCCGCTTGCTTTGTTGCTTCAGCCGGTTTCTCAGCGCATGGTTCTTGGTCAGTCTCTTCTTGATGCCCCTCTGGCTCGGATGGATTCCTGATTATGTTTTCTTCTTGGCTCGGTTGCTCGTGGGAGTCTGAAAGGTCTTGCTGCTCTGCGGATGGGGGTGAGAGAGCATTGGTGGTCGATTGGTCTGAGAGTGGATGATGGTGGTCCGCCAGATGGTCGTTGTTTCTTCTCGTTGTATTGTTCCTCTGTCGAAGATGTGGGTGGTCGTAGAGCGGCGGCGGGGGTGGTGGTAGTCCGGTGTTTTCCTGTTCGTCGTTGATATCGATCATGTTTCTTGTTTGTTTCTCTTGACCGTCGCTGGCGCAGTGGTGTGTTCTGGGCGGGCAGTGCTCGGCCAGCCGAAGCCTGAAACAGGGCGAGTGGGTGATTACATAATCAGTGCACCACTCGTTCCTTTCGAGAAGAGATTCTTCCTTTTTCGAGTGGTCGGTCCCTGCAGACACCTCCATCCATCTCAGGCCAATCCCACTGCCACTGATCCCTGCCGGAAGACGATGCTCGAGAAAAAGCCCCGCAAACTTCAATCTGAGATGGATACCATCAACATTCTTCTAGAAGACTTAAACTCAGATCAACTCTCCTGGAACTTCGAAGATCCATCTAGATAAACAAAAAATGTATTTTACTTTTGTATGGGCAGACCAGATAACTAGACCTCCTAAACCCCTCCATGTGACTCTCCCGATCACAAATGACATTGTGCACCATCTGAGTGTTTGGAAACTCACCATGCTAGAAGATCCGAATCGATCTTGACCTATTTAAGTATGATGCAGAGACCCCGATCACACTCACCTTCATCACGAGAAAGGCCGAAAAGCGGTTCCAGATTTGATTGGGAGTCATGTGAATACGATCTAACTATGTAAGAGCACAAGATGCAGCATATTCCGATGTTGGGAGATAAGTTCATGTTCCAGCCAAATGCTAGTTCCTTTTTGACGCCATGCACACAGCTCATGCATGATTTTTGTTCATTTTAATGTCATTTCTTTTGAGGTTTAAATAAACTAAAGCCATGGAGAAGCACAGATTGAAGGACTTCCTGCCAATTTTGAAAGCAGGCTATTTGGTAATTTCTATTTTAACATAGAAACCACTGTTGCTCCCCTTTGAAAATAGAAGATAGGAAATATCTGGCTTTCTAAACCAACAGGAATACCTCCAATCTATTCACATTTGGGAATTTTAATTACAATTTCATAGCACTTAGCATAAAATTTGGGGCTTAACTGGAGGACTTCCCGTCACTTTTGAACAGATCTGGAATTCCAGATTTCGCAGGGAAATCTGGAATCTGGAACTCTGGATCACTTCGGGGATCTTCGGGGACCCAGATTTCCCTGCGAAATTTGATATCTGGTGGCTCAGATCTGACTTTCCAGATCGACAGGAAGTCCTCCATTGCCTGACAGTGAAAGGCTTGATTTAGAGGGTTCCGCTAAACCTTGCTTTCTGGTGAAAACTCAATCTCAATCAACTTTCACCATCCAGTAAAGTTTGGCCTGTCACTCTATATTATGCATTTTAGCCAACGGGAAGTCCTCCACTAATCACCTCCCAGGAATTTGACTTCTGACTCCCAAAAGTAGCAGACATTTGGAAGACTGGATTTCAGTGTCTGGTCTGGGTCTTGACTCCAGGACCAAAAATTGACCTGGGTGAATTTAAGAGTTGGAACTCAGATTTATAAGTATTTTTTGGGAGTTGGAACCCCAATTCCCCAAAAATTGCCAAATAGAAAAAATTATAACTTTTCACTGGGGTGCCCAAAGCCCACCAAAATTATACAGCAGGCAGAAAGCCCTCTTAACTCTTAAGAGCACAAGGTGGGCTGCATGGCATTAGCGCACCCCAGCAAAGGAGTGTGCTACTTCAGGTCTAATTGGGTGGATTTCCTACTAAGAAAAACTATGAAAACCATGGCATGGGTGCCCCAAACGGGAACCAAAATTACACAGCTTCAAGTAAAAATAAGGTGAATAATCAGATACTTTTCATACCAGAGGGGTATTTTGAAAAATTTCAGATGACTAAGAGATTTCATTTCTCAGTTAGACTCTATACAGCTTATTACAACTATTCTTTATGGGTGAATGAGGTTGTGAGTTGAGTATTTACCTAAGAGCAGGCAATAGGCCGCTCTCTTAGTGAGAATATAACAATGAAAGATATGGTGGTGAACAGCGGTTCTGTCTGATGGTTGACCTGCATCAATCTAGGCACCATACACCATATCAGTTCATCTATTCTCATCTGTTATGCTTTAAGACTCAGGAGTCCTTACACTCCTTGGGTCTCTGGCCCTTGGGGTCCACTTAGTTGTGTTAGGCAAAACAGCTGAGTAATGATGCTACCTTATCTAGGTAAGATTGTGTTTCTTGTAAGCCTTTTTATTTCTTTCTGTCAGTCTGGGACACAGCCACTCACTGTGTTTCTCTACTTCTCTTTGAGAGTAGATGGTGCGGCTGGTCTTTCCTCTTTGAAAATGTCTGGAGGTTTTTTACGGAAGAGGCATTAGCTTTCCATGATCTTGTGCATTTGGAGTTTGAATTGTCAGTCACTCACCTTTGGTATTGACTGATATTCTAGCTCTTAGTTACTGGGAGTCGGGATTATTAACAAGCCTGATTTTGTTGCTTTCTGGTGTCAGACCTGCATACATCAAAATTGATGTGTCAGTTTTACGACGCCTTGCGGCTGGTTTGGACTGCCAAAGATGGTTTTCTTTGCTTACCAAGTTCAGCAGCTGATTCAGCTCCAGGCCGCTCTCTCAATTTATGAGCGCTAAGCCTTTTGCCTTGGTGAGAAATCTCTCAGATTTCTGCCAAGTAAATGGGGGAAAATTCAAGAAAAATTTAGCTGTAGCTGCCCTGATGGACTATGATTTGTCACCCTATTGTATGTGCATACAATAGGGTGAAAAATCACACCCCAATAACATTCTGATGAGGCCACAGCAACAGATACTATCATACATGAGGGTGAAATGGTTCCAACACCATTCAGATTGAAATCACCCTCAACAGTGTGTGAGTGTTGCTTTGCACTTTAGTTGAACTTTGGTTACAGAAAATTTGTGTTCTGTGGTCCAGTTTAGTGATTACTGAGTTAAAGATGAGTTCCAGCTGAGTTATGGATACTTCATATATATTTGTATATTAGGGTGTAAATGGGTCAGGCCAACCCAAAACCAACCCAAGACCTGTTGGGTTTCAGGTTGGGTTTGGGGACATTCTTGAAGAAAAAGGCATGACCTGAACCCAACCCAATGTTGGGTGAAATATCCATCACATGTCACATGCTCAGCTGCGAGTTCAAATCAACTTCCAGAATATTCCCGAGTCAGCTTTCTCAGCAAACCAACTCGGAACCATCAAGATCAAACTCTCCAAGCAAGACTCAACACCGGCAGTGATCAAGTGTACACCGGTCAAGTCCGTGAGGGAATCACATAACCGTCAGAGGATACTTGCTCAGGGGGAGGAGAGTGTTTGTCTCTCAATAACGTCGCCTTCTCATTAGTCTGATTAATCACAAAAACAAAAACTTATTAGTTTTACTACTACTGGTCTTAAAGTGTTCGCAATTATAAAAGATTTCTCTGATCTACACCCAACCCAACTTGTAAAATTGTCAGGTTGGGTTTTGGCAGCCTATTTCCTCATTGGGTTAGCCTGCGACCTGACTATGGCGCCTCCAACAGTCAAGTTGGGGGTTTTTGGCGCCTAATAGGTTGGGTCAACCCAAGACCCAAACCAACCCAACCCAAAAAGGTATGACATTGGGTCCGGTTCGGGCAGCATATTTTAAAATCTACCCCAACCTGACCCGCGCTAAACGTTGGTTTGGGTTTGGGCGCTGTTTTTCAACCCAAACCCAACCCGTTTAAATCCTGAGTTGTATGTCATTTCATGTTTGATTATACATATGATGTAATAGACATTGCACCAAGTTATGGAAATAATTCAAGGTAATGCACTCACTGAAGAGTGTTCCCCCAGGCTTCCCTGGTGTAACACTACTCTAGTCTACAGCTATTGTTAGTGTAGCTGACCCACTGTTGTCTGTAGCCAGGCTACAGATACGCAGGTGTGTTACCACCCGCTCTGCAGTTGAGATGTAGGAGGCTTTGTATAAGCCCAAGGTATATAGGATAACGGAAAACTAAAGACTTTCTATCAGAATTTCCAGACCGGAGGTCTATAGACTATTCCTGCTTAGGTTTTAGTTTGATATAATATTTTTTGAGGTTGTTTGGTAGTGTTAAGTGAAGGTGGGGCTTTATTTGTATAAATTGAGGTTGATTTCTTTTCAAGATATTCATAAGATGTAATTGGCCGTGATACAAAGATTTTGCCTCAAGAAAAAAAGCTTCCTGGTGGTTACAAGATCTTATTTATAGTCTAACAACCAGCTATGTAATGAATTGTCCAGAAATAATTACATGGGAAGTATGTGGAAGAACATAGAAGAAAGGAAAATTAAGGAATTTCCTAGAAAAAGAATGGTGTGTTGCCAAAGTTTCTCCTATTGAAAGTAAACTTCAATGGTCCTGGGAACTTGAACCTGAATAAAGTTCTATTTTTTTTACACTTTGCCTCCTTTGCCCAGATTGGGCTAGGTCTGGAGTTACACCCCAGGGCAAGTGGCGGCAATTGTGGCACCCCATTGACCCTGCATGGGAAAAGATGCCTCAGTGGCACACGATGACCATACTCTCTACAGGCACCATTGGATGCATCCCCATGACATCACATGGCCGCCAGCCGCCATTGGAGCATTCCCCGGGTGCAAAAATGGTTTTTTTCACGTAATCAGGTTGCACGGTCCTGAAGCTGTTACATGAGATTCATTCCGCAGGCAGAGGCAAAGTCACTGCAGATTGAATGTCACGTAACATCTTGATCTGGAGGGCACAGCCGCCAGCACCCACAAAAAGAACTCCACAAGTGGGATTCAAACCCACCCCTTGGACTCAACACCCGTCAAGCTCTCTGAAAGCTGCATTGATAAAGGGCTTTCTGTGTTGGGGCAAATATACCATCACACTACAGGCAGGCATCTGTTGTTCCCAAGTGCAGTGTCACTTGATTTTGGTGGCCGCAGTCACTGCGCAGGTGACTCTGCGTGCGGGAATGTCACCTGTTTGTATGTAGTGATCAATGACTCCCTTTTCATGCAGAATGAATATTTGAATTCCAAAAAAGAAAAAGAAATTACCAAGCTGTTTTCTTGGGCTCTCAGCTGGGAGGAAGCCTTTTGAGATTGTCGGTGGAAGCCCAAGGTGTTAGTCCCAAGGGTGGCATAGAGGCGGCCAAGGGGCGCATCCAACCTTACAAGGCCTTGATGACATTGCTGTGTGGTGATCACAATGGCGGCCCGGCCGGGGCGCCTGGGGGCCAACCGCTGGCCCGCCCCTTGGACGCCGGGTCACTCAAGGGTCTCGCTTGGGCCTTGGGGCCACCCAGGTGGCCACAGTGGGGGTGCCACATTGCAATGGTGGCGTAAATTGTGGTATGTCTATGTGGCGTCTTGGGGGATGCAAGAATACGGCCGCGCGGTCGTGTCGCCACTTTTGATGGGAGGGAACTGGAGCACAGAGAGGTCCTGTTTCCCATGGGCCAAAGCCCATATATTGTCTTTTCCAGGGAGGTTGGACCTTTTCCAATCCTTTTTGTTTTGGTGTATGGGTTTATTTTTGATTTTTAGATTAACTTTTGGCTGGAGTATCCCACAGCCCTCTTGTCCTTTGCAGGTTGTGTAACGGTCTGGCGCTTGGTTGGCCCCTCCGTTTGGGCAGAGGGCAGCGGTCTATCACCATGCGCCGCTGTGGTAGTCAGAAAGCGTCCTCCCGTGACGAAATGTCCGGTGGAGCCTTCTTCTACGCAAGATAATCCCGAGTAGTCAAGGGAAACTCCGAACTCCGCGTAATAAAAGCATCAAGATAGCTCCGCAGACGTAAAATAACCATAAAGCAATCAAAATAAGAACAGTCCATCCAAAAAGTAGAGTACTCTCTGAAAAACTCCGCTCAACGTTCCGTAAAGAAAAAGATAGCCATAATAAAAAAACTCCTCCGCAATCAAAAATCCGCAGAAGTAAAGTAAAGTCTGCAATAATAATAACAATAATAATAATCCTCCCTCCAAAGGTCCGTGGGGGAAAGATCCTCCTCCTCCCCCCCATATCAACAACTCTCCATCACTCCACCATAGAAAAATGAACCATGAGAAAACTCCGCCACATGTCATAAACCAGTAGAAAAGGAAATAACAACTAGAAATCCTCCTCCCATCCCACGCACGCCGCATGCCTCCGCTCCCACGTCGTCATTTGCGCCTCCACTGCTCGCCGTAGACAGCCGCCCAACCTCTGATCATCCATCATCCACGCCCCTGTCTAGCCTCCGGTGTTGGGATCCCACACGCCGCCTCCGCCCCAGCTACGTCCGCTGACGTAACCCGCTTCAGCTGCCACAGCTTCCCCCAATTGCCGCATTGTTCTAGATAGTCCGCGCTGGAATGCCTGGACTCAGCAAGTCCGCTCCGCTCCGCACGCCGCAGCTCCGCCGCCTTTGACCGCACGCTCCGCGCCCAGCCCATGCGCTCCGCCTCCGCCGCTTGAAGATCCTGCGCCGCCCCAACCGCCTGCGGAGCCCTCATGCCCCGCCGCAGCCGCGCGCCCGAACCTTATCAGACACTTTGGCGCCCCACACCAATCAACCACCACACCGTGGTTGGAGGGGTCAACAAGCAGCCCTTTTTCCTGAAGTCTACTCCAAGACCATCTTCTCAAGGATGATGGCTCTGGGTTTCAATTTAGCCTTGGGCTGTATCTGACACCTGTCAAATCAAAACTTGGAGTATATATGAAAGATATGTGATTTGCAAAGGATTTTCAAAAACATTTCTTTTAAATTCTGTCCAAGCTTCTTGGGAAAGACAATATTGTGTTTTGAATAATTCTTGGAAATTTGGGTAATCCCCACTCCCTCCATCACAAAAACACCAACTTGACTTGATGTATGCCAAGAATGGGGTTCACTCACAGATTCAACTGGTCTATCCAGCTAGCCCCCTAAACCCCAAAAGTGTAGCTTTTAAACTTTCCGGTGCAGAACTAATTTTGGAAAAGTGTCCAAGCTTTCTCAAAACACAACATGTACTTCAACTCTTGGCCAGTATCCCGCGGTGGATATCTGGTAGATAATCCGGGATATCTGGTGAGGAGCCGCGGATCACACCAGATATCTGAAACCCGAGGCTCCGAAACCTGCGGATATGGGCGGATATTTCTGGATCTGAATCGGGGCTCTTCAGGATGCAGAGGCTCAGCGGAATAGACATGCGCAAAAGATGAGAGCAAACTGGCGAACGGCGTGAATACCGGGGGAAAACCCCCCGTAAAGAGAGAGGACGCCTTATAAGGGCACCTCGAACAGAAACACAAGGACAAACAACCCCTGGTTGCAGACAAGCGACTACAGCCGTAACACCGCGGGGCGAATTCTATCCTACGCACGTACCACAACTTAGGCCCCTCCAGGGACCTTACTGTGGTGATAGTGTGATGGACTCCTTCCTGCCCGGGGGCTTGGGGAGGGTGTCCCCTCTTATCTCACTTGGCTTCTTACAGGTTCAGGGAGGCGCGTTGGTTTTCCATCGCGCTTCCCCTAGGCCGACTTGAGCCCCTTTGGGGGGGGGGGGGGGGGGGGGGGGGGGGGGGGTGGGTGGCTCCAAGCAAGCCGGCCGTGTGTGGGTCAGGGGGGGCTTTGCATCCCGTGTCTCTCGAGCTTCCGGAGACTCCTCAGATTCTATTCTGGGTCTCGGTGGCTCGAGAGGGGTGAAAAAACCCCGGAGCAGAAGAAAAGGAGCACGCTCTTGGGGGATCGGTGCTAGACCCTCCATGGTCTGTGCACGTCTCCTAGACCTAGAATGTGATCTGTCAGGGTGGGTGGTGTCAAAAAGAAAACGGAGAGAGTGCGTAGAAGATGGGATGCTCTGATCGAGGGGAGAAGGTGTGAGCTGGGGAACGAAAAGCTTGCTGAGAGAGCTCCCTTTTGTGTTCCCCTTGCTGTCCTTTCCCATCGGGGCCCATCCTTGGGTCGCCTGTCTCGCCACGTATCTCAGAGGCGTAACGCCTCTGCTGTCGTGTCGACGGCTGTCTAGGTGTTGGGAGAAAGCTTGGGCGCTATTCCCCCCGCTAACTGAGGCTTCTCCCTTCCTAGGGGGAAGGGGGGTGGAGACGCGTGACAAGGATGGTTGCTATATACCAGAATGAAATCGTCCGTAAATAAGAGTCAAGGTACAAGATAGTGTTCGTGGTAAGGTTGGACTTCCACTGTAATTTACTTTATAGGATTATGGGGATGGATGGTTCACCGTAAAGAATGGTGGGAATAGATATGTAGTTTATTGTAAAGAATTGTGGGGGTGGATGCTTCCATCCAAGTTGATTGTCCTGGGTGATGCAGAGTCAATTCGATATCAGCACCTCGGCGTAATTCTAAAAAGACTTATTTGTTCGAATTACCCTAAAATTCCTTGAAGCGGATCGTATCTTCCTGGAAGACTTTGTTTGGTTGAGAACTCCTCGAAAGTCCTGAGTCGATTTTGAACGTCCAGGAATTTCTTTTCGAGGATTTCATATTGATTTGAAAGGAACAGGCACTTGTCTTCAAGGTATCTGTTCTGTCCACAGATTGCCTGGATCTGATGCTGCTTATAGCTCAACTGGTTTTCGATTTCTCGAAGCTGGAGGCACAAGGCAGGACTTAGCGAGACATCTGAGCAAACAAAAAGAAATTTTTAAACTCACATGTCTTTCCTTCCTTTCGCGAAAAGCCTTTTGGGCGGTCCTGTTGGGTGGTTTGAATACAATCGTCAACTTCATATGCTATCATTAGGCAAGACAGGAAACAAACCTGTTTTGCTGTTTTCGCTTTTCAATGGTCTCACTTGTCATGTGTCTTTTTCTTCTCGGGAACTCCGCTTTGGATGTAGAGCCCTCGGTGCTGTAAAGACTTTCTATTAAGTTTTTTTAGCACATGCGCATCAGTATCCAAGAGGTCATAATAGGATTTTCTTTTGTTTACAATAATAAAAACAGGGGTCGTACCCATTCCACTGATTTCGGAAAAGGCTTCATTGGAATCATTAAACTCGAAGCTATCATGGCTGAACATGGTGACGAGGGTGACTGAATACGGAGGAAGAAAAAAGGACGCGCAAAGTATTGCACCAGTCGGTCCAAGAGTCTGACAGGGGTTGGTAGTGGACTTGGTAGAAGTTAGGTATTATCTGCTTTGGTGAGGGGATGCTCGAAGTGTGTGCTAAAATTGAATGATCGGTATCGAGGGCCAGAGGAAAAAAAGGTTGTGATGCTACTGGGGAATACAAGAACAACCGCAAGAGCGCGATTTGGAGCGGCATTTTAAGGTCTGGACTTGCCATAGCTGGCAAGGCGCGTGAAGCGGGGCATAAGATTCGCTTGGAAGTTGGAGGTGATTGAAAGGCCTTAATTACGATTCGACTCTCACATGGATGATGAAGGCTCATCCGACCTCATGAATTAGGTTTTGCATGGAAAGCCGATTCAGAAGCACTAGCACCATTCTTCTCGGTCTGCATCAGCATGCTATTTCCTGATACCCTTCAAGCAGCCCGCACGGGGAGCATGAGCTGTAAAGTAAACAATTATCTCATGAAGATTCGCCCGCCAAACTGAACTGCAAAGTTCTACATAACCACCAGGGCGGAAACCCACTGAAATATCCGAAAGCTAGCGCTGTGGCCCTCTATCCTTTACTCCACCGTATCTCAATCCCATTCATACCTAGAAAATCACGGGGGCCCATCCCGCCGATCCGTTTAAGGGTTGGCTGTCATCCCGTACGTCCCTGCCTTTGCCTGCCCACGGCACATTTTTTTTTGTAGTGGAGGTCTTTTCGTCACCACTCGCCGCCACCACTTGTCTTGGGTCTATTGGAGCCAAACAAACCCTGCTGCAGCCCGCACCAACTTTCAATTCAAGTAAATATGCAATGCACATGCAATCCAGTGGACGGAGACGTCGAGACTCGACAAAGCACATCTGAGTTTACGATCCCTTTCTCCCTTTTTGGTCATTTGTAGGCGATGTCGTCGACCACATGTTTTGTGAATTTTTTAGTACGCACACACTTCTTCTTCTCCAAGCGATGTTTGTGCATACAGCGCCAAGCAATCGATCGATCGATCCACCGCACCTGAAAGGACATTTCAAAACCAATTGTCCCTCTAAACGACGGAATCTCCATGTATGCAGCATTCCACAGGCTCATGGAAGCCGAGGATTTCGAGTCGTTCTGGCAGTGCCCACCCAAACCACCAGCCACCCTGCCCTTTTTCTCCGAGCCGAAGTGCGACTCTGAGCATGTGGCAACATCGGGGGCACCTAATTTCCACCGCCACAATCCACCGTCTGATCCTCCCTGGTTGAGCCTCCCTTCGCCACAATCTCTTGTGCTAATTTTGCTTCACAGTGGATGAAAGTTTTTTCCTTTTAGTTTTGAAATGCTTCAATTTTGTTTTCCATAATCTTTATTGCCGAAATGCATAAGAAAAAAAAAGTAACCACCGGAAGGAAGTATGAACTGTACAAGTTATCCAAATAGGAGGAAGAAGCACTAGCTTTCCGCGGTAACATCTGGCCATCAGCCTTAGATTGGCCCAAGACACTTTATGGTGCTTCTAGCATGTTACCGAGCCAGAAGCTGCCCAAGAAGATGAAGTGAACAAATCGAGAAGGCTAAGTACATGTCCCTAAGGATGGAAATACTGATGATGCGCTCGAACCATTGGAGGCAGTGGAAGATGAAGAGATGTGTGCGCTCCTTGGCTCCTTGTTCTACTCTTCTTTTTCATCAAAACGAGCACAGATAAAAAAACATTCTTTCTCGACCACCCATAGTAATTGAGTTTTAATGGATGGAAAAAAACAAAAAACATTTTGTGATGGACAAATCATGTCCCGGTCAAGCGCCACTTGCGCCAACCCAGTTGGAAAGACGGTTGTCTTCTGGGGGACACTACCCTGACCTAACTCATCTTCAGTACCCCCACCTGTGGAGAAGGGACGCTGTCCCGGAGGAAGGCCCCCAGGCGGGAGTTCGCTGTGTAAGCCGCTGGCGAAAGCGGTCCCTCCCTCTCCTACGGAGAATCCTTTGATCCTTCCGACGCCCCATCCCCTCCCCGCGGAGCTCCAGAGGGTGAGTTGAGCTAGCGGGGAGCTACAAAAAATACAGCATGGTCAACTTACTAGTCACATAGAGCAAAAAAAATATGTTGTCGATAAACCACTTAATCCACTTCCAACAGATTTGGTCACCTTTTTTTTTGGAACCCTAAATAATTTATTCGGCCGGCTTGGTAGAGATAGGCGGAGTACGGAGCCGGCGACAGACTGTTCCAAACGTTCCCATTACAGGGACGAATTGTGCCTTTTGGTCTCAACGCCCTGTAAGTTGTTTTCCTTACGAGTTATATAGCTGTCCTAAGTTCTAACGAAGGAAACCTCAGTCACAAACGCGTTGATATTTTCAGGTAGGTTGGCAGATGATGCTGTTTACTAGGTACTTATAGAAGTTAGAACCCATTTTAAACCTAATCCAAAATCATACTCACAAATTTTCTGTCGTTCAAGCACTCTTGCGCAACGTCCGTGAAGCGGTCCTCGGGCCTGAATGTTGGGCCAGGAACGTTGGGGAGTCATTTTACTAAATCCACCTGCAGTGCGGGTTTGGCAGTTGTTCCGCCGATTCCAACAAAGTGTTCTTTTGTTTTATTTATGAGGTGTTGCCCTTCCAATTCCGAGTTCAGATATGGGAGTCAGATTTGACGAGGTACATCCTCCTCAGCTTTTGATAAAGGCTGTACTTCCGACCGACAAGCATTCCGCCCAAGGCAACTTCTGCTTGACTGGTGACCAGTACTTTGAATTATGAACACTTGTCGCAAATTACAAAGTTGTCTGGCGGTTTTTCGGCTGCCTCACTTGACCTACGTGTGGTGGTCAAGCAGCAGTAGCCTCAGTCTTTTTAAATGGTCCTGCAACAAAACTTGATTGCCAAATTCTTAGTTGGTTAACTATCATCACATCACCAAAGTATTACTTATCACAAATGAAAGCCAGACAGGGTTTTATGGAAGTTCTTGTGAGGAAAAATATCACAGGTGTGGGAATTGAAAGTTTAATCAGAGTTGTTGAAAAACAGAACTCAGATGAAAGAGGAAAAATTATGAGGACCAGAGAAGGACTCCTTCTCTGGTCCTCATAATTTTCCCTTCCAGGAGGAATCAAGGAAAAGCTCAGAGTCTGACAAACAAGGTGGTCAGGAACCCCCTTTAAGGGAAAAAATCTACTAGCTTGTGAGGCAGAAGAGCACTCAGATTGAAAGAGATTGTACATGAGTGAACTCAGAAAGAAAGGCACAGAGAACTGATGAGCTTGATTCTTGTCAAAGAAGCTGAATTAAATGCTTTTAAAAATTTGAGAGCTGATTTGTGGGACATAAGGTGAAACAATAGATGCATATTCATCTGAAAAAGTGAAAAATTGGAACATTGAAGAAGGAAGGGAAATATGAAAGAATGTGAAACTGGAAAAAGAAATGAATTCAAGTGATGTACTAAACAGCTTGCTTTGGATGGAAAAAATTGGGTCGGTAACAAATTTTGAAACTAGAAAATCTTAAGATTGATTTGTTGTGCATGCAAGAACTTGAGGTGGTAGTAAATCTTGAAATGAGAAAGTCTTAACAACATAAAATCAAGACTGGAGACCCTTCAATGGCCAAAGAGGCACTAGTATAAATTGATAAACAAATTCAATTTGGATAGTTTTTTTGATGGATAAAAACTGCCTGAAAACAAATATCCACCAATTGTAAAGGTGTAATCAAAAAACATCAGTTTCAACTTTCCAGCATGAAAAATTGGAAGATGATTCCATTAATTATGGAACTTACATGATAGAAATAAAGAATCATTGGCATTAGTGGCGTGACCCATAGAGAAGTGCAAAGCAAAGTATAGTCAAAATAGCCCCCAAAACAGTAACAGTTACAGCAAGAGCAAATAAAGTATGGCTGATGGGATGAACACCATTTTGGATCATATTGCTAGGACCAGGACTGGGAGCTAATGAAGCTGGAGGATATCTATCATACATTTTGCGGTTTTGGAATTGAGTTGTATGTTGTGGAAATTCAACATATGGACCTGGTGTGGGTCCAAATGAGGGGTTTTGATGGGAAAATTTGACAAGCCCAGTGTTTGGGGCAGGGGCAAAGACACAGCTGATCAAAAAGAATCCAACAACTATCTTTAACATATTTGTAGTCTGGGATCAAAAATTGATGTATTCAAATATTCTGTGAGTACACTTTATTGAAGGGGGAAACTTAGGTTGCTTTTTTATTACTATGTAGTAAGTGAAGTTTGTGAGGAATGTTGATCTTCACAATAGCAGGGGCTTGATAGATGATAATCCAGAAGATTAAATGAATCTTCAGAGAGTCCCAATAATTGATTTTCATCAAATGAAGGGGAACTATGAGAAAACTGTCACAAGGACATCAGAGAGTTGGAGTGACTTGTGTCAAGTTTTGACTGACAACAGAAACAGTGGTATTTCTGGTATGTGGATAGGGCCTGCACTACAGCATATTGCCTCTTCTCCAATTTTCAACCTGAATACTAAGAACTGACTGCATGTAATTATGGTGTTCAAAGTTGGCTTGCATAATTTTATGCATGCATAATTCATAAAATCATAAAAATAATTTGCCAAGGAAATTTTGTATTACATAATCAGACAGTCATATCCCCTGCAAAGATGATTTTATGATTTTATGATTTACGCATGCATAAAATTATGCAAACCAACTTTGAACACCATGAATGACAACTTCTGTTTTGTATATTGTCAGTACAGTAACTCCTCCCTCTAGGTGATGTTTTGCATTTGATGAAACATCAATTTCAGGGCTGGTCTCAGGTCAAGATTTCATGACATGTCATCCAGAAAGTGGAAATACATCAACCATTGGCTGTATCAGAAATTAGCATTGTGATAATTAGGCACAGCCCCAACCCTACCCAACATGAATTGTGACCACTGATAGGGAATTTTCCCTCACTGATACCCAAGTTAAGAGTTTCCTCAAACATTTGTCTGTCAGGGAGAGGATAGTATAATAGAGTAAAGAGACGCATTAGAGATATAGAAGCAGCACGAGTACAGGCGCAACAATAGCATAATTAAAAATCATTAATTACGTCGACAAGTACTTTTTTCGCGCAGCATTTCCTGGTCGTAAGGGTTGCGGAAAGCGTAATCAATGATTTTTAATAAAAGGATCAACCTGAGAGGACGACTATTATGGCAAAGCCAGTCAATACCTCCCAGGACCCTGTGATGGTGTATATTTATGTGAAATCTGAATGTTTAGTTAGATGTGTTGCCTCCGCTGTCCCGGTGACTCAAATGACCAACTCAAAGGCAGCGGCGAAGCTCCTATTTATATTCTCCATTGTCACATGAGGCGCGCGGGCCAACAGCATTTCCACACATAGCACCTGGTCCTTGACATTTCGCTCACACACGCTTCTTTGTTCCTTTTCAAAGGCATTCAATTCCAGCCATTGAATCCCAAAGAACAAACACCATAAATGCACAGATCAAATCATCAGCATCTCCGGTTTCTATTCCCGATACGTTGTCTGCCATAACCGGCTCCGACCCGCGGTGTTCTTTTCTAGATCAGACGACCCAACAATCCAAATGCACAACTCCGGTTTCTATTCCCAATACGTTGTCTGCCATAACCGGCTCCGACCCGCAGTGTGCTTTTCTAGATCAGACGACCTGTGATGCTTGCCGGTTTCAAGAGCGGGAAAGATACGAGTGAACTTAGTTGCTGATCCATTGCAGGGAGAAGGTGGTCTATTTATAGACCAAAGGATGAGATGGCTCGACAATAGGAAGAGACAGAGAGAAGATAAGAATAGAGGAGACTCATTGGACGAGTCTGTGAGGGGTTCAAGAGAATACAAAGGAAGGCCGGACTTGGAGAAGTCCGGGCTGGATTTGGTAAACTAATGTACATGCTCTGAGATAACAAGAGGAAGAGAGATAATACAAGATGGCCGCGAAAGGCTCGCATAAGGGATATTGGGCCAAGAGCGGCAAACAACAGACTAGGATATTTGGCTAAGAGCAGCGAAGAATAGAAGACCGAGAGCGGTCAGAAGTGTACAAGAGAGCGCTGAAGCCGTTACCTTATCAGCTGGAGGAGCGGCTGTTGCCTTAAGTGGAAGCCAGGGCTTCACAGACCCAACAATCCAAATGTACAATTGATAACGCCATACAACAAATTTGTATTGACTCCTCGTCGCAAATGGTGTAGCTTTTATCAAGTAGCTTTTCAAAATCAAACCTGATTTGGTTAAAAGCAGATCAGCAACCACAATAATTACTTCTTTTGGTTTCTTGTGAGTATCTATCCCGCTTCCCAATTCCTCTTCATTTCCAATCCCGTTGCTAATCTCGTTCCTGGAACAAAAATCCACCGCCTCCCGTATATTGTGATGCTAACATGGCCATAACTTGTAACTATTTTGAAGCATTGGGCAATTTTGTTTGGTTAGATCATTCACCCTGCACTATTTACGACTGAAATCCTGAGTCCGTGGCTACAAGTTTCTTGCTCAACCCAGCGCGAAGGCATTGCACATTTCCAACAATGGAATATTGCTCCGGTGCCATGCAACGTAAAACTCCTGAATTAAATTTGTTTGCGCAATTTGCCAGGGCGCGAAGTTGTTGTCCGAGCCGTAGACGAAGTCCTCAGCGACTTTGATGAAACATTAGAACCAGAATTGCTGATTAACGTCAAAATTTCTGGCTTTTCAATGCCTTCTCTTCGACTGAAGGAAGGTTTGCGGGTTGTTTGCATCCGGAACCTGACACTTGGGAGCGGACTCTGCAATGGAACACGGCTCCTGATCAAATGTGGCCAGCCCCATGTCCTGAAGTGTAAAGTGATGACTGGCCCAAACGCAGGGGAAGAGGTGTTACTCCCAAAGATGGTTCTGATCCACAAGCCGGATCAGATGTGTGCTATGAGGTTTGGACGATGTCAATTCCCAGTTTTTCCCACTTTTGCAATGACGATCAACAAAGCTTAAGGAAAAACTCTAGATCCTGTGGGTGTTTATCTTCCTCAACCAGTGTTTTCTCACGGGCAGCTATATGTTGCCCTGTCTTGCGCAACAAGTCAGGCCGGCCTACTTGTTGGCTATATAGGTGAAAGTAGTGTTTCGCGGACCACGAATGTAGTGAACTTAGGTGTGATTAGAGATGCTGTTGTGTGAAAGAGGCCTTCAGGTTTGTATGGTGTAGGTTTGTACATACTGGACTTGGCTCCATTGCTTCTTTTGTACCGTTTCTCTTTGTATACATATTAGATAACTTCTTGTAAAAGAAAAAAAAATGTGTCTAACCAATGGTCCACGGATGCGTGGCTTTATGGGACATTAGTGATGCGGTGTGCTCGGTTAGCCAGTGTGCCAGTTCTTTTGTGGGGTCACTTCAGGCGGGTCTTAGTTTACGCGGCGCAGCCGCAATTTCCCTAGTGCATGAAAGAAATGCATTATGAATCAGAGTAGCGCGGGTGCGGACGCGGAAGACACAAATTGCATGAAGGAAATACATTAGGGGTAAATTGCACTGATTGATCAGTCACCTTTTTCTGGACATCTTGCCAAAATTTTAAAATTATGTTCATAAAGGCCTTAAATTGACCTCCAAGGTTTTAAAAAATTCAATTGTGAACCCCCCTATTATGAATGAAAGGGTACAACTAACAGAACAGAGTCGAAAGGAGGTAAACAGAATAACCATTATGTAGAATAAAGATAGAAAAGGCGGTATGGAAGTATCCCCCAACCACAAGTCAAACAGCTGACCAATAGATATAAAGAGAGAGCTAAGCGGCGAGGCATTGCTCCCCTTTTTTCCCTAGTACATTTTTATCCAGTCCAGTGCGGTCATACCCTTGAATTCCTCACAGCAGTATTCTAGGCATTCATCGACTCCCGTCGGAAATACCTTAGCCTTACTGCCTCGGCCGACAACCGTATAACCCGCTCGACTGATTGTACCGCTCCCATTCTTACGCCTCCTCTTCTACGACTTATCACGACTACCTCACAACAGTTCCGAATACCCTGTAACCTAAGTGTGTTATCATTCCTGTTATCTATCCCTTTACCCACCGAGTTCCTTGTGACTCGTAGTTGGATTGCCCCGGTCTTAGGACGGCTGGAAGCTGCGTCAGTCTTGTTGAGTTACTCCAAGCCGCTCATAGAGAACCTTACGCTGAGAATTGATATTCTGCTTGTTACAGTCCACGGCTACAACACTACGGACACCTCCGTAAGTAGTATAAGCCTGACATTGTCAGTGTTATAGTCAAGCCTGATAATTGTGGGGAAGGCAGGTGAAATCTGCAGGAAACCTGAATTTTTGCAGCAATAGTGTTATTTCACAGAAAGCAGCTTATTGTTAGGCTTGATTATCACACAGCAAACACGGATTCAGAGCCCGTTTCAAGGGGTTCATGGAGCAACATTTCTTTTTCGAACAATGTGGAATTCTGCTGGTTCAAAAACACCTCATCTCAAACAACTTACAAAAATGCCCAAAGTGTTATTGATGAAGGGCCCCAAAGCTGTGTAAATGTAATATACCATGAAATCCCCTACTGAGAAAAAGAGGACGAAAAGACACTTGATGATTACAACATATTATTTTGATGAAATGTATGTACAACTGAGTTCAGAAGCTGAGGGATAGACTTGAGAAGAAGAAAAACAAAATGAACAGCGCTACCATGGGGGTGTTGAGATACTTCTTTGCCGCGTCACCAAAATGCATCTCAGCCATGAGAGGGCTCGAAAGTTTTGTGCTTTGATTTTGCTATCAGTAGTGTTGGTATACAGTTTCAGTATTCAATCTCGTCGTATTGCTTGACTCGGTCCTGCAAAACCATCATTGTGAGAATCAGCATCAGATAGGAAGATTTCATAAACTTCTCTTGGAACCCAAAAATTCACCTTGAGAAACTTCTCCAACTGCCACACACCAAGTAAAACAAAAGGACAGCTCAATAAGGTGATATCGAAGACGAGAGGAGAGAGAGAATATACCCGATTGGCGTTTTTAACGTAATTCGAGCCCTCGGGGTTATACGTTCTACAGTTTTCGAAGATGAGTTTGCAGTCGGCAAGGAACTGATCGAGGCCAAGATAGAGGTTATTTTCGAGCTTGACCTCGATCGTTTCGAGGTCCATAGGCGTCTTGATGACCGCATAGTAGTCGGTCACCTCGTCCTTGTTGATCGGCTTGGTGAACGGCCAGGCCGACGGATGACTCTGCAGGCTCGTCAGCAAGTGGTGGATGATGTTGTGGCAGGCTAGCCGCTGCGGCTTCCGTGTCCTACATCAATCCTTGCCAGGTGTCAGCTCTCTTTTCTCTCAGGGATCGGGAAAAGAACGGGGAAGACGACTGACAGTTGGTCCAGCTCCGGGTTCCATCCGATTTCCTCTGCATCGAGTTAGTAAGAAAAGAACAAAAAGTCCGGTTAGAGCTGTGTATACTCCAGATCAGAGAAGATGAGACGAAACTGAGGCCGGGCACGTCGGCGGGATTGACGGGCTGGACGCGCGGCTGTCTGAAGACGTCTAATCCCTTATGGACCACATGTGACTGCGAAATCAACTTGATCTTGCTCATGATCGCCTGCCGAATGTTTAGCGAACCTCAGCAATCGGCTCGGCTTGAGTCGGCACAAAAACGGAAGAACTCAACTTGTTTCTGTTTCTCGAGGATGATCGACGCTTCTAGATATTTGATCCGCGGTAGCATTGCACACTAAGCGAAAGAAGGAGTCAGTTTGCCCGTTTTTTTAGTTTTAAAGTTCAGAGAAAAATGCGTGTACATGCATGACGGTAGCGCCTTCGTAGTCTTTAATGTAACCCATCCAGACCGATTTATCGAGGATGACGTCCTTGGAGAACCCCTGTTTCTTGAAGTAACCGATAGCATAGTTGTCGGCATAAGTGAGGAAATGCATGCAAGTGGTTGACTGTTTGACATGGTCCTTGAGATGGTTCATGAGATGGGATCCGTAGCCCTTGACCTGCTCGGAGGCGCGGATGGCGCAGAAGACGATCTCGGCGAACCCGCGCGACTCGAAGGCCCGGTAGGTGATCCCGCCCACGACATCCAGCCCGCGCTTGACGATCGCCAGACTGGCATGGTCCCGCGAAAAGACCAGCCGGGCGATGTGCTCCCGCGGCATGTTTGGTAGCTGTCGCTGGAACAGGTTCTTGAGCCCCGTCAGCAGGATCGATGAGTCCGGCTGGCCATCGTTCGTCACCACTACGAAGCGGATGATGTTCTGCAGCTCTTCGTAGATCGCTGGCTTGAGTGATCGAGCCGCTGCTTCTTCATCTGGTTCTGGTTCTGGTTCTTGTTCTGGTTCTAGTACTTGCACCTGCTCTTGATCTGGGTCTGGTTCGAGTACTTGCACCTGTTCTCGTATTTGTGCTTGTTCGTGTGCTTGTTCTTGTGCTTCTAATGCTGGTTCTAGTGCTGGTTCTTGTGCTGGTGCTGGTTCTGGTTCAAGTGTTGCGAGTGATTGTTTGCTATCGAGTGTTGGCTGGGATAGTCTGATTCGTTTGTTGGGCTGTTCTTGTTCTAGTTGTTCTTCTTCCTCAGCTTCTCTCATCTCTTCCTTTTTTTCGTCTGTTTTTCACCAAACCACTGAACTTTAACCGAAGAACCCCTAAGAGCCCATCGGGGGGACCCGAGTCCACCTTGCGGCCCCGAAAGAGGGCCATCAGTTTTGTTTGATCTGCCACTCGAACTTCCTGGTTAAGATGATCCCTTCCAGATAGAACCGTCTAGCTAGCGAAAGGCATGGAAAAGTACACAGATATTTGATCCCCTTATCAAGTGCAGCTATTATCTCTTAAACATGTGTATGAAGTCAAAAAAAATACCAGAACAAAAAATCACTATCATCGATATCTTTTATCAGAATCATGATTGGTTTCCTCCATGAAGGCTGATAAGAGACAAATCTGTCAGAGTTTAGTTCAAGCTCTGGGGTCTCCAGATTCCAGATCCCAAGAGTTTGGAGTTGGCCGGCGCGATTGCGCAAATTGAATACCATTATGCATAAACTTGATTCTCTTTGACCATCATCAACCAAGAAAAAGCAGCAAAAGCAAAATAAACCATCCAACAAACCACAGAACATTTGAGACACGATGGTCAGTAGATCCATTCGCTCCACAAGATCGCAGCCTCAGCACTGACAGTCTTCCCACCAACACCAGCCTCCTCCGAACAGGAAACAGACCCACAACCATGGACTAGGGAAAGCGCTGATGAACCATCGGGCAAAGACCAAGAAACTGGAACATGAGCGAGAATTGGTAAGCCGGATTCAAGAAGCTCATCTCGAGCCTCTCGGGGATACATAAATCCAACTGATCTTAATGCTAGCAAACGTTTATCCTCCAATCTATGCCTCTCCAAACAGCATACGACAGCTGTCTATGAGAACAAACCGATCTCAGTCACTCAAGAGAGCGATCTCGAAAACTTCCTGAACACCGCTGCGATGGCCGGCGTCGACTTCACTGCGGTCCGCCAGAACGTGGTGATTGTGAACTCAGGCAACTCGATCGGCACAGGGAACGGGCCGAACCCGTTCCTGCTCTCGCCCGACGACCAAGCCAAAGTGGCCGAGAGCCATCGGGCGCACAAGGATCTCCTGCGAGTGCCGCGGCGACCGAAATGGTCGGAATCGACCACGGGAGCCCAACTCGACCGTCTCGAACGGGACTCGTTCCTGGAGTGGCGCAAAGGGCTCGCAGATCTCTCCGACCATCGCTCGTTTCTCTTGACCCCGTTCGAGCGGAATATCGAGGTCTGGAGACAGCTCTGGCGGGTCGTCGAGCGCAGCCAGCTGATCGTCCAGATCGTCGATGCCCGCAATCCACTCCGGTTTCGCTGCGAAGACCTCGAGAAGTATGTCAACGAACTTTCGGATGATGCTCTCACCGCCCTCGAGCCTCCTCCGCCGAATCCTCCAACCGTTGGCGGTCCCCAACGACTCAAGACTAACCTCCTACTCGTCAACAAGTCCGACTTGCTGACTGAGAATCAGAGGGCACTCTGGGCCGAGTACTTCGACAGCCAAGGTATCCAGTACGCCTTCTTCTCCGCCGCCGACGCCGTAGCTCTCCAAGCCATCCAGGAAGAAGATGAGCTAGAAGAATCAGATGATGATGATGATGATGATGATGATGATGATGATGATGATGATGATGATGATGATGATGATGATGATGATGATGATGATGATGATGATGATGATGATGACAATGATGATGCTCAGAACAGTTGGGAGGACGAAGAGGATAACGAAGAGGACGACGAAGAATCAGAGTCGAGCTTGACCAGTCAGCCATCGAAGAAGCCGCTCACACCAGCTTCCAAACCAGACCCTGTCGAGCTAGATCACCACTCCCCCTCAGCCCCAACCAAATTGAATCAGCCGACGGCAACTACAAGCGTACCCAAATCCAAGACGAAAATCTTGACGGTAGCCGAGTTAGAAGATCTGTTTCTCCGCCATGCAGAGACCCATCTGAGCAAGCCCGCAACAGACTCATCTGAGGAGGGCCAAGCACGGAAATTGGTGGTCGGTCTAGTAGGCTATCCGAACGTCGGAAAATCATCGACGATCAACGCCTTGGTGGGGGCCAAGAAAGTGTCAGTGTCGGCGACGCCGGGGAAGACGAAGCACTTCCAGACCATCCACCTTTCGCCGGAAGTCATTCTGTGCGATTGTCCGGGCCTAGTATTCCCGCAATTTGCGTCGACGAAGGCGGAGCTGGTGTGTGACGGTGTGTTGCCGATCGACCAGATGCGGGAGCACACGGGGCCGATCAGTCTGATCACCCAGCGGATCCCGAAGACGGTCCTGGAGGCAACCTATGGGCTGCAGCTCGAGACCTTGCCGGTGGAGGAGGGCGGGGACGGGAAAGTGACGGCGAGCGAGTTCCTGACGACGTATGCGATCGCCCGGGGCGCGTTCACGGGGGGAGGCGGGATGGGACGCCCCGATGAGTCCAAGGTGGCCCGGCCGATCCTCAAAGACTACGTCTCCGCCAAGCTGCTCTACTGCGAGCCCCCGCCGGACCAAGATCCCGACGCCTTCAACGCCGAGAGTCGCGAGCTCAAGCTCATCAGCCAAGGCCACCGGAAACTGGCCCCAACCACTCGGGTGCCGTTGAACAGCGACACGTTCGTCAAGGGCGTCGTCGGCATCGACCCCCAGTCCCGCCAATCCTCCCGCTCCCAGGCCCTCGACCAAAACTTCCTCAAAGACGAAAACAAGCATGCTGACAAGAAGCTCATCAAGGTTGGCATCAAAGGCCGAAGGTCCCTCGTCGATCGTAACCTGCTCGACACCGTCGGCGACCTCTCCAAACTCCGCGTCTCCTCCGACCTCAACCTCTATTCTATCGACAACCAGGGTAACCGCATCGCCGTCCGCCATCCCTCCAAGCATCTTCCTCACCCCCCAACCGCCGCTCCTTCTGCCTCCGCCTCCAAAAAACACTTCAAAAGAAACCCCAATCTTCTGAACGGTAAGAGCAAGAAAATGCGCTCTGGAAGAGGCTACGACGAGTCGTGAACTTCTCTCTCTCTCCTTTCTTTAGTGCTCATTTATTGTTTCCGCTTTGTCCTTTATCATGCATGAAAAAATAACCCGGGTTCGATTTTTCTTTTTCTTTTTGGTTGGTTTGTTTATGAGTGTGTAACACTGGGACGTGCTGTAAGTCAGCGGACCTTTTCCAAGAGTCCAACTAACTTGATGAAGCGGAAGATTGCTACAAAACTGCTATGCACTGGCTACAGGTGCTTTTAGGGCTTTCACTGAATATTGGGCTACCACTGAGCCGTAGCTCTTGTCGATGCTCCACATGAATCCCCAAATAGGGCGTGCAAAGCACGGCACGCCCTGTCTGGGAGTCGGAAGAGAACAAGTTCCGGCCATCGAGGTCATGCAACTTCAAAGGCCGGAAGAGGATTCCTTCTCAGTCATTGAGGCTGTATAACCTTTGCCGGTTTGAGTTTTCTAGGCAGTTTGCTGGGAGTTAGTGAGTGGGCCTTGTTGTGTGTGATGCAAAACTGGAGGAAGGATGACAGATTTCAAGACAGCAAAGAAAAGTATGAGGCTGTGATATCATGAGTGAATGAGTAGGATACAAAAGATAAGAAATCAGATATGGAGGCCCCACACATAGAACAGAAAAAACCTAATCTACATATCTACTTGAGGGAAATTGCTGAGATGATATTTATTTCTGTTCAAAAAAAAGAAAGAAAGAACGAAAAACCCCGAAATAATGGCAACAAATCAACATTGACTACTTATACCTTAATTGAATGTTAGATCCTTTTTGAATTTCCCTATGGGAAAAAATTTGAGTAGATAGATGGAGGCTCAGTTCCATCCAAAATTTCTAAAATTTTGGATTGGATGTATTCATACTGGCAATAAGGTAGCATTTCTGGATTATTATCATGAAAACTCCTAGTGTTTTCATCGTAAGATTCATCTATTCCTATAGCGTGTTTGTAAAGATCCTGTAGATGTTCACCTAGTAATTCTGGTCTTTCTTCTTTGTGAATCAATTTATTTTCAAGGTAAGCATCTCCAGAGTATTGAAATAGCAAATAATTAATATGTTCTAATTCTGAGAGATACCAATTGGAAAAACGCATGACATCCAGTTTAGATTTGAATTTTTCAAGATCATCCACATAATTTTTGATCCATGCTTCCCCATAGTGATTATAAATGAATTCTGAGATTTCAAAGCTGATTTGTGTTTCAAGATTTCTAACATAAAGATTTCTTTCATAATTTCTTAATTTATGAGCATAATCAAGTGATGCTGGATTTGACATATCATAGCTTTCCGGTTTATCCCAAAACTTGGGGCTCATGAACTTTTTACTTATCTTCTGGATCAATTCTTTGGACTCATTCTTATCATATGTTGATATGCGACTTTCATGCTCATCCGCTAAATACAAAATTCTGTTACCGTCAAACAAGAAGGTAATCCATGATGCCATTTCAAAACCAACGGCTAAGCTGAAGTGTTTCTTTGTTGAGAACTTCATAGAATGGTAATAAATTAGTCTTCTTTGTTCTTCCTCAAGTCCTGCTCAAATATTTCAAGAAATTATGATGTCATATGAGAACAAAGGATGAAATTACTTAAAAAATCTGAACAAAACAAATTCAATGATAAGAAGAGTTTCAGCCTACCCTGGAATATTACCATGATATCTTTTGAATAGTAGCTTTCAAGAATAATTCTGCTGCTAAGCCATTGAGAACTTTCCCCTAACGTCTCCTTGTCACGGGAAAAACATACAACCATGTTGTGTGAAGCAAGTTCTAGGATATCTTGTTTACCAAAAAGGTTTACTAGGCTGGCCCGTTTGATCATGTTGTGCTTGTAAAGGTAGGCTATTGTTTGAAACAGCATTTTTCCACTGAGAATGACCTCCATCCGTGGATCCACTGGATCCATACCAAAGGTCACCAAGGCAGTCAATTCACCAGGAAAAAACAGTCATCACTTGTCTGCAAGTGACATAGCAAAGTAAAAAGGGGCCTTTGTACTTTCTCATGTCACTTGTAGGCAAGTGATCATTGTTTTTTCCTGGTGATTGTTTTTCCAAACGTGAATAAATTTCATATATCACGTTTTCAGTGAATTTTTGGGTGTTTTTTTCAGAATTTTTATTTGAACTCATTCTGAAAATGGATAAAAAGAGTGATACATTTTAACATCTTTTTTGGCAAATTTATCTTCAACCAAATAATGGATGATGTAAAAATGAAGAAAGACCTAATTATACTGACAATCTCAACAATTTGATTTTGTTGGCTTTGGTATCCTTTGAGTGTTTTATCAAAGTGTGGATGTTTTTGAATTCTTCTGCAATCTTGATACATTCAGTATTTTCTTCCTCCTGAGAAATTTTCAAAATCCTGTTTAGATTCTTCTTCATAGATTTCAACTCCTCCTTTGCAGCCTCTGTTTTTCCTATGGCAAATCCCAGAGAATTTGAAGCAATAGAAGTATTTTTGATTAGCCTAATGATGGAAAGGTGAGAAAAAAAACTGTGTACCAGGTTTCCCTGATTCAGACACTGAAAGAACAAATGGTAGAGTGAAAATAGGTGTTTCTATCAAATTTCAGTTTCATGAATACATTTTCCAAGATTGTATGATTAAAGCTTACCCTCAATTTCTGATTCTGTGTTCCTTTTTTTTACCAATTGCATATTGGGGAATACTTCTGCCAAAGCCTTTACTGCTTTGAAATCTGAATGATTCGCCAGGGCAAGACGTACTGCTGATATACTGGATTTGTATGCCTCAGTGGCAGCTGATTTATTCTCATCAATAACATCATTGTCCTGGATATTTGCTAGAGATTTATTCACTTTTATAAAAAGCAATTGCAGTCAGAAAATCTTTTGGACAAGAAAATGTGCGGAGAATGATTCCTCTGTTCATCTCTATTCAAATTTTTTAATTATTCATTGTTAGGAAGGTTCAAAAAACTTAAATTTTAGGGGTTTAACTTTTATGAATGATAGACAGAGAGTGAATCAAATTTTAAGAGACTAAATACCCTGTGAATTGTGATCCAGCAATGATCCATGACCTGTTTAATTTCATGTTACAGAAGACAAAATTGAGATTTGGTTGATGGGAATGGTGATGAATTTGTTTTGGGAAAATGCTGAGGGGTCACATACTGCTTCCAACACAATCTTGCCTTGGTGAATTGCCTTATGAAAGGTGTACAGAGAAATCCAGCAATCAGGTTTGGGGGTAGAAATTGGAGTATATTGCAGTGAAGGGAATGCTAAGAAAATACATACTCAACAATTCAATTGCAGAGGGTCCAAAACCAGATAATTCAATTCCAGATGACTCAATTTCAGATGATTTGATTACAGGTGCTTTGATTGCAGGTGATCCAATATCAGAAAGCTCCGTGGAATTAATCCAAGTTGTTTGTAAGTAGAATAAGGCAAGAAAAAATATGTGTCTTAGGGAAAAGCCTGCCATTTTAAATGGGAAGCTGAATGAAGGTACAATGTGGTACAGAGAAAGGATAGTCCACCTCTGAGAAAACTAGCCTCTTCTTATATTGGCCAGAGACTCAAACTGATGGCAGGGAAAACATATCTCTGCAAGCACTATGAAAGCAGCATATTATGTTGCTACCTGTCACAGAGGCAGGATTTGGACCATATTAAATTTAAGTCCATATCCAAGCTATAATGGATTGGAAATGATATTACTGTAATCATATCAGTAATTCTTGTTTTTGGTAAGCATACAGGTTTGCAGCCCATGATGAAGTTTCAATTTTGACTGTTTTTCCATCAAAGATGGTCATGATGAATTATGTATAGACTCTATAAGCTATCTGATTACAACAGATGTGACTTGATCACTTGGCCCAAACAAAGGTGGATTAGGCACTGCTGTCAACACACATTGCCATTTGTGGGGATAAAAATTGGACTCTCTGTTGAATAAAATTATAATATGCCTGCGCTGTTTTCAAAGAAGAAAGATAAACTAGTGAAACAAGAACTCAAAGTTCCAATTGTGCACTTTTTAAGCTTTAAAGTGTGCATGACAGAAAAAAACTGGTGATCACTTATTGTGTGGCCCTTCCGGATGACCTAACTTGACCAAGTTCCAAATCAGAGGGAGGAGGGATCTGTCCTGCAGAGACACTCCAAAGGAGGGAATCGCGGGCTATTTTGAACCAACAGAAGTAGAGAATTAGATTTTTTGTGGGGACTTTTTTGAAATCAATCTCACAACTGAGTGTCTGAACCATTTTTTAGGGTTGACCCAAGCTGTCCCTGTCCTTCTACATATTTTTCACATCCTCAACCCCTTCTCTTGACCTACACTTTGAGTTGTAATATCACTTATTTAAGATACTGTACAGTCAAAAATTAGTGAAATAGGATAAAGTGAAACATATCTGAGTTACAAAAGAAGGAATTCAAGAATTAAAGGCTGTATGATAAAACCTCTAGAAAAAGATATGAAGATTTTCCATAATCTTGTGCATATTTCTTTCACCCAAATCAAACCAAATGAAATGATCAAGTTAGTTCAGCCTGATCCTTGATCTTGGGAGTCCAGAAACGGCAAAAATTCTACAACCAGTGGCCAGTGGCTGTAGAATCCAGTGCAGATGACTATATCATAACCCTATCAAAGGCTAGAAAAAGTGGTGTTGCTTTTTTCAATAAACTGTTGGAATTTCCCTCTCAACCAGTGCTCAATGGCTTTGTTTACACCACCTGATTAACCAAGGGGCTAAAAATTTACCCTCCTTTGTTTGAAGGTTGACCAAATTCCATTTACATTAGTCAATCAGCCTACTATGGATAATTCTGAACTTTTTTGGCAACTGATCCAACTTGATGCATAGCTAGATAACAATATAACATGACCTAAGTAAGCCATTATCAATTCCGTTTGATTGTCTTCTACGCCAATATTCCGACCCCAGCATCTCATACCATGGGCAAACTCCTTTTTATTGGATTTCATTCTTTTAATCTTTCCAACCTCTTCCGCGTCAAGTTGAATTCATTTTTTTCTGAAAGAAGCAAAACAAAATGGAATTCTAGTTCCAAAGAGAAAACAAAGAAAACTTAACGTCCTATGATCAAAAAGGGCTATGTATATGAACAAAAAAAAAGGGTGGGGTGTAGAAAGCTGCGATGGACGTGGTGCCAGTGACGTGTGAGCGAGAAGCAAATGATAAAAAAAACTTCTTGTAAAAAGAACAAAAAAAAAGAGAAGAAAATGGATAAAATGAACACAGAGGAATTGAGAGAAAAAGTACAGGGATAATAATGAAAGTGAACAGCAGAATTATCTTCGCGTGTTGTAGAACAAAAAAAAAGTAAGCCACGCAATATACATATGGGACAAAGGGCATTTTATATCAACAAAAACTCTATTCGTACAATGTTTTTTGATAGGAAAGTAGTGAAGATGTAACTGGTTAGGTTTGGGTGAGGATAAAACTCCCTTCTGAGAATCCTCGAGAGACGAGCTAGCATGTGTGGGCCAATGGTGACCGAAGCAGTATCTAAGTACAAGTCGGCGATAAAGCAGATGGAAAGGCGCCGGGTAATGGATTGATCAGCATTGGTTTCCGAGAAGAAACATGACTTCGATCCATTCTTGTTTGAGACAAGCCCAACGTTTTATCCGGCATTCGCAGGAAGGCGCGCCGTTGGGACGAGGACAAGGTTGGTGTTGGACGATGGACATGAAGAGGTCGATCATGATCACGACTCTTCTCGGGGCCATTTGAGGACCACCAACAACCTGAATAACCGGGGAAAAAAAAGGAGTGTCAGTTGAAAAGAAGAGTGCAAGACCCAGCTAGGAAAGTGACCGACTGATTCCAGTGCGTCCCCCTTTAATCCAGCCCGGCGACTCCACTCGCGACTGAGCATCATCAAATCAGTCTGGTAGATTTTGAAGGTCTGGTCGGATCGGTCAATAAGACACAGACGGCCGACGATGGACTGATAAGCTGGGGGAGGGAGAACATCGCCATAGGGCGGCGGCTCGGAGAAGTCTGATGTGATGGCTTCCGGCTCCGGCTCGGGTGACAATAATGCTCGAGTGACTTTGCTGTTGTGGGAAACATGGGTTATCGCTTGGCCATTCACGTATCGCGTCGACGTCTTGTCGCAGTACTTGTAGATGTAGGCGCTTAATGCTTGGATCGGAGAAATCATGGTGGTTATGAAACTGGGCGAAAAGAAAAACGTTTCTCGAGAAACGCGTTGAAAATTCTGGCGAAGTGGTCGTAAGGAGGAACGTTCCGAGGAGTTTGGTCCAGAGACGTGAAAGCAGGTACAATTAAAGAAATATGATATATGACGACAAAATAATAGAAGAACAGGGTCGAACAGAATAATACAAGTGCTATATGGCAAGGGTGGACAGAAAACGGCGAGCAGAACTATACAGAACTCGGGATGATGAGGAGGAGAGAAGGGAAGAGCAACGAGAGAGCAGAGGATGAGAGGCCCTTAAAAGGCCAGAATCGGCTCCGAGTTCGCATGACGCCCCTGGACGAGGAAGGGGATGAAGGAAGAGGAGCCTGGCAACACGAGCAAGGTTACGACTCGCAAGGATTGGCATGGCCCATGGAACCTTCAACAAGTCCTCCCCCATTCGGGAGTGCTTGCGGCCTCGCCGCGTCCGTGGCTACATAAGGGTCTCCGCGTCCTCCTACCGGCCCTGGCACCACCACCATCACCAACATAGTAGCACCAGCAACAGCCGCGCGAAGAATGATCAGCTCTACCACTCTCCCTCGCAGGCGACCATGTGGCCTTGGCCTTGCGACATTACGCCGCTTGCGGCACGGTCAACCACTTTCTCCCCCTTATCAATGCCCACACCGAGTTTCCTCTATCAACAGCCACATTTTTTTTTCTGCCGTTGTGGTGATCTTCGCCGTCTACTTACCTACCAATTAGTACGTAAGCACAAATAACGCCCCGTTTTTAACTTTCCTCAATATCCGAGAAACCTTTTGTTTCTTTGAGTGTAATACTAAGGCCCTGAAACATGCGTGCAGGCAGTCGTGAGCACACTGCTCAGAGGCTCTTTCCCAGAAGCAGGACACGCGGCAGGATAGAAAGCGCGGAAGAATACCTCCAAGCGGTTGAGATATCCGGGTAGAGACACAGAAGACAACGGATAAGAGCGGGGGCAAGGATGGGTACCTTGCAGACTAGGGCTCGTTAGACTAAATTTGCCGACCCTTCTCTGCTCTTCCCCTTTTTTCTCAAAAGGAGGTGATGATGGCCGGTGTGAAGAATAGTGGCACATGCGAAGAGCCCCAACGAAGCGTGCAGAGTGCGAGTACGCTTTTCCAGAGGGACATGAGATTGTGGGATTAAAGGACACGCATTAGAGGTCGGATCTGGAGAGTTTATAAGAATATGGCCCGGAAAGAGCCCTTGATACGGGGGCTACACACCTCGAAACGTTCCTTTTTTTCCGAGTAAGAGTCAGACGGGCTCCTACAAATCCCTCCAACCGATCTCTCCCCCCTCCTTCCCCTCGCCCGGACCGTGGCCGGTATGTGTGTGTGGATGGATCATCATCTCCATCCTTTTGTCTGGCTCAGCTTGGGGTTCTCCTTCCTCCTTCCTCTACCTACAAAGATCCACATCTTCTTGATGATTTCGGCTGCTCCTATTGGGTACTTAGCTCTTTTTTTTTGGGTTGAGATGATCCCTTTTTGTTGTGTTCTCCTGTCAGTTTTATATAAAGTCTGCTGGACGAGATAAGCCTATTTTGTTCCGGCGATTATGTACCTTCCTGAGTGAGAGTGGTGGGTGAGGATGATCTGGTTGAGATCGAATGCTCCTTGGTTCTTGATGATGATGCTTTCGTCCCCAAAAGAATTCGTTGGAATCTGGCTATCACCTCCGAGTGTCTCTGATCGCATCTGTCTGTGGGCGTGGATGGTCCCGATAGAAATCAGCGGCAGTCCCAGCGAAAGGGTTCAAAAAAGATAAACTTATCCCAGCGGTATCGTCCAATTTGATTTGATTTTTCTCTTTTTTTTCTCTTTTTTTTGGGCGCCGCCAGGAAGCCTGTGTGTATTTTTTTCACATAAACCCCGCCCTGCCTCTCTCTCCGCCCCTCTCTCCTCCTCGCTGCCTATAATAAACTACCAGCAACCACAACAGCCAAAAGTCAGTCAAGCTCACACCTTTCTCTCTTCTTCTTCTTCCCCGTCGACCCCAAACTCATCACATCCCGCTTTTGCTTCTTCCGACCCTGACTCTGATAGCCAGTCCTCAAACACCTCAATCCAGCCGAAAATGCCTATCTTGTGGGAGCTCTCCACGAAACTCTTCGCCCAACTGCCTCCTGTGCCTTCTCACTTCACCCAATGGGAACCTCCGCAGAGCCCGCTGTCAACCTACTCGGGCGTCTTTGCGGCCATCGTCACCTATCTCTCTATCATCTTCGGCGGCCAACGTCTGATGGCTGACCGGAAACCAATGCGTTCGTACTCTCTCTCTCTCTCTCTCTCTCTCTTTATAAAACGTGTAAACTGACTTCGTCACCCTCGGACTACAGAATTCAAGCCTCTCTTCATGCTCCACAACATCCTCCTCTCCCTAGGCTCGCTATGGCTCTTGCTATTAATGATCGAACAAGTCGCGCCGATCGTCTACAACCACGGCGTCTTCTACTCCATCTGTCACGTCAACTCATGGACCCCGCAACTCGTCACCCTCTACATGATCAACTACTAGTCAGTCCTTCTCAAACCTCTTCCCCCCCTCCCTCTTGTCCCCTCATCTGACCCTCTCTCTCTCTCTCGGTTTTAGCTTCAAATATTGGGAACTGCTCGACACCTGCTTCCTGGTCGCCAAGAAAAAGAGTCTCCAGTTCTTGCACGTCTTCCACCACACTGCCACCGCCTTACTGTGCTTCACTCAATTAGGCGGGCGAACGTCGGTCAGCTGGGTGCCAATCAGCGCCAACCTGACCGTCCATGTCATCATGTACTACGTATGCATCCCCTCTTTCTTATTTTTAGATGCCAGCTTGTTGACATACGTACACACACACACACTCTTTAGTATTATTTCACCACGTCGGCCTTCCCAGGATACAAGCCTTGGTACAAGAAAGCTTTGACAACGCTCCAGATCAGCCAATTTGTCATCGACCTCTTCATTGTCTACTTTGCCTGTAAGCTCCTTCTCACAACTGTATGGACTGACTCTTTCCCGTGTGTGCATGTAATGACTCTGCTTAAATGGCTCTAGCGTACTCGTATTTTGCCGCCGAATATCTCGGCTGGCCCACCATGGGTAACTGCACCGGAACCGAAGGCGCGGCCCTCTTCGGATGCGCCATCTTGACCTCCTATCTCTTCCTCGTACGTCCTCCTTTCCATCCCCTCAACACCCGACACTAAAACGCTGACTCGCCTGTCCCTCTCAAAGTTCATCAGCTTTTACCGCAAGACTTACAAGCAGAAATCCGCCAAGGGTCGCGCGCCTGTCTCTTCCTCCCAAGCAGAGACTGACTCTTCTACTGTTACCAAGAAGAAATAGCAGCATTCCTCCTCCTCATTCGTCTCTCTTCCCTCTCTTCCCTCTCTTCCCTCTCATATCTCTCTTTCCTCTCTTATCTCTCTTTCCTCTCTTATCTCTCTCTCCTCTCTTATCTCTCTTCCGTCTCTTATCTCTCTCCCCTCTCTCCCATCTCTTCCCTCTCTCCCCCTTCTTCTCCTAATCTGCTTGGTTGTTTGTGATGCGTGTGTCTGGGCGGAAAGATGTTGGGTCGTGTTCAACAACCACTTAATATATATACATACAGGTAGATATATGGTATAGACTTTCATCTTGAATCAACTTTTCACTTTCCTTTTTTTTGTGGCTGAAGTGAGGTGAGACTTCCCCAACACATTATATAGATCCTATATGAACATCTTACTTTTCTTTCTTTTTACATAGATTGAATTCCCATTCACCAAAATCATTTTTTTCCCTTTGATCTTTTTCTAAGTAGCAGTAGCAACAGTATGGGAGTAGGAACTCACTGGTCTTATCAAGTGCATCAATTGGCACAGCTTCGTCCTGCTGTTAAGTATATACACACCCATCCTCACGCACATACACATATGTATTTTGTTTTCCTTTTCTTCATTCTTACATTGATACATTAATGGTGTTCAAAGTTGGTTTGCATAATTTTATGCATGCATAAATCATAAAATCATAAAAATATTTTGGTGAGGGAATTTTGTATTACATAATCAGACAGTTATATCCCCTGCAAAAAAGATTTTATGATTTTACAATTTATGCATGCATAAAACTATGCAAACCAACTTTGAACACCATAATTATATGTCTTTGTCTTTCCCTTTTTTAATAACAAAAGAAGAAAAAAAACAGCAGTTGTTTTGTTTTGCCTTTTTTTAATACAAAAATCTGCATTATGGACTGCAGACCTGGCTCTGTAGCCCCCTACAGAGCTAATGGGAAGTCCTCCACATCCAGTCAAATCTGGGAACCTTGTGGATGTCAATCTAGACCCAGAAGTCTAGGATTTGGCATGGAAATCTAGCTTATCACTGAAAAAAACTCATGAAACTGCTGCCAGTTGACATGTGTTATGGTCTGTTCTGGGGAGAGGAAGATGGAGTCTGGGGGTTCTGGATCCAAGATGGTAGATTGCAGGATGAGGAAGAGGCTTGGATCTCTAGCCTCTCAAACCTTGAGTATGGTCTGTGACATGTATGTGTGGTCTATGTCCATGCAAGTCTGCGCTACGGCTCATAACATTATGCCCCCATTAATGCCCAAGCAGCCCCCTTTTCTGGTTGATCAATGAGAAATAAAAAATAAAAAAATTCCTCCTCTGTTGGCTCTGCATTCTGTCCCTGGGCAGCATTGAAAAACCCAGTGGGAAAAAGCTTGCCCTCTCACTTTCTTCTGCGCGTCCTCCAATGCCTGGCCGCCCCGGAAATTTTGAGTTCAACTCCGCTGTTCTTCAGGTTTGTTTCCGGTTCCCACAAATTCTCTGCCGGTCCAAATCCGCGCCAGCTGGCAAGGTATTGAGTTGTCTGCCCTCTCTGCCGTTGAACTCCCACTCATCTCCGCCATTGAATGTTACCGGTTCCGGGGTCCGCTGCTGTTGGTGGGCTTGTGTTTGCAGAGTACTGACACGTGGAAAACTGGGTGGACTCCCTGCATGCAGAGCAGAAGGGTCAGTTTGTAAGTGGAGTTTGAAATTCTGCTAGCTATTGGAAATGGTCCAAGCCAGCAGTGTTCCAACTTGGGGCGGGGGCAGTGTCAGGCTTGGTGATGCCAAGAACAATAATTCTTCTAGCTACACCAAGTGAGGGAGTAAATTGTGGTTGGAGTTATTCAATAGAATAACAAATAATAAAGAAAAAATATATATAAAAGAGGGGCCTGACGTAGCAGGGGTTGTTTGATCCCTCTGAAGATGGCTGGGACCTGCTAAGCAGGTGTGTTTTGGTTCCAAGTAGATAAAAATAGAAGATTCAAGGCAAAGATAGAGAAAGTTTATTGTACTCACTTTGAATAGCCTTGATATAGATATTGCCTTGATCTCTGATGAAAGGACAACGGCTGAAAAAAAGGATAGCTAACAACTGAATTGATCTGATTTGGAAGAATTTTGAGTCAAAAAGTTGTCAGGATATCGCAAGTTGTTTCTTAGCTGAGGAGAGCAAGAATAGAGGACAAACCAACCTCTTTAAATATTATTTCTCCTTCCTGGTAACAAATCCCACATCAGTCTTCTTATCTCTAGTTAGTATCAATGGGGCTGTTGATGTCATCAATTGTATATTACTAGCAAGCTTGGATGGGGCAGTCAGTATTGGGATGATCCTCTTTGGGGAGGATCTCCTAGTTACCAAAAGACATCGGACAAGTGACTCATGTCACTTAAATCTCCGTGACCAACAATTCAATTGTTTTGGCGCCTCCAGAGACCTTTGCAGGAATCCTGGATGCTAGAAAACACTGATTAGATGTCTTTTTCTCAACCACTGACCACCAAATTTTAGATCCTAATCTGTAGATTTCTGATATTTTCCTGTGGTTTGAAGCTGGATGGGGTGATTTAAGGATGGAGATCTGGTTTGAAAAGGTTTGAATGGCTTTCTGATGAAAAGTGAAGCTGTTTAGTTGCAAATTTCCATGAAACAGAGAAGCAGAGGCTGAGTTGTGAAAATTTTGAAATTCCAGGTTGCTGCTTCCAGAGGTTTTGCTGATGTTTGAAATGTTTCTGTTCTGATGCTGGTCCTCCCCCAACTTAGCTGATGTCCCCAGAAGCTGTCCAAGGAAAAAGTGCTTGATTCCAACTGACAGCCAACTTGGAGTAATTTTTGGAGTAGGAAAAAATGGTGGAATACTTGTCAGAATAAGAGCCTGTCCGCTCACTTTCTTTTTCCTTTCATGTCTGGCCATGTGGTCTTTTTCTCTCCTGTTTGACCAAGTGGTCTTTTATCTTCCTGTCCTTTCTGGCCATGTGGCTATTTTCCTGTCCTGTCTGACCAAGTGGTCAAATCCTGTCCTGTCCTGTTTGACCAAGCGGTCCATCTGTCCTGTTCCCTGTTCCTGTCCCCTGTCCCCTGTTCCTGTCACCTGTCCTGTCCCGTGTCATTGTGGTTAGGCCCCCCTTTGGATCTTTCTGGGGGGCTCTCTGGTTGTTTGGTTAAAGTCTGCTCCTCGGACATGAAATAAAAATCATCAAGTCTGAGTGCCAATCAACCTCCTTTCAAAGCTCCTTGGTCCTATCAGCTACCCTAGATAGTCCCTCCCCCTTTGGTGCCTCTTCTTGTTGAGCTGAAATCTTAACAATACTGAGAGGAGGATTGGGAGAAATTTGAATAGCTGCCTGCCAAGCAGGCCGCTGCCATCTACCTCAAGAACTTCACCCGGGCCCCCTACAATGGCCAGACCACAAGATATCCAAGCACAATTGAGCCTTCCTCAAGGAGCACATCCTCCAGGCCCTCGCCTCAGTACCCTCCTCCTCCTCCCATTTATCCTCTCTACACCGTTGTGACCAAGACAGAAGTGTCATTACCCAAAAGGAACAACGGAAAGAGGAGGAAAGGGAAATTCAGATGATTGAAATGCGGAGATGAGCCAGCGGGTGTTGGGAAAATAGAAAGAGAAAACACTGCTGGACTGATGGAAATAAGAACAATCCTTGCTGAAAGAGAACGAGCCGTCCCATTGATTAACAAGCAACACAGACAAAACGGTCCCTTTTTAGGAGGGACATAAAATGACATTGTTGAGACAAAGGAGACCTGTTGGACTTTGGACTGATTGCAATATGCGGACACCATCTAGGGGAAGGCATTCTTTGGATGCCATGCAAAGCCAAATATCAGCTGATTGAAGATATAAGACAAAGAAGAGGTGGTGAAGCGACCTTACTTGACTTTTTGCACCGGCTGATGGATGACCAGTACCCGACGAAGATTGCGCTGTAGCCGCCTGATGGAAGCGAGTGGCAAGGTTGAGTACATCGGCAGACGTGATGGTGATGCTGGGGTCCATGGCCAATTGAGCGTCCATCACCGCAACCACGTCGTCGCGGTATTGTTGAAGCCTGGAGAGAAAAGTGAGAATCAACAGCTTATCTGTTGTGAAGCCTCCTAGTCTCTGCTCCAGCTCCACCACACCCCTCTTGAGAGATTCAAAGCTCTCCGGAATTGAGTTGGATTCGAAGGGGTCTGGGGCCTGTGTAAGCTCAGTCCAAAGGCTGAGTAGGAGAGACCAGGAAGTGAGAGGCCCAGCCAATCGCGCATCCAGGTTGGCGCGGGCCGTGTTTGAAGTCATCCCGTCAAGTAATGAGCCCAGCGGAACGTCAATTGGTGATTAGATTACTGGTTGAACGCCAGACTGTGAGGATGAAGCTGTGTTGCAATATTTGAGTTACTGCCGAAATTATCAGCACTGTTTGGTGAGAAAATCCGATCAAGAAGATTTGTGTTATTTGAGTGGATGACAGTCAACGGATTTGTTGAGCTATATTGAGGTTGAGGAGAGTAATTATTAGTTTTCTTCTCTTTCCTCTTGACCAACAGAATCATTGACTTAGGTACTTTCACCACCCCCAAAAGGAAGGCAATGTGCACACATTGCCATGTTCAATACATTGTTGATACCAAGGTATATCACATGGTCAACCTAGGTATTACAGAATATCAACCTTGTTGTTCCAGAAGTTTTTTACAGAAGTTTAACCCTCTTACAGGAGTTTAATTCAGCTGTCACAGAAGTTAAACCCATGCAATAAAAAATTCAACAAGAAATTTCAACTGATAATTTTAATGAAAATATTTTTTGGTGTGGTTTAAAACTCATGCCCTGGAGCACCCTGTCATTGGTTTAAATTCCTTTGAAAGTGCATTATTGCCACATATGTAGGAACCTATCTGCAGGGGTTATCATTCTGAAATCTCCATTTAGTTGTTGTACTAGAGGCCAAAGCGGCTACGCCGCTGCAGGGTGTAACCCCCCGCCCCCTGTAAGCCCATTGCTTGGTGTTAGAACTTGGATTGCCCCCCCCCCCCCTTTCCAGTAGTCTCCACCATGAACCATCCCACTGTGAAAACATGAACCCCTGTCCAGTTTCCATCCCACCATTTCACACCCACACTCACGATTTGGCAGAGGTCTCACATTGCCACTCACACAGCACAAGCTCCTTTGGCCAGCCATTTGTCCCCTTCCCCCCGCAGTTACCCCTTATGTCCCCCAACTGCATCACCCCGTGGGATAAGTGGCCGCTGTGACTCTACTATTTGCAACTACTCAATCAACGTTTTCCATGTCACCAGTGTAAATTTGTTTACCAAATTGTATGATTTTGATCTGTTTTCAGAACCTGTTTGACAAATTTAAAGGGGAATGCCCTTCAGCACATCTGCTCCCAAGGCTTAAAGCACTGAAACTGGAGTAAGCCCTCATTTGTTGAATAGAGTCTATGATTAACAGCAAACCCACCCATAAACAAACACACACACACCTACAATATATTTCAATGTTAGGATCTACTTGCCAATCACCATGTCCTTTTTTCTTCAATTTCATGAAGTTCACCCAACAGGAATGTGTACTTTTTTCAGAGTTTAATACAATTAAAAAGTGTCTGTTTTTATCCCTCTATTTCTATTTCTCTCTCCCTACATATTAGAATTACTACAAGTGTGCAGATTGTCAGATTCATTGACTGAAATGAAGTGGTTAAAAAACGCAACCATGGACTTGAAGACAAACCAATTGCCATTGTTGGATATAAGTTGTATAGGTTAGAGGATTTTTTTGCTGAAAACCTCCATTGATATTGTTGATAAAGACTATGATACATTAAGGATGGCTATAGGGCGGGCCGGCCAACGGGCCGCCCGAACCCGCGCGGGTTTGGGCCGGGTTCGGAAACACATTTCAGATAATAATTTAAAATCGGCCCGGCCCGTCCGACCCGTTTAGCAAACGGGCGGCTCGCGGGCGGCCCGCGGGCGCCCGTGGGCCGCCCCTGGTCAGGGGACCGGTGTTCTCCGAAGCGGGACTGGCTGCCGCTGGCAGCTGCAGTGCCACCTCAGCCAACTACGAACTAGCCATCGACAGTCAACCGGTGACCAACTCACCCCCACGGGCCACAATGGCAAAGAGAAAGACACGCGCACACCCTGGTTCGTCCAAGGAAGAAGGCGAAACTGACGATATCCGCGTCGCCGAGAGATCGGAACCAGAAACTCCATCAACTACGCAGCAGGAGATTGATAGGCAGCCACCTAGAACTGAGGCTTCAGCCCCCCAGACACCAGCCCCCGCCGACAGTTTGAGTGAATCACAAGAAACCGCCGAAGGGAGCTTGTTCAAAAAGCGTAAACTCACCAGCAAGGTGTGGGACCATTTCAAGAAGATTGAAGAAGGTAGGCCGTCCTGTTCTTATCCCTCTTAGTTTCTATCAGTATAGATATAACTGACTCGGATCTTTTGAATTTTGATATTGCAATCATCAGGAGGTGTATCGAAGGCAATATGCAACTACTGCAACCTCAAACTCTCGGCTACATCATCGGCAGGAACGAACCATCTCCGACGACATTCTGATCGCTGTATCACAGACAGCGGGGCTCTTGTTCAACCCAGACAAGGACTTCTCGGTTTCACCAGCTCCTCCCAAACCACCAGCAACCGTGTTTGGATCTTCTCTCAAGAAAAAACTCGAGAGAAATTTGCAAAAGCGATTATTGAGCATGAATACCCGTTCGCGATGGCCGATCATCCGGGATTCCGAGAGTTTATGGAGTCAGCCCAGCCCAACTTCACCATGCCCCGACGAAAGGCAGTGCGGAGTGATTGTATGGCTATCTACAATCACATGAAGCAAGGCGAAATGGCGATGATGGCGAAAGCGAAGATGATCTCCTTAACCACTGACATGTGGACAGCCTCCGATCTGACTGGCTACATGGTAATAACGGCCCACTACATCAACAAGTGGGAACTGAACAAGAAGATCATCAGCTTCCGGCCCCTCCCGCCTCCGCACACTGGCCATGCAATCTCGGAGCAAATATGTCAAGTTCTCAACGATTGGAAGAGCTTGAACAAAGTCGCTTTTGTTACCCTTGACAATGCTGTCAACAACACAGCAGCTATGACCCGGCTACAGCGATTGATAAAGGATCGCTCGGTTGCTAGCTCAACTCCTACGACGTTGCCATACTTCCATGTCCGATGTATGGCGCATGTCATCAACCTAGTGGTCAAGGATGGTCTCAAGGTCGTAGGTCCCGCAGTCGAGTCACTCCGAAATAGTGTTCAGTACATACACGGATCTTTGTCTTGGATGGATGCCTTCAACAAGGCTCTTGTTTCTGTGAATCTAGCCGAAGACATGAAACACCCATCCAAGGATGTACCGACCCGATGGAACGCGACCTTCTTAATGATTGAGTCATCAATGCCATGTAAGTTGGCCTTCCAGCAAATCAATCTTGAAGACGACAAATTTGAAACTTGCCCAAGCGAAGCACAATGGGAGGAACTCGGCGTCATCCAAGATTTCCTCGAGCCTTTCTACCAAGGCAAGCTTATTTGAATCTTACTGTGAGCATCCATCAAACATCTACTGATATATTTTCTCTCAGCCACCCTTGTCTTAAGTGGAACACAGTATCCAACCATCAACCATGCCTACCGCGCAATGACCGCCATTCAGAAGCAACTAGCCCACTACGCCGAACCTCGCACCTGCCCTAGTGAAATAGAAACTCGCCTCCATGACATGGTCAAGCCAATGCTCGAGAAGTTTCACAAGTACTGGGATTCATCAAAGGAGCTTGCGGCGATCGGACTGATTCTAGACCCACGATATAAGATTCGTTATCTTTGCTACAGCCTTGAGCAGCAATCCCACCTCCCAACATCTGAGGTTGATTCTTTCACAGCAAAGGTTAGGTCTTCCATCCTATCGCTTTGGAACCAATATGTACCCCCTCAATCACCTGTTGCCGAACGATCCACTCAACCCGCCTCAACGGCCAAGGTTAAAAAGATCGACGAAGATCTATCCGGGTTCAACGAATACATGGCCGGTACCATGTCTGGACATCAACTCAACGCGCCCGGAGCCGAATTGGATTTGTATCTAGAAGAACGGAACGTTGTCTGTGACCCCAATAGCGAGGACGATCAGTTCAATATTCTTGGCTGGTGGGAGGGAAATGCGGCTCGATTCCCTTCATTGTCCCAGTTTGCAAGAATAATGCTCATGATTCCCATGACATCTGTGGCATCAGAGTCGGCTTTCTCAACGAGTGGGTGTGTGCTGGACGATTATCGGATGCGGCTTAATGACGAAACGGTTGACGCATTGTTGTGCACTCAAGACTGGATCAAAGCAGCCAGGGCGAAGGAATCATCTTAAATTTCTTTTTTATTTTCATATGTTGTAACCGGTGAAGGGTTGTAATGCAACCTGAGTCTGACTGGTGAAATAGCGGGCGGCCCGCAGGCTGCCCGTGGGCTGCCCGCAAATTGTAAGCCCGCGGGCTGCCCGCCACCCGCCCGTTTAGTAAACGGGTTTGGGCCGGGCTGCGTTCTTGGCTGCACTGGCCCGGCCCGGCCTGTCCGCTAACTTCACAGGCTAGCGCGGGCCGGCCCGCGGACGGCCCAAGCCCGCCCAATAGCCATCCTTATGATACATCCTTGATTGATACCTTCTGTGTGGAAGTTTGAAATGAAATTACAAAAAGAAACAGCAATTAAACTTAGCTACCAATGTCCTAGCCCCCCAAAAACACTCAAAAAACTGCATTTTTTCAATTTTCCCACCACAACAGAATAATTACAGCCCAAAGACTTGTACAGTGGAACATGCTGCACAACTATATCCTATCTAATTATAATCAAACTCATTTCAAGCGTCATTCTGCACCTCCCCAGAAGCACATTGGAGAATAATCCTAAATCACAGTCCAGCTCCAAGGTTGAAATACTTGGCTAAACTTCTATCAATCTTACACCCAAAGCATGAGACTCAAAAAAATAACAGCTGAGGCAGATCTCAAACAACAAAGGTTGGATCCAGATCAACAATGTGAAGGGTGGGGACTGGAGGAAGAGCATGAGGAGAGCTGATGAAAGGACTGTAAACCCTAAGAATAGCTGTGTGGCGACTGACATGAAGGCAAATTGTATGTCAGTGTGCTATCAGTTGAGCAGGTGGTTGAGTGGAATGGCCCAGTTGAGGTATGTAGTGGAGACGCTTCGGTGGAGGGGAGCGATGACGGTCACAAATAAATTGTGCGCGGCTTCGTTGAGGTTCCAAAACAGACAATCTCTGGTGATCAGCAGAAATAAAATCAGCCCCAATGTCCATATATCAATCTCTTTTCCGCCGTGTGGGACACCTTTGAGGATTTGGGGCTGCAAAGCCTTTATATCCAAGAGAAGTCATTATCAATTGTCAGCGATTATCGAGAAGGTGCACCTGCTAAAAAAACCTGGAAATTGATGCTCACTCTAATGTACCCAAAAACGTCTCAAACTCGCTGCCCTCTCTGACGTAAACAGCACGTCTAAAATAAACCAGTTGGGAAATACCATCCCGGTCGAGGATGACATTCTTGTCTTAGATCCCGATGGACGATGTTCCGTTCGTGCAAGAAGGCGACGCCGTCGACAATCTGGCGAAAGATCCTGCGCACCTCGGCGGTCAGCAGGCCATTGGGGGCCAGCTCAATGTGTTCGAATAGATCTTTGTTGTCTCCAAATTGGAGTATGACCAGACAATAGCAGTCCGAGTCCTCGAAGTAGTCCAAGATCCCACAGATGTTTGGGTGTCCGGTTTGTTGGTGAGGAACAGAGTGCCTCTCTCACGTCCTCCTTTGCACAAAGCTGAAAGAGGTTGCCTTTGGAGTTTCTAGCTTACATGTACTGTGTGTCTATGTATATGATTGATGTGCAATATTTGACTCTCCTGAGATGGTCCAGGACGTGAATCTTGACCAGGACCGGACCAAGTACTTTGTGGCGCTCCCAAAAGTCGGCGAGGATTCATTGTTTGATGAAATACTTGATCACCAGCGGCGAGCCGACTGGCTATCCGTCTGCGCCCTTCTCCTGGGAATGTTTGACGATACCGTAAGCACCGGAGCCTCTCCCTCATGCCCTCAACAACACCTCGTGCGGCCAATACTTCCGCGAAGAGCTTGGGATTCCCGGGCTCAGAGACTTCATCTACAATGACCAGAAGTCCGTCCAGCTCAGCTTCCCCGCCTGGGAGTACGACTACCTCCTCCCGGCCTACCGGAGGAGTGGATGACGGACAAGTCCAAGTTGCGATGTCCGGTGATGGCAGAGTATGAGCGCGGGTTAATGGTTTTCCGGGCAATTACATCATGGACTAAGGAGCATGGTTGGGAGGCGATTGGAGTGGCGTTATCAAGAAGCGAGAAGAGTAGGGCTTTGGAAGGGAGCAGTTTCAGGGCGGAGGATTTGGTGGGTGAGCCAACGGAGTAGGAGGACATGGCTGTCAGGGTGGGAAAGGAGTGGTGAGGCTCGGACTTGCGGATCTGCAAGGTATCAACAAGTGGACTTGAGGGCACGTAGAATAACCCAGGCCATAGATAATGGATGTTGATGCAAATTGTGCTGGTGTGCAAGCTTGGAGACCTTGCTTGTGCTGTTGTTGAGGGATGGGGAGCTGTTTTCTCAGGAAATGAGGCTTGAGGATCTTGGAGGGTGGAAGGGATCGTCCGGAAAAGTCTGGATCTCGTCCCCATCACCTGGACCAGCCCGGAGATAGCCACCATTGCCACACTCGTGCCCAGCGCAAGGCAAAGTGATGCATCATACAGCTGAACTATGGCGGGTGTGGCCTCGGATGGTTGCCAGCATGGTGGGAGGGTACATACATAGTTGAAAATGGCAGCAAGGCAATATCTTCTTCTGACCGGGACCGAAGGGGTGGCGTGGGTTGGGCAGGCAACAGTGTGGCGGTGGAGACAAGGTCCGCTGAATACAAATCCAGGCATGGGGGTTGATGGGATATTATAAATGGAGGGTGGGATGGGCAAGTTCCCCCCTCCCCCCCCCCAGGGGATCCGGTTTCGTCCGCCCCCTCCCTGGAAGCCCCCTAGTTGCTTGATTAGGCCCCTCCTTGGCAGCTCTTTCAAGAGTCTTTCACAACCGGCCCTTTTTTGCTTGTTGCTTTGGCACAGCTGGAGGGTCATCCATAGGGCCTTTGGGTCTTTGGGGATATTTTCAACTTCTGTGTGTATTGTCCAAATTGTGTGCTCTTCTGTTGTCTTATTTTTGAATTAGAAATACGCTGTAACTTAGATCTAGGTTTCCATGTTTGTGTGGATTTAATAAACTTGGATTTTAGCCAAATGGAGGTACAATAAAAGATTTGAGAACACAGTTCATATATGTTTGTGTAATTCTCTTCAATTTTCCTTGTATTGAACATAAAATTGTTAATCATGTGTTTTCTCAAATCAGTTTCACTGCTTAGTTGTTGTTTTTCTATCATAAGTTGATTTTCTCTTTCAAATTGAATAAATACTTTTGTGTAAAAAATGGTTGAAACAGGCCAGGTGACTTTGGAAAATCATCAGTCACATTAAAGATGGTGGAAGTTCAAAATCCTTTGGGTGGAGGTTGCAGCGCTGCAACCCCTACCCAATCCCAGTAGGTATTAGCCTGTCCCATCCAGGAGGGTATAGGTCGCCAGATGCCTTTGCTACGATTCCGGGCGCACTGTAACCTTGCAACATGTACCAGGGCTTAACGGGTATATCCTGTCCCTTCCTGGTGGGTTTGGGTCACAGGACAGCCCTAAAACAGCCGGGTACCCCGCGAGTTCCAGCCTAGGTGCACATCTACCCTAAAAGCAACTTTGGACAATCATCCAAATTCACCTGGCCTTGATTTGGCCTCCCTGACGAAGTACAAACTCCGTGTTTATTCAAAAGGAGGTATGACCTTCATTTGGACCTCCATAAAATGGAGGTTGTACACCCATCAAATTAGGTTGTACGCCCATTGGTTGGAAGTACAACCATCTTTCATCAGACATTGCATTCACATCCAAGTTTTGACTACACGCACGCCAAAAAGCGTAGACAGTTGTGTACACCATTATTTCTTCGGCGGGCAGGGAAACATACACCCAGATACCCAGTCCTTGGTCCCGTACGCCTGCATAATTGGCGTACAGGACTGGGGACACCAATTCCCCAAATTCCAGCTCTCCGAGAGGAATACATACCTCTCAAAGAGATTTACTTTGACCAGCTCGCCGAGAGGAATACAAACCTCTCAAAGAGATGGACTTTGAACAGCTCGCCGCGAGGAATACAAAACTCTCGGCGAGATGGATTTGTACCAGCTCGCCAAGAAGAATACATCCCTCTTGGCGAGCTGGGCTTTGATCAGCTCACCCAGAAGAATACCCTTGGCGATCTGGTTTACAAATTCAGCTCTCCAGGAGGTATGTATTCTTCCTGGCGAGCTGGTACAAATCCATTTTGCCTAGAGATATGTATTTCTCCCGGCGAACTGGAATTTGAACAGCTTGCCGGGGGCAATTGGCTGGGGTTTCTTGGTGTACTTTTCCCTGCATGCCAAAAAACAATTGCATATACACCTGTGTCTGCCTTTTTGGCATGCATGTAGTAAAAATTTGGTGTGCACTTAGCATGAACCAAAAGAAAAATAAAAGAGAAAAGGAGATTTAGAACTCTATTCAAACTTCCCTTCCATGAGGGGGAGTGGAGTTCTGACTCACAAGAAGCTGCAAGCCCCATATTCAAAATTTTAGATGCGCCAAGGCAGTGTAAGCAACCTCCTGGGAGCCAGAATCCTAATTCTAGTGAGTTTTTATGTAAGGCCAAAAATAATTACACATCTTATTATAAACTGCACACCTTTGGGTTTTTTCAAGGTAGAAGGTAGGAAGAAGCATATCTGATCTTTTTAGGTTCAAAGTTGAGAATATATAAGAAACATATACAACAAAAGTTTCAGCATTATTTGCTCTGTTTACAGCTGTTGTTGTATATATATATTTCAGCATGGCAATGTGCACTCATTGCCTTCTTTTTTTGGGCGGTGTTTGAGTTCAATGATCACTGATTTTAACTGACGTCACTTCTTGATTCACAAGCAACTTGCTTGTTCAGCTGTTCAAAATTGGAACCTGCTGTCAGCTGTGTCTGAACAAAATATGTTTCAGCAACTAAATCCTTGCGAGTATGCACACGCACAACTCACCTAGGCAAACCGGTCCTATTTTACAAGCTTCCAGACCTTTCCAGACCTGCTCTGTAATTGTTCTCAGTCAAACGCCGGGAGCACACTTTGATTCCTCCTTGTAAGGGTTTTGGGCCTGCTAATTCCCTCCTAAGGGGAGCGAAGCAACCTCTGAAGGAGCCGAAGGAGGGTCCCTGCAGGACAGCGTCCCCCCTCCAATGGAGGACTTCCCGCCGATCTGGAAACCCAGATTTTCCTAGATTTCGCAGGGAAATCTAGGCAGATCTAGGATTTGGGACAATTGAGCCCAGATTTCCCTGAAAAATCTGGAAAAATCTGAGTTCCCAGATTGACAGGAAGTCCTCCAATGGAGGGACTTAGGTTTTGGGCTTGCTGCAGGCTTTGTTATGGGGCAGATGAATTTTACAAAGTATATTTTACGGGGTACAGGGCCCTGTAAAACAGGTGCTGTGCAAAACTATACATAAATAGGGGTTATGTGTAGTTTTACAAAGTGTGGGCCAAATTTGCCCCCTTGCAAAGACAGGCCCTGCAAAATGTGGGGTGTATTAAACCACCCTCAAGCGGCCAGATACACATTTGCACCGCCGTGTTTACGGCGCTGGCCGCTGTACCACTTAATTTTCCGGATTGGGATGGGCTGTGTTGATTTTTACTATTTTACAACCACTTTTGTGATTACAGGGCTTGTAATAGTACAGTGTCAGCTTGTATAATACGGAAATACAAGCATGTATTTGCCCAATTTACGTAGTACACACAATCTCACAGTTCATCACGTTTGGCATGACACCATGCCTCACCATGCGTATTGAGGAGACGTGAATACCTCTCAGGATGTTCGAACTTCGAACAACTTTGGCGTACTTGAGCGCATCTGCCAGAGCATCATTCCCCCCCACCCCAAACACCGTTTCTGCACAATCTGCATTGCTGTCCGCTCCTCCCTTTTTTTGAACAAACATCCCAATGTCTTCACCGTCGTTGAACCCCCCAGCACCCGACCCACCCGATATGACTGTGAAGTGGGAGTTGCCTGTTGACTTTGATTTGTTCCATACTTTCATTGACCACGGATGCACCCTGGACCGTGAGGGCTATCCAATTTATCCTAATGGCGCAACCATTTTCGTCAAGGGGGCCGACCAGGTTGTGGTCAACTTTGGATCTGTAGGATTTACTAAAACCACGGGAGTTGAGAAGCGTGGTAAAGGAACTTGGAAAATTCAGCGGACATACTGTCTTGGTGTCCTGGTTTGCAATATCGATACCTGCCAGTGGGTTGGCTCCCCCCCAACAGCAAGGGGAGGTATTCAGGAATACCTTGAACGGCGAGTTTCAAAGAGCTTTGTTCATTTATTTCCACTCCAAAGATGTTACTGACAATTCATAAAACCCTTTGAATCATTTCAGTGAGCCTAAATGTCCAGGAGCTGCTGGCCGATGTCCGGGCAAAGTTACTTGGGAAGCTTGCAATGGAACAGCTCTCCGATTTGATTTTCACATTCCATCCGGCTGGGCTCTGCTCCGACACCGAGGCTTACACGACCACCCCTGGCCCGAATCCAAAAAGCCGGACCCACTCGCCCGGGCTGATCTCAAAGCTGAGATTGTGAAGAACCCATCAGCCGGTGCTTTCAAATTAAAGGTAGGTCTCACCTGTTCATCCCCTTGTGACTTGCAAAATTGGTTAATCCCATTTCTTCCTTTTGACTTTTCAGATGGGTCAACCAAGTACGCTTGACGATCCAATCACAAGCGTAACAGAAATTCACGGCTCATTTATCAACGCTGATCGTTTGAGATACTACCGCCGGCTTATGCTCCGAGAGCTGAACATTGTCCCTGACAAGTTAGGCGCGGGTGTTGGAGATAAGTTCATGATGGACTTATTCCAATGGAATGCGTGCGTCTCTTTTTCTTGGATTTATTGGGTTCCATTAGCTGAAGTGTCTGTTTTGTTAGGCGCGGACTACTTATAATCTCCTCAGGCTTTCAGACGGAGTGCGAACACTTCACTTTCCAGACCAAGTGGATGGCCGAGCGGCTATTGGCACGAGATGAAAACAACGAGGTGTACCAGGGTGGCCTCATCTCCGATGTCACATATCGGTTCTTCGAGAATGGCTATTTGCTCACAACATCAATGTTCTGTGAGCAAACAGCTAGGTGGATACCAGCCCAGATTTCGTGGATTCGAGGACTCAGCGTCAACTACTACAAGCTTCACTTCTCAGCCCTCTTGAGGCAGTTTGTCCGGCCCGACATCACCCCGTCGGAGCGCGATCTAATGGTTCGACAAGTGGTCGATTTTTCTCTTGCACAAACCGAAGGGTTCAAGGCTGCGTACATGGACGTTTTTGCATGTACCGACCCAATGAGAGCGGCGAAAATGATTAAGGGATGTCACCAGCATTTTCGGGCTCAGGTGACAAGGGTTAGGCGCAATCGCTCAATCCTCTCGGCAGATCAAGATGTAAGTTTTTGGTTTCTTGCTTGAGTCTTCCGTCCTCCAACCTGACCAGTTTTGCTTAGGCCGACTTTCAGAAAAAGTGTATGGCTCTACTGGATCCAATCGAGGAGGGTGGTCTTACCCATGAAGAAAAACTGGACGAGTTGCGCCGCCTTTTTCCCAAGACAAAGCGTTGGCTCGACTGGTGGACGATGTCAGACATCCAATCAATGCTTTTTCCTTCTCGTCGACCAATGTTGGATGATCATCCTGATGGCGAAGACGGACTCCCCGATACAACCAACGCCATCGAAAGCATGCATCGTGTCTACTACATGATCAGGTGAGGGCGGGAACACCAGCTTTTTCTGCTTTTCGTGCTCAGAGCTAATCAAGATCTTTTTCTTTTTCGTCTGAAGTTCAGGCAAGAAATGTCTGATTGTCGGCATGGTGGAGCTTTTGGGGTTCATCAGTGTGCTGGAAGAGGAGTACAATGCAGTCATGTGCGGGGTATCGGTCGAGTATGGATCTCAGACCAAGATGCAGGTCAACATTTCACATTCAATGGGCTGGGCCAAGCCAAAGAAGCGGAAATTCATCAACGACGGCCGTCCACCTGACACCACAGCTGGTCTTCTTGATGGCCCCGAACCTTCGATCAAGAAAAAGAACGCCGGGCGTCCCAAGAACTCACTCAACGTTGACCGAAGTCCGTGGTCCACTTACCAATCATACACCGCTTCAGTTGAGCCCCATCTGAAGAATCGATGCTGGATGTCTGCCGCTTTGGAATCTCTTTTTGCGCTGTACAACCCCCTATGGCTTCGGGACAGCAAAGGGAAAGGGGCAACCCTTTTTTACCATCTTGCCATGCATTTCGGCTCCCGAACCACTTTCAACTTAACCAAAATTGGAAGGATCCGAACAGTCTTGACCAACGCCCAGACCAAGCTTTTCAACATGTGCAATGAGAGGCACCAAGCAAGGTTTCAGCCTGGTGCCTTTGCTTCGTGCGATTTTTTCATCGAGCTCCTCTTGGATCCGAAGCTTAATCCAACCAAGGCTCTCACAGGATTGTTCGAAGTTGTTGAGCATCGAGACTTCGCTTGCAGATCAGCTGAACCATGCCTGGTCCCTCAAATTCGATCGTTAACACCCATCAAGATCGAATTGAAGAATTTCCTTGAGAACGGATTGAACCCATCTGATGTCTCGGGCCTGATCCTCCTGTGGACAACCACCGGTCTTTCAAAAACTCCTGGGCTAGTCTGTCGATGCGATTCAATCAAGGCATCATCCGAGCAGAAGCCCAAGCCCAGAGGCCGACCCAAGAAGGTCAAAGACCTATCCCCCGCGATATCGGTAAAGTCCCAACGACCTGAAGATGTAAATTCAACTGCTGAGTACGTTAGGGAGACATCTCGGCTTGGATTCAAAGACGACCTTCCTCCGCAACATCTGTACTTCTTCATGGAAGTCACTCAGCCCAGCGATCCCATTGAACGAGAGCAATACATGGGCGCTATGGACTGGCCATACCAGATCACAATTTCTGGCGTGAAATTCACTCTTTTCTCTCGCGGATACTGGAACGGATGCCACTACTGGTGTAAGTTTGTACGAAGTGGACGAGGCAGTACCCGAGGTGTCTGGTTGCACGATGATCGGCAGAACGATGGCAACGCTCGACTTGTGAATACTGACATGTCATCAATTGGAGGCCGCCACCCTTTCACGAGTTGGCTTTTCTACACCCGTGTATGGACATCCGAGGAGGAGGAGCATGTCAAATCTGCAATTGCTAAGATCTCCAACGCGAACCCCAATGCCGAAGGTGACATCCCATTTGTTCACTTGGCTGGCATGATCAATCCAAATCAGCAAAACTCTCTTCACACCGCCATTCCCTCCTTGGATCCCCTTGAGGATAAGCCAATCAAGCCGTTGATCGTTCGCGAAGGGTATGTTGTTGATGAATTCGACATTTCGGACTCAAGCGATGTCGATGATGCTTCTGAAGAGGCTCAGGATCGAAAGGATAGCGCAGGCGAATCGGATTCCAGCGATGGCGAAGAAGATTTGTCGGACTCAAGTGCAGGCTCATCTCCTGAGTCTGATTCTGAGGAAGCGAAGGCAGTCAGAACTGCTTCAATCCCAAACATTAAGGTCCCAGTTTCCACGGCGGACATCTCAGCTCGCCCAAATCCAATCGAACCCCCAGCCAAACAACCAATCACATTGAAACTTAAGCTCTCGCAGGTCGTTCCCGAGGTTTCGTCAGAGGACCGAGTCGATGATCCAGCTCGAGTTGCAAAGGCAACTAAGCCAGTCCCATCAAACACTGAAGGCCTTTCAGGCCGCAGAAGGAGCCAGAGGGTCGCAAAGAATTAAACTTCATGTTGATCTGTTTTGTTTCCGTTTATACGGTTTTTTCCTTTTGGTTCCCTAAGTGTAAATAGGAAATGCACCTTGCAAAATTATGTTTCTCATTCTTTTGGATATAATTTTACAACGTGCATGTGACAAAGTGTGGTATGGAGCTTGTGAATTTGGGGCTGCAGAGGCACAAATTGAAATTTACAAGCCAGTCCTCTTACAAAGTGCAACCCCGTATAATGATGGCCCTGCAAATTTACATTTTGAGAACTGGGGGCTTAATTTTACCCAGTGTTTTTCACAAGGGGTGAGTTTGCAATGGGCTAGATTTGGCCCACAATTTGTAAATTTACACATAACCCCCGGCAAAGCACATTTTTACGCAGTACTGACTTTACAGGGCCTTGTACCCTGTAAAAGGCACTTTGTAAAATTCTATATCCCCCTTTGTTATTTGATTCTTGACTTGTTCAGACATGTTTACTGGGCCTCAATAACACAAACTCGTCATGTATTTTGACCATTCATCTTGGCATTACACACTCTGCAAGAAACAACACAAGTTTAGGATTTTGAATGGATTGGTCAGGACCATGAAAGGCCCTCTCTTACAAGCTCTCAGACCTGCACCAGCGGGGAAGCCAGCTGGTAATTTAAGTCACAATGCCTTAGTGGTGATTGGCCTCCTCATCAATTAATATAAATAGTCAGTATTGTTGAATGTTTTGTGATTTTTTGCACCCAGTCATTCAGATCATTAAGAAAAATCAGATATCAAAGAGTTTGCCAACCCACTGCATCCTATACCAGACCCCCCATAAACCCAAATACGTAGATTTACTTCAAAAAAACCATTGATTTCTTTTGCTTGCTATATACAGCCTCATCATTTCAGTTCCTCATATAATATTCCCTGGATATTGTCCAAGTGCTTGTGCTTCATTCACATAACCAAACCTTCCCCAGGTGCTATAATTAATACCTATCAAGTTAAATTCTGTTTTTTTACCAACCATCAATACTAACCAACAAGTCATTGACATACTCAGATTTTAATTTTCAACAGGTCTGACATTCACATAAAAATTTACATATATCTAAAAATGTGGGCTCTTTGCCAAAAGCCTGGGGGGGTTATGCAAATATTTTGTATCATGGCAGTCCTATTGGTAGGCTTCAATCCAAGGAGCTGTGGCATGGAATTAAACCACATGTGTGGCATGTCTTCTCGAACACATGTGGCTTTGCCTTCTGCCAATGATGATGGGAAGGGTTTGTCCTCAATGAGCTTAAAATTGGAGAAAAGATGAAATTGAACTGATCTTGAATCTCACCTCTGGATTTGTTTTCTTGCCCTCTCATGTATTGCATTTTTTTGTCTCCCAGAACCAACACTCTCTACACAACAAGGCTTGGGAGGTGGTGGAGGTATGTTGTCTAATTTTCTGAATTTCTGATACCATCTTCAAACACAAATTTATCTGATTCTGACTCAAGTGCCATGTGTATTGTTCATATTCTTATGCAGTTTATGAGAAGGACTTGAAGTCAATGATAGAAGGTGAAATTGATCCAAAAGAAAGCATTGTGGATTTAAAGGATGGGGAGAAGGGAGGCTCTCCTTCTTTCACCAGTGAACCAATCCCTGGACCAGAAGGTAGAAAAAAAATCATTGAGGAATCATCTCCTGGTTGCAATTTCAGTCTGATGTTGACTGAAATGGTAATTTTTGTGGTAGATTTAAATCATTTGGAATCAAATTGGGAGGGAATTCCTCAAAAAACCCACTTATCTGTTCAGCCAGATGAAACTAATGCAAAACTAAGAAGTCTGTATATCAAAATCTTATTTCAGTAGTAACAACTTCTCCTTTCCTGATGAATCCATCTTTCTTGTGATTATAGCACAGCATAAAGAACAAATGATGAGCAAGATATCCAGCCTTAAAGCCACATTGTCAAGCCCCATCTTGCTGGCAGACTTTCACATTTCCATCACAGACTTAGAGCGTATTGTGGAGTGTCTTTATGAGAAAAAGATCATTTGGATTCAAGAAGACAAAGAATTTCTACTAGCAGAAAAAGAATTTGCATTACCTGTTGAAGTTTGGGATATAATACACCTCAAGGCAATAGAATATCCCCTCTCAATTTTTGGGTATTTTATGAAACTGATTGCGCGGAAGCCTCTAGAAATTTATGAAAAGGAAGAAAGATTGCTAATATCACAGTGGACTGACCTGATGATTGATTTAATTCACGACTTGAAAAATCTTAAAATTGTCTCTCCAGAAGCTCTTTCAGAATTCAATAAAAATGATCATGGTCAATTGTTTGCAAGATTCATTACTTCAAAATATCCTCAATATCAATTTCCAAGCACATATCTCAACTTTGATCTCAGATTGAGCATAGCTGAGGACAAAAATCTCAAAAATAGCAATCTGAAGGAGCTTGCCAAGGGTTAGTCTAACTTCCTAAATAATAGTTCATTATTGAATGGAAAGAAAATTCAAACCCTCTTCATTAATTCATGTTCTCTTTTTGTTATCAACATGACAGATTTTGATGAGGACACTTGGAACCAGGTAGAACTCCAAGTTCTTCAAACTCGACTGGTGTGGGAAGATTACTTATCAACTTTCAGTGGGCTTGATGCTTTCAAGTCAGTCAGGGAAGAGTTTCTTTCCAAAGCAGCACCAGAGATTAAAGCCAATTCATTATCTGAAATGAAACTTCTGTTTGAAAACATAATCAACTACATAACTAAATTGAATTTCCAAATTTACGATGGAAATGAAGCACTTGCCCACTACAAATTGATGTATGACATGGAAAAAATCCTCCAGAGAAAATGTCCAGGGGTAATCTCCAATGAATTCAAGCAATCAATTGCTTTTCATCAACTTTGGGCATTTGAAGAAGCTATTGGGATGATTGCACTTACTGAGCATTTTCAAAATGAGCTATCAAATTTGTTCCCACTTAATTTAAAAACAACATCAGGACAATTACTAAAATTTCTTGAAGAAACACATGGGATGCCTCAGGATGAAATTACAGCTGCTATTGAAGAGGGTCCAGAATTTCTAAATGTAATGGAAGATGTTTTTCAAAGACCAATATACCTAACTGATTCCGGCAAAAATAGAATAATTTCAACCTTCAATCACAATACAAAACTAGAGCCAAATCTTAATGACATGGAACAAGTGCCCAAGCTATCAGAAGTACTGCAAGAGTTGTCTTCCTTCTTTGAACCAACCAAGGAAATCTTCCAGAAACAGGGAAAGGAATTTCCTGAGGTATTGAAGGATAGACTTGATGAGCAGTGCAAAAGATACTTCATTCAAGTGGAGAAGCTCAAAGAAATGCAAGATGAAACCAATGGGTCTTTCTCAGAAAATATTGAGAAATTAGTATCACTTGCATTTGGAAAATTCATTTTGTTTCAAAAAACCCTCAAGGAAAACATGAATCGATTTCCAGATTTATATAAGCCTTAATGTTGAATTTTAAGCAATTTGTGTTTATTTATTCACATAGATCTACATTCTGAGCCTTCATCAGCTGCAACCTCTGTTTTTTTTAATCACATGCCATTGTATGTGATGTGTTATACCTGGGGAAGAAACAATGGAAAGAAAAATTTGCTGATCCATCCACACTCAAGTCCTGGCACTCTTCTCATCATTGCCATTTTTCTTCTCTTTCTCTCAAGCTGGTATCTGATCATCTTGATTTCTATCTTGCTTTCATTCTCTCTTTTCATTTTCTTCTTCAGTTCTTTTCTCCAGTGTGGGTCAGGAATCAATAATACTTCTTGTGTAGTGCCATCCTCATGAGTCAAACTTTACCTGTCATTTCACACTATCCCCCCCTTGTCTCCCAAGTCTCTTTCTCTCCTATCAAATTACACCAATACATTTTCAATTTTTATAAGTTCAGGTTGATATGGCTGATACAATAGCTAAGTAAGAAGCTGACACAATGACAAAGAAAAAGTCCAAGCTTAGTGGGTCCAAAAGATGATAGTCATTCAGAAGTAAGGAAAGTAGAAATGCCAATTGGCTACATAAGGATAAGATAGTGTATCATGTAGAGATGGTCAGTGGGTACACATTTGGAGAGACCTGGCCCCCACAGGTAGCTGACCTTGTCATCAATTACCCTCCTAAACAGCATGTCTTGTGCTACGTACTTGAGACAAAGGCAGGGAACATGTCACCCTCCCATATTTTCCTTAGTAAGCTCTCTGTAGGCTTCTCATCCTCACTGCACCTTTTTCACCATTCAAATCAGAAGCTTCTGAGCTTATTTCCCTTTCCTTCAAACTCCTCTGTATCAATTCCCCCCGGAAAAATGTCTTGTATTTTTTTCCATGGTTGGTTTCTGTAACCAATATGCCCCTTTCAAGGGCAGATATCTCTGAAGAAACATCTGGCCATAAACACATAGTTTTATATGTCAAAGTCTTCATTAAGTTGGGATCATCCCATGCATCATGTACTAGTGAACCAGAAAGGCAATCCAAGCTTAGCCAATCCATTTTCCTCATATGAGGAACAGATACTATGGCGCATTAGTAATAAAACCCATGAGGTTCTACATGATCCAACTTTTGGAGATCCAAGAGCTCTGAAAATTTCACCGGGAACATCATTTCAGAAGTAGTGGATTGGCTCAGTAATTATGAGGGGCAGTGGGGTAAAAAATATGAAATGAAAGCTGAGGTACGTAGTAGGCTCCGAGATGATCTACTCCATTTTTAACAAACATTTGTAAAAACATGCTGATAAGAAAAGTGTTTTTTACAAGAATATCTCGAGTCTGTAGGGCCAACGGTGAGACATTTGAGGTAAACCTTTTACATCTCTCCTTCAACAAGATCTACTTCTCAATGGTGTGGCGAGTGTCATGGGACTGTCACAGTTCCACACGTAAGTATCACAGACCCAGCCACAGGTATCACAGATCAACATCTCAACAGCCGGGCTGTGCCCCGGCCCTGCCACTGCCGCACTCCACCGATCCGAGAACTGTATCAAGCGCACTCCAGTCTCACGCACCTCACGAGAGATCGAACATACCATCCCGTGTTACCCCCCATTCTGTGCGACCGAAGAAAGCCCGTCCGCCGAAGCCGAATTTCCCTGCCACAATCGACATTGTACACACATATCCGCAAGCATGCCAACAGGGCCGATCAGTCTGCCGCAACGCAAGTACGATCCTACTCGATTATGTCTCATCAGTTTCCCAAAGTTTGACTTTGGATCTAGGGGCCGGCAGACGGCTGTTTATGCCGCCGGGGCCATCTTTGCTGCCGGATGTACGTCCCGCTTCGTCTCGCATTTTCCTCGAATCCCGATCGACCATCCTTCTAACAAACTCTTATTTTCCTTTTTTTTCGTGATGTAGGGTGGGTGTTTTTCGATGCGTGTACGCTATCGGCTACGATGAAGCCTTCGCCCGAATCCCCCTTCGACCCGGTTCCGGTCCACGTCACGTTCACAGACTGGTGAGACAACAATCCCTGCCCCTGAGACCCTTCACCGCGAGAAAAAAGACGCAGACTCTAAAAGAAAAGGCGGGATACGATGGTTGTGTTTGCAGGATTCCGGGTATCTGTTCGACGGTCGGGATGATAATCGTGAACCTTATAGACAAGAAACGGCTGATATCCGATGGGTCGGCCGGGGTATCGTTCTCGGCACATGAGGGCGTAGCATGGAAAGCCCGCCTATTACTGTTCATGGGCTTTGCGCTGATGGCCGGCGGATTAGCCGGAAGCATCGTCAGTCTCCTGTCCCCCCTCTGCACATCCCCCTCGAGCTGTTGCCCCTTAACTCATTCACTCCCCTCCTCCCCATGTTTCTCGTGTAGACCGTACTTATTCTCAAGTATGCTATTCCCGATTGGGGCACTTATGACGTCACTTACTGGGGTGTCGCTAACGTCCTGCAGAATTTGGCCGTCATGATCTGGTACGTCCCCTCTCTTTCTCTCTCATCACTTTTTGCCCTTCTCTCTCTTCTAATCGACTATCCTCCTTAATTTTGAGCAGTACGGTGGCTCTTTGGCTAACACAAAGTACCGAAGAATACGAATATCCACTGTAGAACAAAGCAAAACAATCCGGATAAAATTATACTTCCTCAATACTTCAACTGGATCGATTTCTCATCGCACATGTAATACTTCCTCAAGCAAATTATCACTGTTTATCTTAGAAATCTCGTGCCACTTTTTGATGCCTACTTTATTATCTGGTTATACATAAGAGGGGCAATCATCAAATCTACTTGCACTCCTGTGAGTCGTGTATTCTAGGCTCCTTTTTCAGTCATACAACAGAGTATGTATCAACTGCAGAGCGGTGTTGTACAAGCCAACCTGATTCCATCTCCTTAAAAGTTGAAACCCGGTCCATATGGTTGTGATAAGCTACTATGCTTCTGATACGCAGTTGACCATAATTCCTCATTCAAAGTGCGGATCAATGAACCATTTGCTCATGGACAGACTTGTGTTTGGTGAGCGTGTATTGAGGATCAAGCACCTCCAAGTTCACGCACTCTCCTCAGATCCACACTTCTTGAGGCAGGCAGTATGTACAAACACTCTGTTGACTGGTGCAAGGAAGTTAGCCGACATTTTTGTCGAGTTGACCGCGCAGTACATAGGTGTTTGATGCAAGGAGACATTCTACAGGCACCACCTCGACCGCTTTCGACTCGACGGCCACTCTTACCTTGTCCTTGGCCAATAGCATAAATACATGAGGCGGGGTGAATTTTGGCCGCCAACCGACTCTGAGACGATGATAGTGGGCGACTGACAGAGTGACACTCGATCCCAAGGGAAAATGATCAGGCCCACTCCTTTCCTGCGCTCGGGGCCAACAAACACTATGCAGTTCTGCTCACCTCGACCCAAGTGTGTCCAAAGGAGCAGTCTGACCGTCCAAATCGATCCCCCAGTCGCCTTTTTTCACAAGAAAGTAATTATTTACCCGGCTTTCACGCAGAGATATTTATCGCCCGCCTGTGCATGTATCGAGCCGACTTTTTTAAGTAATCTCCAAACCACTTGCAGGCCAACCCCCTTCCACCCACTCTTTTCACACAAGCCTCCACAGCAGCAGTCACACTCGACCAACAGAACAAGAAAGCCCCAGCAGCAACAGTTGGAAAGAGCCGGCTGACCTCCCACACGATAATCCTCACCGGATCGAAAATCGAAGGCATCTCGGGCAGGTGTCGAGTCGAGGGTTCTCTTTGCCGTGATGTCGAACACCTGGAACGGAGCGGGGGGAAGTAGTAAGTCTAGAGGTTTACCATATATCTGCGGAAGTAATGTTATTGATTATGGTTGACAATTCCATGACGGGCGGGGACGTGAACGATGGAAAGGCTGCACCACTGGGCCGCCGACGGCCGACGAGTACTACAACGGGGCCCACTCCGACTCGCCGACGATGAGCAGCACCACCGGCTCGGCAAGCTGCTACCAGCCCACTTATCGCTCCGCATGGAACTTCGAACGGCTCTTCCGTCTCCCTCATAACACTAGTCCTTTGCTTACCACTCAGGCCCACTCTCGCATCTCGATGGTCTATCGTCACCTTCATCGCCCCTCTTAAGCTCTTCTCTCTCCTCTAGTTTGTATCGTTAGACTATCTCCATCAGCTGTTTCCTCCATACTATCTACCACACGCTTCTCTCTCCATCAATAATTTATCTCCTAAGCTTGTGTAGTACGAAGCGTCGCGCGCGCGCGAAAACAGGAGCATGGTCCATTCCGCTATAAGCTCCTGTTCTATTCCACAATGGGGAGCTGTATGGAGGTAAATGTGTAGACGCTTGTAGCAGTCGTGCGCTGGCCTCAAGCAATAAGATCCTTCATCCACGTCTTCACCGTTCTGGTTTCGAGATGGCATTTGCCGTCCAGGCTTTGGAGAGCCTGGCTTGCTCTTGAGCCACTAGATCTGGTTCAAACCTCGAGACAAAGACAGAGATTTATTGGAGATTCTGAGTTGTTTTATCACAAGATTGGTTGCATCTCAGAACTTCACTCGATGAAAAGTAATTCTGCGTGCATAAAGAGGTAGCTGAAATTCGGGAGGACAGCCTTTTTCTCGAATAAGAGACTGCACCAAATGATAGTGTATTTGATAAAGGGAACGGCATTTGGGAATCGACAGAATGATGGTGTGGTGGGATAAGCACAAAAGTAAAGGACAGGAAGCTTGTGAATATGGGGGAGGCAAATTCAAGTATTGATGTGGATATGTGGAATTTCCGAGCAAGATCAAGGCCAACAGGACAATGGGAACCGCTCTCATGTTGATCGGACCGGAGTGATCATTCTGAATCATTTGTAGTAGAAGGTGTACTAAAAGAAGGGAGAGAAGGTGGTACATATTTCAGAGACAGTTTGCAGACTCGATAGCCAGAAGCTGATCAGAAAGTGCAGGAGACTTACGGTGGCAGAGTACGGCACCTGGTAGTTCTGTTGACCGGCCTTGCAAGCAACTTGGGGGACACCGCCTGAAACATTGCTCCGGGTGATCAACCTGAAGGGGCCCGAAGTGGGCTGGAGCCTCAGCGAGGGTACATCCCTGCGGAGATCCCGTGAAGCCGACGATCCTATTTGCGTGGCCGATATGTGCCATGAGCCCACGTCGAAGGTCGCCGTATTGCCCGAAAAGTAGTGGTGGCCGGACATTCCGCTTCCTTGCAATTGTGCCTCTGCGAGGACGAGAAGAAGAAAAACCGTCGGTTCGTTATCGGTCGTCAATATTCAATGCCCTCGCCTGCACCTTACGAAGACGCATAAAGATAATAGCGTACCTGCTCCAACTCGCACCCAAGCACCAGTTGAACCACAGCTGTATATTTGATTTCCGTTTCCTTGGAAGGCCAAAGGTGCTTGGCCACTTGATGTCTGTTGGCCGGGCACATTATAGGGAATACGTTGGTCACCGAAGACACCCGCAAGCATTACTAACGAGACTAATTGCAGACTGAGCACGACGCGCTTGACAATTAAAGCGAACATGATGGTTTGTTGATGAGTTCTGTAGCTGCTTAAGGGCACGACGTGTGGTAGGGATTTAACGCAGTAAGTGTTTTTAAAAGAAAGTGGGTGACGGAGTGCTGGGTGGAATTTCTCTGGGGATCGATCAAGGGCCTGGGCGGCGGGTGGATCGGGTTATCTACGCTAGGGTGGACTCTCTTTATAACTCTTTTTGCTGGGGCGGAAGGGGACCTGGAGAGCCTGGCTGCATGACAAAAGCTCTGTTCAGTTTCCCATTCGAAGCCGACCAAGATTCGGGGTCCATTCACCTGAGTAGCCTGCATGTCATGCACCTGTCAGGTAGGTTAGAAGCCCACGCCCCCCTGCAAAGTTCGGGCCACTCTGACCACTCAACCACTCAGCCACTCTGTGTTTTTTCCCCCGCCAAGTCGCCCGACCCCAGCCGCACCAAGCAAACCTTGTTCTCACCACTCCTCTGTGCTCCACCAAACCATCCCAGCAGCACCCGGCAAGACAACCCATTCGCATCAACTCTGATAACCATTGCAGCTCAAAGTGTTCAAAACGTTCCCCGGACTTTGCCTTTTTTTGCTTCTTTCAACCACTTATTTTGTGTCTTTCACTTGTCTTGTCCTCACTCCTAGTGCGTTTTCTTGCTGAATTGTCTTAATTGTTCAATAACAAAAGAATCTAATCCTTGCATATATACACATTAAATGTTCAATAAAGTGCGATCACATTTTTGATAAACATTGATCTTTAATTGAAGAGAGAAAAAAGGAGGATAACAGAATTTGGCGAGTAAGGATTGCTTGAGTGAAGAAGATCAATGTAATCACACTCTAAACATCATTGATGAGGATACAGAAAATAAAGAGAACAACATCATTCTGGATCTGTTTCCCATCCTGCAGTATCCGCGTCCAACGTCTCCTCCACCAAACTATCATGGGCAAATTCCCCATCCTCCGCTTCATTCAAGAAAATTTGTTCCTGCAGCGCCTCATCCATCTCCTCTGGCCTCAGCTCCAATTGAACCTCGTTGGCAGTCAGATTGGGATCCACAGTTATTTGTCCAATCAATCTGAACCACGGGTGTTGAGCACCTGATACACGAGTCTTGCACCACAACCACTCAACGTCGCCTGCCCATTTCTGCATCATTTCATGATGCTCAGCGCGCTGTGAGTAAAGCTCAATTTTAAGGACTTGTTGTCCTGTTTGCGCATCTAGAGTACCCACTTGGGTCGGTGTCACTACTGCTTCGGAGTTGGGAGGAAGGACGTCTAGCAAATAAGAAGTCAGACATTGTTGACAAACAACATGATCAAAATGAAACCCACCAATTTGTCCCGCAAGTCCGTCTAACATTGAATGAATCTCCACCGCCCAAGACATTGCCCGGCCCAATTCTTGTGCAATCAAATCAAGTTCCTCCTCCGCTCGATCAACCATCAGCGAAGCTCCTATGCCCTCACGTACATCTGACGATACAGCCCATGGCGCCTGTGAGTGAAAGTGATGCGCTTCATTCCAGAAAGGGTCGTCCAGCTTCATTTTGACAAACAAATCCCACGTCAAAGGTTGATACAAATCACTAGCCAGCGCACCAGGGTCATAGGCAGTCAGATAAGATTGGTGCCGCTCGTTAAACTTGGCAATTGCCCGAAGTACCGGTCCCTTGCGTTTCTTGATGGATTCATAAATCCTCTCCTTCATTTTGGTTCCGACTCGCCGACCTCGTGTTTGCGATTCAGAGATTGGCTGCCGGACACCCATGATCTCTACAGCCTTTGCATAGAGCTCGCGTCTCGAGCTCCACAAGAGAAGAGACTTCTTTTCCTTTTCAACTAAATAAACCGAGGAAAACAGAGTAAATAAGTTCTCAACATCAGGCAAGGAATTGTCACTACAAACAAAAACTGCCCACTGTCTGTGCTATTGCTATCATACATAATTCCCACCTGCTCGGCCAACTCTCTCTGACATATTTCGGTGTTGTGTATCTCACCTGTGATCCGTTCAATGAGATTTGAAGGTATATCCCACTCCCTTGTCTCTAATACTTCTCTGTAATCACTATCAGCAATGTAATAATTACCCAAATCAACCTCAATGAACTGACCGAAGTTTCTTCAGTGCATCCTCCTTTTCCAAAAGTTTGGTGAGATCCTTTCGGCGTTGTGTGTCTTCTTCGGCAACTTGTGCCAGATGGCCAACTTGATTTTGCCACTGCAACTTGAAGAATTCTCTCGTGTATTTGTTACCATTATCCAAGAATGGATTTTCCTTTTGGAGCAATTTCGAAAGGGTTTCTTTAGCACACCTCCGGCGCCACTTGGCTGCACCATGCTTCTTCCGTAACCACACAACTAATCCCAATCATCTGTCAAGAAACTACCGAGGTGTACACAATGAATTGAGATAAAAATGCTACACTTACTCAGAGTCCTCCGACCCTCAGTATTGTGGAATTGGCAACGATGCGACAGAGATCCCAAGCGATGGTTCCGGGCCGAGTACCGCAAAGTCCGTACCAGTGGGGACAATCCTGACCACAGTCGTTCCATACCTTCACCATCCGACAAACCCCACCCTATATTGTAGCGTGGATTGTATTTGACCTGGCATTTCCATTCATGCACATATGAATGAAAAACTGATGTACCAAATTTAATTTTGTCTTTCTTAGATGCAAAAGCAAAAAAATCACGCTGTACAATTTCCAAAATCATCAGGTCAAATACCATGTCAAGGAAAGATAATTTTGCTGCCACTTGAGTTCACACTGACCCGTTCTAAAAATTTGTCCAAAGAGCAGCCAATATTGTAAAGTACCCCAACTGGTCGCTCGGGTTCTATTTCTTCAAAGAGTTTCTTCAACATAGCTAATGGGAGACACCTCTGCTCTCCAGAACGATATATGTTAGCTAATGAAACTACCTGATCATGGCGGCAACAACACCCCATGAGTCCCGTATCATCACAGCCTTTCCACGTTGTTTCGGATCGGGTGTCGTTTGCTGCCTTGTGGGACTCTGAACAAGGATCCGGCTATGTAAAGTTTAAGTCAGTCTTTTCAGTTGGCAAGTATAACACGTTTTGTCGGGATGAACCAGTGAGAGCCAACCTGTTCATTGCATGCAGCCAAATTGCTAATGTTGTTTTGCATGGACTGGATTCTTTCCGGGTCCAAAAAGATGGGTGGAGTGGTTAATGGTGCGTCCAGCCCTGCCTTGGCATTATGACGGTGTTGAAAGTTGCCATCAAGGCATACAATCAGTGAGTCTTTGACAGATGATCTTGCGCGGTATTCGTCGTCCGAAGATTTTTTTCCAAAGCAACCTGGACAGCACGATCTAGCTAGCTTCTGTGTTGTACTGAGCTGAAGGGCACTGTCGACGGTCTCACTGGTTTTGAGTAGCATGAGTCGGAATATATCTACCGCGGCAGAGAAGCACTTGCGTAGCTCGCGGCGCTGAGGAGTTTTGTATTTCAACAATGATGTTTCAATTTTGGATAAATCAAGGCAATAACCTACTTCAGTGCCCTTAGCATCAAGTATTTTAGGAGACCTTTCTTCTAGCCAACGCGACAGCATCTCGGTGAAGGGAAGGGTGGCCACGTTACACCACTGCCAGGCTAAATTGTGAAAGTGAAGCAGTCGTACTGAAAAGGCGGTCGTAGGCCGGACGGGCGAGCTTGCAATGTAACCGGTGGCGAGCAATCGAACGACATCTGGCACGCATTTACAAAACCGCTTCTGTATGCGTTTCTGCCCTAAGAGCACCAATTCATTTATCAGAATCATTATTGGAATTGCCAGGTTAGGTTGGGGTTGCATACACATCAAGTCAAATAGATCAATGGTACGATAGGTGAAACTTGTACAGCTGCAAATGTGATCTTCCCAAGAATCAAATGCATTTTCAAACGTCCAATTCCCTGTTTTGGCTTTGAGCCACATATACATACCGTGAAGTTGAGGGATGTTGCGGTTCCAGTTGTCCACAAGTCGTTGCCGGGTCTGAAGAGCATTGAATTGATTAATTCTCTGCGAAAGGGAGGATTGTTGTTGAGCTGGGGCCACTGTATGTAAATCCTCCCACTCGTTTTCGTCAAAGTTGTCCCAGAGGTCTGTTTGGGGAAAGGGCTCGGGTTGGTTTGAAGATGGGTCGTTGTTGAGCTGATCGTCGAAGGGAGGATCCACAAGTTCATTGCCAGGGCCTGACTGTTCAGCTTGTAGGTGTGCTTGAAGCGCTCGAGTGGACGACGGCATTGGCAATTCTCCCCGATGCAAGGCTTCCAATCGCTGAAGGGATCGCATGGTGCGTGCATGAGTTCTGTTTCGCAAAGCTCGGTTCAACTGAGTTTCGTGTCGGAAGGGATTGATCCTGTTGGTCCTTGGCCGAGCAGCGGGAGGGGAAGATCTTGGGTGTCTCGTTTGATTGGTTCTTGGGGTTCTTGCAGGAGTTGATCTCGTATTCTGGCTGGATCTTGGAGGCATGATGATGATTGTAGCATAGGCAATAAAGCTGAAAGTGTGTTGAGCTGGTGGTATGTATAAGAGGAATTCCTGTCGTTCTTCGAGAAGGAAAATTAAAACATATGCGCATAAAGCTGGAGCAAGCACGTCAGGCTTGCCCGCAGCAGAGGGAGGATGGTTATTGCATGGGCACCAATTTTTTAAATAAAAAGGGTAGAAACTATCATATCCCACTTCATAGCAATAGCTTAGGCATGATTCAAGAGTAGCATGTCTAGGGCAAGTTTCTGTAAGGAAAAACAGATTTATCCTTTCAAATGATTGTTCTGTTCCTTGGATTTACCCTTCTATGTTCATTCAAATTTCACTCCAGAGTAATGTGGTCATTCTAAATGTTGAAGTGAAGAAACATAAAATTTTCAATCCAAAACATAGATTGTTCAACCATCATGGTAATCAATAACTAATCCTTGCATTGTACTTCTATGTTGGTAATTCACCCCTGAGTAACAGGTCACTTGGAATTATTGCAACTGATATTTGCAATCCCATGTTCATTTAGATTGGAGCAATATAGGAGGGTTAATCCAAAGCTTTTTTTTATTCTTGGATCTTATAATTAATCAATGATACATGATTTTAATTGAACCTTCCATGTTGCTTCATTCCACACTGACAGCCTGTAATTTTTTTTATTGTTGATATATCAATATTTGCAATGTCCACATGTTACTCTGGAGTGAAGTGACATAGAAGGTTCAATCAAAATCATGTATCATTGATTTATATGATCCAAAGAACATATGACAAAGTTTTTTCATTGAACTTCTATTTTTCTTCTCTCCATAATGACAGGTGGTCACTTTAGAATTGTGATACTGATATTGAGAATGACTCCATGTCATTCTGAAGCAAACCAACATAGAATGTTGAATCCAAAGCATGGATTATTTCTGGCTTATCATAATGTCATAATATTCTGTGTTTGAAGTTGAAATTTTCTGTTAATTCACTGCAAAATAATATGCACTTTAAATATTGTGACTGATATTTAGAATAGAAGGGTAAAAAAGAATAAAAATTTATTCACTAGTCTAAACAAAATAATATACTTAATAATTTGTTCACAAGTATAAATAAAATAATATACTTGATTTGAACCCAAAATTTCAAGTTTCTTCACTCATGAGTAACAACTCAAGGCCATCCCTGTGTTGGCCAACTTGCATGGTAAAGCAACTTTGAGAGGCTTGCCCTGATTGTGTTGGGGGGTCAGGGAGCCAGCATGCATTTGGCCTTGCCCTGAATGTGGCTATAACCTGAATTGTAACCTCAGCGCCTATGCCAACATGGCCTTTGCTGACTTCCAAGTCCCCCAACCCAATTGTCAATATTGTTCCTTTCTTCTCTCTACTTATCTTAATGGACATCTGTGGTTTAGCTGTAGTATTAAACTTTGTAATGTATATTTTGTGAAGATTTGTTGTGTTCAGAAGAACACCTCTCATAGTTCTCTTTCTTGTGGATATATATCCTCAGTTGTAACCTAAACATCTCTTCTTTTTATTAGTAACTCAATGAACCATAGATATTTTCAGCTCTTGCATACAGTTAGATAAATAGTTGGAAAATAAATGAAAGAATAAGATCCTGCTGTGATCAAGATTTGTATCTCTTGGAAATCAAAATATAAACTTGTTTGCAAAATACAGTTATGGTGTTCAAAGTTGGTTTGCATAATTTTATGCATGCATAAATCATAAAATCATAGAATCTTTTTTGCAGGGGATATGACTGTCTGATTATGTAATACAAAATTTCTTCACCAAAATGTTTTTATGATTTTATGATTTATGCATGCATAAAATTATGCAAACCAACTTTGAACACCATAAGTGAGCGGAGCTATGGATCAATCAAGTTCTAATTGCCCCCGTTGCAAGTGGGGGCTAGGCTCCGCGCGCGAACGCTGAGACAGTAAGCGCGCGCGCTTCAGCACTCGTACTGTTGGATTACACGCAATCCGACAGTACGAGCGCTGAGACAGTACTAGCGCGCGTGCTTCAGCGCTCGTACTGTCGGATTACACGCAATCCGACAGTACGAGCGCTGAGACAGTACTAGCGCGCGTGCTTCAGCGCTCGTGCTGTCGGATTACACGTAATCCGACAGTACGAGCGCTGAGGCAGTACTAGCGCGCGCTTCAGCGTGTAATCCGACAGTACGAGCGCTGAGACAGTCCTAGCGCGCGCGCCTCAGTGCAATACAACGTAACTACAGCGGAGGATGCTGGGTTTCATGATAACTTTCATCAATATGTCTAAGATGACTACCGCGACGAGGATGCATTCACAGCTGAGCAGGAGCCGAGGCGTCAATGCTTGTCGTATTAAGTAATATAAACCAGAGCTCTCATGATATTAACCATCATTACGATATTATCCATCCTTCCAAAATGAGTATGGCTGTGACGGAACCCAAGCTAAAGAACTGGCGGAAAGGTTAAACACAACAAGACTTGGGGAATAAGAAAAACAATTCAATCTTGAGTGATAAGAAGAACGATGGGGAAATCTAAGAAGAGAAGAGGTGGAGTGTAAGTTAATTAGAAAAAAAAAACGATGATGTGGACACAAATGCAAATACAAGTTATTGAAAAACTGACATGGTCTGCAGTCACGTCAGTCGTTTTCCTCATCCTCATCCTCACCATCTTGATCACGACAACCACGGCTTTCTTGATCAGAAGCTTCATCTTCCTCACTGCTATTAACCACAGAGATCTTGCGCGGAGCTTTGCGACGAGAAAGACAAGCACGTTTGTTATGAGAAGGAAGGTGGCCCTTGTTTTCTTCTTCATTGGAACTAGCATCTTCCTTGAATTTAACTTGAACCCACCCTTCACCAAGGGCTCGCAATATCCTTTCTGAAGTTTCAATTGAGATAGCGTTGATTGGCTGACAAAGCTCGTCTGCAATAAATCTATCAGGATTGTTTCGTTTGACCTTTACTGAGATATGCGCCGCTTTCAGATCGCGGGCAGCATTTTTTCCGGGCCAGCCTCGAAATTTCTTCCCGCCTGCATTATCTTGAACCGCAATATTTTGTCTTTGATCAGATTATGGAACAATTTATGCAAAAATGTCGACTTACTGAGAAGGGCAAGCAATTTTTGGCTGATAAGCTTTTTATTATCTTTTAGTGTGCCTGTGCGCCCAATTTGATTGGTGTGAGTATCTGTGCACAGGGCTGTGGGAATAGATCGCTAAATACTCACCTTGGCAATATTTGTCCTTCTGATGATCTTCTTGCTCGTCATTGTTGGTGAGCTCGGCAAGCTTCCGTTTCTTTTGAGCTGGCTTGCTTTTGCTCACAGAGGCCGAGTCTCTCGGATGGATTTCATTTACGCATGCGAGCTCGTTTGGATCTTTGTTGGTGAGTTCGGCAACAACTGACATACCTGCGACATATGTGTGAAACTTGCGCAAGGGATCACCGTTGTTTGTGAGTATGTTTAGGAACGCGTTGCCCATCTTTGTACCTTCTTGGATGAACAGATCACCCAAAGATTTAGCCGAGGCAACAACAAGCATTCCTTGAATTCGATGACAGGCGGCAATCTCGTTCATCTAATCCATTTGCATGTAACAGCTTAGCTAGTATTCACCACAGGCCTGAACAAGCAGCCTCAAACAAAAGTGACATACCCTTCTGACCGTTTCTTTCACCCATCGCCTGACAAAGGTGATACTCTTTTGGTTCGAGCCAAGAGTTAGTTTTGTGTTTGAGATGTGAACATCTCTGGCGGTCTGGACTACGCCATTAGTGATTTCGAGCGGCTTGTCTCCACATATGGATTCGAGAAAGGCCGGATCCTTGTACTTGAGCTTGGTGGCAGGATCAAAGGTCTTCCATACCTGAGCAACGGCGGTGCACCTTTCTTTAAGTTTTAAGACGGCTACAGCTCAGAGAATGGATTAGTTTGTTGAATCTATTCAGAATAATCTGCGGGTGACTTACTCTGAGAGAAGATTTCCCGTGCCTCCGGATCTTATTGGCAGAAGTTGTTATAGCTGGTTGGACCACGCATGCGGTTGATCTGGCCAATGTGCATGTACAGCAATGCTACGTGAAGTTGGTAACGGATGGCGAAAATGTAGAGTTGCCGCTCGAATTCGTAATATAATTCATCGACCTCTGCTTTGAGGTACGACGGCAGACATTTTGATGTGGCATGCAGGGCCTCGTATTCTCGTAGCTCATCAAGCTCCATACCAACGATCTCCTCCATAATTTCTTCTGGAAGCTCGGTGATACGGTTTTTAGCATTTTCTCCATCATCTGCAGGTGACTGCCCTGGTTTATTCACGTTTCCAGGAACGCAGGTGTTTTCTGATTTGATGTCTTTCTTCCTGCTGTCAGCGGCATTTTCACTGGCATCTTTGTCCGATTCGACTTCATCTTCCGGGCATGGGGGAGGATTGGAACCGCTAGTGGGTTGGGTGTTTGAAGGGCAACGATCTTTGGTGAGATTACAGAGGATCTTGTTGATTTCAGCATGATTCTTCTTGGGAAGAGCTCTGCTGTTGTCCGCGGGAACTTGGTTCTCTTGAGGAGCGCTGCGAGTGACAGGGGGAACTTGGTTCTCTTGAGGAGCCCGGCGAGTAACAGGGGTAGTACCAACGGGAGAGTCAAAAGATTCGGTGCTGGCGGTATGATCTTGATAAAGATTTGCTCGTGTATAGTTAGGCGGGACGGGAGTGGTTCCAAAAGGCGCGCGGTGAAAAGGACCTGGATAGGAATTTGGTTGTGCGTTGTGACGAGGGAGGTAAGGAGTTCTTCCAAAAGTACCGTCCTGATGATAAAGATTGCGATGGGGGCCAAGTGCTGGGTTATTGGGCTCTAAAGTTGGGTGGTGGCCTTGGGCTTGTTGGTTGACGGGGGCGCAAACAATCTCACCCCGACTGTCAATAAAGTATATCTGTTGAGGTTCGCTTCCTAGCTCGTCGAGGTTATGTGACTGGTTGTGGTTGGTGGCATTCTGCGAATAAAAGTTTCCAGTAGGCTGGAATTTAGGGTTGGGTAGGCCATATTGAGGGTTGCGCGAGTTGTGTGCTGGGGTGAAATTTTGCGCTCTTTGAAGGTGTAGTTCGTGGTTGGGGTTCATGCTGGTCGCGGGTTGATTTGAGACAATTTGGATTGTTTGGATCGATGAGGGTGTTGGTTTTCTGTTGAGGTGAAGGGTGTGAATGAAGGATAAAAAATGGTGTCGCGACTTGGTGCGGTTGGGTAAATTTTAAAACAAGTCAGGGGACTTGGCGGGGAAAAAAACACCGAGTGGCTGAGTGGTTGAGTGGTCAGAGTGGCCCGAACTTTGCAGGGGGGCGTGGGCTTCTAACCTACCTGACAGGTGCATGACATGCAGGCTAGGTACTGTGTAGACATAGGGTCCTCAGGTGAATGGACCCCGAATCTTGGTCGGCTTCGAATGGGAATGTGGTGAAGTGGGCGCACCGAGATGTGTTGAGTTCGTGGACGCGACTGACTCTGAGGAACCAACTCTCATCAAGAGATTATTAGGACTCAGCCAAAAGCCCTTCCGATGTACTGTCTAGTTAAACAGCAAAAAACACAAATGAGCTGCGAGATGCTGATAACAAGAAGCACTTTTCTTTACAGAGAGCACCTTGAAGCACTCAGTGAAGGGTCTGCTTCAGTGTTCAATGGTCAAACGCGATGATTGATGATGACAAATCAAACAAGGCAAATGCCCAAAACCACTACATACATTCTCCCGGGAAAAATCCTTACCAGAGCAGTGCAGTCAAAGACATCGCAACAATCGTCGTGATATGCGATTTACAATCTCTGAGCCAAAGAAGGTGCTAGTCTTATTCTGGGGGTGTCAACCGGCTTGTATTCGTCTCGTGAGTCTAATGCAGTAACGCGATGCATTCTCAGATACACCAATTCTAGTGCTGCAGATTGGCAGCTGTCACTGTCCATGGCTACTTTGCCTGTTGTTGATTTTTACTAGGGGCTGTTGGGGCAGTTATCATATTTGACATTCACTTTTTGTTGATTGCAAGTTAGTACAGTTGAATAGGAATAGATTGCTGATAAGAGAGAAGGGAATGAGGGAGATAACAGCTAAGCTTGTCCCGTGTTAGAAATGGATTGATTCCAGAGCTCGGTAGCAATACGCTCTCGTTCCTTCTTCAGATAGGCGTCGTTATCCAAGGACGTAAGAGGGTAGCGCGGGAAGTTAGAGCAATTGGGCTCGGCGGATTCGTCTGTTTCGTCGAAGAGGTTTTCGAGGGGTTCGTGTTTTCGGATAAAGTTCCAGAGCATGCAAAGTGCATAGACCAGTCGGATCTGCTTGTCCAGTTCGACTTCTTCATGTGCGGTTTGGAGGATAAGAAACTTCCTTTTCATACAGCCAAAGATCTCTTCGACTATGTTCTTTCGAAGCGTTGCGTGTCTGGAGTTGAACAGCTCTTCCTTATTCTCGGGTCGTGTAATTCCTCCAGAGGATTTCTCTTTGGGATCGTAGCGCGCCCCTCGGAATGGAATCATGAGGCCTTTTTGAAGTTGATATGCCGGATCCGCTAAGAAATACTTCTTCTCTGGAATCTTCAATTGTCCTTTTGAAATTGCACTATTAAACACTTGAACATCGCTTGCACATCCTTCCCAGCCGGCAAGAACGTTTATAAATTCGTAGTTGAAGTTTACTGCTGCGAGCACGTTTTGAGATATCACCCCGTGTCGGTTCCGCCAGGGATCCTGGACTTTTTTGGGGGTACCGCTCACTGGGATAAAGATCCCATCAAGAGCTCCTATGCAGTCTTCGAACGGTTCGTAATCGGGATTTTCTGCAATGTCTTTCGGGAGCCGACATCTTTTCGTAGTCATCTTGACATATCTGGGGTATATTTCGTGCAAGGCGTCGAGGACAGCGCCGAAGTACCTTCAAAGAAATCGACCCGAAAATCAATTCAACGAAGCCCATAACAAAATAGTGAGACTGTGTGGGCGGGAGGGAAGCTTACCTTTTGACTGTGTACAAGCCACGACGAAACTTGACAGCGGTTTGGCGCATCGAGCTATTATTGCAGACGATATCCAAAAGATCAAGACTTGTTCATCGATCGAGACCGAACGACCGTCTTCGAGAAGCTCATGCGAGTCCAACTGTTCGACCAGGTCGTCGAACGTTTCACGTTCCATTTGCGTAATTTGTTTGAAGAGTTCGGGACTAGCCTCGTTGAGTAAGAACCGAGTATAAGCTTGGCCGCCATCGCCATATTGCTCGTTGTCGATGTCATGTTGGAGTCCGACAAGCAGGACAATGGCCGCTCCGGCAGCCGCGATACATGCGACCTGGTGTCTGTCCATCTGGCTGATTTTGATGGCGTGTGGTCGAAATTGAAGATTGACCTTTCACCGAGCTTAACCAAGTCCCAGAGTGTCCAGACTCCGAGCCCCCGGGGGGTATGTAGGGCAAATCTGACATTAATTATGTAGCAGATCCCCGAAGTCGCAGATGATGGATGGTTTATGTAGACTAGATTTTCGCAGAGGATCCTAGAGGATCTATGTGGCTGTTTGGGCTCCAGATGATTTCTGGGAGGCCCTACATAGATCTCGATGGTGACTTCCCCCGGATTCTTGGCGTTTCAGGGGGCATCTGTTTTTTTTTTTGGCTAGATTGTCAGGGCCTCCATACCGCTGTTGTGGTGGTTTGTGATAGAAACGCATGTGTATTGAACAAACTACCACGCTGGAACCTCATGTTCCGGTGTCTAGTGAGCTGCGGATGGTAACCCAGTAACTGGGTTACAACACCGCCCCCTCACCTAGCCACCGGCCATAGAGAGAAACAGTGGAAACTAAATACAAGGTGATAAGAATTGGAGATAGGGAAAAATATAAAGAAGATTTGAAGAAGAAAAAAATAAGAAAAAAATCAACAGATGGAAAAAGAACAACAAAAAGGAAAAAAAAGAGGAACAACAGCGGTAGAGAGAAAAAGGTATCAGTTGCCCAACAGGTGCCTCCTCAGACGCTCAAAAGGTTCACGCGTCAAAGACTTTGTCAGTATGTCCGCCAGCTGTTCATTAGTTGGTACCCAAGTCAAATCTGTCTTTTTCTCAAACAGAGCATGGTTAGTGATGTGGAATTCTCTGTCAGTATGTCTAGCCCGTTTGTTGGAGGCATCGTCAGTCCCAATCTTAACCGCGGACTGATTGTCACAGTAAAGGTTACCTTTGAAATCAATTCGCAAAATATCTTGTAGTAGGTGCCGGACCCAAAGAACCTGTCTCGTCGCTATCCCTAGCGCCATATACTCCGCTTCACACGTCGAAGCAGCCACTGTTGCAAGCCGCCGAGAGGCCCACAGGATGGGGCAGCCTAAGAACGTCAAGAAGATCCCATATGTGGACTTACTATGTTCTCCACCCCACGACGCATCACAGTAGCATTGGAGTGCTTTCGGTCCCTGGACGGGGCGGAGAGTCATCGTCTTCTCCTTTGTTTGCGCCAAGTAATTCACTAGATGCCGCACGCCTTTCCAGTGGCTCGGTCCCGGTGATGCTGAGAATTGTGCTAAGAAGTTAACTGCAAACGCAAGGTCTGGTCTTGTCCCTACGGCCAGATAGCTGAGGGACATAACAATAGACAGGTAAGCGGTTGAGGAGGAAGGGTCTCCTTCTTGTTCAGACGTGATGTCCAGGTTAGCAGGCAGGGGAGTCTTTGCCGTAGAAAATCCATCCCAATGGAGACCCAAAATTTCGTGTACTAGCTTGCACTGGTCGAGCACAAAAGCATCAGAAACTCTTACAATGTTTACTCCTACGATCAAATCAAGTTTGCTGCTCCATTTTATCTCTAGCTTGCCCTCCAGCGAAGCTTCAAGCTTCTTCAGGATCGCTTCTGAGTCGCCCGTGACGATCCCGTCATCGACGTGGATCCAAATCACCCCTGTCTTGGTTTTGTCTTGAAGGACATATAGACTCGAGTCGTATTGGCTAGCCGAATAACCCAGATCGAGTAATATCCCCTTCAGGTGGAGCCACCAGCAGCGCGCTGCCTGCCGGGTTCCATAAAGTGCCTTCTTCAGCCAGAGTCCTTCGCCATGCTTGAGAGTCATGCCTTCTGGCGGTCGGATCCAGATCTCTTTGTCTATATCTGAATTCAAATACGCTGCCACAAAATCAAAGGAGTGAACTGGCCAGTTGTAAGCTGCCACCATTGTTAGTACTAGACGCATGGAGACAAAAGTGGCTGTCGGTGCGAATGTCTTCTTAAAATCTATCCCTTCTACCTGTGTGAAACCTTTCGCCACATATCATGCTTTGTAGCGAGTGACTTTCCCGTCAGCCGCAGTCTTTACGGCAAAAACCCAGCGACCGTCAAGCGCTTTCTTGGTGGTGTCTATGATCCAAACTTCCCATACTCCTTTCCGATCCAGGTTGCCCAATTCTTCCTTGACTGCTGCTTTCCAGCTCTCCCAGTCATCGGATTTCAGCGCCTGTTTGTACGTCTTCGGGATTCCTGCCAAGTAAAAGCCGCAATTCCTGATCACATCATCTACAAACTTTTCTTCCTGTTCAAAAGCTATTTCGTGGGAGAAGTCTCCTAGCGAAACACAGTTAGTAGACGGGTTAATGTCAATTGGGGTCTTCAGGGAAGACTTTGTTTGCTCTAGCGTCAGCATTGTCTTCTCCGGGAAACACTCAAAGGTAGCCCACGCCGATGACACTAGATTGTCCAATTCTGGCACCCAGAACAGCCAACCTTTGCTGTCTTTCAAGTGTGCGATCACATGGGCTTTAAAAGCCTGGTCAGCCAGTTTATTCCTTTTCTCTGGTGGTTGAAGAACACAGGCCACACTACCGAAAATCCGCGCTACATCCAGCTGTGGTTTTCTTTTGAAAAGCGCCTCAAAAGGAGTGACCTCGCCGCTCAACTTGTTCGGCAGCCTGTTGAGGGTCCACAACGCCCATTCAAACGCGAATCCCCAGAAACGTTGCGGAAGGTTGCTGTTGCCGAGCACCATCCTCCCCATTTTGGACACCGTGCGATTGAATCGCTCTACCACGCCATTTTGATAATGGTGGTACAGTAGGCTGTGTTCTGCCCTGATGCCTTTGCCGCCTAGAAAATCCGCGAGGGCCTTGTTCGCAAACTCCCCGCCGTTGTTGCTACGCAAAACTTTAACTGTCAGTTCTGTTTGCTTTTCCAGTCTGATAATTGCATCCATGATATGCTTGTTAGCATCGCTTTTGTTAGCCATTATCCTAACCTCATTGTAACCTGACCCAATATCCTTTATTGAAAGTACATACTGCCCTTTGTGGTATGTTGCGACCGGGAAAGGGCCCATCAGATCAACATTCAGGATTTCCAAAGGTTTTACTGTCCTGTTTGAGCTGCCGAGGACATTTGTCCGAGTACCCTTGTGTATTGCGCACACCGGGCACCGCAGCTGGCCAGAAGGCATCTTTTCGGGCAGGCCAAACGCCGCCTTTTGATCTATCAGCTTCCTTATTACCCTAAGGCTTGCATGGCCGAAAACCCTATGCCACATTAGGAGAGTCGTCTCGTCCTTCGTCAGATCTTCTGGTCGCCATGTGAAGGTAGGGGACATCTCCAAAGGAGATACAAAAAGGTCTTCCGCTGTGCTTTTAGCTGCTAGACTCAACGGGCATGAAGTCAGCTTGGGAGGCGGCATATCAGTTGTATCATTGCATAACGGAGGTTCTTTTGAAATATAGGAAGAAACAGAATGGGAAACAGGTAAAGAAATGGGAGGAGTTGTTGGAGCAGTTTTGAGAGGAAAACGGATATGAGACGGTGGACATCCAGATAGGGTAGGCGGCAGCAGTCGGGGCAGGCACCACTTGTTTGATGCTCTTCTGAAAGGACAGGAGAAGAGCAATTGCCAGTCTGACGAGAAGATATCAAAAGCATCTTCTACGTGATTGTAGAGGAAATGGGAGTCAGCTTTCCGTAGCGCTGCTAGGGATATAAGCGTTGACAAAGCCCGCTCACAAAAAAGTACTCCTTTAAGAGTTACGATTTGCCCATCCCGGGTTGGAAAAGAGAGGTCCCCAGTCCCTGTGATGAAGGAGCCGTCGCCCTTAGTGGCTACACGGAGGGGAATAGGACAAGATAGGAGCTTAAAAGAGCTAAGTGCGTACCTGTCTGCAGTCAAATGGTGTGTGGCCCCAGTGTTGATGACCGGATCATCACCGTCACCCACCAACAGTTGGCTGAACCGAGGCACAAAATCCTGCCCCAGCTCGTTGTCCAACACTCCGATCTCGAGCAATCTTGAGGTTGATCCCTGATTTGGGACTTCTTGCAGTGGGCAATTGGGAGTCGATGGTTGTTTGTGGTTTTCTTGGGGGGCTTTTTGACTGTAAGGGGGGAAAATCGGTGCTGCTTGAACGATATTGGCGCGGGACTGGGAAGGCTGTAGTTGATTTGCCGATTGAGCTGACCGTTGCCGGTGATCAGGTCGGTACAGGTCCGGTTGTCGTGAAGTCGGTGGAGCATAGCGACTTTGGGCCTGCGGGGCATAGTTTGGTTGTGGCAGGCCCAAACCCCCTACAGAGTATCCTGGCGGTGTGACAATCGGGTACCATGCATTGAAGTTACCGGGTGCCATGGTTGGCGCCGGTATTGCGAACGATCTTTGAGGTGGTTGAAACTGTCTGCCCGGAAGTCCTGATGGAGCTGGTCTTTGTTGGGCATATGCCGGGAATGAATTTGGGGGTTGGCTAAAGTTCTTCCGTTGAGGAACAGGGCACTCGGATAAGAGGTGGTCTGGGGATCGACAATTCCAGCATTGAAGGCCTGTTATTGCCAGTCCTTCCACCATTTCGGGTATTTCCGGCCACACCTTTGGGTCAAAGTACTCCATTGCTGTAGTGATGTGGGAGTCAACACCGGTTTGATATGCGTCTGGTACCGAGGTTGAGAAAACTGTGGAAGAGGTTGAGGTAAGTTCTACCTGGTGCTTGGCAATGTTGATGTGTTTGAGAATCTGGTCTGGTGTGATCGCTAATTTTGCTTTCGTCCTGCTCGAGCTTGCAAAATCTTGCTCAACTCTTCAATCCACTTCCCGGCGCAGATCAGATCCGGTTTCCAACGATGCTTGCAGGACTAGTCCGCCAACACTCTCCCGGTCTAGATCCAAACCGAGTGAGTGGAAGTTGTCCAGTAGTTTGAGGATTTGGGCGATTGCCTCCGAGCTGCTGGAAAAGTCGGACATCTTGATGTTCTTCAATTTTTCCCAGATCATCATCTGTTTGGCCCTGCTAGCCGTATGAAAACGACTACGAAGGTGAGTAACGATGTCAAAGCAATTGTTGTGGCGGAGCATACTGCGGTGCATACTGCTATCGACCGTCGCCAGTAGGAGGGATCGACCTATTTGTTCCTGTACTGGATCGGTACACGCCATTGAAAACCAGGCGCCGTTGCCAAACACCTCCCTCGCCAGTTCGCGCATGATCAGATCCCATCCGGCGAAGTTGGAACTGCTGGGACTGAGCTTGTCTTTTGCTGTCAGTCTTGATGTCGCGTGAGAGACAATTTGGCCTGGTGAGCGACCATGGTACAACGACTGGACTGACGCCTCCTCCAGGAATCGGTTGACTTCGTTTGCTGTGTATACTGGTACGTCACCGTCGTCTTCAGGGGCTGGTGGTCGGTTTCCAGTTGGGGCTGTCTGGTTCGCTCGGGAGGCTGGTCGGCTTTGTGAGCTAAAGCGTCGATTTTGATTGGCGTTCTGTACATTCGAGGAGAAGGCCGCTGGAAGGCCCCACGGGTTGGTGGTGGGTTCTGGGGAGTGGGTGTTACGGATCGGGGAAGACATGTTCTGGGAGGGCAGAGGATGTACGGGTAATTAAAACAAAAAAGAGAGAAGAAAAAAAAATGAGGATGGGAAAGACGATGTGGTAAATAACAGAGTAGCAGGAGACAAGAAAAACTATGTGCGGATAGGTGCCAGCTGAGGTGATCGAAAAACTCTATCTGATATCTCCGTACTATTTTTTTGCTACAAACAAAGTCAGTCCCTTTGGTACCGAGGTAGAAGGTTTGAGGTAGCTAATCTCTGGCTGACTCCAAAAGTAGTTACTTTCTAGATTGGATTAACCAGGGACAAGAGTTGCTGAGGAAAGCAATGATGATGTCGGAGAGTTTGATGATTGTGTAAGGATAAACGGAGTCGGAGGAAAATGCTTTGGCGGATTGATATGATTATGGAAGAAGATACCCTACGCTGGGCGACGATTTCAAGAGACGGAATTCCTACGCTGGACAGGGACTTAGATAGAGAGGTGGAAAAGGAAAACAGGAAAAGAAAAGGGAACTGCTCTACGCTGAGCTTACTGAGAGGAAAAAACGGAGATGAGGGCTCATGACCTGTGGTGGTTTGTGATAGAAATGCATGTGTATTGAACAAACTACCATGCTGGAACCTCATGTTCCGGTGTCTAGTGAGCTGCGGATGGTAACCCAGTAACTGGGTTACAACAGCTGTGACTCGAAGGCAACAGCTGCTTCAGCCCACTCGCAAATCTCATCGCCAACACACCTAACTTAACTAAGTCCCTCTATTGGAGGGGGGACACTGTCCCGCAGGGACCCTCCAAAGGAGGGACTTATGCACTATGTCAACCCCGTGGCAGTAGAGAATTAGAAAAATGATCTTTTTCAATCCTCTCTGGACGCACCATTTGTCACCAGGCAATGAAACTTTGGGGGAGCAAAATGTGCACAACATCATGGAGTTTCTTTGTACATATTTTACAAATTTTTTGGGGCCTTGGGTGCCCCATGAAGTCCTTTTTGTGACTGACAAGTGTTCACTTCATTGTGCATTCCACATTTTGCATTGTACAGAATCTGAAATTGATAATGTTACAACTATGATTGCAGCTCAACCAGAGGAGTTGAGGATGAGAAAAAATAGTAGAAAGAAGGGGACAGCTTAAGCCATCCCAGAAATTCAAATTAGAAAAAAAAAGGTTCAGAAACTCATGTGGGAGATTGGTTTTAAAAAAGTCCCCACCAAAATGCCTAATTCTCTACTGCCGCGGGGTCAACATAGCGCGTAAGTCCCTCCTTCGGAGGTTGCTTCGCTCCCCCAAGGAGGGAATTAGCTAAGTTAGCAACACACACACGTACATATAGTGTTTTGAATAAAGCTTGGATGATTTCTCAAATTTTCTGGTTTCGTTGACCGAGGTCAACTCCGTGTTTTGAATAAAGCTTGGATGATTTCTCAAATTTTCTGGTTTTGTTGACCGAGGTCAACTCCATATTTTTGATATCCTTTCCACATGGTGCATCTTGACAGATGTCAGATGAGGCCCAAGGCTAAATCCACCCCCGGAGCCAATTTCCTCCAGTAGGGGGTGAAGGAGTTAGGTTAGAGAAATACCGAGTTCATTTTCAGAACCAGAGCAGCTTCTTTACCCCACCCACCACAGGCCATGACCATCAGCCGTTTCCCTCTGCCAGTATGGGCCGGGCAGGCAGAGGCCGACCGAGCGCTGGGTTGTGACACAAAGACATCCCGGGCGGAAGTCAATATCAAGGTTTTGTTTAAAGTTGGGTCTGGCTTTTACAGTTTGGTGTGAAGTTTAAAATAAAGTTACTACATAACGAAACCAGAAAATTTGAGGAAAGATCCAAGCATTATTCAAAACACAATACCAGGTGAGTCAGGAAGTGCTTGTACATTGAAGTTAACACTTTCATTTTCACAGCTTCATCATCTATACTCTCGCGTTGCCACAATCTAGAACCAAAGAGTTCGCGTTTTGGGTAACGTTTAATGCAACAGCTTAATAGCCCGGTTGTCACCAAAATGGAACTTGGACACCAGCTTTTGACCATTTCTGATTAAAATTTTCGAAATTTTATGAACTGATCAGATTCTTCATATATCACTAATTCTGGATTCTGATTTTTTATGTAGATTTACTGATAAAATTTGATAAAAATAGGGGTAAAGCGGCCAACGCGATCCGGGCAAATATTCAATCTCTCCGTTACTACTAAACCAACGTAGGATATAGATAACACATCGTGGCTTTACCTATTTGTGTAGTTTTTTTCTCTCTCACCAAGACCTAGGAAGTTTCCACCCCAGTAAGTTCAATAAGAAACCCCTTGGATAACCTCGCTGGTACATACACGCTGATGCCCCTAAACCCGCCAGAAATTTCAACATGACAAAACAATACATAGACCATGTTATTCCAGCTCTTTGTTGTTGCTCTGGCTTGCACTACTACCCTTGTCCTGGGGACTATTGAAAACCAACCGAGCACGTCAGGCAATCTCCAGCTGGCGGAGGAACAAACCAAGAAAGACAATGACTGGAGCCGCATTGAAACAATCCCATACATGGCGATCAACCTTTCACCGGATTGGGAAGAGCTCCACGTGTCTTATTCATTTTCCCTAGACAGCTATGTAAGGGAGAGGCGTATGAATTTCCAAGCAGTAACTGATAGCGCAATGAAGGAAGGTGACAGCCTCCATAGGGCTCTGTTAATTTTTCAGCTGCCTTACATCCCGCGGGGTAAGTGGCTGGTGGTGGATTATCACATCGAGGGAAAGTCGCATTGGGAAAAGTACTTGAATGTTAAACCGATCCACAAGCTTCAAGACATTATAAGTGATTCAATTAACAAGGTCCTTACCAAGCAACTTGACAAACAACCATCCATCATTCTTTTCCCAACACAAGGATACCTTCACATTCAATATCCAACGACGACCTCAGATCAGAAAACAGAAAGCTACATACTTCTACAAGAAAAATTGGTAGACATGATGTCGTTAATGGATCTAGCATTGCTTGCTGAAAAGCCTGCAGACGGTAAACTCTCCACCTCCATCCCAAAGCAAAAACATCCGACGTTGCGCGCATTCAATCAACTAATCAAGGCCTCCAAAGAGAACTCAAAACATCCTCTCCCAGCTTCAGATCCATTAGGCAACCAACAAAAAGTGCTACCCAAAAGATGTTGGTCACATCCAGACCCCTCAATGTTTTATTTTGAGATAAATGATCCACTATTCTGTAACAGTCTGAGTTAGAGTGTGGAAAGTCTTCCTGATCTCCCTGTGTACATAGGGCACAAAGTTTGGGTTCCATGAACATTTGAATCTTTCTTTGAATTCAAACCATCAGCAGCTTGTGTTCTCATTCTCTCTCTTGCAATCAAGCCAGCCACCTCCCTGTTATAAAATTGGGACTGTTTTCTTTTGACTGTGTCCACCAACACCAGCCTAAAGCTTTATGTTTTTCTTTTCTTTTCTAGAAACATTAGCCCTGTTTCTGACAGTGATACCCTCACTGATATCACCCGTTGAAGCTATGATAATGTAATTACTTAGAGCATTTCTAATGGCACCACAATTGCTGGACCTGTGAAGAAGTACAATTCTGGACAGCATATTTACACCTTCAACCGGCACTGGGTTGCTCCACTAAGCTAATGTTAGTGGGCACTAACCACTAGTTTGGAGAGCTGTGTGCAATATGTCTTGATCAGTCCTGAAGGAACAAATTCCAGGACTTGAGCTAAACTCTGGTAGGTCTCTAGGTGGCTGATCAGAAGAGACCAAAGACTGCACAGTTTTTGAGACTCTATTTGTTGAAAGTCGTGCGCTCGTGCGCTCTCTGCGGCGCAACTCACACCGTGAATCAGTGAAACAACCAGTATCATCAAACCTAACCTAAACTGTCCGATACTTCCGGCACTCACGCCTCCACACGGTCGTCTCACATCATCAATCCTCAACCCAAATCTTCTTCTCAACAATATCCCCACGTTCTTCTCTCCCTTCTCAATCAATCATCCGCTCTGATTCATTGACTAAGATCTGGCAGTCTTTGTACCTCAACTACATTGTTGAATCACTTCTCCGAACTCAAGCTCCGGCGAAGCCTTAACTTGGACAGCCTTTCTGGCTTCCAACTTGGTGAGAAATGCACCTCCGCATTTCTGATCTCTTGTCGACATGGCTCCTCCAATCTTCAACGCTAACTCCACCTTCCTTTTTCAGTTTCCTGTCATAGATCTAGTCCTCAATTTTCCATTCTTACATTGTCAGATTTGTTCCTATAACTATACGGTTTGTTTCATTTCTTTTCTATCTTCTCAATCCTCTCGACGACTAATCATCTTATCAATCCCACACAGCCTATCACACTCTTCTATCGTCCACTATTATTGTTGTCTTCTTTTGATCATCTACAATAGCCACAGGGTTTGTTTATTTCATTTCTCTTTCAGTATCATTGTCACATTGCTTGTTCTTACATTTTTTGTTCCCAGTTCTGGTTCTTGGTTGTTTGAAATTTAAGTCAGGTTCTTTACTATTTGGCATTTATTTCAGTTGGTATACATCAACAAGGGTATAGTGATGGGTATGTTGAGTTGGTTGAGGAGCTGCTAATTACAGGCAAGAGTGGAGTTGATGGTTGCAGATCAGGGATTTGCAAGGCTTTAGGGAGAAGGCTGCCCCGTTTTCCATCTAGATTTCTTGGGCAACACAAGTGGAGCAATTAGAGCGTTCTTGGGAGATATCTGGTTTTTGAAGCAATGGGAGCTGGAAGTACTCTTGATGGGGTGGGGATGTTCAGTTGTTGTCCAGTGCCGGCGGCGGCGAGGCAGCTTCACTCGGAACTGTCCTCGTTGAGAGCGGCAGTGACGACATCGCCAAAGACGATCGGCAGGTTATATCGTTTGAAGTCGTCCATTCTACTGCACACCTTTGGCCGCAGGTGGGCATTCAGACATTCGAGGAACGCGCTTCGGGGCTCGTAGTTGCAGTGATGATACATTGCGCGGAGTTCCCAGTGAGTGAACCTGTGATAGAAGTGCTCGGCGGTCTCCTGCTCGCCCTGGCGGAGCTTCTGGTACTCGTCTTGGACGAGACTTCTGTTGTAAGCTTGGACGAGGAGCGGGGGGAGGGGGTTGAGAGTCTTGGCCCATCGGCAGAAGCGGGTCCAATCGCGAGGCCCGACGGGCGAGGCGAGCGCTTGGGCGAGCGCATCGAGCGCGGGTCCTGTGAGCAGCCGGATGCCGACCAAGTGCCATATGTCCCGGTGGGCGTGTCTGATCTCTAGCATCAGGGCGAGGGCGTCGAGCCAGCGCCACACGTCCGTCGTCTTGTGGCCATCGTACGTCGGACAATTCGAGTACGGCCACTGCTCGACCACCCAATCCACATCCCGCTGCCGGCCCTCGTCCGGGCCCACTCCTTGAGACATACTCGTGACTGGCCGCCCCGGCGTGGTGTTGGTGTTCAAGACTCGGCCTTGCACAACTTTGCTGGCGCGCACGATACAAAGCGCTAGAGCTGGCGCTTGCGAATGAGTTCGAGGGTGTGGATCAGGTCGGATGCGTCGGTGGGCGGAATGTGTGGGACACGCCGCCCAGCTTTATCAAGTGGCAACGAGGACCCCTGCACGGTTGCCATCGCGTTTGATGTATGTAACCCTGGATAGGCCGGACAGGGCCAGACCAACTTGAACACCCCGGCTTGGGGAAATAAACACGCCAGGTTCGCCAAGCAAGGTGCTTACTTGATGGTGCGCCCATCCTGGAAAACCCGGGTGTTTTTCCTCCAATGACCCCCCGGTTTGATGCCCCGGTGCTGCAGCATACATGCAGGTTTCCGCCTCTGCAGCCGGGCTTTTATTCACAGTGATACAAATATGTGGAATGGATCGAGGGTGGTAATTTTATCAGATGGCAGCGGCTTGTTGAACCCCACTGTAGTGTGCCCAAAAGTGCCTTCCAACTGCGTCTTCTCTCCGGTGGAAGAACTGGATTGCTGCAGTATGTTTTCCAATCCAGAGCTGGGTATGATGGTATTTTTTTCTGGCTAGATGCTAGGAATTGATCTTCAAGGCGTCGAAGCCTAAGCTGAGCAAACGTGTTCTGCAAGGTGATTAGTGGGAGCATGGCAAGCCTGTTGGATGGTTCCCGGCCATTGGGGGGCGCGCACGGGGCAGGCGCGGCTCACCCGATGCACTGCAACCGGCTGACGGGGCGGCGTACTGTCTCAGGGACGATAATCGGGGGGGGGGGGGGGGGGTGCTGTGCTGTGTGCATGTGTTTGCTGGCGTGCCTGATCCTGGCGAGCTCCTCTTGCCGGCCCGGGGTGTGCTGTGATCTGGCTTATTTTGCTGGCGGTTGGGGCTGGGGCGATCAGGGGCGATAATAGATGAGCACCATCAAGGTTTGCAGGCGAGCATGTATGTACATAAGCGGCCGGATCGGGCGTTTCTGTATATAATAAGCCGCTGCGATGCTCTTCTCGGTCAGCCACTGCGAAATGGCTCGGATCCGCTTCAACCTCTTCTTCTTCGCCGCCATCATCCTCCTCCACCTCACCCAGCTGCTCGTCTTCCCCCTCGCCGTCATCCTCAACGCAACCATCCTCAGCCACTGCAGGCTGCACTACAAGTGTCTCGCCCGCAAGACATTCGCAATCATCCTCATCCTAGTCACCCAGGTATGTACCAACTCACACTCACTAACGTACAGGCAGACAGAGACTGAACCATCCTGCTTTCCAGATATTTGCGCCTACCCGCCTCGTTCTGACCGCCGATGACTCCTTCGACCTGGCCCACGCCGTCCACAGAGACACCCACGGAACCATCGTCGGCCTCGACTTGCCCTCCCACTCCAGTCAGTCCCCACAGAACCATCCCCAAATCCAATCCTGCCCGATCACTGATCCCCACCCCTGCCCCCTCCGACAGTCATCATGGCCAACCACCAGGTTCATGCTCTTTCTCTGCCCCATCTTTCCGTGAACAAAAACCGGCCCCATGTGTACGAATAGCTGACCACAGCTCTGTCGCTTGGGCAGATATATGCCGACTGGCTGTATATATGGTGCGCAGCCTTGATCATCCACGGGCAGAGGCTCCGTACTGACGAGTGGTCGTTGCAGGTCTCTGGCGTACCTGGCCGACATCCACAGCGCCCTGATCATCATCCTGAAAGCCTCGCTGAAATGGGTCCCGCTCGTAGGCCCGGTGCGTCCCTAGAGCCCTATCTCGCTGGTGGACCGTCCAGCTGACGAGTTTCGCAAAAAGGCCATGCAAATGTTCTCCTTCATCTTCCTCAACCGCTCCTGGGCCACCGACAAGAAAGAGCTGCTGGACCAGCTGGACACCTTGGCGGCAGACACGCGCCACCCAGACGTGCCCGCGCTCGACAAGATCGGGCTGCTGATCTTCCCGGAGGGCACCCTAGTCAGTGCGTTGACCCGGCCGATGAGTGCACGCTATGCGGCCAAATCCGGCATCGTGAGTCCCTCTCTCTCTCTTCCAGGTGGGCAATACGGCAGCTGATCCCGTGCGAGATAAGGACGACCTGAAACATTGTCTGTTGCCCCGGTCTACCGGCTCGCTGTTCTGCTTGCGCGCCCTCAGCCGCAAAGTGCCGACGCTGCAGCTCATCGACCTGACGATCGGATACCCGGGCGTCCCAGCAGACGGGTACGCCGCCCGCACCCTTCCCGTAGAACTAGCGCAGCTGATGTGATGGTCGGGCAGATACGGGCAGGACTATTACACGCTCCAGTCGATCTTCGGCCACGGCCGCCCGCCCCCGAAAGTGCACATCCACATCAAACTCATCCCCGTCTCCGCCATCCCCATCGGCACCTTCCCCTCCCCAGCCGACCAGGCAGTGGCAGCGCAACAGGAGGCCAAGGGCACGACGCCCAAGCGCGCCGAGATCGTCGACCCCTCGCCCGATGAAGTCGCCCGCTTCGACGCCTGGCTGCGCGCCCTCTGGGCCGACAAAGACGCCCTCCTCGCCAGCTTCTACAAGTATGGCCGCTTCGATCCGCCCCCCATGGCCTCACCTGACACACCGTCCTCCGAGAAACTGGCAGTCAAGGAGCTGCCAGCCGGGGAACTGCCAGAGAAGCTGCTAGCCGGGGAGCTGCCTGTCGAGAAACTGCTAGCGGGGGAGCTGCCAGAGAAACTGCTGGCCGACTCGCTGCCGTCTGGTGCAGACAAAGGCCCGTTCGAGTGCCCCATCAGGCTCAAGTCCTCGCTCGACCTCATCAGGACCGCCCTGCTGACGGTCCCTGGCCTCAGCCTGCTCCTCTACATCTCCAACCGTCTCTTCTTCCGACCCTAGCCCCCCTCCTCTCCTCCGCCATTTCTGTATCTCCATCTACCCCACTATAGCATGCATACTTCTGTCTTTTTGTTTTTTGCTATATTTTTTTTTTCTCGGCTGGATGCGTGTGCGGCTCGTTCTTTGTGTTCTTCGGGCCGCGAGCAGCGCAGTCTTTCCTCTCGTCTTCTGCGCTTGGGTGGTGTGTGTATCGTTGTAGCAATCCGACGCTGCTGTCGTCGTCGTTGTAGCAGTAGAATAGTGGCAGTAGTAGTATACGTGTATGTTAGAGTGAGATGTGTACATAAACTATCAAAAACAGCAAATTTAATATTTTGTCCATTTGCGTCGATGTGCGGAGTGTGTCCCCTTTCGGCGGGCAGCGTCCGAGCAAACCTGACCCGCAACGCCCACCTCACCGCCAGTCGAGCATGCCCTCCACCCAGCACTTCGCATTCTCGGTCGGCTGGATCGTCATCAGCGCCGTGAGTGTGGCCCAGCACAATCCGCAGAACTTGTCGAGCTGACCCTGCAAGATCCCGCCCCCATAGTTCTCGTACGGCTACCACATCTCGGCCTTGAACGGGGCGCAGGATGCGATCAGCTGTCGCTCGAACAGGGCGCGGCCGGACGACCAGGCGCTGTACCCATCGCTCTCGCTCCTCACGCCCTGTATCGCGATGTCCGACACGCTCTTCGGCCTGCTCACCTCCTCGTACACGGTTGGGGGCTTTGTGGGCTCGATGTATGCCTCGCGAGTAGCGACGGGGCGGGGGAACCGACGGACGCTAGTGTTATCGGCGCTGGCGATAGCCGGAGGGTCTTTAGTGATGGCGCTGGCGAACATGTTTGTGCTGCTGCTGCTCGGCCGGACGTTGGTGGGTGTGGGATGCGGCCTGACGACGGTGCTTGTGCCGCTCTCCCTGGCCGACGTGGCCCCGTCGACGATCCGCGGCGCCATAGGCGTGACCAACCAGCTCGCCATCGTCCTCGGCATCTTCGCCGCCCAGATCCTCAGTCTCCCGCTGGCCACCGCCTTCCGATGGCGCTGGATCTTCGCCTTCTCCGCCCTCGTCTCGCTCCTCCAACTCGTCCTCGCCCCCCTGCTCGCCGCCGACTTGGCCGCCGACCCGTCGTCGGACCGCTCCGACGACGACGACCCGCTCGACTTCGAGCATGAGGCCCTCTTGGCCCCCGCCCACTCCATCCATCTCCAGCCGCCCTCGGTTCCCCCCCTCCCGCCGCTCTCCCTCGCCCAGTTGCTCCGCGACCAGCCGTGGAAACTCGACCCCGCCCTCGCCAGCGGCCTCGCCATCGTCCTCATCACCCAGCTCGCCCAACAGCTCTCGGGCATCAAGTCCAGTCCCTCTCCCTCTCCTCCCCCTCCCCGTCCAGCTGAGCGGCCTGCTGACGCCCGCTGCTCTCCTCAAACAGCGCGGTACTGTACTATTCAACGTCGATCATGAAGTCGGTCCTGCCGACCAAAGCGCTCTACATCTCCATCTTCGTCACCGCGATCAACGTCCTGATGACCTTCCCGGCGCTCTTCCTGGTCGACAAGCTCGGCCGGAAGCGGCTGCTGGTGCTGTCGGCGGGGATGATGGCGGGGACGTCGTTGGTGCTCGGCGTGGCCATCAACCACGAGCTTGCCCACCTCTCCAGCCTCGCCATCGTCCTCTTCGTCGCCTCCTTCAGCCTCGGCCTCGGGCCCATCCCCTTCGTCATCCTCTCCGAAGTCGTGCCCGCTTACGCCGTCTCCGCCGCCGGATCGCTCGGCCTGGCCCTCAACTGGGCCGCTAACTTCCTCGTCGTATGTCCCCTCTTCTCTCCGACCTCCCTCCACCCGACTGACTTTGGGCCCCGAGACAGGGACTGGCTTTCCTTCCGCTCCGCAACCGCTTGGCTACCCCGGACGGCGACGGCGACGGGAACGTCTTCTTCATCTTCACCGGCCTCGGCGCCCTCTCCACCCTCCTCATCCTCCGCCAATTCCCCCGCTAGCTTCTCCCTCCCCCCCCCTCCAGCACCAGCACGAACGACTGCGAGGCCCCGGTCTACTGCCCGTCGTCCGCCGCCGCCCTCGTCTGCGCTGCTGTTTGGACCCGTTTGCCTAGAGTGTCCACATTGCTTCATCTTATCATCCCCCTGCTTTTTCTCTCTCTTTCCCCCCATTCGCCTCGTTCTTCTGCTCCTCTTATCTCTTCTTCCCCCGCCTTCCTCCCGCCTCCTTGTAGACTACCACACCCCCGCATGCATATTTATCCACCCCTATACATACATGTATTCTCTTTTTTTCTCTCTCTCTGTCTCTCTAAGTTGGCCCGGAAAAGCGACACTCTAGTCGGTCTTGTACGTGTTAGTTGTGCGCGCGCGTGTGTATGTATGCCGATGGCACAGGTCATACTTTTTCTGTTTGGCTCGGCTTAGAGGCTGAGTAAACAATGGACGGGAGGAGAGAGGAGGGGGAACAGCGTGAGGATTTCGGGCGGCGCGCGGGGTGGCCCGGTCTTGCGGGCCTGTGGTCGCCGGATGAAGGCCGGGGCCGTCGGGGCCCTTTGATCGCGACCAGGAGACGTTTCAGAAGACTCGGTCAGGGACAGCCCCGGATGGTCACTGGCTTTGCCGGCGAGGCTTCCCCGCCCACCATTATGCAGTACGGCTCGAGTGGGAAGAGATCGAACGGTGAGCTACGAGGGGAGGAAGTCGAGGGAGTATCGGCTGTTCTCCTATGCCAAGGCGTAGACAATCCGGAAACCTTTCCCAGGCACGCAGCGGATGTTCTCCAAACATCCTCCGTGGACCCTACTCCGCTGGGAGCCAAGAGGAATGCCACCACTTACACGCCCGGAGTCGTCCTCCAGAGAGCACATTTCAGCGTAGCCTTAGTCCTCGGCCATGGAATATAAAAGCAGGGGGAGATTGTGAGACCCCCCTTGAGGCCTCACAAGCAGGGATTACATAATCCACTCGTCAGACTCTTAGACTCGGAATCCCCGCGCCCTCCTAGCTCAGCAGAGAGAAGCTAACCTCTCTCCTGGGCTAGGTGAGCATTTTTCCTTCTTCCTTATCTTCAGTTGTATTAGAGAGAGAAGCTAACCTCTCTCCTGGGCTAGCTCTTGCAATATAAGTGGTTCCTAGAAAAGTCTCTCCTTGGCTTCGAGCCAACGTGCCAACCCTGATAAGCGCCCAGTGAAGAGTCCCAGAGCGGACTCTTACACTTTTTTTTTCTTGACACCACTTTTCATGGATCCTTTCGCGATGGATCCCTTGACCTCGTCTTCCGCTACAAGCAACTCGGCTTCGACCTCGTCCTTGTCTTCGTCACCTCCCAAATCTTCCATCGACCTCGATCCCTCCTTAAACCCCAATAAACCAGCGCGAGTAATCATCAAACTCCAAATCGAGGGACGCTATTTCAGAGCTCTTATTGACACGGGATCCGAAATTGATCTTATTTCAGATCGGGCAGTCGATGAATCTTTTCTCGAACGTCGCCCCCTTGCTAGGCCGAGTCAAATCAGGTTAGCGCTTGGGGATGGAACAGCGAGACCCCTCTCAATTCTTCACTTCGTTGCTACATCTTTACGGACAATCCAACCGGTCAGGGTCTTTGATGACGTTTCCCTGCGGGTTGGCCCGGTCCTTGGCGATTTTGATCTCATTCTAGGCACGCCATTCCTGCATTGACATGGCCTGCAAGTTTCAGTCGAAGACCAGTCTATACTTTGTTCCAGATCCGGTCTGTCTTTCCCGGATTATCGCGCAGCTTCATTGGAACCCGCCGCGGTAGACGCCATCACAGATCAGTATCCGTGCGAGGCATCAGAGAAGCAGATTCTTCGAGAATTCGCCAACCTCTTTCCAGAAGACATACCAGCGGTAACGGAGGATTTGGATGAATCTGGCCCGACGAACGGACCTTCCTTTCCTGCAAAAATTCAGGATGCGGCTTCACGAACCCGCCACAAGATTATCTTAACCAATCCTACCGCCGTCATTAATGAACGTCAGTTCCCCTATCCGCCCAAGCATCTCGCGGCGTGGAGGGTACTGCTCGACCAGCACATCAAAGCAGGACGGATCCGGCGCTTGACCAGCCAATACGCGTCCCCGAGCTTGATCATTCCTAAGAAAGACCCGACAGCCTTACCACGATGGGTATGCGATTACCGCAAACTCAACAGCCTCACGGTCCGCGACCGTTCTCCTCTACCTAACGTCGACGAACTGGTCCGATTGGTAGCTTCCGGAAAGGTTTTTTCCATTCTTGATCAGACCAACGCGTTTTTTCAAACACGCATGCGCAAGGAGGACATACCACTAACGGCAGTAAAAACCCCATGGGGACTCATGGAGTGGGTTGTCATGCCAATGGGTCTCACTAATGCCCTGGCAACCCACCAGGCTCGACTCGAAGAAGCTCTTGGCGACCTCATCAACGATATTTGTGTCGTCTATCTTGATGACATTGTCATTTTCTCCAACTCATTCGCGGAACACAAACAACACGTTCGCAAGGTTCTCCACAAGCTCCGGGCTGCTAATTTGTATTGTAGCCCCAAAAAGACCAAACCATTCCGCACCCGAGTCAAGTTCTTGGGCCATTGGATCTCAGCAGATGGTATCGAGGCGGACGATGAAAAGGTCGCGGATATCAAGACTTGGCCCTCCCCGCAATCAGCGAAGGGAGTCAAACGTTTCCTCGGTACAGTCCAGTGGATGAAAAAGTTCATCTGGGGACTGCAACGATATGTGGGTACACTCACACCTCTCACGAGCTCGAAACTAGACGCTAAAGGATTCAAGTGGGGACCTCGAGAGGAGGCAGCATTCCAGAACATTAAGCGGATCATGACGACCCTCCCATGCCTCAAGAACGTCGACTATGAGTCAGACGATCCTCTCTGGCTTTTCACGGATGCTAGCGGGTCGGGACTTGGCGCGGCGCTGTTCCAAGGAAAGGATTGGAAGCAGTTGTCCCCCATTGCGTACGAATCCCACCAGATGACGCCGGCGGAACGTAACTATCCGGTACACAAACAAGAACTTCTCGCGGTCGTTCATGCATTACAGAAATGGCGAATGTTATTACTGGGGATGAAGATCAACGTCATGTCAGACCACCACTCTCTCGTACATCTTCCACGCCAACAATCTCTTAGTAAGCGACAAGCGCGTTGGTCAGAGCTCCTTGCGGATTTCGACCTGAACTTTAACTATATCCGAGGCGAGGACAATTCCGTCGCGGACGCTCTCTCCAGGAAGGATCTCCCAGAGGATGAACCGTTAGAACAGGAGATCGCCTGTGTGGCCGCGTTGACAGAGATTGGTTTGTCTATTTCCCCCACCTTGAAACACTCTATCTTGACTGGTTATGCCCACGACCAGTTCTGCATTGCCTTACGCGATGCCCTACCTCTTCGCACAGACTGCGTGGAAGAAGATGGGCTGCTATTTATTGATGGCCGCCTCGTCATTCCCGCAAATTTTGAGCTCCGGAGAAAGCTGATCAACGAGGCTCACCACCGATTGGGCCATCTGGGATTTCTCAAGACTACACACGAACTTTGCCGCGATTTTTTTTGGCCACGGATGTCAACGGACATTCGACAACTCCTTGAACGATGTGAGACTTGCCAACGCACTAAAGCACCTACCACGGCCCCTGCGGGCAAGATGTTGACGCCATCCTTCCCTCGACAACCTTTGACGGACATCGCCATTGACTTTGTTGGCCCTCTCAAGAAAGCGACCCATTATGATATGATTCTGACCTGTACATGCCGACTGTCAGGTTTTGTCCAAATTATTCCGGTCCTCCAGACAGACACTGCTGAAAAGACCGCCAGCCGGTTCTTCAACGGCTGGATCGCTCGTTTTGGGCCACCCTCGTCAATAATCAGCGACCGCGACAAAGCCTGGACTTCTCGTTTCTGGAAGGCTCTCATGTCTAGGCTCAACATTGGTTTCCATATGACAACCTCGTTTCATCCTCAAGCAGACGGACGTAGCGAACGATCAAACAAGACCATTGGACAGGTCTTACGTGCTTTTATCTCAAAACGGCCGGGCAAATGGCTCGAGACTCTTCCTGCTGTCAAATACGCGCTGAACTCGGCTACCAACGTTGCCACGGGGTTTAGTCCCTTTGAGCTTTTGTATGGCCGTAGGCCGTCCCTCTTCCCCACCCGTCCTGCCCCACTTACAGATACTCTCCCCGATCTCCTGGCCCTCGATAAATGGTTGAAGCTACGAGAAGATGTCTGGGCGGAAGCACGGGACAATCTTTGTTCTAGTCGGATTCGACAGGCAGTTCAACATAACAAACATCGTACGGATCCCCCGCCTCTGTCCATCGGCACGCCTGTTCTTCTGAATTCTGCTGATTGGTGAGGAAAACACCAAGGAGGCGTCGACAAGTTGAAGGACCGATTCGAGGGTCCTTACATCATCACCAAACTTTTCAACAACGGTCAGAACATTGCTCTGGATCTTCCAAACGGCGACAAACGCCACCCGGTTTTCCACATCTCCAAGATCAAACAATTCCGACCAGCCTCGACTCACACTCTGGAGTCTCCTGTGAACACTGCCGATACTGTTTGACTGTCGCCTCTGTCTTATAGGGGGGGAGACTGTGAGACCCCCCTTGAGGCCTCACAAGCAGGGATTACATAATCCACTCGTCAGACTCTTAGACTCGGAATCCCCGCGCCCTCCTAGCTCAGCAGAGAGAAGCTAACCTCTCTCCTGGGCTAGGTGAGCATTTTTCCTTCTTCCTTATCTTCAGTTGTATTAGAGAGAGAAGCTAACCTCTCTCCTGGGCTAGCTCTTGCAATATAAGTGGTTCCTAGAAAAGTCTCTCCTTGGCTTCGAGCCAACGTGCCAACCCTGATAAGCGCCCAGTGAAGAGTCCCAGAGCGGACTCTTACAGAGATTGCCCTCTTTTCCGCCTCATCATCAGCCATCCAGCAGTGCTTCCTTGTATCCAATCAATCCCCTCTAACATCGACATCTCCCACTCCACAACACCATCACCATGCACTTTGCTCTCGCCAGCTTGCTCGCTCTCGCCCTCCTCCAGGGCAGCCTTGCCGCTCCAGCCAGTAGCCCGGCGACGCCGCCCTCGCTCGAAAACACCGCGGACCCGAGTACGCTTCTGCACAAACGTCAATCTTTCAATAGCGCGCTCGGCGGCTATGGAGGCTATGGCTTCCCCCGTGGCGTCTACTCCGGAAGCTCGAACGGATACAGCGCGCAAAACTACCGCAACACCGCCACCAGCTACTCGCCCTTCGGCGTGTCTAACAGCTTCAATGCCGGGAGTAGGACTGCCGGCTACTCCAACAATTGTGTTGGCTATTACGCTAAGGACGCAGACGCCAAAAAACCTACCAATGTCAGTCTCTTTTCTCTTCGCCACAATTGCCGTCTCATTCTTGATGTTGCCTCTTATTGACTCATCAATCCTTGATGCTTCACAGGATTCGTAATCGTGATTATCCGCTCAAGTCTCCTCCTCCTTTGATTCATATCCCCCTGCCGTTCTCCCTTGTCTCTCTGATCAGATTTTTAATGCCTTTATGTGTCTGAATTATACACTCCACTATACCCGTTCCTATTTCTTGACGCATTCAATGATAATGTGTGGCGGCTTTACTATTGTATTGTAATTTTTATCTCCGTCTGTATCCACTAACGTTACAATAAGTCATGAATTTCAGTTTTATCCTTTTGAATTTTTAAATTTCACATTGCTTTGATGGTTATTGAGTCTCGCGCACAATGACATAAAAACTTAGTGATCAACGCCTTTGGACGACTTGCTCAACACAGCAAAGCCAACTTTCTCCGTTTTCTCAAAAAGAGGTACGGCGTACGCAAAGCTATCTCCTAGAGCTGGGAGGGAGGGATAGGGAAGCCACACTTCTTGATGATTATCACATTTAATTTGTCTATCCATTTCCCCATTCTATCACACACATCCACTCCCAATCAATGATTCAATAATCTCACAAGTGGCTTGGTGCCATAGTGGATCACAAAATGGATCTTCCGAAGGCATTGTTTGGGCATTGACACACACTTCAGAAAAGAGACATGTAAAAAGAAAGAGATGGAAGAGAAAGATGGACGGAATCAAGAAGAGAGCTTTGTGTGTTTACGGTCAATTGTGCTCTCAGAACTCAGGGACTTGCTGGAGCGCTGATAGGCTGGATGCAAGACGTTTTCGACGTAGCTACTGAACGTGCTTCTCGGGGTGCCAATGATGTGTGAGCCCTATGAGTGTGTTTCAATGAATTTCAGCGATTTTCTTTGACTCATCAAGTGATCAGGGAAATGCTTACTTTAGAAACAATCATCGACTCCAAGACCGGAAATAGGAACCTATCAAGATTCACGCCGTCGAGGTTACTCTTCAGCTGGGAGAACTCATATAATTCTTGCACCTCTTCCCCATGACCTGCTTCATGTTGACCATCGTGATATGGTGAAAAATCCAACTTCCCAGAAATAGCCTCTCGAGCGTCATGTTTCGTTCGAGTTTGGGCCGATGTTTTCGGGCTTGAATTGTCGAGACCAGCAAGCCCTCGGTTGCTCGATTTAAGCGCCTCTTTTGAGTCTTTCGGTGTAAGAGCCTTGATATCTTTGGACGAAAAAACGCAAGGAAAAGTATCAAAAATTATACTCAAGACTTCTTGGGTCTTGACAGATTTTGAAGGGAGGTCTGTTGAGATATATATCGGTACGTTAAGCTTTTCGAGTTGTCTATCCGCTTTATCATACAACTTTCCATTGCATTTGAAACGTGGTTTGGGTCTTCGATTGATCGCCATCGCGGTGCTCGCCCGTCTCATAGTTCTCGCCGGACCCAATCGGCCCCTTCTGACTCTTCCGGAAGCTTCTTGGTCCGTCTTCTTGGAGCCGTACTTAGGATTTTTGTTGCCGTACACAGGGAAATCGAGATCGCTTAATCCGTTTCCAGAATCGGCTTGATGATTGTCGCTGAGGGTTTTGAGGTTGGAGTCAAGATGCTCCTGCCCGCCTTCGACGTAGGCAACTTTCAGCATTGCCTTTGATTCGTGTCGTGCAATCAAATCGTCTACTATTCGTTGGTCTAGCTTCAAGATCTCCTTGCAAATTTTATGGAATGTTTCTCGTATTATCTGTGGGGACTGGACCTGAATTACCATTCGCAGAGGAGTCAGGAAAACTGGGTTATGATCAAGACTGCAGTCTGCCGACCTAAGCGGTAAGGAATAGAACTCACTTTGAAGAAGGCATTTGCTACTCTGAGGTGTAAGCCGATGTAATTTCCTCTTCCTCCCAAGCGGTCAGCAATTTGATCAGAAATCTTTTCTAGCAAAGGTAGATTTAAAAATTGATTGTCCTCGATCGTCTGATTAAATTTCTGCATTTCTGGACTACTTAGTACAACCCGTTCGCTACCAAAGAGAGACCCAAAGCTCAAGAGTCTCGTATCACTGAAGTCGGCCAAGTCGTCGATGTTCAGTCTCCATGTGTACTTCGACTCAGCCACAGAGGCAGCCGTTGTGGATTCGTAGACTTGGTAGCTATATCGAAACTCATCCTTCACCTCCAGCCACTCGCCGGGGTAGAGCTTTAAGGTGTTCCATAACCAAGCCTCGCGTAAGTCAGTCCGGTCAATGATCGGCACTTTCTTGTAAAGCTCTTTGGTATTGAGGATGTAGTCAACTTGTACAGTCGTCCAGTCAGAATCATACTTGCATTCTTCGAGTAAACTCGATTTATCTTCGTCTACAGGACCTCGACGACTTGCAGAATGGAGGGCTGAGCATTCAGATAAGCGTTCATATTTCTTCTCGTCCTCTTCTAAGGCGTGACTGAGCAATGTGGAGTTGGCCCAGCGTAACGGATGTCCTAGTCTGAAGGGTGGTAAGATCAGCGTGCGATTCAATAATTTTGCCAACTTGAACGCATTTTTCATTTCGATCCTTTGGTTGTGGAATCCGGAGTGCGGCAAGAATGTCAAAAATTTGGTGCCCTCTAACTCTTTCGTCAGATGATGCACACTCGGTCTAACATTTTCATATCTCAAGTTGGGTTGAAATCGCATCCTCGGCAGTGGCTTGTATGGCTTATTCGGCGCTTCTTTCACTATCAGTCGTTCAAAAATTGGTAACGGTCCTTTTCGTTCTACAATTTTTTAGAGGGATTGAGTCAGTAATCCGGCACTTTGGAGAACCCCAATTCATGGATATGAAGCTAGTCTTCCGAAAATTTCTCACCAGAACTTTGAGCTTCCGCTGGGTCTGTATTAGCTGGATCAACAACTTGATCAACACGAGAAGATGATGCGTGAAAGCTTTGCGGTGGCTTCCTATCGCCGGGCACCTCGTCAAACTGATGAGCGCTCTTCGGTTGATAATAGGGGTTGGAACTTGCGCTCGACATCTCATACGACTCGCTTTTCCAATCTCGAGAGTCTTCCTTGACGTTAACCCTGATTGATACCAAGTGAGGATCCTGGGACGATTGAACATTTTGAGCCGTCCAAGTATAAAGAAGTGTTCGGGGAGGGAAACGTAGTAGGGCCACCGTCGAAGCTATCAGAGCGATTATCACAAGAAGCCTGCGGGAAGTTCGTTTCTTCAGACTTCTCAGTGGCGTGTTGCGAAGGGAAGAATCCTCTAGGCCAGCAGACCCCTTCGATTGATGGAAAGATGGTAGATCCTGGTTCCGCATTATAAGAGCCACAAATGCATAAGTATTGAGGATCAAAACAGTGCCGTTGGGAAGTGCCAATTTCGTCACCTTCTTCTGCTCCTCTCAAAGCGACACATGAGCAACGCTCACACATCCATCTCCGTCCAAGATTTGTGGATCGCGCTAGATTGGATTTGGACAAGTACGACTGTGGCAAAAGGAACAACGCCCGATCATCTAAAGAGAGGAAGCATCCACAAATAAATTGATGATCGAACTATCTTCCCAAAAGACCGAATCGGCGCAAAAAACAATGCTTCAAGACAGATGCACGGCTCACCTTCATAAGCTAAACCAGGAAAGCTTGCGTATAGCAATTCTTCTGATCCTTTCAACGGGAATAATGTATATATGATAGCTTGTAGGGGCAAACCGCTTGATTTTGGGACCTGGCATTTTACGAATAAAAGCGAGGCATCAAATTTGACCTCAGGGAAAGGAGCGCTTGACACAAGTACCGTCGTTTCAGAGGGCAAGTGGCTATGTACGAGCTTAACCAAGCCTCTCTGGAGGAGAGCCCCGCAGGGTGATCTCTGTCTCACAGAGAGGCCGAACTTGGAATTTTTGCAAGATCACAAAAATCCAAAAATCAGACTCTTCAAGATTGAACTGAAGTTGATTCTTGATTTCTCAATCAGGATCCCTCCTTCACACAGTTCCTCCATTTAGGCCCCAATTATAAACAAAATTTCGAGTTATATTTTGAAAGTATTTGAAGAGAATTTTGAAACGGAAATGAAATCAAAATGAAAGATTTTTGATTTCAAAATCCTCTCGGAAAAACTTCAAACAACAGGGTGCACATATAAACAATTGTGCATCCCTGAGCAAGTAGCCTGCCGGAGTGGGCAGGCAGGGGCGATATGTCTGTGACACGGGCAAGCTGGATAGAATACAGCTTGCCTGTTCAGCCTTGGCTGTCTGAACCAAAAAAGAACCCGCACACCTCGCCAGGCCAACACGCACACGATGATCCCCCTCCCAATGATTGACTCAACGAATCAGCTCCTCGCCACTTGGCTTTGGAACAAGCAGAATAACGCGTTCGGATAATCTGCGGCAAGATTGTAGCTGTATTGATGTGCGTTTTGTCCCGTGGTCCCGCCGCCAAGGGCAGGATCATATTGCCCCTGGTGGTCCCGGGCTGCCTGGAGGTGTTTGTAAGGGGGCCATCTGTTTTTTTCTCAGTGAGTGCAATCGTGCAATCCGGTACATATATTGCACAATTGCAGCAGCAGTTTTTTTCATGTGTCAGCCGACCCCCGCCCGGTGAACTCCGCCAACCCAGTACAGCCATTAAATGGGGGGGGGGGGTCTGAGGCACCAGTGGCCTGGCAACCATACAGGCATACTGCCTGTTCAAAATTTTGATTCCTCGGATTTTGAGATTCTGGAATCTTAAAAGATTTGTGAATTGAATTGCTAGGTGAAGCCAACACACTTAAAGAGAAACAAGTTAGAAATGAGAAGTGAACAAAAGTGAAATGAAACTGAGAACCAAAATTGAGATCAACAGAGACTTGAGTTAGGACAGGAGTTTTGAGATGGGCTTGGAAGAGAAGGACAAGAGTAGGACAATAGACTGAGAACAAAGTGATCAGTTTGAAGTATCCGGAGAGCTGTGGATTGAAGAGTGATCTCACCAGACAGGAAGGACTTGAGTTCAAGAGAGGATGAAGAAAGGGGAATGAGAAGAGGATAAAAAGTAAGAATGAGTTGTTGAGGGGTGAGTTGGTTTGAGGAGTCGAGGATTGAGGATTGAGATCGAAGAGGTGATTGTTTGAGGAAATGAGTGAGTTGACTGTTGAAGGAAAGAGTGAGTGAGAAAGGAATGGGTTAAGGAAGAGGAGTCGAGTGAGAAGGGAAAGAGATGTCACAGGTGTGACATGGCCATGATTTTTACACTCCCCGTGGCTGGAGAGATCAGGCTGAGAAGGTTGGATCGATGGTTTTTGTGAGATTTGAAACGGAAGACTTAGGAGCAGCTTTTGTTAAGGCGTCGGCAAGCATGTCAAAAGTGCGGATAAGGACAATCTTGATGTTTTTGTGCTTAAGTTCTTGTCGAATTCCCTTGGTCTTGAGGTCAATATGTCTTGTTTTTGGGTTGGAACCAAATTTCTTCAATTTGTCGTCGAGGCCCTTGTTGTCGATGTAATGGGAGGTTGCAAATTTTTCTTTGAATTCATGGTCGTCCATCATTAGTCGTTCATTGAGTTCTTTGTTGTTGATGTAGTGTGTGGCGGTATCCACTTGCAGGTCCCATATGTCGGACAGCAGAGCCTTCAACCAGGTACCTTCGTGGAAAGCGTTGACTAGAGGATTTAGTTCAGCTTCAGTGGAGGAATATGTCACATTGTGTTGTCTGCAACTGTTCCATGAAACCAAAGCTCCGAACAAGTAGCACAGATATCCAGATTGAGAAGTCCTGTAGATCGGATCATCGCCCCAGGAAGCGTCGCTGTATATTTCTAGTAACTCATTGGGATTCCGAATTTCTAGAGTGAGTTTCATGTCTTTGGTGTGTCGAATGTATTGCCACACTTTCTTGACCTCATGCCAATGGGACATTCCAGGTTTGATTGAAAAACAAGCTAGGCTTGAGACGGCAAAGCTGATGTCCGGGCGAGTATAACCGGCGATGTAATTCATGAGACCAATAGCAGATCGGTAATTGATATTCTCCTTTTTGAATAAGGCATGGTCTTTGTCCGAGGCCTCCTTCAATTTGAGATTGGGAGTGAGTGGTGTTGTGGAAGGTTTGCAGTTGGTTAAACCGAGTTCTTCTAGACCATGTTCAATGTGTTTTGGTTGTGACAGGAGAATCTTGTTACCGATCTTTCAAACTTCATGCCAAGAATGGTATTGGGATCATGACAAGACGAGTTGGAAAAACGTTGCTCAAATTTTTCTTTGAAGTTGTTTCTTGGTCCCACTAGAATCAAGTCGTCTACATGGAAGAATAGACGGGAGACCTGATCGTCGCACAAGTATAGACAGGGATTGCAGTTTGATTCGTGAAAACCAACTGTTTCAAGCCAGGACCCGAGCGTTTTGTACCAGTTCTTTGGTGCCTGCTTAAGTCCGTACAGGGCCTTTTTGAGTTTGAGGTATGGAGCGCTTCTATTCACTCCTTTCGGGGTTTTGATGTATATGTCTTCAGATAGAGGTGCATGTAGAAAGGCTCCTTGGACATCAAACTGAGTAATCAATAAGTTTTGATGGAGTGCGTAAAGGAGAATCATCCAAAGAGTTGAGACTTTTCCCGTTGGAGCGAATGTTTCACCATGGTCGATACCTTCGATTTGATTGAATCCTTGTACACAAAGTCTTGCCTTGTGCTTGAGAGGGTTGCCGTGGCAGTTGTCCTTGATCTTGAATACCCACGTTGTGTCTAGCGGGTTAGGTGGTTCATCGAAATGGTCATCCCATACTTGGTGGTTCTCGATCGAGTTGACTTCCTTCTTGATCAAGTCCTTCCAGAATTTCTCATCTGCACATCTTATTGCTGATTCGAAAGAGTTTGGTTCGTAGTAGTGATGGAAACCGAATCGGACTGGCGGTTTGATGATTGATAGATCCCTTAAAGTTCTGCCTTGTGGTTTGGTTTCTTTTGGTTGATTGGGAGCTTTGGGATTGAGAATTTGTGAGACTGTCTTGTCTGATTCTGAGTCTGAGGAGTCATTGATCTCTTCGTCCTGAATGATCTCCTGCTGACTCACAGACTCGGAATTGTTAGGGTCTTCCTGAGTCTGTTCGGTTCGAACTTGATTATGTCCTGATTCCGGCAACTCGAGAGTTTTGTCAGGGTGAAACTCTTCCCAGTCCGCAGAAGTCGGTTCTCCTTGAGGCATCTTGAGGAATCGGACGTGTTTTGAGTCCACGATAGTGCCGCTTTGCAAGATGATTCTGTACGATTGGAGCATCGCATTGAAGCCTACAAGGACTCCTTCTTGACCCTTGCCTTCGAACTTTCGACATTTCACTCTTTTCATGTTCAGTACCACTGTGGTAGTGCCGAGAGGCTTGAGGAAATTGTCCAGAATTTTTCTTCCGTGAACAATCTCGTAGGGTGATTGTAATTCGCCCTTGCAAGGAATTTGATTCAACATGAGACAACAGGATTTAACTACTTCATGCCAAAAGTTTTTCAACATCCCTGAAGAACAAAACGTTGCACGCATGGATTCGACAATAGTTCTGTTTGCTCGCTCCGCTCTACCATTGTGTTCAGGGTGGTAAGGTTTGGATATTAGTCTTTGAATGTGATTTTTCTCAAGGAAGCTGACTAACCTGTCCCCCACAAATTCACCTCCTCCGTCTGAGCAGATCAGGTTGGGGAAGTATCCTCGGCGTTTAGCTTCAGATTCAAGTAGGTTTATTAGGACATTGGTCGTATTGTCCTTCTTTCCTATGGGAAATCCTGCAAGGTATCCAGAGAAGTTGTCGACGAGCGTGAGGATGAACCTGGACTTGATTTTTGATTCTGGCGTGATGGGACCGATCAAGTCAAGGTGAATTCGCTCGAAGACTTTTGATGCAGGTTGAGATTCATTTTTGAAAGGCTGCTTCGTGATTTTCAAAAGAGCGCAAGCTTTGCATTTGAAGTCGTCCCTCTCTGCTTTTGAAATTGAAGACGGGATGAACTGGTCTATGCGTTGAAGAGAAGCGTGACCGAACTTTTCATGTATCAATCTGAGCGATTCCGCTGAGCTTTGAGCATAATTAGCAGAGTAGTTGACTGTCCCTCCTACTGCGTCTGGATTGTCTACAACAAAGAGATTGTTTTTGACTCTTCCTTGGAAGCGACAGATGTTGTCCTTCGAGACTACGAAGCTGTCTTTCTTTGCTGATATTTCACACCCTCTCTCTAGCAAGACTCCGGCGCTGACAAGATTGATGACGATGTCCGGAACATACAGGCAGCCGTCGATGGAGATGGTTGACTGTCCCCATTGTAGAGTTACTCGACCTATGCCCTTGATTGGTAGGGTTGCACCTTCTTTACCGGTACGAATAACGTCTCCATCACTAAGGTTGATTCTGTCAAAGAATTTGGTGTCATTGAAAATGTGAGCTGATGCACCGCTGTTGAGGACTATTTTGAACTTGGGGTTTCCTATCTCGGTCCAAAGTGTGACTAACAACAAGTAGTAGTTGACGTTGTTGCCGTTTTTGTTGGCAAGATATTTGGCCTGTGCCTCTTTCCACCAATCAGGAGCTTTGTCGGAGTTGAGATGCCAGCACAAGTCCGCCGAGTGATTTGAATCTTGTTTCGGATTGTGAAACCCCGACGTGCACCTCTTAGAGCCGTTCGATCCCAACAATCCCTGTCCTCCTTTTTGATTAGACTTCTGGTTTCTTGTTGACAGAAGCGCAGCTTGTGTTGAAGAGGAAGATTCCTTCACTTCTGCACGGTTCTTGTTGTTGAACTGCGTTAGATGATTGCATACAAACTGGACCGTTAGATTTTTGTCAGAGTGCATAATCTGCCGCTTGAGGAGTTGTAGGGTGTCCGGAAGTTTGAAGAGTATTAGATAGGCGAGTATGTCTTGAGGGAGATAGATTCCCACATTGACGAGTTTCTTGATCGCAACTTTGATATCCGTCACAAAGGCTTCTAGAGCGTCTTCCTTGAATCTGACGTATAGGAATTCATTGAACACTCAAGCACGGTTGGCGGATTCGTCAGAAGCAAACCGGTCCTTGATAGCCTTCCAGAGGTCTTTTGCTGAGCCTCTGTTGTCTGCCGTGACTATGTTGTTATGAGTCACGCTGTCCATCTTTGATATGAAGAGCAGTTTCAGTTCCGCATTGACGTCTTCTGCTAGAGGTATAACGTTTGGTGGCTGAGAATTGAGAGCAGTAAGTACCCCCCGTAACTCTAGCAGCGCCGTCATCTTGTCCTTCCAAATCGAGTAATTCTCTTCTGATAGCTGCGGCGTCGTTTCAAGAGCCGTTTTGAGCATAGCTTGTCGGAAGCCATCGTTATTCGTTGAGCCTGCCATTCCCGTTGTATTGGTTATTACAAACGACGGTATCTGCTGTTGTCCTGCGCCGGCTTCACCAGACATAAATCAATCGGTCGTAGGCTTTTAACCGTAAAAGATTTGTGAATTGAATTGCTAGGTGAAGCCGACACACTTAAAGAGAAACAAGTTAGAAATGAGAAGTGAACAAAAGTGAAATGAAACTGAGAACCAAAATTGAGATCAACAGAGACTTGAGTTAGGACAGGAGTTTTGAGATGGGCTTGGAAGAGAAGGACAAGAGTAGGACAATAGACTGAGAACAAAGTGATCAGTTTGAAGTATCTGGAGAGCTGTGGATTGAAGAGTGATCTCACCAGACAGGAAGGACTTGAGTTCGAGAGAGGATGAAGAAAGGGGAATGAGAAGAGGATAAAAAGTAAGAATGAGTTGTTGAGGGGTGAGTTGGTTTGAGGAGTCAAGGATTGAGGATTGAGATCGAAGAGGTGATTGTTTGAGGAAATGAGTGAGTTGACTGTTGAAGGAAAGAGTGAGTGAGAAAGGAATGGGTTAAGGAAGAGGAGTCGAGTGAGAAGGGAAAGAGATGTCACAGGTGTGACATGGCCATGATTTTTACAAATCTCAAACACCCCTCCCGGGTGTGTTTGAAGAGGTTTGGGATTATTTTGAAATGAAAAGAACTCAAAACGAAGTTGGTTTTGATTTCAAAACAATTTCAAAATTATCTCAAAATTCCATTTATAATTGGGGCCTTACTATCCTGGGATGGCAGCCTTGTCCTCTATTCATGGTGTTCAAAGTTGGTTTGCATAATTTTATGCATGCATAAATCATAAAATCATAGAATCTTTTTTGCAGGGGATATGACTGTCTGATTATGTGATACAAAATTTCCTCACCAAAATATTTTTATGATTTTATGATTTATGCATGCATAAAATTATGCATTAAACCAACTTTGAACACCATAATTGATTTAAGGTGTTCAAAGTTGACTTGCATAAAATCATAAAATTTTAAGCAGAAAAAATCTGTACCACCCAAACACTCAAAACAGAGCAATTGTTTGAAAATGGTACTACATAAAAAATTATCACCCAAAAGTTTTATGATTTTATGATTTTACTAGAGTTCAAGGCGGCTACACTGCTGCGACCCAACCCGACCCGCGTTAAACGTTGGGTTGGGTTTGGGCGCTGTTTTTTGACCCAAACCCAACCCGTTTACACCCTGACTCTGATGTAAGCCCCCTCCTATGTTGGGCTTACAAGATGTCATCAGATGATACAAGCCCTTTCACAGACTTGTATATAGCCCATTCCCCTTTCTTCCTTGGCTCAGCAGAGAACTGACATGCAGTCTCTCTGAGCCAGGGAAGCTCTCTTCCTTTGTTTGTTGAAACTTTGTCTCTTTCTCTTACTCACCCCAAATTCCCAGATCCTTTAACACCTTCTGCTCTTTGTTTTCTTTCACTCATCATAATCTGTACAGTGTCTAGTTATGTATGTCTGTCCACATGTCTTGTAGTCTTTGAACCCTGACATCCCTGACTTATCAACTCTCTAGCATGTCTTATCTTTTTGTGTGACATTCACTCATGAGCCTCAGTTATTTTTTTTTGAATATTCATTTTCATCTCACCCACAGTTTGACCACATGTACATAGTCTACTTATACCGTACTAGTTACATGTGAATCAAACCATTGGTTCTCCTCCATCTTTTTCCGCGCCCCAAACTGAGCTGCATCCGGTGAGAGATTCATCCTCACTGCCCTTCACTCTCTTGAGCCACGGAGCTCATTCTCTTTTTTGCTCTTTTGGTTGCCACGGACAAGTCATAGCTTCAACATTGTTCCCTCTCTCTTTCTTTCTTCTTCCTCTCAGGGGAGAACTGACATGCAGTCTCTCTGAGCCAGTGCAATCCAAAGCCCCCCCTGTTTGGTCCTAGAACGTCTCCTCTGCGCCTGTTCCACCACTCATCCGCCATCCGCTCCAGTGAAGGGACACAACCCTTACATCTTAGCTCAAACCCAATGACCAGTACATAGTGGTCATCAAGCCAGGGATTTTATGGGCTCAGTAGGCAGTACATACTGTCCACAGATCTCGGAAAAGCCCAGCTGAATCGCCAGTACATGCTGGCTGTTGAGCTGGGACTCTCCCAGCGCAATGTGTGGTGCATGCTGGTTCTCCAGGCTGAGGAAGGCTCCAATCAACAAACATTAGTTGCTGGTCATTGAGCTGGGATTTTCACATCCCAGTGCCCTGTAATCAAGTGGACTGTGTCTCCACTTGATGGCCAGTACACATTGGACATTGGGAGGAGAAAACCTCCACATGATGGCCTTAAAAACTGGTCATTGAGCAGAGGATGTCTCCACTCAATGGCAAGTATACATGGTCATCAAGTGGAGTTCTCCAATCCATTGCCAGTAAACAGGGTCATCAATTGGAGTATGTATTGACTTGATGACATTGCAAACCACCATTGAGTGGAGGTTGTCCCCACTCAATAAATTATTGGTACTCAAGTGGAGGGTGTCAGGACCCAGGAAAGCCCCTATGGAACACAGTAACAAAGATGTATGAATTTTTGGTCAAAAAACAAAAAATGAATGCACCCCAGATGTATGAATGGGAAATTTGGTGGATAAGGTACTCACCCCAATTGTATGAAGTTTTTTGGGGGACACACCAGGGGGGAATCTGTGGCACTCTCCAGGGAGTGCCAGGCTGTAACTTTATCAGTCAAATGGTCTGAATTCATTTCAATGTCAGTGTGCAACTTTTGTTTGATTGTTTTTATAACTCATTAGAAACTATTTCATGTTAGTATGATGATTTGACATGTTGAATAGTTTGAACTCACAATTCACTCCTCATGAATTTTTGTTCAACTGTAGTCTATGTTACTCATAAGTCTAGATTTCATTGTCTTTCATATTGTGATTTGGCAGAGCATGACAATGACTGAGGTTCAATTCCCTCTCCATAAGCATTGAGTTTTTTCTGTTGACCAAGAGCATCTGCAATAATTATGTTCAAATGGGTATGTTGTGTGTTTAAGCCAACTGGTGATCACTCATCAAAGCCATTTTGAGATGAAGTGTATACACAGTTTTATCTTCAAGTCACAATAGTCTCTTATATTCTTTTTTCTGGCAGGGTTGGCTTTGTCCAACAATTTTGCTGCATAGTCTACCTATTGGGAAGTACAGCTCCTGCCAATGATTCTTTTGTCCCGGTTTTTTGAGGAGAGTAAAAACTCCTCTGGAAGACCTGTTAGTACCCGCTGGATTTGTAACTCCCCTTGATGACTGGTACAGTTGGTCATTGAGGGGAGTAAAAACTCCTCCTGATGACTGGTCTGTACCAGTCTATGGGAGGAGTTGTAACTCCCCTTGATGACCGGTACAGGTGGTCATTGAGGGGAGACTTGGAGTGACAACTCCTCCTGATTACTGGTTTGTACCTTTCATCCATCAGGGTTAATGTAACTCCCCTTGGTGACCAGTATGACCGGCCATCAAGGGTAAGTTCATCAGGGTTAATGTAACTCCCCTTGATGACCAGTACTGACCTATCAAGGGGAAGTTTCACCTCCTATCTGGTCATCAAGAAGTGGTGACTCCCTTTGATGTCCATCTGTACTGGTCATCGAGGGGAGTTACACCTCCTCTTGAGGACCGGTCCCGGCTGGCCCTTGTAAGTCTTGCAGCTCCTCTCAATGACCGGACAGACAAGTCATCGAGGCAAGGTTTAACCCTTCTCAACGACCAGTCTGTGCTGGTCATTGAGGGGAGTAACAAATACTCCCGATGACCAGTACAGATCAGTCATCAGGAGGAGTTGTACATCCTCTCGATGACCTACTATACCAGTCATCAAGAGGAGTTACAACTCATCCCAATGACCAGTATAGTCGTTCATTGATAGGAGTTGCTACTCCCTTCGATGACCAGTACAGGATTTGATCGAGGGGAGTTACAACTCTTCCGGATGACCGGTCATCAAGAGGAGTTGTAACTCCCTTCAATGAAATCCAGTACTGGTCATTGGGGAGTTACACATTTTCTTGATGACCAATTGGTGCTGGTCGTCGAGCAGAGTGACAGTTCCTCTTGATGACCGGTTGGTTCTGGTCATTGAGCAGAGTGTCAGCTCCTCTCAATGGCCAGCTGTACTAGTCATCGAGGGAAGTAACACCTCCTCTCAATGACCCACTTTACCGTGAGGAATTGAATAAAACTTCTTTAATTCCGAAAAGAGAGGCAGTTGCAATGATACAATCAGCAACAGTTGATCATCCACCAGGACGACGACAGCGTAAAAAAACTTAACTACGTTGTAGAGCCTATTGGTTTCTTGCACCTTCTGAATCCGCGGCTTGGCCAGCGGGTACACCTCATCAACACTGGGATGAGTGTTATTTGGTGAGCACCTGCCCACCAGGAGGGATTTCACTATGGAGAAGTCCGTACCAGCTAGCCGAGAAAGGCTGCTTTTGCTGGACGGCAGGGAAGTGTATTGGCTGGCCGGACAACAGAAGGTGTCTTGGCTCGCCGGGCCCGGGGGAAATATTGCTCCTCGGAAATCACCTTCTAGTCTCCATCCTTGCCGAGGTTGCTCCCCGGCAACCACCTGCACATGCATGCTTGCCAAGGATGATTCCTTCCCACCGGGCAGAATTCTCGACGCCTGTACATGCCTGCCAAGGAAACTGGCCATCAAATGGAGTACATACTCCCTTCTCCACTTCATGACCGCTTACATTGGTGGCCATCAAGAGGGGTTCCTGAAAACCGAAGAGGCATTCTTGTGCCGGGCAGGCAAAATGTGGACTTCAAACACCTTTTGCAAGCTTCTTTGAAAGAGTAAGGCTGGGTGGGACAATCATTGCAAGATCAGCAATGTGTAGGTTCTTGGGCCATTTTTTTAGCAAATAAAGAAGTTTTATTTGGGGGTGCCTTTACCGCTCATCAGGATGAGTTCTAACTCCCCTTGATGAACGGTACCAACCTGTCATCAAGAGGAGCTTCCACTCCGCTCGATGACCAGCACCAGTACCCGTCATCGACAGGAGCTACCCTCTTGATAACTAGCACCTGTACTGGCCTTTTATTACCGTTACAGCTGGTCATTGAGATTTTTTATTCCCCTCAATGACCAGGTGTGATTATTACAAGGTCATGTCTCCCCTGATGTTTGGCCAAGCATCAGGGTGTACACCAGTTTGCAACGGACCATTGTGTCCACCCTAATGTTCGGCCAAACATCAGGGGAGACATGTCACACAAGTGACAGGGAAATGATGCCCCTTAACACCCCTTGCAGGCTGTGTTACTCCAGCACTCCTCCCCAGTGACAAGCGGACTGAGCACAGTGCGCTCCAAGCCCCAGGCTAACCTGGACTTTGTATGAGCAGTTGGTACCAGATTCAGCACCTGTTTGATCATGGCGCAAAGGGACTGGTGGAGCAAGGACTCTAGTGATATTATTATATGTCCATACTCCAGGGCCCACAGCCACAATCTTCCACCATCATACTTCACAGATCAACCTGGCTCCAGGAAGAATTCACCATTGGGCCTACCCCAACCACGCAGGAGGTCTTGAGATTCCATTAAATAAAAATTATTAAACATTGGGCTCTGTGAGGTTCAATTCAACCTCCCTGAAATTCTAATATACGCACTGGTCCAAATCTCAGTCTACTGCAGGACTTATACTTTGGGATCTTATCTCACGGGATTTTGCAGAAGAATCATGGTTGTCCTATCTAGTATCTGCAATTTGTGACAGTAGCCCATGACACAATCCCAGAGCCTACTAAAACTTCAAATGAAATTCAAGTTGTTTTGCACTGGAGTCTTGAATTGGCAAAGGTGACAATCTGTTTTTCCACCATATTCAGTTACAGATCCGATCAGCTTTAGTTGAAAATCACATCAATGTGGGTTCAAGCTTGAGTTGCACATGCTCCAGCAGTTGACATCAGTCTGGGTTACTCAAGAAACATATGGTTTGGCACTCCCTGGAGAGTGCCACAGATTCCCCCCTGGTGACAAGAGTAGTAGTAACCAAAAATGTATGAGAATGAGAATATGATGCCACGGTTTTTCTTTACACCCCCCCCCCCCCCCCCTATATTGGTCCAGCTCTTCCTGTATCAACCACATATGCCAATTGCGGCTGGTTTCTTCACTTCCTTGCCGAGTTCCGGGATTTTTGTGAATCTTGAAGTAGCACATCTGCACCATTTATTCGCAGTCACCAAAGGCTTGAATATTACGGATTCTGGTGGGAATTGTGTATCCATTTCCCAGAGATTACATTCTATTCTTATTACAATGTAAAAGAAAAGTGACTGGATGCCAAGGATGAGGCGAGAGAAGGGCTGAAGAAGACAAGAGCACAAGATGCTCAGGGACTCAGAACAAAAGATCAGAAGTCTCCAAAGGAGCAGGTCTGTCTGATATGGGCCTGGAACTGAGTGAGTGTGTATTTCGCAAGGGAACAGAAGAAATGCACTGTGACAAGGGGCCTAGAGAGGGGGCCTAGTTGGCTATGGAACCCTCTGGAAAGGAAAAGAACAACAATAGGAATAAGCCCTCTTCTGGGCATGGGGCAGAATTCTAACACAATGTCTCAAATTGATTTTCTAGAACACTGGCAGAACAAATTTTCAAAGATAAAATCTCTCAAGAAAAGCAATAAAATGTAGATGAAGAGTAACAATCAGTTGTTGATGATAGTCTATGCGGTTTTCTACTTGAATATGAAAGTTAAAATATCTTCTTCTTCCATTTTTTACCTTTGTCACTGCTCTTCTGGGTATGTAGCAGAAATGGCTACTCAAAAAAGTATTTCTGGAAGTATTTCTTCACGCCCGCGGCAAAAAAAAACATACACACAAAATTTGTATGAATTTTTTGAAAAAGCTCTGCATCCTACCCACAAAAAGTGTATGAATGGGCTCCAAAAATGTATCAATTTTTCAAAAATCTTGGAATTTAGGTTACTGTGTTCCATAGGGGCTTTCCAGGGTCCTAGGGTGTCTACACTTGATGTCCAGTACACATTGGCCAGTGGAGGATCCCTGTTTGTATCAGCAATTGATTGGAGAAACCCAATATTTGAGTTACATTACTTTAAACTTGTGTTATCCACGCTTTTTGTGTAACATAACTACCTGCGTTATCCACCGCGCCCTGTTATGTTACAAGTAACGCGCCGTTTAAGTTGCAAATGGTTGGCGTAACAGGTCTTTTTCCAACACCGTTACCCTACGTTATTGCTTGGACAACACAATAACAAGCCCTCAAAGGCCGCTTTGGCGCTGAAATTGGCTTAGCATCTGGCGCGCCGCGGGCCCCAATAATGTAACGAGCAGAAAAAACTGATTCAAGCAGTGGTGCAATAACGTAGCCCACCACCGTTATGAGTAACTGTAATAATAACAGCTTAAAACCCGTTACGTTACCGTTATTGGTAACATAACTACCCACCGTTGCCGGAAAGAATAAGATTGAATATGGAACAACTCAATATGAGTTCAGTATAAACACGCAGCTGGCCCACAATTTAGTTACAAATGAGGAAATGGTTCACATCTGGAAGACTTCCAGAGAGAAATACAGTCTGGAACTCCCCAGAGAGTGCAACACATCCCTCCCTAGAGACACTTCTTCTACTGTACAGGATCCAAAACTAACAATATTACAAAGGGTTTTGTAGATGAGGGAAAAGGGCTGGGGGGAGATGGAAATAGTACATGGATGGGGACAGCTTGGGTGGTCCCAGAAATGAAAACTAGAGGGAATTTGGTCCAGAGACCCATGTGCTATGTTGATTATTAAAAATTGCCCACCAAAAGTTAAAATTCTCTCAGGCCATGACATAGCATGCAAGTCCCTCCTTTGCGGGTCACTTTGCTCCCCCAAGGAGGAGGGACTTAGCTAAGTTAGGTGTTTCTCCAACCACAAGGAAACCATACACATTTTATGTTGTTGGTCAAGTAACAGCCAGAGTATTTGACAAGAGAATTTGGGAGATGGACTTTGTTACTTTCTGTAAGCTGTATGTTTCATGCAGAATCTCAACCACCATCCAAATGATCTTCCCCCCATTATTCATCCCCAAATGATTTCACCTATCCAGTGTAAGCCCTCATCAATTTGGAACACTCACTCTGTGCTGCACTTCTACTTGCTCTTATGGTGTTCAAAATTGCATAAGAGTTTTTTACATAAAATCATAAACTGCAATTTTGGCTGGGAGATGTCACTTTGAGTTTTATGCACGCTGACATCTCCCAGCCAAAATTGGCTTTATGATTTTATGTAAATAGTGTCATATGCAATTTTGAACACCATATCTCTTTCTCTCTGGGCTGGGTGTTGTACCATTAAGCACATTGCACCCATTAGGGGGGGTTCACAATTGAAATTTACAAAACTTTGGGACACATTTCAAGGTGTTTATGAACATTTTTTTAAAAAATTGATAAATTGCACTGATTGATCAGTATCACCTGCTGCTGTGCATTTTCCCAAAATTGTAAAACTTTGTTCATAAAGGCCTTAAATTTGGCTCCAAAGTTTAGTAAAATTCAATTGTGAACCCCCCTATTGTGTCAAATTCCTGTTAGTTGACCAAATAGCTTTTCAGGCAAGTGGCCTAGAGGCCAGAAAATTGTAGCACGCCTGTCAGGGCGCGTCTCTAAAGTGGCGACGCCCTGAATAGAAAAGAACAAGTGGTGAGTTCCTAAAGAGGAAAACACGCTCAACTCAACCGCGGTGCGGGAGGAGAAAGCCGCACCTCCGGTGGAGGGGCTGGTAGAGCTTAGTCGTACCTGAACCCTTAAGGTGGTTCGTGAAACTCTAGCTTACCTTAAAAAGTAGCAAGTGGAAGAAAACCGGATGAGGTGAGGTCGGAGGTTGGTACGGAAACGGAGCGGTGGAGGATGAGCGCAGTAAAAGAGAAAGGATATAAAAGGATATGAGATGCAAATAGAAGTAAAGCCCCGGTCGTTTGTATCAAACAAGATGGACAGGCGTAGTATTCTAATAATGATCTAAGGAACCTCCTCTTGCGCGGAGATTCCTGATCTTTTATAGCCTAGGAGGCCAGGAACTCAGGCGTTCCGTGTCCTCACGGTGTTCCTGTTTGAGCACAATCCACGCGTAGAACATTCGCGTGTTTGTGCTCACTCAAGCACAACAACCGGTGAGAATCACCTAGCCAAGCGTGACAACCAACAGCAGGATTCACATCTGGTTGAATCCCCAGCTTGTTTGCGCTTATGCGCGCACGCGTCATCTCATGTGGTGCGTGTTGTGCCTGGAATGGCATTTGGCGCGCACCCGTCTTCTGTGGCGCGTGTCGTGTCAGCGTTGGCACTGTCTGGACTAGCCAATGGCTGACAACGCCGGTCCCCTGTTGCAATCTTCAGCAGCAGGAGGCTCAGGTCACAATAAAGAGAGTGTGTTGATTGGAGCGGTCTATACAAATTAAAAGCTATTTAGCTAGATATGTGAAATTTTTGCTATGCTATACTATGTGTTTCTTGAGTGGGAGTGAAATTTTTGCGATGTATTTCTTGGTAGCTTACCGGAAGCAAAGCGGGAGGTGGGCCTAGTCCAAGGAGCGGTAGTAGTGCAGACGGCATGCAGCGCAAGCGCGCCATAGAGCAGTAGACCTGAGGCAATATCAGCGCGCCGCGCAGCCCGAGTTCGCAGCAACCGGGGCGCAAACCTAGTTGGCGGAGGACCAACCGGTACCGGCTGGACACTCCTGGCCAAATCGGTACTCTAGCGCAAACGCCGAACGCCGAACTCAATCTGCCGTCTCCTTGCAGGAAAAATTTTCGCCCCCACCCACCCACCCAGTTAGGGGTCCCGCCCACCCGTCGGGCTCTGACCCCAGGGCTTGATACTCCTACGGAGCACGAGAGATTCACAGCTTAGAAGAACGTGAAGTCTCTACTCAATCCTCCCATTTTCCACCCCATCTGTCAGCTGCGGCGGCAACAGGCAGAATGGAACAAAAAGTGGAAAGGAGGGAGGAGAGTGCCAACCTTATCCCACACTTGGAGGGCTTGGGGAGCTACTGGTGTAGCTTCCGGGTCATCCTAGGCAACTGGAACCTAGTAGAAGTTCTAGCACCCGAAAAAGTAAAATACACGACTGGGCTGGGGAAGGAATGATAACCCCAGCCCACAACAAAGACAAACACGAGAGTGGATTGGATGAGTGAGAAACTTTAGTGTATCAAATGCTGGTGGGCAGGAAAAGGGTGATTATTTCTGAAGTTGTATAAATTGAAAAGTGTCGAATCCTATCTCCGGCAGGGAGTCAAGAAAAACCATGAGTCCAAATTATGTACAAAATTGGTTGTCCAGGAAGATATGTGATGTAAAACAGACTCAGAACCCACTTTAAGTTTCTGACTCCGTATCGGAGCCGGCCGGGGCTCCAGTTATATCAGCTTTTTGACGGCGCCATGCAAAGACGTACTCCACCTCAACTTTTTCAGGAATCACCCGAAACCTTCCGATTTCGGTTGGGGGGGCACCAATCGGCAAGATGATGGGTTCTTTGAACTGGGGATGGTTGTCCAATTTTAACATGATTTCTGCTTCGTTAAATGTGTTATTGTCAGCCTCAAGTATGTGCTCTTCTACGTCGTTTACTGTCTGGGTTTTTATCTCAACACGGGTTCCACGAATGTCAAGGCCGTAGTCTTTCAGGATGAAGCTATTGCGGTTATCGCGGTTCAATATGTGCCGGATTACATTCCCACTGGCATCACCAAGATCAGATAAGCAGCCGCCAGTAACTCCGAAGAGGACGAGAAGGTATGTAAATCCAGTCCTGGCTCTCATCTGATAATTGTAGCCGGAAAACTTATCAGACGGTTGAATTAGAATGCGGATAGAGAAATATCATCACACACTTTTTAATTTATCTGGGTAGAGCTTTGGCTTCTGGACTGGGATGTTGTTTTTCGGGATGAATGGCCGCAGAACGCGTGGGAACAAACGAATGACAACGGGTAGCTGAGGATGTCGTTTCTTTCCGAGAGATTGGTCTATTATGCTGGGACGGACACCTCAAGCGGTCAAAATGTTTCCTCGGGACTTGTCCATAGCCGGTATTGTGTATTGGAAGGGGAGAATGAGTAAGACCCGTATGGCAGGACCATGGGAATGAGCAACCCGTCCCAATCCGTCTGGGTAATAGCTTGGGACCTAGACGATGAATATGCAAACTCCGTATCAGTATTATACTGCATGTCATGTTTCTGCTCTAGTCTTCAGTATCGATTCAAATGGCCTAGTCCGGGAGGTGAAATATACGGACCGTGAGTGAGGAGACGTTTCTAATCTCGATTTTACCATACAATCCCGCTTTTACCAGGGGCTCTCCAAAACTAACGGAAAGCGCGGACAAAGGCGGACATTGTCACACATGTCCTCGGTATAATGCCTCAGTCATTACGACATTCGCCTCATAGATATATTCAAGGACGGCAATAGTTTCAGTACATGGTGATTCAGATTCTGTAATCTGAAGGGTCTTTTTTCGGAGGAGGTCTTTGTCACAGAAGGCACTCACGATTGATCTGAAGAAGAAACGTCCATCGCCAAAGGGGCTCGCCAGGGAGAGTGATACCGACAAGAATTCGGCAGCCTGTGCAGCTTGATATCCGTTTCAGATCTTGCCGGTGGACTGGATTTGTGGAGACACAGGCACTGCAGTGGGTTGAAAAAATTGGGCAGTTGGAATGGATACGTGAGCCGGGCCGTTGCTCATAAGAGAAGCCCTGGAGAGTGGAGAAAAAAGGTTTCGATCAATGATGTTTTCCAAGGATAGTGAGGTTGTGGTTAAGTGTAAGAGGCCCCCGTAAAAAAACTGGACTCTTAGCGCGATGGGCTGTATGGGTTCGGGATTGAGAGGGGCTTCAAGCTCCCGAAGGTGCCCCTGGTCGGACACTACTACATACCATCCCTCATCCTCTTCCCTCTCGACTAAAGCGTTATAACGAACTGATCACCTTCAGAGGAATCGGACCTCATTGCGAACTCGCTTTCTCGAGGATCTCCATCTTGTTTGCCGAGGCCTGCGGTACATGCGGGACTTCGGTCTCTCCTGGGACGGCCTCATCCGACCCATGTATCATCAACCAAATCGGCTTCTTCCTCGGCTTCCGGGTTCGCATCTTCGATAATGGTCTCCCGCCTAACTCTAGCCTCTAAACCTCTCCGACTCCAGATACTATCCACTCTCCCGGGTTGTTTCGTCGCCTCCTTTTTTCCCTTTATCTCGCTCTCTCGCTCTCTCGCCTCTCCCCCCTTCCTCTTGATTATCGCAATCATTGATGTACACGAAATATACATGCAATTTCTCTTACTTCATTTCTTAGTCTCATGAACAGCAATAAAAAATAGTTTGGCAAGCAACATGAATTTAAAATCAAGTAAAACACAATTTGTTTTTCTCATCATAGTACTTACTTTTTCTTTGTTCGAGCATCTCCTATGGAGGCGCTGGACCGACAAAAACGGCCAAATTCGTGTTTTTTTTTGTGAAATGCCGGTGAATCCACGACAAAATGGACAAATGAACCGACAAAGCGGCCATTGTTATGCTTTCAGAGCGACAATCCGGCCGCTTTGGTGTTGGTCTGATGGCGCCTCTGGCGCGACAAAACAGCCACCATGGCTCTGAGCCAACATTCCTAGCCAAACATGGTGCCTGAGCCGACACTCCTAGACAAAAATGGCTCTGAACCAGAAATTCTGGTCAATCACGTTTCATGTTTCTAATCTAGCCATCCTTCCTTGCTTCCGCTTCAAGCATCCACCAAACATGTGGGATCAGTATCAGTCTGTATCAGTGTATGTATACAATGGTAGCAGTACTCAAACACGTGTCAGTGTCAGGATTGGTTATAAATCCTTTAATAGTACAAGTACCTCACCAGGCAGGAGAGCAGCCTGGTTCCTATATATACTGCTTCTGTTTTCACCGGCTCCAACCCCCCCATCATTCTCGGCAACTTCTTTATCACTCAACAGGGGGTCGGTTAGGTGCCCTGAAGAGTTGGTCAAGCTGTTTACATGCTGCCTTTTGTACTCTCTCTATCATGCTCCTCTCTGACTTGATTGGGGGTTGGTTAGGTGCCCAGGAGAGTCAGAACAGCATTTCAGAGCATATAAGCTGAGGAATTGAGACCACCTCTTCCTTTTATTCCAGCAAAAAAATCATTATTGACTGGATCAGAAGAAAAATGGTTGTCAAGTGATTTGCCAACTTACACCAGACTCTCTTTGGAGGGCCTGGTGCAGCCTGGCTGACGCTAAGTACCCCTCGCAAAGGGAGCCTCCGCAAATCACTCTAACTTAACTGAGTTGACAGGCCTCATCCCGCAGGGACCCAAGTCCACTCAACAAGCCGTTAACCTCTGCAAGGACATCCAGCAAGCTTTACGACTTGTAGGACATCCTCAGATCGCCTTTGTGTATGGTTAAAGGCATCGCTTTCGTACCCATGCGGTGCAGAAAGTAGGTAGAGTTGCCACAATAGCCCTTATGTACATATTTATATACATATTGGTCTGTATATGTGGTTGTGGCACAGTGGAAACCAATAATCTGATAGCTTCTGGCCATCTTGGAGAATGAATTTGTATAAAAAAAAGATGCCAATGCAAAAAAATTCAAGACACTGCAAAAAACAAAAAGCTGTCCGACATGTCGGTCCAGCGCCTCCATAATCTCCAGTGTTTTGTATATTGTTGTGTATTCAAGTGCCAGGCGACTACGCAAGGAATTTTGGGAGATGGAATTCATGCACAATCTGAACCAGAAAACCTGGACGATTGGCCCACCGGGATTATCTTCCCTCTATTTTTCATGCCAAAATACTGTCACCTATCTATTGCATGTTTGATGCTCAATTGCAGCTATCTTTTACCATTTTGCAGCTCCTCCCCGTTGTGATGGATTCCTGTCAATCAACCAAATGGCTCTCTACTCAAGTGGCCTAGAGGTCATGTAATGGCAGCACACCATTACGCTGCTGCAATGTTCAGCAGCACGAGACTCACATCACGATAACAAAAATGAGTGTTGATTGGAGCGGTTTATATATACGAATGAAAAGCTAGCTAAACGAGTGAAAATTCATCTATGTATGTCTGAGTGAGAAACCATGTACCAGGTGCTACGGTGGGCAGGAAAATGTAGATTCTATCTGAGAAGGGATGCGTATAATCGAAAACGGCTCGAGTTCTATCTCTGGCAGGGAGTCAAAACAAAGCCATGAGCGCAAGGAAATTGGTTGTCCAGAGGTATATGTGATATCGAACATACTTAGAACTTACCTTAAGCTTTCTACTCTGCATCAGAGGCGGGTGGGGCTCCAGCTATATCAGTCGGGTCCCCAAAGGTGTACAGAGCCTGAACTTGAGGCCTATGGTCTAACGGTAATACGAGAAGCTGGGTGTCGGTGGCACCCGGGGGTAATTTGCGGTTGAACGGACGCCCATTGACTACCAACTTGACTGATGCATGGTAATCCGTCGGGTTAGCAGCACTAATATAGTACGATGGGCGCGAATTTCCTATTTTCAAGCTTGTTACACAGCGGGACAAGTGGGATGTCAGGAGGGCGGCCGACCGGACGCCAGCAGGGCCCCGCAGTAGTCGGACGCCCTGATGCCGCCGTTCTGCCACACGCCGCCAGGGCGTCAGCCAGCCCCGCCTGGCCGACCTCTTGGGTGGCGCACTTAGGTCAGCCCAGATGGGCGCCAACCCGACCGAGGCGCAGGGGGGGCGACCGCATGGCGCCATGGCTGGATTTCCCGCGGGCGTCCATCCCGAGATCCTCGGGACATATGTCTCAGGAGGACCTCACGGCGCCTACGGGGATGCGAGGCAGGCGGGCTCTTCTACGGCATGCTGGCGCCTCTGCGGTCACCATGAGGGCATGCATGGAGATGCCTCGGGGGCCGCCGTGGGCTAGCGGGCAGGCGCTCAGGTGACGTGGCCATCGAGGCCACGAGGAACGGCCTGGGGGCGAGGAGGGGGTGGATGAGGGACCGCCGCTCGCTGACACTGGGTCACCAGTGATGGGTCTGCGAGGCGGATCTCGGGTGGCAGGGTGGGCACCCGGGCGTCGTCTCAGCTTGATGCCGACAGCGCCCATTGCAGGTGACTGGCGTGGCATGTGTGGGGCGGCCTGGAGGCGGCCCTTGGGTCCATGCGGACGGTGGCACGGGTGCATGCAGTTGGGCCAATGGGTGGGTGGCCCTCACGGGCAATAGTTAACGTTCGGGGGGTTCTTGATCAATTCTCAATGGATTTCTAAGTACGGGGACATCTACTTAGATACACATAAAGCGGGGGAGACACGATATTGAGGGGGTGGCAAGAAGGAGCGAGCGTTGCTATTGCATGTTTTTTTTCGTGGGGGGGCAATCACAGGGGCATTCACATTTCCGCGATCTCGGTAGCTAGGGCCGCAACGTCGGCCTCGGACGGGCAAACACAGGCCGATCTATCTAAGTCGTCCAACATGGGGGAATCGCCGAAGAGTTCGGCGTCCTTCTGGCAAATCAGGCGATGCCACCTACATTACGGAAGAAATGTCAGATTCAGAGTTGATCGCGAGAGCCATCAAAACTCACGCGTTGATGTGATTCTCGTCGAGGGTCCGGTTTGCCTGGAGCTGGTGATCTATTGTGTCCCAGTGGGACACGGTCCTGGCGTCGGGATCAAAGTGATTCTCGAGCGTGGCGAGTCGGATGTAGGCCCAGCGGGCCTTGAGCATGACGTTGCGATCCTCGCCCAACATTGCATCGATTTCCCCGTTGGTTAGCCAAGGGTTGCCCATAAGTAACCGCCACATATCTCGGCAGTACCTATGAAGGGGGGAATCGGGGGCAGGGTCGGGGAGAAGCCCGTGGGGATAATACCTGTGCAGACGAGGTTCCGAACCTGGTATCGGACATTCTTGAGCTGTTTACGGAGCTCGGAGTCAGCGGAGCCCAATGCTAGGCGGTTACGGTCGTGGAACCCGGGGGGGAAGTGGTTTCGTAGGTACAACTCAGGTTGGGCCCGCAGATTTGTCTGCAGGCAGGCATGGAAGATTGTCAGCATCACGCACGGACGCGCGAGGGGTGGTACCATTGCTTACCATGACCATCCGGAAGAGGGAGCGCTCGCGATTCTCATTGGCGTAGGCATCGAGATTCGGGACCATTATGGCCTCGCGGGCTGCGACCCGCATGAGCTCCTAAGCCAGGAGAGGGGGGGTCAGGATGATGGTCGTCAGGAGGGGTGAGTCTGCGAGGGGTCCTACCTTGTCCGCCGGGAGGAAAAGGAACCTCCGGATCTGTTCCGCCAGGGGTAGGTTGGCCGCAGCGGGGGGCTGTGGACCAGCTAGGGCCGCGGGGGCTCAAGTTAATGAGTCCAACCTTGAGAGAACTGCTCGCAAGGTTGACAACACGACTACATTGCGGTCGTGCTCGGTCATCTGGGCTCGGGAAAGCAAGGGCTGGGATGAGCCAGCGGCTCAGGGCTCATGGTGATGAGCCCTGCAATTCAGGACCACTGACCTCGTTGAAATCGGTTGCGAGATCGTCTGGGACAATCGGGACCCCTCCGAGGTCGGCCAGGAATCGCTCGTTGGGGGGCAAAACAATAGGATCGAGGGGGAGGGGAAGCTGTTGAGGCGGGGGCCTTAATGGGAGAAATAGGTTCCCCCCAGGGGGGATTGCACCCGCACCGGTCCGTGGTCGTTGGGCGGCTCGCTTGGGCCCCGCGGCTACGATGTTGAGGGTAGCAGGAGTCAGGAGGTTTGCCGAGGGGGAATATCGACAGAGGTGGGAGTGCTCACCAAGATCGCTGGGGGAACGGCCCCTGCGTGTGGGCCCAGGGGTCGATTGGGTGGCAGTCAAAGGAGGCCCGGCGGGGCTGTGGGGGTCTGGCTGTGACAACATTATGTGGGGGGGGGGGGGGGGTTGGTGAGTTGTGCCGGTGTGTGGTCCTGAGTAGGTGGCAGGCGTGGGAGGTTGGGTCAAGGAAGATCCTTCCGCATTGGGGCTGGACTCGTGGGAGAGTTGGCGGGTATCTTGGAGCCGCGGAGATGATATCCCCAGACCTAACCCAGGTCCGAGGTCTGGGTTAGGTCTGGTCAGACATGGTCAAGCCCCCCGATTGGCCGCTGCGCTGCTTGCCAGGGCCTCAAGAGCAATTGAAAAGGGCAGGCGCGGGTCGGGCCTAGTCATCAGATATGTACCGGGCCCGCGGGGCCCGGCGGCCCCCGTGCCCCCGTGCCCCGATCACCAGGGGCCGCCCAGGCCACAACAGACAAGTCATCATGCATTCATACCATTGCCAGCAAAACAGACCGGCGTATACCCATGGCGCCATCGGGTTCCCCCCCTCAACAGCCGCCGCCGAAAAGGATGCGAGAGTACGCCCCCGACGAGCAGATCCCGTTCGACGAGTTTGCCGTCGATTTGACGCTACTGGAGGTCCAATCCCAATACCCCTTCCCAACCGGCCCCGCATCCACCGTTGACCCAGGCAATCAGTTCATCAACATCGTCCTGCCGATCACCTACTCGATATGGTTATCGACCCCTCGCGCCACGCGCGAGACGTTTGGGCCCCGACGAGATCGTGAGGTGGAATCCTGGACCCCGACCAAGGAACATGCCGCCCGCCCGTCCGTCCGATTCGCAGGTTTACCATTGGCCTGGTCATGGGAAGATTTTTGAATGGGAATTCTCTGCAAGGTCCGGGCGAGCGATGGATGGCACGCCGAGGAGATGCGGGCATGTCACTTTTCGAATGAGCTCATTTGGGAGTTCATCAAGACAGATGATGCCAGGACCCAGTCGGCCACCATTGTTTGTACCAAGGCCTTGAGAACATGCCTGAAGCAGATCTCAGAGGCCCCGATCAGCGTCTCTTTCATCCTGCACATCTCAACCCCCGACCCGCGACACCCAGTCAAACAAGCCGCACCACACCCCGCGCTACCATCTGCTCAGACCCCTTGTGGCCCCTCCCAGGTGAGTTTTTGGCCCATGCAAAAAACTGATAACAGTCGCCGCCCGCTGAAGTGCAATGCTGACCTTTATCAACTGAGACCTTGCCGCAGGGGGGTGCCAGCATGAAATCAACTTTTGATTGGCCTGTGAATTGGCCTGCAACCAAGTTCTTCCCGTCCAGCACCTCACTGAACCGACGCCGAGCCGGAGCCCATCAAGTCCCCCGCCCTATGACACCCCCTCCCGAAATTGGGGCAATCGAGGAGGCGTTCGCGGCCCTTGTACCGAGACCTCCCGGCGTTCCTATCCAAGTAGATCTAGAGTACAAACTCTATATCCCATTGGGCTGGAGTCAGAGCGGTGGGAAGAATGCCCAATTGTACTCCCAAATTTACACGCACGAGTCAGCCACCAGACGCCCGATGACGGTACCCATTGAGACCCTCGATTTTCCTCAGTTACAAGCGATCGTCTATTCCCACTTGGCCGAAGAGGACGCCTCGGTATTACTCGGCAGCCGCGCGAAGTGCGTGGACGAAAATGACGCCCTCATGTGGAGGTTTGACATCACGGAACCCGGCCAACCCAAAACCAGCGGCATCATGATACCAGGCCCCCTCCGCTTTCGGCAATTCGTAAATGCCGCGAAAGCCTCATCCGCGCTGGCGAGGGTAGCGATTCGTCTGGAACATGAGAGTCACACAGGACATATCAAAGTAAGTCTTCATCATGGATCCATCCGCTAGTCGACTTACTAGGTGTCTAACCACCCCCGCCCCTGTCCACAACACCCCCAGGTCGTCCCTTATGCCCAACGCGTATACTACGCAGCGCATCACCCAGGTGACCCGATCCCTGTGGCTCCAGATAAGCGAGCAGACGCGCCTGCGCCCCGGATGAACCTCAAAGAGGCCCCCCCCGCTCGGGCCGGCGTGGACGCTCACGACCCGCCAGGAAACACCAACCCGAGTCCTCCGACCGAGGCCACCCCCCCGTCGCCCGCGCGGGCCCCTCGGAGCGCAGTCGAGGCCCCCGCGCCAACTCCACTCAACCACATGAACCCTGACAAACTCACGATAGGCCAATTCCTGGCCGTGTGCCATATCGACCCAAATGAACCCAAAGTATTGAAGCTTTTGAACGAACACGGGATAGTCCACTGGCGCGCGCTCATGGGTGTTCCTGATCAGACTCTTGGCGAATTGGAATTCCCCTGGGGGATTTGACGCTTACTCGCAATCGGTCTCAAGCTCCTAAGGTAGCCTGCCCAATGTGGCCCCTATTCAATCCCACAATTTATTTTCCTACTCATGTTGCTCGTATAAGAAATGAAACCCCAAGGATATGTCTGCGTCAATGTGCGCCCTGCTCAGGCTTGGCGCCTCACCGGCCTAAGCCAGCCATTTATATTTAGCATCTGATCGCAAATCGGCTCTTTTGGCCAAGGATGTTACCGCATCAAGGTATTATTGAACAACCATAGGTGCAAGAATCCTCAGTGAGGGGTTGAAGTCTTATGCCCCTCAGAGGCTGACTGGCCTTCGTCCTCGTTGCTTGACTCGCTGCCACCCTCGTCGCCCATGTCGCTCCCATCTGAGTCACTGCCCTCGCTGTCGGAAGAACTCTGTTCTTCATCTGACTCATCCGAGTCGGTAATCCCCTCTGCATCTGCGTCAGCCTCTGAATTGGAGCCATCGGAGGCCGGTTCCCCATCTGATTCTACAGGCTCACAGCCATCAGTCCAGATCGCAAGTCCCCTGGAAATAGCCTCGCTCCAGTCGGATCCGTTGGGTGTAAGTATGGGGAGATTTGCGACAGTTTGGTGGAGGTGGGGATCGTGTAGTGATGCCGCATTGATGATGTAGTTGTCCGTGTCGGTGTGCGCAACCTGGCCCGTCTTCACCCTGGATGCTTTCCCTTCCATCAAAACTGCCTTGGTCCGCTCGACTGTGCATTCCCCTAAATGACAATTATGTTGCACATTTATGCACCCTTGAATGTACTATAACCCACCCCCCAAAATGAGAAGTCAAGTATTAATCAGCTGTTTCATTCAATGGAGAAAGCCCAGGTGCGTACCTTCGCATTGACCACAACACGGTGCTGGCTTCTGACCACTTGCCTCATGTGGTAATGTGCATCCACATCCCCCATGGTGAACACTGAGATTTCTGCAAAGAAGGTGGCGACACGCCCACGAGGAGTTACCTACCACAATGATTCAACCATTCCCACAACCAACCCCCCATCAGCAGACTCCCCAGCCTATCATTCACAACATCATTAGCATTAGGGACAATTTGTTCACAAGAAAGAAATCCACTCCAATCAAACCACTGAGCAGGGACTCACTGCAACAAATGATCCATGGTTGACCCGGTCGTGTTTATTGATTAGTACTTGAGCAACCTGGGATATACCGGATGTTCCATGCGCATTTTGAAGGCTATCAGGTATGGCACACTGGAGATCTTCTGGTAGTGGTAACATAGTACGTGATGGAAACTTGCACGCATCAGGAGACCTCGCCAGATCCGCGTTGTACCCCATAGACCTTTGGACAGAGACATTGTTCCGAAAGAAAGAGGTGACCTCTGGCCCGATCTTGCGCGTCATGCCAGTGATATCGTCCAGAATTACCCCATCAGACATTACCAACCTTAGTGATGATAAATTTTCAAAGGTGGTAGCTATGTCTCTTCCTGGCGCCAGTTTATTTGAATGCACAGATGCCTTGCGTAACACCCCATTGAAAGATTCGAATTTCTCAGTTGAGAATCCTGGAGCAGGACCGAAACGTTCGATAGACTCGGGCAGGTGTAGGAGCATGTGAAACTTGGGTTTGTTAACCCATTGAGCATTTGATTTGATCAGGTGGTATAAAAACTCATTCAAATGCGCCTTGAGATTGACCAGGAATGTCTTCATGTTGTTGATTGTTGTTTGGAATATGAATGGAGTCAACTTGCAGAGTGCAAACCAGATTGGCTTGGTTTCAGAACACATATAGTCAGTGAAGACAAAAGGTGCAGCTTGTAGCAGAATTTTGAAGTCCCTTCCAACTAAACTCTTGATGTGCTTGATGAGATACTTTGGCTTAAATGATTCAATATTCAGCCCAGAGCGATTGAATCCTTCCAGACGGCCAATTAATTCAGTTCGGTCCGAATCTGAAACTCCTGAAACAAGATCCCGTGCTAGATATTTGACCGCTCCCAGGAGAACCACATGTAAAACCTCAACAGGAGTGTCCAGGACCCCATCAAAACCTGAAAATGTGAAATGAAAGGTCAGAATATTGAACTAGCATAGCCATCATCAGAAACAGTGTACCTATCAGTTGTTCCAATATTGGGTTATACAATCTGAGTGAATTTTCCTCATAAAACTTCTTCATCCTTTCTTTGATTGCTTCATCCAATTTGGCTTTGGTCAAAAATCTAGTTGTAATGGGATCCTTCAGGCCTAGTTTCTTCCCTTTGATTGTGAATTGATTGAAGCTTTTTGACATTGCAGTTTCAAATAGCTTATGGCATCTGTGCTTGGTCTGAGCCCATGATTGATTCCTTCTTCTTGACTAAAGAAACCATGAATCATCAGATCAATTGTCAAAAGGCAAATATCTAAGACCAGAAGTAAATACCTCTTCACCAAATTGGTCACGCTGCAAGAAGTGTTGGATGAAAGTGTGAGTCTTCTTAAATTTCTTCATTCTGACCGACAGTTGACACATCCTGCAAGGGTTGAGGGATGAGCCAGGATTTGGGGTGCAAGTAATCTCGGCATGCATTGGGGAGTCTGCAAGAAAACAGAAGACGGTAGAAGTAACCCAGACTTGTTCTCCAATACTATGATCATATACTTCAAACCCCTTGGTGGCCATTTCACTGGAAATCATCCCAAATCAATGGTTATGTGATGCTGACCTAGTGGAAATAGAAGAGAATACTCACTTGATTTCCTGTACAATTTGCTCAGCAATCTCACAAGCACTGGCCAAGTTTGATGTTGCCAAGAAGTGGCAATTGTACTCCTGGTTTGAGATGCGGGGGGGCAGACCAGACAGGGTGAAATAATAAGATATGTGCTTATTGAATTGCTTGGATACATTCCCTGAGGTGTCGTCTGAATATAGAGTGATTGGGACATTGCGGAGAATCATCTTCTTTGCTTTCTCCCTCCATGGGTTTGGAAAGGGAATGTGTTCAAACGAGTAGCTATCCTGGCCCACTGCATAATGGGGTGCAGAAGAACATGAATGCAATTCACCACACATAAATTTTTGCAATGGGAACCTGTGCTTACCACATAATTTCCCAGCACACACCTCAGCCAAAAAACCAGTTCCCATCCATGTGATCTCCGAGTAGTCCCAATCAAATTCATCCACAGATATTGATTGTAGGCGAGAATCGTGGAAATCCGGCAGAAAGGGGATGTGAATTCTCACTTGGGGAGTAATCTGACTGTCTATAATTTCTGTGAAGTGTTCAAGTTCCTGAAAGCGAACCTCCCAGCACCTGGCCCGTAATATGCCACCTTGAGTGAAGAAATTTATTGGTATTACTACCATGGTTGAGTCACCAGGAAAAAACAATGATCACTTGTCTGCAAGTGACATAAAAAAGTACAAAGGGGCCTTTGTACTTTGCTATGTCACTTGTTGACAAGTGATAATTGTTTTTTCCTGGTGAGTGGAGCTGCACTGGCTCATAAATATAGAAATCCTTCTTATTTGCTCGACACATTTGGGGCCGGTGTTCTCGTGACATTCCTGTGAGCCACTTGCATGATATTGGATTGGATAGTGAACAACAACCAATCAGTCAAATCAGATTGTGAGATGTTACATGCAAGTGGGCCACTTGCCTGATTGTGAGAATTTAGATATCATCAACCCATCAGTAAACTCAGGATAAAAGTCCAAGTGGTTAGCTACCAGAGGATTGGCCAAATCCTGTCCACACCAAGAAACAGATAGATCATCAAATCACAGTTGTTGTACCAAAACAAAGATAAGATGACCTCACCTGGCTTATAATTTTCTTGGCACTCAGTGCATAGCATGGGATGTCAAAAACGGAGTCCGCACAACAAAGCTTACTGCCTAGGAGTTCACGAATCCTCTTGCGTGATGCTTGAACAGTAGCCCAACAGGGAAGTTGTAAGCCACATAGTTTCAATATATCTTTAATTTTGGTGTAGAGTGACCTGGATAACATCGAGTGTGTGTGTCCAATAAGCAGTGAAGCCACTAGGTCCTGTGTTCAGCATGTCAAACAAGTGGTGAGTGACCAAGGAAGGATTTGGAAATGGGAAATACAACAGGCCTGTCTTACCATCTTGTTCTTGAAAGGGTACCAGGCACTCTTGTCTATCCGGTCGGACCTCTTGTCAGTCCGAAGAATAGGACGCTCAACCTCCATTGGTTCGTCGTTGTCCTCCATGTGCCGGTCGTCATTTGCAGCGATGGCATTTACAGCCGTCACAATGATTGCGCTCCTCATCGCCCCGGCGTTAGGCGGATCAGCAGCGTTCGTGTTCCTCGAGGCGTGCAGCCTGGCGAGGTCAGCATCTAGACAGCGTGGATTCTCATCTGGCTTGGCTTCCTCAGTGTTCAGGGCAAGCAATCCGGCTAGGCGCGCCCAAGCCCGTTCCTCTTGCGCGAGATCATCTTGGGTCCGCGAGCTTTCCTGTTCCGGGTATCGACCGGGATCCTGCGCAGGGGGGGTTGGGGGTGGGGAACTTGTCCTCCTGATCTCCTCGCGCTGTTGGAGATTTTTGAGGTGTGCGGCCGATCTCAAATGTTTGCGCCAGTTCTTCGTCCCTCTGGCCAGGGGACATATGTTGCAGTAGGTCAGACCGTCCTCATAGGTGTAGTCTGACGGTGAAAAATCATCAGCCAGTGTCAGTCACCACCATAGGAATTTAGCATGCGTACCTTGCTGTACGTTCGGATCCATGACGGCAGCGGGTTCCTCGATCGTGGCCGTGGGCGTGTGGACTGTGCGATATGAGAAAGATTGACCGCCGGAGTGATTCTATCAGGCTCGGTGATGCCAAGACACGAAGTCCTCTAGCTACACGAGTGACTGCGGCGAGTGGGCGCGTCTGTAGACGCGGTAAGATGATGGTTTATAAAGATTTATATCCCTGATGGGATGTAACGGAGGGGCCGCGAGAGCAGCGGAATGGTTAAGGTGCCCTCCGGGGCGGTTCTTACAGGGCCTGACAAGCAGGGGTAGTATGTCCTGTGTTGTCTGGGGTCCAACAAGCGGGGGTTGTTCGACAAGTTCCCAAGTATATAATTGATGGGGATTACTCCCGAGATGATAAAGAGAAAATGAGCTGGACTTACTGTTGGAGCAGGAGTCCAGCGACGAGCAATGAATCTAAAAACAATCTAACACAAGCTGAGAGCGAACTGATCAACGAATATGTTCGGCGAAGTAGTGCGCTGCTGGGCGGTTAAAGTGATTGACGATTCTGGGGAGCCAGAGTCCTCCCAACACCGGCTTTTTATGCTGTTTCTGGGAGGCTCGTCGGCTCGCTATTCTCCTGGCTGGCCTTCCAATACATTTTGTTGGAAGGCACAGCCTCTTTACTGGTCTTGCTACTCTTAAGACCCGTATCTCTTGGATACTGGTCGCAAGGGGATTCTTCCTTCTCAGAACCTGTTTACTGAGTTCTACTCGGAATGACACGCTAGAGATCTTCTGCTCTCTAGTAGAGGATCACTAGGAGTCATTTCCTATGCGGAGCTCTTCGGCGATTCATATCCGAGTCTTTCCGCTACTGTTGCTGCGACGGAGCTCGGAAGAAGATTATTACCACGCGACCAGGTACTGTAGTTCTCTGAGTCGCGTGGCTTGGTTGTTTAGCCGCCTACCGGCGACTGTTGTTTCCATGCGACCAGGTATTACAGGCTGAGTGATTTAGCCGCTACCAAGCCCACATAGTCTTCACACAACCAGTGGCTGTCTGCTGAGTATTACATGGGTTTTCTGAGGGGGTCTTTTCATACAGGCTCCCTTGGTTTTGTTACTTGTACTTAGTTGGAATATATTGTACAGAAGAGGTTCTGGACCGCGCGGCGGTCCTCTTGGTGTCTAGCTTCTCTAGGAAGCTATTTGCAAGTAATTAAAACAATCAAAACTAATCTATGCTGCGCAGAGGTCCGTGCTGCGGTCTGCTCTGCACCCAGTTTACGGTGCTCTTGGCTGCGCTACCGGAGCTGCAGGCGGGGCTCTATTTTAGAATGGTAGCCCGGCTGACATTCCCCACCACCAAGATAAGTTACTCTTAACTTAGCTGAATTTCTAAAATTATTTACGTTTAGAAGCTCTGTAGCTACGTAGGTGAATTGCACCGTCCGGGATGTTGTCCTCTGGCAGCCATTCATCTTTATCTGCAGATTGGTTTCTGTATCTTACGAGGTATAACCTTGTATCTTTTCCTGAAATCCTCTCCTTTTTATCTTTGAGGATCTTATGTACCTTAAGTTGTTCTTTCTTTAAAGGTTCTTCTATGGGTACCGGTAACGGTTTGGGGACCACTTCATTTGCTCTTGGAACATATTTCTTGATAAGGCTTACGGGAAACACAGGGTGTTTCCTACTGAATTCTTCTGTCAAAATTACTTCTACTGCATTTTTACCGTGTAGGTTCTTAATGACAAAAGGTCCCACAAACGCGGGTTTCAGTTTTCTGCTGCCTCCCAGATTATTAAAGTTCACTGTGGACAGAAGCACTGGATCTCCTATTTGGAATTCAGGTTCTTTGTGACTTTTATCCCAGCGAGTTTTACTATACTCTGCTGCTTCTTGGACACATCTGGCTGCGTGAGCATTTGTTGCGTCTAACATCTTTTTGAAGTCTACTGCGGTTGGGTGGGCTACAGGTAATTTATCATTAATAGTATCCTTAGGTAACCGCGGTATCCATCCTCTTTCTAAGATGTAGGGCGTTTCTTTTGTAGTAGAATGTTTGCTGCTATTATACGCCATTTCCAATGCTGGCAACAGATTGACCCAATCATGTGTGTACCTGTCACTGTTTTTAAACTCTAATCCAAACACACAGAACCTTCTGAGTAGGTCTTCTAATGTTTGTATCATGCGTTCCGCTAAGCCATCTGTCTGCGGATGGTATGCAGTGGAAAAAGCTAGTTTAGTACCCAGCATATCATGCAAGTTTCGCCAAAATTCTGACGTGAATTTAGGGTCCCTGTCACTTATAATAATTTTTGGGATACCTACGTCAGCCATTATTCTATTCCAAAATAATATGGCTACTTCCATAGCTGTATCATCTTTATGATGCGGGATAAACCTGGCTCTTTTCGAGAACCTGTCTACTACTACTAGAACAGAGTTGTAGGAGAAAGGTCCTCCCGGAGGTAGGCCAGTTACAAAATCCATGTTGATAATTTCCCACCGCGTTTTTGGTTCTGCAATGGTTTGTAATAATCCAAATCTCTTGCCGGTTTGTTTATTAGACTTTTGGCAAATTTCACATGACTTAACATATTCTTTAACTTGGTTTTTCCAGTCAATCCACCAGGCAGTTTGTTTGACTCTTTCAACGGTGCGCTCTTCGGAGAAGTGACCAGAACCAACATTGTCATGGCATTCTTGTAACATATTTTTGATGTGACTCTCTTTGCTTAGCACAATTACGCTAGAGTGTCTATGACGAAAATAAATTATGCCGTCTAAGAGCGTGAATTGTCCGGCTTTGTAAGGAGTAAGCCATTTCTCCTGTAGACTAGCAATTAATTCTGGCGCACTGTTTTCATTGTCCAATATATTGATTAATTTAACTAGCTCCATATCTTCATTGTAACTAACTCTGACTTCTTCAAAGAATACATCATCAATGTCACATACATGAATGCCCAAGATTGGAAATACGTCCTCATCTTCTGGGTCGTACGCTGGGTTATCTGGAGTATTGGGTAGAGCCCATCTACTTAGTCCGGCGGCGTTAGTATGCTTAGCTCCCGCTCTATGAATTATAGTCATGTGGCCTCTATATTGCTGAATTGCAATTTGCCATCTGAGCATGTGACGGTTAGGTGTCTTCATATTCATGAGAGTTTTCACAGCAGTACAGTCGGTGACTACTATGATTTTACAACCTTCCAGATAGTAGTGTAATTTTTCTAATGCCCAAACAAGGCAGAGACATTCCATCTGACTGGCGCCGTATTTCATCTCTGTTTTACGGACTTGTCTTGATATGAACAAGATTGGTTTTTCTACTGGTACTCCATCTATGATGAATTCTTGGTGTAACGCGGCACCTATTCCCTCAAAACAGGCATCTATGTACAGGATAAATGGCAAAGCGTAATCTGGTTGAGCTAAGACAGGGGCAGTAGTTATGAGTCTCTTTAGCTGCTCGTAGTCTTCCACTCTCCCGTAGGTCATCTCAAAAAAGACATCCTTGCTACATAGTTCATACAAACTTTTGGTTATGTTTGCAAACCTAGGGATGTGTTGACGGTAATAGCTACAGAATCCAAGAAATGACTGCATTTCTGTAATTGTCTGTGGCATAGGTTTGAGTAGTACTGCCGCCACTCTATTTTGATCTATAGCTAGTGATAACCCTGAGACAATGTGGCCTAAGGCTTTAAGTTCTTTGAATCCAAAGTTGCATTTCTTAATGGACATTTTCAAACCGGATTTTATAGCTGTTTTGAGTACTAATCTTATTTTCTCAAGATGTTCCTCCCAGTCCGCAGAATATATGATGATGTCATCTATGTACACCATCATCCAGCTTTGTCGGATAAAAGATCCAAATATGGTATCCATCATACGCTGAAAGTGGGACGGCGCATTTTTAATACCAAAAGGCATGCGTAAATATTCGTAAACACCCAAGTGGCAGATAATTCTCATAAATTGCCTACTCTCTTCCTTAATAGGAATTTGGTGGAAACCTTTAAGCACATCCATTGTCGTGATAAACTTCGCGTTAGCCAAGTTATGTAATGAGTGGTCTATACGGGGGATAGGGTAATTATCCGCTTTCGTATAATTGTTAAGCGCTTGAAAGTCTCCTACCATGCGGGACTTCTCATTATGCCATGCTATTATTACTGGTGTAGTTATTTCTACTTGCTCATTATGGCCTACTTTCCTCAATACTTTAAGTTCTAGCAGTTCTTTAATGTGAATTTCTAGTGCTTCACGGGACTTAGGGCTTGAGGGATACGCCGCTCTCCTCAGCGCGGGGGGATAAGGAGGTTTGCAAGTAAGTTCTATCTCAATGTCATGTCCGGAGATATTACCTATGGGCTCCTCTTTTGTGCAGAAAGCTTCTTCATGTTCAAAGCAAATTTTTAACACATCTAGATGTTGGTCTTTGCTCAGCGTGTCACTGAGGGCAGCTTGAGACATGTAATCTTGACGGAAACGGTTCAGCTCTTTCTCGTCTTGGTTTCCTTTTACAGGGCTCTGGAAATTGATGTTACATATCTCAAACTTCCTTTTCCAATCTCCACCTATAGTGTAGAACCTGTCTTTACTTTGGAAAACATCTATCCCGTAAAGACAGAATGCATCATTTCCCAAGATTAGGTAATCACACACAGCATCTTCTAACACTACAAATTCTATATGTAGTCTAAGTGAACCCTTGGTGTGCGGGAAAATTAGTGGCATCTTTACAACTCCTATAGGCTTAAGTGCAGAATTACAACTACTAAACTTGGCACGCGGGGTTGGGAGTAATTTCTCCCGCCATCCTGGATAGTACCGGCTCAACAAGTTGGTACTGGTACATGAACAGAAGGCTCCAATATCTAGGAGAGCTTTAACTTCTTTACCATCATAGAGCACAGTAGTGTAACTTGTTTTGCCTAGGGTATAACTCATACCTTCTTCTGGCTTATTAGTCATCAATTTGGCATCAGATACATGTCCGACTCCAGCGGAAGGGTTCCAATTTTGTGGCAAGTTTGAATCACCTTGGATTACTGTAATGTGAAGGGGGTCACCCAAGTCTGCTTGAATCACGTTGCAGCGGGCTATTGGTTCGGATCCACAATCCCCGGTGACACTCTCCCGGTCATTTTCAAAATGTACTATATCAAACTGGGATCCAGTGTCAGAGTCGCCTTCGTCATCTGTAAACACCTCAATGTTGTTAATCCTTCTGCGGGGTTTGGGGCACTCAGGTCTCTTATGGCCCTTTTCCCCGCAATTATGCCTTTTTTGGCGCAGTTTCAGCAGGTTTTGTGCCGGTGGGCGCATTATCTCTATACACAGCACTCTTTCTTTCTTCATAAGATTTGGGCTTCTTATCTAAACCTTTTGCAGCAATCACCAATTCTATAACTGAGACTAACTCTGCTAAGTCTACGTCAGGATCTCGCAGGCGACACATTACATCATGCTCTAAGTCACCCCGACACTTTTTCAAGATTTTCTTGGTGACAAATTTTAGAGAAGGTTGATCATATATGCAGTCAATTCTCTTCTTTTGTGTCAAGCACCATTTGTAAGGCACATGTTTCATAGGGTCAAAGAAATCGGTTTCATATGCGGCAAGCATTTTATCTTCCCAGACGTCAGTGCCGTATTGTAAGTGGATCAGTTTCTTCCATTCCTTCCAGCTGATTTTGCCAACTGATTTCTTTTTTCCTACAAACCAATCTAAGGCCATGCCTTCAAACAATCGGGGTAATCTGGATGTCACTATTTCATCTGACGCTTCGTAGGACTCAAGGAGATGATCTATGTAATTCATAAAGTATATGTGATCATATTCTCCTTCGCCGGTGAATTTGGGCCATTCTTTGATGGGTGGCAAGAGTTTGTTCATTGCAAACATATCAAAGTTGCTCAAATGTGATGAGGTCTGTCTTGCTTGGTTTTGGTAAGGAGGGGTTTGTTCAACAGGTTCCTCTTTTTTGGGAGGCATTGATCTTTCTTTATGTTGAAAGACTCTCTCTTTTGTGTTCAAGAAAGGGTTATTGAATTGTAATTCTTCTTGAACAATGGATTCCGCCTTATTGGTCATGTGGGGCGGAGTTTGATACCAGAGGCTGCCTGTTTAAGGGACTTAATCTCAATTTTCAAAGTGCTAATTTGTTCCGAAACAGACTGAGTGATTTGTTTGGCAACTTCTTTGATTGTGTCATCCTGGTTGCTGACAAGGTCAATCAGAATTCTTAACTGAGCAGATTGGTGCTCCTCACGCTCACGCTGAGCTACCATTATCTCAGATTTAATCATGGTGATTACTTCATTTTTGAAGTCCGCCAGGCTGATGTCAAGATCAGTTAATTTGTCCTGCGCTGTGAGATTGGAGTCTCTTACTGCAGCAACAGTTTTAACTATGTCACGGAGTTCTCTCTCAGTTTTCTGAACTATTTCTCTCAGTTCTGGGATCTTAACAAAAGGTTCTTGGGACAATTCCAGCGATTTTTTTACGCCGGTCTCAATCATGTTACTTGTGGCTTTATAACAATCAATAATTTTGGAGACAGTAGTTTTATGGTAATTATTTGAGTTGTAATGTAATTTGTCTAGATTACTGTATACATTCTCAAACAAAGAAAAAATAAAGTCTCTGTCTATTGTAGGTGATCGTAAGCCTTGTCTAGTGTGTCCGCCACCTTCATCAGGCGCTTCCATCGGATGACGTCGTCTCTGGCTGCTTGAGTTGGGGGTGCTTTGCGCTTTTTCCCGGTGTTTCTGGCTGGGTAGAGTTGCTTCATCACCGTCCAAGGATTTCAACCCTCGACGTAAGACTCTAGCTGTTTTTGAGTCATCAACTTCTGCGCCATTTTCTGGCTCTCTTGAGCTCTGCGGAGAGCTGTTCGCAGCTCTTCTGTCGCTCCTCCTTTCGCTTGGAGAGCTACACACTCCTGCCAGTTCAGGACGTGGTCGCGGACTAAGTCCTTGGTCTTGTCCAGCTTGATTAGCTGTTCTTTTGTCTTGAGGATAGTCCTCGCCGGATTGGTCGAGGTGGTCGTCGAGGTACTCGGAACCGGAGCTGGGTCCTTCTTCTTGAATTTCAAGGAGCTCAGCTTCGGAGTCTTCTCCTTGGGAGGCTCGGCAGCTACCTCCTCGGCTTCCTCTTCCTCCGCGGCTTCCTCCTCTTCCGCCGCCAGTGGCTTGTCGAGGATGCCTCTTGGGGGTGGGCAGAGGTCCTTTGAGATTGGGTCTGCTCAATCGGGTGGACATGTTAGTTTATGTTTTTTTTTTTTAATTGTTTTTATACGGATTATTTGCTATAGAAACTTGGACTAACCGAGTTCGTCTGCTTCAGAATCGCTTAATACGGGATTCTCAAACTTCTCGGCTTCCTTTGCGGTAAAGGAGCTTGTTTTTTCCTTGTTTTGTTTGGCCACTAGGCGGAAGAATTAATAATTTGTTAGAATTCTTCAAAGTAAATTTTTAAGTACGCGAAAAAAGGCGATTTACTTCTTTCTTTTTTTCTTTGAATTCTATTCAACCGGTGTTCGTTGAGTAAAAAGTTCAGAGTGATTCGAGCCTCTAAATCCTTTTTCTTGCTCTTTTCAACTAGGATCGTGCCGAGTTGGATTCTTTCTTCGCAGGTTAACTTTTCAAAGTCATCCGGCTGGTAGTTTTTAATAAACTCTTCGTTTCTGAGTTTAAGATAGCGGAGGTAATATTGGATCAGCTCGGCGTTCTGTTGTAAATGAGCCACTGATGTGGTAAAATAAGAACGCAAAAAGCAAGTTAGGGAGGTTCAAAAGCGAGTAAAGAGATGATAGGAGATAATTCTGAAGGATTAGTAGCTTCTGAATTGTTCAGGGGTAAGTTGTGCGCGAAAGAGCGCGGTCTTTGAGCTTTACTAGACTAAAAAGTCAATCTAATGGTGCGATATAGCGCGCCGTGCTCAAACTGCAGAGTTTTCTAGACACAATCTAACGGTGATATAAGCTAAAAGAGCTTTAGGGGTAGGTTTGGTTTGGTTAATCGTCAGATAGACGAAAAAGTAGGATTTTTTCTGGTTTTTTGGGATAAGTTCCCGGCCAGACCCCCAATTGTCAGGCTTGGTGATGCCAAGACACGAAGTCCTCTAGCTACACGAGTGACTGCGGCGAGTGGGCGCGTCTGTAGACGCGGTAAGATGATGGTTTATAAAGATTTATATCCCTGATGGGATGTAACGGAGGGGCCGCGAGAGCAGCGGAATGGTTAAGGTGCCCTCCGGGGCGGTTCTTACAGGGCCTGACAAGCAGGGGTAGTATGTCCTGTGTTGTCTGGGGTCCAACAAGCGGGGGTTGTTCGACAAGTTCCCAAGTATATAATTGATGGGGATTACTCCCGAGATGATAAAGAGAAAATGAGCTGGACTTACTGTTGGAGCAGGAGTCCAGCGACGAGCAATGAATCTAAAAACAATCTAACACAAGCTGAGAGCGAACTGATCAACGAATATGTTCGGCGAAGTAGTGCGCTGCTGGGCGGTTAAAGTGATTGACGATTCTGGGGAGCCAGAGTCCTCCCAACACCGGCTTTTTATGCTGTTTCTGGGAGGCTCGTCGGCTCGCTATTCTCCTGGCTGGCCTTCCAATACATTTTGTTGGAAGGCACAGCCTCTTTACTGGTCTTGCTACTCTTAAGACCCGTATCTCTTGGATACTGGTCGCAAGGGGATTCTTCCTTCTCAGAACCTGTTTACTGAGTTCTACTCGGAATGACACGCTAGAGATCTTCTGCTCTCTAGTAGAGGATCACTAGGAGTCATTTCCTATGCGGAGCTCTTCGGCGATTCATATCCGAGTCTTTCCGCTACTGTTGCTGCGACGGAGCTCGGAAGAAGATTATTACCACGCGACCAGGTACTGTAGTTCTCTGAGTCGCGTGGCTTGGTTGTTTAGCCGCCTACCGGCGACTGTTGTTTCCATGCGACCAGGTATTACAGGCTGAGTGATTTAGCCGCTACCAAGCCCACATAGTCTTCACACAACCAGTGGCTGTCTGCTGAGTATTACATGGGTTTTCTGAGGGGGTCTTTTCATACAGGCTCCCTTGGTTTTGTTACTTGTACTTAGTTGGAATATATTGTACAGAAGAGGTTCTGGACCGCGCGGCGGTCCTCTTGGTGTCTAGCTTCTCTAGGAAGCTATTTGCAAGTAATTAAAACAATCAAAACTAATCTATGCTGCGCAGAGGTCCGCGCTGCGGTCTGCTCTGCACCCAGTTTACGGTGCTCTTGGCTGCGCTACCGGAGCTGCAGGCGGGGCTCTATTTTAGAATGGTAGCCCGGCTGACAGATTCACGCCGCTCAACAACTGATTTCCCGCTGGAGTGATTCACAGGGAAGCGTCCTTGAGCGGCGTGGGCTCAGGTTCACTTCATGAAACAGGGCTCCCGGTTTTGCCAACCTTCGTGTGAGGCGAAACAAAGAGGCTCTGTTGTATGTACATATTTTGTCTGAGGCATCTGAGGGGGAGCCGGGCGAGGACCACAGACACTGCCCACCCTCATCCATGCCGCGGGCCTGCCGGAGCCAAGCCGGCTGGATGGCGGCTCATGGGCCCTTTGATCGCCCGCACCTGGACGGGGAGACCATCGGGCGTCCTAGCCGCTCCGGCGACCCCAGGACGCAGTGGCGGCTGCCCATAACCAGTGGCGCCATCTGGACCCCTGCGTCATCCAGGCGACCGGCATGGACGCCCCCCTGACAGCCGGCGGTGACGCCTCCCCTACCGGTGCGTCACGCTGGCATCTCACTGGGGCGGCCATCTGGCGCCCAGGTTGGTGGCATCTCAGTGGCGCCCCTCGGGCGCCACCTATGCCCACAGTCCCGGTGGCGCCCCCTAGCATGACAGAGTGGCGCCTGTACGGCTCTGGGTCCCTGTCACGCCACCGTGGCGCATGGAGTGCTGTGACGCCAGCTGGACGCATTGGATTTTCCCAATCTGCCCCGCTGTGTATGTTATCGCACCATCTTGAATAAGAGATAAGCAGATGCCAGTGGCCGCGAAGAGAACAAGGAGGTAGGCGAATACAGTATTGGCTCTCATCTGATAATTGAAGTCGGAAAACCTATCAGATGGTTGAATTGAATGCGGATAGAGAAATATCACACACTTTTTTTAATTTATCAGGGTAGTACTACTTCTGCCCTAGTGTTTTCTCTTTCTTTTTTTAAGTGATAACGGGCATGTGACGATGTGGTTCCCCCGAATGGGCAGGAGGCACTGGGCTTTATGCTGGGACAGACAGCCAGTCATTCTCAAGAAATCAAAACGTTTCCTCGGGGCTTGTCCAAGGGGCACTAGCAGGTATGGGTATTGCAAGGACGGAATGAGGAATACCGGTTTGGGAGGACCATGGGAGCTAGCAATTCCTTCGGATCCGTCTGGGTGATAACTTGTGACCTGGACAATAAAAGATGCAGACTGCGTATCAGTATTATACTGTTGCTAGCAAAGTGTTTCTGCCTTAGTCTTTAGTATTGATGCAAATGGTCTATTATAGGAGGTGAAATATACGGACCACGACTGGCGAAACGTTTCTGACCTCGATTTCACCATACAATCCCTTTGAAGATGAGTCAATGCATCAGGCTGCCGGGGAGGTATGGGATGTCTCACATATTAGGGGGGTTCACGATTGACTTTTACCAGGGTAAACGTTGGGCCAACCAAGCCGTTGGCTGGGTGTTGGAGGTAATCCCCGGAGCGGGTGCCAAATGTACCCGGGTCACCACCTCACCGGCAGAGGCCTGGTGGCCCGGGCCGCCACCGCCACCTGCTGGGGGCCCGATTGGCAGGCACCAATAGGCATGTTCCGGCCAGTGGCTTGGCTGCAAGCAGTGTCAATGCCACTGGACGACACTGCCAGCAAACAGGTGACGTAATCCAGGTTTCGTCGCGCTGACGTAATCCAGATTCCAATTCAAACCCGCGCCCCGGGTGTGTCGTCACCTGTTGTGGATTTCGTCACCTGCCATTCTCAGTGGCAGGTGCAAGACAAAAGTGTTGTAGCTCATTACGTAACCAAGGATTACGTCTCACTACAGTCACGTCATGAGTGACACTCACGACATATCTCGATGAGTCATCTAGGTTTCTCACATTCTCCTTTGTCATCTGTCATGTTTGTCTCTTACATAATATGTACTATAAATACCTTGTATTTCTAGCACATTATGGTTTTCCTCTTTTTCTATGCAATCTATGATTTCTGTCTCTCTATTTACATATTCGAGCCTCTTTAGGTTATGAGCCTTTTTCGCTAGTTATAAGGTTCGAATTCACGGTTTTATATTGTGTTCTCCGGGTGTATCTTCCTGTGCCTGTGTGGCTATTCCGTATCTTTCCGGGTGTATCTTCCCGTGCCTGTGTGGCTGATCAGTATCTTTCTGGGTGAATCTTCCCGTGCCTGTGTGGCTATTATCCTTAATCCCCTTGGAAATCTCTTCTACCCCACCGGATTCTCTCACCACTTACAAACTCTTAGTATTATTACAGTTTTCTGGTCCAGCCGTTATAAATTAGCCTCCTGGTTTCGTTTTCTCACGCTCTTCATCCGCTTCCATCAAACTTTCTACACAAACACCTTTTGCGACTATCCCAATTACCTTTCATCATCTCCACACCTATATCCTTCTCTGTCGCATTTTTTCTGGAAAAGAACTTCAACAACTACCACTCTCCCCTCCGACAAATTTTTTTTCTGTTGCCATGTCTGTCCAACTCTCCCCTCCAGCTCACCACACCCGTTCCAACGCGCGTCGAGCGGCGGCTTCTCACCCCAACTCCGATGAAGAGGACGACACTACCTTCCGGGGTCACGGACTTCCTATCAAAGATCATCTTTTTGATGCCCCTCGACCGGAGCTCCCTCCACCGCCTGTTGTTCACCCGGTTCAGCCAGCCCCCTTGGACTTGCGTACTGAGCAGGCGCTCATTCGGGATGGAATTGCTCGTTTTGCCACTACGGCTCTCCGACCGGATGGGAATAACTTCCGCGTGTGGTTACGGGAGCTAACTGAGACTGCCTTCTCTGTTCTCAGGGATGAGCAATTTTTCCTCAATGATAATCGTGGTCATCCTTACGAACGGGTAGCTCGTGGTATTTTGCTCGGTTCAGTGGATGCTTCTATCAGGACGGACCTTTACGACTTCGACCGGAGTGATACCATGATGAGGGCAATTCGCGGTCGGTTCTGCACTATCAACAGGGCCACTCAGCTTTCCCGGTGGAATGATTTGAACTTCATCACGGTCAACTCGGACACCAATGCGAGTGAAGTTTCCTCTTTATGCCGTACCCGTTTCGATGATCTTATCGCATCCGGCATCCCCTTATCCCGAGATGCAATTTTGGGTCTCATCCTCCAATCATCCATTCCTCACGGTACCGACTTTCGAAACGAGTTCAATCAACAAATGGACATGGAGTTGAACTGGAATAATAATGCTACTCCCCGTTTTGATCGAGTGGTGGATCTCTTATCGGCCAGTCAAACACGGCTCAATGTGCGGGAACGGGACCGTCTCCGTGGCTCAGGCGCAACCGGGATGGCGGCTGGGCTCCAAAGGACTCCGTCTATTGAAAGTCATCCGGGTAATGTCTATGGGATGGCTGGCCAACCGGATCGTCGACCTGACAATCGGACTCGGTCTTGCTATTGCTGTAACTCCACTTCCCATGTCATAGCTGATTGTCCTGAACGACCTTGTTCAAACAATCGACCTACTCACCAGGCCCCAGTAACCAGTGACCCGAATCGCTTCCAAGCCCACTATCCCATCATTACCCCGCCTGTCAACTATTGGCAACCCGCCCCTGGGAGAAATTCTGGAGCTCCACAAGCAAGCGGTCAACCTTCAAACTTGCGCCCGGCCGACAGCTACAGACCGGCCAACAATTGAGATGCTACCCGGCCACGGCCAGACAGGCGGAGCTGGATCATCAGGATGGTACTCCACCCGGGGTACCAATGGAGTACGAGGACCACCCGGCCCCATCGCCAGAAGCCAGGAATGCGGAGTTTCACTTCCCTTCACCAACACCGGAGGCGCTCTTCAATACCGGAGCGACTCACCACTTGACGGGTGATAAGTCAGCCCTTCATCATGTTGAAGTTCTAACTGACCCGATTCCCCTTAAGGTTGCCACTGACGGAGATTCGCAATTTATCACTGCAGTGGGTATCCTGAGTTTTCCTGGTCCCAATTCAACGGTCATCGAGCTTAGACAGGTCCTTTACTGTCCTAATGCTAGCAACACTCTGATCTCTCCTGCGGCTCTCCGGATCGCTGGTTTCACCTTTTCTTACAACTGTCGGGACGACTCCTTTTCTATTTTCTCTTCTTCTACTTTCTGGACCAAATGCGTGCTCAATTCCCACAGCCAGAAGTGGCTTTTTCCGTCCCCGCTTCCATCCCCTATTCCTTTCCCAACCATTCCAACTGCTACTGTCGCTTCAATACCCCTTTCCCCTCCTGTACATAATTCACGACTTGGTTCTTCCCGTTCACCTGGTCCCTCCTTTCCCAACACTGTCGCTACTCCTGTCATTCCCCTGGCCCTAGCCCTTGCAACACAGCCTGAGGATGAGATTCCATTCGTTTACAACATCCCGGACATGGTCCAACGTTCCCCTGTGAGCTCCACGTTAACGGCAGACAAGCGGTGCCTCCTGCTCATCCATCTGCGACTGGGTCATGTTTCTCTACGTGTCATCCGTAGGATGATTAAGAGTCAGGTAGGACTTGGTTTGCCATCCGTGTTGCCAGCGGGACAGATACATTGTCCTACATGTATGATATCTAAGAGTGTCCATAAGAACTCTCTGGCGTCTACGCAGCGGGTTTTTGTGCCTATGGACCTGTGGAATGTTGATATAATTGGACCATTCGAGGTAGAGGCAGTAGGAGGGGGCAGGTATATCTTGACCATTTGAGATGTGGGCTCAGGGTACAATGAAATAAAGATCTTGGCTCAAAAATCTGAATCTACTACCTATCTTATCGACACTATTCGCCATTTAGAAGTGCAAACAGGGAAGCCGCTGAAAGCTCTTCGTTCAGATAATGGCGGTGAGTTCAACAGTCTAATTCTGGCGAAATTTCTACGGGAGAAAGGGGTGTGAGTTGAGCGGGCTATTGCATACCATCATTTTCAAAACGGTACCATCAAACGCTTCAACAGGACCTTACAGGATATGGGACGTACTCTTCTCATTGGCAGCAGTTTGGACAAGCGCTTCTGGGCTTTTTCTTTTGTATGGGCATGTTATCTTCTCAACCGTATTCTCAACGGGGCTAGTGGGGACGTTACTCCTTTTGAACGTTTTTTTGGACACAGACCATCACTCAATACTACTCGGGTATTTGGCGATCAGGCGTACATTCATGTCTCCGCGGAAAAACGAAAGAAACTGGACGAGCGTGCCATACCTGGTTTTGTGGTTTCTATTCTTCCTGATTCCAAGGGTTGGTGCTTTTGGATACCCTCATCTAACACTTTTATCAACTCGGCTATAGCTACTTTCCGCCATCACCCTGCAGCGAAGGACGCCTCTGCCCCCCGATTCTCTCTGGCAGATATGTCAGAACTTCGTCTGGGTGATTTCCGTGATGAGGCCACAGCGGCGGAGCAAGATGCTTTGGTGGATCTCATTTCCTTATCCGTTCCGGAGGTATACGCTGCTGATGCTCCACGTACATACAAGCAGGCGGTCAAAAGTTCGGAAAGCGGAAACTGGGTCTCGGCCATAGAAGAGGAAATCAGTAATCTCGACGATTTGGGCGTCTGGACAATTGAGAAGGTCCCGGAGGGAACAAAGGTCATGACGGCGAAATGGGTGTTCACGAAGAAACTAAAAGCGGACGGGACGGTGGACCGATACAAGGCCCGTTACGTAGCACGAGGGTACTCCCAAATCGCTGGACTTCAGTATGGTGAGACTTTTGCGCCTACTGCAACCTTTGTTTCCATGAGACTGTTACTTTCCATGGCAGCGGCAAACAACTGGCCTGTTCATTCTTTCGATTTTGTGGCCGCTTACTTAAACTCTCCAATAGATGAGGATCTTTGGGTCGCAGCTCCGGAGGGCTTATCTACCCCTTCTGGGTACGCTTGCCACCTCAAGAAGGCACTCTACGGGACTAAACAGGCCGCGAGGTGCTGGTGGCGCCACCTCACAAAGACGCTAGAAGGACTTGGACACAAGGCTTCTAAATACGACTCAAGCATGTACATCATTGAAGGCAAATCCAACGGAGGCGCAATCTGGATCCATGTAGACGATGGAATAGTGACAGCACCCAACGAGGCCATTTTGCGGAAATTGGAAAAAGACCTGTCCGCTACCATTAGGATTAAATGGGAATGCTCATTAACTGACATTGTAGGACTCTCCATCATCAGGACTGCCTTGGGATTCAGCCTCTGCCAGCCCAAACTCATCAATAAGTTACTTGCGGATCACTGGGATGGCGTGTCGCACAGTAAAACACCACTTCCTTGCGGGAATCTTCCGTTGACAAACACGGAGGGCTCTGGTACTCTTCCTTCTGAATTTCTTTCTGTTGTCAGGGTTCTCAGTTACATCGCGGTGGGAACTAGGCCTGATATTTGTTTTGCTGTTAACTTTCTGGCACGGTTCTCCAAGTGTCCTTCTACTACGCACTGGACTTGGCTGAAGAACCTCATCAATTATGTGGCAACAACGAGGACGCGGACCCTAACTCTTCGACCGCGGAAGGACAGTCCTCCTCTTCTGGGTTATGTTGATGCAAATTGGGGGGGTGAGTTCTCTCGATCTACGTACGGTCTTCTTATTATGCACTTCGGTTGTCCAATAGCTTGGGTGTCTAAAAGAATAGCGACTGTAGCGTCTTCCACAGCGCATGCGGAATATATGGCTTTAGGACATTGTACTAAATGACATGTACGGCGTGTGGTACGTGGGCGACATCAAATGCGATAACCAGGCAACAGTAAAAATCAGCTCAAACAATACGTCTAACAAGCGGGTGCGGCATACGGATCGGGAATTCTACATCACAAACCAGGCGTTTTCAGAAAACAAGATTTCTGTTCATTGGGTTCCAACCAAGGAACAATTTGCCGATATTTTCACGAAAAACCTCAGTCCTTCGATTCATTGTCATCAACAACTTGTAGTTCAGGGAGGTGTCTCGTTGAGTGGGGGGGTGTTGTAGCTCATTACGTAACCAAGGATTACGTCTCACTACAGTCACGTCATGAGTGACACTCACGACATATCTCGACGAGTCATCTAGGTTTCTCACATTCTCCTTTGTCATCTGTCATGTTTGTCTCTTACATGATGTGTACTATAAATACCTTGTATTTCTAGCACATTATGGTTTTCCTCTTTTTCTATGCAATCTATGATTTCTGTCTCTCTATTTACATATTCAAGCCTCTTTAGAAAGCACGACTGCCTCGATGGCCGGTGCTAACCGGTCATCAAGGGGACACACACACCTCCCTTGATGGCCCGTCTGGACCGGCCATCAAGAGGAACACACAACATTATCTTGTTGGCCAGTCAGTACCGGCCAGCAAGAGTAAGGCACTGTTTGCACTCTTGATGGCCGCTACTGACCGGCCATCGAAAGGTGACACATATACCCCTCTACACCGGCCATCAAGACGAAAACACTAAACTCTTGATGGCCCGTACTGGCCGGCCATCGAGAGCAAAACTCTTTTCTCGATGTGTATACACATCACCCTTGATGGCCCATCAGTACCGGCCATCGAGAGGAACATAATACACTCTTGATGGCCTGGACTGATTGGCCATCAAGAGGACATGCGCATCTCGCACAGTGACCCAACTGGTCATTGAGAGCAAAGCGCTTCACTCTTGATGGCCAGTCAGCGCAGGCCATCAAGAGTGTAGTATATTCCTCTTGATGGCCGGTACTGACGGGCCATCGAGTGGGGTGTGTATTTCCTCTTGATGGCCAATCAGTCCAGGCCATCAAGAGTGTATTATGTTCCTCTCGATGGCCGGTACTGACAGGCCATCGAGGGTGATGTGTATACACATCACCAAGAGAGTTTTGCTCTTGATGGCCGGCCAGTACGGGCCTTCAAGAGTTTAGTGTTTTTGTCTCAATGGCTGGTGTACTGACAGGCCATCAAGGGGTATGTGTATCACCTCTTGATGGCCGGTCAGTAGCGGCCATCAAGAGTATAAATAGTACTTTACTCTCGCTGGCCGGTACTGACCGGCCATCAAGAGGGTGTAGGGTGTTCCTCTTGATGGCCGGTACAGACGGGCCATCAAGGGAGCTAGGTGTGTGTGTCCCCTTGATGACCGGTTAGCACCGGCCATCGAGAGAGTGGTGCTCTCTTGCACCTGCCACTGAGAATGGCAGGTGACGAAATCCACAACAGGTGACAACACACCCGGGGCGCAAGTTTGAATTTGAGTTTGGATTTCGTCAGCGCGACGAAATCCGGGTTACGTCGGTCAGCTGTTTGCTGGCGGTGCGAGTGTAGTAAGCTTGGCGAGCTGCCTTGCTCCAGGGCTACATGTACTGGGGGCAGCCGACCCCAGTTCAAGCCTTGGTGCTGGCAAAAGCAAATTTGCCAGCAGCTGTTGGCAATTCATGGCTCAATCTGTTTGGTCTTTGGTTTCAAAGCAACCGGTTGACCAATGGTCTGACCACCATGGAGCCACCGACCGGGGTTTTTTAAGCTCTCGTGAAAGAGCTTCACTTAGCTGACAAGGGTCTGGGCGAGGTAGGTGCGGTGGAGCACAATTACCAGGGCTGAGCCTGGGAGGGAGCAACTTCTAGAACCTGACTATGAATTGCAACTAGTCCAGGGGAAGTGTTAGTTCTTCCCTCCTATATACAACAATAGAGAATGAGAGAGAGAGGATGGGAAAGGGGAATTGGGGTGCTCACCTAGTCCAGGGGAAGTGTTAGTTCTTCCCTGCTGGACTAGGCTGGCAGGGCCTAAGGACTTGGTCTGAGGCGGGTTGGTGACACCCTTGTGACTTGTTTGGTGAGGTTGCGGGGTGCGGGCTCACATTCTCCCCTCCTATAAGCTGGGCCAAGGGGGTGGCTGTGAAGGCGGGCGTTGGGGCGGCAGTTGGGTTTGCTAGTGGTTGAGCAGGGTCAGTGGCGGGTGGCGGTGAGACAGTGGGAGGGTTGGGTCCGGTTGTGTTGATCTCAACAAATTTTTTCACCTTGGACACGTGAAAGACTGGGTGGCGGCGGTCGCCGGTCGGGAGCCCTAATTCAACGCTTTGGCCGTGATTGGAAACGTTGATTATTCGATACTGTTGGAATTTCAGCGCTCTCAGTGCGCGTCCACTGCGCGTCCACTCACTGCGCATCATCCCTGCTCTTCTCACTTGTCTCCTCAAACTCCTCCACGTCTCATATCTCTAACAACCTTCCATATTTCTTCCTCCCAACTGATGACCCGAAAAACATCCCTGAAACACATTCCTGAAACCATTGACAAACCACAACTTGACCAACAAACACTCAAAAAGCAACCTTGCAACCACAAGTCAGCCCTTTGATCTGTTGGTATAAAATCGGTCTCTGTCGTCTACCTCGCTCTCTCCTCAGCAGTCTCATTGACCTCAACCTTGTCTCCGTTGTACACACTCACTCAGCCTCCACTGCTCGGCCTCTGCTCCCATCTCCACCAAAAAACTCACCAAAATTCCCGTCCTCAACATCTCCATTCGACTCCGACTCTTCCCCTCCTTTCTTCTTTTCTCCCTTTCTCTTTTTTCCCTGCTCATTCAATCAAATCGCCTTTGACATTGCCTCGACTTCACCTCAACTTCTGCGCCTCTTATCCTAGTCGCCCTTATCTACTCACTTGAATTCATCAATTGGCTTCTTCCAATTTGGTGAGAAAATACAATCACATCAGCTCTCAAAACTGTCATCACATCAACACTTTCAACTTATTGACCAATCTTATTCCACTCTTTGCTTGCTTTCACAGTGTCTACTATCTTTCCTTGTTTGATATCATCTACCTTAGTCTATCAGTTCTGATTCCCTCCAAAACTCATTCTTATCGTGGTATGCTTTCTTTATTTCAAGATCATATATTGTTGTTACTTATCAATTCTAACCTATTCTTGTTTTTAGTTCTGGTTCTAGTTTCTATAATAAAAACTGTTTCTTCTCAGATACGGCCCTTCAAACCGGGGCTTCAGCTTGTCAGTGCCAGTCTGACGTCGGTCTTGCCAGTCCGCGGAATTCAACATGGCTTTCTCTCCTTTGACAAGCGGGGCGCGATCCTTGTGTTTTTTGTTGTGATGTGCTGCTTGTTGAATGCGGCTGATCCATAAGGTGTCCCGCGCATCCGCCCAGCTGCTCTCTTGGAGTTTCAGCCCATTTTCTAGCGCTGGTATTGGATTCTTGTTGTCCGGTGCGGACGGGAATAGACGAGATTGTTGCCCAAAGACAAGCTCGAACGGGCTGATCCCTGTGGCCCGGTTTGTCGCGGTGTTGCTTGCAAATTCTACAGCAGGGATAGCTTCCAGCCATTTTCCGTGTTTCTTGATGGTTGTTGATCGCAAGATTTGCCCCACCGTTTTGTTGGTGCGTTCACTGCGTCCGTTGGCTTGCGGGTGGAATGCTGAGGTCATGTGAAAGTTGATTTTCATTCTGGCCATCAGTGTTTTCCAGAACTTGGATGTCCAAGATTTATTGCGGTCACTGATGATTGAGTGTGGTGCACCAAAGGTTCCAATCCAGCCACTGAAAAACCGGGAGGCTACCTTCTCTGCCAAATCCATTTGTAAACAGGGGATTATTCTTGTGAATTCTGATAGTCAGCAGGTGATGGTCAGGATCATGTCAAAGTGACTGAATTGTTTAAGAGGTCCCACGAAGTTGATTGCAAGGTCAGACAGTGGTACTCGTGGTACCGGTGGGTGCCATGGTCGGCGCCTTTGTCCTCTGGCAGATTTCACACGAGGCTGTGAATTCCAGGACGTCTGTTGCCAGTCAGGGCCAGAAGAAGTCAATGCATAATTTGTTGAGCGTCTTTTGGTAACCTAGATGACCGAGGCAAAGATGCGCCTCCTTGATCAGGGCATGGCGTATTGTGTCTACTGAAGGGATCACTAACCGGCCCTCGATGAACAGCAGTCCGTCTATCTCAATGCAGTCGTCCTGGAACGGTAGAACATCCCGCATCATTGTACAAAATTTATCCACCTTGTAGCCTTCAATGATCTGGCTGCGCAATTCCTCTGAGAGTGCCGTTCCCATTTTGGTTACTGCTGCTACGCGTGTGATGTTGGCAGTGGAGGGCTGATCAACCTTCTCATCATGATCTTTCCTTGATAAGGCATCCGCAACAGTGTTGTCCTTGCCTTTGATGTATTCAAAGTTCAAGTCAAAGTCCGCAAGTAGTTTGGTCCAACGAGCTTGTTGGCGGCTGAGGTTGCGCTGTCGGAGGAGGTGTGTGAGCGAGTGATGATCGGTCATCACATTGACTTTCATTCCCAAAAGGAGCATCCTCCATTTCTGTAACGCGTTTACCACCGCTAGTAGCTCCTGTTCATGGACTGGATAGTTCTGTTCTGCCGGGGTCATCTGTCGCAATTCATAAGCAATTGGTGAGGCGTGTTTCCACTCGGCGCCTTGGAAGAGTGCTGCTCCCAGGCCCGAGCCACTGGCGTCCGTGAATACCCAAAAAGGGTCGTCTGAGTCAAAGTCAACATTTTTTAACGCTGGCAGGGTTGTCATGATCCGTTTGATATTTTGGAAAGCTTTTTCCTCCACTTCTCCCCAGCAGAAGGAATGCTTGTCAATCTTTGAGCTGGTCAGTGGGGTGAGTGTGCCAACGTATTTCTGTAGGCCCCAGATGAATTTCTTCATCCATTGTACTGTCCCAAGGAAACGTTTCACGCCTTTTGTCAATTGTGGGGAGGGCCACTTCTGGATGGCTTGGATTTTATCATCATCTGGCCAAATGCCGTCTTTCGAGATCCAGTGTCCAAGGAATTTGATTTTTTCCCAGAACAGTTGGGTTTTCTTGGGGCTGCAGTATAAGTGTGCTTGACAAAGGCATTCAAGAACCGCTTGTACATGATGCTTGTGTTCGTGATGCAAATGTGAAAAGACTACAATATCATCCAAGTAAACAATGCAGATTGTGTTGAGTAGGTCTCCCAGAGCTTCTTCCAGTCTGGCTTGGTGGGCGGGTGCTTTGGTCAGTCCCATTGGCATTACCACCCATTCCATTAGCCCCCAGGGGGTTTTCACGGCTGTCAGGGGAATGTCCTCCTTGCGCATTCGAGTTTGAAAAAAGGCGTTTGTCTGGTTGAGTATTGAGAAAATCTTACCTCCGGCGACCATACAAACCAACTCATCTACATTGGGCAATGGTGAGCGGTCGCAAACAGGAAAGCTGTTGAGTCTTTGATAGTCACAAAACAACCGTGGTAGCGCTGTTGGATCTTTTTTTGGGATGATCAAGCTTGGTGACGCATATTGACTGGTGGAGCAATGTATGCGTCCGGCTTCCAGATGTTGACGGATCAAGGTCTGCCAAGCTGCGAGGTGCTTCCGGGGGTACAGGTACTGTTTTTTGTTCACTACCGCGTCCCGGTCCGTTAGAATGATCTTATGCCCCGTTTTTGACGCTTCGGATTGGATCTTTTTAGGGAACGAGCTGTCGGTGAAGTGACCGGCTTCTTCTGCTTCGTCCGAAACCGCCGGGATGTCAATTGGAAAGAGATCTTCGAACTCAAGGAGCACCTTGCGTTCTGAAGCTTCTCTGTCACAGCAGCTGTGGAGGGCGTCAGGGGCTTGAGAGGGGACCTTCCGCGGATTTTGGTGCCTGAGGGTTCGTGGATGATGGATGTCCCTCGGATGGAAACCAAGAGGTCAAATCGGAAAAGGAAGGGTGTCCCTAGGATGGCGTCGTAGGAACCTATCACGGGGCCGATTCGGAGCAAAACTTTTGGGAAATCAAGTGGGCAGTCCGTAACACTGAGATTGCCAATGATGTATTCCCGGAGCAGCAAAGGTTTAGTTGCTGGCGTTTTCATCGCTAGATGTACTCGAGTCGGCATTGGGAGCGGTAGGGGAGGGAGATTCAAAGCGTTAGCGGCTGCCGGTGAGATAAGGTTGATTTCCGAGCCTGTGTCGATCAGGACTTGGATGGGGTTGCCCGCCAGTTGCATTTTGAGAATCACGCGAGCTGGTGGTCGGATGCTTTTGGGGGTTGTTTGGGGTTTGAGGTGCGAGGGCGAGGTGGCGTCTGCCAGGCGTTCGAGGTGCGAGGTTGAGGCCATTGTGTACAAGGCGCCTCCGAGGACGGTTCAAGAAAAAAAAAGTGTAAGCTCTTGTGAAAGAGCTTCACTGAGCTGAAAAGGGTCTGGGCGAGGTAGGTGCGGTGGAGCACAATTACCAGGGCTGAGCCTGGGAGGGAGCAACTTCTAGAACCTGACTATGAATTGCAACTAGTCCAGGGGAAGTGTTAGTTCTTTTCTCCTATATACAACAATAGAGAATGAGAGAGAAAGGATGGGAAAGGGGAATTGGGGTGCTCACCTAGTCCAGGGGAAGTGTTAGTTCTTGTTGTGATGGAAGAACACACACACGTAATCATTGCTCGAGAGAGGAAGGAAACCATATATATATGTCTATGTACAAGCATAACTGCGCCGTAGTCGACACACTATAGGACTATGTATATATGTATGTCTATGTCCTAACAGTTCTTCCCTGCTGGACTAGGAGGGCGCGGGCTGGCGGGGCCTAAGGGCATCCACATCCGTGGCTAGATTAGCCTGGGCTAACTAGCTCGGATTACGATTGGAATAGGATAATCCAATCGACCATCCGCATGGGTGGGGATTAGCGAGTCCGAGGCCGTCGGAGGTTATGTGTTATGTGTTTGGCACCTAAAACACATAAAGTTCATGCTAACAAGCATGATGCATATTCACTTTGGGATTAGTCCCAGGATTAGTGGGGTCTACATTTAGACCCCACTAGCTCCAAACGGAGCTCCGGGCTAAGTTAATCCCCGGTTGATCCAACCCGATGCGGGTGCGGGGTCGAACTAAGTGCCCTAATCCGGGCTAACTTAGCGCCCGGTGCAGATGGTCTAAGGACTCGGTCTGAGGCGGGTCGGTGACACCCTTGTGACTTGTTTGGTGAGGTCGCAGGGTGCGGGCTCACAGGTTTCTCACCAGTTTGCCAACGCCTGAGGGGTTGGCGAGATGGTTGAAGAGCTCGGCCGCGGGACCGACGGTCCCAATTTGAGAAAGTGCACCCATGGTGTATGCCCCGATCATTATCATTGGGTCAAGCAGGACACACCCATGCACCTCACTCAATGACCTAGCTTAACAAAGCCTCTCAAGCGGAGGGTCCGGGGGACCCCGCCCAGAGGGCTCTCCGCAGGAGAGGCTTATGAGTTATGTCTTGATTTAAGCAGGAGCAGAAAGGATCTACTACACTAAAAATCCCAACCAATATAGAAAAACTGAATACACAGAGTTGTAGTTTCTGTTCTTGCAAGGAATTTGAGCCACTTATCTATCTTGTAGCCAGAAAAACAACTCCTGGTGTCCCAAACAAGTGGAGCCTCATTTGGAAGACTTGTGCATTTTTGATCTTTTGAAAAGGTCAACAGATTGGGATAGAAAAAATCTGAGTAGACCAAATTGTAGAGAAAGAAAAGTAGCATAGGGTACAGATAGGGCATATTGGTGGAGAGGCTGGGGGAGAAGCTATAAAAATTTTAAAAACCTCTCAGCCAAATGAACTTTCTGCTCCCGCGTAAAATTTGGGATAATGCACAAGTCCCTCCCTGTGGGAGTGGGTACGACTCCACTCAATGACTTTGGGTCATCAAGTGGATCACCACCACCCGGTCATCGAGTGGGTAAGCACTCCCCCACTCAATGGCCAACCCGGTCATCAAGTGTGACAGCTCTGTTTATGAAGCTGAGGGCAAAAAACCCGTCAAAATAAGGGTTTTGGGCCCTAGCACTATAACTGTGCTGATGTAAACACTGGTAATTTAAATTACCAAGCTTGTTACGTGGCAAATATGGCCACTACAAGGGTTTTAACACTCTGTAAAAGAGGAGAAATTACTGATGTAATTAATAATATGTAATTATTAATTACAGGGAATTAATTTGGCATAAAAGTAGGTGGCAAGCGCTTAAACTGATTGGCTGCTTGACAGAGGCGGTGGTCTTACGGCAACTACTTATAAGGATAAAGCTTTAAATATGCTAATAAGGGATTTTTTGATGATTTAAAGGGTTTAATCCAGTGGATTTTACGTGCTGGGGATGGTTTATAAGGAAAAGTGGCTACAAATGTAGCAGAGGAGAATATTCACGGCAAACTTACAGTTTTATGGGCGGTGAATGGTCTGGGGGATCTTTTCCAGAGGGCCAAATAGGCCTCTATTTATAGAGGGGACTTCAGTGGGCGTAAACACTGAGTCCTTTTCTCCCTATGGGAGTATCCAGGGTTGTAGCCGTGAAAAGGGCTTGGCTGTGGGTATTTTAATTGTATTGTAATAGACTAAGGCCCCGTTTGGAGCCAATATAAATATAGGTGACATAATCATTTGTAAATTCAATAAAAAAATACAAAACTCTACATAAAGAATCCATTTTTTTTTGTAGGAAACCTGCAGTACTGGTCTCATCAACTATGAAGTCAGATTTAACTGATTCAGCCATCTTCAGCACCATAATACCATTATATTGCTTTGTTTTGGTCAAATGCGAGATAATGGTACTACAGTACTGAATATGGCTGAATCAGTTGAATCTGACTTCATAATTGAAGAGACCAGTATTGTAGGTTGCCTAGAAAAAATATTTGGAGGCTTTATGTTGAATTTTGTAGTTTTCATTGAATTAACCAATGATTATATCACCTATATTTATATCAGCTCCAAACAAAGCCTAATTTCCCTGCCTCTGTCACATGACATGTTTATAACCAATTGCCATGTGAAAGAGCTTCAGTAGAAGTCTACATAATACTTTCACGGGGTATTTTTACACGAGTAATATTACTCATTAATGTACAACAGTTTAATTTTATGTACATTGTTTGTTTTACTAATTTTATGTATGTAATACTAACTTGGGCGCTTTCTGGGGCCAATTCTTATTTATACAATTAGTACATGAAGGAATAGGAATAAGGGGGTACTTTAAGTGGGTGACCCCCCTTAATTTATGATGAGAAATCTGATTCTGCAATAATAATTTAATAATTATTATTATTTACTAAGTTATTGCAGTCTTTTGGATACTTGATGTATCTCTAAGGCTGACAAAGTGGATACACACTCACTCAATGACCGATGACCCAAAGGTCATCAAGTGAGTGGGTAACCAATACCCGGTCATCAAGTGGGTACAACTCCACTCGATGATCCAGTTGGGTCATCCAGATCCACTCAATGGCCGGACCAGTGTGGTGCGCTATCCGGTACACGCGGTGTCAAGATCAAGATTCACAATGGCGTGCGGATTGGCGTGCAAGTTTTCTTTTCTTCTATGTAGTGTCGTGTCCATTTTCTCATTTTCTTTCTTTTTTCTATTTCTATCCTTGTCTTTGTTGAGTTTGTGGTATGAAATTTGCAATAATAATTCTATTTTCTATCTGTTTGAGCAAAGGCTACCAGACAGGGCTATGGTTGTATATATGATGAGATCAAGATAAAAGTGGATGTGTGTGAGTGAGAGCAAGTGTGAGAGTGTGAGTGCGAGTGTGAGTGTGAGAGTGAGAATGAGAGTATGAGTATGAATGAATGTGAACAAGAGGGGCAAAGAGAGCCCAGTATTTATACTAAACAAATGCTGCTGAGAGATTGATTCTCAGCGTACTTTCTCAATGAAAAGTCATTGTCAAAAGTACCTATACTTTTCTCCTCTTTGCAGGAATGCTCCAGTCCTCTGGAGCATTTCTTTTCTTATTACTTTCTGCACTGTGATAAGCAGCTGCAGCAGGAAGCTGAGCATAATTGGCAGCAGAGAGCTGAGCATACTTGGCAGCATGGGTCTCAGCAGTTAGATCACTGCTGGCCATGTTCCCTTCTACAGGGATTACACCTTCAACAGTCTTCTGTTTTGTTTCTTATCTGCGCGTTTCTGGATGGTTTGGCTATGTGGTGGGTTGGTTTTGTCTGAGTTTTGTTTGTTCTGTTTTGGTTTTGTTCTTTTTGTCTGTTTCTTCTCCTTCTTGTTTGTTGCGCGCGCGGGGCATGATGAGCTGTCCCGCAGCATGTCACAACCCCGGAGTCTGAGTTCAGTTTGAACTCAGATGATGGGGCGGCATGGGATTAACTCTGAACCATAAAAATCACATCAAAAATCTTATAGATCACCTTATCAGCGCTTCCTGGATGCCTTCTGAGCTTTATCCAAGTATATTAAAGTCAGCAAATCAGAGAATGAAACTTCAAGGGTTCTGCCTACAAATTAACCAAATCACAAAAAAAAAATCCAGGGTTCCCCCTTTGAAAAACCAGCAAAAAAAAACAAAGAGGACCCTGCATTAGATTACAAAAAACCCAAACAACAGTTGTATTTTAACAGAAAAATCCCCACAGCGCCTGCCACCCAACACCAGCAAGCTGGTGTACCGTGGCCCACTGCCCATCCCTGTCTAGCAGGGTTAAAAAGCGGTGAGAGGAAGACCCCCAGCCCGTAAGCACAGGGGGGTCCACAAGTAGCGCCCCGCCAAACTGCGCAAGTGCAACAGCGGACAGGGGTGAGACAACCCCCCAGCTGGAAGCCAGCCTGGAGAGTCGCCTGAGGAAACAACTGTTCCTCAGGTCCCCCTATTTATAGACTCCAGTGGCCATCACCTGAAGCTTGCTGTGCTCCCCATCATCTCAACAACGACCAACGCCACAGCCACAGCCTTATGTAACTCACCTGCTCCAGCCTGGCAACCACCACCGCATCCTCTGCAACGCTTTGTCTGGTTGTTCTTTCTATGCAACTCAACTGCACCAGCCTGGCGACCACTGCCACATTTTCCACAACTCTTCATCTTTCAGGGCCTTTGGTTCCTACTGCCCCTGCAAAAAACCCTCATACCTCCATCTAAACCAGAACCAGTTGCAAGCATGCCAAGCCACTCCTTTGTCACATCTCCCACCGCCTGTCTCTGCCCTCGTCAGCGAAAGGGACCCAGACATTGAGGTTCTCTATCCGCTTCCCGCCACCTCCCTCAAGCACTAACTTACCCTGGACCTCTGCCCTCACCCTCCCTTGCTCTCCTCCCTCGGCTAGCTCCTCCTGTCTGACGCAACATGCCTGCGCCTCTCGACCAATATCGAGCTTGAAGACCCTGGCCGGCTTTCCGCCGCCGACCGCATCAACCTAAATCTCACTCCACCTTTGCATTCTTTGGAGGCTGTTCTCTTGCTGTTCTATCGTCATTTGTTGTGCCAAGACGCGCCAGCCTGCAAGCGCGAAATAGGATTGTCCGAGAGTGGCACCTTGACCACTGGAGCTGGACCCAGAGGCCATACACCAGGGGGGAAAGTGTGGCACTCTCTGGAGAGTGCCAGGCCGTAATTCTGTCAGTCAAATGGTCTGATGTGAGTTAGATGTGAGTCGTAACTCTTTGTTCAATTTTCTTCCCAAAAGATGTGTAACTGTAGGTGAAGTGGTTGCGGGATGATCTGTAACTCAATTCCAACACATGGAAATATCTTAGTTGAAATTTTCTGTTTGGTTCATATCAAACAAAATCCAGGATGTGAGCTTCAATTCACAACATGTTTTGCCAAGAATGTAACTATCCTGATGCGCAAAGATATCCTTGACCAAATGAGAAGGAAGGTTTTTCAGGGCTGATTTTTTTCAATCAAAACCCACATAAAATCACATAATGAAAGATAGCTGTAAATTATAGCAACCGCAAAGACTCAGCTAACTGGTAGATTAATCCTTGTGGGATATTTCTGCCATGCCTGTTCCCTTCATCAATTGGGAGGAAAGTTATGTAAAATTAAATGTCTCTTTTTTGAGTATCACACAGTGTCAAAGCTGGGAAAACCTCTGTAACCTGTCTTCCCTCCCTGTAATATGAAATGTGAACAATCAAAGAGGCCTTTTCACCAACCATGTTTACCAAGTGATGGTCCACTTATGCAGGCTAAAGTTTGGCATGCGGTCAGCTGTTCATTTGGGTCCATGCACCTTTTGTATGTGAATACACATTGCACAATTTTCCTTCACTTGACCTTCATCTGACTGAAAAATGCAGCAGCTAGAGGTTAAAATTATTATGCTTCACAGAGGGAAGGGTGCAGATTGGTGGATATCAATAGATGCATCAATATTTTGATGATCCCGGAACCAGCAGGAGAAAGATTTCAATAGCTGGTCTGAACTCTGAGGTGAAAAGTCAACTCTGAAATGTCCACACACATCTCAGCATGCAGGCTCATACCGTTTGTCTTGTAGATTGATCATCTTCACACCTTTTGCCTGACTGTTTTGGGCAATTTTTTCCTTCAGGTAGCATACCTTCATCACACCTACCATTATGTCCGTGGCCATTGTGCAACAAAATGGTGTTGATTGCTCTTATCACATGGTAATTATTAGCACCAGGTGTAAGATAAGAATGATGCTCTTTTGACCTGCTGTATCCAGAACAATCAAAATCATCATCATTTTGTAGTGGCAAAAATGGTGTTCATATGTGTTGCAAATCACCAAAAAAGCTTGTGTTCCAGGAGTTTCAATCTGGGCACAAGTCAACTACGGTGGCAGCGGGGCAACAGGGATCAGCTCTGTATCCCCGGGTGTCCCCGGGGAGCGTGTTTTTTTTTGTTGCTATGTCCACCGTCATGTTCAGCCAAACATCAGGGTGGACATTGGCGAGTTGCTTGTTTACACGGGCTCAATGACCTTTGTTTGCTGGTCATTGAGCTGGGAAAGCCCCAACTCAATGAACAGTACACTAAATACTGTTCATTCAGCTTGGCTTTTCCGAGGTTGGTGGACAGTACAGACTGCTCACCAAGCTCAGACAGGCCCAGAACAATGACCAATAGGTGCTGGTCATCGGACCAGGGCTTCTCCGACTGGATGGCCAACACAAACTGGCCATCGAGTTCAGAGAGGCCGCGCTTGACAGGCATCATGCCCTGGTCATCGATCTGCAGCCTCTCCGAGCTCAAATCCAATGACCAGTAGATACTGGTCATCCAGCGAGAAGCCCTGGCCCAATGACCAGCAAATGCTGGTCATCTAGTCAGCCTTTCCAAGCGCGGTAGGCAGCCTACACTGGCCACTCAGCTTGGAAAAGTGCAGCAGGATGGACAGTACATACTGTCCATCAAGCCGGGACTTTCCCCGCGCTGAGTACAGTACATAAAGTCCTTAAAGCTGGGAGAGGCCCGGCTCAATGACCAACATGCAGTACTGGTCACTGCTCTGGGATTTTCCCAGCCTAGTGAACTGTGATCAAGTGGAGGGTGTCTCCACTCAATGGCCAGTAGAACCAGTCACCAAGTAAGGAACCCCCCCACTCAACATCCAGTATACACACCAGTTGTCAGCTGGCTACTATGGCAGAGCCACCGTGACATGAAAATAATACAAATAAAAACATAAAAAGTAGTGTTACATATGAAAGAGACATTATCACTCTTACATATGTAAAACTACACAAAAACATTAAATACATATATAAATAATTAATTACTTAGCTTTGTGTAATTAATAAGTAAAATATTATAGAAGATTCTGATTCTACGGGTAAAATAACCTAGGGTACCTCACTTACACATACCCTTAATTATTATCCCTTCCTTGTGTAAACTAACTTCAAAGTTTAAGCAAGTGCATCACGCCCCACGTGAATGAACTTGTATGCACAAATATATATAAGTACATATATTTACAACCATTTCCAGTGACGTAACTGAGGTGTTGTGTACAGTTCAAAAGATAGCTTTATTTGTTGCGTGGCGCACCCAAGCCCGCGTGTTCTGTTGCCTAGAGCTCAAGCCCGCGCCCATAGTGTACATATATGCATCATGCATAAACTAGCCCGCAACCAAAGCGCTCAGGCTACCAATAAGTAAGAATGGGCCAGAATACGCCCCAATAACAATATTTCATGTGTTATAGGGCTTGTACACATGTAATTAATCACCAAACAAGATGTAATTACCACGTCATTCAATATAAAACATTCTAGATTGAAAAGAGCTCTTGCAGCGTGCACAGGAGACACTAGAAAGCGCCCCAGCTTCTCCCAAGCCTCACTACACGTAAATTACAACTGTAGTAAATATGTAGAAGGGGTCAAATGAACTGGAGCACTTAATAAGCGCCTCCAGAACATGTATGAAGCACTGCTTGCACATGTACAAGTGCACAGAAGACAGTTCTAGTACCTTCTGTGGCACATTTCCACGGAAATGAGCGTCACAGAACCCCCAAACCAGCCCCCATGACGTGTAAGGCTTGTGCAAAAACACGCAGAACCTCTGAAAAAGGCTCTTGGAAACCCTTGTATCCAAGCCCCAAGGTTCTACGACCCACAGCGCCTTCTAGCGCAACCAAATTGTCTCAGAATGCGCCCACAAGTGTCCCCCTGTCCCCTGGGCGCCCCTGGAGGCCTGCCTAGGCTATAAAAAGGGCCCTTTCTCCGCCCAAAAGGAGATTCCCCAGCTTTTACATTACCTATTAGAATTTTACCCGCCTTCAACAGCCTCATTAGCCTGTGATTTGCCAGGTAAAATACCTACTTTCGTGATTTTTAGCCCCAATTTCCGCCCTGAAGCTGTCCAGTAACCACCCTGCCCTCAAGATTACCACTTCTGAGCGCCTCCAACTGCCCAACTTCACGCCTGAAGAACCTCAAGTGCCCCTAGGGTCTTATACTAGTAAGTTTAAGCCCCTTCTCTTGAGATTCTCCGCTATTTCTTTCTGGGATTTGAAACACCCCTGTTTACAGGCCCCAGTTCTTCATTCTAGAGGGATTAAACACCCCTGATTTATCAGGCCCCTCTTTAAAATTAATTATATTCATTTTATTACGTCAAATTGGCCCAAATTGGCCCAAATTGCCTTATTCTTACGCCATAATTCCCAACAATTACGTTGGAATTAACCCTTATAACCTTGTCTTAGAGTTTTATAACTCTAATCTTTTGCTTTGCACCACGTGTAGCTAGAAGGATAATATCCTTGGCATCACGTAGGCTGACACCAGTCCTCAAGTGGAGAATCCCTCCACTCAATGACATTAAAAACCAGTCATTGAGTGGAGGATGTCTCCACTTGGTGGCTGGTAATTTAAATATGGTCATTGAGTGGACACAACCTCCAATCAATGGTTGTCCAACAGTCATCAAGTGGAGGGAATCTCCACTAAATGACTTTACAACCCCTTCATTGAGTGGAGGGGGTCTCAAATTGATTCCTGAAACACACCACTAAGTGTAGAATACCAGGGTGTACCAGGCATTAAGTGGGGGTACCCTCAACTCAATTACCAACATGTTCACCATGGAGTGGATCAAAGATCAGCCTGAGTTGAACATAAGGTCAACATATTTGAAGCCTAGATCCCACATGCTCACACATTTGACATCAGACAGTCTTCCCAAAGGAACATACAGTCTGGCACTCTCCAGGGAGTGCCACACTTTCCCCCCTGGTGATAGTTTTTCAGAGCTGGGAACGGGTGGTCCACCAACAGTTGGGGTAGTGCTTGTGTCCCCGGAGCTCAGAGGCCTGCTTCAACTGGCAAGGCTGGTGTGAGCCTCGCTTGTCAACCTCAACATAACCTGACCTTGTCTGCACGAAATGGTGAAGCGCAAGAAACGTGGGAGTAAACTGAATCAGATTGCCGACTTAAGCGGTGAGCAAGCAAAATATCAGCAGCATTGGCACCAAGGAGGTACAATCAAGTCTCATCAAACATTATCAAGCTTCACATTTATGAAATCTCAAATTCTTGGTTCAATATTCTAATGCACTCGCTGCAGATCTTGTGGTACAGGTATCTAGATGTCTGCATAGCAAATACTCTCTTTGAACCAATGAAAGTCCCGCCCAATCGCTTCAAGAATCTCTCTCGTCTCTTTCTCGTCAAAGTGAAGCCAAATTCAAGCAAGTTCTTTTAAATCAGCTCCAATTCCACCTCCTACCGCTCCTCCTTCGCCAAATTACTTCTCTCGCACAATCACTCAACCAATCCAGCCTAATCAATGACCCCGGCCCAAATCTCCAGCTGATCTTGTAGATCCAAGCAGAACTTGAACCCATGATGGATGATATTCAATCTAACATCACTACTATGTTTCCGGGATCAATATCTGCCCCACATCAAGCCAACAATCATCACCTAGGAGTCTTCAAATCCTACAGGCTTGGGTACCTGAAATGTCTATTCAATCATTTGGGGATCCTATTCAATCTGGATATAATTCCTCTTTGTATCATGTACGTAAAAGGATCTGAGCGCATTGTTCCCCAAAAGTTTTGAACTAAAAACTTATTGAGAAAATCCTACGTGCCTTATACTGCTTTATTACCTCCCAATTCTCCCAAGACCAATTCACTTGGCTATTTATTTTGCAATGTGAACATAAAAAAAACAATGAAAATTCAAACATGAGAAGAGAACAATAAATGTTAACTTGATAACCTTTTTTTTTTTTTTGCAATGGACAACTTTTGGGATGGTTTCTGTCAAATTACAGCTCCACTTGGTGGTGTTTGAATTCTTTCCAATGAATAATGTACTGTAGATTTGGGCTTCACAAAGACTTGAATTGACCTTTTGGCTACATCACTTCTCTTTGTGTTGTGTGTCTAACAGTTTTAGGTCCAGAATAAGAAGAAGAAAAAGTGTCAGGGCGAGTCTCTACAATGACAGCACCCTGAATAGGTGAAGAAGATAATAGCTACCACAACACACTTGTCGGAGCTCTTCTCTTCCGGCTAGGCGGGAGGAATGAACCACACCTCCTTCGGGAGGGGCTGTTGACTTCTTGTCAACCGGATTCTATCAAGACTTGCTAAGAAACTTGGGGAGAGAGATGAAAGAGGAAGCTCGACTTACTTGGTATCAGCGAGGTTGAGCGGAGGAGTTGAAGTTGAAGGGAATAAAATGAGAGATTGATGATAGCCCCAATTGTAGTATTTGAGTAAGGCCAAAGACTACAATCTTGGCGGGCTTGGTAAACTCTAATCTGAGGGATCCTCTGTTTTGGAGAATTCCTACTACTTGTACTCTGTAGATCTGTCAATCCCTTGCTGCGGTTACGCAGTCCTAAGACGCGCGCTTCACGCGCCTTTCACTTGAATGAAATGTACACTCCATAGTGTACCTAGCGCGCTGTCAGTTAGCTGCACTGGCTTGGCTAGCTGCTGTCTGACAAAAAGTGTGACAAGCAAATGAGCCAGATACTTTGCCAGCACCCAGCTGACCACTCCATCCTCCACCTGCACATGACAAGAGCTGAATGGAGATGGAATATTCATTCCAATCCCGTACCCACTGGGGGAGTGATAGAATTACTTCCCAAGCTGAGCCCAAAAACCTAGGGAATTTCTGGCAGGCCAAACATGACCAGGCCTGTCCAAATACCAAAGCAGTAGGGAATGGTAGTGTGGACAAAGAGATCCATGGAAAACAGATATTTCTGCCTGTTTTCCATTTGAATGGTGGTCCAACTATGCTAACTGTAGTGGTAGCCCAGTGTCAGGCCATTGACATTACACAGATTTTGTGTCAGCTCCTAGAAGTATTGCACTAACACCAACTGTTTGCCCAGAAATCATAGGGGGTATCAAATCTGACAAAATACATCATTAGGCAATTGGCAGGTTTGAAAAAAACCAACATTTTGAAAATGTGTTGGTCCTTCACCTACCTCATTTTGGGATCCACTGGTGATAAATTTTATTTTTGTCTAATTTACCAGTTCCTAATTTTGTTACCCCTAATCAGATGCTATTCTGTGTTACAGCGCTTTTCAGGTTGTAACTTTAGTTTAGCATAGCAGTGCCAGAAAGCCTGCTAGCACCACAGGAAATGGGGGCTATGGCAAGAGCTGCTGTGCGTCTGCTAGATGGCAGTTTAGCATAGGGTAGCAGCCCACCATTGGTTTTGCCCTCACTTAACACAGGGATGGTAAATGTAAAAAGCCCTGCATATATAAATAGCTGGTAGATGATTGCATGAATAACAACAAAATTTTTAGAGTGGGGGAAAAGGATGTAAGTTCAAGATCACAATTGAATGTGTATCCTTTAGATCAGAAAGGCTATTTAATTTAGAATATTTGTCTCAAGTTGGAGTTTAATAACATTGGCCCTGAGGCCATTTGAAATAACCTTTTTATTTTGGATTTTAACCTAACCAACTATTGGGGCCATTTGAAATAGCCTTTTGATTTTGAATTCTATTTTATGATGCTAATATGTGGCTGTGTCAATTCAAGGCCTTTATTTGAAGGGGGGGGGGACTGAAAGTAGGGAATGGAGCAGCTTGAGCTGGTATTTGCAGCGGCGAAGCCGCCTTGGCCTCTATTCCATCCTGACGATCTGGGATACTCTTTTATCACGCATGTGGCGTTTTCTTGTTGATCCTCATCTTCTCTGATCCCCGCCTTCCGGTGCCCTTCGACGATCCCCCACATCTCAAACCTTCCTCATCCATCCCAGTTTTTCTCTCTCCCTCTTCTCAACTTACAATCCGGCCAACGCGCGCTCAAAGCCGTCGTAAATCAAACACCCCCCTACCTCATTGCTCTTAGATCTCCCACTCTCTCTGCGACCATCCCCGGAGGGCATTCCCCAAACACCTTTTCCCCTCCAAAAACTGCCGCCGCCTGGCACGGACGGAGTTCCACACCGGGTCATTGAGTGGATACACACTCCACTGAATGGCTGGACTGGGTCAATGAGTGGATACACACTCCACTCAATGACCAACCCGGTCATTGAGTGGATACACACTCCACTCAATGACCAGACCAAGTCATTGAGTGGAGCGGGTATCTGTCAGAATTCTAGGCTCTTCTTCCGCTCACAAGTCTCAATATCTTCAATCATTATCACTTTGCTTATTTTAAGTAGTTTCAATATTTATTAATCACTCTACTTATGTTGTTTTATTTCACTCTACTGTCTTGGTAGTTTTATCTTCACTCTAGTGTTCTGCTACTTTTATTATCCTGTTTTCACTCTAGTATTCTGCTAGTTTAATTTATCCTGTTCACTGGGTATGCTACTAATCTTTGTAGTGTACACTTTGATTGTTTTGTTTGTTTTAGTCTCCTAGGCCCCCTTTGGATCTTGCAAGGGGGCTCTCTAGTTGTGACTACATATATTCTGCCCTATGATTTGAAATAAACCATCATGAACGCAAGCTCTTTGTGGAAATCCACTCCCAACACGTGAAACCAGACGATCTTTGGAAAAACCTTCTTGACACTGCTGGACGTAAGTGATTCTTTTTGGTTGATTACAAGCTACAGAATAGAAACTGATCTTAGTTCATACTCCTAAAAAAATCTGAAGTGGAAAAGGTGCACGAACACACCGACCAACTAGCCAGTGTGTTTGACTTTGTGAACCTGGCCACGGCACGCCGCGCAAAAGTTGCCTTGCGCTGGAGCGATTTTACCGCAGGGGAAACGAGATCCTGGAAATTGCTCCAAAAGGAGCTTGGAATAAACGAAAAAGACCATGTCGATAGGACGGAGACACTGATCCGGCGTGCCTACTTTGTCCGATTCCCCGAGCGCGACGCTTCTAAATTGGATGGAGATCAGATGCTTGCTGAAATTGACATTTCCACCCTTGACCCACATCTTAAGCTCCTGGGTCCAATCCAAGCTCCTCTGTGATTGTCCCTCTCTTTGTCGCACCTTTTTTTTTCTTTGACTGAAAATTTGACAGTATCCACTCAATATCTACTCAATGACCCAGTTCGGCAATTGAGTGGAGTGTGTATCCACTCAATGACCGGGTCCGGCAATTGAGTGGAGTGTGTATCCACTTGATGACCGGGTCCGGCCATCGAGTGGAGCGGGTATCCACTTGATGACTTGGTCCGGCCATCAAGTGGAGTGTGTATCCACTCGATGACCGGGTTGGTCATTGAGTGGAGTGTGTATCCACTTGATGACCCGGTCCGGCCATTGAGTGGAGTGTGTATCCACTCAATGACCCGGTCCGGCCATTGAGTGGAGTGTGTATCCACTCAATGACCGGGTCCGGCCATTGAGTGGAGCGGGTATACACTTGATGACCCAACCAAGTCATTGAGTGGAATGTGTATCCACCCAATGACCAAGTGGGTCATCGAGTGGGGTGTATTAGTGTGTCTGATTGCCAGTGTTGGGGACTGTGAGTTGAGAGTGTACTCAACCCGATGAACCGTGTTGACTGGCCATCAGATGGAGGTATGTATTCCAGGTGATGACTGGTCATCAGAAGGGGTGCCGGTGTGTACACTTATGAGTCTAAATTTTTATGGTCCCTGTTGGATGACCAGAAATGGTTTACAGTAATTTTATGGCACAAATGTGCACCAGCAAGAAATATTTTATGGGGTCACCAGGAGCCAAAAAGTCAATTGTGAACCCCCCTATTGTGTTTTGCTTAATGGTTGGACTTCAAGAGTGAAGTTGAGTGCTATAGTTATGGGGTTGTCTGGCACAGCCCCAGTTTAATCTCCATCATTCTGCCATACGGAGCCCGCCTGTACCGAAGTGAAAATGATCATGATGATCTTTATTTCACAATGCAAGGCAAAAACAAAAACAATGGAATTATGGAATGCCATGATTGGTGCACAGCAACAGGACCATCTGTCCAAGCATTCTACAAAACACAATATGTACTGGTTGAGCTCCGGAGGCCGGCGGACATCATTAAAGGCCAAGCTTAAAAAAGCCTCTCCAAGGAGGCGTGAAGCGTCTCCGAAGGAGAGGCTTACCTCTAAAGTCACACCATTGGCCCTACAGACTTGAGAATTTCTGGCAAAAAAACACTATTTTCTTTTCAAAATGTTTTTAAAAGTGTAGTTTTTAGTTTAAAAAAAATCTGAGTGTACAGACTTGTAGCCTGCAATCTCAGCTTCCATTTCACAGTTTTTTACCCAGCTGACACACATAATTACTAGCCCACTCCACCTACTGTGAAGTGGTTCTGGAGTGGTGATCCAGCGGTTTTTGGGCTCAAAATTTGAAATTCCCTGAGCCCACGCGGGCTTGAAGAGGGGGATTGGGTACAAAAATCCACCATGTAACAACATTTACAGGACGTTTCTTCCCAGGGGGGATGGATACGGGGGATTTTGAAGTGGGGGAAAATAAGCTCAGAAGCGGGTGATTGTAATTATGGTGTTCAAAGTTGGTTTGCATAATTTTATGCATGCATAAATTGTAAAATCATAAAAATATTTTGGTGAGGAAATTTTATATTACATAATCAGACAGTCATATCCCCTGCAAAAAATATTTTTTGATTTTATGATTTATGCATGAACTAGAGTCCAAGGCGGCTACGCCGCTGCACTTTCAGGGTTCCAACCTCCACCTCCATTCCCTTACCCCCCATAGTCCACACCCCAATACTTGCCCAAAACCCTGACCATTGGCAATCCCTGCCCTTGTTGACATTACAGCTCCCGCTGCCACTGTTCCACCAGGAATACAACTTACAACCCCAAAGCTATGAACCCCACATCTTTGGGTTGCATTCTTTTGTAGATATTCAATTCAAACTGTGCCCAATCACATTTGGACCTCAGTTTGCAGCATAAAATTTAGACATTATTAGCTTAACTTCTCATCATCTCAATTAGTAAGTGGACAATGAAAGTCACAGTTTCATGGTCCATTATGAGCCCTGATGTGTTCTCAATCAAGACCTTACCCTTAAATAATTGGTGTATTAGTTTCTGGACAACACAAATTTTCCTTGTGGGGCTTGAATAATAGGGAACAACATTTTTTGATTCAATCTTGTGATTGTCATAGTGCTGGGTGTCCTTGTCCTTCAACCGGCAACCACAAACAGATATTGCTGGACATTGCCCAGCTGGAGGAGGGGGATGCTAGGCGTTGGCGTGTGATAAGGGCAAGGATGATGAGCAGCTTCAAGGCGAGTGTGTGGCTGCGGATGGATTCCTTAGCCTTCTGAGCAATGGAGCCTTTGAAAGACACACGAGGGCGCAGCGGCCGTCCAGTTGATTGTTCCTGCCGCCGAGGGGAGGGCAAAGGCAGCCATGGCAAATACTGTTGAGGATCAAAAAGACAATGGCCCGATAATTACCATTTTTCTTGTCATCCCTGAACCTCAGTAGTTTCCATGTATTCTGAGGCGCGTCCCAGACAACGTCAACAACTCGATGACCAAGCTGCTCACGTCTTTGTTTTTGTCTATTTGGTTGTTAAAACATTGGTGGTGTCAGTAATCACACAAAGCTGTGTTATTTGCGCCCAACTTTTGGCAGGAATCACACTCAACTTCATCCATTCTTCATCGGACATCTTGAGTGTTTCAAAAAACTGTTTCCCTTCTCTCCGCAATTCATCATCAGAACAAATAGTGTATTTGCATAAAAGTCTGCCTCCTCTGGGCCGTCTGTTAAAAGGGAAAACACTGAGTTCTAAACAGAAGTCAATTGAGTTTTCAAATGGTGGCTTCCATTTTAATCTACAGAAGGGATGTGATGATTGTCAGTAGTATGTCCTTCTGATGTATATTTGATATGCAAAACAGGCTAATACGTCTTAGGATCCGTCCCTATTCGGGAAGGGGCCGTCGCGCTGGTAAAAAATCAGAGGAAGATCCGCACACAAACGACAACAAGCGCGACACTGCTGGCGACAATGTTCCGGGCCTCGAGCTGCCCCCCAGGGAGCATCCTGGCGAGCATCCGTTTCTCAACCTCCGTGTCGTTCATTGCCCAAATCCACAGGCCAATGACCACCAGGGAGAGCAAACAAGAGGGATGACAGCTGCTTGTCAGGCCCAGGAAATACAATACAAAGATTTGGGGTAGCAATCTGAACAGGGTATTTGTATGAGACTATGAGTACAAAAGAATACGAAATCTTGGTAAGTGTCATGGTCAGCTGGACAAGTCCTGAAGGGAAGTATGCAACTTTGAAGCTCTTCATGAAGCAGTTCAATGTCTGGCATTTGGGGGACAGATGGATTGGCGGGGGTGGGTGTCAGCGGAAGTTCGGCGACGGCTGGGGGTAAATTGGGGGATGCGAGGCTTGGGATGAAAGCGACTGTGTAGGTGGTCACAGCGGCGGCGGCGGCCTCTGCTGAAGCGCCCAGCAGGACATCCTGCGCGCCAGTTGAGGCGATGGCGACGGCGGCCTGCTTGTTATTTGCGATGATCTGAGCCGTCGTCCGGCTGAGGGGAGAGAGGAGGGTGGGAAGCAGCGAGAAGCTGCGGTCCAGGATCCGCTTTTTGAGGATGTACAGACACGCCAGCACGAAGAAGGTTGAGGCCCTCGTGAGTAGGATCCGGTCGAGCTGATCGGCCCTTTGCAGCCTGCTGATCAGCGCCTGTGAGGGCTTCATCAGCTCGCCAAAGCTCAAGTATTGGTCCGGGGTCAGCTGAAGCGTGGCCATTTGTTGTTCTCGATATATATAAGGAATGGGATGAGCAGTCTAAGTAGCCCTGTGCAGAGAGAATGTGTGTGGGAGGTGACTGACCTATTAAATGGGGGGACATCAACGAGCGATTGAGTTCCTGTCGCATGATCTCGAGCGTGTTCTGGAGCAACTGGGTGACATGAGGCCATAGACGGCCAAGGTAGCTGCTGGGGTTCTATCAAACCGACACAGCCTTTTCTGTCTGCGGTTGTCTTCATCATCTGCATTGATGACGAGGCAGGCAGCAGTAAAGGTCAAAGACATTTGTTTGCTATGAGTTACCAGTAAGAGTCTGTGCGCGATGGAGAGGATGGTCCTCAAAGGCCGGGCGTAATGGGCAAGGAGAAGACATTGATGAAGAGGATTTTGGCAAGACTCCCTACCGGCGTCTCATTGCGGAATGCCTGGGCACTGGCTGGTTAGGCTTCAGGGGTAGTTACAGTGGCTGTACAATTGGAATTAGCGCTGTACATCACCTGGCAACGGTCACAGTGGCTTTCTGGGCCATCCTGGGCCAAGGTGATGATGAAGCGGTCTGCAATCACAACATATTGAGCATATAAGGGGGCATCTCCTGCACCAAGTTTTATGCCCCAGGTGATCCTCCCTGTTTGTGCATTTGCAGAGCACTGGTGGTGATTGTCAGGGCGTGCCTCTATAGTGGCAACGCACTGAATGAAACCGTTGATATAATCAAGGTTTGACGGCTGATCTCAGCTGTCACGACTGTCTGTCGGTGCTTGACTTGGCCGCAGCACAAGGAGAAAAGCCGCGCCTCTGTCTGGAGGGGCTGGTTGAGCGAATACAACCGGAATCTAAGAGATTCGAGAGAGAGTCCTTTCTAGGACGGAGAGAGAGAAAAGGAAGAAAAGGTCGACTTACCGAGACAAAGCGCGGAAAGTCGAGGGATAAGTCGGAAAAAAGAGAAAAGGTGGATCAATGGGCCCCAATCGTTGTAAGTCGGCGTTGGTGGTCAAATACAACAATATTGGTGGGCTTGGTAACTGATCTGGGGGATCCTTCCTGGTAGGAAGGTTCCCCCGTACTTATACCCCATCTGTGCTGGGCTGACTTGTGGTCCGGTCTACCGGACCATCTATCCTCCTGGGAATCTCTAAGGAGGTCCCAGGCGGTGTTCACTCGCTCACTCGAGGTCAATACCCGAGTCCTGAGTCCTTCAACATCAATGTGCTCACTCGAGGGCTCCAGGCCCTCTCTTACTTGGTTGCGGGCCGCCCTCGCTTGTGGCGGCCCGAGGGTTGTCGTCGCCTGCGCTGTCTGGACTAGTAGGCGGCTGACACTCGCCCCCCCAAAAAAGCACTGCTCTGATCGGAGTAGTGCCAGGATTGCGACGCTTGGCGGCGCGAAACTTTCGCAGCAACATGTCTGCGTTAAGGATAGCGTTCTTCGGCAGCCATTTGTCATGGTCCGCCAACAGCCCTTTAAACCTTGTCAGGTAAAGACGACAGTCTTGACCCTGGATCCTCGTAAGCTTTTTGTCGAGGATCCGGAAAGCAACATTGTCGTCTGTCAGCTCAGGAAGCATATCCGGAACCACAGGAGCAGGAGGCTCGCCATGGTCGCCATCAACCACATACTTCTTGAGCAAACTAACCGGGAACGTAGGATGCTTAAGATCAAATCCTTCCGTCAGAACAACCTCGACGGCGTTTCGCCCGTGCAGAGCTTTAACAAAAAACGGCCCCACAAAGGCGTCCTTCAGCTTGCGGTTGCCACCCAAGTTCTGAAAATTTACGGTCGAGACAAGTACTCTGTCGCCAACACATATGTCATGGTCGCGGTGTGACTTGTCCCACTGTTCCTTGTTATACGCAACGGCCTCCGCCAGGCAGGAGCTGGCTTGCTCTTCGGCTCGCAGCATCATCTCCTGAAACCGTGCAGCAGACGGGTGCAGAGTAACTGCCTTACTAAGGACCAAGTCCCGCGGCATATGCGGAATCCAACCTCGTTCAAGCTCAAACGGCGTCTTATCCGTGCTGGAGTGGACACTGGAATTGTACGCGTGTTCCAACGCTGGTAGCAATGAGACCCAATCGTGGGTATAACCCTCACTATCTTTGAACTGTAGCCCGAACGCGCAGTACCGACGGATCATGTCCTCTAACGTCTGGATCATACGTTCAGCCAGCCCGTCGGTCTGCGGGTGGTAGGCCGTAGAGAACGACAACTTTGTCCCCATAAGCTGGAAGAGACTCTTCCAGAACTCAGAGGTGAACTTGGGGTCGCGATCAGTGATGATGACCTTAGGGCAACCAACATCATGGATAACCGAATTCCAGAACAGAAGCGCAACATCCAGCGCAGTGTTCTCCTTATAGCAAGGCAAGAACCGTGCTTGTTTAGAAAAACGGTCCACAATAACAAGAACGGCGTTAAAGCTGTCCTTACCCCCCGGCGGCAGCGCAGTGACAAAGTCCATATTGATCACTTCCCAGCGCTGTTTAGGCTCCTCGATAGCTTGCAACAAACCAAATCGCCTGCCCGTTGCTTTATTAGCTTTCTGGCAACGGTCACAGCTGGAGCAGTACTTTTCCACACGAACGGTCCATCCCGGCCACCAGGCCAACACTCGCAACCGCTCCACCGTCCTTTCTTTCGAGAAATGGCCTGCTGCAACATTATCGTGACACTCGTGGAGCATAAGGCGTATATGCTCTTCTTCAACCAGAACTAACGCACAATGATTGCCGGTGCAATGGTATAGAAGGCCATCCAAGAGAATAAAACGGCCGGCGTTGAAGTTCGCTTTCCAGGGCTCTTCCAACTGGGAAATCAAATCCGGCTGGGGGTACTTAGACCAAAGAATCCCAACCAGGGCCGCCGTGTTTTTGTTCGCGTCGTAGCTACGCTCGACGGAGTCCCAAAACTCGTCAGATAACCCACTGACACTAATAGCCATGATGGGCACCTCTCGCGTAACCTCTTCTTCGTCGGACGCCGGGTTATTGTTGTCATTCGGCAATGCCCACCTGGACAGCCCATCCGCGTTTTTATGGACCAACCCATCCCTATGCACAATGGTCATCGAACCGCGCCATTCTTGTATAGAAATTTGCCAGCGCATCATGTGCCGACTGGGGGTTTTCATGTCAAGTAGGGACTTCAAGGCGACACAGTCGGTAATTACCGTAAAAACGCAACCGTCCAAGTAATAATACAGCTTCTCCAGTGCCCAGACCAGGCAGAGGCACTCCAGCTGTGAGGCACCGTACTTCTTTTTGGATTCCTTCAGCTGCCGTGATATAAAGCAAATCGGGCCCTCCAGCTCCTTATCACCTACCATCTGAATCTGGTGAAGCGCCGCGCCAATACCTTCCATACAAGCATCGACGTACAGAAGAAACGGCCGGCGCGAGTCCGGGTGGAACAGAAGTGGCGCCGTGGTAAGAGCAACGCGCAACGCCTTATACGCTTCAATCCGCTCAAGCGTCATCTCAAAAGCTACATTAGGGCTGCAGATTTTGTATAAACAGGAAGCCATAAGGTTGAAGTCTTTGATATGGAGGCGGTAATACCCCGCAAAGCCCAGGAAAGACTGTAGTTCTTTAACAGAAGCAGGAATAGGCTTCAGGAGGACAGCCGCCACGCGGTTCTGATCAATTCCTAGTGACAGGCCATTAACAATATGCCCTAACGCCTTCAGTTCCAAAAAACCAAAAGAGCACTTAGTCAGCGAAATTTTCATACCCATCGAAATGACCTTTCGGAGAATAATGCGCAATTTAGTTAAATGCTCCTCCCAAGCATCAGTGAAGACAATGATGTCGTCAATGTAGATAATCAGCCAGAGCTCACTCAGTTCCATACGGAACTCCGTATCCATCATGCGTTGGAAGTGAGATGGCGCGTTCTTTATGCCAAAGGGCATGCGCAGGTACTCATGGATTCCCATATGAGAAATAATGCGCAGGAACTGCCTGCTATCCTTGCTAACAGTGTTCTGGTGGAAGCCCTTCAGAACATCCATGCAGGTAATGTACTTAGCCCCATGCAGCTTAGTCAAAGATTCAGTGATCTTTGGCATCGGGTATCGGTCAGGAGTCGTATAGGAGTTCAGAGCGCGGAAATTGCCTACCAGTTGAGACTTCTCCTTGTTCCATACAATAATTACCGGGGTTGTGATAGAAACCCCCTCATTGGATCCTACTTTGCGTAAAATGCCCATCCTGACCAACAATTCCACATGCTCTTCGATAGCCGCTCTGGTGCGCGGGCTGGCCGGGTAGGGAGACTTACGCAGCGCCAGGGGATAAGGCTTATCCACGGTAAGAGTGATTTCGACCTCATGGCCTTTGATCGACCCAAAAGGCTGGTCCGTTGTAGCAAAGGCCGCTTTGTTTTCCGACAAGGCTCGGAGGAGCTCAGACCGTTGCAGCTCGGTGATCTCGCCACTGATCTTGCAATCCCGTAGAGCCTCTTCTTCAAAGGAGAGCGCCACCTTGTGCTCCGGAGTTATCAAATTGATAGTTTCATCAAAGTCAAAGGTGCGGATCCCAATGGTGAAGCGCCGCTTATCGGAATTCAACAGGGAGATTTTATAATGGGACAAGTAATCATTACCCACAATAAAATACCGTGCAGACATGTTGTCCATTACCACGAACTTCATAACCATTTGCACATTCTGTAATACCAAGCGTATATTAACAACACCCAAAGGAACCAGCGCTCCCGACGCGCTGTGGAATTTTCCAGGCTGAATGGGCAATATGAACTTCTCCCACCCGGGACAGAAGCGTGCCAAGTAACCTTTACCGACCACCGAGCGGACCGCGCCACTATCCAGCAGGACCAGACAGTCCTTGTCACAACAAGTCATCTGAACCAAATTGTTCCTACCACGGGACGTGTCGACAGCAGCCGTGCTACTAGAGATAGCCCCAATAATTGGGCCGTCACCCTCATGGTCGCTACCTTGTTCTGTCGCGGGGTCAGCCTCGGGCTCCTCGTCGACACTGTTAACATTCTTGGGACATGTGCGGGAGGTATGACCCGTTCCTTTGCACAAATAACACTTAACATCCGACAAGGGAACCTTACCCTTATCTCCCACCGCACTCGGCGGCTTAGCAGGGGCGGCTGGGGAGGCCGGCGTACTCTTGGGAGGGAAACGGCGACGGCCAAGGCGGGTTTTATCGCAGATGTCCTCCAAGATGTTAATGAAGGAGCTCAGATCTTCATCCGGCTTTTTCATAGCATTCTTGGCCGCGTACTCAACCTCATTGTCCATAAGGTTCAAAAGTTTAAAATTTATGGACTCGTTGTCAATTGTCGGCTCAAAGCAACGGAGCCAATTGTACTGGCGCGTGACCCACTGCGCCGGTGCCGTCTCGCCAGGAATGAACCTGTCGGATGAAAAGGCATTTTGCTTCTTCCGTTTCCATGCGGAGTGACCAAACTTCTTACAAATCTCCGTCCTCCAAAACGCCCAGGTAGTGTCATGGTGAGAAAGCCGCATTGTTTTGTACCACGACAGTGCCGTACCCATGAGCATTGTGAGGAGCTTCAGAACAATGACCTTGTCATCCACGTGGCTGTCCTTATGCGCGGTGTCTATCCACTGCACAAAACGTAGGTGATCATACTCACCTTCCCCCGAGAAGGTAGGCCAATCTGACTTAGCAATTGCCATGTTCAGACGCTTCTTTAATTCAGGGTCAATGCCTCCCTCATCCCGCTGGGGAGGCCGAGCCGAGGGGGCATAGGGGTGAGCATGGGCGAGATGGGGAGGGGCATCGCGGCTAGGAATGGATTTAACAGCCGTTTGGACTGTGTCCGACAGGCTAGAGATGTCTTCCCGCAGGCGGGCTCCTTCCGAGCGGTATTGACTCATTACCCTGTCGATTTTATCATTTAGCTTAAGGAAATCAACACGCTGATTCTCACTCTGTTCCTCCAGCTTTTGTTCGACGTCGCTATTGGCCCGGGACTCTTGCGGCGAGGAGCTTCTCTGCTGGAGACGGTCAAACAGTTTATGCTCGAGTTGAAGGAACTTTTGGTCAAAGTAGCCTGTCCACTGCGGGCTCGGTGGTTCAACCTTAGCAGGGGGAGAATCATGCCGCGGTAGGCGCAATATATGTTGTTCTAATTCAAAGATGCGGGCGTGCAAGCTCTGTACCTCATGTATAAGCTTGTCGTCGCTGTTATCGCGGCTCACAATATCAGAAACCGTGATATCAAGCGCATTCTGCACGAAGGCTTTTATCCTAGATTCCATGCCATCAGTGTCACCACTTCGCTCTCCAAGCCTCAGCTTTTCCACCGTATCTTCCAGCTCATTCACCCGTGCATTCAGGGTTTGGACCAACTCAACATTTCCGGTAACAGAAGCAGCAATAGTATTACTAGTTTGAGACAGACCATGAATAGAAAACTTAACAGACTTAAAATTATTGTGTATAATATCTTTAAGAAGGTGAACATTATTAGACACAGGAGTGGAAACATCTTTGTGTACTGATTTGACTAGGGAGGAAATAGAGGAATCGGTGTGAGACATAACTCGACGGGTATTGCCGTCGACAACTTTCTCGATCTCAGCAAACATCTGCTTGAGTATACCTGTGGCGTCCACCAGAGTTAGTGGCGCTAACGAGGCCCTTGGTTTCGGGTCCGCGACTGATCGATTGCCTGATATCCGCCCTGAATTGTTCGGCTCATGCGAAACAGTTCTTCGTATATTGACGTTCTGTAGTTGCGACGGCCCCTCATGCGACCGTTCTGTCCCGGTCCGTTCTGGCCCGGTCGGGGTCGAGCTGCTTGCTGAGCCGCTCCCTGTGGCCCGTTTGCCGGAGGCGCTGGTGGAGGGGCCTGTTGGCGTACAGAGGCTGCTGGGCGGTTTTGGCCCCGAGTGCGTCGGCTGGGGATGCTTGCCGGGTTGTTTGCTGGGTGGTTTGGCTGTCTGTTCGCCGGGTGGTTTGGGTGGGTCACGTGGGGATTCCATCCCTCCGTCAGAGACAACAGAATTTCCCGGCTGATCAATCGTTCGAGGCTGTTGTGAGTCGTGATGGCTTGGTCCCGCAGGAGTATCATCGCCTCCTGGTTGTTGCCCGCGCGAGCCTCCAGGAACGCCTGTTTGAAGCGCAGGTGAGTTTGCAGAAGAAGCTCTGTTGTTGGGTTCCAACCGAGGCGGGCCGCTGCCACGTTTAAACTTGCCGGCCGGGACGAGGGAGGGTTTCGCGGACCTAGTAGAGGAGGCATGAGACCCAGTGTTACTGCTGGTCTTCTTAGGAGGGGTCATGGTATTAATTTCGAAAAACTAACCTGCCGGTTTGGTTACAACGATAATGGATTCGACGCTATCCGGAGATTCTCCCCGTACCGTGCTGTTGAGACGGATCGGTTCCCCAAGGGTGAGGATTCTTTCAACTTCCGCCATGGAGCCTCTATTGGATGTCTCGCGGGATCTGACGTCGTCAATTAACCTGGCAATCGCTGGATGCGCGGGACGACTCGCGGTAGAGAGAGCAGGATCGATGCCAGTGGCCACCGGAGATTCCTGGGTTATCGCAGGGTCCCGATGGGCAGTAGTGGAGGTAGTTGACGGGGGTACAGTATCAGCTGTATTACCGGTTCGTCTGAACAATCGATCAAAAAGATCCGCGACCTCGGTGGATCCTACTGGGGGAGCTGCTGGAGGAGCTGAGTTTCGTTGGACTTGTTCTTCCCCGGGGGCAGACGCAGGTCTTGGACGGTTCGACTGAAAAAAACTATGCAAGGAAGTTTGTTGTGAAGACACTAGCAAAACAAGATCCTTGTTAGAGTCGGGGTTTCCTGACTTGCGGGAAAAACTAAAACTTACTACTGTTACTGGTAGAAGTTTTCGCGAGAGAATGGGTTCGATTTCGGGACTCGTGTCTTACGATTGAACCTAGAGAGGGAGAAAAAATCAAATCACACTGGTAAGTGGATAATAATCGAGTATATATAGGCTCAGGAAAAGGAAATTTCCCAATGAGGCCCCCAAATGTCAGGGCGTGCCTCTATAGTGGCAACGCACTGAATGAAACCGTTGATATAATCAAGGTTTGACGGCTGATCTCAGCTGTCACGACTGTCTGTCGGTGCTCGACTTGGCCGCAGCACAAGGAGAAAAGCCGCGCCTCTGTCTGGAGGGGCTGGTTGAGCGAATACAACCGGAATCTAAGAGATTCGAGAGAGAGTCCTTTCTAGGACGGAGAGAGAGAAAAGGAAGAAAAGGTCGACTTACCGAGACAAAGCGCGGAAAGTCGAGGGATAAGTCGGAAAAAAGAGAAAAGGTGGATCAATGGGCCCCAATCGTTGTAAGTCCGCGTTGGTGGTCAAATACAACAATATTGGTGGGCTTGGTAACTGATCTGGGGGATCCTTCCTGGTAGGAAGGTTCCCCAGTACTTATACCCCATCTGTGCTGGGCTGACTTGTGGTCCGGTCTACCGGACCATCTATCCTCCTGGGAATCTCTAAGGAGGTCCCAGGCGGTGTTCACTCGCTCACTCGAGGTCAATACCCGAGTCCTGAGTCCTTCAACATCAATGTGCTCACTCGAGGGCTCCAGGCCCTCTCTTACTTGGTTGCGGGCCGCCCTCGCTTGTGGCGGCCCGAGGGTTGTCGTCGCCTGCGCTGTCTGGACTAGTAGGCGGCTGACAGTGATCCTCCCCCTCCCCGATTGCACTTGCAATTGGCTGAGGGGTTTCCAGCCCCAACTTTTGCCCCACACACTTGCGCCAGGCTGAGCGGGTTAACACCGGTCTCTTTTCACCTGTGGCATGTCACAGGCTGGGAGTTTGTTAAATCCTTTGCTTTTTTTGTACATATATTAGTTGATTACAATATGCATTGTTTTTTTGTTTAGTAGTTTAGCTTGTATTTTTTTTTTGATTGCTTGTATATAGGGGAAACCCTTGAATTTTTTTTTGGCAAAACTGTGGTTTTAATAAACTTAGATAAAATTATGCAAACCAACTTTGAACACCATAAATGGTGCCAAAGGCAAGGAGAGAATTGGAAGTCTAGAGGGTGATATATTTAAGGTGTTCAAAGTTGAAATCATAAAATTTTCAATACATAAAATCATGAAATCATAAAACTTTCAAGTGATGATGTCATATGTACCATTCTAGAAATTTTGCTGTAATTTGAGTGTTTGGGTGGTACATATTTTTTTCAGCTTAGGATTTTATGATTTTATGCAAGTCAACTTTGAACACCCTAATTGGGGGAAATGAGGGAGTGTGGCATTCTCCCTGCCATTTGTCTTGATCCTGTAGGGCCAAACATGCGGCTTTAGAGGCAAGTCCCTCCTTCAGAGGTTGCTACGCTCCCCAAGGAGGGTACGCTTGTGTTAAGTTTGATTAGAGGCAGGTCATTTAAATGAACAGTTTGGCTTGTTGTTTGAAATACTAGAGGAAAAGGCGGCTGCGCCGCTGCAGAGCCCAGGTCAAGGTGCCTGGCTCAACCCTTTGCTGTGTGGAAGTAATTCAATGTCATGTTTTTTTTTGAATTCTGAATGTATATATAGAAGGTTTTGAGATATTGATCATCCAGGTTCATCCCTATGTGGAGCAAAAATTAATACCTTAACAATAAATCAATTTGATTATCTACAATTGCCAAGCATCATTTGTCTATTAGGGGGTTTCAAAATTGAGACCTGCAAAAATTTAGGGCCCATTTTTTGAGGATTTAGCTTACAGTGCACATGAATGATGATTTCATTAGTATGTGCAAAATCATGTACCTAACTCAGAAACTCCCAAAGAACTACATATCTGTCACAAAAATTTTAAGTTATTTAGGTTTTTTTTATAAAAAAAATCAAGCTGCATAGATTGATCAGCAAGACTCAATCATATGGGACTTGCCAAAATTTCAATTAAATCTAACTCCAAGAGGTTGTTGCAAATAAATTTGCTGGTAGATGCAGTGTGTAGTGTCATTTTGTGTTTGTGGTGGAAACTTCCAAGTTTCTTGCAAGGATGAATGTGACAGTCATGCAAAAGGTAGTCACATCAATCTAGAAAAACAAAACTATTTACATAATCTATGAATGGAAATTTACACTGGATAAAATGGGTGAAGAAAGCTTAGTTCGTGGAGAAAGATGATTGAGGGCAGAGTGATGCTGCTGATGGTGGGAAAGGGTGAGGAGTTTGAGGATGGAATTAGTTGGAGGAGCTGGCTCTGGACAAAGCTGGAGTGGCCTCTGAAAGAATGCTTACAGAGATGTACATCTCAATAGCTTCTCAGTTTGCAGATTGCCATAGAGATGGGCTTGATGACCTCAAAGTTTGAAAGTTTGGTGGCAGTTGTACAATTGTTGTGTCTACATACCCAAAAGATATCAAAACTCTACTTTGCAAGACAAAGTAAACCCATGATTGACTTACCCAGATCCAATAACTTTCTGAGAAGGAGATTGGACTTGGAATGCACCGGCAAATAGCTTACTGTTTGGCAAGCATTATGGGTAGTGAAGGTGAAATTGCTAGGAGAATTAACAGGTCTTTGGAAAGCATGATGTGCTTCATTGTGAAATGGGGATGCTTCTGTGGGAAAAGCAAATTCCTACTGATTCAAACTGTTCTGCCAATAACTCTCATCAAAATTGATGTTGTGTGGTGGAGATGACAATCCCACAAAATGTGGCTGACAACCAAGCTGGTGGGTCCCTTCAAAAATGGTGGACAAAGGAAGATAATCCCACTTGAATTTATGGTGCACATGAGGTGATCCAGATGAGGTTGTGGCGGAGAAAGCTGTTGAAGACGTGCGAGGAATGTAGGGACTGTTTGGTGTATCAAAAAGTGGCAAATGACGCGGTTCTTGGGAGTTCTAGGATTTCAAGTGATTGATCAAGTGGTTGTTCAACAACAGAAATATCAGTGGATACGTCTCTAGATGGGCAACATCTACAACTCGTAGGTTAATAGGTTTTTGGTTGGCTGAAAGTGGTGCGGTGATTGGATTCAGATTCGCGTGCGCCTTGTATTCTAAATCTCCTCGCCGAAATGGGACACTATCCTTGATATAGAGCAAATGTTGATGGTTGTTGATCGGTCGAGGCACGCTTCCATTCCGACTGCCAACTGTGGTGGCCTGGCACCTGTCTATCATGTGGAGAATGCCCCAAGGCAATCTCAAGTTTGCTCCCGCTATCACTGTCGATCCAACCGCCACTACGCGCAGCTTTCATGCTTTGTTTGAGTTTCTCTAATACTTCATCAAAGCTCTGGCTGCTTGGATTTGAAAGATTGAATGCCTACATATCTCAACCGAACCAAATTGGACAAGACAAGTATTTGTATACACGATGACTCGTTGTTTGCTGCACAAGTCTAGCATCAGAAAAGACCATTGGTAATCAGCATGATGATGAATATCAAGCCCGCAAGACTGTTTGGAAACCAGCGAAAAAAAGGAAAGTATGATTACCTGTGAGTAGCTGACATACGTGAGAGCCAAGCAAAGCGGCCAAGCGAGAATTAGCTGATCAAATCTCAAGGTGAGGATTGCTTATACTGAAGTTGCCGGCGATGACGGCGGGCTTGCTGCCCAACTCGCGCGAGAAGGAAGGGTGGCGCATGCGGCTCTTGGCCTGGTGGATGATGTTGTCGTAGAGCAGCAACAAGACGTGGATGAGCCCAGCACTCTTGGCAAGCCGGCGTTAGCTGGGCATGATTGGGACGGCTCCGGAGGATCACAATGATGAATATTAGGTCTGTATGGGGTCGCGAGGGATGCTGTCGAGATGGCTTTAACCCTCCTGGAGCTCCAGCCCGGCCGCCGCCGTCATCTGGCCGCAGAAGCTGATCTCAAGGTGAAGGAGGCTCGGACCACCGGGAGCTAGAGGCATAGGACCTCGCCGACAGAGCGTGTATTTGTATTAGCAGCGCCTTATCCACGGGTCCAGATGAGGTTGTGTGGCACACCAAAAGGCTTGTCTGGTTGTTATGCGTGGAAAGGGTCTGTTGGGCAGGCCGTGGCCAGATTGTAGGTTGTTACTGGCATATTTGGCTAGATTGAAATTGGTTGGTATGGGGGCAATGTGGCGTCGTGGAAAAAAGAAACGGTTGCTGAGTGGCATCAAGGAACGGAGAGGCGTTTGCAGACAGCTTGGGCAGGTGGACGGGCCATGGTTTGATATATAGGAGGGTGTTATCCAATAGTATTTTCCCCAGGGTGATTGGGGATGCTGCACTTCCAGCTACCCATCATCCTCAACCCCTCCGCTGTTGCGCGTGCACAGTTTGAGGGGCAAAGAGTGGGCCCCCCACTGGTCAGCAGCCTTTGCTGTGGGCCGGGGGCCTTCATCTCCAACCTTTTTGACCCGTGCGCTTGTCGCGGGCTGGAGGTTGAGCCTGGGGGCACAGCACTGCTGATGTTGGAAGGCTAGTTTGAGAGTTTATAGTGCTACTTTGTTTTTTTTGATTCATATTGATTAAGGAAAAGTTGTGGATTTTGTAGTTTTTTGTACAATGGGGAAACCCAAGATTTTTTTTCTCATTTTGTGTGTTTACAGGGGGAACCCTTGATTTTTTTTTTAGGGTTCTGGAAAATCTGTGTCTTTAATAAACTTGGATATGTACAGCAGATTTGTCGTGCACTTTGAAGCTTTTTTGGGCAGCAGAAATGGGCTGTGCGAGACCTATGTAACCCCTGTTCTCCAAGTGTTATGTACAGTCACTGGACAGATACATTGGTACCCCCAGGAGCTCATTCTAGAAGGCCAACCCACAAATTTGAAGTCATGAGAATTCAATAATGAGTGGGTAAAATGACTTCAGAAGAATGAATATAACAAAATAAAAAGTATTTGGAACATTACAAAATTTACAAAATCCGAGTTTATTAAAATCACATAAACACGGAAGGCAAGATCAAAGTTTTTGCCTGTGCTCATTAGCAAAAATCCCATAACAGTTGAAATTAATCCCCAAACACCCAGGAGGGTACCTCCAATTGACCCTCCAGCCCGTGCCGGATCAACAGGCAAAAGAAGGTTGGTCAAAAATGTAATCAAGGAGGCCCTAATCAAGTTATTAGTGGGCTTCAGGGAGGAGGTGGGACAAAACCAGATCCCCTGGGGTGTGAGCCTGAGTCTCTATAGTGACAGCAGGACACAAGGATATGGGGGGCAATATTTGGATTTCTTGGGATAAAGAAACTACAAATAGAAGAGAGAGAGAGCAAGAGAGCAAGAGACTGAGCAGATTCAAGATATTCAGATATTCAAGGTTATTCTGGTGGGAATGCACGTCCACTGGCAATGCTACCTCTTTAGAAGAGTGCTGCCAAGCTGTGCTAGAGAGTGCAACAGCCTCCTCTCACCAAAGAAACATGGAGGGCTTCTGGATTAGACAAGTTTAATCCAGACACAATTTTTTAGCTTCCTTCTGGATAGTCAAGGTTCTTTAACCAACGGAAACCTATGTGGTTTGTTTCTTAGAAAAACCACAGAAAAAGAAGGATATGATGCAGCAGAATCCTTTGGTTGATGATGTCAAGATAGGTGCAGACCTGTGATCAAGGATTGGGCAAAAGCAAGCAGAAAGAGAGAGCAATCAAGAGACACAGAGTTCTACCTCTGAGATAGTCAAGGTTCAGTGAAAGAGCAATAATTACTGTCAATATCCTAGGCGCCTGTGACAGTAGGTATACTGGGAGCGTGGTATCCTCTTTGGTGGTGATCCTGGGCTATCTGCGGGTGTGGTTCTGGGTGTATGAAGTCTGTGTTACCTCCTCAGGCAAGGGAGATCCTGAATTCAAAAATTTTCCCAGTTTGCTTACATAATTACACGTGTACAAGTGGTTGGCGTGCCTGGTAGCGCTGCCACGTCACAACTGCGCACGCGCGCCATAAATCTCATTGAGTCGCGGGACTCAATTGTAATTCATTGAGTCGCGGGACTCAATTGTAATTCATTGAGTCGCGGGACTCAATTGTAATTCATTGAGTCGCGGGACCCAATTGGAAGAACTTAAAGAAAGAGTAGAGTTACAAAGAAATGATAAGTTGTAACTAGGGTTTGAATTGCAGGGGAAAACAGAATATGAAGTCTAAAAAAGGTTATCTCTCAAGATGGAAAAGATATGAAGTAATTCATATGTAAAAAGATAGAAAAGGCAGCTTTTAGGTCATCTGTGTTGCCTCTCAGGCTGACATGGGGGGACAAACAGCTTCCCCCACACCCTTTAAGTATCCAACCCAGCTACACACAACCTGGGCCCTCATGCCACATGCTTTGCACCCTGAAGGTTGCCAGGGCCCTGCGCCTGGGCAGGCACAATTCTGGCCTGTACACACTCATCTGAGTGGTTACAGGTCAGCTCAAGGGCCTAAAGAGGAGGCTCAATGTGTATTGGTACAGTATGTATGTCTATGACCAATCTGGACCACCACTCTGTGTGGTCATTGGGACTCACATCTCGTCTTGATGACCGGTCAGACCAGTCATTGAGGGGACTCACCACCTCTTAATGACCGGCAAAGACCGCTGATTGGGAGGACTGACAGCTGTTGATGACCAGTCTGTACCGGTCATTGAGGGGACTCACGTCTCCTCTTGATGACCAATCTTTGCCGGTCATTGAGGGGACTTGCATCTCTCGATGACAGGTCTTTGCCGTTCATTGAGGGGACTCACATCTCCTCTCAATGACTGGTCAGACTGGTCATTGAGAGTACTCACCACCTCTTGATGACAGGCACAAACTGGTCATCAAGAGCTGTAATGGGGACTAATAGCTTTTGATGACCGGTCTTTGCCGGTCATTGAGGGGACTCACATCTCCTCTTGATGACCGGTCAGACCGGTTATCAAGAGGACTCACCACCACTCAATGACTGGAACAGACCGGTCATCAAGAGCTCAAGGGGACTCACCGCCTCTTGATGACTTGCACAGACCGGTCATTGAAAGGACTCACAGCTCTTGATGACCGGTTTGTGCCGGTCATTGTGGGGACTCACATCTCCTCTCAATGACCGGTTAGACAGGTCATTGAGGGGACTCACCACCTCTTGATGACCGGCACAGACCGTTCATTGAGAGGACTCACAGCTTTTGATGACCAATTTGTGCCAGTCATTGTGGGGAATAACAGCTGTCAATGACCAGTCTTTGCCGTCATCAAGGGGACTCACATCTCCTCTCGATGACCGGTCTTAACTGGTAATTGAGGGGACTCACATCTCCTCTTGATGACCAATCAGACCGGTCATTGAGGGGACTCACATCTCCTCTTGATGATCAATCAGACCGGTCATTGAGGGGACTCACCACCTCTTGATGACCGGTTTATAGACCGTCATTGAGGGGACTCACCACCTCTCAATGACCAGTCAGACCGGTCGTCAAGAGTCGATGTGAGAATGTGACTCCCCCACCCATCAGGTCGCATGGTCCCTTCCCCTGCCGTACCACTCGCGAGTCGAAGGCCTAACTTAACTAAGTCCCTCTATTGGAGGGGGGACGCTGTCCCACAGGGACCCTCCAAAAGAGGGACTTATACACTAAGTGGACCCCGCGGCCTGAGAGAATTTGCAACTTGGCCTTTTTCAAGCCTGTGTAGCTTCTTCACATCACAATGTGTTTGAGTTGTAGGGGGTCAAAAGATGCACAACATCTAGGAGAATCTTTCCACCGGGGCCGTTGATTTTTACAATGTACCTACATTGTAAAATAACAACATTGCAAAATTACACATTATCCACAAAACAAATAATTTTACAAAACCCCCCATAGATGAGGGCCATGCAAAACTGGAGGGTGTAAAGAGTAAATTTCAAATCTGCACATGGCAATTCTTATGGCCAAATTTGCAATAACATTCTTACCATGCTCAGCCATTGCAAAATCTGAAATTGCCAAATTGCAACAGGAAGGCAAAAAAATTAGTTTTGCAAATTAATTTTTTTACCACGTGCTCCCATTGTAAAGCATGAAATGTAAAAGTACATATCCCTCTGCAGGCTGGCAATTCTACATTGCTTTGCAGAAAAAGGCCCCCCTGGACAAGAACAAAAAATCAAAACAAAGCAAAACCGCCAGACACATGAGAGGGATAACATAAGCAAAACGCGATGAATTAACAAGCAGGGAAAGTAAACAAGAAAGGAGGTGAGAAGGATGCGTAGAAAGTGATAGGCAAAAGCTAGCTAGATCAAACAACGGTAGAACCCCTTGAGGACCTGCGCAACCCTACTCTCATTGGTCTCGCCGGCAATGGCCGACCTGCACCTTGTTGAGGTGCAGGTTGGCTTGTTGCTTGAGTAGCCACCCTGCCGCTTGCCGCTTGAGTAGCTAAACTGCCAATTTCCAATTTTGCTTGTTGGCTTGCCGAAGGGGTTTGTTGATTATTCTGGGTCACCATATACCTTTCACAGTTAGATTTCCAGTTGGCAGCTGCGCGGGCCGCAAGGCGCTGTCAATCTAGATTGTCCAACGGGGCAGGCACAAGGTTTGACTGGTTTGCAGCCTTCTTCCTGGGTTGTCCACGCTTTGCTTTTGCTTTGGTCTCAGCCGTGTATTTCTTTACCGGTCGCTTATCCAAGGTACAATCAGAAGCTGGGTGTTTGGGTCCAGTGTCATGAACATCTTGGTCGGGATTGGAAAGGTCGCCAATCTGAGCAGTTTGGACCACAGGTGGGAGCTTTGGAGGGCGGCCCCGCCGGGCTGGGAGCTTTTGATCGGCCTTGATGATCGGCGCGAGCAAATCTACTTCTTCTGATTGATATTTAGGCTTGTTAGAAACAGGTAGAGCCTTGATCACGCGAAGACGGATCTTGATTGGTTCGCTAGGTGGACTCGAAGGATTGGCTGGATAATCATGTTGCTGACAATTTTCACTGGAATCAATACCATCTTCACTGGAATCTTCTCCAGTTTCTTCGCCACTACACCACGGGTGCACTAAGCCATCCCAAGGACAGCACTCTGTGGGATGACCCCAGGACGGCGCAACATACTCCATGGCCCATCCCAGGGGCATGCTCATCCAAATATAAATGATCATCATAGGGACGGCCCTACGTACCGTCACCAAAACGGCTTGAGCATACAGCCTGGGGCTGGATCAACAGTACCATACTGCCATCCCGCGGCATGAAGGCCGCTAACCACGCACGTAGGCTGAATGGCCCATGTCTGTCCAAATGCCAGCAACCAAACATCCCGCCCAGACCATGCGGCCGTGCCACAGCACTGGGACATTTGCACCACACCTCGTGGAGTGCCCAGTAGCATGCATGGTCGGCTTGGATGCATCCCCAGAGCATACTCGCACTGCACGCCACCCAACAGACTGGCTGCAACAGCGTCAGCTTCGCTTTCCAGAAAGCAACCGAAAAAGAGGGACGCGCGTGTCCTGACCAACAAGGTCACAAAAGAACAAGAGAAAAGTTTGATTGTGCCGGCGCAATAGGCAAAATGACAGAGAAAAAAAGAATGTACAATGAAAAATATGTACAAAATAGCAGACTGGAAAATATTGCCTGTGGTCAAAAATCAGCTTCGTTGCCTTGCAAAGCCGGTTTGTTGGTTGATGTGTTGGCTTCCATGCAAGCTAATATCTGCTCCTTGGTCGGCAAAAGGTGGTAGATGCTTGATTTGGTCAGTCCAAGCAAATTCAGCAATACATCCATGCTTGATGTACTCACTTGGCTGACTGGGCTTACTACGCACAGAGGGGACTGTCCTGGACGCCCGCGTTGAAACTGGAGTCGGAACAGATTGGGATTGCAGAAAACACGGGTTCTTTGCGTAAGAAAATGATGGCCTGTTGATAGGAGAGTAGAGAGGTTAGTTGGGATTGGATCTGGACTGGCTCGAGGGGTTGGTTTGGAGTACCATAGTAGGTCAGTCGCGCTTGATTGTAGAAGTTGAGGATGAAAAATAGACAGGACACATAGAACTGGATGAAGAACAAATGGATCAGGCGTTGTGTTAGGCTGTTCTGTCTGCAATAATCAAAAAGCTCTGGTTATAACTGACTTTGATATAGTGAACATCTGCTCTTACTCATCTGAGCCTGGTTGGTGTGCGTGATGGTTCTGTTGATGATGATGTTGTTTTTGACCAAGAACAACTCTGTTCGGGAATACACAGAGTAGGATGGATTCGGGTAGTTCCATAAGTGTTGGATGAAATGTCAGTCACATGTCACATGTTACATGAACGGACGTGGAACTTTCTCAGAATCTCCCGAGAACGTCTACTCGCGGAGAACCAATCAGAACCGGCTCAGATCCACACGGCAACCAGACCTACAACAACTCCGAACGCTAATTACCGGCACAAGCCTAAACTGACACCAAATCAAAGGGAGCTATTGTTCAGGGGGAGGAGGATAGGTATTTTGCTCATTTTCAACTATCAACCTCAGTACTTGTCAACTCAGTTTTTCTGTTTCACGTTTATCTCTCCTTAGTTTCACTATCTCTCATTTCATCTCGCCTTCTCGTGTAGTCTACTCAGATTGTTATCGTCACAACCTAGGTAAAATACTCAAAGTCTCATTGTTTTCTTTTCTCATGAAGATCTTTATTAATTGTTTTGTTTTTCTTAGTTTTACTACTACTGGTTTTGAAAGTGTTTGCAATAAATAAGATCTCATCAAACTACATGAAGGGTGTTCAAAGTTGAAATCATAAAATTTTCAATGCATAAAATCATAAAATCATAAAACTTTCAAGTGATGATTTCATATGTACCATTCTAGAAATGTTGCTCTAATTTGAGTGCTTGGGTGCAACATATTTTTTTCAGCTTAGAATTTTATGATTTTATGGTGTTATGATTTTATGCAAGTCAACTTTGAACACCCTAATGGTAGCAAAAGTCTTAATTGCATAACCGCCAGGGATAGAAATAGGTACAGACTAAATACGAGAACACGATGTTGTCTGACTCCGATGATTTGATTTCACCAAGCAAAATCCGCATAAAGAAACTCAACCAAACTAATTATGCAGCTTGGTGTTATCATCTGGAGCAATACCTAAACGGACGAGGCAATGATGGCCTATTTGAAAAAAGCTACTACAAGAAACTGCTGGCAAAAAAATTCAAAAAGAAGAATACTGCAGCAATCTCTCTCTTACTGAGTACAGTGTGCGACGAACTACACACTGAAATTTGTTCGCATCAGACCTTCTTGGACGCCTGGAACGCCCTAGCTTGAGCGTGCGGTAAAGGCTCAATCGTAGTGATATGCGAAAAGCTTTTCGAACTCCTATCCCTAGAATATGAACCCTTGTCATCTCTCCAAGCACACATCTTGGCTTTCAAAATGTCAAACACCGAACTTATTGTGCTCACGGCCTCAAACAAGGAGCTCATGGAAATCTCCACTGGACTGTCGGCCGCTTTTTTCCTTCGAAGTATAAGAAATGATAAAAAACTATCATTTCTGGTTCAAACTTTGTACGATGTCAAGCCATTCGATCTCCAGACAGTTACCAATCGAATCGGAATAGAGCATATTCGCAGAGGAGGCGACAAAGATAGTGTTTTGACATCAGGCTCAAAAGGAAAAGGACGGTCAAATCATACATCCGGATCAGGCCGAGGTGGGCGCGGAGGAATAAGAGGGCGTGGAGGATTTTGTGGAGTAGCCCCAACTTTTCACACGCATTTGGGTCAATCATCTTCCCTGGAGCAATGACTCGCTTATCTCAAAAGAGCGCTAAGCTCCACCCAGGGCTCCTCAAATCCATCCGTTCGAATGGTAGATGATCAATCATTGTCTCAACAACGTGATGAAGACGCTGGAGAATCGTGGTTTCACATTGACATTGATCCAGAAACTATAATGACTTCAGGTGCGGTCAAGGACACCGAACTAATTTTCGACACTGGAGCAACTGGGTCTGCGGTGTGCAATCTCACACTGCTGAGTGATGTCAAACAAATTCCTCATAAAAAGATTTCCACGTTCTCCTCACCTCTCTACGCTACTCACTCTGGTACCCTTAAGCTCGGAGACATGTTCATTTCCCCAGTCCTGTACGTTCCTGGAGCTAGCGTGAATGTTCTATTGTGTGCACAAGCAGAAGATCATGGGTTACAAGTTGTCCATAAGGAAGGATTGGTTCTACTGAAACGTGGGAACTCGATCATCAAATCCTTCAAACAACGAGGACGTCTATATATTGGTTATGGTGAAGAAACAGCGGTCAATGCTGTCCAACATCAGTCTTCTCCTCCGACTCAACGTCAAGATTGGCACGTCCTGCTCGGTCACCCTTCCAATCAATATCTAAAAATCATTCTGAACAAGATTGGTGTGACTCTTAGTGGAGATATGCTGAGTGCACAAAAATCTTGTGATGTATGTCGTGCCGTCAAACTGAAACGGACCCCCCATGTTAACCATATTCCCTCTGCTTTGCTTCCATTTCAAAAGCTTCACTTCGACACGATGGAAATCAACACGCCCGCTAAATACAGGCACAAATACATACTCGGCATAGTAGATGATTTCAGTCGGTATGTTCGAATATACATTGTGAAATCAAAGACCAAAGTTGAAGGCAAACTGTTTAGTTACTTTGACAAAATTCACAACAAACTGAACCGGTATCCAGCCTATCTACATAGTGATCACGGCTCTGAATTCAGCTCAAAGGGTTTTCTCGAAAAATTCAAGGCACTATGAATGACGCTTGAACGCAGGGCACCTTATTCACCTCAAACCAACGGAGTAGCTGAACGTTTTAATCAAACTCTACTTGTGAAGATACGGTGCTTACTTGCTCAGTCGAACGTTCCTCTGTGTTACTGGCACGAGGCAGCTCTATATTTGACGGTTCTGATTAACAATGCTCCACATAAAACCTTGAACTGGTCGACACCGTCCGAGTTATTGTCAATGTCTGAGTCATGCATCGAACCACAACACAAACTTACAGATTTGATTCCGTTTGGAGCTCTCACATTTGTGCACCAGAAGGTTAAATCAAAAATTCAGCCCTCTGGCGTTCGGATGATATGTCTTGGTTTTGAGCCCTCCTCAGATGCTATGCGGTTTTTGGATAAGTCCACCGGAAGGGTAATCTTGAGTCGAGATTACACTCAAAGTGCACCCAAGGACACTCAAGATCTGTACTCAGCAAAGAAGCAAGCGGATGAACTGCCTAGTGCAACTTTACCCACGTACAACACCTCCGAATGGGTCTCTCTTCCGTTGCCAAGATGTGATTCAGAGTCTACACCAGAAGAGGACGAAAACACTCAGCCTCCGCGAAAATTCGCAGCACTTCCTCAAAGACCTCCTTCCACTCCGATGCAACGACTTGCTGAATCAGGATCGGCTGGTCCCACGGGCGGCTCTTCCTTGGTTGTTAACACACCACAATTCCCTGGTTCGTTTCCTGGCGCTGCATCATCATCACGACAAGCGGAGCCCAGTCAATCGAACAAAGGCAAATCATGTGTTCCGCCTCCGACAACCCGATCCAGTCGTCCTAAGACGGGTCCCACCCTCAAAGACTTGATCAAGATGCCTGAAAAACCTAGAAGGCCTAACTGGGAGTATGTCGTTCGGAATCCAAACGACAAGGCCCCAAAAGATATTAGCAGCAAGATTTCAGCCGAAAACATCATTCCAGCTGGTGACGGGTCGAATGATGGTGATGATGAAGTTGAAGATGAGGATGAGCCGGAAAATGACGATCGGGTTCATTTCATTGCTCTGGTTGATCAAGTTTTGGTCGACAATGCCTTATCTGACAAGAAGGAGCGCCCGATATGGGAAGAAGCCATGTCCAAGGAGTTTGGGTCTCTTTCGTTTCATAACACTGATATACTTACACCTCCACCCGCCGATGAAAAAATAATAGGTGGAATGTGGTTTCTGTCGCGAAAACGAAATGAGTATAATGAAGTCTACAAGCACAAAGCACGTTGGGTCACTTTTGGAAATCATCAAGAATATCAAAAACATTACTGGGACACCTACACTTCTGTTGGCCAGAATGAATCTCTCAAGATACTACTCTCTCTCGCCATCAACAAAAATATGAGTGTATGTCAATTTGATGTCGAGACGGCTTTCCTGTACAGTGAGATTGATGCTCCCGTGTATTTTTGTCAGGTGAAGGGATTCAAAGAACCGGGGAAGGAAAACTGGGTTTGGAAACTCAATAAGTCTATGTACGGCACCAAACAAGCTCCTCGCTGCTGGAAAGCTCACTTGGTAAAAACTCTTAAATCAATTGGCATGTATCCTTTAAATGCTGATGATGCTGTCTTTGCCAATAAAAATAAGATGCTGTTTCTACACATGCATGTAGATGACGGCCTCCTGGTGGGGGAATCGGATAACCTGGTGAAGACTTTCCTTGCGGACCTTCAGAAGACGTACAAGCTGAAGGTCACAAATCAACCAACGCAACATCTAGGATACACACTCAAGTGGCTAGAGAATGGTGAATTGGTTCTACATCACTCGCATATGATATCTCAAATTATCGAAGATTTTGGGATAAAAAATGCAAAGAGCGTGAAGATACCGGCTCCGAGTAACATACATGAACTACTGAATAAGCCTGATGAAGCGTTTGACGTCAACACAATGCAACGAGTTGTTTGGAGCCTCAATCATGTGGCTTTGCATACTAGACCTGACATTCAATTTACGGTAAATCAGCTCGCAAGGTTCACATCTAACCCAACGCACACGCACTGGTTCTTGGTCAAGCACCTTCTTCGATACCTTCAAGGCACTAAATCACTTGGATTGCATTTTAGAAAGACAAGCCCTTCTCCATCTTGCCCAGCTCACCTCGTTGGATGGGCAGATGCAGACTATGCGAATATCATTCCGTCTCGGAAGTCAATCTTGGGATATGTAGTTGAGTTTTTGGGCAATCTGGTGTGCTGGCTTACAAAGAAGCAACCAGTAGTCGCGCAATCAACCACGGAAGCGGAATATATAGCGATAAATGTCTGTGCCAAGCAGATAAGGTGGCTCTTGAATTTGATAGTTGAATTGAAGATTCCAATAACGGCTCCGATAATTTTCAACGACAACTCAGGCGCTAATTGCATTGGTCAAGAAGTACAACTGAACCCAAACTCAAAGCACATTGAAGTTAGATATCAATATGTCCGCGATCAAGTGCAGAAGAAGCGTCTACAAGTGAAGCAAGTATCAACTACAGACATGACTGCTGATATCCTGACAAAATCTCTCGGACCTAACAAGATCAATGCGGCTATTCAACAACTTCACATGGTTCATGTGAATGACATTTAGGGGGAGTGTTAGATGAAATGTCAGTCACATGTCACATGTTACATGAACGGACGTGGAACTTTCTCAGAATCTCCCAAGAACGTCTACTCGCGGAGAACCAATCAGAACCGGCTCAGATCCACACGGCAACCAGACCTACAACAACTCCGAACGCTAATTACCGGCACAAGCCTAAACTGACACCAAATCAAAGGGAGCTATTGTTCAGGGGGAGGAGGATAGGTATTTTGCTCATTTTCAACTATCAACCTCAGTACTTGTCAACTCAGTTTTTCTGTTTCACGTTTATCTCTCCTTAGTTTCACTATCTCTCATTTCATCTCGCCTTCTCGTGTAGTCTACTCAGATTGTTATCGTCACAACCTAGGTAAAATAATCAAAGTCTCATTGTTTTCTTTTCTCATGAAGATCTTTATTAATTGTTTTGTTTTTCTTAGTTTTACTACTACTGGTTTCGAAAGTGTTTGCAATAAATAAGATCTCATCAAACTACAATAAGCGCTTCTCTGTCAATTGTGAATGAATGGTTTGTGAGTTTGAGATGGATGAGGTTGAAATATGAGTTGGTGCAATGGGCTTTGATGGAGAGGAGTGGAGAGAGTGGAGAGGGATCTGGTAGGTGAAAATTGATTCGGGAATGTTTGTTGGTTGAGCTTTGTATGCATTGAATTTCTTTGAAGTACTAGAACCTGGAGATTGCCCCCTGCGGGGCTTGGCTTGGGTCGCGAAAAGGCTGCCTCTTGCGGATGTCCCTGGTACATCCACTGATCCCTGGATGCCAGTTGGTTATGTGGGTAAAGGTGTAGGTAGCCCGGTGGTGCAGGTTTCTTATTTCTGGGTTATCTGACTGGTGCTGTTGCAAGAGCATTGGATCTGCACCCATTTCCTGCCTTGGAAATGGTCAGCTGCTGCTGCACAATGCGAGGGGGCAGCTGTGGAGCAGGGGTGGCAATATGACAGACCATTTGCAACGGTTACCCATTGTGCTGATCTCATGGCAGCCCAGGGACGGCTGCCCAGCTTGCGGGAAGGTGTGGTGCGCTATCCGGTACACGCGGCGTCAAGATCAAAATTGGTGATGGTGCGCGGATTGGCGCGCAGGGGTTCTTTTCTTCTATGTAGTGTGGCAGCTTTTCTTTGTTTTCTTCCCTTTTCTTCCTTGTTGCTTTTCTTTCTACATTTGTCTGTTGATTCTGTTTCGTATCTGCACGTGTTGAAAGGTTTGGCTATGTGTGGGTTGGTTTTGTCTGAGCTTTGTTTGTTTTGGTTTTGGTTTTTGTTTTTGTTTTGTTCTTTTGGTTGTTTCTTCTTTCTTTGTGTTTGTTGCGCGCGTGGGTGTATGATGAAGGTCCCGCTGCGTGCTGCGCCCGGAGTCTAAGTTCTGTCCGAACTTAGATGATGGGACGGATGGGAGACACTCTGAACCATATTTTCCCCATCAAAATTTTTATTGATCATCGGTTTTCTTCACTACTCCGAGCACCCTGAGCCTTATCCATCCCGACGATCTGGAATATTCTCTTATCACGCACGTGGCGTTTCTTGTCGATCCTCATCTGTCCTGACCCCGCCTTCTGGCGCCCCTCGACGATCTTCTCATCTCAAGTCTTCCTCATCCTTCTCAGATTTCTCTCCCTTCCTCTTCAACAACACAAACCCGCCGACGCGCGCTCAAAACCGTTGTAAATCAACCACCCTCATACCTCATTGCTCAAAGATCCCCACCCTTACTGAGACCATCCCCGGAGGGCATCCCCTAAACACCTTTTCCCCTCCAACAACTGCCACCTCCTGGCACAGACGGAGTTCCACAACGGCTGCGGAGCAGGCACATCCCAGAGTTGGCTGAGGCTGGGTGGTTTGCCCCCACAGTGTAGCTTCAGAGGAATTGTCTCCAGTTTCTTACGAGGATCTGGGGGGCAATATTTGGATTTCTTGGGATAAAGAAACTACAAATATAAGAGAGAAAAAGACTGAGCAGATTCAAGATATTCAGATATTCAAGGTTATTCTGGTGGGAATGCACGTCCACTGGCAATGCTACCTCTTTAGAAGAGTGCTGCCAAGCTGTGCTAGAGAGTGCAACAGCCTCCTCTCACCAAAGAAACATGGAGGGCTTCTGGATTAGACAAGTTTAATCCAGACACAATTTTTTAGCTTCCTTCTGGATAGTCAAGATTCTTTAAAGGGAAACCTATGTGGTTTGTTTCTTAGAAAAACCACAGAAAAAGAAGGATATGATGCAGCAGAATCCTTTGGTTGATGATGTCAAGATAGGTGCAGACCTGTGATCAAGGATTGGGCAAAAGCAAGCAGAAAGAGAGAGAAATCAAGAGACACAGAGTTCTACCTCTGAGATAGTCAAGGTTCAGTGAAAGAGCAATAATTACTGTCAATATCCTAGGCGCCTGTGACAGTAGGTATACTGGGAGCGTGGTATCCTCTTTGGTGGTGATCCTGGGCTATCTGCGGGTGTGGTTCTGGGTGTATGAAGTCTGTGTTACCTCCTCAGGCAAGGGAGATCCTGAATTCAAAAATTTTCCCAGTTTGCTTACATAATTACACGTGTACAAGTGGTTGGCGCGCCTGGTAGCGCTGCCACGTCACAACTGCACACGGGCGCCATAAATCTCATTGAGTTGCAGGACTCAATCGTAATTCATTGAGTCGCGGGACTCAATTGTAATTCAGGTATCAGAGCCAGAATTGTTGGAGCTGGAACTTTGGGAATTGGTTGAGTAGTCAGAGATTTTGTCAGCCAGTTCTTTGGTAGATGTGCTTCTGATGATTGCCCAATGAGGGGGTTCAGGTGGGTTCAAAGATTCCACCGTCACATCACCGTTATAGGATATGTTTAAAAGGCTCTTCATGTGTGTGAAAGGAAAACCCAAGGAGATTGTAGGGTTATGCCTCTTGGCTCCGTACATCTCTCCCTGCCCAGACCTGCTTCACGTCTTTGGTCTGTAGGATTATGGACCCAGACCCTCACCCGCAGCTACCCGTCAGGAAGCTTGCGCGGTTAACCCCAGACGCGCAGCATTCTGCAAGGAAGCTTGCAACCAGACTAAGCCCAGCTGCTAAAAAAGGTAAGCTGATTAAGCCCCTTTCCAGTACAAAGCCCCAGACCATAAGCTGACAAACATTGCTTTGACAATCGCAGCCGCGGGTCAACCAGCAAGAACCACACAGGTCAAAGCCCAGCCAAACAAACAAGAAATACCAACCTTGTACGTCCCAAGAGCTAGATCATAGAAGACTTAGAAATAAGGCTGACTAGATCTTACTTTTTCTGCTACAGAACTCTTGCGGATCAACTCGGACCCAGAAAGAAACAAGACCTACTCGTAAGACTATCAGAGGCTCAAGCACCCGGTAAGCAGAAGGAATACATCCAAGACAGAACAGAGAGACAGAAGAGAAACTGACTCAGAACGTTGCGCGCACAACAAACAGACTCACAACAAGACCACCCGTTCCGACAGGACAAGACCAAGCTGCTACGCTGATTGGTCCCTGTCTTGGTGAGTACAAGACACAGAACAGAACAGCATGGTGCAAGACCTAGAGCTAATGTAGAAATATGTTCCAGTCTCATACCCATGTTCAGACAGACCCCAATCTCACGATTGACGGTACCAGACTCAGAATCAAGCAACTGGACAGAAGATCCCTAGGCAAGCACCCTCCAGTGTTGCTTTTAGGTAAATGCTTCTGTCCGAACTATTTCTCACTTAACTATCAGTTTGTAAATACAACTAGTTTAACGGAGAAATTATCATTTTAGTTGTTTGAAATCTTTTAGATTTACAGTCTTGAACTGCTCTCGCAAAACACCTCAAATCACAACTGAAAGCAAAACCGGATGGCCAACCCCAAAGATCCTAAGGCTCCCAGCACTTGAGCTAGCGTGGAGCGTGCATCTCAGTCAAGGAACACCGCGAACCGGAATGACGCCTACAGCCCGGATAAAGATCACGTAAACATCCCGAATTTCGACGGTTCTAACTTCCCGCTGTGGGAGCGCAAAATTAAGATGCATCTGCGTCCGCGGTATCTCGAATCCTACCTGGATGAGCCAATGTCAAAGGACCCGGATGAAGATGAGTTGCAAGGCGCTTTGTGGACATGCAGCATTCTGAGTGAAGCAATATCAAATGCAATATTCACGAGCGTGATCAACAACAAAAATGAACAAGACCTGCACGCTATCTGGACTGACATCAAGACAATCTACGCGTCCGACTTGGGGAATAACGATTTGGACCCATTGCTAGGTACCCGGCACCGCCTGGCGGGTACCGCCGGCACCCGCCGCGCACCCGCCGGGCGGTGCCGGGTGCCTGTTTTTTTGTGAAAAGTGGGGGGAGTACCCGGGTACCGCTTGAGGTACCCGCTCAAGTGCCTCCCGATGCGGCAGGGGCTGGAGCCCGTGCCTAATAAATCGCACCCGGCGAGCCGGACTTTGACCATCTCGCCAAGAGAAATTCACACCTCTCCGCGAGATGGATTTGTACCAGCTCGCCGAGAGGAATGCGTCCCTCCCGGCGAGCTCGACTTTGACCAGCTCGGCGAGAGAAATCTACACCTCTCGGCGAGAAATCCATCTCGCCATGGGGTGTGTCTCTTGGCGAGCTGGTCAAAGTCCAGCTCGCCAAGGGGTGTGTCTCTTGGAGAGCTGGTCAAAGTCCAGCTCGCCGAGAGGAATACACACCTCCTGGCGAGCTGAATTTTTACACCAGCTCGCTGAGGGGGTTCTTCCCGGTGAGCTGGTCAAAGCCCAGTCCGCTGAGAGGTGTGTATTCATCTAGGCAAGCTGGACTTGACCAGCTCGCCAAGAGACATACCTCTTGGCAAGCTGGACTTTGGGGAATTGGTGTCCCCAGTCCTGTACGCCAAGTATGTGAAAAAAGGCACAAAGTACCGCCGGTACCCGCCCCAAGTACCGCTGGTACCCGCCAGGCGGTGCCGGGTGTGGTACTTGGTCCCTGCTTTGGGAAAAAAATCTACCCGGTACCCGGGTGCCAACCGTACCCGGGTCCAAATCGTTATTCCCTACTCTGACTTACTCCTGTCAGTGTTCCAAGTCTGGAACAAGTAGATATTCAATAACAAAGATATGAATAGCTACATTACGGAGATGGAGGAAAGCTTAGTGGAGTTCAGTTCGCTTGGTCTAAAAGTCCCAGACGTCCTAGTAGGCTGTGGAATCGTCGGAAAAATCACAAAAAGGCGACCAATTCTCATGCAGGCACTGTTTGCCAATCTGAAAGCGCTGGCAAAGCCCAAAGAAATCATCGCCAAACTACGAGACATTGGGAGACATGAAACTGCAACAAAGAGGAAATATGTCAAGGACCCAGAACCTACCTCCACCGCTCTTGCCACCGGAACCAGCCGCCGACCTCCGAAGAAATCCAATCACCTAATCACTCGTGATTTGGGGAAGGCAGCACGGGATGTGCGTGGTGCGCGTTAAGACTCCACTCAGGTGCTGCGGATTCATGTGTTATTCTTTGTGTCACTTCTGTACATGTTCAGTGACTCAAGTCACCTAGGCGGCCCCGAGAGCCGCGTCCGCTTGGGACAGGCTCCCCAAGGCCACCGTGTGTGGGTCGAGGGGGGGATGACAGGTGCGAGGCCCGAGGCTTTTATCAAAAGCCCAGTTCCTAGGGGGAGACGCTGTAGTGCCTTCCTGATGGTAAGGCTGCGTCTCGCTCCCCCGTGGCGCTGCCAACTATTGCGCCCAGTAGCGCCCCCAGAGAAGAAGTGCACACTAGAGTGTGCCGGGGTCGGTGCAAGACCCTTAACTCACACCCGTAGGTTGTGAGCCCTGCACCGACACTTCAGTCTCAGTTGACGTACACGGGGGCTTCCCATGCCACACTGCGTTGAGCGGTTGGAGTCTACGGATGATTTTAGATTGCATCCCAATACTAGACTCGTTTCCAAGAGGCTTCGAGGTCTGATAATAGCTTCATCGTTTGCTGTTTGTCTTGTTCCGTGTATTCCCTTAGGTAGAGTTTGTAACAGTCGGAGGTCCACCTCCCTAATAGACATATCTCGGTGGTGGGAACGCCGACGGCGTAGCGCAAGGATGCTCCTCCGACCCGAAACGAGTGGCCTGTCAAGCCCCCGTAGCCTCGTGACTTCCAGACCGAGTCTAGGACCTTGCACGCGACTTGCTTTGTCAAGTGGATCCTTCCGGTTGGTGAATTGAAACCAAAAAGGGATGTAGCGCCTAGTCCGGCTTCTTTGACTCGTCTCCTGACTGCGGCGACCGGGCATAGGAGGTGTGCTTGGCCTTGTACATGGATGGTTTGCGCTTCTCCTGGTGCCGAGGTCTTGGCCCCTCTGATAATTAAAGCAGCCGCGGGACCGATCTTAGTCTGGTAGAAACGTGCGTCCGTGGAGAGTAGGGAGGCTGAATGCCTCAACAGCCCTTCGGGTCTGTCGTAAGTGAGCTCGGAGAGGCGGGCCATCCCCCAAAACGCTACGATTGCTAGGTCGAGGACCGCTGCACTTAGCTTGTCTTTCCCGTGTAGTTCTTCGACAAGCACGACCAAGTGTTTGACCATGACCGGTGACTTGGGTGGTTTCCCCGGGGTCTCTGCGTCAGCGTGTGCGGATGACCTTAGGAGGACCTCTATCTTAGCTTTCGCCTCGGCAGGGTAGTTGACCGAGTGATATAGGTGCCAGGCTTGGATCCCGTATAGATACTTAGTCAGGGTCCCCGTTGAGACGTCGTGTGGGGTTGGCTTTCCCGAGACTCGACCGGCCCAGCAGCAGAATCCGTAGAGATCAGTGGCCACCACGGGGAGAGTGAAAGGGACTTCTCGTTTGGCGAGCTTGTACTTGAAATACTTCCTCGTGGCTGCGTTATAGCTAAGAAGGGTATTCCATTTGTACCCGCCCAGGAAGTGCAGGTTGTCTTCGGTAGGCTCCTTCGGTAGTGTACCGTTTTTCAGGAAGTCCTTGACTTTTGACAGACTTAGCTCCATCGTGGAGATTCGGAGAACCGAAGTGTGGTTTGGGGCGGAGCAGGACTCAAGACGTTAGGAGGACCTTTTATATTCCCGAGAGGGGGGAGTGGAAAGTAATGAGTTGGAACAAATTCTCCGACACTACAAACGGCTCTACTCATGCAGGGATGAGACATTCCTGTCATACAGACAAAGAGACGGGAGGGGGCTATATGGGGGTACATAGAACTTATTTGGTCTCGGTGGGGTGAAACAATCTTTCATCGAGATCAAGGGGGAGGGTAACTATCATTCTTCTCCTCCCATCTAAACCTGTGCGATCGCCGCGGGATAAAGCATCGGCTCTGTTCTCCTCTGAGATCACCCGTTTCGCCACCAGGTCAATTTGTAAGTCGATGAGCAGGTCTTGTATGTGTTTCCACTCTTCGTTGACGTGGAAGTCTCTTGACTTCCTGCTTTTGATGGCGCCTTCGGTGGTCGTGTTGTTGGTCCATACAATAATGGATTTCCCTTGTTTTACTCCCAGATCTTTTAGCATGAGGATGCCCACTCGGATAGCCACTGTTTCGAGCCAGGCGATTCCCCTTTTCGGTTTCTCGCCCCCGTTCCAACCTTCTTTGAGTCTTAATTGGGCCCATGATCGGCCAATGGTCACTCCGATGCCATAACTGGTTGAGGCATCTCCCATCCACCCAATTTCGGTCGGCTCTGGGCTTGCTATCAAGCGTGTGTGCTTGAAAGAAAGCAGGGTTATCTGCCAGTATTCTAGATCGTTTCGCACGTCTAGTGGGATTGAAAGAAGCGCCCTTCTGTGCACCCAGCTGCACATCCAGCGGTATATACCGCATAAGAAGGCGCGGAGCTGAGGAAGCATGTATGATACGTGGTTTAGTCGTCCGGCGAGTATCTCTGCTTGGTTGTAGGAGAACACCTCGCCAATGACGAGGAATGCTTCGATCTGTTTTACCCGCTCTCTGAGTTTCTCTTCGGGTAATCGGACGGTCTTCTCGTTGGCGTTCCAAATGAACCCAATGTATTTCTGTTCTGTTTTGAAAGGAGAGACTTTCGTTGGGTTGGTCTTGACTCCAAGCTCATCTGATCGTGAAACGATATCGTCCATGGTTACCGAAGACGAGACCTCTTTGATAAACAAGTTATCATCAACCCAATGAAAAACATTAATTAGGTCGAACTCGGCCATCATTATCCGTTTCCAGGCGTCCGCCGGTCTGCCGAAGGATCCGCAGCCGGCGACGCCCCCAAATGCAATCCTAGTGTTGATGATGATTTGATCGTCAAAATCTTTCAGCATTAGGAAGGGCCATTGGTTTGGGGCTGTCGGGATTTGCCTGTAGGCCTTCTCCCAGTCGAAAATTGCTAGGAGGGCCGGCTTCGTGAGTTCACGCAGGAATCTGGAGACCTCTTTGAAATCGTCCCAGGTGGTTTGGAAATCGTCTTTATCTACAAACGAGTTCACTGAGGGGATCCGTTGGTCGTTGTGGGGAAAGGAGAGGTCGTTGATTGCTCGTAGTGAGCCATTGCCGTTTACCACTGCCCCCAACGGATTTGTCCGGAAGAAGCCGAAACGATCCCACACCTGCTCGGATTGGAACGGTCCGAACATGCGGCCTGCCTGGATTTCCTTCGTGATTGATTCCTCGATCTTTCCACGGGCAATCAGGGCGGACTGATGGTTTGGGGGGGCAAAGTAGGAAATCTCTTTGCCGAGGTTATGGACGGGGATTCCCTGGTCGAAACCGTTCGTGAAGCCTTCGAGTACGTCTTGGAACTCTGGAAGTAGGCCCGCGGAGAGGAGCGCTGCTTCCCAGGCTTTTATGTTCATGTCGCATTCGGCTTTCACCGGCCACTTCGGGCAAGGGTCATCATGCTGAGAGCAGTCGCTCAATATCTCAATGGGTTCATCGTTGTTGCCGAACGGTGGAGGCTCACTATTGGCGCGGCAAAAAACGTTGCAAAGGTGGTCTCAGTACCCAATTTATTGATTGCTTTGTAAGGTACGGGTGCCGTTGGACTAAACAACGGTTTTGGGTACAGCTCGGGTAAAAACTTCTTTAGAAGGGGGGAAAGGACAAGAGATGGGAGTTTAGATGGGTGATGAGGTGAGAGTTGGTGGGATGGGGATTTCACGAGAGGGGGGATCGGGGAGTAGGGGGTAGAATGGCTAAAGGACGGAGGAGAAGAAGATAAAAAGATTCTGGTTTTAGGGAATAAAGCCTACGGTCCGTTAGATCCGCTTGGGTTTTGCTTTGCTCCTTGCCCGTTGGCCCTCATCTCTGCGAAGGCCGGGTTGAAATTCTTCCCGAGGTAGCCGGTGCTCTTAGGTCTACTTTCCTTTGGTTTGGCTGGGAGATTAGCTGTTGCCGGACCGGGGCCAGAGCCGGACGAGGTAGTTGGCGCGGTGTGGGGGGCTGATTTTGGTGTGTTTGCCGAGTTTCCGCCGCGTTTGTTTGGGTTCAGGCCGGTGTGGGGGTTGCAACCGAACCTCGCCCCACCTATGGCGTAAGGGTTATTGTCTCTGAACGAGAGTTTGTCTAGGCGTCTGGCTTCGCCATAGGCAGTGTCGTAGAATGTCCGAGAAAGATGAGACCCCATCTTTGACTACCCGGTGTGCGAACGCGTTCACACGGATCCTGATGTCGTAGCGCAACGCCACCATGAACCCGTCTTTCCGTAGTATCTTGTCTGCATTTGCCTTGTGTAAGACAATCCATTGCCCTAAGGTTTCGTAGCGGTAGATGTCCCGCATTGTTATCTTGAACACGAGTGACAATAAATCAATCAATGTGCATTCAAGATAGCTAATTGTGGGTTTGTATGTTCGAAAGGCTTACCAAGAATTCTGAGTAATTTAAGCTCCAGTCGCTATAGGACATTAGCCACTCGCTTGGATAGGGATAGCCGGTATAGCGCATCCCTCTTTCGGTAGAATTATTGTCGTTCTTCGGACGTTTTTCGGCATGATACTGGAGTGCGGCATCTTGCCATGCTTTGTTAAAAATTGTTAGGGGGAGTGGGGCTTTGAGTTCGAGTAGGTTTTGTTCAATATAAGGGGTAAATCCCACGTCTTCATGGGAGTTGGTGTGGCCCCAGTGGAAATTTACCCCTCCGACGGACGTGTCTTCTTGTTGGTCAGAAGGGGGTTGGGAAGGGATGGACACAAGGGCTTGTTTGACCGGAAGTTCTGTTGTTGAGGTATCTGTTGCCGCCGGTACTAGAGTCACTGGGATTGTGACCGGATCACTAGGGGGAGTCGGAAAGCGTTACCAGATTAGTGGTTTGAATACGGGTGAATTTACGTAAGGGGGAGTGAATCGTACCCTAGGATGAGGGCTTTATAGCAGTTAAAGTACATATCTGACTTCACCTGGTTACCCTCTCTGCCGGCTTTTAACGCTGCTTCGAGCATGATGGCGGTTAGCTCATCCACGGCTTTCTCTGGCGCGTCTGTTGGTTGGGCGGGTTGTTCCTCTCTCTCCGGGATATTATCGACGTCAATCACTGCATGTTCAAAGTTAGTTAGTCTAGCTTTCCTTTTTGTCTTGGTCCTGTCATAGACGAAGTAATTCTTGCTTACCGTGTTTAGCTCCAATTGATGTGGATAGCTGCTTGGTTTGGGCATCCCCGGTTTCTTTGGCAGCCGTTTCCGGCGCTTTTTGGTTAGTGCTCGTGGAGCCGTTTTTTGCCGCTGATTTTGTCGTTTTGGACTTTTTTGTAGTGGTGGATTTTGCCGTAGCGCTGGGTTGAGGGGTGGGGAGGGTATCGGATTGGGCTTGTGGAGGGGGAATGGCCATAGCGGCGGTATCTGCGGTTTGCGAGCGAGTTAAGCGTGCCGTGACATCAGTGTCATCGCTAGGGCTGACAGGGTTCGCGTCTTTCATGCTAGCCGAGAGATGATCAAGGTTTTGGGACATGGTGGGTTATACGTAGGGTAGATTTTTGGAGTTTATTAGTGAGGATATGGATGTTTCCGTTCTCGGGTTCGTTGAAATTACTTTGATAAGAGTGTAAACAGAACCGAAGAAAAATTTCTTTATGTTATCGCAGAGGCTGATAACTAAAGGTATAACCGGTGAATGGGGACAAGAGACGGGGGCGAGTCCTGGGGGGGATAGCGATGGCGGCTCCCAGCCCGGCTATAAATACCCGTCCCTTATTGCTCCCTATCGGGGTGGCTTCCCCATTTGGCCAGAGCCCGTGGCCCGTTTCAGCAGTCCCATCTGGATGCGGAAATACCGGTAGCCTAGTTGGGCCACCGGCCGGGCTTAAGTCCGGAAGGCCGCCTACAGGCGGCTGTTCCCGGAGCTGGGCTGAAACAGTGCCTGGTTTGGGAACCTCATGGCCCGGATGAGCTTAGGTTGAAACCCAGCTGTCATCCGGAAAGGTTCCGCTAACCCTTTTGGCCAGACCGGTTTGTAGGGGGTAGCTCCTTGGTCCGCTCCTTCGCCCCGCCGGTTTGGGTCTGGCCTGGTTAACCGGTTATTTGGACAAACCCAAACTTCCGCTGCGCTCTCGTACAAGAGACATCAAAAAGCCCCAAGGCAAGTGGATCAGGAAACTCAGACGTGGGATGCAGCAACGGCAAGCACAACCCAAGGGCAACAACTCACGTCGAGGCCAACTGTTGGACGATACATCCTCTATCGCGGCCGCAAGGCAGGCCTGTACAAGATAAAGAGCGTTGTGGTGTGCCAAATCTGTTTCAAGTATCAAATTACATAAAGTGATGTTTGGATACATGAGAAGGAGATATATTCTTAGATTTATTATTGCATAATTAGATTCTAAAGGTCATTTAACCCCTAGTCACTTATTTGAACCACTAGGATAGCTCCACTCAGTCAAAAGTTATTTTGGTTAAATGGTTTGTGACAGAACATAATCAAATACTATAGAATTATATTTGGTAGTACATAGTATAGAATCAAGTACAAGTACATAGTTAGGGTGTAGTTTCTACAGGTGCACACACGTACCCCTGTATGGTTGCATGACATCATCAGTCACATGTTGGATCACACGTTTATCAGAAGGCTCACTAGCTAAAATCCCTCAACGGAAGCTTCCATGCAGCAAAAATCCCTCACAGGAGAAGTCACACCAGCATAAATCCCTCAACTGACTTCCCCACCAGCAAAAATCCCTCACATTTTACTATATAAGGAGCCCTTCCTCCCCCCTCATTTGAATTCAGCATGTGAATAGCAGCCACCAACCAACCAGTCACTCATTCATTTAACAGTGTGATCTCAAACATCCACTCACCCAACACCTGTGATCATAATCAGGTTCTTAAATAGCTTGTGTCATTGCACATCATCTACATTGTTTGATCTAAGTCTGATAGAGACTACTGCACATAGTGATCTCTATCAAGGTTTTGCCACAACAATAAATAAATTTTGTTGTCAGAATCCTTGTGTAGTACAATAGAGGGGCAGGTCCTTCAAACCACCCGTAACATGAATATTGCTTAACTGCAAATATCATATTTGTTATCTCCCCCTCACAGAACTGCCACCCGCCCCAAAGGAGTTCTCACAGCGTCCACAGAAGAAACAACGTCGTTCCTACCATACTGAAGCGGACGAGGATGACAATGAAGAAGAAGCCCAGCATGCAACCATAGTCAAACCAACCTTCACCTACAACATGACGACCCCAAAGAAACCGTTGTCCACAATCCTGGACTTGGGAGCAAGCAATCATATGCTCAACTCTCTCAGTTTCTTTGTACAGACCACCCCCGTCCATATAAGCATACTCACCGGCAGCGGTAAATCCAAGCTTGTTGCTGTTGCCCAAGGAACGGCAGAATTGCATCTTCCAACTGGAGAGATCCTAGTTCTGCCAGGAGCACTCTATGTGCCAAACCTAACTCAAAACCTGGTCTCAATGATACAGTTGATGGATTGACGAGTGATCATTGGCAAGCGAAGCGGCTGTTTTGAGGTAAAAATCGATAACAGCAAGCCATTCCAGGTCAACTTTTCCAGCGATCTCCTTGAGATTGCCAACTTCACCGCAGCCCCCATTTCTCCCACCGGTCTGGCCACAATGGCTTCCAATGCTCTATCAGACTTCCAAAAGTGGCATAATTGGTTAGGCCATGCTAGTTCTGGACAAATCACGCAGGCCGTGTTGGAGAAACTCAATCTGACAAAGACGCATACATGCACTGCGTGCATGCAGGAGAAACTCACCTGGATACCGTTTAACGGAACCTTTAAATCCGTTGATGCTTCTCTCAGCGTTGTTCACGCCGACCTGGTTGGTCCCATCTCTCCTCCAATCTTTTATGGTCAACCACCATGACCCTTTTAAACCAGCTGACGCTTCCCAACCTTTAACAAACTGCACAGTGCAAAAATTCCCCGATCTGATCTACACCACGGGAGAATGTCAAGTTCAGCTTGTTGGTTGTTTTTGCCGGCAATATGACCCTCCCCAACCCCTGCTAAACTTTGATTGTGGCCGCCGTTGTACTGTCGAGATTTACAGCCAGTATGCCGGCCAGTCAACAAACACTGCCGCATGTCCGACACCAGCAGGGGCAGGCCGTCAACATTGTCTCAGCGACTCTTCAAGGTCCTATGATTATGTTTTTGGGCAGCCAAGATCGGCCTGTCGGCAAACAGCCGTCGTGCCACCTGTACAGCGGTCATAACACCAATTCTATATTTCATAAATACTTCATTATTACTTCATATTCAGATTCTACACCCCATTTTACCCCTAGTCACCCACTCATTTCACCTAGGATTTCCAAATGGATCAGCAGTTATTGGCATGTATAGTTTTGGCAGGTATTTTCTTCATACATATCCTTAGCATTATTACCTACATCATTCATTAGTATCATACACCAGGAAAAATAAACTGTCACTAGACTACAGGTGACATCAGCCTAAGTCCACTGAGTTACCCACCAGCTGCACAGTTGGCCGCATGGACAGCCCCCTGTAGGTATCACAGGGGCCATTGTAGCCTAGTTCTGGTGGCAACAGAGCTGGAACAAAGTGACAGTCATTGTTGCTTGATGTCACCTGATGTCTGGTGACAATTGATTTTTCCTGGTGATAGCTACATAGGACTGCAGATCTTAAATAACTTCATTACTCATTTCCTCCTTCATATGAATCAGCAGTACATTCATTCACAGCTCTTGTAGCTATTACCAAATGCTCATCATTATTTCATATTCTAAATAGTTACCTTTCATGTACACTCCTTGGTCATTGCACCTTCATCATTACTTCTCATATTCAGATTCTTTTACTATGTGCTCATCATGTATCACCCCCCTGTAGTACTTCTCACATATATAAACACCCCTCTAGATGTTGTATCCCCATCATGCACTTTCACCCACTACACTTTGTATGCACCTCTTCCCCCATACTCTCCGTAGCACCTTTACACACCTCACTTAGATAAACTTTCATCACTCTAGAAATATATCCCCAAGCATATATCTCATTACCCATCTCAGAGTGACTCTAAAGAGATTCTGCTTTTCTCTCATCTCACTTCTCCTCTCTCCCTCAGTGGGATTTATACACCTCAAACTCATAAAGTGTTAAAGTCATCTAAGTCAAAGAGAATCATCAGCCACACCTTTTTCTTTTTCTTAGTGTAACCCTCTCTCCATCAGCTTTAGTCTAGAGGGCAGCCTCACCAGCACCTGTAGTCTCTTCTACATTATTGGTAGTGTAGTTGACTATTTCCCCTCACAGCTCTTTCCTGATCTTTTAGGAGTTCCACACCAGTCATCCTATTGGTTGCATCAATGACTGGTCATCCTAGTTATGTCTATGACCAGTTATTGTATTGAACAATACAACAGTCATCCTATTGATCAACGGTCACATCAATGACCGGTCATCCTAGTTTTATCTATGACCTGTCATTGTATTGATGCCCGGGCATCCTATTGATACCTGGTCTATCAATGACCAGTCGGTCTGGGTCGTGGTATCAATGACTGACCAGTCTATTGATGACTGGTGATCATTGTATCAATGGCTGTTATGTTATGACCGGTCTATCAACAACCGTTTATTGTATTGACGCCCCAGCATGGTATTGATACCCGGTGCTCCAGTTGATGGTTGTTATATACATCCCGGTCTGTTGATGACGGGTCATCCTAGTATTTATTTTTTTCTGTTGGTAGAGGCCCGGAGGGGGGGGGGGGGGTTGAAGAGACAAGATATCGGGATACAATGAGATGTGATGGAAAAACTCCCCCAGAGGGAAGAATAAGATTGCAACACAAGTAGATATACATACAACTATGTTTATGTACTTGGGTTGGTGAGAAGAAAATGTATAAAACCATAATGCAAATATGTGGTAAATCTTGAGATGATGTAATGAAAATATGTGAAATAATAGTGTCTACATAATATATAAAATGACCTGTCATAACAGGGGTGAGGGTTATACATAACATATGTAGCTATGTAGGTAGGCTCTGCAAAATCTTCCTTACAGAGGCTCTGTAGCCGTTGGTAAATCTAGCAAGTGTTAAAGATTTGCCAAACAACTTTTTAGCTAAAGAGCCCTAAAGAGGGCACGGGGGTAGAAAATGGCTTACATACTCGGTAAATATGCCTTACTGAGTGGGTTTACAGAGTGTTGGAGTACCTCCGGTAGAGTCACCATTGCCAAGATTACATCAACATAGTTGTCACAGAATCATGTACTTAGAAGCTAAACCTAACCGGTGCTTAGTCATCATCAACCGGTTAGGTTTAGACTACATAAGCTGGTTGGACCCGCGCCCGGCTCCAGTCTCTTTTCCTCATCCAGATTTGGAGCCGGATTCATCAGTGCCAAGACTGACCGCGACGGGACTGCTCCGACCAGATCTCATTTGCTTTTCTCTATTGAGGCATCTGATACAGAGACGGTGGTGGATGCTCTTAGGCTAAATCAAGTAAAAATACTCATTGGTTCTCTCTCCTTTCTATTGCGCCCCCTCTGAGCCAATCCGGTGAGAGAACTCCAAAATCATCTGCCCTTCTTCCTCGAGCCTCTTTCGCTCATCTCAATTCTCATCACTGTCTCTCCTCGGTATCGGTGGCATCCAGTTCACAATTTCGACATTGATATGTACGAATTAAAAGCTAGCAAAACGAGTGAAAATTCATCTATGTATGTCTTGAGTGAGAAACCATGTACCAGATGCTACGTTGGGGAGGAAAAGGCAGATTCTATCTGAAAAGGGATGTGTATAATTGAAAACGGCTTGACTTCTATCTGTGGCAGGAAGTCAAAACAAAGCCATGAGCTTAAGAAAATTGGCTGTCCAGAGGCATATGTGATATCAAGCAGACTTAGAACTTACTTCAAGCTACTGACTTCGCATCGGAGTCGGCTGGGGCTCCAGCTATATCAGTCTTGTGCTGATGGGTGTACTGATCCGCGCGAACTACATCATGAAAGGCGTACTCCGCCCGAACTTCAGGCCTATTTCGTACCGGTAATCGGAAGAGCGGGACAGAGCGGAACCTCGGAGGCAATGTGCGGAGGAACTGACGCCCGTCCACTAGCAATCTGACATATGCAACAGAATCCGTTGGGTTGTTGGCATAAATAGAGTGCCTTGTGCGGTGCCCAACCCCTCCCACGGTCACTATGTAGACGTTGGTTTCATGGAATCGGGGTACGAATGGCTGGATGCCGTAGATACCAATGTCTCCGTCACTCGTGTGCGAAAATGTCATCGCATTATTTGCAAGATAGGATAAGCAGATGCCAGTGACCGCGAAGAGGACGAGGAGGTAGGTAAATCCAGTATTGGCTTTCATCTGATAATTGAAGCCGGGAAATCTGTCAGATGGTTGAATTAGAATGCGGATAGAGAAATATCACACACTTTTTAATTTATCAGGGTAGTGCTACTTCTGGCCTAGTGTTTTTTCTTTCTTTTTCTAAGTGATAACGGGCATGTGGCAATGTTGTTCCTCCGAATGGGTGGGAGGCACTCGGCTTTATGCTGGGACAGACAGCCAGTCATTCTCAAGCGATCGAAACGTTTCCTCGGGGCTTGTCTAAGGGGCACTAGCCGGTATGGGTATTGCAAGGACGGAATGAGGAATACCGGTTTGGGAGGACCATGGGAGCTAGCAATTCCTCCGGATCCGTCTGGGTGATAGCTTGTGACCTGCGCGATAAAATACGCATCAGTATCATACTACATGTCGCTAGCGAAGTGTTTCTACTCTAGTCTTCACTATTGATGCAAATGGTCAGTAAGGAGGTGAAATATACGGACCACGACTGGCGAAACGTTTCTGACCTCGATTTCACCATACAATCCCGTTTACTATTCCCGTTTACTATGAGTCAATGCATCAGGCTGCCGGGGAGGTATGGGATGTCTCACATACACCCGGGGAGTCCTTCGTCGAGGATATCCCGAGGAATCCTTGTGGATTCCCCGTAGTGCCCCTGCGCGAGGTTGGACCAGCGGCTGCTGGTCCACACGTTCACGTGGTCACCACCAACTGGCCCCGGCGCGGATTCCACGTGAGCTTTTGGCTCTCCGTGGATTCTTCGTGGGTTCATCATGTCACCGACGGGATGGTTGGGTCCACGCCGGCCCCACCACACCACCGACGGCCATTCCCCTGAGGAAAACACGTGATCCCGACGGGTTGGTTGAGCCCACGAGGCAGCAACACCTTGAGCGGTGGGCTCCACGTGGCTCACCGGTCCGTCGCATTCACCTTATGGGGGTGCGGTGGCTTGGTTAGCCTTGTGCGGAGCGGATCAAATCCGCCGGGTATATGTGTAGCACAATGTGGTGCCGCCTCGGAATGATACGGCCGCAGGCAGGAAGATGATGTTTATTTCAAAGGGTGCAAGACTACAATGTAGGGGGACAAGTGGTGATTGTGGTACTCTAAAAAAACAAACATTGACAATGTTAGAGGCTCAAGCTAAAGCTAGGATGATTGCAGCCAAGCTTGCTGCTGTCAATGCTGCAAAACCTTCAGCAATCAATACTACTGGGGTGCAGCAGACAATTCCACAGCCTAACCAAGCATCTGGTTTGATGGGGCCAACCGCTGAGGCACCAAACAAAGCGTTAGTATATCTTCACCATTATCGATAATGGTGATATCATTGTCCATATGATCCCTGCAAGCCCGTCCAAATTTGGACAACAAAGTAAACTATTGATTACCGCTGGCCTTCTCGATTAGTCCGGGCCAGCCCGACTTCGCCCGGCAATTGATGGATAAGTACGGCTGAAAAGAAGGACAGGGATTAGGAGCCAATGAATCAGGCCAAACAAGCATCCTGACGGTAGCAGCCACCCCCTCGGCCCCTGGCGGCAGCAAAAAGCGCGAAGAGAATCCTGGTGATCTCGCCATGCCTGGGGCGGCGGGACCGCAAAAGATCGGATCGATGGCCAAGGGAAGAGGTGTGGTGATCAATGAAGCGAAATCCCAGAGAGATCTGGAAGAGAAGACCCGGTACGGGGAGCCGACCCGGAGACGAATGTTGTAGCGGTGGGGGGGAGGGGGGGGGAGGTGGATGATGAGTTGGCAACAGAAATTGGTCAGTCTTTTGTGTGATTATCAAATCTTTTAGAATTTACACAGATGATATCGGTGGCGATGCAGCTGACAGGGCCGTTGGGTTTGTCAGTGTTGATGAGCTCGGGACCGAGGAAGGCTGGGCTGCCAATTGTCCGGGAGACCGTGCTGCCGTTGCCCGACTTGACAAAGATGGCCAAGTCGCCAATGTCGTGGTTGATGAAGGGCTGGGCTGACAAAGGCCAAGGCGGTTGTCACTCAAATAACCCTAACTGTTGTTGTGGAACCAACGAACGGTCTGGTGTTCTGTTCCCATCAGCTCCACGGGGAGCCTGAGGGGAGCCGTGGATTACACGTTGTGGGATCCACGAGGACTCCTTGTCCAACTGAGCTGTCGGCTCCACCGTGAGTCTATCACAAGGAGACCCCAGGAGGGTGGAGCCGACTTGGTATCCCATTGTCTCCACCCATTTTCGACGGGGTGATGATAGCAACGTGGGGCGCAGTGAATTCCACACGGTTTTCATGGAGACGGTGATACGCGTCGTATCCACAATCCGAGGCGGCAAGAAGTACCCCCGGCGTGTACTGGTTGAGCTCCGGTGGCCGGCGGACGTCATTAATGAGCACTAGAGGCCAAGGCGGCTTCGCCGCTGCAAAATCAAGGTCCAATTGCACAACCACCTGCGCAGCATCAAAAATTTGAATCCATTCTGTGTTCAACATTTTTAGGGCCTGTACCATAGCGGCTCAAAAAGCTGTTTTTCGGCCGGAAAACGACTTTCCTCACGGAAAACAGTTTCCCCTCGAAAACGTGTACCACAGCACCTGTTTCTGGGGGAAATCAGAACTCGTTTTTTGCTCAAAACAATCAATTTCCAGAAACAGGTCTGACCCTGTTTCTCATGTGTGTTTTCCTTCTGCTGAGCCCCCTCCAACCAAGACACCGGTGCCTCTCTTGGCCAATGCAACATGTGTATTGGTCTCTCTCTCATCTCGGACCAATGCAACATATGTATTGGTCCATCTCTCACCTCTGACCGACCCATGATCACCTTGGACCAAGCCAACAACTCGGTCTGTCTATCCTCCCAGACTGATATTATCAGTCTGAAAGGAATTCTCTTCTTCCTCTCCGACCAATACTACTAGATTGGTTGGAGAGGAAGAGAGAGGGTTCTGCCACCCATACTATGTATCAATTAGCTCTCTCCCCCCTCCTCTTGGACCGCTGTAAAGCTCAAAAGTGTTCCTGAGAACCTTTTGCTGAGTGCGGAAAGGGATGAATGAGGTTACCTCTGCCTTTCCTGGGTCACTAGACACTAAAACAAGCCCCCCAATCTACGATTGGAAGGTTTAATGTAGTGATAGTGGAGGTGTATCAAAAGATAGCCTACTTTGAGCAGGTGGCTTCAGGGTTATGGTGATGTAGCTGATGAATAAGTGTTGCAATGAGGTTGTAATTTGTATGTAAGGGTTTTAAAACCACAATATAGAGCAAGGCTAATACTGTAGAGTGAGCAAGTGTTGTACTGTTATGGGGTAAGCTGAGTGCAAGTAGTTTACTGAGAGAAATTACAACTGGGGGGAGGAGAGCCTCCTTAAATAGAAAAGAGCGAGATATTGTAAAACCCCCGCGCTGGAGGCGCCGCGGATTTCACAAGCCTTTCACAAGACTCCACTTCGACCCGATATAGCCTGTTCCCCAGTCTCATCCTAGCTCAGCAGAGATCCCGACTGACTACTCATCTCTCCTGAGCTAGGTGAGCCTCCCATTTCATTCTTCCATCTTCCCTTCCCTTTAGTTGTATATAGAGCAGAGATCCTGACTGACTACTCATCTCTCCTGAGCTAGTGCAATAAAAGACCCCACATTGGTATCAGAATCTTGAGACCATTGTCTCCTCAGGTGTTCCGGCCCCTAGCCCAGTGAAGAGTGTCCCGCTCTTACACTTTTTTTTCTGATCCCAACGAAGGAACTCTTTTCTTGTTGCAACATCTCTCCAAACTTGATCACAACGGACCCGCTCGACTGACAACAAGATCTTCACTACTCCGTTGTGTGGACTACACGAACTACACAAACTACCGAACTGCCCGCGTTTTTTTTCCCGAACTCACGAACTCCTGGACTCATTGACTTCTCTTAACCCTCCCTCTCGGCCCCAGTCAAAAGTCGCCGAGCTACAACTTCCCCTCACTCAACGGTGGACAGCTCATGTCCACTAGACAAATGATTTCGTCCGATCAACTCCTTCCCTTGACCGATCCCAAGGATATCCTACGGCGGGCACAAGCCGAACAAAGGAGGCTTCAGCAAGTGGCATTGACCCCGGCCCAACTCAACAGTCCCCTAGAAGCCATGGAAACCAAATCGGTCGCGTCCCACGCTTTCGCTCCACTGGTAGTAGGCTCCGCACCAGCGTTGCTCCCTTCTGGCAAACAACTCTCCCTCACAATAGACTCTCAAGAACCACTCCCCACCCCCGGCCCGGACCCACAGGACCCGGTAGACGCCCCCTCCCCGATGATCCCCCCCTCCATGACCAACACAGGCCTCCAAGCCCCGACAGACACGACTACGGCGGGCGCCTTGGGAGATCCCGGAGCGGGACCGGAAACTAAGCTGAGGGACTCAGACCAACCAACAGACCCAAAAACAGGGTTTCAAACCGACCCCCCCGCCGCCACCCCCAACACCCAGCGCCTCCAGCAACCTCTCCACAAGAGATTGCATGAAGATGCTGATGTCCTCCCAACACGCCAGCATTGCTCAGGCTCACGCGGATAGGGTGGAATATGTGGCCCGTCTGGCAAGAGCTGAGGAGGCCGCCACCAATCGTACAGCCCAACTGGAGGAAGAATTTGCAAGCCTCCTGGATAGTTCTCTGGCTCACTACCAAGATGGATGAATTTGCGATGTTGTATATTGATCAATATAGCGTATATTGATTGATTTTTTTTTTATTATTCCTCTTGATACCTTTGTCTGTTTTCCATGGCTCCTTGATACTATTCTATAATCTCTCTCCTTCTGCCTGTGTTAGCTTCAAGCCACAGGAATCTTTTTTTTTTTTTTTGCCTGATAACATTCATAAATTTCTACATACACCAATCAATTCTTCCTGAAAAAAAGACGTTGCAAGTTTTAGGATTAATCCAGGGTAGCTGAGGGGTCTCAATTTTTTTTCTTTTTTTTTTACTTCAACAATTGATATTATCAGAAGTATCCAAATCTAATTTTTTTCAAAAAAGGAAAAACATTGACCCCTGCACCAGGAAAAAAAAGTAGTCACTTGATGGCAAGTGACATGACACAGCTTTGGTTTCATCTCCAACACTGCTCCAATGCTGCTCCTCTCCACCAGCAAATCTAGGGCTCACATGAAAGGTGTCAGGATCAAAGCAATCCATTTGACAAAACCAGATGATGCTCAGCTTTGGCCCTGGCCCAGGTGATGCTCAGCTTTTATCCTGGCTCAGCTGATGCTCAGCTTTTGCCCTGGCCCAGCTGATGCTCAGCTTGGCACCGGCTACCTGATTATCATCTTTTTCCCTGGCACAGCTGATGCTCAGCCTTGGCCGTGGCTGAGCTGATGCTCAGCTTTGGCCCTAGCCTAGCTGATTTTCAGCTCTGGTCCTGTCCAAGCTGATTCCCATCTTTTTACCTGGCCTGGCTCAGCTGATACTCAGCAAGCTGAGCATCAGCTGGCCAGCTGGCCCAGGACTGGATCAAAGCTGAGCATCAGCTGGGACAGAACTAGGAAAAGGCTGAGCAAGTACTGGTACAAAGCTGAGCATCAGCTGCGCCAGGACTAGTACAAAGCTGAGCATCACCTGGGCAAGAACTGTTCAAAAGGCTTCATTTCAATTCTGAGACTGAGCGGCGTGAAAAAGCTGAGTATGAGCTGAGCAAAAAAGCTGAATATGAGCTGAGCAAAAAAGCTGAGTATGAGCTGAGTATGAGCTGAGAGAAAAAACTGAGTATGAGCTGAGTATGAGCTGGGTACCAAAGCTGAGTATCAGCTGGACAGAACTGAGGATCAGTTGGGCTCATCAAAAACTGAAAAGGACCTCCTTGGTAAATTTTGGAAGTTGTGGAAATGGTTGGGAGATTGGGGTAGATGGTGGATAGATATTGGATAGATGGTGGGTAGCTGGCTGGAGCTGGTGTGATGTCACTTGTCATTGACTGACTATTTTATTTTCCTGTTGCTGACCTCTCTCATGATACCATCCTGCACACATTTTTAATTTGGTTGGTTGAACTTCCTGAAGATATTGCATATCATACTTGAAGTCCTATATGCATAGAAGGCCTTTTTGAAATGAGTTTACCATGGTTTAGCATATTTTTGTCAGGTTCTTTTTTTTATCTACTTTTGTTATCAACCACAGATTAATGAGGAACATTTCCACATAAAATTTCATCAGAAAATTTTTCTGCATATAAAACCCAGAAATATTTTAAAATATAATTTATCTGGGGTCAGATCCATTATGCAGCAGCAACAATGTGATCAGTTGCCAAATATCACTAATTTGGTAGTTTCTTGGTGTTTCTGCCACTATATATCAGCCCAGTATGGGAGTCCTTCCATGATATTGGGTCCAAAATGATCACATCCCCCCAAAGATTCATTATGTACCTTGAATGACCACAAAACCCCCAAATGAAGCAGCTAGGATGTGATCAGTTGCAAAATATCATTAATTTGGTAGTTTCTTGGTGTTTCTGCCACTATATCTCAGCGCAGAATGGGAGTTCTTCCATGATATTGGTACCAAAGTGATCACATGCCCCCATAGATTCATTGTGTACCTTGAATGACCACAAAACCCCCAAATGTAGCAGCCACACTGTGATCAGTTGCCAAATATCACTAATTTGGTAGTTTCTTGGTGTTTCTGCCACTATATCTCAGCCCAGCATGGGAGTTCTCCCATGATATTGGAACCGAGGTGATTGAATGCCCTCAAAGATTGATTGAGTAACTCGAATGACCACAAAACCCCCAAATGTAGCAGCTACGGTCTGATCAGTTGCCAAATATCTCTAATTTGGTAGTTTCTTGGTGTTTCTGCCAATATATCTCAGTGCAGCATGGAGTTCTTCCATGATATTGGAACCAAACTGATCACATTCCCCCAAAGATTCATTATGTACCTTGAATGACCACAAAACCCCCAAATGTATCAGCCACAATGTGATCAGTTGCCAAATATCAGTAGTTTGGTAGTTTCTTGGTGTTTCTGGCACTATATCTCAGCGCAGCATGGGAGTTCTTCCATGATATTGGTTCCAAAATTATCACAAGCCCTCAAAGATTCATTGTGTACCTCAAATGACCACAAAAGCCCCAAATGTAGCAGCCACAATGTGATCAGTTGCCAAATATCACTAATTTGGTAGTTGCTTGGTGTTTCTGCCACTATATCTCAGCGCAGCGTGGGAGTTCTTCCATTATATTGGTACCACAATGCTCTCACGCCCCTAAAGATTCATTGAGTACCTTGGATGACCACACAACCCCCAAATGTAGCAGCCACAATGTGATCAGTTGCCAAATATCACTAATTTGGTTGTTTATTGGTGTTTCTGCCACTATATCTCAGCGCAGCATGGGAGTTCTTCCATGATATTGGTACCAAAATGATCTAACGCCCTCAAAGATTCATTGTGTACATTGAATGACCACAAAACCCCCAAATGTAGCAGCTACAGTGTGATCAGTTGCCAAATATCACTAATTTGGTTGTTTATTGGTGTTGATACCAGTGACCACTATATCTCAGCGCAGTGTGGGAGTTCTCCCATGATATTGGTACCAAAATGATCAAATGCCCTCAAAGATTCATTGTGTACCTTGAATGACCACAAAACCCCCAAATGTAGCAACCACAATGTGATCAGTCGCCAAATATCACTAATTTGGTAGTTTCTTGGTGTTTCACCACTATATCTCAGCGCAGCGTGGGAGTTCTTCCATGATATTGGTACCAAAATGATCAAATGCCCTCAAATATTCATTGTGTACCTTGAATGACCACAAAACCCCCAAATGTAGCAGCTACACTGTGATCAGTTGCCAAATATCACTAATTTGGTAGTTTCTTGGTGATTCTGCCACTATATCTCAGTTTCTTGGTGTTTCTGCCACTATATCTCAGCCCAGCATGGGAGTTCTTCCATGATATTGGTACCAAAATGATCAAATGCCCCTGAAGATTCATTTTGTACCTCGAATTAGCACAAAACCCCCAAATGTAGCAGCTACAATGTGATCAGTTGCCAAATATCATTAATTTGGTAGTTTCTTGGTGTTTCTGCCACTATATCTCAGCACAGCGTGGGATTTCCTCCATGATATTGGTACCAAATTGATCAAATGCCCCCAAAGATTCATTGTGTACCTTGAATGACGGCAAAACCCCCAAATGTACCAGCTACGATGTGATCAGTTGGCAAATATCACCAATTTGGTAGTTTCTTGGTGTTTCTGCCACTATATCTCAGCACAGCATGGGAGTTCTTCCATGATATTGGTACCAAAATGATCAAATGCCCTCAAAGATTCATTATGTACCTTGAATGACCACAAAACCCCCAAATGTAGCAGCCACACTGTGATCAGTTGCCAAATATCACTAATTTGGTTGTTTATTGGTGTTTATACCACTATATCTCAAGGCAGCGTGGGATTTCTTCCATGATATTGGTACCAAAATGATCAAATTCCCTCAAAGATTTGTTGAGTACCTTGAATGACCCCAAAACCCCCAATGTAGCAGCCACAATGTGATCAGTTGCCAAATATCACTAATTTGGTAGTTTTTTGGTGTTTCTGCCACTATATCTCAGCGCAGCATGGGAGTTCTTCCATGATATTGGTACCAAAATAATCACATGCCCCCAAACATTCATTATGTACCTTGAATGACCACAAAACCCCCAAATGTAGTAGCCACACTGTGACATTTGCCAAATATCACTAATTTGGCGGTTTCTTGGTGTTTCTGCCACTATATCTCAGCGCAGCGTGGGAGTTCTTCCATCATATTGGCACCACAATGATCTAACATCCTTAAAGATTCATTGAGTACCTTGAATGACCACAAAACCCCCAAATGTAGCAGCAACAATGTGATCAGTTGCCAAATATCACTAATTTGGTAGTTTCTTGGTGTTTCTGCCACTATATCTCAGCGCAGCATGGGAGTTCTTCCATTATATTGGTTCCAAAATTATCACAAGCCCTCAAAGATTCATTATGTACCTTGAATGACCACAAAACCCCCAAATGTAGCAGCTAAGATGTGATCAGTTGCCAAATATCACTAATTTGGTAGTTTCTTGGTGATTCTGCCACTATATCTCAGCGCAGCGTGGGAGTTCTTCCATGATATTGGTACCAAAATGATCAAATGCCCCTGAAGATTCATTGAGTACCTTGAATGCCCACAAAACCCCCAAATGTAGCAGCCACAATGTGATCAGTTGCCAAATATCACTAATTTGGTAGTTTCTTGGTGTTTCTGCCACTATATATCAGCCCAGTATGGGAGTCCTTCCATGATATTGGTACCAGAATGATCAAATGCCCATGAAGATTCATTGTATACCTTGAATGACCACAAAACCCCCAAATGTAGCAGCCACAATGTGATCAGTTGCCAAATATCACTAATTTGATAGTTTCCCGGTAATTCTGCCACTATATCTCAGCACAGCGTGGTAGTTCTTCCATGATATTGGAACCAAAATGATCTAACGCCCTCAAAGATTCATTGTATACCTTGAATGACCACAAAACCCCCAAATGTAGCAGCCACACTGTGACATTTGCCAAATATCACTAATTTGGCGGTTTCTTGGTGTTTCTGCCACTATATCTCAGCGCAGCGTGGGAGTTCTTCCATCATATTGGCACCACAATGATCTAACATCCTTAAAGATTCATTGAGTACCTTGAATGACCACAAAACCCCCAAATGTAGCAGCAACAATGTGATCAGTTGCCAAATATCACTAATTTGGTAGTTTCTTGGTGTTTCTGCCACTATATCTCAGTGCAGCGTGGGAATTCTTCCATGATATTTGTCCCAAAATTATCAAATGCCCCTGAAGATTCATTGTGTACCTTGAATGACCACAATACCCCCAAATGTAGCAGCCACAATCTGACCAGTTGCCAAATATCACTAATTTGGTAGTTTCTTGGTGTTTCTGCCACTATATCTCAGCGCAGCCCGGGAGTTCTTCAATGATATTGGTACCAAAGTGATCAAATGCCCCTGAAGATTCATTGTGTACCTTGAATGACCACAAAACCCCCAAATGTGGCAGCCACAATATGATCGGTTGCCACATATCACCAATTTGGTAGTTTCTTGGTGTTTCTGCCACTATATCTCAGCTCAGCGTGGGATTTCTTCAATAATACTGGTACCAAAATGATTAAATCCCCCAAAACTGAATTTTGTACCTTGAATGACCACAAAACCCTCAAGTGTAGCACCTACGATGTGAATGGTTGCCAAATATCACTAATTTGGCAACTGATCACATTGTGGCTGCTACACATGGGGGTTTTGTGGTCATTCAAGGTAAACAATTCATCTTTGGGGGATTTACCCATTTTGGTACCAGTATTATTGAAGAACTCCCAAGCGGAGCTGAGATATAGTGGCAGACACACCAACAAACTACCAAATTAGTGATATTTTGCAACCGATCACAGTGTGGCTGCTACATTTGGGGGTATTGTGGTCATTCAAGGTACACAATGAATCTTCAGGGGCATTTGACCATTTTGGTACCAATATCATGGAAGAACTCCCACGCTGTGCTGAGATATAGTGGCAGAATCACCAAGAAACTACCAAATTAGTGATATTTTGCAACTGATCACATTGTGGCTGCTACATTTGGGGGTTTTGTGGTCATTCAAGGTACACAATGAATCTTTGAGGGCAGTTGATCATTTTGGTACCAACATCATGGAAGAACTCCCAAGCGGCGCTGAGATATAGTGGCAGAAACACCAAGAAACTCCCAAATTAGTGATATTTGGCAACTGGTCACATTGTGGCTGCTACACTTGGGGGTTGTGTGGTCATTGGAGGTACTCAATGAATCTTCAGGGGCATTTGATCATTTTGGTACCAATATCTTGGAAGAACTCCCATGCTGCGCTGAGATATAGTGGCAGAAACACCAAGAAACTACCAAATTAGTGATATTTTGCAACTGATCACAGTGTCGCTGCTACATTTGGGGGTATTTTGGTCATTCAAGGTACACAATGAATCTTCAGGGGCATTTGATCATTTTGGTCCCAATATCATGGAAGAACTCCCATGCTGGGCTGGTATATAGTGGCAGAAACACCAACAAACTACCAAATTAGTGATATTTGGCAACTGATCACAGTGTGGCTGCTACATTTGGGGGTTTTGTGGTAATTCAAGGTACACAAAGAATCTTCAGGGGCATTTGATCATTTTGGTACCAATATCATGAAGAACTCCCACGCTGCGCTGAGATATGTTGGCAGGAAAACCAAGAAACTACCAAATTAGTGATATTTGGCAACTGATCACATTATGGCTGCTACATTTGGGGGATTTATGGTCATTCAAGGTACTCAATCAATCTTTGAAGGCATTTGATTATTTTGGTACCAATATCATGGAAGAACTCCCATGCTGGGCTGAGATATAGTGGCAGAAACACCAAGAAACTACCAAATTAGTGTAATTTGGCAACTGATCAGATTGTCGCTGCTACACTTGGGGGTTTTGTGGTCATTTGAGTTACTCAATCAATCTTTGTGGGCATTTAATCACCTCGGTTCCAATATCATGGGAGAACTCCCATGCTGGCCTGAGATATAGTGGCAGAAACACCAAGAAACTACCAAATTAGTGATATTTTGCAACTCATCACAGTGTGGCTGCTACATTTGGCGGTATTGTGGTCATTCAAGGTACACAATGAATCCTTGGGGATTATCAATCATTTTGAAACCAATATCATGTAAGAACTCCCAGGCTGCTTTGAGATATAGTGGCAGAAGCACCAAGAAACTCCAGTTTAGTGAGATTTGGTTACTGATCAGATTGTAGCTGCTACATTTGGGGGTTTTGTGGTCATTCAAGTTACTCAATTAATCAAAGAGGGCATTCAATCATCTTGGTACCGATATCATGGAAGAACTCCCATGCTGCGCTGAGGTATAGTGGCAGAAACACCAAGAAACTACCAAATTAGTGATATTTTCCAACTGATCACAGTGTGGCTGTACATTTGGGGGTATTGTGGTCATTCAAGGTACACAATGAATCCTTGGGTACTATTGATCATTTTGAAACCAATATCATGGAAGTGTCAAAATATGCCTTCGTCTGCTCAAGCGCGCGGAAGGCGCAGTCAAACCCTCCGCAGCTTGTGGAACAAACTCGCGGCTCAACTCAGATCATCGCCTTTTCCTCATCTCAAGTCAAACCAATCAGGTCCAGCAAGAGTACGACGAATCTCGCATAAAGCCATCCTTCAGTCGTCCTCCTCGAGATCATCCGCTGCCAGCAATCAGACCTGCGGTAAATTTCTTTCTCTCTCCGATATCCTCCATGTGTCTCAACTAATTGTGTTCTTCAGTCTGTTGTCTGAGAGTTATAGTGTGGAGTATTGTGGTTGTTCTGGTTTATCAAGTCTTCTTTCTTTCTAGCTTGTCCCAATCCTTTAGGTATTTCAGCTACTCTTTGTTTTCATTTCACTTCTGTTCATCTCTAACTGAAATATACTTTAGTTTTCGCCTCTGAATCAAACAGATTTACAGTCTCGAGCAAAGAAAACAAGTAAACGATCGAGATGGCAGACAACGAGAGCTCCGCTGGCAAGGTCAACATTCCTCGTCTCAATGAGAAAAATTTTCTCCATTGGTCGATGCGAATGAAAGCCCATCTATGACATCGCGGACTGATCAAATATGTCCTAGAACCTCCCGTCACCCTTGCCGGTGCTGCAGCCGAAGCCGTTGCGAAGAAGCACAATGAAACCATGGACATCCTGATGAACTACATGACCGAGACCGTCTTCGAATGCGTCGTCACTCCTGAGAACAAGGAGAGTCCTCACGGTATCTGGTCAGCCATAATCTCGCGCTTCGCCTCGACAACAGTAAACAATAAAGGCCGTGTCTGGCTCAAGTTTATGCGATACGAGTACAAAGGAGATCTCGCCAATTTCATCAGCGACATGCACAAAATGCTCACCGAAATAGCCGTATGCAAATTAGGCGTTCCTGAGAACATCCTCAGCTTTTCGATTCTCGCCAAACTGTCGGAAGACCTGTACAACGTGGTCGATAATATTATAATGAACGAAGTCATTTGCAAAAGTCCCTCTGCAACGCTTACCAAATTGCAGGAAATTGTCCATCTTGAGGAATCTCGAAAGAGCAAAAAGCCAGTCGCCTCAGCTCCCACCAAAACCCCCGACGAACCTGGGGAATCAGCCTCGGCCCTTCTCAATGAATCATCAAAGAAAGGGAAGAGACGGCCCAGGAAAGGCCCCATCTGCGAAGACGGTGTACACAACGACGCGGTCAAGTCCCACGACAAGGCCAACTGCTGGCAAATCAATCCAGCCCTTCGCCAAGCTCACTTCGCCAAACTCGCCGGTATTCCATTTCCGCCAACGACTCAACTTGTCCAAGTGGATGAAGGAAATGAGACCGATGTCTCTCTGTTGCTCACGGAATCCACAAGCAAACCAACGGTACTGGACTCAGGAGCCACACATCATATGGTCAATGATTCCTCAATCTTCAAAGCTTCAAAGGAGACGAACATTCGAATTACCACCGGAGGCCACAGCAACTATCTCAACGCCACGGCTATTGGATCTGCCGTGATCGTCAACCACAAAGGCAAGAAGTTGACTCTGGAGAATGTTCTGCTGGTACCATCTCTCAGTCGATCATTGATCTCAATCCCGCGACTCTTTGGAAAAGCACTCTCTATCACCAAAATGACTGGAGACAAGGTTAATGTCAATATCAACGAGAAGTTTAGTTTTCGAGGAACTGTGAAAAACAACCTGTTAGAATTGTTAGATGCCTCTTTTGCTGCAATTGAATCTTCTTCTTCCTGTTATCTCTCAAGTCCAGCGTCACCTGACTGGCATGCCCGACTGGGGCATCCTCATCCCAAATACTAACTGATCATGAAGCCTGGATCAGTTTGTTCCGACTGCAACATTTGCAAAGAGTGCAAACTAAAGGCATTGCCGTACAGCAGCCACTTCAAGCAGGCAACTCAACTGCTTGAAGCGGTTCATATGGATCTAGTAGGACCACTCTCCACGAGTTCACTGTCCGGATACAATTACTTTCTCACTCTGATTGATCAGGCAAGTGGTTATCGAACAGTCAAATTCCTGAGGAACAAGTCAGATACGTTCGAGCGGTTCAGAGAATTCAAAATCCAAGCGGAAAAGCAAACCGGCTGTCATCTTCGCATGCTTGTCTCCAACGGCGGGGGTGAATTCGTCAACAGCAGCTTCAAGGACTACTGTGCATCCAAAGGTATCATTCACAATATCTCTCCAGCCTACAATCCACAAAATAACGGAATGGCTGAACGAGCCAATCAGACAATCATAGTGAAGGCCCGATGCTTACTTGTACAATCAAAGCTACCCAAATCATTCTGGGCTGAAGCTGTCAACACGGCCACACTGCTGTCCAACCTCACTCCGTCAGGCACTCGGAAGCTGTCAATTCCATACGAAACCTGGATGAGACGAAAAGCAAATCTAGATGCGCTAAGACCATTTGGCTGCCTTACATACTCGCTTATCCCTAAGGAGCTTCGCACGTTTAAGCTCATGCCCACAGCCGAGAAGTGCATCATGCTAGGCTACGAAAACGATCTATCCACGTACCGAGTCTACAAGCTGAAGGAACGAAGAGTAGCAGGCGTCAGGAACGTTACCTTTGATGAAAACGTCTTTCCCGGCCTAACATTTCAAGAAGACTCTTACTCGCCAGATATTTTTGAAGTCCCAGCAAGGAACACGTCGTCCACATCTCTCAACCAACAGCCGCTGGAAGTTGAGTCTCAAGAAACTATCCTCGATAACTCGGACACGGATCCCGCTCCTGCTTTGACCAAAGCCCCAAGGGACATCAGCAGTGAAATATTGACCGACAACATTCTGGACGTGGACAGAAGGGGAAACGCTGTGATGGTATATCTGACTGAAAACGCGGAATGTGACACACCTTCCTCCTACATCGAAGCAATCAACTCCCCTCAGTCATCCTTCTGGAAGAAGGCAATTGCGAAAGAGATTTCCAACATGTATGAACATGATGTCTGGATAATCGTCAAGAAAGAAGGTGATCAAAAGAGAATAAATTGCACTTGGGTATTCAAAGTTAAGAAAGATCAACTGAACATACCCATTGAATACAAAGCCCGTTTATGCGCAAAAGGTTTTCAACAAATCAAAGGGACCGACTTCTGGGAAACCTACGCACCCACCGGCAAGATTGTCTCTCTTTGAATGCTGATTATCTTTGCACTGAAAAGGAAGCTCCAGTTCCATCAAATTGACATCAAAAGTGCCTTCTTGAATGCTCCTCTCAAAGAGGACATTTTTCTCAATCCTCCGCCTGGAGTTGATGTTCCTCACGATCATGTTCTCAAACTTGTGAGCCTGAGCCTCTATAGTGGCTACAGGACACAAGAAAAGTGGGAGGCACTGGTTGTATTTCTTAGGATAAAGAACTACAATCAGAGAGAAGAGAGAAAGAGAGAGAAAGAGAAAGAGACAGAGGATATAATGATCTGGAGGGGGTCTATCTACTCCTTGTAGGAGGATCCTCAAAAGTCTACTTGAATCACCTGGAAAAGTGATAAGGACAGCTGTGCCAGACCAACAAGGGCTACAGCCTCCGCGCGCACCAAGGAGACGGTGGGGGGACACAGAATAGTAATACTAATCTGCTCTGATTTTTAGACTGATTCTAGGATTAACAGAGTAACCTTTGATCTTGAGAATAGTAGAGGTGAAAGCAATAAAGAGGAGCAATCAGGAGGCACAGAGAATCACTCTGGATAATCAAGGTTCAAATGAAGAGTATACTTACTGTCAATATCCTAGGCGCCTGTGACGGTAGGAGTACTGGGAGCGTGGTATCCTCTTGTAAGGTGATCCTGGGTTATCTACGGTGTGGTTCTGGGTGGTCTGAAGTCTGTAGATCCTCCTCAGGCAAGGGGGATCCTGACTTCGAAAATTTTCACAGTTTGATTATGTAATTACATATGTACATGTGGTTTGGCGCGCCTGGTAGCGCTGACACGTCACAACTGCGCATGCGCGCCACAACTCAAGGACTCAGGGAAGGAGTAGAGTTACAAAGAATTGGTGAGTTGTAACTAGGGTTAAAATTGCGTGAGGAAACAGAATATGAAGTCAGAATAAGGATATCTCTTAAGATGGAAAAGATATAAAGCAATTCATATGTAAAAGTAGATAAAAGGCAGACTTTGGGTCAGCTGTGATGACTCTAAGGCTGACATTCCCTACCACCAAAAAGGTTGGATTTCTGTAAGAAATTAAACCATAGGGGTAGACCTCTTTTCACTTCTGAACTTCCTGAGAAGGATAGCAGAGTCTGGAATGTCCTTCTCTAGGAGCCATTCATCATGGTCAGCACTCATACCCTTGTATCTAGCTAAGTACATCATCACATCTCTGTTCTCTACTCTCAATCTTTTCTCTCTGAGAATCTTCTGTATGACTTTATTCTGAGGGGTCTTATCCATGGGGGGAATAACAACTTTAACCTTCTGTCTCAAGGGGAACTTATCTGGATTGGGGTCTTTGTATGGTTTCACCAAGCTGACAGGAAATGTAGGATGTTTTCTGCTGAACTCTTCAGTCAGAATCACTTCTACAGCATTCTTCCCATGTAAAGCTTTCACAAAGAATGGTCCAGTGAAGGAGTCTCTCATCTTCTTAGGGCCAGACAGGTTGTTAAAGTTTGCAGTGGATATTAGGACTTTATCACCAACTTTAAAGCATGGTTCTTTGTGAGTCTTGTCCCATCTCTCTTTGTTGTAGGATGTAGCTTCTGTTATGCATTGTTCTGCATGTTTTCTAGCTTTCTCAAAGATTTTCCCATAGGCAAGAGCAGTAGGATGGATGTCTACAGAGTCTTGTTTCAAGAAATTCCTGGGAAGGTTTGGGATCCAGCCTTTCTCCAGGATGGCAGGAGGTTTTCCAGTAGTTGAATGTATGCTGGTGCAATAAGCTAGCTCAAGGATTGGTAGGAGTGAAACCCAGTCATGAGTGTAACCATCATTGTCTTTGAATTCTAGACCATATGCACAAAACCTCCTGATCATGTCTTCAAGTGTTTGGATCATCCTTTCAGCTAATCCATCAGTCTGAGGGTGGTAAGCAGTGGAGAAGGAGAGTTTTGTTCCTAGCATGCTATGTAAGCCAGTCCAGAATTCAGATGTGAACTTCGGATCTCTGTCAGAGATGATGATTCTGGGGATGCCAGTTCTAGGCATTACTCTGTTCCAAAACAGTATGGCAGTGTCCATGGCAGAGTCATCTTTGAAGCAGGGTACAAATATTGGGGTCTTAGAGTATCTGTCTACTATTACCAGACAAGCATTGAAACTAGCAGCTCCTCCAGGGGACAAGGATGTTACCCAATCCATGTTAATCACATCCCATGGCTTTGAAGGTTCTTCTATTTTCATCAGCAGTCCAAATCTCTTGCCTGTGGCTTTATTGGCTTTCTGGCATCTATCACAGGAAGAGCAGTATTCACCAGTGTCTTGTCTCCAATTAGCCCACCAAGCAGTATCAGCTACTTTTTCCAAAGTTCTGTCTTCAGAAAGATGACCAGAGTAGACACTGTCATGGCATTCATGCAAGATTGTGTTAATGCTGTCTTTATCAGCTAGAACCAGCACAGAATTGTGTTTTTCTCTGAAGTAGATGAGGCCATCAAAAAGTGAGAATCTTCCTTCATCATATAACTTTCTCCAAGGTTCCTGTAGAGAGTTTTTTAGTTGGGAATCCTTGGCATCCTTCAGCAAAAGCTCAGACAAGATAGTAGTGTTCTTGTCTTGCTGGTAACCTTCTCTTACTGAGTCAAAGAATTCATTCTTGAAGGTAGAGACATGTATACCCATGATGGGGAACCTATCATCATCTTTATCTTCTGGGTCATAAGCAGGGTTACTTGGATCATTTGGTAAAGCCCATCTGCTGAGTCCATCAGCATTCTTGTGAATGTTCCCATCTCTGTGGATGATGGTCATATTGCCTCTGTATTCCTGAATGGCAATCTGCCACCTGAGCATATGTCTGTTGGGAGTCTTCATGTTCAGCAGAGATCTCAGAGCTGTGCAATCTGTTACAACATGAAAGACACTGCCATCCAAGTAGTAATGGAGTTTTTCTAGGGCCCAAACTAGACATAAGCATTCAAGTTGACTAGCACCATATCTTGTTTCACTGTCCTTTAGTTGTCTGGATATGAAAACAATGGGTCCTTCTTTCCTCACTCCATCAATAACTTGGACTTGGTGTAAAGCAGCACCTAGACCAGTCATGCTAGCATCTACATATAGTGTAAAGGGATGGGCCCAGTCTGGGAACAGTAGTAAGGGTGCTGTAGTCAGTTTCTCTTTCAACAAGTTGTATGCCACTATCCTATGATGAGTCATCTCATATATGACATCAATCCTAGTTAGCTCAGTAAGAGGTTTTGCTATCTCAGCAAACTTCTCAATGTGCTGTCTGTAGTAACCAGCAAAACCAAGAAAGGATTGCATTTCCTTCCTGCTACTAGGCACAGGCTTTTGGAGGACAGCAGCTACTTTGTTCTGATCTATTCCTATAGCAATTCCAGAAACAAGATGGCCTAGAGCTTTGATCTGGTCAAACCCAAAGTTACACTTCTTCAAGGAGATTTTCATGTTCATGTTGATGACAACTTTAAGTATCCTGTCTATCCTAGTCAGGTGTTCCTCCCAAGTATTGGACATAATGATAATATCATCAATGTAGATAATGACCCACTTCTCATCAATTTCTTTTCTGAACTCAATGTCCATCATCCTCTGGAAATGAGAGGGGGCATTCTTGATTCCAAAGGGCATTCTCAGGTATTCATATATTCCTTTGTGCATAATGATCCTAAGTAGGTGTCTGGAATCTTCTGCAATGACATTTTGATGAAAACCTTTGAGTACATCCATGCTAGTCAGAAATTTGGCTTTGGCTAGATTGTTCAGAGTTTCACTTATTTTTGGAATAGGATATCTGTCTGAAGCAGTGTAGGAGTTTAGGGCTCTGAAATCTCCTACCATTCTGGACTTCCCATTATGCCAGGCAATAATAACGGGAGTGGTGATTTCAACTACTTCATTATGGCCAACTTTCCTCAGAACATTCAGGTTTACTAGTTCTTCAATATGTTGCTCAAGAGCTTCTCTGCTTTTGGGGCTAGCAGGATAAGGAGGTCTTCTGAGAAGAGGAGGATAAGGCCTTTCAGTTGTTAACTTGAGATGAACTTCATGACCTTTAATGGCACCAAGAGGTTGGTTGGTGTTAGAGAAAGCAAGTTTGTTATTAAAGAGGACTTCAAATAGCTTCTCTTTCTGCTCAATAGTTAACTTATCACTGAACTTGGCTTCACAGAGTTCTTCCACAATAAATTGCTGCAGTTGAGGGTGGGACTTCTTTACAGCAGGAATTTCATTGGAAGGACTCATTTTCTCCAGATGATGAGATTTAAAACTGAATTTCTTCCTCTTGTTTTCATTTCCAATGGTAAAGAATCTCTCTTTGCTGTTAGTGATATCAAAACCATAAAGAGACATGTAATCATTCCCAAGGATAAGGTAGTTTATTCTTGCATTTTTCATAACTACAAATTCTGCTAGAATTCTAATGGAACCTTTAGTGTGAGGGAAAACTAAAGCCATTTCTATTATGCCCATTGGCTGTAACTGATCACTACAACTATGGAATTTGGCATGATTGATTGGCATGAGCTTGTTCTCCCACTCAGGTATTATAGAATCTAGCAATTTGTTGCTGATGATTGAACAAGAAGCTCCACTATCAAGAAGGCATGAGTGCTCTCTGGAGTCAATAAGGACAGTAGTAAGATTAGCTTTTCCAGTGAGATGAGCTTTTCCTCTATCAGGTTTACATTTCATGAGTCTGGCATCCTCTATATGAGAAGACTGGCAGGATTTGTCCCAGGTCTGGGGTTGATGAGTCTCTGCTTGGATTTCAGCAATGGAGAAGTCTTGGTTTATCTCACATTCTACAGCATGAGCTCCAAAACCAAAGTCAACCAAAGGATCATAGTTGCCACCATTTCCATTGTCCATGGCAAGGATCATGTGGTTGGTTCTATGGTTCTCTTCTTCCTCATCTAGTTCAGATTCAGACTTTTGCTGTTCACCTTGATCTTCTCCATTATCACTCTTGGGATCATCATCATCATCCATTCCTACATTATTGATTCTGTTCTTCTTCTTAGGGCATTCCCTGGAGAAGTGGCCAGTTTGTTTGCAGAAATGACATATGAGTTTTTCTTTCTCAGGGGCAGAGGCAGGATTCTTTTTGGTAGAGGAGTCAGATGGCTTATCAGCTTTCTCAGGGGCAGGACTGTTTCTCCAATGGGATCTATTTGGAGTATTATAATTGTTTGACACAGGCTTGTTTCTTTTCATAACTCTGTCTATGACCTCTTCAGCAATTATAACCATGTCTTCAAAGCTCATTTCAGTAGCATCTCTCTTGTATCTGCTTTTAACAGCATGCTCAAGGTTTGCAGGGCATTGCTTTAGAATCTTCTCACAAATGAGATACTCACTGAGCTCAGGTTGGTAAGCTTTCAGTCTTTCTCTTTGGGTACCAAACCATTTATGGATTTTTCTCCCATCATAGGCAAAGTGATCTCCTTCAAACTCTTGTTGCATTTTCCATTTCCAGTTCTCAGTACCAAATTTGTTTCTGATGGCATTCTTCCACCAGGCCCAAGACTTGTTCCCACACTTATCTCTAATTCCAAGATACCAATTTCTTGCAGTGTCAGTTAGCAGTATTGTCAATCTACTGATTATCATGTTATCAAGCATCAAGTAGTCTCTAACAAGGATGTCTGTGTTCTTAATCCAAAGCTCATGATTATAGGGTAATTCTCCTGAGAACTTATCCCATTCACTATTCTTTGGTATGCTCTTCCACAGCTCTCTCCTCATGTCATAGTCAATTGGTCCATGATCAATATAAGGGAATTCATCATTGGCATTAGGACTATTTTCATTAACAGTTGGCTTATAGGAATTGGCCCTAGTATGATGATGGGAGTCAGGTAAAGGGGTACTGTCCCAATTAGGAACGGGTCTGTGGGAATCAGAATGCTGGGGATGCTTCTTATGCTCCTGATTATTTTGCTCTTCCTGCTGGACATTAAGCATTGGATTGTTGTAGCTAATATGAGGAGGGTGATCTCTGTTCACAGGTTCTATGAGGGCTTCCAGTCTAGAATTCACACTGTTAACCACAGAAGAAATGTCACTGCATCTCCTTTTTACCTGCTCAAATCTGTTATGCTCATTGACTTGAAGGTCACTCATCTGATTCTCAAGGGAAGATAATTTGTTGCTCATTTTATCTTCCATTGTGGACAGGCTCTTACCAAGTGTATCCATGTTTGATTGGCATTGGGACTCATTTACTAGGATCAAATCTTGGACACTCTCTAGTTTTTCATCAATGTGTTTTCTCAGTTGCTCCAATTCAAGGTGGCTCACACTTGATTTTTCTCTGGTATGTTCACTCAGGTGGGACAGGATATAATCAAGCAGAGTGGGCATAAATTCCTCTTTAAATATTTCTAGGACAGAATGATTTAAAGCTTCCTTGAAATTGTTCACACATGAGTCTAACAAGGTACCAGGAATGGTTTCAACAGTTCCAGTCAAATCAGACAAAAATTTAGAGAAAAGGACTTGAAGTTTTTCTTCTACTAATAGGGGACCATTATTAGACAGATTGTTGGTTAAGTTGTTAAGGAAAAATTCTCTGCTAGAGGGGCTAGAGAGATTATCAGAGTCTAGGCTTAAGCCTACAGGAGAATCAGAATTTAGTGAGAATTTCCTCTGCCTCTCCCTCTCCCTCGTCTGCGGCTCCTGCCGCTGGTGATTCTCATCAGGAACTCTCCTACATTGAGAATCCTGTGAGTTTCCGCTACGCCCTGATCCCTGTTCCTCCCGTATCCTCTCCAACCTTGCGAAGAGGCTCGGTGCTGTTGGTGCCCGGCTTGACCGCCCCATTGTTGATAATGGGGTTGATGTTGATGGTATTGCGCGTTGTTGTGATGCTGATACGGGTGGTGGCGCGGAGCTTGGTTCCCACCGTGGTGTATGGAAGCTTGCGGGCGTGTAGCTACTGGCTGCTGCGGCGGCGGCGGAGGGGCCCTCTGGCCTTGCTGATGCGTATGCGCCTGGGAGTGCTGGTCTGGTTGATGGAGTTGCATAGGCGCCGGCGTAGGAGAGGCTATTGGGAGCCTGTGGTTGGGGTGCGGCGCCAAAACCGTGCTCATCGTGGCAGGGGGAGCTGTCGTGGATGTTGGAGGAGCGTACATCGGCGGGGGTTGCTCTGTTGGAGGTCTGTTGTACAGAGACCGCTCCAGTTCGTTCAATTCTGCGCGAGGAATCCACTCCTGACATAGGCGCAAAGAATCCTCCCGCCCTACTAACTCCTCGATCAAGTCCTGCGTGGTCGCGGCTTGAGAGAGAATCATCCGCATGGTTCTCACGTTTTGGGACTCCCTGGCCCTGACGAACAAATCGAATTGGTCGTTGAATAGGTGGACTAAACTCGCTATCTCGCTCTCCTCCTGGATGATTTCCATTGGGGCGTGCGTTTCTGCCGGCTGTTGGACCGGTGGTTGGGTCGAAGCAAACGGATGAAGGGCCAAGTCCGGTGAAGTCCCCGGCCTCAAGCCTTCTTGTTTGGTAGGCTGGGGGGGCTGCGGATTCGTCGTTTGGAAGCTGTCTGGCGGGATCATTTGTTCCCTCTCGACTGGTCTCGGCACTGGTGTAGACCTGTTCGACGCCAGAGCTAGGGAAGTTTCCCTCGGATTGTAGAGAGCTGGGGGGATTCCCGTGTCCGACGGCAAGGTTTCCTCCTGGGGGAATTGAAGAAAATCCTCTCCTAGCGGAGGCAAAGCTGATTCTAGCTCTTCGAAGCCTCTCCTCGGCGGCGGGGCTGAGTTGGTATTGGAGTCTCTGCTCTGCTGAGAGGTCTCTTCCATTTCTAAGATGGGGAGGCATTTTATGTAGGATTTATTATTAGTTTTTTGTGTTTTTATATTTTATTTATTCAGAATAAAAGAAGTAAGGAAATAAAAAAGTAATAAAAATACCTGAAGCTCTAGCTTTAGCGGAAAGTCTGCGGCTTTTGCGCGTAGTAGAAGAGATTTTCTTCTTCTTTTCCTTAGCTTTGGTCTTAGCTGGAGGTTCAGAAGTCCAGTCGGCTATGTTGACAGCGGCGGTGACCTTTTTTCGACGGACTTTCGGGTATGTAGTAGTAGCAATGGGCGTCCACGACGTGCTACTAATCAGGTTACCGTTTTGCGGAGTAGCTATAATCCTATTTTCGTAGTCTTCTTCCTCTGCGCTATCCTACGGCGTTAGGAAAAAATTTACGGTCACTATCGGCAATTATGCTTCGGAAGGAGAGGAATCTTTTGAGCGCACTCCGATTTTCAATATCTCTTCTTGATTCGACGGTACAGGGGAATCAATGGAGGATAAGTCGGACGAAGGAATAAAAAGGCCCGCGGAGGAGTCGCAATTCTGCACTTTCACGAGTAGAAGAGACGTAAAAAAAAATTTTCAAGGGTTCAGTTAGGGATTTAACCAATATAGAACCAATTTGAGATAATTTTGAGAGATTTTTAGCGTTAGTAGTATGTGTAGAAAGAATTTTTTCTTAATTTTTCCGAATTTTTTAGAATTTTTTTGTTTAATTTTTTCAGGATGATCAGTCCTTGGCTTTTTAAGCAGTCTAGAAGTATGGAAAAGGAGGATATTTCCCGATGAGGCCCCCAATTGTGAGCCTGAGCCTCTATAGTGGCTACAGGACACAAGAAAAGTGGGAGGCACTGGTTGTATTTCTTAGGATAAAGAACTACAATCAGAGAGAAGAGAGAAAGAGAGAGAAAGAGAAAGAGACAGAGGATATAATGATCTGGAGGGGGTCTATCTACTCCTTGTAGGAGGATCCTCAAAAGTCTACTTGAATCACCTGGAAAAGTGATAAGGACAGCTGTGCCAGACCAACAAGGGCTACAGCCTCCGCGCGCACCAAGGAGACGGTGGGGGGACACAGAATAGTAATACTAATCTGCTCTGATTTTTAGACTGATTCTAGGATTAACAGAGTAACCTTTGATCTTGAGAATAGTAGAGGTGAAAGCAATAAAGAGGAGCAATCAGGAGGCACAGAGAATCACTCTGGATAATCAAGGTTCAAATGAAGAGTATACTTACTGTCAATATCCTAGGCGCCTGTGACGGTAGGAGTACTGGGAGCGTGGTATCCTCTTGTAAGGTGATCCTGGGTTATCTACGGTGTGGTTCTGGGTGGTCTGAAGTCTGTAGATCCTCCTCAGGCAAGGGGGATCCTGACTTCGAAAATTTTCACAGTTTGATTATGTAATTACATATGTACATGTGGTTTGGCGCGCCTGGTAGCGCTGACACGTCACAACTGCGCATGCGCGCCACAACTCAAGGACTCAGGGAAGGAGTAGAGTTACAAAGAATTGGTGAGTTGTAACTAGGGTTAAAATTGCGTGAGGAAACAGAATATGAAGTCAGAATAAGGATATCTCTTAAGATGGAAAAGATATAAAGCAATTCATATGTAAAAGTAGATAAAAGGCAGACTTTGGGTCAGCTGTGATGACTCTAAGGCTGACAAAACTCAAGAAGGCCATGTACGGCTTGAAACAAGCGCCAAACGCGTGGCACCGCACTCTTACCGATTGGCTGTCTCAAATCGGCTTTCGCCGCTGTGATGCCGAGCCATGCGTCTTCTGGCGAAAGGGAACATTCTTGTATCTTCACGTCGACGATCTAGCCATCTTCAGCAAAGATCCCGAAATCTTCAAAGAGGAAGTTCAATCTCGGTTCAAAATCAAGGACCTTGGTGAATCAAGCTTGCTTCTCGGAATGAATGTCACCCAAGGGGAAGATTATGTCACCCTTACTCAAAGTCACTACATTGACACCCAACTTGAAAGATTTGACTGTCAACATCTCTATCCCGCGTCCACACCGTTAAAACCTAACAGTCACCTGGTCAAGGCCTCCAAGCTCAAACGCAAACAACATCTTGAATCCGGCAATAACTATCGCTCTCTGGTGGGGGCTCTCAACTATCTCAGTGTAACTACTCGACCGGACATAACCTTTGCCATCAGCTCATTATCTCAATTCCTCAACGAACCAGGCTCCAATCACTGGGATGCCGCAATTCAGGTTCTCCGATATCTAAAGGGCACCAAACACATTGGTCTGAAGCTCCAAGGATCCATTAACTCAGATGACACTCTCGTAGGATACGCCGATGCTGACTGGGCCTCATGTCCTGAATCTCGACGATCAGTGTCCGGTAATCTCATCCTCTTCAACGGCAATGTTATCTCCTGGAAATCCAGAAAACAACCAACCCTTTCTCTGTCTTCTACTGAGGCAGAGTACAAATCACTTGGGGACATCACAAAGGAACTCATGTGGATCAAGACACTTCTCAAGAAGATTTTCAACATCAAAATTCCTGGTCCAACTCCCATTTTCGAAGACAATCAAGGGGCCATAGCCCTGGCCAACAACGAATCCAATCACTCAAATTACAAAACTAAACACATGTCATTGCGTCACCACTTCATCAGAAGAGAGATCAAGATTAAGTCCATTGTCCTCCATTACGTGCCCACCAATCAAATGCTGGCCGATTTCCTTACAAAGGCAGTGGGAAAAACCACCATTCATCGCGCTCTGAGAAGTCTTCGGCTGGTATGCTCATCATCCTAGGGTAATGCGCATGGGGGTGTGTCAAAATATGCCTTCGTCTGCTCAAGCGCGCGGAAGGCGCAGTCAAACCCTCCGCAGCTCGTGGAACAAACTCGCGGCTCAACTCAGATCATCGCCTTTTCCTCATCTCGAGTCAAACCAATCAGGTCCAGCAAGAGTACGACGAATCTCGCATAAAGCCATCCTTCAGTCGTCCTCCTCGAGATCATCCGCTGCCAGCAATCAGACCTGCGGTAAATTTCTTTCTCTCTCCGATATCCTCCATGTGTCTCAACTAATTGTGTTCTTCAGTCTGTTGTCTGAGAGTTATAGTGTGGAGTATTGTGGTTGTTCTGGTTTATCAAGTCTTCTTTCTTTCTAGCTTGTCCCGATCCTTTAGGTATTTCAGCTACTCTTTGTTTTCATTTCACTTCTGTTCATCTCTAACTGAAATATACTTTAGTTTTCGCCTCTGAATCAAACAGGAAGAACTCCCAGGATGCTTTGAGATATAGTGGCAGAGGCACCAAGAAACTCCAGTTTAGTGAGATTTGGTTACTGATCAGATTGTAGCTGCTACATTTGGGGGTTTTGTGGTCTTTTAAGGTGCACAATGAATCCTTGGGGACTATTGATCATTTTGAAAAAAATATCATGGAAGAACTCCCAGGCTGCTTTAAAGATATAGTGGCAGCAACACCAAGAAACTACCAAATTAGTGAGATTTGGCAACTGATCAGATTGTAGCTGCTACATTTGGGGGTTTTGTGGTCATTTAAGGTACACAATGAATAATTGGGGACTATTGATCATTTTGAGACCAATATCATGGAAGAACTCCCAGGCTGCTTTGAGATATAGTGGCAGAAACACCAAGAAACTACCAAATTAGTGAGATTTGGCAACTGATGAGATTTTGGCTGCCACATTTGGGGGTTTTGTGGTCATTTAAGGTACACAATGGATCCTTGGGGGCTACTGAACATTTTGAGGCCAATATCATGGAAGAACTCCCCGGCTGTGTTGAGGTATAGTGGCAGAAACACCAAGAAACTACCAAATTAGTGATATTTGGCAACTGATCAGGTCGTAGGGGCTACATTAGGGAGTTTTGTGGTCATTTAAGGTACACAATGAATCCTTGGGGACTATTGATCATTTTGAAACAAATATTATGGAAGAACTCCCAGGCTGTGTTGAGATATAGTGGCAGAAACACCAAGAAACTACCAAATTAGTGATATTTGGCCACTGATCAGATTGTAGCAGCTACATTTGGCAATTTTGTGGTCATTCAAGGTACACAATGAATCTATGGGGGCTTTGAAACATTTTGGTACCAATTTTATGGAAAAATTCCCAGGCTGTGTTGAGATATAGTTGCAGAAATACCAAGAAACTAACAAAGTAGTGAGATTTGGCAACTGATCAGATTGTAGCTGCTGCATAATGGATGTGACCCCAAATTCATTATTTCTGGGTTTTATATGCAGAAAATTGTTCCAATGAAGTTTTATGTGGAAATATTCCTCATTAATCTGTGGTTGATAACAAAAGTAGATAAAAGAAAGAACCTGACAAAAATATGCTAAACCATGGTAAACTAATTTCAAAAAGGCCTCCTATGCATGTAGCACTTCAAGTATGATATGCAATATCTTGAGCAAGTTCAACCAACCAAATTAATAATGTGTGCAGGATGGTATCATGAGAGAGGTCAGGGGTCACTGTTTTTCCTTTTTTGAAAAAAAGTCGATTTGCAGACTTTTGATAACACTAGAGGCCAAGGCGGCTACGCCGCTGCAGGTTTCAGGCAACGCTGAAACAAATGCAATACAAAAAATGTATATGGTAAACATTTCACATTGAAGATGCATACCTACATGTCTTATTTTTTTTTTTTTAGCCGTTATCCTGTATATAATGGCTAAAAAAATATTTAGACATGTAGGTATGTATCTTTGACGTGAAACATTTACCATATACATTTCTTGTATTGCATTTGTTTGAGCGTTGTTTCAGGGAGATTTTCCCACCTCACTACATGCTATTGCTAGCATCTTGCCCCAAGCAACAGATCACCCCATTTCCCCCACCAGTGGAAAACCTGGCTATTATAGCTTTCTCCTTGTTCCTGATTCCTCATTGGCAGCCCTGGTGCTAACCCAGTGACTGGTTGGCCATTAATTAAAATTTTGTGAGAAAAGATGTTGGGATTGGACCCAACCACAATGATTTTCTCCAACAATACACATCTCTATATAAACCTCAAATTCATTGAGAAAATTTCAGTAGAATAGCTTTAATAGATTGACAATGAGATAATGTGTGTCTTGCATTCATAGATACAAATAACTTGCAAAGCCATGAAAAAACAGCAAATCACAACGCCCATGCAACAGAGCAATGCTTGTTCAAGGAAGGAAAGAGGCACGGTAAGCAATTGGCCACACAGGTTTCTTTTGCTGCTTGATAGGGAGTGGTAATCCAGTCACTATATCTCTCTCTCATATGTTGTTTGCTGAAAAATAAAAAACTGACTGGATAGGCTATGATTTGAGCAACCATACATTACTACTTTTCAAAAGCTTGAGCACAATTAAATTGAGAAGCAGGGAGAGAACTATGTAGAGGATGGGAGGGATGTTATTTTAAGTTCAGCAAGGGTTGAGGAGGCCGATACCTTTCTTAGCATCCCAAGGAAAGACTTCAGCGTTAAGTTTAACGAGGGAGTGAGCAGAGAATTGGGAGGGTTGTGAAGGAGGAGGAGTGGACAAGACAGGATGGTTAGATGGACAAAGAGGATTGAAGGATGACAGGGTCGAAAAGCTTGCATTCGTAGCAATTTAGGGGGGCCATGAGGGCCTCTTCGAGTGCGGGGAAGGTGTAATAATGATTGACGGAAGGGTCAACCAGGACAGGGTCCACGGGGCCATAAAAGAGGGAGTCAACTCGCCGGGAGTTGTGGTTGTTGTTGGAGCGGATTCGCAGGAGAGGCCCGTTGAGCCGAGGAGGCAAGCTGCGCTCAGAAACATTCATCCCAGCCCGGCTTGGCTTTGGGGTCGACAACGTGCCCCCGCTGACGAGCTTCCTTGGGACGCTGGTCCCCCAGCCCGTCTTCATTAGTAGTAACGGAAACGGTACTGGGTTCGCCGGGTTCTTGAGGTAGGCTTTGATCAGTAAGTTGGAGCTGAACGTCGCATCCCTACGAGTCTTTTTTGAGTGTCAAGAAGCTGGCCGAGTTGCATCGAGACCTACTGATTGTGCCGTAGGAATCACTCATCGCTGAAATTGATGCTTGCTGGACTTTGAATTTTCCGGGTTGATTTTTGGAGATGTCAGATTTCAAGTGTCAGTATCTGAGTGCCAATTGATCAAATCATCTTTAGGTCGCTTCTTCAAAGATGATGTGGATGCAAACCTTGAGCTTTTGTCAATCATCACTTGCACGAGTATTACTGAGCAAACTAAGAATCATGGTGGGGCAAGGAAAATTATAAGAAGAACGAGTTGACATAAGTTGACCAATGCGGCGAACAGGTAGAAGCTTACGGTCAGGAAGACGAGTGTCTGAGAAGGTGTTGGTCCTCCCGCCGCATTGTTGGTTTGGATGTGTTCAGGTAGTCCTGCGCCTGTGCCCTTCATCCTGTGGTTCTCGCGTCCTGAGCTGGTGGTGTCCCTGTGTCTGGCTGGCATGGTTTGGCTTGAAACTTGGTGCTGATTAGCTGTTGGCCGGGCCGCGAATCACATAAGCCATTAATGAGAGGCCCGGTACAGCCAAACCGGGAGGGAATAGACTCGACCACACCGGTCTTACTACGCAGGGTCTTTTGAATATATGATACGAGCTCTGAGATTCAATCAAGGTTTGTGTTTAATTGTTGTCGGGGCACATTTAGTGGAAGAGGCGACGAAAAAAACTTACGTTGTGCAGGTTGTCACCTGGAGCAGTTGGGCCTGAGAAACTGAAGCGGTGGCACCGCCATAGCAGGGACTGTTGCCATGGGAAAGAGTCAAGCGGCCACGGTGGCAGTGGTGCAGGCAACGGAGGCGCGGTGAGTAGTTGGCAGTGGGGCAGCTGAGGGTATTTAAAGAGGTTGGGTGGGGTGGGTTGAACACCAGGGGATTCGGTTTCGTCCGCCCCCTCCCTGGGAGGCCACTAACTGCTTGGTTAGGCCCTCCCTGGCTAGTTTACCAACCGGCCCTCTTTTGCTCGTTGCTCCGGCACAGCTGGCCGAGGGTCATCCATAGGGCCTTCGGGCCTTTGGGGATATTCAACGTGCCAAGTGAGAATAATGGGGCATTTTTTGCCCCATTTTGTGAGAAAAAAAACACCCCAAAACTTAGATCTAGAGATCTAGGATTCTGTGGATTTAAGAAAGTGGGATCAATTGTTGAAGTAAAAAGAAAAGAAAAAAAAATTGAGACCCCTCAGCCACCCTGGATTATGAATCCTAAAACTTGCAATGTCTTTTTTTCAGGAAGAATTGAATAGTGTATGTAGAAATTTATGAATGTTATCAGGCAAAAAAAAAAAAAAAGATTCCTGTGGCTTGAAGCTAACACAAGGGGAAGGAGAGAGATTATAGAATAGTATTAAGGAGACATGTAAAACAGACAAAGGTATCAAGAATAATAATAATAATAAAAAATGATCAATATAAATTGATCAATATACGCTATATTGATCAATATACGACATCGCAAATTCATCCATCTTGGTAGTGGCTTTGGGTTGGTTCACTGCTATACCAAGGGAACGAGTGGATCACTGTCAATTCAACACAGCCAATTCGCCGAAATACGTAGGCCCCTACATGGAGGTAGAGCCTTTTCTACTTTGGATCAACGCCGTGGAAATCTTCTTCATGTCAAAAGACATCACCAACGACCACGACAAACTCCTCATCATCGGCTGTTTAATTTCGGAAACGAACCTCCTGTCCTTCTTCCAAGCTGAGGCGCAGAAGATGACCAAAAGATCTTGGGCTGAGGTGAAGGCAGATCTGTTTGACGCGGCCCTACCGTCACAATGGCTTTCCGACCTTCAGAGAGAGGTCCGCTACCTCAGGATGATGCACTCCGAGTCCTTCAATCAGTACAAAACCCGCGCGCGGACGCTCCAGAGGATGATTAACTTCAACAGCACCTCACTCACTGACTTCCAACTCGCGGAGGGGATGACATTTGGTCTCCCACAAGAGCTTCAGAACGAAGTCAAGAAACTAGACATACTCAAGCCGGAAGGGTTCAAATTCAAAGAATTTGTCAGACGAGTGGGGAACTGTTACGATGCAATGCCTAAGAAGATCCCACGCTCCCGTTTTGGAGGATCAAACTCAACAGCTCAACAAGGATCAACCCTGAGCTCCTTGCCTCGAGAGGAATACATCTGGCGGATCCACTTGTACCTGGACTTGGTGGGCAAGTGCCATCATTGCAAACAACATTGCGGCAACGCGGCCGGCACTTGCCCTGGACCGGTCTACCGCGGCCCCGTTGACGCTCCTCCCTCCTTCATCGTGCCACCGAAGTCAGCTGATTAAGTGGCCCCTAGGGCGTGGAATAAACCACAGACAAACTGAGCCAAGGGGGGATTCTCACAACCTGGACGCCCAACTGGTAAACCAGCAGGAGTAGCGGCAGTCGCCAACCAGGGGGACGACTTACTGGACCCAACGGCCGTGATCGACGACGACACCCACTTTGATGAGTATCACGCGGCGGCAGTAACAACGTTTGACAACATAGAGTCCTCCCTCCATGACGACACAGACGTCGGACCTCCCGGCTTGTCCTTTGCCTCAGTTGCTGCTACGGCAATGGATTCAATCATCGAAGAGGAAAGTCAAGCCTTCATGGAAGGCAAGGCGCTCATGCAAGACTACCCAGGATTCAACCCAGCCCTGCTTGATGAACTGGCGGCGGAGTTCGCCAAGGACGATTCGGCTGATGATGGGTATGTCCGCCCCCGTTCACCCTGACAGAGGACACTCCATCAGTTTCACGCTGGTAGGTGCTTACAAGGCACTGTTCATACAGGTCAGAGGATTGAGCCACCAGGATTGCGCCGGCGACCCCAGGAGCTGATGACCGGCCTGACTCCACACAATGCAACGCTCACCATCCGACTCCATTCAAAATCTCCAACATTTTTCGTCTGCGCAATGGACCCAACTATCAATTCGTCCGCTACCCACCCGACTAAAAAGCCCGTTTCCACTAAAAACACTCGCAACCAATCAAAACCCCCCGCAATGCGCCCCACCGCACCGCCTTCCGCTGCTCCAACCACGGCAGCAACAGTGGGCCGCTACGCTAAACTACGCTATTTTAGCCCTAAAGTTTAGCGTAGCGGCAAAAAGCGCCAACCTTTTTTGAATAGCGTTAGCGCGCTGTTAGCGCTGCTACGCTTTGCTAATTTTCAGCGGCGCTAACAGCATACCAATTTTTGTTTAGCGTTAGCGCTGCGCTACAGCCGCTATGCTACGCTACGTGGCGCTAAGGCGCTTCTAGCGGAAAAAAGACACTTTTTTGCCGCGAAAAACGCTTTAGCGCAGCATAGCGCGCGCTCTTTTGCGCCTTGCGTGCTTAGCATCAGCGCAATTGCGCGCATCTGCGCTAACGCTACGCTAAAAGCTAAAATAGCTTTGCATCCTTTGCGCGTAGCGTTAGCGCAGATGCGCGCAATTGCGCTAACACTACGCTAAAAAATAGCGCATTTGCGCTGCGCTACGCTACGCTAACAGCTATGTTAGCGTAGCTGACCCACTGTTGACGGCAGGCTCGCGACAATCTTCCTCTTACTCTGCGACCCAAAAAATATACCGCTGCGCCGCTCAACCGCCCTTGTCCCAATCAACCACTCAAGCCTCCTTCCCTTTCAATATAGGGGGGAAGACTGTAAAACCCCCGCGCCGGAGGCGCCGCGGATTTCACAAGCCTTTCACAAGACTCCAATTCGACCCGATAGAGCCTGTTCCCCAGTCTCATCCTAGCACAGCAGAGATCCCGACTGACTACTCATCTCTCCTGAGCTAGGTGAGCCTCCCATTTCATTCTTCCATCTTCCCTTCCCTTGAGTTGTATATAGAGCAGAGATCCCGACTGACTACTCATCTCTCCTGAGCTAGTGCAATAAAAGACCCCACATTGGTATCAGAATCTTGAGACCATTGTCTCCTCAGGTGTTCCGGCCCCTAGCCCAGTGAAGAGCGTCCCGCTCTTACAGATCTTTTAGCTCCAGGGGAACAAGAGAATGAGGGTTTTTAGCTGCCCTGAAAGCTACAATGAGGTATTTTGGCTGGTGGTTGACAGGTCACATGAGGTGATGATGTCATATGAGGAAATTTAGCTAGTGAGAGATAGGAGGTGAGATGTTTTAGCTGGCCTGACCTGTCAACTGATGTCATCTGCAAGCTGCATGAGGGGTTTTTGCTATCTTGACACCTGCATGATGTCATCTGTCAACTGTCAGACTGCAGCCCCTATTACACCAGTCAACATGCACCTGCATAAGACTGCATTAGACTGCATAAGCCTGCATCAAGTGTGCATAACACTGCATGACATGTTGTTGGAATTTCAGCTTCTTCTCTTTACTTACCCCAAAAATCCCTTATTCGATGTTAATGTTTACTTAATATTGTATCCTGTTTTTTGATCTGATGTTAGCCTTTATGGCAGCCTCTTGTAGTCTAGAACCCTGAGGAATAGCCTCTAGTACTATTTCTTATTCAAAACATGTCTCCTTATTATTTTATTCATTATACATACATTCTTTATTCATTATCAAAAATCATGTATATATTACTTTATTTTTACAAGTAATAACATCATCAGTTCTCCTCTTTTCCTGAGTTGACCACCTTGTGCCCCCTCCAAGGATCTCAAGACTGTTCACCAAAAACACCCTCTCTCCCTTTTCTCTTGCCCTCTTCGGTGAGAATTCTAACACATGTGCATAGCACAATGTAATCAATGGTGAGCCGCTACGCTAAACTATCCGTAGCGTGCGCTATCCGCTAGTTTAGCGTGGTGTAGTTCCTGACACAGTGCCGTTAGCTGTAGTGCCCGCTACGGGCCTCTACGCTACACTAACGGGCGCTAACAGCGCTATCAGCTTTTTTAGCGGTTGAATAGCACTGCTAGCGCTGATAGCGGCGATAGAGGCCCTGTAGTTTCAAGGGGGGCCTGTTAGCGGTAGCGGGCAATCACTGCCCGCTAACAGAAAACCCCGTCATTGGTAGTTTAGATCCGCTACGCTGCGCTGAACTACTGACTAAATGTAGCGTAGCGGCCCACCGTTGATGTAATGAGTGCAGCTGATGAGGTAAAGCTTCTGTAAAGGTTTAGAAAAGCTGTCAGGGTGGTCCATGTAACTGATTACATGTCCTGGGTAAGTGTGGTTCATGTAACGGATTACATGACCTGAGTATGGTGTTTGTGTGTGTGAAACTGGCTGATGGTGTTTTGAAGGGGTTGTATCTTCTGATCCAGAGGGGTGTCAGGTGTGTTGTCCATGGTGTCCTGTGTAGTTTTGGCCGTAGAATCCAGTGATGCCGCCATATTGGTTGATTTGAGAGTGTACATATGAGAAAAAAGGAAATTTTGAAATGGGCTAGATGGGTAACCATAAAGCATACCACACTGCTCTATTGGATCGGTCCGAGAGGAATCCTCCCCTTCTTCCTCTCTGCCCAATAAATTTGTCCAAGAGGAAGAAGGGGAGTGTTCCCCTCAGATCGATACATTGTATTGGTCTGATGGGATCTCATCTTGGACCAATACACAATGAATGTATTGGTCTAGTGTTGAGGACCTTCCATCCCCCCCAGACCCATGTGTTATGTATTTATGTATGTACATACACAGTTTGGGCCGGGAGAGAAGTGCAGGAAGCCTGCAGTTGTGGTACACGATTATGGGAGGCTGTTTTTACCTCTGGCTAAAATGAATATTGAAAAAAAGAAAACTGTTATCCTTGCGCGGGAAAAACATATTTCGTATGGTACAGGCCCTTATCACAAAGGTAGTCTACCTTGCCTTCATACCAATTTGGTAGCTTTATTTTGTGTTGTATGGCTTTCATTATTATGTCACATATTATTCTTTCAGTGCCAATCAGGACATTTCTTTAATATGTTCTTGCAAGAAAAACTCAAGAGACAGACCCTGGTTGACAAGGAGCAATCTCAAGCCATACCTCAAGGGAAAAACTGGTCAAAGCTTGTATTGCGAGCTGAAGTACCATTTGTTTTGTATTAACAGGATATTCAACCCTCTCTGCCCAAATTGTGGGGCTAGGGAGACGGTGGACCACCTGATGAATTTTTGCCCTCACACAAAGAGACAACGAGCAACTTTGCGCCGGGGGTTACAGCAATCAAAAATACACTTCAAGGCAGATTGACTTGATTTACTTCTCAAAGACCGACCACTATGAAAAAAACTCAAGAAAGTGCTGGCAGTTGACATGCAGCATACTCAAGTTCATTTCTAGCTGATACCAGGCTCACACATATGAATCCCAGGTGGTACACCCTGGAATTTTTGGAAGATCCTCAGCTTTAGTCTACAGTGCACAACACACTAGACTGAGTTACAAACTAAGTCTGAGGTGCACGGACTTCCTGAGGCAAATGCTAAGCTGGGTGCACACTTGCCCCTCCTGCGCAACAAGGTCATCCATACTGGCCCTTGTTGACCAACCCCTGGGATGAATGCCCCCCATATCAGCAAGAATACGCGCCTGTGTTGACTAGGAGGATAACCACGCCCATCCCCTTCAAAAAAGGGCGTGTTGAGGGGCACACCCTTGATTTCCCTGCTGTACACTCCCACATACGCCCAGCGGGGGCGTGTAGGGGTGTGCGAGGCCAGCTCGCCAAGGGAGAGACAGAGCTGGTATGTGTATACCAGCTTGCCGAGAGGGGAGAGTTCTTGGCGAGCTGGTATACAGATACCAGCTCACCAAAAGAGAAGCTCGCCAGGAGGAGAGTCCCTCGCGGCGAGCTGGTATACACATACCAGCTCACCGGGAGGAGCTCGCCGGGAGGAGATTCCCTCTCGGCGAGCTGGTATAAACATACCAGCTCACCAAGACGAGCTTGCTGGGAGGAGAGTCCCACTCGGCGAGCTGGTATACATATACCAGCTTACCAAGAGGAGAGTCCCTCTCGGCGAGCTGGTATACACATACCAGCTTGCCAAGAGGAGAGTCCCTCTTGGCGAGCTGGTATACACATACCAGCTCGCCGGGAGGAGCTTCCCTCTCGGCGAGCTGGTAGATATACCAGCTCTCCGGGGGGCAAGTTCCTCCCAAGTCCTGGCAAGCTGGTGTATACATATACCAGCTCGCCGGGGGCTATCCCTTGCACGCCCCTACACACCCCTTCTGGGGCGTGCACGTCCACGCCTGTACACGCCCGACAATGGGTGTGCATAGGAAAAAAAGGGCGTGCCGCCCCTCTTGCCCTTCTTGGAAGGGTGTGGGCATCGGCGTGGGGGACATGTGTTTATCAATGCCTCTCCCGGTTGGCACTCAATACAATGTTGTACAATGTTGACTGGGAGGAATTCCCGGTCAACATTGTATTGAGTGCCAACCAGGAGAGGCGTTGATAAACGCTGTAAGACTCAAAAGTGGTTGTGAAACCCTTTTGCTGAATGGAGAAGGGGATGAAGGAGGTGCAAGCTCTGCCCTTCTATACTACCAGCTACAAGACCCACCAAGGTAAGCTTGGCAAGTTTTAATAAGTGATAGGAGTGGTTAGCTCAAGATAAGTTTCTCGTGACACAGTATAAAAAAGGTTGTTATTCAGTATGTAAGAGTTGTTATATGT